>NW_022681435.1:18822500-20175000 GCF_009764315.1 Trachypithecus francoisi | reverse complement strand
GCTAACTAGCAGTATCTTCAAAAATGTTCGTATCTATGTAGTCTTCAAAATCACCCATTACATAGGCATTATTATTTCCTTTTTATAGATATAGAAGCCAGTATTGAAAAGGGTGAAATTGCCCAAGGTCAAACCAGTGGTAAGGTGCCAAGCTAAGACTGAAGAGTCTCTCGAGCTCCATCCCGTTATTGTCATATACTATTGCTGATGGCCCCGCATTCCTTTTAATTAGTTCAATCAACTAACAACTACTTTTTAAACATTACTCTTCGTAAAATATTATGCTAGATACAATGGATAAAACTTTTGCCATTAAGAAGTTTATGCTCCAATGGTCATGGTAAGATCAAATTACATGAAAGGATGATGAGTAAATTAATTACACAAGGAATCTATGCTGTCAGTTCAGAAAACAAGAGCATTTGCGCTGGTCTGAGAAGGCATTAGAGAAGAGACAGGATTTGATGTGGACCTTGGGAATAGATCCACAGAGGAGAATAGGGAGGGATGTACAGGTAGCAAGAAATTGTCTGTGTCTTGGCAGAAATGATGATTGATCTGTCCTTTCCTAGGATAGTATCTGAGAAATAATACTTTGGAGATTAATTATCATCTTAATGTATCTTGACAGTAATAGAGACAGATTATTTTAATAAGAATGCTGTTGGTAGATTTACCAGTTAGTAAGGTGCATGAATGTGAATTTATAGCCATCTCATCTCATTAGTGAATAGAAAATTATTCAGTTGGTAAAATCACAGGTGCAGAACTCCCTGAGGGCAGATGACATGCTCTCTGTATGGTCATCTCCTTCCAAGGTTCATAACACCCTGGATTAGGTGTACCTAATGCACTTCCAGATTCTCAGTTTGCTGGGTGGATCAAGGTTGAACACGTCAAGTTTCAGAAGCTATCACATACAAAATGACTTTTTAATGGTTATTGGTTTCTTAAAGATATTTTGTGCTATTTTTGCAACTGTTGGTTTGTGATATGGGCAATCCCAGCTGTTAGTGTGGCCATAGTTGATTGGCTCAGGGTGGCTGCATGAGCCAGAAGACACCATCCTTGGGTGGGTCTACCAGTGTCCCAGCCACCCTGCCGTGGTTTCTCAAGTCCTGCCCTGGCGTGGTCTAATCCAGCAGGCACCCAACGAAGGCAATGCAATGCAGACAGCTGCCCTCGGTTTTCTGCTGCTCATGTTAGAAGCAAGAGTTCTATACGGCTGATGGGGAAATTCTTGTTTTACCACACATCTGAGTAGGTAAAGGACTTCCAGCTTTTGACACAGTTAGGTGGTACCATGTGGTGCGTTCGCTGGGAAATTCTCTCCTACTACTTTGTGCTACTTCCCAGTGAACTGGAGGCTGTCTTGAGAAGCTTCTAGCTATCCTCTGACCAGATCCTCCTGAGGCAGGAGGTGCAGGAGAACAGAAACGTGCCCTGTGCTCTTCTGAGCAGAGAAGCACCGTAAGCTGGGCAGGCAAACCCCACTGGGGCTGGTATGGCTCACTGGGGCTGGTATGGCTCACTGGGGCTGGCACGTGGAGGGAAGTGCTACCTCCCCAGGCCTCTGCTTTAATGATCAGCTTAGTCACTGGTGTGACTGTGCCCTGGCTATTGCCTGAGGTGAAACCTTTACCTGCTCCCTGGTCTGTCTTGGTAGAATGGATCTATTTCAAAGGTCTACAGCTAAACAGATTCTTACTTCTGAGAATACCACCTGTGTGGCACCTCCTTTCCAGCTCCTGAGGGAATATGAAACATAGGAGGAGCTGCCACACTCCTTGTCAGTACTCACAGGACAGGTTTGTTAAAAAGTTAAAGTTACCAAGAGGAATATGAGTGTCGAGTCACCTGATGGTGTTTGCAAGTGGAGCATCCTTCTTACCACTGATGCCCAGAGTAACACAGGAAGTGGGGGCATCTTCCTATCCTGGCTTTTTGCCCCTCCCCTCCCTGTGTCTTTTGACACCATTCACTGACCCCTACGTCACTCTGGAGCTTGCCAGGTCTGTGTACAGCCTTTCTGATGCCCAAAGCACCTGACTGTCTCTTTGTGTTGTCAGCTTGGGGCTGGGCTTCTTGGCTTACTCTGACAGCCACAGGGGACACACACACGTAAAATCTTCAGCCCACATGTTGGAGAAAAGTTAGGATTGCCTCCTGTCGGGGCCACCAGCATTTCTCCTCTTTACTAGGAAGGTGGCAGATGGCAGTGCTGCCCGAAACCTTGCTTGCCTTCAGCATTCTGCACGGAGGAGACTCCACTTCCCAGGCTTCTTACTGTTAGGCAGGGCCGTGGGACTAGTCCCAGGCAATGAGACACAAGGCTAAGTGACGTGGGGACTTCTAGTCTGAGGCACTCAAGAGCTTCAGTGAACTGTCCACGTTCCTTTACTCTCCCTGCTGGAACAGCCTGGGTGGCTACATGTTGAGATAAACGCAACCTGGACCATGAGTAGCCACAGAGAGAGATGCCCTGGTGCTCCTCCATGCTGTGTGAGTGTGAAAATTCACTGCTGTTAAATCACTGAGATTTGAGGGTTATTACCGATGCAGAGTCTAGCCTCTTCCAGCTAATTTAGGAGCCATTCACAAATGTTTTTCTCGAGTGATATGTCCAAAGAATCCTACTGTTTCTCTGGGGACACAGTAATGTTGAAATGAAATTTATTTCTTATTAACATACTATTGGAAGATGCTAGAAAGTTATCCTAGAAAAGAGAGATAGTCCAGAAATAGAATAGTTTGTAATGAAAGGAAGAATGGAATTGAAGAAATAAGAAAGGATTACCCAGAAGTTCTGTCTGGAAAAGTTTCCATAGGAGAAAAGGAAAAGAATTCAAACTTCTGGATTCACAGAGCGATAACTCAGGTGGGAAGAGGAAGATGAATAAATTCACACAGGTTTACGAGTACAGGGGCTCATACATGAAGGAAGGAATGGGGAAAGAGAAGGCTAAATGCAAAAATATACAGCAAATTCAGAAACATCTAAATGGCTCTGTTTATCAGTGGATGTTTTGGAGTCCTTGATTCTCCTTAGATCTTCTTTAGATGCTCAGTAAACGGGACCTTGGCATGGAGGAAAGAGAGGAGAAAGGCAGAGTGAGGTAGTGCAACCAACACACCCCCAGCATTCAGTCCCAGTCTCCAGAACCATGAACCACTTTGTAAAGAACCAAGACTCCGCCAACAGCCTCTCAGTAAACTATTTAGAATAATAGCATCCAGAGACAGCTGGCGAGGCCTCTCAGTGTTTTGCCTAACTATTTTGCATATGAAGAGACTTGAGCCAAGATCTTTGTCACCGTTAGGAGGTGACAAACACTGGATAGTATGTCTCCCCCAGGTTGGGGCACTTTTCCAGTTTAGACCTTTCTGGTTTCTGAGCCTGGCTTCTCCACTATTGCAAACTGGTCTCTTTGTAGCTTAGGGATTGTGACAGCATAGCACAGGTTCTGATGGAATAAAGAAAAGAGATAGCATTTCCAGTTCAGTAGACACCTCCACCTTATCTAAAATCATCTGGTCATTTTCCCCCTAATGCTGATTTCAGAATTTCCTTCAAAATTTAGACTAATTTATGCTTTGTTAAATCTCCACACAAAGTTTTGTGGTTAAATAATGGTATTTTATTCTTGGTACTTCACTTGTTGTTTGTGAAATATGAGACAGCAGGCGCTGTCCTGATTATAAAAGTTAAATGTTGTACAAAATCACTACTCCAGTACTTAACCGCAGGGCCACAAAATGGGTTGATGGTAATTACTTTGACTCAACCTGTAGAACTATGAATGATGTACTAAAAACTCTGCAATAACATAATATCTACAAGATGACAATTAAACAAGACAACCTCAAGGAGTAAATATTTTATGTAATGAATTAACCATGCAACGTTCATTCATGAATGTTAATTAGAATCCTGAGGTTAAATTGCTGTGTGGTATAAAGTCAGTTTATGCTAAGTAATCAAGTAGATAAAGAGTAATGATGCAGGGTTTGTATTTTAATTTACTGTTCTTTCTTCCTACCAAAAATGAGAGATCACTCATAATAGTCAAACGAGCAGCTCTGCTCTCCCTTCCCTTCCTAAGAGAAAACACACGACTTGGTCTCCTGTGAGCAGAGCTGCGTAAAGGTTTGAGCCTCTTCTGGTGGTGTCAGGTTAAAGGGACAAAGGCAGGACAATGTCAGCCTGAAATGTCAGGTAGCAGATTCCCCAGTGACATAAAGTTCCGGGACACAGAGTGGGATGGGCAGAATAATAACCCCTCAAGGATAGCCTTGTCCTAATCCCTGGAATCTGCGAGTAGATTTCCTTTATATAGAAAAAAGGATTTCACATGTGAGATTAGGTTAAGGACCTCGAAGTGCAGAGACTATTTTGGGTTATCTGGGTGGAGCCAAGGTACTCCTAAGCACTGTTAAAGAGGGAAAGGAAAGCAAAAGAGGAAATCAGAACGATGCACTGCGAGGACTGGACCCACTGTGGCTGGCGTTGAAGATGGGGGAAGGGGCCATAAGCCAAGGAGTATAGGCGACTTCTAGAAGCTGAGAAAGGTGAGAACTGGATTCTCTCCTAGAGCCTCTAGAAAGGCATACAGACTTGCTGAGACTTTGAAAGTCACCCTCTGAGACTTGTGCTGAACTTCTAGCCTCCCAGACTGTAAGACACACATTTGTGTTATTTAAGCCACTAAGATTTTGGGGTTTGTTACAGCAGCAATGAGAGACTAATGCATCAGGGACTGAGTCTAAGTTGCCCACTTAGACTCAGTCCCTGATTTGCTTACAAATCACATGAATATTTGTGGAATGAATGAAGGAATGAATGACCGGAACTGTTAATGGTGGAAGAGATCCGAGTTACCCCAAGTTACCGGTGGCATAGTCATGTGGGTCTGCAGCATCTTCAGCCCTTGCCTCCTCAGAAGAAAGAATTTGACTGAGGGGCATAAAGCAGAGAAAGATACTGAGGCTAGTTTCAGAGCAGGAGTGAAAGTTTATTTAAAAAGACTTTAGAACAGGAAAAAAAAGGAAAATTTGCTTGGAAGATACCCAAGTGGGCACCTGTAGGTCAGAGAGAGAGAGAGAGAGAGAAAATCAAGGGGGCCTTTACCTTCATCCTGGGATTTTAAAGGATGGCCCCTTTCCCATGATGCTCCCCTTAGGGTGGGATGCCCACACGCACAGTGCCCTCCTTCCCTTGGGAACTGAGCACACTCAGTGCATTTAGGGAGTTGCATGCCCATCCGAGGCTTTCTTCCCTTTTCTGGTGGAGTGTCCCTAGAAGGTCACACTTCACCATTATTGTTTTTTTTAATGTGCATGCCCAGGAAGTTGCTTCTCCCTGGAGTCTGCCTTTAATTAACCCTTTAATGTTAACAGGTGTGGACCATCAGGAAATGGTCTCTCCCTGGCACCCCAGTTTATCACTTTTAGAGAGGCAATGCATTCATTGCCTAACCGTCACCCGACACTTCTAGTGGGTTGGGGGGAGCTCTCTCATGCCTCGCTCATGCCTCGCTCATGCCTGTCTACCTGTAATGGAACTACTTGTTATGCAGATATACCTCGACTAGAATCTGATTGACATACACCTGTGCACACCTGTTGTCTAATGGTAACTGAGGTTCAAAATACTAACCCTCTAATACTGCAAAATCCAGAAACACCTATTTAAGGAATCTTACCCATATTTACTGTTGGTTTACAGGGAGAGAAGGTACTTCAATGTATTCAGTGTCTCTACTGGATCAGATGCTTTATCCATTCAAAATGTTAGCCCTATTTCCATTGCTCGTCATCCCTTTTTTTTTCCTTATGGGAGCTATCACCTTCTAAGACATCCGTGTTCGCTGTATTTCTTTGCATGTTAATTTCTCCTTCATCCTACTGAAACACAAGCCCTATAAGAGCAGATACCTTTGCTTAGATTGGGTTTTGGAAAGTGGTAATTGATCACACTTCTCTCAGAAGGATTAAAATATCAGCATTTAACAGATCCAGTGCAATTCGGAATGTGGTCTTACCTAGGGCTCTGACGTCTCCTCCCAGTTCACTGAACCCCATCTGCCGGTCTGCTCCTCACAGCAGGAGCAGGATCAGCCCCAAGAGCTCACAGAGAGAAAGGACTACACCCAGGGGCAGCTGCTTCCTCTGAGTTCACACATCAGATAATCTGCTAGTCCCTCTTGGGAGGAAGTGAGGCCAGTAGGGAGGCAGGCCCAGTGTCACCTCTTGCAGAAGAAGACCCTGAACATGGAGACGGGGTCCCGGGGGGCAGAAGCTTCAAATTAACTCTGCTCTTGATCCCTGCTGCATCTCCAATGTCTAAAACAGCTCCTGTCACATAGGAGACACTCAATAAATATGGGTCAATGAATAATGAATCAATATATTATCTCATTTCATCTTCAGAACAACTCTAGAGAGCCGATTTTATGTCTCTTCTACTGGGCAAGTTTGGATAAACTTAGTGAGGTTGGATAATCACTGAGCAGCAGAGCTGGGATTCAAATCTGGTTCAGCCTTGCTCTAAGGCACATCCTGCTGTCTCCCATGCACACTTGATGTGGTTCTACTTTGGAAAGAGGCCACTGTCTGACACATTTGTGCATTTTTGCTCAAAAGTCTGCTAGATTCAGAAGTCAACTTCAAGGTCGTGCACGCTGGGCAGCCCTGAGTGTAGAGTTTCCAGTAAGTAGGCAGCTTCACCTTCTCAGCTATAAAACAAACCCCAGTGCCCACTCAGGGCCAGACACTTCACTGGTGCACAAGCATGAAACACTGGTTCTCAGATTGCCCCACTGCTGCCGAGGCCATTTACAGTGCTGAAAGCATCATGCAAGCTGCTTGTATTTTCTCCTTGCCTATATAAAATTCCTCTGAGGAACTTAAGGCCTTTATAGTTGTTACAATAATAACCCCTGGGATTGGGGTGGGGAAAGGTTTTAAAAAGCATTGACTACACACTTAGCAACTTTCTCAGCAATTCAAGGACTGAGGCTAAGCACCGCTCTGAGTTTGTGGAGAGCATATTTTAGACTCTTATTTCCTAGAAGTATTTAATTTTCACCTTAATTGTAGAGAATGCCTTTGAGAATACTTGTGTCTGCAACCAAGAGGAGCATGGCAGCATTGTATTCTGAGAAATTTGGGCTGGGTATGGTGGCTCATGCCTCTAATCCCAGCACTTTGGGAGGCCAAGGTTGGTGGATCACCTGAGGTCAGGAGTTCGAGACCAGCCTGTCCAACACAGTGAAACCCTGTCAATACTAAAAATACAAAAATTAGCCAGGTGTGGTAGTGGGCACCTGTAATTCCTTGGGAGGCTGAGACAGGAGAATCGCTTGAACCTGAGATGCAGAGGTTGCAGTGGGCTGAGATTGCACCATTGCACTCCAGTCTGGGTGACAAGAGAGAAACTGTCTCAAAAAAAAAAAAAAAAAAAAATACTAGCTAGAAGGAATTACCGATTCAATGAAAATTATAGCAGAAGTTTGTTTTTTGAGACATTTTTTGAACACACCCTCTCTCCCATGTCAACACATGCATCTGTAGTATGCCCTCAACAGGTACTTGATAACAAATTTAGTCGATTTTCCAACTTAAAATTTATCTGGATCAGTTGCTGCAAGACATATGGTTCCTCATTACACCATGTGATGCTCTGATAATGACTCGTTTCTTTCTATTCCAACTTGGAAAGAAGCTTTTGCCACCCTCCCACCTGTGTCTTGATCTCAGCCAGTGAGCATAGGTGCCTCCTTCATAGTCCCTTGTTATCAGCTCCATCTCTTTCCAGCTTCCTTTTCTGCTCTCACCATGAAGTTTAATAGTCTCAATAAACTTTTATCTTGCCTTTTATGTGGTTGCTACTAAATCTCTTATGCTGTCATTTTAATGACTCACTTTTATCCCTTTTCCAATTGCTCTCAGCACTGCAGTGCGGGGACTCAGCACGTGGATCTTTTCTGAAAGGTGATGATTCTATATCCTGTTACATCCCACTGGGATGTCAGATTACAGCAACAGTCTCAGGGCTAAATACACAGAGTCCTTCCTGTCACCGTTCCTTGCAGTTCCCGTTCTCCAGGGGGTTGAAGGCATGAGAACATTGTTTTGTAAACACATTCCAGCTTATGATGACGTCTACCTCTCTGAACTGAAGCTCATGTTGGTGCTATCTGCTGGGCTCTTGGCTGTCTTCTTCCTGTTCATGTATTTTGGCATTGTCACATCGATGTGCTTTGTATCTCTGCTAGGACTTTCTACTCCTCTGTTACAGGGTCTGCAGCTTCCACATAAACCACTTCTAGCACCCAACACAGTGATGGATGAGAGGGAGTCAGCTGACAGGCGTCAATCAAATTTCAACGTGCACTGCATTTTGTTGCACATTGTGGTCCTCTAGGGCTTTCTTGTGTGGTGGAAAGGAGGCAGCATGACCACCAGGTAGAGTTCTCCTTGGCTCTGTGTTCTGGAGAGGGGCGGGTAACCTGGTTGATCTACTGTGATTGCCAATTACACTACTAATTATTCTACCCTAGAACTAGTTAGATCTACTGTAGAATCTCAATCCTTTATACAAACCAATCAAGTGTTTGTCAATAAGTATGAATCTGTACTTTCAGTATAGCATTCATGAACAGTACACTTGGGAATAGTGCTGATGCTGGTGATTTCCAAAGGCGGTTAACGTGAATGTGGTTCTGGTGTTAAAGTCACATCCTTTCATGTTAAGTTGCTTATGAAATACATAGCCAGAGCTGTGTTAGGCAGTTCCTATTTTCTGATACGCATTTTTGCTCATTTTCCCTAATGTCTCTGTGGCCTGTACTGACCTGCAGCAATTTATAGGGCAGTCACTTTCTTATCTCAGAGTTTATATTAAAATTCTGTATTTCACAAAGGGCATTATTGGTAGAAGTTATATAACAGAAGTTTCCCATGTCAAATAGGTTGGTAAGATGCCTGGTTAAGTGTATTTCTTGACGACAAGATTTCTTGGAGCCTCGAATGCTCTTACATGCATTGCCAGGGGCCCAGCTGAGCTGCCGGGTGTTGGAGTAGTTGATGAAGTCAATAAGCTAAAAGGAAAGTCACCGTGCAGCCTTTAATCCCTTCCTGCAACAATGGCACAATCAAGGGGCTGAACCTGAGGAAGCGCCGACCAATCCCTGCCCCATTTTTCCCCATGGAATGTCACAAGGTCGGAGGTCAGGTGAATCAGCACAGACCTGGAGGGTGGGGGGTATCTCGTTGCTGAGGGAGCCCTGAACAGAAAAGGCTCTGGCAGTTTTATGCACTGGGAGCCAGGGTGTGGGAGGGTTGGAAAAGTGCTAGAACTGGAAAAGAATCAAGTACTGAGTCAATGTGGAGAAACAGTTTCAAGATTCCCGCTCCTCTCTCTCCACAGGGAGGTCACCTAGAGGGGCCTGAGGGTGCCTCTGGGTAGGCCCCCGACAAAGAGGGCTTGGAATGCAGGTACCTGGGCTAGAAGTGCAGATATGTGTCCGTGCATGACTGGCCTGGCCTGCAGCTACCCCAAGAGAAGGTAAGACACCACATGCACCAGGTCCCCTGTTGGGAGAGTGGCTTCCCTCAGGGGGTCTGCCAGGTAAACCTTTGTAACGGTCTACAGTCATGCCTGAAAAAATCACACACAGGAATTTGGACGGGAGCTGAACTCCTCATGCATGATGGCCTTCCAAGAAAATAATGTATACAGTAGGCCATTTCTCAAATGTATTTGACTATGGAGTTTTTGATTGCATGTTCCTTGTGACCGGTATTCTAATTACGGAAGTACCAGTCTTTCTATCTGAAACTGTTCAAAGTTCACTGTTTAAACGATGGAAAAATTTTCCCCCTAAATACACATATTTCATTAGTAGCATTTCTTTTGATGTAGCTGAAAATTTGGATAGCTGTGCCTTTCCTTCGGTATGCTTGTGTTTTTCCAAGGTCACCTGCAAAATGTTCTATTTTGTCAGAAGCCTGTGAGTTCCGTCTAAAGGTTATCCGGGTCAACTCAGGTCAGAGGGATTTTTGTAGAACATCCTGAATTTAGCGGCAAGGAACTCTCAGCGCAGCATGATTCATGAATGTTTCACAACCTCATGTTTTCTGACCTCCACCACCAAGGCAAAGATCCCAGCGCACTTGTTTCTTATGGTGTGATTGTGTGTGTGACTTTGTGTGTGTGTGTGTGATCATTTACCAGCCATGATTTCAGAGGGAATCAGTGCAAGATAATGAAAACGGGTATTTTTCATTTGTCCTGTAATGTCCTAGGTTTGTTGATTCAGCAGATTTAATAACTACATTTTACTTCACTCACTTTCACATTAAAATTCCTTTGCACTCTCTATAGGGAATTGGTAGGAGAGAGAGGCTTCCTAAATCACCAGGTCAGTTCACACGACTGCCCTATCTTTGGGTCATAATTCAAACTGTAGCAAAGTGTTCACTATTGGGGTGCCAGATGCACCAAGTGGAATTGATTTGTTTCTGTTCAAAGAAGTTGAAGCTTGTGAGAAACAAAACCCTAACTTGTAGTTTATTGAATGTATCCTTACTTATAAGGTTTTCTTGTTTATATGCACCAACACTAGATTTAAAAATTTGGCTGTGCAGAACCAAGGTTTCATCCAGGCAGGATTCTGTAGGCTCAGCTTAGGAGAGTGGTTTCTATAGTAATTTTTACATATGGAATGCTTTCTTCCAGGGAAATCTTATGAAGAATGCCAGTATTAAAAGTCAGAGTGGGTCATGGTTGAAAGTAGGTGGGAATACATTAAGGCCCTCTTCTTTTTTATAGCGTCCCTGAGGGGCTATGTGTCTATCTGCTGGAGGAGAATGCTGATCTGACGCACTGCTTGGGTCCAACTCCTTTAAGACAACTTTCCTTAACAACACTTATAGACTTCCTAATTCAGGATTTTAGCAACAACAACAGTAACAGCAGCAGCAGCAGCAGCAGTGTTTATTATGCACACTCAACAGGTGGCAGGCAGTGCATTTGGCACTTTACGTGGGTTGTCTTTTAAGCCTCACAACAAATGAATGAGGTAGTGTCAAGTCAGGGAATAGTCCCTAAGACCACTCTCACTTCTGACACTAATTGCAGATTTGGGGGTCCTTGAGAAAATTCTCAGTGTTGATATTTTGCTAGAAGGGCTCACAAACTCCCTAAAAGGTATTATACTCATATTTACAGTTTATTACAACAAAAGGATTAAAATCAGCCAGGGGAAGAGGCACACGGGGCAGATCTAGGAAGGTTCAAAACCTGGAACTTGCAGTTGCTCCTCCCAGTAGAGTCACAGTACTAACTTCTCCCATCAGTAACATGTGACAAAACACACAGAAGTTGCCAGCCAGGGAAGCTACGCAATCCTTGGCGTCTAGAGTTTTTGTTGGGGCTTGGTCATGTAGACATGCCTGACCTCAGCTTCTAGATCCTCTGATGATACATGTGACCGGAACCCTCTTCCTAAATCACATTGTTAGACTGGGGTGGCCGAACACATCCAGCTAAACTAAGACACGTTTATCAGGACACTAAGATGCTTTCCAAATGCTTAGAGAGCACCTCCCAGGAACCAAAAGAAAAGACCAGATTTCTCTTTGGGCGAGGTTGAATTATTTCATAGATAGCTACTGGAATTCTTTTCTATTTCATAGATGAGGAAACTGAAGCTTAATGAGTCTAAGTAACACTTCATAGTTGGTGAAGCTGGGTGTTGAAGCAGAGCAGACGATTCCAGAAGCTAAACTTTTAACTTTAATTTCTTACGAAGGTATTTGTTAGTCCAAGGTGCACCATTTTGTAAATCCCTGCCATTTTGCAAACCCTGGTCCGTGTGGAAAATTCCACTAGGGCTCAGGTCATAGGGCTCAGGCACTTTCCAGACAAGTCCCAGGCCTAACCGCCTGACCCCAGGAAATTCCTCCCTTATCATCAGCTAACCACACTGCCCACCCCATTTCCCAACAAACCCAGACCTTTCCCTCCCAGAACTGCAATTACCCCAGCCTGTAAGCGGGTGTGGGCTCTGGTGCTAGCTGATGTCCCCCCTCCGCAAATGTTTGTTCAGTAAACTTTTGTTGCCGTAGAGCTACCTCCATTCATTCCTTCTCCCTTTCCTGCTCTAATAGTATTAAAGAGAATTATCAGTACTTGACCCAATGGTTAATTTAGACATAAATACACATGCTATCAAAGAAATTATAGTCAGATAAACTCACAGCAGAACCTGATATTAACAGGCAGTCCTGTCATCTCCAGTGTAGCTAGGAAAGAGCCCATTCTTGTCCATTTGTCCCAGGTCACTCCTGACCATGTGCAGAGATCATCAGAATTGCCAGTCTGAGTGCTGTACCCACCCAAGTCACTCCATGCTGCCTGTGTCTGCCACTCTCAGTGTTCAGTCTTTAAAGTCTTCATTAACTTCATTTATAGTGGTCTAGCTATTTCTGTTCTTTAATTGCTAATTCCACAATGCCAGGGTGAGCTTTCCTCCAATGCAAATGTTTTCGAAAATGCTGTCTACAAAACATTTTTGCTGCAACATGCCTATGATTGCTTCAAATTGTTTCTTTTCTGCACCACTACCTTCGAAAAGTTTAAAAAATGCACAGTTTGCTCTTCCATATCCTGTGATAATTACAAGAGACTCTATCCTTGCACACTGGAGCTGATTCCTGTGCCTTCTTTTCTCTCAAAACCCCCTGCTGCAGTGACTGTAGTTACACGCGTCACTGGCTACATTGCTTGGGTTTTGCAGTAACTGTTTATGTTAGCTATAGTGGCCATATTTTCTCAGGCAAATTTGGGACACATGGCCCAGTAAGGATGACTGTGCATATGGGTACACAGGACATAATATTTCTTTCCCAGAAAACTTGAGACATATGGTCTCCATATGTAAAGAATATATGGCCTCTTGAATGTCTCTTTATTGATGCATTTCTAGTCACATGAATATGTAACAATAGTAATGTGATTTTTATAGCCTCTCTGTCAGGAGTTTTTCATTTGAAAAACATATTCATCATTTTGGTTTGTGGTAAAATTACTGCTCAATTTAGTGGCCAGCTTTACATGGTACGTGATGTATCTTGATTTTGATGTTCTTTACTGAATATATTTTCTTACTTCTATTTAGGGATCTGTGGTCTGTCTAGGCCAAAAAAGCAAACAACCAAAAAAAAAAAAAAAAAAAGCTGTGTGTATTCATTTGTTCTGAAAATGTCTGTGGAGGAGGTGGCTCGGTGGCGAATGATTCCACGGTAGGCGTGTGGGAGGAAGCTGCAGAAAATAGATGAAAGTTTATGAAGTTATTTCGATGTTGGGGTCAGTGAACATGGATATTTTGAAAGGCAGAATAAGTGATGAATGAAGGGGGAATAAGAACATGGCAGAAAAATGGAAAACATAATGGTGTAGACGGTATTTTTTTCTTCTAGTTGCCTACTCTTTAGCCTGCTCCCAGGTGGCTAATGGAAGAAATAAATAGGTGGCTTTAATCTACAGTAGAACAAACCACAGTGACAGCAAGCAGAGCAAACTTCCTGCAAACACAACTTAAATGTGTTTGAGTAAGAAAGATGAGCCATAGTGAGCATTTATTAATAAAAATTCGGTGAGCAGTAATTAATGACATTCTAGTAGACAGAGATAACCTCCAAAGTAAGCAAGGGATGATATATTTGATTGGAATAACTAAAACGAGAAGCTTCCAAAAGAAAAATCATCCCTTACCAGCAGTTAAACTAAACTTGACAGTGGTGCAGCTCACCACAGGTGACGAGGGGCCTCCAGTACTTCGCAGGCCGGAGGTCACATTGACCTTCAGGGAGTACACGGAATCCAAGCTCGAAGTACCAAAAAGGGTGATGAATGTGACGGGAAGCCCTGTCAGAGTTTTCTCTTTCATCAGGTTGTTTCACACTCAATGTAAGCTCCATCCAGAATTCTTTGGTTTTGGGTAACATCAATTATCCAGTACCTCTAATGTAGTCTTGATTTTCCCATGGGGCCACAGACGTGATTTTCTCCACCATTTCTTCCGTTCTGTGAAGGAAAGCAGTCCTAACTTTGCTTAACACTTTTCAGTCATTTCCCACTATTCTTAGGAGAAGGAAAAAAAACTTCCACATGGCCTGCATTCCCTTGGCCTGCTTTCTCCATTGTACACAAATGTCCCGGAAGCGTCTGTGCAAGCTCCCTGGCTTCCAGCACCTGTGCTAATTCTGACTCCCCTGGAGAAAGCACCTTCTCTTTTTATCCTAGTTAACTCCTTCCCAGCTGTCAGGTTTCTGCCCACGCATCACCTGCAGAAAACCTTCTCTGACTCCTAATCCTAGGGAAGGTCACTCTGCTGTAGATCCTCATTGTGCATGGAGTACTTCCCTTATGGTATTTAATACAAACATGAATATTCTCCTTTGCTAGAGTAAGCTCTACAAGGTCAGGGGTGCCATTTTGTTCACCTGTGCATCTCCAAATGTAGCACATTGTTGGGTGTGCAGCACGGTGTAGATTATGTGCTCATCATATGATATGAAACATGGTGTAGACTATGGGCTCATGGCCTAGTGTGGAGCGTGGCCTAGATTATGTACTCATGGCCTGGTATGGAACATGGTGTAGAATATGTGATTATCATCTAGTCTGAAGCATGGTATAGGCTGTGTACTCATGGCCTGGTATGAAGCATGGCCGAGACTATGTGCTTATGGTGTGGTATGGAGCATGGTGTTAGACTATGCGCTCATCATCTGATTTGAAGCATGGTGTAGACTATGTGCTCATGGCCTGGTATGGAGCATCGTGTAGACTATGTGCTTATCATCTAGTTTGAAGCATGGTGTAGGCTGTGCACTCATGGCCTGGTATGGAGCATGGCCTAGACTATGTGCTTATGGCCTGGCATGGAGCATGGTGTAGACTATGTGCTCATCATCTGATTTGAAGCATGGTGTAGACTATGCACTCATGGCCTGATGTGAAGCATGGTGTAGACTATGCACTCATGGCCTGGTGGTGTGGAGCAGGGTGTAGTGTATAAAACCATTGCATGGTCTGGAGTATGTACACAATACATTTTCTAGAATGAACGAACATTCTTGTTCTCAAATGGACTGCTTTCATGGGAAAACTCCAGTTACTGAGGCCAAATGGGACTGAGCTACCCCAAGCTCTGCAGTGCCATGTCTTAAAATGGCTTTGCTTCCTATTTGTCATCCTCCCAGGGCAAAGGACTCAGGAAGAAAATAAATCCAGAACCTCTATTCATTAAAAAAAAACAAAAAACAAAAAACTCTGGCATTCATCTTCTTTCCTTCTGAAGATTTGATGTCCACAGGCTCCCAAAGTGAATTATTACGAATCTTTGGGAGAAGGAGAACTCCTAGAACATCAAGGCAGGAGAGAGGCAGTAAGGTAATAATAACAGGGGCATGCATGGAGGACGACACACTGCTTTGGCTTTGAGGGTCTACGTATGGGGGCCTAAATTCCCCATGTGCATCAGCTCATTTAATCCTCCCGGTAACTCTAGGAGGCAGGTGCTTTTATCAATCACCCACATGGTTCAGATGAGGACACTGAGGCATGGAGGAAATAGCTAGTCAATGTGAAAGAAGGATTTAAACCCAGTCATTCAATCTTCATAAACTGTATTCTTAGTCATTGTGCCAAACTGTCCCTCAAGACCAGAAGGCTTCTCCCAGACTTTCTTCCTTGATTTGCATGCCTTCTTTTCAAAGGAGGGTAAGTGTTTAGTTGTGTTCATAAACCTGAATGGCATCCTTCCATATATCAATTCGTTCTTTCACAAAGCATTTCCAAATACTTAGTACATACTGGGTATTACAGTTAGTGCTAAGGATACAGAGTTAAGCATACTTCATTCTTGTCTAGAGGTAGAAATATATATATATATATATAAAACTATACATTTGTCAATATACATATGCTAATCAATATGTATGTATGTAAATCTCTGTCTCTCTCTACCTATCTATACATGTATCCAGACTCTAGAAGCTGGAAGTCTAATATAAGTTTTAACAAATTATCATGGTCATCTAGCAGACAGGTTTAGTAAATGAGTGTCTTTGAACAAGTGTAGGAGAAGAAATCCTCATGGAGGAGTTAACATCTGGATCTGGAATGATAAAAATGAATTTGGCAGGCAAATAAGTACAGAAGAACATTAAAGGAAGAAGGAACAGCATGGCAACAGTGGGGAGGGGGCTGTGGCTGTGGAGAGGGCTCAGTGGAGGGGCTTTGTGGTGTGGGTGGAGCTGTGGGGTGGGAGGATGGACTGAGGCCAGATGGTGCAGATTTGTAAATGTGATTGTTCATTTGGAGTGAGAGATCCACTGGGTTTGTTGGCAAAACCTGCATTGCTTTATAGCAAGACAGCCAGGGACCCTCTGGGGATGATGGACTGGAAGTTGACGGGGGTGGAGGTGGCTATTGAAGAGAGGGAAGGGGTTAGCCCGTGGAGCCAGCTGGTTTCCAGGTTAGAGAGGTGACAACGGTTCCCGCCCTGGCGTGTTCTGCCTCCCAGTGGTTCCACCACTCTTTGTGGGCTGCACAGCCCTCCAAAGGATGATGTGTCTGTGGATGGGCCCTCTTGGAGGTTTGCAATGTCTGGCAGGCAATTCCTTTAGTGCAGTAAAGAGGTATTTAAAACAAACACCTGTTAGATGCTTCATGGGGGCTCAACGAGGAGGAAGAGTAACCTGAGCCTGTGGGCCCCGTGTATTGGCAGAAAGGGCACAGGCTGGTGGCCCTGCCTTTCCTTCTCTGGAGGCATGAGCAGAGTGAGGGTTTTTCATGGGAGAAACTTGCTGTCTTCACCTGAGCCCCTGTGTTCTTTCATTTTTTAATACTCAAAACCCCTGAGCCCCATGTGAGCCCGCTCCATGGAAGTGCAACTGAGAAGCCAGGCCACAGGCCGCTGCCTTCCCCTCTGGCTCTGCACAACACTGGCTGGAATACTCACTAATTCTGTGGCATGGAACCTGGGTCCCAGGTTCCCCCCAGGACACCCATGAGGGTCCAGGAAGCTCAACTTGCCTTCTTGGCTTCCTGATGCACAAGGGCTGCTGCTTAACCATAGTAAGTTGAAATAGACCCCAGTCCCTTTCTACAGCCCCCACCCGGCAAAAAACAGCACACCCAGAAGCATCCAAATATGTAATGGGCCCACCTTCTGATCTGGAGGCCCTCGGGAGAGGTAATGTTGCATATCTGGGGCCTCCGTCATCTTTCCAGCCTCTCGCTTCCTTGGTCTTCTCATGAGTTCCAACCTTTATCCTTATGTGAAAAAAATCAGCTGTTTCTAGCTTCCATTCCCAAACCCAAATACCAAACACAGCAGGGTGCTAAGCAGCAGGACAAGTGCTTCTTCCTGGGGAAATCCATCCTACTCAGGAGGCAGTCATGATCATAATGACCCTCAAGTGGGCAAACGGCTAGGCTGTGCGTGCTCTGCGTGTGTGTGGGTCCATGTGTGTGCATACGCATGTACATGTTTCTACATGTGTACGTATACAGTTGATATCCTGAGAACGTGTAAATAGGCCACATTTTGATGTGGAAGTAAATTTTCAGACTTCTCAGAAGGGTTTCAGAGCAGCAATAACGCGTATTAGGGAAATGACTGCCAGGCCGAGGACTGGAGAAAGCTTCCAACGATTCACGTGCAGTAGAAGTCATCTGGTGCACACGCTGAGGTGTGCGAGCCCCTGAAAGTGACTTGTACAGTAGGTGGCTCACCAGGGTGCCCTGCCCCCCTAGTAGTTCAAGGCCCGGACCTTGGAGTCAGTCTTATCCTGACTCGATGAACTGCATTTTCCTCACCTGTAAGCTGGGGGAATGAGTATCCATCTTAGATGGTTGCAGGAAGTGCAGACCAAACGTGGCCATGTCCGTAAATTGCTTAGTGAGGTTGCTGCATTAGGCAGTTCTGATGGTGTTGCCACAGTGCGGCAGGTGCCCTGGCCTGGGATCGCCTGGCTTCCTCTCCCAGTTCTGATATTGACCGGCTGTGTGAGCTTGACTAAAATAGCTATGCCTTGGCTACTTACTACAAAGCAAAGCTACTAACACTTCCTCCCCCACCATGGGATGTGACCTGTGTAAAGCCCTTAAAATGATGCCTGCCACTGGGGAAGGATTGGGGATTGTTATGATGAAGATGCTAACCCTGGGAGCAGAATCTGACTTCCTAGGAAACCGACGGGAGGACGAGTGTTCAGGTCTAGAAACCTTTATTCCATGATTTTCTAATTTTTAATTTGATAAGCTTTGAATTTTTTTCTGGTTGCAAATAATTCCTTTGTATTTTATTTACATAGCACCTGTCAGTTTATTATGGGGGCACAGAGACGAGTAAGCTATTTTAGTTGGAAAATAGTATTTTTGTTCTAACGCAGTAAAAGAGGGGAAGAGAGATCTACTCTGAAAGTCAGCTAGACTGTGTGGGGTCGTGACAGTCTTCCTGACCTCGTCAGCATGGCCTGGTACATGGACCTGTGCCTCTCACTTTTCCAGCCTGGGGTCCATTTCAAGTACACACCCACCTCCCCACTCATTAATCTTACGAGTGGCTCTTGGGTGTCTCCCAGCATGGGGGCCAGATCCAAATGTACTCTGTTCCCTGGGGTTGTGTCATTTACAAACAAGGTGAGCAGAGGCTAGAGTGAGGTTCTACATGAGGTGAGGTCGCCCGGGCACAAATACACTGGCTTCTTTCTTCAAGGATGAATGGCTACAGTTGGCAGTGACTCATTACCTGAGAGGCAGTGTGAAAGAAGCCTGCTTATTGTTTCTACTTGTGACAAAAGAATGTACGTTTTGGAATCTGATTTCAGATGCATTATTTCAAAACTCAAAAACAAACAAGCAAATAAACAGACACACACCCCTGTTCTGACCAGGCACATCTGGAACTAGTTTTAACGGAATCTGTCATATAGAATGAAGTTAGATATCATTGTAAGGCTCTAAAATAAAGATATTTTCTTTTGATCATGTAATTATTTATCCAACTGCATGGGGCATAAATATGAGTTGCTGTTCTGTGTCCTGGGGAGAGAAATCCAGTTTGATCTCTTTTATGTGGCATGTTCATTTTTGCAGGAAGATTCAATTATTCCCCCACTTACAAGGCTATAAATGAGTTTGCTGGGCCGGTTCCTGACACAAGCGCTCTCATCATTATTCAGATTAGTTTTCACTTTTCTAAACTGGTCTTCTGCCTACTGCTTCTGGAGCTCAGCCAGCATTTCGGAAGAGGATTAAATAATCTTTCTCTCACAACTTCCTACATGTTGTGCTATTTTGTTCCTTCCCAAATGTCATCCTCTGCTCTTGTGCACGTTTCCCATGGGTGAGGGTTTCAGACGTCCCGGGGCTTATTGCCCTGTGAGTGGTCAGGCCCAGGCAAGGCAGCCCTGGTCCTGACTCCCAGGTCCTCCAGATGGGCTCTGAGCTGGAACCTGGGGCCGTCTTTGCCACAAGAAGGCAGAAATCACTGCTTACCCACAAACGGATCAGCAGTGCTTCATCAGAAGCAGAGGCAGAGGAAATTGATGGGAATACCCTCCCGGACTAGGGACACAAAATGAAGACACTTGGAACGGAGAGGCGGGAATTTAGGCAGCTGAAGGGGAACTTGTTCCAGCCTTGAATGCTGGGGGGTCCTTGGGCTTATCTCTCCCTTCACTCTATTAGTAATGGAATCCTCCTAAAGAATTCTCGAAGCCTCCGAAGAGCATGGAGGACAAAGGGTGGAAGCAGAAAGAACGCCCTGGCCTCTTGTTTTGTGGGCGTGGAGCATGTTTCACACGAATTACACTGTCATGCAGTGGATCCCGGGAGGAAGGGCTAAGAGTAAGGAGAATTAAGATAATCTTTCACCTTCCTCTTCTACCCCATGACATGACGTAGAATCCTCTTATCTCCAATTTCTCCATCTGGCTTGAGCACATCTAGGCAAATTCTAGCCCATCATGCACTTACCAGGAACTCCAGCAACTTGGCTTCCAGCCTTGCCATCGCTTGGACTGCTGAATTCGTCCCCCCTTGGGTGTCTGAGTGTGGGGGTGTCTTCCTGCTTCCCCTCACTCACATCTTCTAAGTTCTTCCTTGTAGAAATCTCTGCCAGTGATTTCCTGTTTCTCACTCTGGTTCTCGGCTCCAGTTGCCCATTTTAATCACCTGGGGAGCTGCAAGATCCTATCAGCCCAGCCCTGCCCCATCAAGGGAACTGGAATCTCTGCAGTGAGGCCCAGGCTGGGTTGTAGGAAAGATGCTTCCCAGGGGGCTCCAGTGGGCAGGCAGGACTCAGAACAGGGGAACTGAAATGTGGCCAACCCTTGGCTTCTTTTGTCCTCAAGATTCAAAGAATCAAAGGATTCAAAGAGGAGATAGGAGACTTTTGTAAATATAGACAACCAAAGAGATAAGTTGCAAAATACCCAGTTCACTTGCAGGAGGCAGGGATGGCTCCCAGGAGATGGGGCCTTTGAACAGAGAGTTGGCTTTTTAGGTGGAGAGGATTTAAGTGGAGACAGCAGCAGATGTAAAGGCAAGGAGTCTGTGTGCGTTCGGGGAATGGCAAGGACGTCAGGAGATGGGAAGTGGTGGAGTGGTGACAGGAGAGCTGTGCAGAGCAGGATGGGGCCAGGCTGTTCGGGGCGCTGTGTTCCCAGGTCAGGTGTGTGTCCTTAGACCAGAGGGAGTAATGGGCGCTACAGCTGGGTGGTGATGTGGTCAGTTTGCTTGCTAAAGTTATACCCCTAGTACCATGTGGAGGATATGCTGGAGTTTGAAAGGCTGGTGAGAGGAAGGAGAGGTCAGAAGCAACTGTGGATTAGCAAGGTGGTGAGGAGGGCATGGACTAAGGCTGGCAGGAAAGGAAGGGGAAGCAGGTGCAGTTCTGAGATGAACCCTCCACAGCTTCCAGAATGACTGGGCTTCCCCAGCTGAGGAGATGGATTTGTGTTTGGGGGCTGGACAATTGGGTAAAGGGTAAAACCACAAACAGAGGGGGAGGCCCTCTCCTTTCTCTTTTAGAAAAGAAAATAAGTCAGATTTTCTTTGTTAAGCAAAAGATACCAACAAAGCACCAAAAAAAGCGATGGCAGGTGGATAGTTTGCCAAGAGTCAGGTGAAGATGCCTGTAGATTCTACATCAAGGTATGGCTGGAGTCCTATGCCAGGGCGAGGTTGTCCTATGAGAGGCAAAGCATAGCCTTGAGAACTGGAGTTCTGGACATTATCGCTGCTGAAGGAGGGTGGTGGGGGAGGAGGGCTTCATGTGAGCCTGAGGAGGAAGAGAGAGCTCTGCAGAAAGGAAGGGGTACCGTCTCCTGCCCCAGACTGCATTCCTGAGCTCAGCACCCTCTCTTCACTGCAGGATGCTTAACAGGCATGTCCCAGGCAGCAATACTTCATGTGTCCAAACTGGGCTCTGAAGCTTCCCTCCCTCCCAGGCACGCCCTCTGGGCTCCTCTGCTCAGGTGCTCCTACCAGATACCCTGGAAGGGAGTTTCACCCAGTTGCTAAGGGAGACCTCTCAGTCCATCCCTCAAATACCCCTCCCAGAGCTCCCGCCACTCCATCACCACGCTGATTCCTGGAGGAACCTGCAGCAGGTCCCCGGCTGTCCCCGCCATCCACCCTCACCCCTGCTAGGTCTTGTCTACACAGCACAAAGAAGGTTTCAAAAACGCAAACCTGAGTCCGTCTTGCTCCTGCTTACAGGCCTTCAGTGCCTTGTTCTGACCCTGGGTGCAGTTCAGTCCTTACTGAGGAAGGGAGGGTGGGTGCATGGGGGGGCGTCCCACCCACGGGCCCCCCTCCTGCTCTGCTCAGCAGTTTCATCCTCCAGGATGGAGCCACCTTGCTCTTTCAGGTTCCTGACTGTGCCAGGCATAGCACATTGCCTGAAAATAATACAAAATATTTGCATGAAAACACATTTTTAAAAATGCACGTTGAAAGTGCACTAAAAACATAAAATTCAAGTAGTTAAAAAAATAGGAAAATTAAGTAGGTTGATGTTGCAGGAAGTCAGGGACCCGAACGGAGGGACCAGCTGAGGTCACGGCAGAAGAACATAAATTGTGAAGATTTCATGGACATTTATTAGTTCCCCCAAATTAATACTTTCATAATTTCTTATGCCTGTCTTTACTGCAATCTCTGAACATAAATTGTGAAGATTTGATAGATACTTATCACTTCCGCAATCAATACCCTTGTGATTTCCTATGCCTGTCTTTAATCTCTTAATCCCATCATCTTCTTTGTAAGCTGAGGAGGAATGAATGTCACCTCAGGACCCTGTGATGATTGTGTCAACTGCACAAATTGTTTGTAGAGCATGTGTGTTTAAACAACATGAAATCTGGGCATCTTGAAAAAAGAACAGGATAACAGCGATGTTCAGGGAACAAGGGAGGTAACTTTGAACTGGCCCTGGTGAGCCAGAAGGAACAGAGTCATAAAAGCAAATAGGAGAAATATTGCTGAATTCTTTTTCTCAGCAAGGAACATCCCTGAGAAAGAGAATGCGCCCTGCGGGCAGGCCTGTGAACGGCCCCCCTGGAAGCGAGCCGTCTTTTACGGTCGAAGCTGAAGGGATGAAATAAGCCCTGGTCTCCTGTAGCGCTCCCAGACTTATTAGGACGAGGAAATTCCCGCCTAATAGCCTAATAAATTTTGGTCAGACAGGTTGTGTGCTCTCAAACACTGTTTTCTGATAATATGTTATCAATGACGATGTGTGCCCAAAACTTCATTAGCAATTTTAATTTTGCCCCATCCGGTGGTCCTGTGATCTCGCCCTGCCTCCACTTGCTTTGTGATATTATACTACCTTGTGAAGCGTGTGATCTCTGTGACCCACACCCTAGTTGTGCACTCCCTCCCCTTTTGAAAATCGCTAATAAAAACTTGCTGGTTTTAGGGCTCGGGGAACATCACGGATCCTGCCAACATGTGATGTCTCCCCCGGACACTCAGCTTTACGTTTCTCTCTCTTGTGCTCTTTCCCTTTATTTCTCAAACCAGCCGAGCCACTTAGGAAATAGAAAAGAACCCATGTAACCATCGGGAGCCAGTTCTCCCAATAGGTTGAAATGGTTGAAATTCAAGCAACTAGACTGACCAATTATGAGGTCATTGTGACTTCTATATTAAGACAAGTTTCAATAAAGTAATAGAAGATGCAGATTTTATAGGGTTGAGGAATTATTTAAGGTTCAAAAGATGGAGACAACATTCTCTGCTTCTTCCTCCCCCAAAGAACTGAGCGCAATCCTTCATCCTTCCGCAGTTCCCTCTTCCACTTTTGGTAACCTCTAATTTCTTGATAGTAACAAGAATAAATACTATTTATTCACCACCCAGGCTCAAAATCTCACCCCAATCATGGCCTTTTTCACTGGTCCTCAATTATCACAGGATCTCTTGTCTTTCTGACCTCTAATTTTGCTTGTTTAAAGTAATCAATTTCGTTTATGAAAATGCTTCCTTCATTTTATAAATCCATTGCTCCAGAATGTTCTGTAGGAGCCTAAACCTGATCTTCAGGGCAAGTTGTAATCTGGTTCTCAACTTTCCAAATTTGGCTCCTGGTGCTCCCAGATACAGAGCCTGTTCTTCACTCTTCTCCTGCCCTGGGCACCGAGTTCAGCTTGCTCAGCAAAGCCTGTGTGTCATGCATCCATCAGCATTTTTCTCCCATTGCCTTTCCAACTCCGACTTTTCCTTGAAGGTCCAGACCAAGTTTGACCTTCTCAAGAAGACCACATTAGCCTGTCGTGGTTTCTATGCACTGATAGCTCTTACTGTACACACTGTATGAGCACAGACACCCTCACAGCACCTTCATTTTCCAAATGTGCTTCCACACTCCTAAAAGCAGGAGACAGGGTCTTCTCTTACTGGGCAAGAAAAAGAATATTCTGTCTCCCATGTGCCCTCTGGACTGTACGTCTCCATAAATGCAGGTTGAGCATCCCTAATCCAAAAATCTGAAATGCTCCCAAATCCAACGCGTTGAGTGCTGATACAACACTCAAAGGAAATGCTCATCATGGCATTTCGATCTTCAGATTTTTGGATTAGGGATGCTAAGTACAATGCAAATATTCCAAAATTGAAAAACCTGTGAAATCTGAAACACATCTGGTCCCGAGCATTCTGGATAAGGGATTCTCAACTGTAATACACAGAACCTCAGAGTTCAAACAAATAAGAAAAGACTTAAAAAACTGACATTTAAAAAAGATGCATGACAAGTATAAGTGCAACATCTTAAATATATTGGGGATTATATCTCTGCTGTTAATCATATTGGTTTGAAGGTAGAAATAAAAACTATCACTATGTAATGTAGTAAATTGTAATGATTTTAACCTTTTAAAAGTCTTTAGAACGACAAAGCACAAGGTACGAATTCTCTAGTCCAGGTAAGAATTCCCTAGTCCAGAATTCCAAGGTAAGAATTCTCAACAGTCCAACTCTGTTGACCTTGGGGCTGGTTAACTCCTTGACATGATGCTGTCCTGGACACTGGTTTCGTAGGATGTTCAGCACATCCCAGGCCTCTGCCCACTTTATGCCAGTAGCACCCTGTCTGGTCGTGACAACCAAATAGTCTGAGACGTTGCCAAATGTCCCCTGGGGGGAGCAGAGTGGCCCCCAGTTGAGCATCACTACCCTGAACTTTCGCACTGTGAGTGACATTTACACCCTTGGAAGTGGCAGATTGGTTTCTCACTCCAGTGCCAGGGTAGGAAGTTGGGGCCTCAGTCACCATGTGCACACACAACCTGAGAGAGTGTTCGAATGGCAGCCCCCAAACTTTGGGTCTGAACACAATCCTTCGGGGGACACAGAACCTGAGAAGGTCCTGGCTTGGGACCAACCTTGCCCAAGTGCCTCTGGTTTAAACAATGCCTGTTGTCCTCAGGAGCACCATGGCAATTGGGCTAATATACCAGCCATTCTTAACAAAGCAGGAATGACTGCACTTTGCAGGAGAGCCTCCACCCCTCCCAAGAACGTGGAAATTTGCCTTGGCAAGTCAGGGGTGAGGCCCTGCTTGTCGCTGTGGTACCAGAGTGTTGAGGGTGCCTTACAAGAACGTGTCTAACCCACAGGGAACTTTTAAAGCTGTAGGTACCTATTGGAATTTGGCCGCTTTTACTGCACACTATTCCAGGGCCATCTGACTATCCTGACATTTGCTTGGTTTATGACACAGGGACACACATGCGTGAGATCGAGAGTGAGGATGCTCAGAGTTTAATTAGCTTGCATCTGTCTTGGGCATGTGCCCAGACGCTCTATGATGGGTGAATCTGAAAATCAATACTAACAGTAAAAGACAAATAGGGTAACACTAATGAGCTCAATAATAATAATTTGTAAAACAAATCCTAACTTTACAGGCTTCTTAGGGGGAGTTTGGGGCTTACTCCGAGGAGGCCTGAGTGAGCCAGGTTGAGGGGAGGTGGACAGGAGCCACACGTGCTCAGACCTCGCCCGGCTGCGCCCAGAGGTGTTCTCACTACTGAGCCCCAGGTCACAAGAGGAATGAGCGCCTATGGCCCAGAGAATGAGACAGGCCCAGCCCCCACACCACCACTTAGGAATTCACTATTCTCGGAGACCACTTTACCTTTCTGTGTCTCTATTTACACTTCTCAAAATAATAACACAGCCCTAGTCCTGGTGGAGGGGATACTACATGCAGACAGCTCTTCCTGATCTGTGAAGTGCTGTTTGGACGGTGCTTGGTGTTACCGACCCCACGCCCAGCTCTCCAGTCAGGGAAGAAGACCTGGCTGTCCTTCCTGGAGGATAATTTTCAGTGGGGGCAGGAGTGGGGACTTTCTACTAGCTGGAAAAAGAGACCCCTCCAAGCGTTCTGGGAATAGAGAAGTAAATACAGGAATGAGAGCTTGCCAAGGTAGGGAAGGCTGAGGAAGGAAAAGCCTGGAAGGGTCAGAGAACCAACCCCTTACCCTCATTGCCCTGGTGCACAGGGACAGGCCTGAGCTGCAATGTACATTGGCATGCAGGTGTTTGTTAGAGTCCCTGCTCTCAATTGTTTGGGGTACATGTCTAGGAACAGAATTGCTAGGCCATATGGTAATCCCTATGGCTAGTGTTTTGAGGATCCACTCTAATCTGGAACTGTACGGAGAGGGAGACTCTGGGGAACATAGTCCCGGGCATTGGGGGCATGGTGGTTCCATGCTGATAACACAGTCCAGCAAGCTGTATATGCATCTGTCTTTGGCGGCCTGGTGAGGAGGGCTCTGTCTGAGAAGCCAGTAAGACTTCCTCCTCTGGAATCTGGACAGGAAAATATAAATAACGTTAAGCACTCAGAATATCCCAGGCAGTCAGAGACCACGGAGGTGCCATTGAGGCCATAGGAGTGAAGTTTACCTTTATCCTTGGTGGTTCTCTGATTTTGATCCTGGCATCCTTATATGCTGTGCTGAACCCCTGTTAACTTCAGTGAAGTGGTACCAGGTTCAAGAGGCTGAAGAAAAGTCCCAGAGCGAGTCCAGTGGCGGCGTGCTGGACAGGAGAACTGAAAACACCTGCAAACAGCATGCAGTTTATACAGCATTTTCACTTAATACCTTCCCCTTAACAACTTCCACCTGGCAGCCTTCATTTAACTCAAAACTCAGGGCTTCAATCCTCTGTACAGCCTGTGTCCTATACGCCAAGTCCGGGGTTCCAATGTTCCTCATAGAGAAGGAACGAATCTCCAGGTTGGTTACTCTCAGAGCACACATCCAAGTGCATCGCCAGACAGGGTCATTCCATGGCTGTGCTTAAGTTATTGCTCTGATTGCTATCAGGTGCATTTACCCTACATTATAACAAACAGATTTGCCTCAAAGTAGCCTTGTAGATGTCTGTACAGCAAAGATCAATATGCACAACTTCTCTGGGGAAGTGGGTCTTGGATAGTTCTTTATTCTAGAATCTCTTAAGGCCATGTATACAGTGGCCTTCTCATCTTGGTCTTGCAGCCAAGGTGAGACTGCAGGCTGATGAGAGCTCTGGCTGGAGAGCCCTCCGGAATGGCAGTGGGGCTCTGAGGTGGTTGAGGACAGATCCTGTCAAGGGGAGGAGGCAGGAGAGCCACACAGCAGCAGAGGTACACAGACACAGCACCCGGGAGTAGGTGGGGGTCACACAAGACCCATCAGAAGGCTGGTACAGTGAGTACGTGCAGCAGGAGAAGGCTGTTATGTCCCAAATGAGACACCATCTTCCCAGGCACTTCCTTGTCCACCTGTGTAGACGTAACCCACGCTTCCTTATTTCTCTACATCCTTTCCAATACATCCCATTACTCAATGGAAACGCTTGTCTCTTTTCACTGCCAACTGAAAGAGCCTAATTAAAACACACACGCACATATATGTATATCCACACATGCACACTTGTACATACACATGCACACATCTGTGCCTAATCAGCATCTTTCTACATCTCTGCTTCTCTCTTTACCAAGGCTGCAATTAGCAATCTCAGTTGTACAACTTCCTTAGCACCTCATCCCTGACTAATACAACCTCTTGGCAAGTTCTCTTTGCTCCCATAAATTACCTACATACTCATTTTATTTTCAGCTCATAGACTTACACAATACAAACCAAACCAGAAAGTATAAAAACCATGTTGTAAATTTAGGCTGTAGAGAGTGCCAAACCGGTTAATAAAAATAAAACTAACAAAAGTCTTTCCAGGGGTTGAATTAGTAAATTTGGACAATTTCCTTCAGTTATTTCTAGACCATGATAGGGAATGTGTGTATACAATTGAATAATGGATTTGGTTATTTGTTCAAAATAACTGATAATCAAACATTACTTTGTCCCAAAATGCTAATAAAAACTGTATCTGATGGCAATTAGATGTGTCAACTTGGCTAAGCCATGGCACTCAGATATTTGGCCAATCACCAGTCTGGGTACTGTTGTGAATTTTTTTTTTCTTTCTTTTTTTTTTTTTTTTAAATAAAATGAACATTGAATTCAGTAGAACTTGATGAAAGTAATTTCAAGTTACCTTCATCCAATCAATTGAACATCTTAAGATAGAAAGAAGGAGGTCCCCTGAGGAAGAAGGAATTCTGCCAGCAGACAGTCTTCAGGCTGGAGCTGCAACACTAACTCTCCCTGGGTCTCTTGACTTCTAGTCAGCTGGATTTTGGATTTGCCAACCCCCATAATCATGTAAGTCAATTTCTTAAAATAAATCTCTGTGTGTATGTTTGTATAAACATGCCCATCCTATTGATTCTGTTTCTCTGAAGAATTCTGACTCCTACAGCGATGCTGGTTTTCAGCTCTACACACCTGCCTGCTCCATTCCTGAGCATCTTCCATTAGGGCCAACCAGCTACACTGGGTTCACGTCCCTGCATGGCTGTAAAATTTGCTCTTGATGCTCAAACATTGTTTCTAAAGTCTTATTTTAAACGAGAGCTTAGAAACTTTTCATCCAATCCTATCATTTTTGTTTGAATGAATTATCGCTCAGAGATGAATCCACCTGCCAGGGTCTTGCTAGGAGAACCTGGCAGAGCAGAAATGAGAATCCCCTCCCTAGCTCTGAGGTCTTTCTGCTCCTTTGTGTTGCCCAGTTCTTCTTTTCTCACATCTGCCTTGCTTCCACATGACATGTTAAGCTTTCATGCTCTTTCAAACTCTAGTTAACCACACAAAGACACCAGGTTAATCAGATGAATGTTTTAGATACTGGGTCACTAATCCTAATAGCTTGCAGGTGATATTTGGGAACATGAGGGAAAATCAGGGGCTCTCTCCACTGCAAACATGAAAAATCTTATTACAAAGAAATATGGGGTCAGACATAGAGGTTCACACCTGTAATCCCAGCATTTTGGTAGGCCGAGGTGGGTGGATCGCTTAAGTACAGGAGTTCAACATCAGTCTTGTCAACATGGTGAAACCCCATCTCCACTAAAAATACAAAAATTAGCTGGATGTGGTATAACATGCCTGTAGTCCTAGCTCCTTGGGAGGCTGAGGCAAGGGGATCACTTGAACCCAGGAAGCAAAGGTTGCAGTGAGCTGAGATCACACTGCTGCACTCCAGCCTGGGTGACAGAGTGAGGCTCTATCTCAAAAAAAAAAAAAAAAAAATTGGTCTCCCCAAAATCAGAACTTGACTTTTTATTTATGTAAAAGTAATTTATTAGAATGTGTCCCCAGGAACATTCTCAACTGTCCCCAGTTGAGAGTAGGGGAGGAAAAACTAGACCAGGAAGATAGGTCGGCCTAGCAGTGCTGTGACGGCAAGAAATTCCCTTGGAGGGTAACCTTAGCTTAGTAGCAAAGAAGTTCTGAAGACAGAGCCCCTCACGGAATCTGGCATAGAGATACTCCCTGCACATCAGTCCTTGGTTGAGGAGGGTGTAATTAAATTCTCAGTATCTGCCAGAACTCTATTCATGTGGCAGCACTCCTTCAAAGAGCTGCAAGAGACAGCTGCTGAGAATTAAAGGACAGCAGAAGCGACGTGCACAAAAGTGAAACAGGCATCCTGATGTGAGGGTATGAAGGTGAGCCCTTGCAGATTCAGCTTCACCCTCTGATGACTGGATCAGAGCAGACTTAGACAGTGCCTGGAAAAGGACACAGAGTTCCCTGGCCAAGTCTGGACTACCCTGATTGGGGAAATAACACATGCCTCGACAGTTTACCCATCTGAGATGAATTATCAATGTAGAGTGATAGCAAAAAGAAGAGTCTGAATGACAAGACTGTCAGGGTGCCTCGTGCTGGTCCTGAATTACTAACTCACCTGAGAAGTTTACCAGCAGGGATCTTGGGGCAGAGATGGAGACATCAGCTTGACAACTCGTGCCTCTGGAACAATTCAGTCAAAGCTTCTTATCTTCACTCTGTTCTCACCAAGCAGCCTCTGAATTCCAATGTGGCCTCTTAAGGGGCTCTGCCTAAAGTGAGAGAATACACAAACCAACCAAAAAAGACTTTCAGTCATCTTCACAGGAATATTTACCTTCAAAAGAAAGGAAATTGGCATTCTTATTTTAACCATTAATCTGTATAAGTGTGGTCAATGCATGTCTGCCCCTGAAGACTTGGCCCTTTCCCTAGGCTGGCGGGCTTGGAACTCAGTACCCCACATTGCCTTTAGGTTGTCAGCAATGTCCCATCACTGGGGCAAGTTCAGTCAACTCTTGTTTCTGCAGGAACTCATCAAATAGTCTCAGTGTTCTTGTTGGAGTTTGAACTGTGATGACCTTTTCTCAAGTTAGGAAACAATTAAGGAATTGATGCAGGCATTGGGGAACAAAAGGTCTACTTTATTTTTGGCAATGCTGGATTGGAGAATAAAGCTTAGCTCAGGTGCCAAAATGGATGTTGGCCATTACGCTGGAGGCGAATTCACCATCTCAGGCATAGAAGGCACGTGGGGAGTGCCTGTGGGTGTAGGGTCAGTCCTGTGGGGCATATGGAGAAGAAACGAGAACAACTTCATTGTGCAGGTGGGCTCCCAAGGAAAGAGAGGGGCACTGTTCCGTGGTGAGCAGGTCTACAAAAACCTACCCCCAAAGTCCAAGGAAGCTGAGAGGCCAAAGAAAGAGGCTAAAAAATCCCATTTCTCAGAAAGAAACATTTAATAGGAACTTACAAACAGCAGCCACTTCTATGCCTCAGATGGCAGCAAAACAAGATGTTGGATCCCTGCACTATTATCCCCCGGCCTAGGGCATATACACCATAGGAAGGTACAGTGACTCAGAAGAGATGGGAGAGACAATTGCTCCAAGACAGGACTTATGGTAGCATCAAGGTTGTTTTGACCTATGGACAGGATTTACAGTAACTACCTTTTCTTACACATGGAACAATAAACTGGAAACCTTAAAGGAATTCCTGAAACTGGGGCTAATCAATCAGAAGACAACATGGTAGATTAGCATCCAAGATGGAGCTGCTTTGGCCTCCATAGGCATGGTGAACCAACAATTAAATCAGTCACTCATTGTCTGATGAGGAAAAAACAGGGAGGGGATGGAGAAAAGAAGCATTGGAGGTCTCCCCAGTGCTTCCCAAAGAGGCACAAAAATTCATTTGACAGTTCAAGGCAAAATAGGAAAGAGAGAGATAAAAGTATATAGTATCCCCTGTAATCCCAGCACTCTGGGAGGCTGAGGCAGGCAGATAACTTGAGGTCAGGAGTTTGACACCAGCCTGCCCAACATGGTGAAACCCAGTCTCTACTAAACATACAAAAAATTAGCCTGGCATGGTGGCATGCACCTGTAATCCCAGCTACTCAGGAGGCTGAGGTAGGAGAATCAATTGAACCTGGGAGGCAGGCTTGCAGTGAGCCGAGATCACGCCACTGCACTCCAGCCTAGGCAACAAGAGTGAAAATCCGTCTCAATAACTAACTAACTAAATAAATAAATAAATAGTACCCATGACATAGTAATTGTCAGTCTGGCAAACTTCCTGTATGTACCAATTTACAAGGAAAATACCCAATACTATTTCTGTATTAGTAAGCTTTTCTTTAATGATTTAGAAGAATTTGTGATGTCTCTTGGAGGCCTGATAATCATTCATAGCAATGTCTAGATTCCGTAGTTCTAAAAACTACAAACCTCAACTTTATAGTTTCTACAGTTCTTAGAATTTTATGATTCTAAAACTTTATTGAAATCTTTACAAGTTCTAAATCATTACCAATAAAAAGCAATTCTCTGGATATAATCTAAGAGTGTGTGTGTGTGGTGGAAGAGAATCTCTGATTTCTAAAAATAAAAAGTTAGCTGAAAAATTCTAATCACATATGTGTTTCATTCCTTCTGGTTCAGATAAGTAGAAGTGCAAAGCCTTACCTTTATATTCAAACTGAGAAAAACTAGGTATCAATTCAGCTCAAGTTATAAATTGTAGTCTGAAAATAAAGCTAGATGTCCTGTTCTGGATACGGCACTTAAGCCTGTCATAGCTCACACACCCAGTGTTGAAGAAGACAAAGATCAGCAGTAAGTAGGAGGAGCCAAAAAGGGAGACATCAGGTTAAAGACAAAAGCCAGCTATTCTGCAATGCAGTTACTACAATAGATAGAAATAAAAACAGACTGTAAAAAAGAAGAAAGAAGATGGTTTAGGCCAAACTTGAGCTTTGGAAACATTTCTCACAAGGCCCCAACTATCTCTCTTGACCTATCATATTAGAGAGGGGTTCATTAAGAGAGAGGCCTTCTTCTTGCATTCCAAGAAAAAATTTTAAAAAATGTCATCAGGGTAATCCTTAACATCTCTAGTTGGTGCCTGTGAAGACAGTCATTCATTCATTCACTCATTCATTTATAACATCCCATGAATTAAGCTTTATAAAGCAAAGTGTAAACTTCAGAGGAAAGCAAAACATTCATTTTCAAGGCAGAGTTAATCCCAGGAAAAATAATCAAATCCATGAGGACTCCCCTTCAACTCCCCATCTCTGATGACTTTTCAGGACAAAGGAGGCTCTGAGCCACAAGCCAACAACCTCTGCTTTGCAAACTCTCCATTGTCAAAACTTGCTTTAGGAGATGATCTGATGAATTCATTCTCCTTAATGTAATGCATGGTAAGACTAGGCAGTGAGTAAAGCCACATGCATTAACATAGCCATGAGTGTTCGCATTCTAACCTGGGGAAAAGCCTCAAGCAAAAGAAAGAGTTCAGGGTAGTCTTTCAGAAACCAGGTAGAGCAGTGAAGATTTATTTAGCATGAGGGAAATTCTAAGAAAACCTCAAAACACAATTTATAGATATGTACTCAACCTGCAAGATACAGATAATATACATCAATAAAGTCATTGTCCATTTAAACCACAGGGCATGGTATGGGTTTCTCTAACTGCAGCCTTCCTAAAGGTCAAAAAATAACTGAGTCCATAAGGCACTGCTATTCCCCATCAAGAACCTCTCTTCTTTTCTAGAAGAGCGCTGCACAATGACTGTTGCCCTAATAGCCATTGTAATTTATTCCCGGCATGAGAAGAACATCTGCAATCGATTATGTGCAGACATTTCAGTGATGTTAATGTGGTCAGAAATAACCGAAAGGCATATAAGCAGATGAAGACATGCTATTTTCATTTCAAATAGGGATTTGATTCTCGGAGAACCACTAAACGACAACAACCACAAGGGTTTGTATTTATGTGGACAAATTATAGACTCATTTTAGAAACTGGGAAATGGAAAAGATGGGCCAGCACATGAATTGGATTGCATAATGATAGTAATTTTTGGAAAGGTTGGGGAGGAGAGGCTGGGAGAGAAGATTTGGTATCAACCTTGAAATAACTATCACCTCTCACTTTAAAAGCCTTGAAACTCAGTGGCATAACTGGCTATTGAAATTTTGCCCTCCATGCCAGATTTTGAGTAATATCCCCTTTAACCTTTTTAGGATTGATGAATCAATGCGACTATGTATGGGGATACATGTTCAGAAGTTGTGAGAAATCGCTTCACCTTGCATACAATGGCAATCCCGGGAGACCTACCCAGTGCCATGCAGTTAATCACAGCATCCTACCACAACTGACTGGATTTATAATGGCAGTTCTCACACTCTATGTGAGGACTCCTCCTCATTTTGTTATATGGGGGAATTGGATTAGAAGGATGCCAGGAGTCCCATTTTCAGCTGATTTAAGAGTTTATGGAATAAGTCACTAGGAAGGACAAGATGATTGAGGATTAATGCAATTTTTTGATAAGTTACAGCTATAAAACCTCACTGCAACCCAAACAACACTAGACGAATGGAATAGGAAAATGAGAAGGATTCAAAATTAAGTCTACTTCAGATTCTTTGAGACACCAGGTTTCCCAGACCCTATTCCCATCCTAGAATGACAAGAATCAATGGACAGAAAAATTGCCCTTATTACTAAAGAATGCTTAACCCAACCTGTGAAATTACCTGTATTATCTATTTGAATTATTAAGGTCTTCAGGCTTGGATGAGAAAAATTATGTCTCTGTTGATATACTGACCTCCTTTCCTTTCCAGTTCAACAAATAAGAATCTCAGTCTCTTAAACATGAGCATGAAGATTGTGTTATACAGGATAAAGGTCATAAAAGGTTATTTAATAAAATCATCCCAAGATCCTCTCCCTCTGAACAAAAGGCACAGGCACTCATTCATCACATTCTGTACATAATACAGGAATTCTCTTAATAATTGCTTACATCGGTAGGCGGAGCAAGATGGCCGAATAGGAACAGCTCCAGTCTCCAACTCCCAGTGCCAGCGACACAGAAGACTGGTGATTTCTGCATTTTCAACTGAGACTCCACCTCTGGGGACATGGCACAGCTAAACAACAACAACAAAAAAAGCAGCAGAAACCTCTGCAGATGTAAATGACTCTGTCTGACAGCTTTGAAGAGAGCAGTGGATCTCCCCACACGGAGGTTGAGATCTGAGAAGAGACAGACTGCCTGCTCAAGTGGGTCCCTGACCCCTGAGTAGCCTAACTGGGAGACATCCCCCACTAGGGGCAGTCTGACACCCCACACCTCACAGGGTGGAGTACACCCCTGAGAGGACGCTTCCAAAGTAAGAATCAGACAGGTATACTCGCTGTTCGGCAATATTCTACCTTCCGCAACCTCTGCTGCTGATACCCAGGCAAACAGGGTCTGGGGTGGACCTCAAGCAATCTCCAACAGACCTGCAGCTGAGGGTCCTGACTGTTAGAAGGAAAACTATCAAACAGGAAGGACACCTATACCAAAACCCCATCAGTACGTCACCATCATCAAAGACCAGAGGCAGATAAAACCACAAAGATGGGGAAAAAGCAGGGCAGAAAAGCTGGAAATTCAAAAAATAAGAGCTCATCTCCCCCTGCAAAGGAGCACAGCTCATCGCCAGCAACGGATCGAAGCTGGTCAGAGAATGACTTTGATGAGATGAAAGAAGAAAGCTTCAGTCCATCAAACTTCTCAAAGCTAAAGGAGGAATTACGTACCCAGCGCAAAGAAACTAAAAATCTTGAAAAAAGAGTGGAAGAATTGACAGCTAGACTAATTAATGCAGAGAAGGTCATAAACGAAATGACAGAGATGAAAACCATGACACGAGAAATACGTGACAGATGCACAAGCTTCAGTAACCGACTTGATCAACTGGAAGAAAGAGTATCAGCGATTGAGGATCAAATGAATGAAACGAAGCGAGAAGAGAAACCAAAAGAAAAAAAAAGAAAAAGAAATGAACAAAGCCTGCAAGAAGTATGGGATTATGTAAAAAGACCAAATCTACGTCTGATTGGGGTGGCTGAAAGTGAGGGGGAAAATGGAACCAAGTTGGAAAACACTCTTCAGGATATCATCCAGGAGAACTTCCCCAACCTAGTAGGGCAGGCCAACATTCAAATTCAGGAAATACAGAGAACGCCACAAAGATACTCCTTGAGAATAGCAACTCCAAGACACATAATTGCCAGATTCACCAAAGTTGAAATGAAGGAAAAAATCTTAAGGGCAGCCAGAGAGAAAGGTCGGGTTACCCACAAAGGGAAGCCCATCAGACTAACAGCAGATCTCTTGGTGGAAACTCTACAAGCCAGAAGAGAGTGGGGGCCAATATTCAACATTCTTAAAGAAAAGAATTTTAAACCCAGAATTTCATATTCAGCCAAACTAAGTTTCATCAGTGAAGGAGAAACAAAATCCTTTACAGATAAGCAAATGCTTAGAGATTTTGTCTCCACCAGGCCTGCCTTACAAGAGACCCTGAAGGAAGCCCTAAACATGGAAAGGAACAACCGGTACCAGCCATTGCAAAAACATGCCAAAATGTAAAGACCATCGAGGCTAGGAAGAAACTGCATCAACTAACGAGCAAAATAACCAGTTAATATCATAATGGCAGGATCAAGTTCACACATAACAATATTAACCTTAAATGTAAATGGACTAAATGCTCCAATTAAAAGACACAGACTGGCAAACTGGATAAAGAGTCAACACCCATCAGTCTGCTGTATTCAGGAGACCCATCTCACATGCAGAGACATACATAGGCTCAAAATAAAGGGATGGAGGAAGATCTACCAAGCAAATGGAGAACAAAAAAAAGCAGGGGTTGCAATCCTAGTCTCTGATAAAATAGACTTTAAACCATCAAAGATCAAAAGAGACAAAGAAGGCCACTACATAATGGTAAAGGGATCAATTCAACAGGAAGAGCTAACTATCCTAAATATATATGCACCCAATACAGGAGCACCCAGATTCATAAAGCAAGTCCTTAGAGACTTACAAAGAGACTTAGACTCCCATACAATAATCATGGGAGACTTCAACACTCCACTGTCAACATTAGACAGATCAATGAGACAGAAAGTTAACAAGGATATCCAGGAATTGAACTCATCTCTGCACCAAGCGGACCTAATAGACATCTATAGAACTATCCACCCCAAATCAACAGAATATACATTCTTCTCAGCACCACATCGCACTTATTCCAAAATTGACCACATAATTGGAAGTAAAGTACTCCTCAGCAAATGTAAAAGAACAGAAATTATAACAAACTGTCTCTCAGACCACAGTGCAATCAAACTAGAACTCAGGACTAAGAAACTCAATCAAAACTGCTCAACTACATGGAAACTGAACAACCTGCTCCTGAGTGACTACTGGGTACATAACGAAATGAAGGCAGAAATAAAGATGTTCTTTGAAACCAATGAGAACAAAGATACAACATACCAGAATCTCTGGGTATTTAAAGCAGTGTGTAGAGGGAAATTTATAGCACTAAATGCCCACAAGAGAAAGTTGGAAAGATCTAAAATTGACACTCTAACATCACAATTAAAACAACTAGAGAGGCAAGAGCAAATACATTCAAAAGCTAGCAGAAGGCAAGAAATAACTAAGATCAGAGCAGAACTGAAGGAGATAGAGACACAAAAAACCCTCCAAAAAATCAATTAATCCAGGAGTTGGTTTTTTGAAAAGATCAACAAAATTGACAGACCGCTAGCAAGACTAATAAAGAAGAAAAGAGAGAAGAATCAAATAGACGCAATAAAAAATGATAAAGGGGATATCACCACGGACCCCACAGGAATACAAACTACCATCAGAGAATACTATAAACACCTCTACGCAAATCAACTAGAAAATCTAGAAGAAATGGATAATTTCCTGGACACTTACACTCTTCCAAGACTAAACCAGGAAGAAGTTGAATCCCTAAATAGACCAACAGTAGGCTCTGAAATTGAGGCAATAATTAATAGCCTACCAACCAAAAAAAGTCCAGGACCAGATGGATTCACAGCTGAATTCTACCAGAGGTACAAAGAGGAGCTGGTACCATTCCTTCTGAAACTATTCCAATCAATAGAAAAAGAGGGAATCCTCCCTAACTCATTTTATGAAGCCAACATCATCCTGATACCAAAGCCTGGCAGAGACACAACAGAAAAAGAGAATTTTAGACCAATATCCCTGATGAACATCAATGTAAAATTCCTCAATAAAATACTGGCAAACCGGATTCAGCAGCACATCAAAAAGCTTATCCACCATGATCAAGTGGGCTTCATCCCTGGGATGCAAGGCTGGTTCAACATTCGCAAATCAATAAACATAATCCAGCATATAAACAGAACCAAAGACAAGAACCACATGATTATCTCAATAGATGCAGAAAAGGCTTTTGACAAAATTCAACAGCCCTTCATGCTAAAAACACTCAAGAAATTCGGTATTGATGGAACGTACCTCAAAATAATAAGAGCTATTTATGACAACCCACAGCCAATATCATACTGAATGGGCAAAAACTGGAAAAATTCCCTTTGAAAACTGGCACAAGACAGGGATGCCCTCTCTCACCACTCCTATTCAACATACTGTTGGAAGTTCTGGCTAGGGCAATCAGGCAAGAGAAAGAAATCAAGGGTATTCAGTTAGGAAAAGAAGAAGTCAAATTGTCCCTGTTTGCAGATGACATGATTGTATATTTAGAAAACCCCATTGTCTCAGCCCAAAATCTCCTTAAGCTGATAAGCAACTTCAGCAAAGTCTCAGGATACAACATTAATGTGCAAAAATCACAAGCATTCTTATACACCAGTAACAGAGAGCCAAATCATGAACGAACTTCCATTCACAATTGCTTCAAAGAGAATAAAATACCTAGGAATCCAACTTACAAGGGATGTAAAGGACCTCTTCAAGGAGAACTACAAACCACTGCTCAGTGAAATAAAAGAGGACACAAACAAATGGAAGAACATACCATGCTCATGGATAGGAAGAATCAATATCGTGAAAATGGCCATACTGCCCAAGGTTATTTATAGATTCAATGCCATCCCCATCAAGCTACCAATGAGTTTCTTCACAGAATTGGAAAAAACGGCTTTAAAGTTCATATGGAACCAAAAAAGAGCCCGCATTGCCAAGACAATCCTAAGTCAAAAGAACAAAGCTGGAGGCATCACGCTACCTGACTTCAAACTATACTACAAGGCTACAGTAACCAAAACAGCATGGTACCAAAACAGAGATATAGACCAATGGAACAGAACAGAGTCCTCAGAAATAATACCACACATCTACAGCCATCTGATCTTTGACAAACCTGAGAGAAACAAGAAATGGGGAAAGGATTCCCTATTTAATAAATGGTGCTGGGAAAATTGGCTAGCCATAAGTAGAAAGCTGAAACTGGATCCTTTCCTTACTCCTTATACGAAAATTAATTCAAGATGGATTAGAGACTTAAATGTTAGACCTAATACCATCAAAACCCTAGAAGAAAACCTAGGTAGTACCATTCAGGACATAGGCATGGGCAAGGACTTCATGTCTAAAACACCAAAAGCAACAGCAGCAAAAGCCAAAATTGACTAATGGGATCTAAGTAAACTAAAGAGCTTCTGCACACCAAAAGAAACTACCATCAGAGTGAACAGGCAACCTACAGAATGGGAGAAAATTTTTGCAATCTACTCATCTGACAAAGGGCTGATATCCAGAACCTACAAAGAACTCAAACAAATTTACAAGAAAAAAACAAACAACCCCATCAAAAAGTGGGCAAAGGATATGAACAGACATTTCTCAAAAGAAGACATTCATACAGCCAACAGACACATGAAAAAATGCTCATCACCACTGGCCATCAGAGAAATGCAAATCAAAACCACAATGAGATACCATCTCACACCAGTTAGAATGGCAATCATTAAAAAGTCAGGAAACAACAGGTGCTGGAGAGGATGTGGAGAAATAGGAACACTTTTACACTGTTGGTGGGATTGTAAACTAGTTCAACCATTATGGAAAACAGTATGGCAATTCCTCAAGGATCTAGAACTAGATGTACCATATGACCCAGCCATCCCACTACTGGGTATATACCCAAAGGATTATAAATCATGCTGCTATAAAGACACATGCACATGTATGTTTATTGCGGCACTATTCACAATAGCAAAGACTTGGAATCAACCCAAATGTCCATCAGTGACAGACTGGATTAAGAAAATGTGGCACATATACACCATGCAATACTATGCAGCCATAAAAAAGGATGAGTTTGCATCCTTTGTAGGGACATGGATGCAGCTGGAAACCATCATTTTTAGCAAACTATCACAAGAACAGAAAATCAAACACCGCATGTTCTCACTCATAGGTGGGAACTGAACAATGAGATCACTTGGACTCGGGAAGGGGAACATCACACACTGGGGCCTATCATGGGGAGGGGGGAGAGGGGAGGGATTGCACTGGGAGTTATACCTGATATAAATGACGAATTGATCTGTGCTGTCGAGTTGATGGGTGCAGCACATCAACATGGCACAAGTATACATATGTAACAAACCTGCACGTTATGCACATGTACCCTAGAACTTAAAGTATAATAATAATTAAAAAATAATAATAATTGTTTACATCAAATATTGATCATCAAATTCTCTCCTCCTTTTCCTCTACTTCTTCCTCTGTGGATCATCTTTCTCTAAAGGGTCCTGTGCCTCATTCTCTCCGTACATTGAGCATCCACACCAGGTGTGCATCCCCTGTTGGCATCAGGCTTGCTCTCCTGTTCTTGATTCACCTTCCGTAACAGAGTTTCCACTTCATCCTGTGGGCATTCGTTTTTTATTGCTGCTGGACCATAGGAGCTACAAATGTGGCACCTTAAAATAGTGCAAATTTCTTATCTCCCAGCTTCTGTGGGTCAGAAGTCTGGGCCGGTTTAGCTGAGTCTTTGCCTAAAGGTCTGACAATGTTCTCTGAATAAGTATCAGATTCCAAGTTCAGTTGGGCTGTTGGCCAAATTCAGTTTCTTGCACCTGTAAGACTGAGGTCTCTATTTCCGTGCTGGCTATCAGCCAGGGGTCCGTGTTTGCTCCTAGAGGATGTGGCTCTCTTTAATACTGGTAGGGTGAAGCCCTCTGACACTTCAAGTCCCCCCAACTTCCTTTCTCTGGCATCTCTCTGACTGCAGAGCTCATGTGATTAGGTTACAACCACCTGGAGAAAGCAGGATAATTTCCCTATTTTCGCAGACTTTATCACACGTGTAAAGTCCGTTTTTGCCATGAAGCATAATGTATGCACAGTGCCCTGAGATTAGAGTGTGATCATCTTCAGAAGGTCATCCTATCAACCAGAATCCACCCTCTGGACACAAAGACTCACGTCCTTCCAAGCTATTAAATACCTAAGGTCCCCAAAGGTCTCACCCCCTTTGATGTCCAAAATCTTATCTAAATCTTCACAGCTCCAAAGTCCCCATATCATCAAGTAAGTGGTTTTGTCAACCTGCTTCCTTGTAGCAGAACTTTGAAGCCCACCAGTTTTCTTTCATTTCATACTTTCTCTGTCCCTTTCCGTACATTCTGGAAATGTTTCTGCTGATCAAAAAACCTCTCAAGAACCTTTTAAGTTTTTCAAGTTTTGCATGAAGTTCACAGAGATCCCCTTCATTAGAAAGAAGTCTATGTTCATGAATCATTTTGAGATAATACCTCTCTATTTTTGGCTTCTCCTGAGATAGTTGAAGAGCAACATTCTTAAGTTTCTCCAGGCCCTCTGGTTTGATTGAAGAGATCGGTGAGTCATCCTCTTATCTTTTCAAAGAGCTTTTTGTGAGACTGAACACTCTGGTCTTTTCATGCTCCTAAAGTTTAAGAGGAGGATTGTGTGGCCATGAAATCAGCTTTTCCCAGGGTCCAGGGGTAAGTCCATGGACATCTTTCGGGGCCATTCTGCCTTCCAGGAAATCTCTTGCTATTTATCAGACTTCAGACTAACTAAATTATTTACTTCCCCAGTAGAAAAACAGTAATTGCTATAGTTAAATATTTGCCCTTTCCACAACTCATGTTGAAATTTAATTGCCATTGTAACAGGATTAAGAAGAGGACCTTTCTAAAGTAATTAGGCCACAGGGGACCCTGGGCTCCCCTTCTTAAAAAGGCAAGCTTAGCTTCCTCTTGCTCTAGCTCATGCTCTCGCCTTCCACCGTGGGAAGTAGCAGCTAAAAGGACCTTGCCAGATGCCAGTACCTTGATATTAGAATTCCCAGCCCCCAGAACTGGGAGCCAATAAATGTCTGTTCATTACAAATCACCTAGTCTCAGGTATTCTATTACAGCACCACAAAATGGACTAAGACAATAATGAAATAACTTTTCAGTCATCTTTCAATCCCAAGATGGATAGGATGAGAAAGAAAATCAAAATCTAAGTAATTAAATCTTCACTTAATTAAGATGACTACAGAGTCGAGAGCAGGGTGATAAAGGGCAAAGCTGGCACCATAACCTCTTGGAAACTTATCTAAATTCCAAATGGTATGCCCTCACTGATAGACTGTATCTAAATCTCTGGATGGGAAGAATTGAGAATTCACATTTTAAATAATATCTTCAGAAAATCCTGATGCATGTCAAAGAAAATAACTCAAAAATATGATTAATAAAATAATAAAATAAAATAAAAATTATTAGAGGAATTAACATTTTACACTAGAAAACATTAAAACAAAGATAAACAGATTGTTAGTAATCACGAGAAAACATTATTAACATATTTTGTCATTAGGAAATTGCAAATTAAAACAACAACATAATACTGTTATATTCCTATTAGAATGGTTTAATTATTTCTTATAACTGTCAATACCAAGTGCTGGCAGGGATGTAGAACAACAGAAACTCTCCTTCATTGCTGGTGAAAATTAAAATGGTACAGCCATGTTGGAAGACACCTGGCTCCACAACCAGCATGCAGATGAAGCTCAGGTGTGATAGTTTGGCAGCTTCTTGCAAAATTAAACATAGTCTTACCATACAATCCAGAAATCCTGCTCGTTAGTGTTTACATAAATGACTTAAAAACCTAGGTCCACACAAAACCTGCATGTGAAGCTTGATCATAGCCTAAAACTGGACACAACCAAAGTGTCCATCAATAAACAAAATGTTGTTTAACCACACAATGGAATATTATTTAGCAACAAAAAGGTATTAACTACTGATACACATTACTGCATGGATGAATCTCAAAAACATGATCTTCAGCAAAAGAAGCCAGACACCAGAAAAGTACATGATTTCATTTATATGAAGTTTCAGAAAAAACAAAATGAATCAAAACTTTTATGAATCAGATCACTGATGGCCTGGAATGGGGGTTACAAGATTGTTTTCAAGAGGTCATGGGCAATTTTGTTGAAGTGACAGAAATGTTCTCCATCTTGATATGGGGTGGTGGTAAAGCAAATGGGGCCTATTTTCCAAATTCACCCAACCGAAGACTTAAAGTGAAACATTTTATTTTATGTAAGTTATATTTCAGTAAGCTGAAGGAAAGACAAAAATTCCATGACAGCTAAAGTGAAGGAAGAATCAAATAGTTCTGTTTCAGTCCTCTTTCAGTATTCTGAAAACCTTTGGTTTGAATGGCAATTTGACCATTATCTGGCCATTTGTCTTCAGTGCAGTGGTATCGCATTGTGTCTCTTTGGAATAGTACATAGGCTGGGAAACTTTCAATCTTAATTAAAAATCCCAGCACGCCACACAGATCATCTCTATTCTCCTTTCCACAACTAAGCCTGCTCAACACCTGGAAGATCTTTTAGGGAACCAATATCAATAATTCCAAAGGGAATGGCTATCATGGATAGCTAATTAAATAGTTTCCCAGAAGCAATTTGTACAACTTTATTTTTCCGCTTGGAGCCTTCCATTCTGAAGGAACATTCTACTTCATATGATTTTTATGATTTCTTTGATATTGGTGGTGGCTACCATTCTCCCAGTATTAGCTTCATTTGATTTTCTAAACAATTAGAACTGAAAATTTTACCCCAAACCCTATGTGTTTTGTCCAACAACATCATCCTCCTTTATTGACCTTTGTAGCTCTAGATATTTGGAAGAATAAATATTTTTATGAATATTTCCATACTATGTAAATTCAGTCATCATGTGAATTCAGTTTTTATGTATCACCTAGAATGTAACAGATGGCCTCCTGTTTTTTGTGCTGCCTTTTTCTGCTGGTCTCAGCCTCTGTTAACTCCCAGACAACTGTCTCCTGTCATGTGAACTCACTGTTGCCTATTTAGAAACAGTCAATACCAACTCTCTTTAAAAGTCTTCGTTTCCGGGCCGGGTGCAGTGGCTCACGCCTGTAATCCTAGCACTTTGGGAGGCCAAGGCAGGCAGATGATGAGTTCAGGAGATCGAGATCATCCTGGCTAACATGGTGAAACCCCGTCTTTAGTAAAAATACAAAAAATTAGCCGGGCGTGGTGGCGTGCGCCTGTAGTCCCAGCTACTAGGGAGGCTGAGGCAGGAGAATGGCGGGAACCCGGGAGGCGGGGCTTGCAGTGAGTCGAGATGGCGCCACTGCACTCCAGCCTGGGCAACAAAGCGAGACTCTGTCTCAAAAAAAAAAAAAAAAACAAAGTCTCTTTTTCCAAGGTAGATGTGTGTGTGTGTGTGTTTAACTTCCAGTTGCTATAAAGTAATAATGCAGAAACATTTTGTGACATCTAATATAGTTTATAGCAGTACTTTCAAGTATATATACAATGCAAGACACTTTTGTAATTTTAAATATTCTCATAGCTACATTATAAAAAGTAAAAAGGAAAGAAATGAAATTTCAATAATACACTTATTTAAACTAATATATTCAATGTGTTATTGTTCAACATGCAATCAATATAAAAATTATTAGTAAGATATTTCACACACTTTTTTATATGGTTTAAGTCTTGGAAATCAATGTGTATTTCACAGGTAAGGCACATCTCAGCTCTCAGTCCAGACTAGCCATATGTCCAGAGCTCCACAGCAGCATGTGGCTAATGACTATCCTGACGGGTGGTGTGGCTCTATAGGGATGGGTTTCTTTAAATAAACTGAAATTTGGGCTTTACCAGGAACTGACTCGTATGGCCTAGGGCCAAATCAGGTAGAGTCTATGCAGGTCACAAAATAGGCACCTTTCCCTTTATTACATCAAATTTCGGTATTTAAGGAGAACTGAGAACCTTTTGTAAATGCTCTCCTGGAGGGGGGTAAAGATCTATAATTTTTTAAGAATTCAATTTTAGATACACAAATCTGCTTATGTTTCTGGGGCAGTGGTGTGGAAACGGAAAAATACGCATTCTAAGGGCGAGAAGTGAGAAGACTGGAGGGAGTGGAAATTAGAAGAGGAAGACCGTGGGTAGCTATGTAAGTCATGGCAACTGCTGAGAGCTTCTGCAAATCGTCTGCCTTCGAGTTATATTAGCTCGAGTGTTCTCAACCTTGCAAGGGATGAAAAAATAATCTTATCAAAACCTGATATGCCATGGAGATACTACACCCTAAAGTGGGAGGATATTTGCCCACTCTGTAGGTGTGCGCTGTGCATAGCGACTTCCTTCCAAAGAGTATCGAAAGGAGAGAGGGAAAGCAGCTTTACAGAAAAGAAACCTGACAAACATGTACGAAGCTGGATGATCAAGGGCAACATCAACAGTCAGAAATCATTTTGATAGCATGAACTCTTGATATGATGCAATAGTGGAAATGGCATTTTACCACAATGGTCTTCCTCTTGAAAACCCATAACCCCAGTCTAAAAATGATAAAAACAATCCGACAAATTTCAACAGAGGGACATTCTACAATATACTGCACCAGTACTCCTCAAAGCTGTCAACGTCATCAAAAACAACAAATGTCTCAGAAACTGTCACAGCCAAGAAGACCCTAAGGAGACATGACAAGAAAATGTGATGTGGTATCCTGAATGAATCCAGGAACAGATTTTAAAAAAGAAAAAAAAAAGGTAAAAACTAAGGAAATCTGAATAAACTGTGCATTGCAGTTAATAATGTATCAATATTGGTTCATTAATTATGACAAATGTATCATATACATTTATATATGTATTGACTAATATAAGATGTCAATAATAGGAGAAAATCTATTGGGGCAGTACTGTATATGGAATTTTCTACTATCTACTCAATTTTTCTGTTAAGTCTAAAACTATTCTTAAAGTCTACTAGTAAAATATCTTTTTTAAAAAGTACGGTATGCATGATGCACATCTTACCAAAAATGAAAATACTTTTTCAAACACCTTAACTTTCCATAGCATCGTCGATACCTAGCCAGATTCCAGGGTTACCTTAAGACATTGATGAACTGTTACTCTTGATCTCTGCACAGGGCCATTTCAGACGGATGGTTTCTGAACTTTTTCTGCTGATTGGAGGCCAGCTTCCTACTACTTTTAGGACAGCTGCTATGAGCTCTAGTATTCACAGATGAAGAAGGTACCAAAAGGTGTGTTCCAGGAGCCCCAGCTGGTACAGAAGCCATCTGACAAGCAGTGGAGGCCAGGAGTGTGCTCCCAAGACAGCCTAGGCTGAAAAGTATGGAGAGGACAGCAAACACACCTGGCTCCACAACCAGCATGCAGATGAAGTTCAGCTGTGAATAGAACTTTCTGGAGATTCTACAACTTTAAAGTCAACACTCCTTTTCCCATGATCAGGCTCTACTACATGATTTACTAGGACCGTTATAGAACCAGCTCTTTTGATTAAATACTTTTGGTAAGTGCCTATAGTAGAATCTATAATATTGACAAGTTTCCAATTATACATTCTATGAGAAGACCTTGCTCACACAAACTGTCGAAACATGAGCTCTCCTTCAGGCAAATAAGCTGGGTGTTCGTTCACATGTGAACCAGAGTTCACCGATGGGATAAAGGTGCCCAGTTATCTAGCTTCCCTGATGCTGTTGGGCTTTCTTGACCCACCTTCTCATCTCAGTTACTTTTGAGTCTCCTGTTTTAGCAATAAACTCATTTCACCTTCATTTGTCCTGTGCCATTTTCCAGTGACAGCTCTTGCTGCCAATTCTTTTCAGTTCTTTCCTGGCTCAAAGCTGATCGGTCCATCATCTAAGATAATACGTTCTAAAATTATACATGCACTTTTCACATCCAATCAAGTTCAACTCATTATATAATTAGACTACTTTCTATACTTTCTAATTAATTAACTGGGAGGATAGTGATGAAGAAGCAGCAAGGCAGGAGGAAAGAAGATCTTCACCTCACCAACCATGATGGGGGCTTGCCAGCTACAGATTCAGACTTAAGAACCCGAGAAGTCACTTAATATAACTTGTCTCATGGTCTTGGATCCTAGACAATGTAGAAAAATTTGAAAACAGCCACTTTGCCAATTACCTCCTCTGTATCTCTACCTGAAATACTGATGACATAAGAGCTGAAATGGAACAGCTATAGTAATCATCTAATTAAACAAGGAAAATGTACCCATCGTGAGTACCATTATTGTGCTGTGATGGGACAGGGAACTCACTCTTAGACCCTTGCCAGGCATTTCTACTTCCTACACACACTATTCAGGACAAGCACGAGGTAAAAAGGAGAGCTGCAACTTTTCCTTTAAGAAATGCAACAAAATCTAGGAGCCCTTTACCCTCAATCCCCACCCACTACTGGTGCTGAACATCTAACACTCACACCTAAGTTATCAACACCCTCCTCCCAATCATCACAACTGAACCAATAACATTCCAGCAGGGACACTTGAAGCTACACTCTGATTGTCATTGTAGTGAATCTTTACTTTTGGGCCATTGAAGAGATGACATTCTGAGGCCAATCTTATCTTCCTCAAGTAGAGTCAGGCTGCTCACATTACAGCATGTTCTCCTGAGCCCTATTAAGCAAACACAGAAGAACCCTTCAATGCAGGTTACTCTGCAAAGTATTAAAAGTCACCTCATCATTTCCATTGGCAGAGTGAAATAGCTCAGAATCTTGTCCCTTGGCATTGATTCCAAGAAGAAACTAGATGTGCAGGAAAAATTCAATGGCCATATTGCAGACTGAAAGAAATCCCAAAGAAACTCACAAGAGAAGATGACGTAAGAACCATTCACAGACTTCTATCAAGCTAGTCTCATGCTGTCCAAAACCAGCAGGATTTGGAGGTTTAATCTCAATAAACACATTACTAGAGCTGAGAAAGGAAAGTAACCCAGTTCTTAAACTGGCCCAAGAAATGGAAGATGGATGATTATGCCTTGCTTCTTTATTGACTACATAGTTGTTTTAATTCCCTTTCTAGCTTTCATGGTGAAAGTCTGAAGAGAAGCAAATGAATGTCTGGAGAGTAAAGGAGTAACAGCTAACATTTAATGAATTGCTACTATGCGAACTCACTTTTGTTAACTCATTTAATTCTCATAACAACTATGCCAGTATTATCTCCATTTTACAGACCAGGAAACTGAAACAGAGAGAGGTCAGCAAGTTGCTCAAAAGCACGCTTCAGTGTATGCAGAGCTGGGATTTGAACCCAGGCAATCTGACTATACATGAAACGATTTCATGCTATTATTATTAACCTCCACCTGGAATTCAGCCATGGACAGAAGGTCTGGAAATAGAGGAAGAGCCACAGCTTAGAAAGCCACTGGAAACTGCCTGGGCAGCTACAGCAGCTGGATGGGGTGAGCTGGTGCCACCTGGAGGTCAGCAAACCTAGTCTTCCAAGATAGCCTTCCTGGTTATCTTGGAAGCGCAGGACATGAGGGTCCCCTATCCCCAAATGTGGTAAGATGGTTTCCCTTCCATTTTCCTCTCTCTGCAAAGCAACAAAAACTTAAAAGATTAAATGGAGGGATAACTATTTTGTTTTTAACTATTCGCACCAACACATACTGCCAATATCTTTCTTTCTCTAATCCTCTCTCTCCCTTTCTCTCTGTCTCCTTTCCTCCCTCTCTCTCTCCCTCCTCCCCTCCCTTTCTCTCTCTCTCCCTGTTCCTCTGATACGGCTTGGCTGTGTCCCCACCTAAATCTCATCTTGAGTTGTAGTTCCCATAATCTCCACATGTTGTGGGAGGGACCTGGTGGGAGTTAATTGAATCATGGGAGCGGGTTTTCCTGTACTGTTCTCATGATAGTGAGTAAGTTTCATGAGATCTGATGGTTTTATAAAAGACAGTCCCCCTGCACTTCTCCTTGCTGTCACCATGTGAAGAAGGACGTGTTTGTTTCCCCTTCTGCCATGACTGTAAGTTTCCTGAGGCCTCCCCAGCCATGCTGAACTGTGAGTCAATTAAATCTCTTTTCTTTATAAATTACCCAGTCTCGGGTATGTCTTTATTAGCAGCATGAGAACATTCTAATACACTCTCTTTCTGTGTGTCATTTGCTTGTATAAAACAGTATTGAAATTCATATTATTATTCAACATTACCTTTTACCAATTCATACTCCACTCTGTTATTCAACCAATTTTTCTTCACAACTAACTCTGGAAAATTGAGACAATAAAAACATATTTGTTTATCTTTTAACCTTCAATAGTGTGCTTTATAATGCATTGTTTGTTTAATACTTCATAAGCTATTACGCCTTGGATGAGATTGGAGAAGATTCTGATCACACAAAACATAGCATTACTAGTAAATTATTTATTTCCACACTATGTACACTACTACCAGAGTTTTAGATCATTCATTGCTTCCCACCAAATTTCCTCTCAATCTCAAGGTTTCTATCTATCTCTCTCACACGTTTATAAGTTACTCTTCACCTCTGTAGAACTAATGGGATTATTTTTATTGACTGCCCAAATAAAGGTAAAATATTCTCACTATTCCTACAAATATTGTCAGTATACATAATGCCAGAATTAAGCTCTTTCCCCAGGATTCCACTCCTTAGAGGAAGGCAGGAGAAAAGGGTAAGAAGAGACCAGAGTGTGTTTCTTTTCCTGAGAATCACGTAGACCTTACCCCCTCAATCAAGCACAAAGCATAGTGTGAGGGCCGCTGCCCATCAGAGTCCCAGCCTGAACACTCACCATGGACATCAGCACCAAAGCTAGGTTCTGGGCACAGGGCACCTCTACACAGTCTGCACAGGTAAACTGAGATCCGTAATCAGTGGATGTGATCAGGTCTCTTAGCTCTTTATTACAGTAACAACACTGTCCAGTGATTAGTGATTACCTTCTCAACTTCAGCATTGTTTAAACTATTGCTTTAGATATATTACACCTTCAAATTCTAATGCAATTTCCAAGTATATATAACTTAATTAGCAAATATTATAATTCAATTCTAGGATTTAAATTTAAAAATAGGAAAAGTAGATTATTATTTAGCAACTATAATGAAGTGTAAGTCTATATTAAACTCTTCCTTAATAGGAATTGGGCATTAGGTAATAGATGGTATATTGTAGTATTTATAACAGAAAATATATTAACAGTTTGATTTTTTTATTGTTTTGCACATTTTGAAATTTTAGATTTATAATCTTTCTATCTTTTTAGTCTATAAAGTTATCAACTCAAATAAGGTTCATGTACAGAGAATGTGTAAATAATGAAATAATATTAAATATTTATTAAGATCTTAATGCTTCTGAAATTATACCATTTTATATCCTAAGTATTTAAAATAGGAAGACTTCTTTTTCATTTTCACTTGACACTGAAAAACATCTATCTACCATCTGTATCTTAATCTCCAAAGATACAACTGTGTCCCCATCAATAAGACTGAACTTTCTACTGAAATCTGAATCAGCACTCTGGAATAAATCCACCTGGTTCATTGTGAGCCACAGGAACAGGTGGCAGCAGGTTGTAGCTGCAGAAACCAGAGCCAAAGAAGTAAAACGAGGCAGGGGATGAAAGAGAAGAGAAATAGCAGAAATATCAGCATGGAAATCCTGGCCAGAAACTGATAAAAGCTGCAGAGCCTGGAGCCAAGAACCCATTGAGCCATGTGAAGTGAAAGTGAGGAAGAAAAACATCAGCTGATTCAGCAATAAACACTAACTGGGCAATACTATGTGCATTATAAGTACTGGGGATTCAGCAACGGCTGCAACATTTTCTCAGGTAGAACCAGATTAGGTTGCTAGGAGTGGAGAACATCTGAGCAAGTGGTAGCCCAGAGGTAGATAGGATTCAGGTTATCAATGATCCAAAGGTTAAAGCATCCTAAGCAACCAAACTCAAGCGCAACAGTTAACGCACAAGTTATATCAACAGCCCATGAGATCTGGTTTAAACTGAAAACCCCCTTAAGTCAGGGCTCCCTTATGATGAAGAGGTGCATTGGGAGTTGAGAAGGCTGTGTATCTCGGGTCCATGGATTTCCCAGGGTTTCAGTGAAGCTGACTGGGTGATACATCCTGAGACAGGATTCTAGCTTCTAGCTGACCTTAAACCAAGGCTATGTCGCATGGGCAGGAAAACCCTGATAGCAGCTCTCGCAAGGTCAGGGTAAAATATCCAAACTATAGAAACAGTAAATGTACCAGTTAGAAGAAGGAAAAGGTAGTCCTTTTTCCATGACAGTTCAAAACTTATCTATGCAAAGGATCCACAATTCTAAGGGCTTCCTCTGGGGACACTTGTCTTGGAAAGTAGGCCAACAAGCAAACTTGCATTGTGACTGACAGAGGTGCTATGGCTTACTAAAGGTAAATGTTCATTTTTCCTGAAAACAAGGGTTCAAAGAAGCCTCCTGGAAAAGGTGATCCTTAGAATTTAGAAAAACAACTAAGCCCTCTCCTACATCACAATATATTAATACTCTCTCTGGATATTTCTCACTCCCTGCCTCTTAGGTCTAGAATGTTCTACCAAGATATGCTCTATACAGAAGAGAGGGCAAGGTTTCTTTACAACACAGGACACAGGGAGCACCCAAACGCACCCATGCACCAAAGCCTTGGCAACTCACAAACTATTTAACATTTTCATAAAGAGGAACCCCTGGCTCCACCCAGCATGGAAAAACAATACTAGAATTTACATACAGCCATGGCAGGAGAAATATGGACTTTGAAGGCCAAACTCACAACTGATTTTGGAAATAACCATATAATGTTTTTAAATTTTATTTTTCCATAACTTATTGGGGTACAGGTGGTGTTTGGTTACATGAGTAAGTTCTTTGGTGGAGATTTGTGAGAACCTGGTGCACCTATCACCCAAGCAGTATACACTGCATCATATTTGTTGTCTTTTATCCCTCACCTCTCACTCCCACCCTTCCCCCCACGTCCCCAAAGTCCACTGTATTATTTTTATGCTTTTGCATCCTCATAGCTTAGCTACCACATATCAGTGAGAACATACGATGTTTGGTTTTCCATTCCTGAGTTACTTCACTTAGAATAATATTCTCTAACCTCATCCAGGTCATTGCAGATGCTGTTAATCCATTCCTTTTAATGGCTGAGTAGTATTCCATCATATATATAGATGACATATATATATATATATATATATATAAAACAATACATTTTGAGATATATATATACACACATATATACATACATATACACACATATACATATACATATATATGCACCAGAGTTTCTTTATCTACTCTTTGACTGATGGGCTTTAGGGTTGGTTCCACGAAACTTTGCTATTGTGAATTATGCTGCTATAAACATGCACGTGCAAGTATCTTTTTTGAATAATGACTTTTTCCTCTGGGTAGATACCCAGTTGTGGGATTGCTGGATCAAATGGTAGTTCTACTTTTAGTTCTTTAAGGAATCTCCACACCATAGCATAATTCTTAAAACTCTGAAGAATCATTGTACTTATGTAACTCACAGTCCTCTTCCATTTTGTCTAAATTGTTAATAAAATTTTGAGCACAGAAATTTCTAGTATCTTTCACAATTAAAATTAATAAATAAAACAGAGGTTGGGCATGGTGGCTCATGCCTGTAATCCCAGCACTTTGGGAGGCCTACACAGGTGGATCACTTGAGGTCAGGAGCTCCAGACAAGCCTTGCCAACATGGAGAAACACTGTCTCTACTAAAAATACAAAAATTAGCCTGGCATGGTGGCCAGAGCCTGTAATCTCAGCTACTAGGGAGGCTGAGGCAGGAGAATCGCTTGAACCTGGGAAGCGGAGGTTGCTGTGAGCCAAGATCACGCCATTGCACTCCAGCCTGAGTGACAAAGCAAGACTTCATCTCAAGCAAATAATAATAATACATAAAATGTATTTGTGGAAATAACCAGTGACACATATGACAATGGCATGGTTTTTTTTTTCATTGAAGATTTTTTTTTTTTTTAATCTGAGAAACTGTTCTTTTCCCTTTTTATTTTAATAATAAGATTTGGTCTTCAACCTGTATTTTCCTGTTTTCATTTGAAAAGGAAATGCTGGAATGTATTACAAATGTGTGTCCTCACACTCTCTGCTCTTTTGACAATGCAACACAACTAGCAAAGTAGACTTTCTCCCTCTTGTCATTGTGCCACTCCAGTTTTCAGAGCTAAGCACCAAGGATGACTTCTGAGTCAGTCACTGTGCCTTAACCCATCTAAATGACATCTGAAGAGTGTCCCAGACACCTCCCCTGACTTTAACATGCTAATACATTTGGAGGTATGCTACTGCAGTGAAGTATAAACTAGTCAATATTTTCTAGAAAATGAATAATAATATTCCACTGGGTTGCACCTCAGAAAGGACTTGATTTTACTTTCTCAAATTTCACCCAAATTTTGAAAAAGAACAGTATATTCATTGCTTCAATATCTGCTGATTGCCTACTATGTGCTGTGCAGTGTTCTAAGCACTCATCATAGAGCCGTGAGCAAACATGGTTAAGGTCTGTCACTTCCGATATCTAAATCGCAGCAGAAGGAAACGTACTATAAACAAGTAAACAAAGATCTCTTCAGTCATGACAGGTGCGATGAAGGATAACATGAAGTAGAAAATGCAAAAGTGATGGGGGATGGCCACTTCAGAGAGGATGTCAAGAATGCTTCTCTTAGTGGGTGGTGTTTGAACTAAGACCTGAATGATAAAAGGAAGCAACCGTGTGTAAATACACAGAATGCTATTGCAGACAGAGCAAACAGCAGGAGGCAAGGTAGTGAGGCAGAAAAGTTCAAAAAAGTCAAGGTATGCAGGGAAGAAAGTGTGGCTTGAACACAATAAGTACAGGGAACTACAGGAGGAGATAAAGCTAAAGACCAAATATAAAACCACAAAGATTTTCGGATTATTTTTCCCTCTGGATTACATAGGGCCATTGGAGAATTTAGGCCAAAGAGATTTTGATATTATATTACTATATGTCAAATACTTCTATAGGCACTGTTCTGAGAACTTTATTATGGCTTTATTTTCTGGCAGCTTAATTATCACTTTTTGGCATTGTAGCATATGTGTGTTTGTTTACTTTGTGTTTCCCACATCAGTAAGCAATTTCCATGAAGGCACAGGTTGCTGCCTTTCTACAACACTGCCATGTCACCACTGTCTATAATAGCACCTCGCACACAGCAGACACTCAGTAAATATTTCAGGAAAAGTGAATGAAGGAATGAATGTTAAAGACCTGAGATGGGATAATTTTTTTTTTTTTTTTTTTAAGATGGAGTTTCACTCTGTCGCCCAGTCTGAAGTGCAATGGCGTGATCTTGGCTCACTGCAACCTCTGTCTCCCAGGTTCAAGCAATTCTCCTGCCTCAACCTTCTGAGTAGCTGGCATTACAGGCATGCGCCACCAGGTCCAGCCAGTTTTGTATTTTTAGTACAGATGGGGTTTCAGGCTGCTCTACGAACACCTGACCTCAGAAGATCCGCTCCCCTCGGCCTCCCAAAGTGCTGGGACTGGGGGAATTTTAAGAGATAAAAATCCAGTGTCCATCTTGACTATGATTAGCATGAGATATCTTATTACACACGACCGTGAAAGATGTCAAGTAAGCAATTGGTTATACGAGTTTGTAGCTCAGAGGAATCAAGACCAGAGAAATAAAATGTTGGAACTATTCACATATATCCATGGAACTTAGTGAGATAGTTGAAAGAATTAAAAGAGTAATTCAGGTAATAGTAAAATAGTAGCATTATTTATCAAGTGCTTATGACAGGCCAGAAACTTTGCTGGAAAGAGAAAACACTTCCCTTGGCTTCGATCAGATCTCTCTTCTCATTTTTGTTTTTAAGTTCTTAAAGTCATGTCTTACAAGCCAGAAGAGGTCACTGCTTAAAAAATAATTTGAATGGAAAATTTCCAAAATAATTATCTCCATTCTAAAGGAAATCAAAGTTTTCACTTCTTGAGAACATAAAAGAAACTAGATTTTTAATGTCATAATAAATATAATAATGGCCTTAAGTCTGCCTTTGGGAGCAGCAAAAATGGACAATGGCAGAATTCATTAATAACTGTCCCCTTCTGGGTCAGAGGCTACATCCATGCATTAAATGAAAATTTCATATCATGAGATTTTTAACACTCTTTGCTGACCTCAATTCTCTTCCATTCTCATGTGTTGATCTGGCTGAAAGTCTTTTCCTATGAGCTGTATATTTTCTAACTTTACTTTCATAGTAAAAATACCTTCTACTGCTATTTCCCACAATTCTGAGGAAGAACACAAGCACAATTTCTACTAACTTGAGGAAGTACTTGAATGATGCCCAAGGCCATTCAGTGAATAAAAGGAATTAGGGAGCTTAAGAGCCTGCTTTATATGATCAGTATAATCTTATTGCTACTTTTTATAACAATCCAGCAAGCTATATAAACTTTATATATCTTCTATTACCATCCAATGCGTTTTCACAGACTCGCAAACTCAAGTGAGTCATCTACAGAGAGAAATCGCCAGAGAGGGAGTTAGAAATATTGACTCCCATGTAGGTGGTCGGTTCTCCTTCGGTTAGGTTACATAGTAGATCAAGAGTATTTCTATGCCCATTCCTGGTTCAGGAAGGTTCTGGAATCTGGGACCCCCCTGGACTCTGTCCAGATGTTTAACGGTTTCATGGCATTTTGCCAAGCATTTGCTATGCGATTATTTTTAAACATTTAGAACCTCCCTGGTCTCCTGCCCCCACTTGACACTACTTGTCCCTGAAAAATTAAGATCAGTGCCCCTTTTATGCTTACCAAATGACCCTAAGTGGATAATACATTAGATAACCATGCTACTAACTACTAACATGGGTTCATTTGTGTTCACTTTAGCTTGGACACATTTTACCTGAACACTAAGCAAGTCTTCCCAGAGCTGGAAAGGGAATTCTCTACCATCACAGACTTCAACAAATTCAACTTCAATTATGGGGTTTCCTTGAGGGCAGGAAAATACCTGGTTTCCCTAATAATGTAAGAAGTACATATTTCTCTTGGTCAAATAGAATCTTTCATGTTCACTGCTTTTCTTGAAAAGTCACAGCATGTTCCCCAGCCCCTAGCTCATCTCTGGTTTCTGAAATCTACGTGCATTTGTATTTATAAATGAAGTGTCGTGGCCCATTGTGGCTTCTCCACTGGATAAATATCATAAATACTCAGCTCTTAATAAGATGGTGCTTGTTTTTCAAACCGGTAGTTAGGAATCAATAACCTAAGAATTAAAGCAAATCTAGAAGCTTATTCAACCAATAAAATACTAGGTTGGAAGCAGAGGGTCAAGGCAAACACAACCTAATGATGTGTTACTCCTTGGAGGATGTTGTCCATTGCCAAATATTCACTGTGACAGCATGATTTTCAGTGAGGCTTTCTCTGTAAGATAACAATGAGAATGGGAAAGATACACTTTAAAGAAGGGGGCTTCCTCTCTACACATGGCATGCACAGTATGTACTGTTGCCCTTGGCAATGCCCTTGTTATAATGACAACTTTGCTTTTATTTATAATGCATTTCATCTTTTTTCTGTAAGTCATTCACCATAACTCCTCTTAGACATAGTAATGATAGAGTGACAACAGCAAGAACTAACCTTTATAGAATGCTTCCTATATACCAGGCACCACTGTGAGCTCTGTACAGGTATCAGCATTCATCCTGACACCCTGGGCAGCCACCACCGTGATTATCACCAATCTAAAGACCAAGAAGCAGAGGCCTCCAGACATCCTGTGCCTTGCCAGTGCTCACACAGCTAACGGGGGCGGAACAGGACACAGACCAGGCATCCTGGCTCCAGCAAGCCACTCAACAGCTCTCCTGTTATTCCATGCTTACTTTCCCCTTACCTCCCTCCCCAAATTTACTTTCATCTACAAAATAACATAATAAAAATGACAACAACAACAAAAAGAAAAATGGACATAAATGCCTAATGATGCCATTGTCCTCTGGCAGCCGTGAAGGCACTTGGACTCCAGGCTCTTCCCGTCCAGTGGGCTACAGGACTCTTAGCCACATTCACCATGGAGGCCCCTTTCTATCAGCCATAAATTATATGCCTACAAAATTCACAAAGAGCATATTAGCAATATTTGGGAAGTTGCTTTTGGAAAAAGTGTGACTCTCTGAAAGGTGCACTGAGGCATCCCACAGAAATAGCATTACGTGGCCTTTAAAAGCTAAAAAAAAAAAAAAAAAAAATCACTCCTTCTAATATTGTTATGTACTTATCTGACTGTGGAGGAGAATCAATGACAGGAAAGAGAGAAAATAGAGTATCTAAAGTCCCCTATGACATTTTCCAAAGGACTCTGAAGAGCAAGTATTATAAAGGAAAAGGAGAAATGATATTATTGGAAACACTGAGTTTTGGAAGTGCTTTGGATTAGGTCTTCAAGTTTTATGGGGGAAAAATGGTTTAAATGGAAGTGCTATGAGCTGACCGTTCTGTATAAAGTCCTAGACTAAAGATAAATTAAGTAGTTTCAAAGTCTATCCATTTAGTTACAATGTAAGTAGTATAATATATAATTTTAGTGTAAAAAGAGTATAAGTAGTATATGAGGGTTTTTTAAAATTATAAGATATATATATAGTCTGTAGAACTTCATAAACATGAGTGTAAGATCTAGTTGATGAAGGTGTTTCACTTATATTTTGCCATGGTGTTAAGTACAACTATCATCTTACCTTCCTCTTACCACTATTTGGTAATACTTAGATGACTTCAATAAAACACACTTGCAAATGCAACTCCAATTCCACCCACTGATGAAAATGAAGTTTTTTTCACCCTAACAATGAAAGGGAAAGCTTTACAAAAACAGGTGAACATGATCAGCACTGGAAATACATTTTCAGAATAAGTTTTTATTTTCATCATAACGGCAATGACTTGAAAATAGCCATTTTGAAATGGAAAATGTATGAATGTCTAAATTTATATATCTGGAACCATAAAACCAGTGTATCTTTTCATAATATTGTGGTTTGTAGTCCACACAATCATGATATTAAGTTTGCACCATAAACTACATTGAAAATCAATACCATAAACCTTGATTTAATTTACTCAACAGATATATTTTTAAAGGATTAATGACAAAATTTTTTGTACATCAAAAGTGTGACAATTTTAGTGCCTAATATTATTAGTAAATAAAAGTCAACATCTTTCTCATTTTGGCATACATATAAATTCCTTGAGAATAACTCCCGTATCAGCTGGAAAACAGATACAGTTCTTCCTCCAAGAGACTTGGGCCTGATAAAGACCAAGACAGGTCTGACAGGTCTATTCTATCAGGACCTCTTGAGTCAAGTATCAGCCAGAGGTCAGCCACATAATCCCATGCCCTGAAGAAACTCTCAGGCATGAGCACTCACTGGTTATGATTTATAAACTGCTGTCACATGGACAAGAACTTCAGGAACCCAATTTCTCAATCTCACAAACTGGGGCAAAAAATGTGGTGTTTCTTTTATTTGTAGAGTTTTGGTCAGGTTGAAGTGGAATAATATCCCTAAGGCTGTCTCAAATTATAAAACTCCTTTGCTAACTATTTATATTATAATCACCACCGACTGGAAAAGAACTCATATTTTTAAATCTCCCCATTCCCTAATGAGTATTCTTGATGAGGTTGATTTTAGAGCAAGATTTAATAATAAAAAGGAAAGAACGCTAAATATTTAGAGGTTATAAACACTTTCGTATAATTTTTAAAAAATTTTGATAACCAGATATTATTTGGTTTTACAGATGAGAACACTGAGGTTCAATCAGGGTTTTTAAATGGCCTAAGAAGACTCTTTAAAAGCAGCAGCAAATTCCCTGTGTTTCTTCTGCCCTACACTGAGCAAATTTGGCAATATCACATATCATTGAGTTTCATTTGGGTTGAATGGGTAGGAAAGAAACCCTTACTTAGCAGTATTTTGAAGTATTTGAACACAGTAGCACAGAGAGCATCAGTCCTGACCACTTGTGACTCTCAGGCATGAAAACCACAGAAGGGGTGCCTCCCATAGGGTAAGCTGGCCCAAGACCACTGGGGGCTGGGAGGTGGCCCCATGCGTCCCTTCACTCTTGCTCCGTGCACCTTTGAGTTCATATATGAGATTTCTCCACTCAGAACTTAGTGAATACTCAACAATGTTTGTTAAATACATCTAGCATTTTGAGAGCGGGGTAATTTCATACACTTTTCACCTGTGATTTGTCACAGCTGAAAGGAATGAGAAATCACTTAAAGGAAAACTAATGTTAAGGTTCCTTTGAAACTAATTTTTTCATCTACAAAGTAGAGATAATAACACTGGATGGCAAGATACTGTGAACAGGCAGTGTGGAGGATGAGGGGAGCTTTTTCACTGTTGTTCTGTCTTGCCTTATTATTTTAGAGTTGCTAGGTGGGTTTTTTCTAAGAAAAAAAGACGAAGTCTGCAAATTGCCAAGGCAGAATCTATTTCTTTAAACCTTGTTATTCTAGAGTGTAATTTTTATTCTCATTATCAGGAGAAAACAGCACCAACTGAAAAGGTTTTCTTTAATCATTCAATTCATTGCAACATTCCCTCAAAGGAAAAAAGTCAATAATAATGTTCAAATGTAGCAACTGCAGAGAAGTAAAATACAAAAGTACTTTTGCTGCTTGTTCCCTTAAGTAGGTGCTTCGTGTTTCTTCTAAAAAACAATCTTTTTTTCCCCAAATTTTGCTTTGACAAGCATCCTCAAGATGAACAGAATAAAGCAAGCAATCAACTAGAACTCGCATACCTTTAAGATAATCCTCCTGATTAGAAACTTGGCAGCGGTAAAGCGCAGAGTGAACGAAAGGTACAAAGTTTAAACTCATTCAAAGGTTTAAGGAGGCAGTTTTGTTTTTTAGAGTCCCATGGAAAAGAGGAGAGGGCTTTTTAACAGAATAAAGAAAAAAATTGCCAAAGTCCCCAAGACAGTTCCCAGAAAGGCCAGATGTATGTGGATATCATAAAGGTCTATGAGAGTCCTTTTCTCTTTTTTTTTTTTGAGACGGAGCCTTGATCCGTCGCCCAGGCTGGAGTGCAGTGGCGCCATCTTGGCTCACTGCAAGCTCCGTCTCCCGGGTTTAAGTGCTTCTCCTGCCTCAGCCTCCGGAGTAGCTGGGATGCCCCACCCCGCCCAGCTAATTTTTGTATTTTTAGTAGAGACTAATTTTAGGGTTTCACCACGTTGGCCAGGATGATCTCCAGCTCTTTAAAAGTGAATGAGGAACTTCCTTGAGAGGAGAAGCAGCCCTGATTTTACAGACTCAAGTTCTGACCACTGGGATGGGCCATTCCCTTCTGGGGCTGTTTTAACTGCTCCCTTCGTGGGCAGGCGTTACCTGAGTTTCTTCCGGATTTCCTTTCTGGTTTTCGGTTCTTGTGAAAGTGCTTTTGTTGTGTAGATAGTTGTTAAATTGGCGTCCTTGCTGGAGCGACGATCTGTGGAGCGTTCTGTTCCGCCATCTTGCTCCGCCTCCCGCCTCAGCATTGCTTTTAATGGCCTCGGTGGCAGCTGTGATTTTATCCCTGTCACGTGAGATGGATGTTAAACTTCCATAAGGGGAAGAAAGTATCCACAGCATAAAGCTCGGGAATCAGTTGCAGTTTTGCCACTTACTAGCTGTGTGAACTTGGCCATAAGTGACCCTACCGTTATAAGGGGTCACTTCTTAAGAAGATTGTTTTAAAGAAAAAAACTGTAGGGCCCGGCGCAGTGGCTCACGCCTGTAAACCCAACACTTTGGGGGGCAGAGGCAGATGGATCACCTGAGGTCAGGAGTCCGAGACCATCCTGGCTAACACGGTGAAACCCCGTCTCTATTAAAAAATACAAAAAACTAGCCGGGCGAGGTGGTGGGCGCCTGTAGTCCCAGCTACTCGGGAGGCTGAGGCAGGAGAATGGCTTGAACCTGGGCGGCAGAGGTTGCAGTGAGCTAAGATTGCACCACTGCGTTCCGACCTCACCAACAGAATGAGATTGTCTCAAAAAAAAAAAAAAAATTGTAGAAAAAATGCAAAAAAAAGTTACTAGTACAGGACTTTGTATACAGTAAGTGCTCAGTAGGTGGGGACTAGGGTGGTGCAAGTGGATTTCTTTATCTTGATTACTGAAGCTTTTTGACAAACCCCCACCCCACACACGCTAATTTTGTGTCTGAGGCAAGTGCCTGACTATCCTTGCCCTAGTGCCAGTCCTGGGGCTGGTAGATATTGGCTATTACGCTTATTAATATTGAGGAAGTTTATCTTGCACCTCGTTGTGTCCCCAACACCTGAGGCAGACCTCCCAGCAGGTAGTTTGAGAAGGATGGTGAATGAGGATAACACACAGATTTTCTACTCAAAAATATTAATAAAATTATATTGTTTTAAAAACCTGGTTCAGCTATTGCTAACTCTAACTAAATGAGCTTCAGAGAAAAAGATGTTATTCATTCATTCACTTCTATATTTTATAAATTTTAAGATGAAGGTAGATTTTTAACTCCAAATTATATAAAAACCAAACAATATTCAGAATTGGAATTTTTATGGCTTTGAGATGCATGGCTCATGGATTGATGTTAGAATATTATACAAACTATATTTGGTTAATTAATATAGGTTTGAAATGGTAGATGGTAAAATGAAAACACATTCTATAAATATTTGATTAATACTATAATTTATCTATGTTAATGTTAACCATTCACATTTCTTGTTACTCCTCAATTGTATTATAAATATCATAACTGAAAACAGAAAATTTTTTGATATCTCTAAACCTTAGAAATATGTTTCTTCAGAAAAAATATATCAGTTATCCTTTGTTTACACCTACTTCAATTTTTGCAAAGAAAGCAATTTTGACATGGAAAATATACAGAAAAAAATCTGCCTCAAAGGTTGCCAGTTACTGTTAACATAAAAAGTATGAAGGAAAAAGTATCTTTTTTGTTTCTATTTTTGGCCCCTATGCCGTGTGAACTGACTTTCTTCAGCAGAGATTCTGGATACCTATTTGCATTTTAGAAAGACACATTTTCTTTGCTATTCTTTTCCTTTCTCCCATGCCAAAATACACCCCTGGTGACTAATAATCAAAAATATTTCCTAATAGGAAAGATTTAATTTGTAATAAAATCTATGGAAAAGGCTGTGCAAATGAAAAATCAGTGTAAAACAAAACTGAGCCTTTTTAAAGAGATAATAAATATTTGAAACCATGTTTCATACAAAATAGGTCACAAAATGCCACTAAACTTGCTCTATAACTCTAATAAATTGGTGCATGCCTTTAGAAAATGAAGACAGCAATGCTCATTAAAAGTACAAATAAGACAAATATGGACTAGCATTTTCTATTGCAACACTGGATGGTTTTCATTATTATTTATTCACAGTAAGCCCGGGATGGAGTGTAAACTGACCTCACCTGGGACCTCACATGGCTTAAAATGTCAGGGACATGGTGTGTTTCTCATTATAGGGAATAAGGAGTTGCAGATTGTGTTAGTTGGGGTTCTCCAGAGAGACAGGACCAATAGGATACAGAGAGAAAGAGACAGCAAGAGATTTATTATGAGGAATTTGTTCACATGATTATGGAGGCTGAGAAGTTCCACAATCTGCTTTCTGTGAGTTGGAGGCCCAGGAAATCCCGTGGTGTAAGTTCCAGTCCAAGTCCAAATGCCCAACAAGCAGGTGTGCCACTGTCTGAGGGCCGGAGGAGATGGATGCCTCCACTTAAGCAGACAGCAGGTTCTTCCTACCTCTCCCTTTGGTCATATTGAGGTCCTCAATGAATTGGAGAGTGCCCACTCACACTGGTGAGTGGGTGGGCATCAACCCACTTCTTTACCCAGTCTACTGATGAAAATGCTAATCTCTTCCAGGAACACACCCACAGACACGCCCAGAAATACTGTTTTACCAGCTATCTGGGCATCCCTAGGCCCAGTCAAGTTGACACATAAAGTAACCATGTAGATTATTTCCACTCCTAATACAAAGAAAGCAAAATACCAATAGCATAAAATACAGAAAAGCAAAAGTAGTTAAAACCTTTATAGCTGAAAGCAAGAATATTTTGATGATATTCAAATCAAGCCATTTAAATAAAAAAAGAAAGACACTCCTTCTTTGACCCTTCCAATTTATTTTACAGAAGCAAATACTCTTCCACATTAGCTTTGAGTGTTCAAGAGTGGGGTCCTAGTGCTTAGGCCTACTGCAAAGTGGTCCTGGGCTAAGAACTAAGGGATTTCTCAAAATGAACATGTCCAAATTATTATACCTGGTCAACAATCCTTCGAGCTTTTTGAGCCACATCATCTTCATAGGACTTCCATGATATGTTCAATTTCAAACATGAAGAAAATTTTAATCATCCATTTTACATATATAACATTTTTTATGGAAAGTAAAATTTAGTAGAACCATAAGATTTTATGTTTTGTAAATTTATATACAGTCAAGTTACTTTCCTTATTTTTAAAACTATATTAGGCAGGCTAGTACCTCATCAGAAATATGTCCAAGTGTTTCCCCATTATCTCTAGAGAGCAATGTACTATTGGAGCATATTGAATGCAATCCTCACATTCTAACATTGACAACCCAGGACTAGAGATATACATAAACAGAAAATGCCAAGATTAGTAACCATACTAACAATTCAGAACTGGTCAAGTGTGTGTGTGTGTGTGTGTGTGTAGAGGTATAAATTCTATACTCCAAAAAAGTGAATATTTTGGTAATTTTATTCTTGCTGTTTCAGATATCTACATCTTACACATGTACAGATGTATTTCTACATACATTTCATAAGTCAAGTTCATGCGCATGCTCACAGACTGGCTTGTTGGGACACTTACCAGGGCACCTGAACATGTATTAGCTTAAGCCATAAAAAATTGTTCTTTATAAAAATTGTGGTAAGGACACTTAGTATGACCCCCTTAACAACTTTTAAGTAAATGATCCAATATTGTTACTATAGGCAGAGTGTGGTACAGCAGGTCTCTAGAATTATTGTCTTACAGAACTGAAACTTTGTACCCATGGAAACTCAACTCACCATTTCCCTTTCCACCTACCTTCTACCTGTTCTACACAGCTTTTATGAGTCTTGTCTTTTAATTTAATTTTTTTTTTTTTTTTTTGAGACAGGGTCTTGTTCTATTGCCTAGGCTTCAGTGCAGTGACACGAGCACAGATCACTGAGTTCCAGTGATTCTCCTACATTTGCCTTCTGAGTAGCTGAGACTACAGACATATTCCACCAAACCTGGCTAATTTTTTAATTGTTTTAGTAGAGATGGGATCTCACGATGTTTCCCAGGTTGGTCTCGAACTCCTAGACTCAAGCAGTCCTCCCACCTTGGCCTCTCAAAGTGCTGGGATTATAGGTAGGAGCCACCACACCTAGCTGAGTCTCACCTTTTTAATTCCACATGTAAATAATATCATGTGATGTTCATTTTTAATGCCTTTGAGTAAATACCACATAGTGTAACTGCTAGATCATATGGTAAGGCTATGTTTTGTTTTGTAGGAAACCATAAAACTCTCTTCCAAAGTGGCTGTACCATTTTGCATTCCCACCAGCAATGAACGAGAGTTCCTGTTGCCCCACATCCTTGCCAGCATTTGGTGTTGTCAGCGTTTTGGATTTTGGCCATTCTAATAGTGATATTGTGATATCTCACTGTTGTTTTAATTTGCATTTCCCTGATGACATATGATGGGAAGCATCTTATGTGCTCATTTGCCATCCATATATCTTCTTGGTGAGGTGTCTACTCAGGTCTTTGGCCCATTTTTTAATTGAGTGTTTGTTTCCTTATTGCTGAGTTTTAGGTGTTCTTTGTATATTTGAAAAACAATTCTTTATCAGATATGTCTTTTGCGAATATTTTTCCTAGTCTGTGATTTGTCTTTTTATTCTCTCAACAGTGTCTTGTAATAGTCACCCTGATAAGTGTGAGGCAATAAATTATTATAATGAAAGAAATTAGAGAAGACACAAATAAATAGAAAGGCTTCCTGTGTTCATGAACTGAAAGAATTAACATTTGTTAAAATGTCTGTTCTCCCCAAACTGATCTATGAATTTCATGCAATCCCTATGAAAAGCTTAATATTTTTTGCAGAAATAGGAAAAACAATTCCAAAATTCATACAATATTACAAAAGACCTCAGATAGCCAAAGCAATCTTGAGAAAAAAAAAAAAAAAGCTGAAGGCATCACACTGCCTGATATCAAAATATACTACAAAGCTATAATAATCAGAACAGTATGGTACTGGCATAAAAATGGATAATGTAGACCAATGGAACAGAATAGAGTGCTCAGAAATAAGCCACACATTTACAGTCAACTGATCTTGAAAAATAGTGCCAAGAACACACAATAAGGAAATGACAGTCTCTTCAACAAATGGTGTTGGGAAAATTGGATATCCACATGCAAAAAAGCAAAACTGTACCCTTACACCATAAGCAAAAATCAACTCAAAATGGACTAAGGAATTAAACCTAAAACCCAAATGTATAAAACTCCTAGAAGAAAACACAGGGGAAAAAATTCATGGAATTGGTCTAGGCAATGACCTCTTGAATATAACACCAAAAGCACATGCAGCAAAAGTAAAAATGGACAAGTGGGAATACATCGAACTATAAAGCTTTTTTACCACAAATAAAACAATTGACCAGGTGAAGAGACAGCCCATGGATTGGGAGAAAACATTTGCACACTATATATCTGATAAGAAGTTAATATCCAAAATATATAAGAAACTCCTGGCCGGGCACGGTGGCTCAAGCCTGTAATCCCAGCACTTTGGGAGGCCGAGGCGGGCGGATCACGAGGTCAGGAGATCGAGACCATCCTGGCTAATATGGTGAAACCCCATCTCTACTAAAAAAATACAAAAAACTAGCCGGGCGAGGTGGCGGGCGCCTGTAGTCCCAGCTACTCTGGAGGCTGAGGCAGGAGAATGGCGTGAACCTGGGAGGCGGAGCTTGCAGTGAGCTGAGATCTGGCCACTGCACTCCAGCCTGGGTGGCAGAGCGAGACTCCATCTCAAAAAAAAAAAAAAAAAAAAAAAAGAAACTCCTACAACTCACTTAGCAAAGAAAACAAATAATTCAATTTAAAAATGGGCCAAGAGCTTGAATAGACATTTCTCAAAAGAAGACATGCAAATGGTCAACTGGTATATGAAAAGATGTCCCACATCACTAATTATCAGGGAAATGCAAATCACTAACATCTTAGCTATAATACATTTAGCTTCTAATCTCTTAAAGTGTGAGGAATAGAACACAATATCTGACTAATTTGTGGTGACCGAGTTTCTATAACATTTTTCAGTAGTCATTTCTATTCAACTCTACTTTTTCTCTTACGGGATTATAGATGTTCTTTTTTCCTGACATCTCCAATCTATTAGTGTCTCTACCCTCGATAGTCTTCAAGCCTGCCTTCAATGCTAAGAAGTACAGATTGTAGATTTGTTCCTTAACCTGTAAGGATCTTCCTTCACACAAACACAAAACCTGATGCGTCACATGTCACATATGGGTCTATTGGTTTGAAAACACCTTCATCATAGCTCATTCACTGGATAAGAGAATGGGTAAAGGCATAATGTTTCCCTGAAGTTCAAACTAAAAATGTGAAGTAATCCAATTTGAGACTTTAGGAAGATGATGGTTTCTCTACTGTATCTAGACAATATTAATGACAAAATGTCTAACAGGAACTTACATAGTTTATGCACCCTTAACTGTCAGGGAACATTTCTGAGAATATGGCTTGAACAATGTATCGAGAAAGAAAACAATGTGGGTTGTAGTTTATTTTTACCATAGAGAACATTATGCCTCTACTACAGATATACAAATAATAAACAATCACCACTACCATGTAATACAAATTTTGTTCAACAAATCACTTAGCTTCTCATCTAGACTTACCAACTTTCCATCCGAGACCACTACTCTCATTTTCACTTTCAAAACCATCTGACCTTGCCAAAATGCCAGGCACCTTGCTGTATAGACATATTAAGCCAATGCTAGCAATACTAAATTGAGAAGAACTGAGAATCCATTCATGAACCCAAAAGATTATCAACGCAAAAAAGAAACATTCCAAGCTTTGCATAATGGCTGTCTAATGCATTTCAATGAGACTTTCCTGTTTCACTCTTGCAATAGTTGTGAATTTTGCAAGGGCTAACATTTTATGTATATTTAACATCCTCACAGTTGTATATTAAATAAATAAATGTCTTATACATCAGTCTAATCAGATTGTTAACAGTGATTGATTGCTAAGTTGGGGACAAGGAGGTTCTATGAAATATGCTTCTTTATTCAGGCAATAACCCAGCTAGGAAAACTGGGAGAGCTCTCCTGCTCCCTTTAAAATTCTAGTGACATCAAAATTAGAAAAAAGTTAGGACAAAAGGAGAAAGAAACTTCACTTTTGAATATAAATGGAAAAGTAATAGCAACAGATTCTAGCAATTTTTTTTTTTAAATCGACTTGTAGGAATTGTCACAGGAAAGCAAGGATAGCTTATTAGAAAATGTGTTAATGAAATTTATCACATTAACAGATGAAAGGAGAAAAACCATATGATCACCTTTCAATAGATGCAGAAAATATTTGATAAAATTCAACACTCAGTCTTCTTAGTAAACTAAAATAAGATGAGAATATTCTTATCTTCAAGTGGTGAATGAAGTGTAAATATTAGGCTGGTGTAAAAGTAATTGTGGTTTTTGCCATTACTTTCAATGGCAAAACTGCATTTACTTTTGCACCAACCTAATAGCACATCTAATCATGAAAGTTGAGATATAATCTCTTTAAAGTCAAGAAGAGGGTAAGCATGTCCACTAACATCCCTTCTATTCAACAATATAGTAATTCACAGAAGTGAGATTTCGGGATTAAAAAGCATATGGATAAGCATTTATAATTGTGATAATATATTGCCAATTAGCCTTCATAGATGTTGAATAATTTTGCACTTTTTTTTCAGCAGTGTATGAAAGGATCTCTCTCCGCCTAGTCTCACCAATACAGCAGTTGTCAAATTGTAAAAATTTTGAGTGAAAAATAATATAATATGGCATTTGAGGCATTTTTAAAATCTGTTTTAGAATTCTTCTAAATATATGAGAGGTAACTAATATAGAGTACATCACTCAGCAACCTCATGTGCGGCCCCAGCTTAGCTCCTGATGACTACTGGGGAGCGCACATCACCTGGGATGTCTGGCTCAGCTGATCCAACCCCACAGGCTATCTGCCTGAAACTACATGCCAGACTTCAAACGAGACCCCCCGAGGGGAACAAAAACATCACACTCAACTCAATGGGCCAGTAAATCCACAGACACATTAGAGATAATTAATCGTTACTCAAAGCACTGAGACATTGGTTATTTAATTATGCAGCAATACATAGCCAAAACACTCCTAGCATGATCAAGAAAAAATTTTTTTGCTAATATTAGGAATAAAAAAAGACATTATTACAAACCCTACAGATAATGAAAAGAAAATGAAAGGATAGTATAAATATCTTTGTGGTAATAAATTTTCAAATTCAGATGAAAGGAACAAATTCCTTGAAAAGCAGTTTCTGAACTGACTCAACAAAAAACAGAAAAGCTAGGTTAAGTATTGAATACATTAAATCTACAATTAAAATCCTTCCTACAAAAACAGCTTTCTAGGTCTAGATTGTTTCAAAGACAAATTCTTTTAAAAGTTCAGATAATAATTAATGCCAATCTTAAACTCTTCTAGAAAACAGGAATCTTAAACTCTTCTAGAAAACAGGAAAAAATGAAAATTTGGCCGGGCGCGGTGGCTCAAGCCTGTAATCCCAGCACTTTGGGAGGCCGAGACGGGCGGATCACGAGGTCAGGAGATCGAGACCATCCTGGCTAACACGGTGAAACCCCGTCTCTACTAAAAAATACAAAAAAACTAGCCGGGCGAGGTGGTGGGCGCCTGTAGTCCCAGCTACTCCGGAGGCTGAGGGAGGAGAATGGCGTAAACCGGGAGGCGGAGCTTGCAGTGAGCTGAGATCCGGCCACTGCACTCCAGCCCGGGCAAGAGCGAGACTCCGTCTCAAAAAAAAAAAAAAAAAAAAAAAAAAAAAAAAAAAAAAGAAAATTTAACTGATTTTATAGGGACAAAATGCCAAAATCTGGCAAGAATATTAAAAGAAAGGAAAACTACGACCAAATTATCTTATAAATATGAACACAAAATATCTTAAAGAAAATATTAGCAAATAGAATTCAGTAATATATAAAAGGCTTTACCACAATTCAATGGGGAAAGAAAAACCTTTCCAATAAATTATATAGAGTCAATTGGATATTGATGTAGGAAAAAAAAATTGAATCATACCTCACATATACACTGAAGTTCATTTAAGAGCACTGAGTCTATTAGGCCACCAGAGAAGACACCAAACGTCCACTTGAAATGGATCATAGACTTAAATGTAAAAGCTAAAAGAATCAAGTGCCTATGGAAAGCATCAGAAAAGATCATCATAATTCGGGGCTCAAAAAGATTCATCAAGCAGCATCTGAAAATCACTCACCATATAACAAAACAATGAAACTACTCTTTACTGCAATTGAGGACTTCTGTTTTTATATTCTAAAAGGCTCATATGCAAAATATAAAAAGAACTTCTACAAATCAATAAGAAATAGGAGCAAATTCCACTTAAAAAAGTGGTTTCAAAAACTTTGAATAGACTTTTCCAAATGAGGATATCAAAATTGTTAATAAACACAAAAGACACTGGGGACTCCAAAAGCAGGGAGAGAAGGAGGGAGAAAGGGGTTGAAAAGCTACCTGTTAGGTGCAATGTTCACTATTCAGGTGGTGGGTTCAAAAGAAGCCCAACCCCAGCATTATCAATATACCCATATAACAAACTTGCCCATGTACCCCCTGATTCTAAAGTGATAAAATCAGAGAAGAAAATGTTAATAAACATGAAATAGTGTTCAACACCATTACACATCAGAGAAATGCAAACTAAAACCACTGTGAGATGCCAATGCACACCCACTTAGAATGGCTACGATTAGAGACTGTCAACAGCCAATGTTGAAAATGATATGGCACAATTGGAACATTGGTGACTGTAAATTAATACAATGCTGGGTCTCTCATTTCTACATATTTTGTGAGTGGGATCCTAACTGCCCTCTGTTCCAAAGTGTCTTTTCTGGGATGTGTGTATAGTAAGCAGCCTTGGAAGTAGTGCCTCCTTCCAGAGCAAAGGGCACGCATGCTTCTTATCAAGCAGAAGAAATCCAGGTTTCCGAAACTATTCAGCTACAAAAGAGAATGAAAAGCTTCCTGTGCTCTTAAATGGAAAGAGCTCCGGGAAAAATAGTTAAGTGAGAACAGCAATGTGCAGAACAGTATGGATAAGCATGCTACTTGTGTTTAAGAAAGGGAAGATCAGAATATCTTTTTCTATTTGCACTACTTGTACATACAGAGAAACAAAGAATAATCAATAAAAAGTGGTTGCCTTAAGGAGAGAAGAGAGCAGGTGAGCAGGGATGGGAATGAGACTTCATGGCATGCATTTTGCAGCATTATTACAATCATCAAACCGTATGAATGTGTTACCTATTCAATAAATTAAGTTTTTGGTTTTTGTTTTTTTTTTTTTTTTTTTTGAGACGGAGTCTCGCTCTGTCGCCCGGGCTGGAGTGCAGTGGCCGGATCTCAGCTCACTGCAAGCTCCGCCTCCCGGGTTCACGCCATTCTCCTGCCTCCGCCTCCCAAGTAGCTGGGACTACAAATAAACTAAGTTTTTAAAAGTAACACCGGCTTTGGTTACTCTCTGTATAAAAGGTAAAATAAAATTTGATTTTTATCTCATATCATACCCCAAAATAAAATAAACTCTGTAGAAAGCCAACTTTAAACTTTGAAAGGAAGTATCACAGAGCATTTTTATAATATAGCAGAGATTTCTTTAAAATATACAGAACAAATCAAATATGAAGGAAAAATTGCATGAAATTGAAACATACGTAGATAAAAAGACGCTGTAAACTGAAAAGAAAATCACAGACTGTGAGATGATACTTGTAATGTGAATAAACTACAAAATAGTCTTACGTAGAGTTCTCAAAGACCTAATTCAAATAAATAAGAAATAGACAAACAGCCCAAGAGAAAAACAGGCAAAATATGAACAAACAATTTAGAAAAAAAGAAACTTGCATCGCCAATAAACACATGGAGAAAAAGATAATAGTGAGGGGGGAAGTGCAAGATAAAAGAAAAATGAGTCACATAAGATGCCTATCAGGGAAAAACCAAAACTGGGATGACTAAAAATATGAAGATGTGAAAAATGGATTCCTTACACTTTGTAAAATGGTACAAACAGTTTTGGGCAACTTAATACATCTAGCAAAGTTGAAGTTGCACATAGCTTATAGCCCAGCAATTCTACTTCTGTGGGTCTAACGTAGAATAATTCTCAGCTGGGTGTTAAAGAGACCCCTGTACTCCAAAAAAATATGTATATTAAAAAAACTATAACCCAGTATGCTATGGGAATGAATAAAGTGTGGTCTATTCATTCAACAAAACATTGCTCGCCGGTTAAATAAAGGTACAAGTATCAACATGGATTAATCTTAAACACATTTTTGGACCAGAAAAGCAGCCGCAAGTTGCAAAAGGTCACGTAAGACATGATATCGTTTAAGTGAAAATTTCAGACATACTAGTTTGCATGAAATCCATATGGGCACATAAATGTGTAATAAATATAGCAAATCATAAGGAGGCTTAATACACACCAACTTCTTTGAGGAGCTGCTGTTGGGGTAAAGCAATCCAGTGAGATTTATCCACCCATTTAACAAAAATGAAGCGTTTGTTTTAGGTATGGGGGATGCGGTGGTAAACAAGACAAACTCAGAAAGCTTTATTCCAGGGCAGTAGGTGTGGGTGAGACAGACAGTAAACCAATGAATGTGTAATGTGAGGCTGGTTGTCCATGAGGACAGCGGAAGGCTGAGCAGCAGGAAGGCGGCAGAGGAGGTCCTTTGAAGCTCTCTGGGAGCACGAGCCTCTGAGCAGGGATCTGGGTGAGGGGAGCAAGCGGCTCTGCAAAGACCCAGGGACCGGATTCCAGGCAGAAGCCCTCAGAGCAGAAAGGGGCTGGAGGGGCTCCAGGAGCAGAAGAAAGGCCAGTGTAGCCAGACTGGGGAGAGGGGAGCCCCATCACATGTAGGCTGCTTCTGAACGTGATGTGGGGCAGTGGCCTGCTGTGACAGTCTTTTAAAAACCACTGAACTGTTGACTGAAGTCTTGATGCCAGGAGGGCCAGGGTGGAATTGCGGAGCCCACTGAGGCTGTGGCAGGAGTCTGGGAAGAGTCTGAGAGGGGTGATGAGGCAGGGAGGAGGCAGATATGGGAGAAACGTAGGAGGCAGAGACACAAGGAGCGGCAGAAGGGAACAGAGGAGCAAGGAGAGACCTGCTTATTGCTGAGCCATCGAGGAGAGCTGGTGCCTTCTGCTGAAGTCGGGGAGGATGCAGGATGAACATGGCTTGGAGAAAATCAAGAGTTCTGCTTTTTAAAGTTGAGTGATCGAGAGTGGGCAGCAGTCTTGACCTAATCTGAAACATTTGATTTCTTCACTAAAAAATTAGACAAATAGGGTGAAATATTAAAACGTGTTAATAATCTCAGCCATGGGAACACGGGTATCAGAAACTCTAGTATGTTAGAAATATTTCATTTTTAACAAAAAGAATGGCTAACACCAGAACAATTATACCCTATCAATGACCAGCTGACTGTGTCTTATAGCTACATAAACTACACCTGTCCATAGGTGCATTAATTGTAATGCTTTTTCTATTGAAGGAGGAGGAGGAGGAAAAAAAGGAAGAGAAGGGGAAAGGAGGACCAAGAAGAGAAGGAAGAGAGGGTGGGAGCAAGAGGAGGAGTGGGGGAGGAGGAGAGAGAGGAGGAAGAGGAGGAAGAGAGGGAGGAGCAAGAGAAGGACTAAGAGAAGAAGGAGGAGCAGGAGGAGGAGAGGGAGGAGCAAGAGAAGGATGGAGAGGAGGAGGAAGAGGAGAAGAGGGTGAAGAAAGAGGAGGAGGGGAGGAAGAAGAGGAGGACATGGAGGAGGAAGAAGAGTGCCAGCCTGATGTGGCTTTTCCATCTGGGTCCTGGAGTCAGCAGTCTGAAGCCACCGCTAAGTGGATTAAAGCTGATAGGCAGCAACTCTACAAGTGCTTCTCAGTGCTAATGGGCAAGCTTTCTTAGTGAGCCTTCCTACATTCCTATGTCAGAAATCACAACACCACACAGCCCTCTGCTCATGGCCCCTGTAGATTCCTTATGGAAGTGCTCACAACCCTTGCCTGTAAAACCACACTTGCTTTACTTTCATATTCACAAAGAGGAAGGTTGTGTAACAAACATAAGGTTAAATGTGTGCAGTGCCTCTGTTTTGAGTTCAGTGTCCTTGGGCAAGCCACTCCACCTCTGCATGCTGCAGCTTTCTCCTCTGGAGCATCAGTGCCGATCTTGTAGGCTTGTGATTAGAATGGTGCACCTAAAGCTTTCAGGATTGTACCAGTCACAAAGAGCATTCAGTGAAAGTCAGCCACCACTACCATCATTAGTGAAACTGCGCTCATTACAGCCTTCTTGTAGCCAACACCAGGCTTAATAAAATGGAAGAATTATGAGGTAATAGGACCCAAACATGCCACAAAGGTCCCTGAAGAAAATAGATCATGTGTGACCATATCACAGTATTTCTACAGCAGAAGGCCTGAACTTGGATTCTTGCTTTGGCTCTGTCCACTCTGCCATCTTGGATACGTCACTAGAGAGTTCCCTGAATCAGCTGGTTCATCTGAAAAGGAAGATACTATCTGTCTCGTCTCTTCTCGAGGATGAAGAGACCATGGCTTTTACAGCTTTGGAGGAACGCATGAGAGATCAGGATGGACTGTCCCTGCTGTGGGAAGGCTTCTGAGTTTGCCGTGGAACATGGACAATTGTACCAGATGGGCCTCAGGAGCCCTCCACAGCCAGGGCATCTCATCCCTGAAGTGGGGTCAGCAGGCCAGGTTCAATTCCTTTTCTCCCACTGAAATCCCAAAATACGATTACAAGTTCCCTTAGCTTCTCCTATCTCCCCAACCCCACTCCCTGTCTTCTCTCTCTTTCCTTCCACAAAATAAACATATAGTTCTCAATGTTAGTGCCAATACTACAGGAAATCTGCAGCCACCTCTGTGATATGACATGAGCCAAATCTTTATAAATATGAGATCTGGGGTAATTTATTAAGTATGTATAAAATCTGTTTCTTCCCCAAAATGGGAAAAGTGAAACTTAACGTATAGAAAAGTTGGACATCTTAAATATACTAGTTGGGTGGAACATCTCGTGTTGCACTGAATGTACAAAATGCTTAATAAATGTTTGTTCCATTGTCCTGAAAGACCATCTCAACACTCCTCTAAAATCTCACACCATATTCTCTAATCAGGGATTCATCTTTTCTTTAGGTTGGGTAACACACCTCTGAGAACACCTCATTAAAACCACAATGAACACCAATATACACCCGCTGGGATAGCCAAATTAAAGAGAACGCAGCACCGCCGAGTGCTGACAGCGACATGAAGCAACTGGAACACTAGTAAGTGTGAACTGACAGAACCATTGAGAAATTCTTCTCTAGAGAAGCAGAAGCCAATAGCTGCATTTGTCCTCTTCACCTTCGCCCTGTTTGTCAAACTACTTTCTATTATAGCTTTTGCAAGCTGCTGGGAGCCAAAGCTGAAGAGAATGAGGTCTGATGCTTTTATGATGGTAGAAACAGGTGCCTTAAGATTGAGCAAAAATGCTCAGCTCGTACAGAGGCCTCAAAACAGCAAATGAGTAAAAGCTGGGGTTAAAGACCTGAATGATGCCTCTGCTGCCTCAGCTGAGAGACAGGAGGTGGGGAAAACATGGGCCGGTGCAGGTCCAGACACCGGCGTCAAAACGGAGGCGATGGTGAGGACTGTCACTGGCTTGTGGCCCGCACCTTCCGGCCGTGTCCTCCCATGGCCTTTCCTCTGTGAGCATGGACAGGGAGCTCTGGTGCCTCTTCCTCTTCTTAGAAGGACGTCAGTGCTATGGGATTAGGGCCCCAGCCTCATGACCTTGTTGAACCTTCCTTGTCCTCTTCAGGGTCCTATCTCCAAATAAGCCTGCGTTGGGGATTCGGACATTAGCATATGAATAACGCTGGGGGGACACCATTGAGTCTACAACAGAGAGATTTATTGAAAATGCAGCAAGAGAGAAAAACAAAAATAGAGTGACTCCCAGACCCTCCAGACCCTCACGCTAGACTGTAATTGTTTGAAGTTGTGAGAATCCAAGGGACTTTTATTCCAAGACAGCCTAAGCTGGATTTGGAGGACAAATCCCACCCGGGGGCCACAGGTCCTGAACTCATGTGTTCCTGCTGCTGAGACATGGCCACTGGCTTAGGGCCACTACCACCCACAGGAAGCAGCTCTCCACACCACAGGGTCTTAGGGCTGAGTAGCCTTTAAGGTAAACATTTTTTTTTTTTTTTTTTTGAGACGGAGTCTGGCTCTTTCGCCCGGGCTGGAGTGCAGTGGCCGGATCTCAGCTCACTGCAAGCTCCGCCTGCCGGGTTTTACGCCATTCTCCTGCCTCAGCCTCCGGAGTAGCTGGGACTACAGGCGCCCACCACCTCGCCCGGCTAGTTTTTTTTTTTGTATTTTTAGTAGAGACGGGGTTTCACCGTGTTAGCCAGGATGGTCTTGATCTCCTGACCTCGTGATCCGCCCGTCTCGGCCTCCCAAAGTGCTGGGATTACAGGCTTGAGCCACCGCGCCCGGCCTAAGGTAAACATTTAATCAGCCATCCCTGCATTCTGCTTAGAAGGGATGCAGTGCGTGATAAAAGCTTAGGGCACAGCTGCTTGGTACATCAAATGGTCAAACACCTGCTTGGCATTGCCTCGACCTCAACCTGGGTCCTTTGGTCAGAAGCAACACTGCGTGGGATCTATGCTGGTGGGTGAGGCATCCTTCACGCCATTTGATGAGGGTGCTGACAGAGACAGAGGGCAGGGTAAGCAAATGACAGTTACCTCAACTGGGTAAAGGGGGTCTCCTGCACATACCACTGCCAGTGGATGGCTGGTGGTCGAGAGAAGGTGCCGTGTCAGGCTTTGCTGATGACAGTGTGGTCTCACAGCCATGGTGCTCACTGAATTGATGACAGGCTGGTCCTGTAGCCATGGTAATAGCTGAATCGGCCGTGGCGACAGGGAGCCTGTACTTGCGGCCACTGCCTAGCCTCTGTGCACATCACCTTGGCCACTCCATCCATGGGTCCCCTGCTCAAGCACTGGGAGCCCAGAACAGAGGCTGGTGACACCCACAGGACAGTCACCCTACACAACAGGTGCTGGGCCACCGTAGCCCTCTCTGGCAGCTTTAGCATTTCATGAAGATGCTCACAGGTTCCCGCTGCGATGACCTCTCACCTTTCTCTTCCCCAAACTTCTCTGTGTCCACTCTCCCCTTCCAGGACCCTCCCAAAGAGCCAAGCCATTCTGCACAGGCCAGACGTCCACCTGCAGAGCCATGCCGCGAGCATCTTCACTCTCTTCGAAGTGAATGACCAAGGTCACCTTGCTACTGCCCCTAGGACGGGTTCCCCTCGTCACTTTGCTTTGGAGGCTCCTGAGCCAGGCTGGAGTGTGGTGGTGGCACTGCATTTTTTTTCTGCCGATGATGTATCATGCCCACCCATCCGGGAACCAAACTGGAATCTTTCGTCCGCTGTAAATGGTCACAGGAAACCCCAGTGAAGTGACAGCTCTAAGTTGAGGTGCTGGTATGACAGAGATAAAGAGACAGAAGGTTGGGCTACCTACTCATGTCACTGACAGGACTTCCAGACCTCTCAGAGTGACCCCAGGTGATCTCCAGTGAACCATGTTCAGTGTAGGGTGGTTTGATGGTACACCTGCCAGACCTGATGACTGAACGGATCCAATAATACCTACAACATGATGTGATGGGCACCTCCTGATGGAATGCAGCTGATAAAACCCAGACTGTGATGGGCACCTCCTGATTTAATGCAGCTGATAAAACCCAGACTGTGATGGGCACCTCTTGATTTAATGCAGCTGATAAAACCCAGACTGTGAAGGGCACCTCCTGATTTAATGCAGCTGATAAAACCCAGACTGTGATGGGCACCTCCTGATTTAATGCAGCTGATAAAACCCAGACTGTGATGGGCACCTCCTGGCCAGGTGGAGCTGATAATACCCAGCTTGTCATGGGAACATCCAGACACATTTAGGGCCCAGCTGCTCTGTGCTTCTCAAATGGTAAGTAAGGTTCTCTGCTACCCAAGGTAATGACTTGCTCCAGAATTCCAGGGGTCTGCCCTGACTCTTGTACTGGGGGCTTGGCAGACTTCTACTGAGCACGCCTATCCACCAGAGATGCCTCCAGACCCATTAGACTTGCTGAGTCATACACTGTGATCAACAGAGCAATTTCCACTGCAGCAGGACCTGCTGCATAGCTCTGTTTTGTTCTGGGAATCTTTCAAAAGTGGAAGCATTTGGGTTACTAGATTAATGGGTTGAAGCGATAATCTGCTTTTAAATGCCAAAGAGCCTTCCCAGGCAAGAGGACTCTTTCTTAATAGTATGGAAGTGGAATGCAAGAACTTGCTGTTTATCTGAAAGGATGAGACGGTGTGCACCAACCCACTGGCACCTAACCCTTCACCGGTGTGGCAAACCACTGACCCTTCATGGGGTGTGTCTTCCACCTCATGGCATTTGTGCGCACGCGGGGTACTCCAGGGTTTTTAGAGACCCCGGTGCCTAACCCTCCCACCAAGTTTCCTTATTATTTTATTAAACGGAGTGTCCTCTGAGCCTTCCCAAGGAACATAACTCTGGTGATAGAATTTCTGCTCTTCCATGTCTCTACCACCCTGTGCCTTCTGATCCTTCTTATCACTATGCCAAGGCAGTTAGAGACTCCCTGGCTCATTTGCCATAGTGCATCCTTGTGTCTCGGTTTTGAGGGGCTTCTAGTATAACAGCACCTCTGGACCTGTTCCCAGTGTCCCTGCAAAGATGCTGAAGCACAAGTCAAGGGACAATGCTCTCTTGTCCATCAGTTCTGTCCTCCCTGCCTTATTTTGTTCCCATCATCATCCAACACTCTCAAGATTTCCTCCCACGCGTGTTCCTGTGATTCTCGGTGGTACAGCCACGCCATGCAATGTTTTGAGTGGTTACACTGTTTTCCTGGTGCGGAAACCGATTTGCCCACTTCTACATCACGACCTCGGATACTGGGCTGTTGGCAATGTGAGAGGTAGAGCCGATCTTAGGACGGCAAGCCCCTCACACACCTGCCCTGAGTGATGTCTCTGCAAGGTGTCTGGGTAAGTGGAGTAGGAGGCAGCTGCTTCTGCTGGGACAGAAACACCTCATGGGCATGTGTTTGAGCTGGTCCCTGATGTGGACAGCATGGGTTCAATCCCACTGGGGCCTTCTAGAGAATAATGTACCTCAGAATTTTCCAGAAAAGGAGAGCATCTTCTCACCAGTGCAGATTCCATTTGTGAACTGTGCCTCCATGAGTGTGCACCCTCACACTGCCGGGTTTACAGGGGAGTCCAGGTGGGAGTCCCTCACACCACAGGGTTTGCAGGTGAGCCCAGGTGGGAACCCCCCCAAGCCCCTGCAGGATTACAGATGAACCCCAAGCCTTAGTCTTCCAGAAGTACTGGAACAGAAATAAAGACACATTTTATAAACCATGTGAAATGCAGTCAGGTTATAGCCATGTAAACTAGTTTGCAGAGAGATGAAAGGAGTAAAAGGTGGGCAGGGAGGGTGTAAGGAGAGCACATGCAGTGGAATACCAAAGCCATGAAGCTCAGAAAGAGGAAACCAAAGAAAGGCCACCCATCACTTTCCCGCCACCCTCATTTTGCTCATGGAAGGCCATTTCGTGGAGTTGGATCTCATGGCCCATTAAGATGCTCCAGGAACCCTGGACTCCCTTGTCCTTAAATCCTTGCTTGCCAAATAATCATCTGAACATAAGGAGGCTTTCCTATGACTCAGCTTCAGGAGGAGAATGTTCCAGAGAAGATGTCATTTTCCTGTCCCTGTGGCAATTATATACTTCATTATAAATTAATTAGGGTAATAGGATTTGATACATAAGGCTCTTATCAACTCTGGGACTGAGTCAGCAGTCCAGAAGCCGATACTCAAATGCAATTGAGTGTTGAGACTAAAATACTTTGCTGTGGGTAGGGAGAGGAGCAGGAAAGAAAGCTTTAAAGGGCCAAGTTCCTAAGGTTCTAATGAGCGGGAGCAGACGGTCAGCAAATTGCACCGCTGTTCGACTTTATTCATGCCAGTGGACTGCGGAGTCCTGGAATACTGTAAATTATACAATCTATATATAGTGACTCATTCTGTCACTAGCTAAAGCCTCCTCTGACCTCTGAAGACCAGACCCAAGAGGCAGCATTGTGTGTGTGTGCGTGTGTTAAGAACACTTAACATGAGATCTACTCTCTTGACAAAAATTTAAGTGCACAAATGCTTTAAGGCACAGTGTGGTGCAGCAGATCTCTAGAACGTATGCATCTTGTGTAACTAGAGCTTTACACCCATTGAATAGCAACTCCCCATTACTTCCTTCATGAAGCCCCCTGCCAACAACCATTCTACTCTCCTGTTTCTGGGAGTGATATTTCAGACACCTAACGTAAGTGAAATCACACAGTCATTGCCTTTCTGTGACTGGCTCACTTCACTTAGCATAACATCCTCAAGGTGGTCAAATATGGGAGGATTTTTTTTTGAGGTTGGATAACATTCCATTTTATTTACAGAGCATATTTTCTTTATCCATTCCCTTGTCGATGGCCACTCCGTTTGTTTCCGTATCTTGGCTATTCTGAATAATGCTGCAGTGAACATGGAAGTGTTGATATCTCTTTGAGGTCCAAATTTTAATTCTTTTGGATACATATCCAGAAGTGGGATTGCTGGAGCATGAGGTAGTTCTGTTTTTAGTTTGTTGGGAAGCTCCATACCGTCTTCCATCGTGGCTATGCCATTTTACATTCTCACTCACATGTACACAAAGGATTCCAGTTTCTCCACATCCTTGTCCACACGTGTATTTTGTATTTTTGATAATAGCTATTCTAACAAGTGTGAGGGGATATTTCACGGTGGTTTGATTTCCCTAATGATCAGTGACATTAAGCACTCTTTCATAGATGGGTTGGCCATGTGTATGTCTTCTTTGCATAAATGTCTATTCAAGTCCTGGGCCTAATTTTTAATCAGGTCATTTGGGCTTTTTATATTGAGTTATGTTTTAACCGCTTATCAGATGTATTGTTTGCAAATATTTCCTCTCATTCCAGAAGTATCTTTTCACTGTGTTGTTTCCTTTGCTGTGCAGGAGCTTTTTAGTTCAATGTGGTCTCATTTTGCCTTTGTTGTCTACGATTTTGAAGTCATATCCAAGAAATGATTGCCAAGAGCAGTATGATAAAGCTTCTTCCCTATGTTTTATCCTAGGAGTTTTACAGTTTCATGTCTTATGCTTAAGTGTGTAATCCATTTTAAGTCTTTTTTTGGTGATTTTTGCATGTGGATATCTGCTTTTTCCAACACCATTTGTTGAAGACTGATGAGAGTGCTTGAAAGTTAGTAAAACGACCTATTCTCGCCTGCATGTGAATCTTTTAATCAGTATGTTTATACCCTGAAGACATACAAAAATAAAACCAAGAAGTAGTCAGGACTTACCATGTGCAAAATACACATAAAAGAAGGAAGAGAAACTCAAGGGTAGAGGAGAACAAAGAAAAACACATGCAATTAGGTGAAGAGGTGAGTATGGACAACAGAAGGTTGGGGAGTCAAGATTCTTGTTTATCTTTCCAGTTCCAATGCCTTAGTGCACCTGCCTCAGGGGTATGATTGCAATTCATTGAATAGCCATGAAGTTTCAGATCCCCTTGCTCCCTGTGTTCACGGTTCCTCCAGTTTCCACCATTAAACAGTGACCAGCATGTGGGGATCTGATTTCCCAAGATCAGATCCTGGATTGAGGATCTTTGGTAAGTGCAGCTGCTCTGTCACTATTATGGAAAAAGTTCCATTTGCCAGGAAAATAACTGTGCCCCTTTGCCATATATAAGCGTCTTACACTTCGGGGTGTTTTGGTATAGAAGGCTATTTAATCAAGCACTTCTCTCGCATTTAGGATGTGAAGTAATAAACAACAGCTGTGATTATTTAAATGCTGTAGTGGAACCAGTATAATTAATCACAAAAGACATTTACTGCAAGTAAGCCTCAAAAGCAAAGAGATTATTGTGATTATACAAAATAGGGGAAACCAGAGACTGTTGCTATTAACTTCTTTGGGAGTGGTTTGAAAGCCCTAGTTACTTAATGTGCATATTTCAGGAATATACTAAAGGCAATCGATGATGTGAAGCTGGTAGTAATGAGTGCAGATCGTAAGACTTTTCATCAGAGTAGAGGTTTTCTTACTCTTACTCCATAATTCAAAATCAAGAGTAGAGATGAGTCATCCTGGGGAGCATCTTGAGAAAAATGATGATGGTTTGGTAAACTGATGGAGAATGAGGACAAGGGAAAAGAGAATCTCTCACTGTCAAGGTATTCTTTAGAGAAAGTATCTTATAGGAAGACAGCATCTGTTTGGGGACTGGCCTTAAAGGTAGAATTCACAGATAAGCTTGAATTTTGGGGAAAAAAAGCAGCCATTTGTTGTTTACCTGAATTTGTCGGATTTAACCTGGTGTCCTGTATTTTTATTTATTTATTTTTTTGCCATATCTGAAAACCCTACTTAGAGGTCACTGCATCTAACTGAATAACCACATGTACTGAAAGAGTTTATATAATGCTTAAGTATTCCAGCAACTTCCAAAAATAACACCTGTCACAAAACAACAAGCAGAGAAATATCCCGTGTCCCCAGTAAGCAAAGGAACCCCACTTGAGTTACCTAATCATCTAGTGTCTCTCTTGGTGGGAACATCTTACAGTTAGGGTAAGTAGACAATCTCCTGAGTTGAGAGGCATGAGAGATGTTTACTTCCTATTCCTGGACTTCATACTCTAACTTCCATAAATGCAACCACAATTGTAAAAAGTTTTACCTAGAGAATCTGGCCACATATCCCATAAGAGAAAAGCAGGGAAATCACAAAAAAGAACTCGAGGCTTCTTGGTGCAGCTCATAGGCTGAGAAAAAGAAAGAAAGTTGGGTGCAAGGAGAAAAGTAATGCGCCTCCATATCAGCAAAAGAAAGATCAGGCTGCAGAAAGTGCAGAAGAAAATGCTCTCTTTGAAGGTAGAATGAACAGTTTGCTGCAGAACAGTGTTCAGGGAACATGGATGCCCCTCTCTCTTCAGCCTCTTAAGAAAAGGGAGTTGGAGGATAATGATTAGTCTCTATGACTCTCACATCTTTCCAGGGAGACCCTAGGACTCCCAGTGTGGGAATCATAGTCAGTCCAGTGATCGTGGTTGTGAACCACTGAGATGTCCACCAGGTTAAGTGAAGGAAAGCAATGGTTCACAGCAATGCAGCCAAAGCACCAAAGGTGAACGTTGGGGCCCCAACTAGAAAACCTCACTACATGATGAGGGAATGTGGTGAAGGTATTTGGAGACAGTCTGCCAGAGCTCATGATGAAAGCCAGTGATGGCTTGTGTTTATGTTGGTTTAATTTAACCAACTTCTGCTCCAGGAAATTGCTCAACAAAAGTTGCAAATAGACTCCTTGCCATAAAACCTCAGTATTTCTTAAGGAATCCTATGGCCACTGAACTCAAACCCAGCCCCTCTCTGATGTCTATAAGCAATACCAGGTCTCTTTCTGGCATGGTCTTTGCAGCCTGGAGAATCCAAACATTGCTGAGCATCCTGAACTGGAGACTGGACCACCTATTCCCACTGCCCCCACCCTTTCCTTGCCCTGGGAGGACCTGGTGCCGACAGTGCTGGATGACTGAAGCAATTAGTCTTTACAGAGTCACAGCGGGGTGGGGGAAGGGAAGTATAAATTATCTAAAGATAGATAGCTAAGTTTTATTTATTTGATGAAAGCAAAACAAAATATGCCTATAAGTGAAAGTATAACAAATGACCAATACTATGGACCTTGTATAGAAAAATGCAGGACAGTTTGCAGCTAGGTTTCTTGAACCTTGACTTGTAATTTATCAAAAGGATCATTCTTGACAAGTCTGGGATGCTTTGGCCCTCTCCACTCCCTAGAAAGGTGTTACTCTAGCCCTGGCCACCATTAAATGAGGTGCAGTCTCCACTCTTCTGCATGCGCTGGTGAATGCCACACATCCAGGAAGACCAGACTCCTTGGACCACACCAACTAGAAGTGAGGCCTCCACAACCCATGCAGGGCAACACAGCTGACTAGCTGGCATGATCCACTAGAGAGACACCATCTCGAACCTGCTAGGTGCAAATTCCTCATCACAGGCATAGATCCGTTAGGTCAGAGACGCTTGGGACAGGTGCCGCATCTGTGCAGCAGATTTGGGAAAAATTAGAACAGAAGTAATCCTAAGAAATGATTGCAGCAATTGCAGTAGCATTAAAATGCTGAGTGCACTGCACAGCCCTCCCTTCCTTCTGAATGTGGTCATTATGTAACTAATGATCTAATTAGGAGAGTCATGTAAGCCCAGCATTGTGCCCTCCTGGCGGCAAGCACTGTGGATTTCCAAAGCCATGGCTTTCAGAGGCTAACTCCGCTTTAAATGTAGAGAAAGAGTAGCACAGAGTTGAGGCAGATAAGTCAGAGGGGAGCTCAGAGCATCAGATGCATTTCAGTGACAACCCTGTAACCTTGAAAGAGTCAGCAAATCCCTGTGTCCCTCACACCAGATTGCATCAGGGCCTTGAGTCAATAAGCAATGAAGTTAGTGATGCATCCTCCTGGGAAAGTGGTGAGCGAGGCATCCATCATGTTCACTCTTTCAGCCTGTTCCAAGGAGAGAGCCTCTGAGAGCGGTGGAAACCACTTCCCGGGCCCATTAGGCTCTGGTCCTGTGGTGAGGTAGCAGCTGTCACCTGGTGCCAGCCAAGGCTCACCAAGTGGAGGCCAAGGGAAAGGTGGGTGTGCAAATACCTGCCGGGAAGAGAAGCAGGACTCTGCCTGGGAATGCAAGAGGACCAAGCAGCTTCTCTGCTCTGCAATATAAAAGAGCTTAAACTCAGTTTCTCAGGGCTTCTGCAGGACATCGCAGAGAGGCTCACACATCTTTCAGTGAGGCTCAGGACGTTCCTGTGGTGTTTAGACAGTAACCCGCAGAGGAAACTCACTTTGTTTTTTTAAAAAAAATACATATTCACAGGATTAAAAAAAAAGAAGTCATTGGTGAGGAAAACATACAAAATCAAGAGGAAAATCATATTTTATGTTTTCTCTTTGGCCCCATTTCTTAGAGATAACAGTTACCATTTTTGTGTGTTTTTCCAGGTTTTTCTGTGCTGCTCAAGCGCACACACACACACACACACACACACATCTATCTATCTATCTATCTATCGATATAATTGATAAATCCTTTTATGCAAATGACACCACATCATAAATACTATTCTGGTTAGAAAGAATGAATAAGACCTACTATTTGGTAGCACAACAGGGTGATTATAGTCAATAATAACTGTACATTATAAAATAAAGAGTGTAATTTGATTATTTGCAACTCAATGGATAACTGCTTGAGAGAGTAGATGACTGTTCACATTGCATGCCTGTATTGAAACATCTCATGTACCTCATAAATATATACACCTACCATGTACTCACAAAAACTAAAACTAAAAATAAATGAATATCATTCTGCAATTTTTTCACTTAATATTTCTTGAATGTTGTTTAAGATGTATCACTGTATGGACAACATACCAGTAAATATAAATAAACAGAATTAATCTGTTTGAATTACTGCACAATTTTCCATTATGGATACCCTCACAGAACCAGTCCCTAGTGGTGAATATTCACGTTGTTTGTAGGCTTCTTTTTTGTTGCAAACAATGCTGCAATTTTAAAAAATCTTCACATATATACTGCTAACTATTTGTGCAAGCATGTGTGCTGGTTAAATTCCTAGTCCTGGAATTACTAGATTAAAGGAGATATGTATTTTAAATGTTGTACTATTGGACAAATTGCTGTCTACAGAGGTCACACCTATTCTTGCCTACACTTATGATGCTTATTGAGCTCCCTGTTTAAGGGATGGCTCCTCTGCAGCTAATGCAAAAGGTCTATATCAACAAAATGTAAAACAAAAACATTGAGAAAGCTCACGAACAAACCTATTCTAACCAGTAATGCTTGCTAAGTACCTGATTTAAAGCTTAGATCAGTCAAGCTCTTAACAGAAGTAATCCAAATAAAAATGTAACAGTTTGTAGGTAGAGCTGGGGAAGGAGAAGGAGCCTGTGGAGAGGGTTCCTGTAGTTACATTTCACAGTGTGTGTTCCACTGGGCTCCTGGTGAGAATTTTTGTTTTATCTTTCAGTGGTTGTATGCCACTGGCTAGGTGGCTAAATCATTTTACACCAATAAAGATACGTAACGGGAGAACAATGCTATACACTGACTATGTATTGAGCATCATAAATATTTTCAGGCCTTTCATTGCTTCCATTACCAGGAGATAATATCTAGCATAAAAAGTTTTTACAATCTTAAGTTTAAAACCAGACAGGATAGAGACCTCATGGGCAAGGTTGTTTCCTACAGGTGAATGAAGAGAATAGACAGTGCTTTGGGGTTTTTGTTCTTTCATTCTCTTTTGTAACTTTTTTATTTGCCCTTAGAAAAGCAGGAACTGCTCTAAAATAAAAAATAAAATGAGACTCATGCCTACATTTGAATCAAATCTCTCCATTCCTAATGTTTAACTAGAAACATAATTGATTTTGTGCTGAACAGATAGGAGGTTGTCAAGCTGATATTTCATTCGCAAGATCTCTATCAAAGTTGTCAAAAAAAAAGCAAACAGTCATTATTTATCCCCAAACCCGTCAAGCGACCCCATTATTTATTTCCTCGGCCTTTTACGAAGCTGCATACGCATGCTTTCTTCAGCGCACCACCTAGCGGCTCACGCAAGCAATTGCAGCCTGGGTTGTTTTCTGGAGCCAGTCTCCACAGCAGGAAAAGAAACCTTTATCGGTGTTGTAATTAACCACACGATTTATTTAATTTTGATAAATATTTAATAATAAAACTTACAAGCTCAGGTTAAAGGAATACCACCCTGAAGATGCATTTGTATGTCACTTGGAGGGAAGAGAAATGTTATTGTCAAGATGGCAAGAAAAAAAGAGACTGCCTTAAGCCTGTGTAGTAACCCAAGTTCCTGAAAGAATCAATCAAGATTGTCATGAGAAAATGACTATAAGATAGTTGGCATGGTCACTGGGATATTGAGGCAGTTCTTTGTTGTCTGTGTTCATATTCATTTAGAACTCAGGAATCATCGTCCCCAGCAAGCAGGGGGAAATGCTAAGTAATAAAAAGCTGTCCAAACATGATGCATTCTCTAACCACCATCGTTCATGCTAGCACTGCAAATGATGATGACTGGATAAGTGCTCTGGTTTCTAATGATATTATTGCTGCTATTCCGCAGCCAATCGTGTTCCCCATTCTCAGAACATCACAAAATAGAAGTTTGATCAACGCAAACCACATGGAAGAAGCAACAGGCTGCGTTCTGCTTAGAAATCCTAACGCAGAGCATCCCAGATGAGACGCGAGCTCTAAGCACACAGGCAATCAAGCGTGCACAGCAGACGCTAATGACTCCCATAAACGGCAGTTTAATCAAATGCTTTATTTCTGCCTGGAATAAACTCATCCATGATTTGCAAATCAAACTTTACCCAAAAATATTTCTACCTGGTGCAGCAAGACCTTCACTCTCTTGCCCGGGGGAAAGCAACATCCTGGTCAACACACAGGAATGCCCCTTGAGCCATGGTAAACAGGTACCTGGAATCTGCCCCCGAATCCCCACACTAAGGATGGACCAATAGAAATTCCAGGTAAACAGCAAGTGGAAACTATCTTCCATGGCTTAGTTTTTTGCACAGATGAATCACAGCATAAATAACACAGTCAAAATAAACCCTGAATCCATTTTGACAGAAAAATATTCCTGTTTCCAAAAGATGCACACCAGAAGCAAAAAGCTGGTAAAACTCTAACCTATTTCATTAGGTCACGGCTGCTCACTACCATGCCATGCACAGGCAGGCTAGGTGCAGAACTGGACGGAGGGAGCTTGCGTATGTTTACCAAAACGTGTGTGGACCTGCCTCCACTAAATGGGGGGGAAAAAAGAGATTGGATTATTAGATTCTTACACAAACATGTGTAGGAAGAGACTACATTGATATTTTTTGTATTATTTAAACTGGAGATTCTGGGGGCTCAGGTGACTAAGAATCCTCATCTATAAGTAAAATAGTCAGACAACCAGAGGATATTCCTCAGATACACCCTGGATCATTGGATCTGTTAGTTCTCACTGCCATAACAAAGTGCTACAGACTGAGAGGTTTAAGCAACAGAAATTTATTTTCTGACAGCTCTGGAGGCTGGAAGACTGAGATCCAAATGTTGGCAGAGTCACTTTTTCCTGAGGCCTCTCTCCTTGGCTGGTGGACGGCCATCTTCTCTCTCTGTGTCCTCACAGGGCCCTTCCCCTGTGTGTGTCTGTGTCCCGTATCCTCTTCTTTTAAGGACACCAGTTGTTTGGAGTACAGTCCACTCACTGGACCTCATTGTAACTTAACCACAGCTTGAAAGACCTTATCTTCCAATTCGGTCACAATCTGAAGTGCTTGGGGGTTAGGACTTCAAGTGATAAATTTGGAGGTAGGGGAACAAAATTCAACCCATGAAGTCACTTCTGTGCCCTAGAAGGTTGGGAAATGGGAGAAGCTAATTGAAGAAGCCGTGAGGAGAGGATACCTCCCTAGAAAGTGAGGAATGGAGGCAAAGACCCTCCTTCCCAAAGAGGGTCCCTGGCAGAAGGCTGCTAGAATCTGGGTGGAAGCTGTTAGCGCACCCCACTCCTCAGCATGATGGAGGGAAGAGCATGATGACAGCGTGCTGACAGGGCACCAAGCAGCCCAGGAGAAAGCTGAGGGTCTCTAGACCCCGCAGGAGCTGGGGCTCCCCCTGCTGATAGGATGAAGACCCCCCCCCCACTCTCCCCACCTTACCCCTTGTCAAGAAAATATAATTAAAGACAAAATCTTCTCCCAACCCGGAAATCCCTCTCTACAAAAGTGCTAGGAAAAAAACAAAAACAAATAAACAAATGAAAAAACACTTTTATTATTGAGTAAGCTTTAAGCCAGAAAGTGATGTGCGTTGCCGGCAATCCCTAGAAGATTAGAGACAGAAAGAAAGCTTACCCATTGATACAGCCAGGCAGACACAGCCCATTCCATACATGTTATCCAGATAAATGATAACCAGTCCTCAAGTAAGAGGATTTGACAGCACTGTTTGTCACACAGCTCACAATAACTTTACCTGGTAATTGAGGTGAACATCCCTATTAGCCCAGTTGGCTTTATGCAGAGGAGAAACAAGCTTGTCATATCTTTATACTGCCTGGTAGTTTTGCAGCTTGGAGCCAGGTGCCCACTGAAGTTATGTTCCCAAGGTCTTGAGAAAGTAGAAGATGGCAGCTCATTATATCCCTTTTTGCTAACATGTCCAAGAGGTAGCTCCCCATTCCCTAAGAAAGACATTCCTGGGTCATAAAGCTGACAAAAGACCATCTAGTCTCCAAAATAATTTATATACCTTTCAAAGAGAGGAGAAAGTTCTTAGAATGGCATGTTTTCTAAGATAAAATCTTTTAATAATGGGGAGAATTAAACTTTTATTTCGAATTTGTGTCTGTCCTGGCACCTTTAAACAAGGCTGGACCAAGTCCCTGGAGGAGACAGTGATGCTGCAGCTCTGTGTTCAGGTGTTCAGTCCTGGCCATGGACACTGTGCCCAGGTGTTGGAGGGGCAGGATCAGCAGGAGTGCAGCCCCTCTGTACCCCATAGAAAGCTTCTGTGGTTGTGATGCTAAAGAAATCTGAATGGGAATGGAAGATATGAACTGTCAGTAATCATTCTGATATTCAGAGAAATGACTGAAGCGTTTAAAGATCCCAGCCTTAAGCTAATCAATCTAGGGATGCTGGATGAAAAAGAACTTATGGAGATGGTTTGGGCATTGTTTTATCTTAGCTTTAAACAAGCAGGGTGGTCCAGGTTGCTGTAAGTCAGCCTGGACCTTGTTTGCTCAGTGCTCTCCAGGGGGCACCGGCAGTCAGCCAGTCAACCACTTACGTGCCTGCACATCTCCTTCCTCCCCAGACAGAGAACAAGAGATAAGATGATAGAGAAAAGAGGGCAACAGCTGCAGCCTCCTCAACAATATCAGAGATTGATAAATGAGATGTGCTCAACAAATAAACTGGGTGGGAATTATGTATTGTTTTGAAATTGAAGAGGCAGCTTTCGTGGATTACAAACCCAGCTTTCAATATAAGCTGGTGGGATGCATACATTGGCATTTAATGCTACATCTCATTCTCCAAACAAAAGCCCAGATCCTAAATATCTCTTGCCAGTTTTTGAGGGTATATCAAATAGAAATCACAACTTCCCATTTATTTTGTGAAATGCATGAAAAATGTTGGAAAGCAAGGAGATCATGAGCTCCTAAGAACACAGACAGAAAACATGAGCTTGCCCTTCTGTCAGTCAGGTTTCCAGCTGTTTGTCTTACAATCTACTTAGTGTGTTAAGGCAAAGAGCCCTGAAGACCTCACATTACACCTGGGAGTCAGGCCGTGGAAGACCTGGCCAAGAGCAGGGCCTCACATCAGCTGGCTACAGGCTCAGACCCCAACGCAGTGACCCCATGGCCCAGGTCTCAGGGGCTTACCTGTTCTCAGGCACCATGATCTCAACTGCAAATCCAGATGGCAACACAAACTATGAATTGTTAGAAGGACTAACCAAAATTACATAAAATATTGTCTACTAATATTACATGAATTATAGAAAATATAATACAAAAGTTCCTGGAAAATAGTAAGCACTCAATAGGTAAATGGTGGGTGTGACTGTAATGGCAAATACCCAACCATGTGATAAAATTCTAGTGTGATCACATTAAAGACATAGGCTAATGTGTGTGTGTGTGTCTTACTTTTTAACAACAACAAAAAAAGTTTAAAAATAAAAAATACTACCCTAGAACTTAAAGTATAATAAAAAATAAAAAAATAAATAAAAAAATAAAATAAAAATAAAAATAAAAATAAAAAATACAAAAATTAAATTAAAAATACAAAAAAGCTCACAATACAGAATATAATGAAAGAAAATATTTTTATTTTCTTATACACAGTCTGTAGAATGTTTCTGTGTTTTAAGCAAAGTGTTGTCATAAAAGACTCAAAAGTTAAAAAAAGTAAAAGTTTATAAAGTAAAAAATTATAGGGAACTAAGGTTAATTTTTTACTAAAGAAAAAAATTTGTTTAATAAATTTAGTGTAGCCCAAGTATACAGTGTTTATAAGTCTACAGTAGTGGACAGTAATGTCCTAGGCTTCACATTCACTCACCATTTACTCACTTATTGACTCACCCAGAGCAATTTCTAGGCCTTCAAGCTCCATTCACAGTAAGTGCCCTAGACAGGTGGATCATTTTTTTTTTATTATTTTACCATATTTTTACTGAACCTTTTCTACATTTAGCTATGTTTAGATATACAAATACTTAACAAAGGGGCATTGTAGACACCTCCAGGACCCTTCTCACAGCTCTGTCCCCTGGCATGGTCCACTCTGATGCTCAGGGTCTCCACCAAACTAATTATTAACTATTTAGACAATCGTCCTCACATAGGCATATATGAAGAGCTTCATGTTTATGACACGAGAAACCCTGAGCACTAATTGCATGTGTAAAAGCTCGATTTATTACCCAACACAGTTACTCTCTTTTCCCCATCTTTCATGGTCTTTAATGTGAGACACAGGTAAGCCCTGAAGCAATTCAGATCACCTAGAGCCAAGCTTGGCCAACCTGTGGCCTGTCGGATGCATGGGGCCTAGGAAAGCTTTGAATGCAGCCCAACACGAATTCCTTAAAACATTATGAGGTTTTGTTTTGTTTTGTTCCAATTTTTTAAGCTCATCAGCTATCACTAGACTTAGTGTATTTTATGTGTGGCCCAAGACAATTCTTCTTCTTCCAACGTGGCCCAGGGAAGCCAAAAGATTGGACACCCCTGAGATTCTAGAGCCATTTCTTTCCAAAGGCTGCTGAGCTGACAAGGGAGTCAGTAACCTGAGCTTACTGCTAAGGCCAGCTCTTGAAAGTCACGAAGAGAGGAAAGCATTTTGGATGATTTCTTCTGAAATTCTAAATTGCTACAAATAAGGTAACATCCAAGAAAACTGTCCCATGATACAATGTCCTTGGGCCACACCCAGCTCTGGCTTAGAGGAGAACAGAAGTGGAGCTTGCACCCAGCTCTCAGGCTTCCTGTTTCATGATCAAGCATCTAAGACAATAGAAGAAATCAGGCCAAGGAACAATTGAAGAACCAGTGATGAAAATAATTAAGGTTCCTGGTGAAGAAGAACTCAGTTATCAAGGGACATGAGTCAGAAGTGAGCTGAAGCCAAAAAAAAAAAAAAAAAAGTTTGCTTTGGGCATTACTGAAATACTTGCTTACCTCAGGAAAGTTCTTTTCAAAAAACATCTTGAATCTGTAAAAATTGAGCAATAAGGAAATACAATAAAGAGCGAGTTTTCTCTACTCAATAGCATCAGGCATTAAAGCTTAAGAAGCCACCATGGGAGTAGAAGGTTAATCAGCAGAGGGTCTGAAAACAGAGGGTTTTGTCCTGGCTTTGCTGCCTATTATTAGCTGAGTGATCTGACGAAAACCACTGAGCAACTCTGGGCCTCATTTTTCTCAACTATAAATCAAGAAGAAAAGGTGAAAACCCATAACACCTTGCAGAGTTTATCCTCAGTGGAAAATAGATTTTTAGGATCTTTCTGCAGATCCAACTAGCTGAAATGGAGGGTGTTGCAGCTCACTGCAGACCGAATGGGCAAAATAAATAGAGCAAAACAACCAAGTGAGCATGCGCACCTGTTTTTCTTCTGATGACCTGTTCCAGTTGCCAGTCACTTGAGGTGCCCTGTACATTTGAATTGCTCTAATATGAAGTGTTTTGTTAATATATTTGCAATAAATTATGTGAAGAGAGAAAAGGAGGAAGAAAGAGATAGAGGGAAAGAAGGGGAGAGGGAGGAGGAAGAGAATCAGAGAAGCAGCTGTTCTGCTTTATTTCCTGAGCCTAGAACCACCCGCCCCCTTGAAAAGGCCTTTGCCAGAATATAGTTCAGCCTCATTTAATCCACATTTTTCCTATTTGCTTCAAATTGGTAGAGTTAACTGTGGTCAACCAGGTCGTCCCTTGGAATATCATGATCTGGAAGCATTTTCCCTCCAGGTCATGAAGGTCAGCTGCCTGCAGGTTGTGCAGGCTGCAAAGACTTATCCCAGACCAGCCTAAGATGTGAGCAGACCTTTGCAAAGATTAAATATGGCACAAACAACTTGACCTGTTTGTTCGTTACTGTTGTTATTGTTGCTGCTTAATCTAGCTCTGATTTAACTGGGTCAGCTCTTCAAGCCACAGAGTGATGATCTGGCTAAGATTCTTCTTCTATCATTTAGGAAAAGGCAAATTTCACCAGGTAGGCTTTTAAGAGTCGCTTGTCAACTTAATTTTAAAATGGAAGTTAAATGAAAGCAAATGGTCTGTAGATCTAAAACCCTTTCCCCAAACTCAGTTCTGATCAGACGACGAAAGGCCATACGCAGATGCCAGTGATTACATCTTGGCTCACATGGTTCAACGTCAAGTGGTACGTCCTGCTTCTGGCGGGATTATATGGAGACCACAGCACTGTGCTCAGTGCTGCTATAAGAGGGCTGCTCGCAGCTCAGGCTGGTCTGGGAAAAGTCCCTCCAGCCTGCACAACCTGCCAGCAGGTGAACTTTATGATTCTTCAGTTCAAAAGAAGTGTTCTTGAAATGTGATGGGCAGAGACCTGGGGGTAGTTGTCTTAATAACGTGCCCCAGAAGCAGGTGATGCAAGAAAACCCCTCTGAAATATTTTTTTTAAAAGAGTCTGGAATGAGGCCTAAAGGAAGATAAAATTAGTCTCCATGCACAAAAGCCAGCTAAACAGAGGTTAAAATGTAAAGCTTAAAGCATATGACTTTTGACATAAAATTTCTGCTGATAATTTATAGAGAGTCATCATGGGCTGAAAGCTGTGCAAATTAGTTGTTTTCAAAGGAAATTTTCTTTGAAGTTTGAATGATTGCAAACTGATTAATATGATCCCTTACACATTTTTCTTACTCTTAATTCTCCTTAGATCTTCCCCCTGAAATTAGGTTTTGAAAGACCATTAACTCTCAGGGATCACAGGCATCCTCCAATCTGAATTGATCATCAGTCAGAACCCAGAAGTTTTAGAACAAGGAAATGGAGCCAGCATATTGATGAGAAAACAACCTCCAGCCTTGAAAAGGCCTTTCAGAGCTTCAAGCAAGCAAATCGCAATGACCTTAGTAGTCCGTAGAAAGGATCCCAAGCGCTGTTACAAAGTAAACCGGCTGGCATCAGTGGGCCAGACCAAGCTCAGACAGGAAAATACGTCACTCTTGCACACAGCACCTCCCAGCGTCGGCCAAAGCGGATAGAACTGAGCTTTTGAAATAACTTCTCCGGTGTGAACTTCCCAGGTTTCTTTAAGAAATAAAAAATAAAAATGCTTTCTACAAAAGCATATTGAGCTCCAGAAGTTTCAGAGTATAATATTAATCAGAAATTAAATGCCAGCATAAGTTTCTCAGGGAAATTTGGAAGCAACTCAAGCAGGTTGACATTTAATTTCATACACAAAGACCTTATTCCAAATGTCGCAAAGCTCATCACAATGTCAGTGCACGGTGTGGGGTGGGGGGCGTGGGGGGCGGATGGTGTGTGCCAGAAGATGCAGAAGAAGAGAGCAAGAAATTCTCAAAACGCTCAGGAAGGAATGCCGACAACAACCATGGGAGGCCCTGGCACAAATTTTAGTACAAAGTTTCCACCAGCACCACTTTCTTAAACTGTGTAGTTTTAGAACAAATCTGTAGAATGTCTAAGCCATATGAGGAAACGGAGGCTCGGAAAGATTGAAAGGCTGCCCTAAACCATATCACCGTGGTAGGAGGGAGGGAGGGCTATCCAGCCCAGAGTGCGGGTCCTCCTCCCGGTTCTCGGCCATGGCACTATGTGCGAGCTCAGGGCGGGGCCACCTCCCATAGCAGATGGTTGGCCATGGCGTAATGGGAAGAACATTGAATCCAGAATTCCAGTGCCAGGATTCAGTCTGCTGGGCTGCCACCTATCAACTCAGCACTCAAGCAAAGCACTTATCTTCTGAGTTGAAAGCCGGAACGGCAAATAGTGGATGGGCGGATCAAAACAAACACACCCTTGGCACAGGGCAGACACTCAACAAATTTAAGGTTAATAAAATCCTCATGTCCTCCTAGCAAAGCACATTTTGGCATTAGGCACGGAAATGGGCAAGATGTCACTTGATAAAGACCCTTGCTTCAAAATGTCCTGTAAGCGAAGGTCATCAGTGAAGTTCAAGGGTGAGGCAGTTGAGGGAGTGAGAAGACAAACAATGTCTCCAAAGTCACACAGGCAGTTGGGAAAACCCTGGATTCAAATGCAGGCAGGATGGCTCCAGATCCCACACTTTCTGCCATAATATGCATCAAATAATATCAAGGAAATTAAGATAACCATGTACTAGTACTCATATCGAACTTTTCTATAATGATTTTACTTTTAAACTTAACTATAAATGGAGATTGATGAGGGGGAAGAGAGTTTTGATTGGAAGTGAATGGCAGAAATAGTAAAATGTGATGCAGTTTTAAAGTCTCTGAATCTCTAGATATCCTTGGGCATCTTCTCCTGGGGTTAAACAGTTCGAGCATTGGCACATTTTGCTATGAAAAATAATTGAGCGGCTGCCCCTGGCGTTAGGAAGGAAGGGGCGGCTGCGGACAGTGGAGCAGTGAAGGGCAGTTACCACCAGCGGGATCCCCTCATCTGGCATCATGGTTCATTTCACATGGCAATTTGATTGTGTCCCTGGATATGAAATCGACAATCATCAATTGTTCGAGCATCAAAAAGGCATTTCCTTGAGGTCCAACTTGACTAAGACTCTTTTTTTTTTTTTTTTCAGTCTTGCTCTGTTGCTCACTGCAACCTCCACCTCCCAGGTTTAAGCGATTCTCCTGCCTCAGCCTCCTGAGTAGCTAAGATTACAGGTGTGCACCACCACACCCTGCTAATGTTTGTATTTTTAGTAGAGACAGGGGTTTCACCATATTGGTCATGCTGATCTTGAACTCCTGACCTCGTGATCCACCCACCTTAGCCTCCCAATGTGCTGGGATTACAGGGATGAGCCACCAGGCCTGGCCGGCTCTTTTTTAAATTGACCTCTAGCTGGTAGAGTGGACACCTCCCCCTGATAGCTAAATTCCAGGCTCCCCACACCCTCTCTACAGGGCAGCCCTGCCCCTCGTCCCCTGAGAATTCCAGCCACACCCTCTCTACAGGGCAGCCCTGCCCCTCGTCCCCTTACATTCACCTGGTGTTTGTCATTTCCCACCAATCCCAGGCTCTACCATGACTCTCGCAGCTGGCCTCCCTCAGAACGGCCAGCTCTGCCCAGCAACTAACACATAACCCAGAGTTGAGCTTGCAAGTGACAGTTTCAAAGGTAAAAAAAATTAAACATTTTTCTGTCCACATGTCTAGAAAAAAAAAAATCAATTCGTTTCATTTTCGGTATAGTTACCTATCTCAAAACTCTGTCAGAAAATCTAAAGTCATTTTTATAGCAGAACTTTGCAGAAATGCCAGGTGGAAATGTGAATTGGTAAAAATGTGTCTCTTAACTGTAGCACATTCCTTTTCCTACAGGTTCCCAATTCATTTTGTGTTGTCTCTAAGCCTCTCTCTAGAGCAGTCTCCAGGGACAGGCCCCCCACACACGCACCATTAAATGCGACATACGTGCACACGCCACTCACTTATCCTTAGTTGGTTGTTCCCTCCAGTTATTTTAGCTTCTCCCTCTGTCTGTGTCAGGGTTGCAGACAGAAATTTTACAGCTAATACAAATCTGTGAAGAAAGAATTCCCTTTAGTGAGTGCAACCTTATTATTTTCTCGTGTTGACAGAGGCATTAGTTCAGTGCCCTAAAGATGCTGTCCAGGGAAACATCTGGCCCTCCAGCCTACTGCATGGGACATACCCAGCAATTCCAACAGCAGACAGAATGGCTCACCCTGTCCTGCCTTGCAGCAAATCAATCCTGAGCCTAAATATAAAATTAGTATTGATCCGATACCCATTGAACTTACATCTTCCATTTAGGAGGGAAGAAAACTTGTTCCACAAGGCGGATGGTGCCCTGTTCCACTCTAATGAGAGACAAAGCTTAGCAAGTGCAGTGAGATATTTTACCTTCTATTTTCTGAATAAAAATAGCGTGGGGGCTCTGTTTCTTTCAGATCTATCTCTTCTAGATACAATGGAGGAATGAATCTTCTTGATTTGCCTCTGAGGGACCACCTGCGGGTGCCACTCAAGAGGGCATTTGGAGGGGGCTCAGTATCACAGGCTGATTTGCAGCCAAGGGAACAAATTACATCAGCAGGCAGGTGACAGGCACCATAGCACCATACACCTCATTTTCCAAGTGAGGTTGCATTTTTTTAACCTAGGAGTGGGGATGAGAGGAGTATGATGGATTCCTTTTATCAATCTTTCTTCAGTCTTTCCCTGTCTTATAAATTTATTTGGATTTCCCAATGATATATTTAATATCAGTTGCCAGGACTCACAAAATTACAGAAAAGAAAATTAAAACAAAAAATGTAACACCTGTTGTAAGTTGTATTATATCCCCTCAAAAAAAGGTATGTTGGGTCCTAATCCTCAATACATTAGAATGTGACCTTATTTGGACACAGGGCTTTACAGAGTTAATCAAGTTAAAATAATACCGTTAGGGTGAGCCCTAATCCAATATGACTGGTGTCCTTACAAGAAGGGGAAATTTGGACAGACACACACACAGGAAAATGCCACGCGACGATGAAGGCAGAGTTCGAGTAATGCTTCTACCAGCCAAGGAAGGCCAGAGGTTGCTGACAACCCCAGACGCTGGGAGAGAGGACTGGAACAGACGCCCCTGCACAGCCCCGGAAGGAATGAGCCCTGCCAACACCTTGACCTTGAACTTCTCACTCCTGAACTGTGAGACTCTACACTTCTGTCGTCAGTGTGTAGCACTTACTGAAGCTGTAGCAAGTCATACAGTGCCTGCCATAAAATAAAAAGCATTGCCCAAGAATGTACATTCTCAGTGGGACAGATAGATAGAGCAAGGGGCAATGCATCTTACTCATTCATTTGTTGAGAGTGTATTTTGAGTTCTAGGTCTTTGAATACAGCTGTGTCTAGGACATCAGAGCCCTGCATGCTCATGGAGCTTTCAATCAGTCACGGAAGACAAATATGGACCATGCAGTTACAGGAAGGCCCAATCTGTGAAGGAAAAATAAATGTAGGGCACCATGGAAATATTTCCCAGGGTTTGTGTATGTCAAGACGAAAAGCACAGCCTGTTCTCAAAGTGGTCTTTCAGTGGGTGGCCAGCCATTGTGAGGCCACTGGGACATAATGAAATCCAGTTGCTGAAGGGACATCTTTCCTGCCGGCTGTCCAGCACCCAAGCTCCTCTCCTGGTTGGAAGTATTGCCAAGGTTGGTAGGGAGCTGAAGAAAGAAAGATGTTTTCCCTCCTTGACACCTAGTAGCTGCCAGGCAGCCAGGGAGCTCCTTGCTCAGGAATGAGTCCCTGAGAGTGGCTCAAAGGCACAGGGCAAACTGTTAATGATGGCTCCAGCTGCACTGCAGACAAGAGCTCAGGGGTGGCCACCTCAGAATGAATGCCATGCCCCAGCCAGCCTCTAGCAGGAGCTTGTCTGTGCCGCACCTCCCTCGAGTCCTTTTCAGGCCTGGTCCTCCAGGTCCTTCTTGAACTATGGGAACTACCAGACAGCCTCTTAACAAATCACTTTCCTTTTTGCAAATAAATATGGCTGGTATTTAATTATTATGCACAGATTCTGTTGCACCAATTGTTAAACATTGAACTAGTTCTACATACATTGGTTAAAATACCCCAAATCACCATAAGGCACACCCCACAACTACTGCTGCCACTTTTGCTGACAAAGTCCTCATTACTGTCCAAAAAACATGGAGAGACCTTCTCCCAGAGATGCTCCAGGTTATGGATTTTTTTTATTGGTCAGTGTTTGTGCATTCCCATTGGTAAACATTTTTAATATCAACTCGATTTGCAACCAGCAATGTTGATTCATACCATTCCTAAGGTGATGTGTGCAGGAATATGCATGAGTGTTCTAGAACTTTCTCCAGCATATTTTGTATATAAATGAATGTGCATTTATTTTGACCCTTTTGTAAACAAGACAGAGACCCATCCCTAGGTCTCACTACTGAATGCATCATTTCCATCCTTGCAAGTCAAGAATTCACAGTTGAAGCCACTGTAGCCCTGGCCAAAATAGAACCCCCAAACTAGTGCAATTCCGGTCATCACTAGGTGCATTAGTCCATTCTCTCATTGATATAAAGAAATACCCATGACTGAGTAATTTATAAAGAAAAGAGATTTAATTGGCACACAGTTCTGCAGGCTGTAGAGGAAGCGTGATGCTGGCATCTTCTTGGCTTTTGGGGAGGCCTCAGGAAACTCACAATCATGGCGGAAGGCAAAGGGGGAGCCAGAACTTCACATGGCCAGAGCAGCAGAGAGAGAGAGGGGAGAAGATGCTACACATGAGACACCTCTTCCACAATCCGATCACCTCCCACTAGGCCCCATCTCCAACACTATGGCATGCAATTAAAAATGAGATTTGGGTGGGGAAAAAGATCTAAACCACATCACCAGGATTCAGTTAACCATCCCCGTCTGAGTTGAGAGGAAGCCATGGTGTGATTGCCTGAGGTTTAATGTAAAAATTCCAGAGCTCAGTTTCTAGCTATGCCATTTGCTGTCTGTGAGATGTGAGTAAGTCTTGTTTATTTCTAGACCCAGAAAATAGAGATTATAATACCTATCCTAACAAAGTGACCACCAGGATTCAGTGAAATAGCAACATGAAAGCATTAAAAAATAAACTAGAAAAATACAATGTATTACGTTAACACAATGTGTATTTTTGTTTTACTTTGATTGCAGCTTCTCTTTTTTTTTTTATAGATCAAGTCTCACTCTGTCACCCAGTCTGGAGTGCAGTGGCATGATCTCAGCTCTCTGTAACCTCCACCTCCCAGGTTCAAGCAATTCTCCCACCTCAGCCTCCCAAGTAATGGGGACTACAGACATGTGCCACCACACCCGGCTAACTTTTGTATTTTTAGTAGAGACGGGATTTCACCATGTTGGCCAGGCTGGTCTCAAACTCCTGACCTCAGGTGATCCACCCACCTCAGCCTCCCAAAGTACTAGGATTACAGGCGTCAGCCACTACACCCAGCAATTGCAGCTGTTTTAAAAGTGGATCTTTTGAAATTGCTCAAATCTGAAATTGTATTGGTAAACTTTGCTGTGCTAACAATCCCAAAATTTTAGTTGCTTGCAGTATCAAGGCTTATTTCTCATCAGAGGTTGATATCTTGTTCATACTATACGAAAGCTGTGAGTCCCCTGTGACATGTGTCTCCTTATCCCAGAGAGCAACCTGTGTGTTAGTCACACCCATCCTCTGGCAGAGCTCACAGCAATGGCATTAAAGCTTCAGCGCTGACCTAGCTTATGCTACACCCACCACATTCCATTGGCCAAAGAAGTCAAGTGGCCAAACCCAGCAGAGAGACAGAGAAGTGTCCCCTCCATGGCACATGGCAGCAAGTAGGACATGACACCCTCCAATAGGTAGAGGCCTGAGGAGTTGGAGACCACAATACAATCTATTGCAGGAACACTGCTCTCAGTGATTCCTTCCTGCTTTGTGAATACGCAGCTGAATGACCTTCCCAATATCCTCACACACTTCCCACCTCCACCACCCCAACTCTGGTCCATCAAACAGAAATTCCAATGACAATGCATCCGAGTTGTTCAGGGCTTGGTCCTTGCCTTCCTTAAAATCATGGGTCTCTCTGATTTTCCAGGTTAAATAAGAGAAAACAAGGCTTATATATATGTACATGAACCCTGCTTTATTTACCTGAACGCCTGAATGGCCCCAGAGGGATCAGGATGGAGAAGGGAAAGATAAAGTGTCTCTTCCACTCAAGCATCAGAGCTGTCTGAAGAATTCTGGAACATTCCCAAGGCGTTGCTTAATCTTGACATATGGCTTTGCCCTGATTTAAGCATTTTACTTATACAACATTTGGTGAGTCCTGGTCAGGCAGGTGCTTGGCACTAGGGCTACAAAGAAGAATGACGTAAATTTGGGAGGTCAAGGTAGGCAGATCGCTTGAGGCCAGGAGTTCAAGATTAGCCTGGCCCAACATGGTGAAACCCCATCTCTACTGAAAAAATACAAAAATTAACCAAGTGTGGTGGTGCGTGCCTGGAATCCTAGCTACTCAGGAGGCTGAGGCAGAAGAATCACTTGAACCTGGGAGGCAGAAGTTGCAGTGAGCTGTGATTGAGCCACTGCACTCCAGCCTGGGTCACAGAGTGGGACCGTGTCTCAGGAAAAAAAAAAAGGAGACAGAGAGACAGAGAAATGACATAGAACCTCCCCTCTGAAAACTCAGTCTTGGGACAAAGCAACTGATCAAACGAGCATTTGGGATGCACTGGCATGGGAGACGTAATGAAGACACTAACCAGGTGCTACTGGAGGAAAGAGAGGACCACCCACTCATGCCAGGTCCACTCAGGACATTATGCCCACACTAAGACCTGGAGGGCAAATAGCATGGTGTTGGGAAAGGAGGTGCCATCTCCTGCCTCCTTCTCCAAACACCCACTGCTGCAGCCACACCAACCATGCAACAAGACTCCTTACACCCTGGGGTCTTTACTTGTGTTTTTCCTCCACGTTTATTCTGTCAAAAATGACTTTCTCCACCTGCTGTAATTATAATCATTTTTTTTGAAGTCCAATGCAAATACTTGGCCAGTGTGTACAGAGAAAATAGAGAATTTCAAGTTTCCTCCAATGGAGGTTTTATCAAAAAATTAATATTTCCTGATCAGTTGAGATTTGTGCTGACGTTCTCATGGGAATGGGTTAGCAATCAGCTTTAATTATAGCTTGCTTCCTAGAACTGCTCCTGTAAGTGGCCAGTTTGCAGTGATTAGGCTGGCTCTGCTGACGCCAGGGAAGGGAGGTCTCAGTGAAAGCACGTGGAAGACTAGGCCCCCACTCCTGTGCTGTTCTAGGTAGTGTGGACACATTTGATGAGGCTGGTGTGGTGGTTTTACTAGTAATTAATGAAAACCCAGTGACTGAGTTGATATTGGCCTTTAAAATGATTTATCTTCGACACTCTTCACTTGCTTGAAGTGCTTTGGTATATTTTCTCCTGCTTTATAAATGAAGATTATAGGAGACTGAATAATGTTCCCCCAAAATTCATGTCCACCCAGAACCTCAGAATGTGATCTTATTTGGAAATAGGATCTTTGCAGATGGAATTGGTTAAGATGAACTTACACTAGATTTGAGTGGGCCCTACGTCCAAAGACTGGTGTCATCATAAGGAAAAGGAGAGGGAGAGTCAGGAAGGCATGCAGGGAAGAAGGCCATGTGAGGACAGAGGCCAGGATGGGAGTGAACAGCTGCAGGTCAGAGAGTGTCCAGATCTACCAGGGGTCATCTGACACTGAGAAGACAAGGGCAGAGTCTTCCCTAATCCTTCAAAAGGAGCACAGCCCTTTCAACCCCTTGAAATCAGAATTGTGGCCTCTAGAACTGTGGGAGAATAGATTTATGGGTTTTTTTGGGTTTTTTTGGTTTGTTTGTTTTGTTTTTTAAATGCTGTTTCCTAGATCAGGCTCTGTGGCTCACTCCTGTAATCCTAGCACTTTGGGGGGTCAAGGTGAGTGGCTTGCTTGACCTCAGGAGTTTGAGACCAGCCTGGGTGACATGACGAAACCCCATCTCTACTAAAAACACAAAAAAATCAACCGAGCATGGTGGTGCATGCCATGGTCCCAGCTACTCAGGAGGCTAAGGTGGGAGGTTTGCTTGAGCCCGGGAGGTCAATGCTGCAGTGAGCTGAGATTGCGCCACTGCACTCCAGCCTGGGAGGCAGAGTAAGACCCTGTCTCAAAACAAAATGCCACTCCGTGATGAATTTCTGAAGTTTCCATCTGTCATTCCATTATGTACCCTATGCCCAATGCCCCACCTCCTCTAATATGAGGTCCTCTTTCAGGAGGCCAGTGCTCTCACTATTACCAAGAAGCCATAAATAAGTCCTCCAAATTCTTCCCAATGGTCTGGGAGAGCATCAGTTCAAACCTAAACGACTGGATGGAGAAGCATGATGTAATAGCCCACCCCTTATTTTCATAAAGACTTCTTTTCAAAGCTCCCAAGTCATCCTAGGAAACACTTTGAGTGTATGATGCATGTGCTAGATCCCTGCATTTGTCTTGAATATGAAAAAAGGAGATGGTTATTTCAGGATGTAGAATGTGATTTTCCTCAGAAACACGTGCCAGTCACTCTATAGCCCTATAATTTCAAGCAATCGAAAGTTATAATTAAGTGTCTGCACTTCCAATTCCAAGGGAGGAAAGTACACAGAGTCCTTGATTGAGCAGCGCAAGCCAGCACGATGGACCTTTGGCTTGCACTAAGCAGCTGAGCAGCGCGGTCGTGGGAGCCCTGGTCCAGAAATCGGAAGAACCAACAATCCATTCTGTCCTCACCTGCATAGCTCCTTGATCGTGAGCAAGACGATCCATCTCCTGCAGGCTCTGTTTTCTTATAAAAAAGGATTATTTTGAGGATTAGGTTTGAAAAGTGCAGGTAAATTTTTTTGTAAAAACATAAGCATTCCAGTACATGCTTTGTTTTTACACTGTGTATAAAGCAACAATTTATGAAACATTTTCAGAGGCATTAACCCCTCCAGTCTTCTCAACAACCACAGGAGAGCAGCCCCATTAATTCCATTTTACACACAAACAAACCAAAGCTCAGATAAATGATGTCACTTGCCCAAAGTCGAACAGGGAGTGAATAGAAGAGAAGAAATCAAATCTAACTGCTTCTGCTTCACATTTCATGTTTTCCGAGCCCCATGCTGCTTCTCCTCCAATCAGGCATTTTTGTTGTTGTTCTTGTTACTAATCCACCGGAAAGTGGGGACGGCCAGTGCACTGGGAGCTGCCGGCCACAGCAGGGTCCACCCCCTCAGTGAGACCACAGGAGCTCATTTCTTGCAGCCGTCGTTCCCACGGTAACCTACCCGAAGAAATGAAGTCTGAGTGCACTGCTAATGAATGGAACCTGAGAGTTCACGGGGAAAGCATCATTCTAACAAGAAACCCTGTGAAATAAGCACTCACCCTGGGAACACGGGCGTGGTGATGCAGCAATGGCGACCTTGGAGGTGGTGATTATCCAGAGAGTGGGTGCGCTCCATGGTTGGGAAGGAGTTTGCATAGCTGAACCAGTTCTTTAGACAGAATACCCCAGGATCACAGAAGTATACATCACCCAGCTCAACTACTTGGCTGGGATCATTTCCTCCAATCACTCAGCTCTTTTGCTCTAATTGTTTGCTCATCAAGCAACCTTCAGCTCTGCGATTTGGTCTCTTGAGTGAATTCTGGAAGGGGGACTTGCAAATGTCAGATCATTGTATCCCTGATTAAAACCCTTCAACGTGACCCCACAACCCTACAGATGAAGCTCTCTCATCTAGCTTTCAAAGCTGTTATAATGAAATATTTTCTTGATTTCCAGGCTTGTATCTTGCCACCCCCCAGCCCCTAGAATCTATGTTCTAGACATACACTTAACTTTGTGCAGTTCCTCCAAACACAGCATGTTCTTTCTCACCTCCAGGACTTGGAGTACACTCTTCTTTCTGCCAGGAATTCCTTCCCTACTCTCCCTACCCCCAGCTGCTCCCAACTGGAACTCATCTCAGCTGTCCAAAACCTTCTCTGAGTATCCATTCCCCAGGAAGGCTGGACTACGGCCCTTCGTCCACACTCCCACAGCCCCTGGACTTAATGGTCATTGCACTTACAATATTTCCTGTGTATTCGTCCCTCTTCTCCACCAGACTGTAAGTGATTTGAAGACAGGAAGAACTCACATATCATCGTATCCCCAACAGAGTTTGACACCTGATGCATCGCAGACACTCCGTAAGTATTCCATAGCTAGTTACAGAATAAAGTTTCAGGTCCTGAAACAGACGCTGCTCCTACTGTAATTTCACAGCTGATCTTGGTGCCACAGATCCTGGTCTTTGACACAACGAAGTTTCTGACATTGCCTAACTCGAGAGCCTTGCGGGAGCCTGGTAAAGACTCAGACGCCAAAATGTGAGGCCTGTTCCCAAGCACCCACAGCTGAGGTTCTAACTGAAACCATTGCAGCAAGAGGAAATCAAAAACACTGAAGCCACAGCTGTCAGCAGCCTCTGAAACAACAACAGCAACATCACACTCAAGGTAAAAATGACGCGGGAAGAAACTGCACTTAGATAGAACCACATCAGTAGAGTGACTGTGAGGGAGGCTTCGGGTTTACAGCAGGTGCTGGTGCTGGCTACCATTTGTGTCTTGTGGTTTTGTGGATTTTTTTTTGAGACAGTGGCTCACTCTGTCTCCTGGCTGGAGTGCAGTGGCATGATCTCTGCTCACTGCAACCTCCACCTGCCGGGTTCCAGCAATTCTTCTGCCTCAGCCTCTCCAGTAGCTGGGACTACAGGTGCCCACCACCACGCCTGGCTAATTTTTTGTATTTTTAGTAGAGACGGGGTTTCATGTGTTAGCCAGGATGGCCTTGATCTCCTGACTTCATGATGTGCTGGGATTACAGGCATCAACCACCACACCCAACCATTTTTATGGATCTTAACAGCCATTAGCCTCTGTGGGAGATGAGGGACTCAGCTCAGGGAGGTCTGGCGCCAGTTTGGAATCCGTTTGTCTCCTGGATAACCCCAGGACCCTCACAAGCCCTTGTCTCTTCAGAAAAAACTGAAAGCAGCACAGTACCTTCAACCTAACTAGATTTTCAGATTCACAATACACCTGGATCAATTTGCAAGATCTTCTCCCAAAAAGATTTTTAGTGATGTGCTCTATAAGTTGCCTTTTTAGTTTGAGGTATTGGTGTAACTTAAAAATCTACTGCAGCCATGATTTTGCTCAAGAAGAGGAAAAAAAAAAAAAAACTCTACAAAAACAGTTCAAGAAGTTTCTGCTTATTTAAATCAACCTTTAACCCCGAGAAAGAGCATAAGCAACACTAGAAAGAGGGAAATGATAGTAATTAACACCATGCATTAACATAACTGATTTACCCAGGGCTTACTTTGCACAGGGCATTTGGCAAGACATCGTTTCTTTCAATCTCCTCCACAACACAGCAACATGAGTGCCATGATTACTCCATTCTACAGCCGAGGAGGCACAGCTTAGAGGTTCACTGTCCTCCCCAAGGTCATAGGGCTGGTAAGTGGGACTGAAACGCGAGACGTGAACTCCAGCTAGTCCCAGGACCACACAGTTGGGAGAGGAGTAGCACTGCCCTCCCCAGCAAGGCTCCTGTCTCAGACCAGTGTCTTGGCCTTCATACTACTCATATACCCAGAGCAAAATGTCCATGTTCCTTTCTCATTAAAGAAACTTGCACTCTGCCAAATATATACATATTCACACATATATGCATACATACATGCATACTTGTGTGTGTGTGCTTGACTATGTATACATGTGTGTATTTATTTTGTTAATTTTATATCTCATTATTTTATAATAGGGTTACATTTATTATAAATATATATTTAATTATTATAATTTACATGTCAAATATATAATAATTTAAATGTATTGAATACTGGATATGATTTAATATGATAGGGAAATTATATGTGTATTTATGTATATTTGTTATTTTGTATTACATTTTACACATTATGTTATTTTAATAAACCACAGGCTGGAACAAGGCATCAAGCCTATGGGTGAGTGTAAAGGTCAGCTGTTAGAATCAAAATTTATCTGGATGAAAATGTGACTAAAAAGTGACATTACATAAAGAACTGGAGTTCTAGTCATCCTTGTGCTCAAGATCAGTCAGCAGGGTGATGATGAGATTGGGAGTCTGAATATGATATTCGGAAAGCAAGCTGGGAGGCCAGCCTAACCTGGGCCGGCCAGCCGCACGCGAAGCATCTGAATGCCACAGCACGTAAGGGAGAGAGGAGACCCTCAAATCAAGGCACACTCGAGGCTGGCCATCAGGAGTGCGACGAGTCCAGAAACTGTTTGACAAAGTGAATGACTGTAAGAACAGTTATTCTATATCAATAAGTCAATAGGGACATTGTTAAAATATAGAATTGTGAGGAAATTTTATGTACGGGTTTATGAAAAACACAAGTGTGTAAAGGGAAGTTTAGCAAAATACTAAATAGCCTGCTGGAAATATTTTCAACCAAATTCCCTATTTCGAAGACTCTTCTTTTAGTAAGGGCTAATCTGATGTCAGACCTTTGAAGAACAGTAATGTCATAAGATATTCTGTACCCAAAGTTCTTTGAGGTCAGGACTGCAAGGTCATTGACATAAGTAGCAGACCTACAAATTATTCCCAAAAGTGCCCGCGCCACACAGAGCGTCTCCATGTTCAGGAAGCACGTGGGCATCCCGGAGGATGTATGGGAGAGCCATTAACAAAACAAACTACTTTTCCCAAGGACTTCTTTCTGAAGCAATGACTGAATTTGTATTTGAATATAACTTGCTTTTTCCCCAGCAAGAGCATGATGGTGTTGTGTGTGTGCCTGAGACAGACAGATAGAGAGAGAGAGAGCACCAGTGAGGATGATCTGAATTTACCATCTCTTCCTGAAAACTCACTTCCATTATGCAGTCCTTTTGATGAGAAATGTCACCATCTGCTCAATTTCTTTGTCAGAAATCTAACAGTCACCCTTGATCCCTCCATCTCCCTTGCCACTCCCATGTCCAATTAATGATAAATCTCTCCCAATTCATTCCCCTAAATGCCACTCCAAATTTTGACCTCTTAATCCTACACTGCCAGGACCTTAGTTTAGGCTTTTCAACACTTCCCACCTGGGTTCCCACAGCAGCCTTCTAATGAATCCCTACCTTCCAAATTGAGCCCCTTTCAGTCCATCCTCCTCTCTGCCACCAAAGTAATTTTTCTAAAAGGCAAATCCAAGCACATCCCGAATCTCATTAAAATCCTTTGAAAGCTCCCTATACAACCCACACCCAGCTCCTTACAGGGCACAAAGGGCCCTTTCTGACCCAAACCCATCCACCCACCTCCACATCACCGCCCACTCTCCAACCTGCAGAAGCAGAAGCTCCACCTACACCCTGCCTTCCTGAAGCTCTTGCCACACCACGTGCCACTCCACATCTCCAAGTTGGCAAGCTCGCGTCTTCTTCCAGCTGTGCCATCTCCATACCTCTTTGCTGCAACAGCTCCTTATAACCTACTCCACATCTGTACCTCTATGCTTAGCCCTTTCTCTAGATTTCTAAGCTCTCAACAAGTAAATGATAATGAGTTACTGAAGACTTGGGTCAAATTGTACTACGGAGGTTAGAACTAGACGTGTAGATATCTGGAGAGGTATAAAGAAATAAATTTGCAAGAAAGGACATCTCCCAAGGAAACCAATCAGCTGGAAGAGTGAGAAGAGGGTCCAAGGCAGAGGACCGTGAATGCCCACATTAAAGAGCCAGCCATATAGGATGGCTCTCCCAAGTTGAATAGAAATTGAATTGAGAAGGGATCATAAATTCTGAAATCAGGAGTCCCTAAGCGACATGTCAAGAATTAACTTCAACAGTGGAGGTAACAGTTTTTAATCTTTTCCTTCTCTTCCTTTGAAAATATCATCATTGGCCAGATGCGGTGGCGCACGCCTGTAATCCCAGCACTTTGGGAGGCCCAGGTGGGCAGATCACGAGGTCAGGGGTTTGAGACCAGCCTGGTCAAAATGGTGAAACCCCGTTTCTACTAAAAATACAAAAATTAGCCGGGTGTGGTGGCAAGTGCCTGTAGTCCCAGCTACAGGAGGCCGAGGAGGTTGCAGTGAGCCTAGACTGCACCATTGCACTCCAGCCTGGGCAACAGAGCAAGACTCCGTCTCAAAAACAAAAATTATTATTAAAGTCCCTTGAGGCTCTGAGCTTTTCATTTCCACCATTGTCCATATGTTATTGAAACCTACTGCCACAGATATTCCCATATAGGTACACAGGGTTTAATTCTTGTAAATCTGTCATAACTAGAGACAAATTGTCTCCTTGGACAATTTGGGATAGTTTACTCAAAGATAGCCTTCCTAATTATCAAGACTATATACAATTTCCTTTTTATCATAGACAATGCCATTTTTTCCCTACCACTGAAACATTTCTTAGTTGTTGATTACATACAGATGATTTCTTGAGCTGATTTTTTTTTTTTTTTTGGCTATTGCCTGTATTAATTGAAACTTTTTCTTGTCCTCTAAATAAAATGCTAGTGAAGACTTGCGAACCACATCTTACCTTGCCATGGTTTGAATTCATATTCCTATTCTAAACTTTCCAACTTTGCAGTCACTTTTGCAAGATAACTGTTTCTTCCCATTTATGTCCACAGTTAATTAGAGCACTGTATCTCCCAGGTTTACTCTTTCCATTTGAAGATAATGAAACCTGTTTTTCAAATTTTTTCCAACTAAATGCAGTCACCACTGAGCTTCTCTGGCAGGCTTGGCCCCATCTCCAGCTAGTTCTTCAGGACTAGGCCTAAACATAGCACATGTCATATTTTTATAAATTTGAATGGTCAAAACTATGTGTCTTGGACTTATACCATTGACTTGTTGAGGATGCCCCAGCCCATGAGATTTTGCTGGACCATGCCTCATGTGTGCTATTACACTGGCTCTCCACACACCTTCCCTTGGTAAAGGTCCTTGGGTTGAAAGCCACCTCACTTTAATCAATACAAAATACTTTTTTACTTTTTTCCCTTTGTTTCCTTTTCTCATGCCTGCTCCCATCATTCTAGCTCTGCTCCTTGGGTTTCCTTTTCTTTTCTTTTTTTTTTGATGGAGTCTTGATCTGTCGCCCAGGCTGGAGTGCAGTGGCACAATCTCAGCTCACTGCAACCTCTGCCTCCCAGGTTCAAGCGATTCTCCTGCCTCAGCCTTCCCAAGTAGCTGGGATTACAGGCATGCGCCACCATGACCAGCTAATTTTGTATTTTTAGTAGAGACCGGGTTTCTCCATGTTGGTCAGGCTGGCCTCGAACTCCTGACCTCAGGTGATCTGCCCACCTCAGTCTCCCAAAGTGCTGGGATTACAGATATGAGCCACTGCGCCAGGCCATGCACTCACTTTTTTACATGGTTCATGAAAAAAGCAATACCCCAACTTATACTAAGTTTGTCAGGCTGACTCTAGGATCACTTTCTTCACTCAGTAGCTCCAGATCTACCCACACATATAGTTGACGCCTCCTGGAACTGTTGTTTTAGGAACTCAGATCTCAAGGGGCATGTTCTTGAGAAATTTCTACATTGGCGCTATGGTCAGTCACTGTACAGTGGGGTTTTATGCCAGAAAATTTAACTCCAGAGCTGATGAATTCATGGCTTCAGCAAGAGGAGGTAGAAATTCAGCAGAAAGCAAGATGTAGATTGAGAAGGAGGAGAAAGAATGGGATGTAAACAGAGATTCTGAAGAAGCAGCCTGAAGTGGGACTTCGAAGGTCTATTAAATTTTTTTTTTAACTAGTTAGGTCTTGATCAAATTTATACATCATGATTTTGAGTGAAGGGCATGTGACACACTTCGCTTGTCACAGCACTGGTTCTTTGTGACTCTGTCATTTGCATATGATCTCACAGAACAGCCACGTGGTTACTGTACGTGCTGGAGAGCCAAGCAGAGCATCCCCTTTTGATGTGAACCCTGAAGTGTGGGGGTTAAATTGCTCCCCTTAGGCGCTATCTGGGGCTCAAGAGTCTTCCCTTGGGGCTGTATAGGGAGTTAAGCATGGCTACCAGCTTTCAAAAATCTTCTTTAAGCAAACTCTTCTAGCATTCTATTCTCATTAGAAATCTGGGAGGTTTTAGCTTTCCTTCCAGTAATTATGACTTTTCATTTAATATTGAATTAGAGATGATGTTATTAATATTTTGGAATTATAACATTTGTATGGTCATAGTGTAAATTTAAAAACAAAAATGATGAAGCACTTACTCCAAAAGAAAATGAAACTAATATTTATTCTTAGAAGCACAACCAAAAGGAATAAAAGAATATAAAACCCATCCGATATTTTGACAAACCTCACCCCTCATGCCCCACATAGCCACTCACCCTGGAATTCGCAGTTGCTGTTCCTCTTGACAACAGATGGTGGAAACTCAGTGATTCCTGAATTCCATCATCTTTCAACCTGAATCAAAATAATTAAGTATACATTACCCTTGGCCATATAACCCAAGGGGAAAAGAAACCCTTTAATTTCATAGATTTTTATAAACAAGGTCCTTACAAAAAGGCAAGTAAAGAAGTAGTGCGGCTGTCAGGGTGTTCAGTGAAAGACCTGTGGCAGTTGGGAGAACCAAGTGGAGCCACATTTAATGTTCCCATTAAGGTGTTTGATATTTTTATTCATGTAAGAAAAATGCCTGTGCTGAAAAATAGTTTGAGGCAATAAACAACAATATGGAGAAAACTCTGAATTTCAAGCAGTTTTTAAAGAGTCTAGTTTCCACAGGCCAGTTTGGCAGCATCTTGCCAAAAAACCCCTGAGAGTTCAATTTAAAATTTGTAAAAGAAAACTAGGTTTCATGTCCCTGGAGTTAGCCAGTGGGGAATGTTTATCTTAAGGGAGGAGATGTAAGCCTGGAATAATAGCCGTCCTGTGGTGTGACTGAAAACCAGGTGACATGAGGGAGAGAGTTGTCTACGGACCCTAGAAGCAATGCAGAAAGCCAGGACAGTGTGAGGAGCAGCCAGACACCGAGGCAAGGGTAGGAAGAGGCCAGTTGCGAAGAGCTTGGGAGAAGAGGATAACCAGCAGACTTGGGATGCAAAGACTCAGACCCCTGGATTGTCTGATTCAGAGACTATGAAGAAAATCCAGCTGGGCACAGTGGTTCACGCCTGTAATCCCAGCACTTTGGGAGGCCAAAGCAGATGGATCACTTGAGGTCAGGAGTTTGAGACCAACCTGGCCAAGATGGTGAAACTTCATCTCTACCAAAAATATAAAAACTAGCCAGGTGTGGTGGCATGCACCTGTAATGCCATTGTACTCCAGCCTGGGCAACAAGAGTGAAACTCCATCTCAAAAAAAAAAAAAATGGCATGCTTTTTTAAGCCATTAACTTTAGAGCTCTGAATGGGGTGAACATGTTTCCCTCTTCTCCCCTCTTGTACTTTGCCAGCTTGACATGATGGTTGAAGTAAACCCATCCAGTAAATCCTGATGTGCGGCAAGAATAAATGTGTGTGACTTTTACAGCTGTCAGAATTTAATGCTGCTCAGCAAATGCAGTCTGGTTTTTCAGGTGTAGTTGTGATTACAGATAGCCTTGACAGATCGCTTGCATTATGTCCTTTTAGAATTGCTACCTCCATCAAATCTGATCTTCTTTCACTTCAGCCTATCGCAGAGTCAGCTATGCAAATGCACATAAATACACGACACTTTCCATGGTCTCCTAGCAAAGACAGTAATACAGAAAAGCTGACTCCCCCAAACATTAGAATAATGCAATTCCTATTTAGAAGACAAACTACAACTGTTAATAGCACTAAAAATCAATCAGAATGCATGAAAGTGGTTATACTGCAAGCAGACAGATGGCAATCATCCATTCAAAGGAAATTCTCAGGGGTTCATTAATTGCCTGGAGATGGAAGATCATGTTATAATTGGACCAGAATCTTGTTTGAAAAAGAGATACACATACATCCAAATCAGATCTATCAATACAATTGCATTTCATGGCTTCTATTGGCAGGTGCTATTTAATTGATTCTTTATACGCAACAGTCAGGCTTAGAACTTGGGAAATTATCTCAGTGTTTGCCTTTTGACTAAATATTCATGTTATTTGCTGCCAGAAGCTTTGCACATTGTCATGGGGGCAAAGTCAGTCTTCATGCTATTTGACATTAACATCAACTCCTAAGTGTAAGTTTCATTTTCCATCAAGAAAGAATAGACCATGAACATTTTTCACCCAAGAGGCCATATCCTCTACTCCTTTCGTAAATCTCCCCTGGATAAAACGCAGTCCTCTATCTGCAGGGGCACTTGATAAATGTCACCGACTCATTCACTTGCTGTCAGGTGACAACAGTGAGAATAGAGACAAAATGAGAATAGGGAACAGGAGATGGCAGTGGGGTAAGGGTGAGAAGGGATGAGGTTTCAGATGCTCTTATTCTCTGACTTGCTATAAATATCATCTCATTGATCATAATGCCACTAAGAGCTGCAGAATGAACTACTTCGAATGGCCCCTGGTTGACTAATTGTATAATTTTATTCCAACGGAGCCCCTCAGGTTCAACACTGAGGCACACTGGAGTATTCGTTGAGAGCTAAACATCTTAACCACCATGGAATGTAACCACTTGCCTACTGTTTCACAGGGTGCAACTGACAAGTCCTTTGTGGCCAGTAATACCAGATGCAGAGCCAGAAAACAAGACATCAAGTCCCAACTTGCTCACTTAGCTGACCTTCGGCAAGTCATCATCTCACCCCATCTCTGTTTCCTTTTTTGTACAAATGGATGAGATTGTAATTATCCTATATCACAGCAAAGAACTGGTGTGAGGATCAATGTGTGGCATTGTCAATATGGACACAGGCCACAAAGTGCTATGAAATGTACAAGTTTATTGTTATGCTGGCTCTGTGTGTGCACTCACATACACACACGCACACCTACCTGCATGGCAATAACAGCAAGTTCAGCAGGGTCATTCACATGTAAGGGAATAAGCATCCACTGGGCCCAGAGACAGGGAGGAACTCACTGGCAGGAGCAACTAGGCAAGCCCCAGTGGGAGGTGAGGGCGGCCTCTAGAGAAGTATATGGAAACACTCCGGTTTCAGGAATGAGCATATAAAGTGTATCCATGGAGGAGAATGAATTAATTTTAGAATTTTAGGTATTTTTGGCTTTTGCAAAATAGAGGCAGAAAGAAGAAACAGGTGGGTAAGAGGAGAAAAACATTGTGATGTGAAGGAGGGAGACAAGAGTCTGGCGAAGGCAGAGGCAATAGGAAAGGAGTGAAGAAGGAGGGGGAAGCAGAGAAGCATGTTAATAAAAGGCCTTAGGGGCAAAGGCTTAGAGATAAAAATGTGGGCTCGATCAAAAGCGCAAATGCATCAAGATGGTCTCAAGAGGTGAGCAAAAGGATTTTCCAGATAAGGATTAAAAGAAATAAACTAAAAATCAATTTTAAAAGCATTCAAAGGGCACAGAACAGAGAAAGGAAACAGATACCTTACATTTTCATCGCTCTTTATAGATTTCCAAGTGATGCTATGACTTCATCTGTGAGGTGGTATTAGAGTGAATATTATTATATCATTGTTTTGATTTTATAAAATTGGAAACCCAGGTAATTTTCCCAAGGTCACATGTCTAGTACACAGCAGAATTACAACTCAGGGCCCAAATTTCTTGGAGTTCATACTACGTCATACTGCCTGCCAACAGTGCAGAGAAAACTGTCATAAACAGAAGGAAAACGGCATTCCGAAGATAAAATGCCTTGCCTTCCTTTCCTCCCTTTTTATTGAAGCACGCTTAGCTAAAACTTCTAACAACTAAAGGAAATTTATATATTCTTTAACTAAATACAATTGACATAAGTTGATAAAAAAGGAAAAGGGAAGCAAAATGTTAGAACTAATTTTGTATCCGTAATCTTTATGCAGTTAAGTTTATTTTGTAGTGATAAAGAATATCAACTGTTGGTAAAGCACATTAAATATTCTTAGAACTTGCCTATGCATAAAAGCTCTGAGGGATCTGCCAGGGCTCAGTTGAGATGCTGAATAATGATGGCACATCGTGCCAGGCACCCATGCTGAAAATAAATCACCATGCACAGTCCTAATCAGGGGAATATCACACAAGGCTTTGACAGAACAGTACTCACTCTCCTAATTTGGGCCCCATCAATAAACTTGCAGCATGTCAAAGGTAAATACTCATCAACTGAAGATGGGTAGGAAATATTTTGCAGTTTTTAGGGTTCTTGTAATACACACATCATATGTCCATCTCTGATTTTAAACTGGTGTCACGGAGTTTCCAGGAAGGATGAGGACAGAGACAGTCTCCCTTGAAAAAGGGGAAAGTAATTCTATGTAGCCTCAAGAGACTAAAACTTCTCATAACACCAACAAAATTGTCAAATGTATGCATTGTGGTTTTCTTCATGTTTCCAATGTCAAAGCTATTCAAGGATTTCTTGATTAGAACCAGGGGTGCATGAAACTCAATTGGAATGCACTTAGGTCTTGCATTTTATACACAGGAGCAAGGCTCAGTGGATCAACCTCTACGTATTAAGAGCTGTAATCAAAGGAAACCTCCTTACTTAAAAGTTTTGCCTTGGCATCATAAGACTAAATAGAGGCATACTGTTTGGATTCATGATTATATTATCCAAATGAAATCCAGAAGTATTTATTGTGCCTTTTTATGTACAAAGTGCTATGCACTATAAGTGGTACAGAAAGTGAAAGATTTCATCTCTATTCTCCAAATACTCAGAAGCTTGTTAGAAAAGTCATTTAGCTAATGGAAGGTTAAGATATAAGATTTTTATTTTATTATTATTATTATTATTATTTTTGAGACAGAGTCTCACTCTGTCACCCAAGCTGGAGTGCAGTGGCCAGATTTCAGCTCACTGCAAGCTCCACCTCCCGGGTTCATGCCATTCTCCTGCCTCAGCCTCCCGAGTAGCTGCGACTACAGGCGCCTGCCACCTCGCCCGGCTAGTTTTTTTTTTGTATTTTTTAGTAGACACGGGGTTTCACCGTGTTAGCCAGGATGGTCTCGATCTCCTGACCTTGTGATCCGCCCGCCTCGGCCTCCCAAAGTGCTGGGATTACAGGCTTGAGCCACCGTGCCTGGCAGATATAAGATTTTTAAAAAGTGAAATAGGATGAAAAAAGTTAAGGTTATATCACTAGTAGGTACATGTGTAATGAGTGTGCACTTAACTTTTTCTGTTCTCAGCTTTTTCCACTCTGAAGTATGGCTGCTGGGAGCTGTAAGTGGCATGCAGCATTGGCAGAGGGCTTGCTGTAGCAGACCCTCCATGAGTGGAAAGTGTTTTTATTATAACCCTTCTTTTATTATAATACTGGTAATATTAACTTCTGCTCAATTATGTGCCTTCTCAATAGAACCCCAATTGTAAAGCATGATCTCCATGTTCTTCTTTCAATACTAATTTTTGGAGAGAAGAGTAATTACTGAAGGAAACAAAGGCATGAAATCTGATTAGATTACCCTTTCCACACTCACAAAGCTGTGTTCCCTGTGCTCCCTTCAAGAAACTACTGCCCTTCCAACTCAGGTTGTGTCCCTTAACCCATTAGCCATAGAGTAGAAAATACATGTACATATACATATATACACACATACATACAAGACACTTTTATATATACACACACAATTATATACACACACATATATGTATGTATAAAAGTGCCTTGTAAACTGCAAAACTTCAAATATGAGGTGCAGTTGTTGTGGTTATTACAGAAAATCAGCCTGGCATACTCTGGTGGAGTTCCAGCTCTCCTCTGTATGAGCTGTGTGAAATGGAGAAAGTTGCTTGCACTTTGAAGATCTTCCACCTCCTTAGACACAATTTGGCAGATAATGCAGTTGTAAGAATGAAATAGCAAAATATTTGCAAAGCATCTAGCATAATGCCTGGCATAAAGTGGGTTCTCTGTTTCATTTTTTTCTTTCCTCTCATAGGCCCCACAGATTTTTGATTATTGACTTCCCTTCTAATTGTCAGCAGCCTTTCAGACTGTTTAGGATGGGTGTCATCTGTTTGGACGAAGGGAGGCAAGATGGTGCACTTCCGGGTTCTTCATCACCAACTTTTCCCACGCGCGAAAATGCACCCGGCGCCCGGGACGGTGCAGATCAACCGGGCATGCGCCAGGTGACGTCAATCCGAAGAGACTAAGATTTACCTGGTCGCACCTGCGGAACGCCCCCGCCCCCCACAGGCCCGTGCCCCGCCTATTGCCCTCCCACTCCTAGAAAAGGCACTCCAGACGGACGCCACGCGCGGACTTCCCAGCCCCACTCCTGTCGGGGTGTGGGGACTGTATCAGGAACCCCGCCCGAGAGCCCCACCAGAGGACTCTGTCGGCCTCCTTTGCTGGAGGCCGACAGACCTCTCCCTACCCACCTCCTTCTCTGAAGCTAGGTGACCAAAAATAAATTTGCAGTTTTGCACCTACCCTTGCCTGCTTGCTGGTTCTTTTGTGCCCACTCTGCTGGTCTTAGAAAAAACAAATCATCATCTTTTCTAACTTTGGCTTTTTTTTTTTAAACGGAAAGACAGGGTATGTGTAGTCTGTCTCCCTTTCATGTTTGGGCATCTTTATAACATCAGCGCTAGAAGCTGTTGCCTTTCCTACCTGTCATACAGATGGAACTCGCTTTCTTGCCTTCTCCTGCTCTCTGGATAGTGGATACTGAGAGCACACCTGTGGAGTTAGATGCCATGCCTGGTTCTAAGACATCAGGAGTGCCTATAACAATCTGGGAACTTCCACAGTGTTCTTGAAAGTGTATTTCAAATGCCAAGAACACAGAAAAAGATAAGAACCCAGAGAGGACCCCTGAAATGATACATCAGAAGCCCTCCTCCTAATGGAATGTATGTTGGAACGGTAAAAAATTTAGGGTAAATTAAGGGGTTCTGAAAAGATAGAGTGATATGGAAAAACACACCCATTTATATAAATGCCAGGAACTTTTGACCCTCTGAGTTGAATGTGAGACGTGGTAGCTCTTCCTTTGATGCCATGATGCACCATAAGGTCAAAAATAATCCCCAAGATACTGAAACCCATTGTAATCTCCATCTACTCTTTACTCTCTGTTACCCCACAATATGGGGCAGCCATGGCTCTGAAAGGTGGCAGGGGAGGAAGAAAATTAGAAATTAATGACTGATGTGTCAGTAATGTATTTCTCCTAAGACAGAAAGACAGCCTACTGTTCAATGTCCCAGTAACCATCATTGTTCATAGATATCCTGATGCTGATTCTGAAACTCTCAGGATTTTGAAGGGCAGTCAGTCAAAGACACGTGGGGAAGATCTGGCACCGTCCCTAATTCCTGCTTCCCAGATGCAGAGACCTGGTCTCAAAGTCAGGAAACTTCATTCCTAATTACACACTAAATCAACTCAATCTACTAAAACGTACAAGTAGTTCCCGAAAAAAATAATTCGCCTTGGAAATATTGGATACATCATACGTACAATTTTATGGACAAGAGTACATTGTGAATAGACTTACACAATCCCCCAAAACAAAATCGTGTTTTGGCAATAAATACTCTGGGCATAATTTAGTCGAGGTGTGAAAATTTCACCCAGTGTTTCATTCTGTACTTTGTAATCATAGGCCCTCCGTTTCTTACTGGGTAATTACTACTTTGTTAGTCTCTTATCGTTACCAGCAAAGTCCCTATTCTTTAATTGGATATTAAACACGGAGCCACAGTCCATGGAAAGTAGAAATGCTTCTCATAATGCTGGTCATCTGGAGCTCCAGCATATTAATTTCTGGCACAGAATTTGAGGTTTGATGGAAACTGTAAAAGAGACATTTGTGTTTAGTTAAACTGAGGAATTTGTAAGAACAGGGCATCTAAAGTTTGCCTGCAGCAATGTTCAGTTGCCTCTCTGCGTTCCAATACAGCTCTGCATGGCTGCAGGCATCCTCTAAAGTCCATCTCAACAACTCCAAGCATAATTTGGGTTTCTATGCAAACCAACAAGATTGGGATACAGAAGAGACAGAAGCAAAATTCATTTAAAAACAATGAAACCATTACATTCTATGTAATTGTTATAGTGAACTTATTTCTAAAACCTGATTTGGACATGCCCACAGTGCTCAAATGAGGTCATGGATGTGTATCTACTGAAGTGGTAACAAGGAAAGACCTACAGAGACAGTATTCATATGCCCCCAAAAGAAACGAAGCATTCCTAATTGCCAGGTAGCTCAGTGAACGGTGGAAGGCAATGAAGCATAACCAGCCTCCCAGAATTAATGAGGCAAAATGGATCCCATCACAGTCTTGAGTGCTATTCACCACTTCCTGCCTCCACAGGGCCACGGTGGGAGTTTCAGGAACAGAAATTGGCCTCAGGTTCATAGGAGACTGAAAGCTCTATCCAAAGTACCCTGGGCATAGACAGGTCCTCGGCAGCTGAAGCCCTCGCGGTGCTAAGGATGCTCTGATCCAGGGAGAGGGTAATAGATTCTACTCAGCTTTTCTCCCCTTTTACCTAGTTTACCAGCAATTCTCACATGATTCACAACCCAGAAGATTCTTACTCCAATTTTGCACATCTCAAACCATGGCTGGAAGCATTCCAATGCAAACACAAAATTTCCTTTGGAGCTGTCAACTTAAACCTGCCTGGCAGGAAGCACAAGTTCCATGGGATGTTAATTGTGATTACTTGAGGACAGAAATTAAGGTTGCGGGATATAAGCTGATGAGAGAAAAGACCTTATCTGTCTTATTCACAGCTATATCCCTGGGTCTAGAAGACATGGCAGACCCTCAACTGAAAGTCTGTTGAATTAATCAGTAAAAATAGTAATGAACAAAAGTAGGAAAAGCACTAGAAGATAATTACATAACATGAAACAAGTTTCTTTACTGTTGAGTTTTCTCAGCCTATTACTAAGGTATACAGAAAGTCTTTAAGCTGTTATTTAGTTGGCACATTTCCCAAATATAATATATGAAATCTTTTCTCTCATATCGTCTGATGGGACTAGTGTTAAACAGAGCATGTTAAATTAACCCTATTTAAACTCTGAGAACGGTTGTTCTCTAGGCAAAATACACATGCCAATTTTTAAGGCATAATTTTTTTATTTCAGTAGCTTTTGGGGTGCAAGTGGTTTTCGGTTACATGGATGAATCATACAGTGGTGAATTCTGAGATTTTAGTGCACTTGTCACTCAATTAGTTTACACTGTACCTAATGTGTAGTTTTTTATCCCTGCTCCCTCCACCATCACTTTCCTGAGCCTCCATTATATCACCCTATCTGCCTTTGCATCCTCATAGCTTGGCTGCCACTTATAAGTGAGATCACACGATATTTGGTTTTCCATTCCTGAGTTACTACACTCAGGATAATGGCCTCCAGCACCATCCAAGTTGCTGCAAAATACATTATATCATTCCTTTTTATGGCTGAATAGTATTCCGTGGTATATGTAGATCACATTTTCTTTACCCATCCAGTCAACGGGCATTTAGGTTGGTTCCACATCTTTGTAATTGTGAATTGTGCTTGTATAAACATACATGTGCAAGTGTCTTTTTCATGTAATGACTTCTTTTCCTGTGGGTAGATACCCAGTAATGGGATTGCTGGATTGAATGGTAGATCTACTTTTAGCTCTTTAAGGAATCTCCGTACTGATTTTCATAGAGGTTGTACTAACTTACATTCCCACTAGCAGTGTATGTGTTCCCTTTCCTATGTCCACGCTAACATCTGCTATCTTTTGACTTTTTAACAATGGTCGTTCTTGCAGAAGTAAGGTGGTATCTCGTTGTTGTTTTAATTTGCATTTCCCTGATGATCAGTGATGCTGAGCATTTTTTAATGTTTGTTGGCCATTTGCATATCTTTTGAGAAGTGTCTATTCATGACCCTTGGCCCATTTTTTAATGAGATTATTTGTTTCTTCTTGGTGATTTGTTTGAGCTCCTCATAGATTCTGGATTCTGGTCCTTTGTCAGATGAACATGCCATTTTTTAAAAAATTGAGATGGAGTCTCGCTTTGTCACCCAGGCAGGAGTATAGTGTTGTGATCTTGGCTCACCGTAACCTCTGCCTCCCGAGTTCAAGCTATTCTTCCTGCCCCAGCCTCCTCAGTAGCTGGGATTAAAGGCATGTGCCACCACGCCCAGCTAATTTTTGTATTTTTAGTAGAGACAGGATTTTGCCATGTTGGCCAGGCTGGTCTTGAACTCCTGACTTCAGGTGATCCGCCCGCCTTGGCGTCCCACAGTGTTGGGATTACAGGCATCAGCCACCACGCCCAGCCAAACATGCTATTTTTAACTGTAGCTTGCAGCAGTGATGATTAGCTCTAATGTAACATATTTCACAAATCATAGCCTGAAATGCTAAGATGTACATAGGAAGCTCACTGTAGAACTGTGTGTGTGTGTCTGTGTGTGTGTGTGTGTGTAGAGAGACACTATAGTGGACTGTGTGTTACAACTGTAATAAACTCTGTGTATCTATATCTATATCTATATCTATATCTCTACATGTATATATGGCCTGAGTTGTACCACTTTGCCAGCGAGAGCTGGTGGAGCCGACTGTATACTCCACCACTGGCATACCCTAATGAACATCTCCTGTGCTATTCTGAATTGAGCATGGATGGTAAACAGGTGTCAATTCCTCTTCTGAGGTTTCTCATTCTGGTGACTATTTTTTTTCCGGCCAACAGTTTTGGCCTATGTTGGCTGATGGGGAAGTACAGGTAATAATATCATAACTTTTACCAAAAAAAAAAGGAAAGGTATGATGCTGGCTGTTCAAAGGCATGTTTTGAGATTGGCCTCTCCAACTCTTTCCAGATGAGCCTTAGGGTATGGCCTGATATTGTGCTCCAGGGTAGATGCTTGGGATAAAATGTCCAGTGAGGAATATTTCAACACCAATCATGTACTTGCTGATAGTTTCATTAAAATCCCCACACTTCTGGTATTTCAACAGGAAACAATAAGGTCACTCCCAAGCTCTCAGAAAGAACAGGAAAAGGTAGACAAGGAAAAGACCATGTTGCTAATGAAAAGCCTAGAGCAGAAGAAGCACCCGAAAGAAGTCCTATGGGGCTGCTGTATCCCCTGCAGGAGGCTGCTCTGCTTTAAGAAATGACTGTGCGGGTGCTGCTGGAGCCAAAGCAGCAAGGCTCTGGCTCGTGTCCACTGGTCATCAATGCCCACAGGTTCCCAGACACTGGATTTCACCTGCTCAGAGACCTGCCTCTTAGCAACCCTTCCCCTCAACTACCAGGGTCTCCTGTCGGCAACTAAATACACTAAAATCTCTTCACTCTTAAACAAATCAAAACAAAAAATGTCCACCACAGCCACGATGAGGAATAAAATATCCACACAAATCTGTAAGAATGTATTTTAAGTATTAGCAACTTAATTGAAAAAATGCTAACTTTATTGTTTAGAAAATTAAGATTTTTATATAAGTGTTCAGTTCCCAGATTCAAAATAATTTCTGATAATGTGGTCCTAGATGGCATCCAAAAAACAGGATTAGGAAGTGTAGAACACTTTAAAAACTAAAAACTACTACTTCTACTATATTACTAAGCTACTATTATGTATTAATGATGTTATCTCCATTGTTTATAGAAAGAAATGATAGTTTATTGTCATTTTATCTTATTTCTACATCATTAGTAGTGCTACAGATAAAATTCAAAGTCATAAAAATGCAAATTACTAATAAATAAAACTAAATAATGCAAATTAAGATGAGATAGTATTTTTCCCCATCAGAGTGTGATGAAAAATACATTCTCATACACAGTTTGTGGAAGTAAGTTTGGTAAAACCATGTTGAAAAGTACTAGGCAACTTATATCAAGAGTCTTAAAAGTATTCATTTCCTTTAAAAACCATTAATTCTACTTTTAAGAATCTCTCTTCTGTAATCCCAGTGTTTTGCGGGGGTCAAGGTGGGCAGGTCATTTGAAGTCAGGAGTTCGAGACCTGTCTGACGAAAATGGTGAAACCCTGTCTCTACTAAAAACACAAAACAATTAGCTGGGTGTGGTTGCATATGCTTATAGTCCCAGCTACTCGGGAGGCTGAGGCCAGAGAATTGCTTGAACCAGGAAGGCAGAGGTTGCAGTGAGCTGAAATCATGCCACTGCACTCCAGTCTGGGCAACAGAGTGAAACTCCATCTCAAAAAAAAAAAAAAAAAAAAGTACAGACTAACATATGTAATTATATGACATCTTATATAATGGATTATTTTGTTATTAAAACTTTTCTTGAAGAATATTTAAATATTTGTAAAATCATTTTGTCTCATGCAACATTTGGGACATACTTATACTATACACACACACACACACACACACACACAGAGAGACAGAGAGAGAGACACAGAGAGAGAGAGAGATTGCTTATGTGAAACTCAAATTTAATTGGGCATCCTGTATTTTATCAGGCAACTCTACACCTAACCCTCCAGAGACCCCCATGCTGCCAAAGGCAATGCCTCTGGTTGAGTGTGAATCCCTCTGGAGGCCAGGCAGCAGCAAGACTCCATATTGAAGTAACCACTGGCCTCCATGGTGCCACCTCACCTGGCTTTCCTTCCATCTCTCTGGCCTGGCTCCATTACCTCGCAAGTGTTCCATTCTCTCTTGAGAAAGCACTTTCCACAAGGGAGCAGCATTTTTTAAATGACTTTACTTTCTTGTATGTTTTATCAATTCTCAAATTCAAACCTATAGCCCCAAACTCCCTGAACTGAGGCATTTGCTGGGGGAACGGAGAGAAAGGGAGAGATTTGTGAGAAAATAGAAGTTGATAGGGTTCTATTAGTGTTAATAGAACTTGTGTAGGGATAATAGAACTTGACACACTGTGGGTGTGAGGGTTGAGGGAGCAGATGAGGTTTAGAGGAGGTTTCAGGCATGGGACCTGGTGGGTCGGCGTGCCAGGTACTGATGAAGGCACTGCAGGGAGTGAGGGCACAGGTGCCGTGGGCAAGGTGAGTTGGACTTGGTGAATTGCAGGTGCCTGACAGCCATTCCAGTGAGAAGGCTAAATAGAAACTGCATGTGGGTCCCACACATGCCTGGGCTCCTACTCTGCCTCCTCTCTCTACCGTTCTAACCACCATTTCCACCACCAACACCTGCTCCACCTTGAATTGCACTCCCACTTCAGGACTCAGGGCAAATGTCACCTTCTCTGGGAAAACTTTCTTGACCCCTTCCCAATCTCACATGCCACCCTGCACGGTCGTGCACTGTTTATTTGTGTGTGAGCCACCACATGGTGAGATCCCTCCAGTCAGGAAGACTCTGATTCAGTTTTATATCCTCAGCACCAACAACTGCACCTTCTGCAAAGCGGAACTCTCAGCAAACGTTCCTGGAACTGAACTAGTCTATTACCTGTAAGACACTATGCTAAGAGCTATGAAAGATGCAAAAATGTAAAAGACACAGTCAACTTATGGACTCTATGGGGATATAAAGCTTGAACATTTAACAACTCCACTTTTATCTTTGTAGTTATTATTATGAAAATACTATCTAGCTTGATACTGGCAGAGAATAAGTAAAGTAAATGGGAACAAGCTGAATTGCTTGATATTGAGAAAAAACTGGCAAGCCAGTGGAGAACATATGCATATAATTTTCTGTAATTTTTACAGTATCAAGCAAGTTCTTATGATGCAGTAAACACAATTCTCTCTCAATATCAAACTTAATATAACAACTGGGGTCCTCTCAAGGAACAGAGAGCATCCCCAAATTAAAATGACTCAAGGATAATTTAATTAAAAAAATTTTACAAAGACAACAGTAAGACACTGGCAAACCACAAGGGAATGTGGAGCAACCCAGTAACCCTGGGCAGGCAACTGCAGAGCCCTGTTCTCTGCAGGGCCTGAGGGAAGGTGCAGGGCTGAGGGACCCCATCAGACCCATTGTCCAGAAACTGACTGGGGGATGCCCTGGATGTCATCCAGTGGTTCTCAAACTTTTTGGTCTTAGGACTCCCTTCACATTCACCAAAATTATACAAAATGTGACTAGGTGTGATAGCTCACGCCTGTAATCCCAGCACTTTGGGAGGCCAAGGTGGGTGGATCACACAAGGTCAGGAGTTGACCAGCCCAGTCAAAATGGTAAAACACTGTCTCTACTAAAAATATAAAAATTAGCCAGGCATGGTTGTTGCACCTGTAATCCCAGCTACTTGAGAGGCTGAGGCAAGAGAATCACTTGAACCCAGGAGGCAGAGGTTGCAGTAAGCCGAGATTGCCCCACTGTACTCCAGCCTGGTAGATACAGCAAGACTCCATTTCGAGAAAAAAAAAAAAAATTTCAGAATGCCAAACAACTCTTTATATGTGACTTACACCTATCAAGATTTACCATGTTAGCAATTAAAGCTGAGAGGTTTTTTTTCCTCATTTTTTGCTTTTATTATTAATTGACACATAATAATTTTACTTATTTACAGGGTACAGTGTGATATTTGAATACATATTCAATACCATATTTCAATACTGAGTGTAGTGTTCACATCCGGGTAACTTACTTCCTCCTCACCTTATCATTTATTTGTGTTGGGAACATTAGCAATTGAAAATATATAATAAATTGTTACTGTAGTCCCCCTGCGGTGCACTTCTCTCTAGCTTTACTGTTATATCCATTAACCAACCTCTTGCTATCTGCCCCCAACCTTTCCCACCCCTAGTAACCACTATTCTACTCTAAAACTGAGAAGATTTTATAATGATCATACATTTATTTAAAATAACAATAATAAATCCACGCCCTGTTAAGCATAATTAACATAAACATATTTAAAAATGGCTATTTTCAGAATAAATAGTGAGGAAAGTGGCACTGATTTACATTTGGCAAATGTCTTTGATGCCTGAGGCCTGGCTTAACACAAAAGGCCTGTATCCTCTGATCTGCCGGCATCCCGTCTGCTGCAATATCACATCGCCTCTGAAAAGCTGCACCACACGCTCATGAAAGGGGAGGAGTGCAAAGGGGGGGAATCAGGTCTTGCCATCACTATGAAATTAGCATTGACCTTGCAGACTCCTCCAAGGGTCTCAGTGATGACACCGATGACTGCAGCTATCAGACCCCAGGTCCTCAGGCACAGACAGTGCCGCTCATCTTAGTGTCCCCGGGCACGTAGGTCCCATAGGAGTATCCAAAACATACTTGCTAAATAAGTGGGTGGATGGACAGTTTTAGCAGTTAAAAGAATTTTGCATAAAAACAAATAAATATCATTTTATCTAATTTTTTTAAAAAAAATTAGGACCACTGGGCACCGTGGTGGTGGCTCATGCCTGTAATCCCAACACTTTGGGAGGCGGAGGTGGGAGGATCACCTGAGCTCAGGAGTTCGAGAACAATCTGGCCAACATAGCAAAACCCCGTCTCCACAAAAATTACAAAAATTAGCCAGGCATGGTGGCGGGCGCCTATAATCCCAGCTACTTGGGAGGCTGAGGCAGGAGAATTGCTTGAACCTGGGAAGCAGAGGTTGCAGTGAGCCAAGATCACTCCACTGCACTCCAGCCGAGGTGATAGAGCGAGACACCATCTCAAAAAATAAATAAATGAATAAAAATAAAAAGATTTTTTAAAAGGACCAAAATTATAACTACAAGCTTATGTAATGCTCTTGCAATTGTTCTGCTCACTCATTTGTCCTGTAGGAGCCATCAGCAAAAACAAACCATGTCCACCCATGAGTAGTGACCAGGGCTTTAAATATGTCTTCCTTCAAGATACTCAACTGAGGGTGGGATGCCTGGGGGTGCTGAGTCACACACAAGACAAAAGCGCTGGGATGGAAGGATACTGGATTCCAATCCAGCTCTGCCAGGAGCCAGCTCTGTAACTGGAAGAAAGTCAGGCCTGAAATCTCATTTTCTCATCTATAAAATCAAGCAGCTGAGTTGTGTGCTGTGTGCTGCTGTAACCCCTTTGACCTCCCCTATCATGTGGTTCTACTTCTACTCACTAGGTAAATGGCCACCTTCATAGTCACTTAGAAGCACATCCCCTTAACCCTCCAAAATGCCAGCTCTCAGCTACACCAGGAATCTAACATGGTGATTTTTGTTGAACAGTGCACCTGTCTGGGAAAACAAATTGCTTATTTTTCAAATGATGGCTTGACCTCCTTCAAAATTATATATTGAAGACAAAAGAGAAATATTTCTTTCATAGCCAAAAAATACTTTTTTTTTTTCATTTGAGTATACTTCAAGAGGGTCCTATTAGAAAACCTAGGCAATGGCAGCATTCATTTCCTGCTATATTCAAATGCCATTTTGAAGAGAGGAAAAAGATGACCAGTTGAGTTAGGAAAATTCCATTTGTACTTATGAAAAACCAATTATAAAAGCAATTGTCAATCACAACTATCTTCAACTAAGTCAGATTTGTAGGAACTACATTGCTTATACTTTAAAAAATAAAATAAACTCCAGTAGGAAGAATAGTCATTACCCATACTTGCATCAGAGTCTTAATGATGAAAACACGTAATTATTTAATGGACTGATAACTACATGGAAAGAAGTGGTGTGGATCATGCACCAGCTTGAGCTGGAGAGGCAGTGTTCCCACTGTGAACCCTGAAGCCAGAGGGCACGCTCACACCCAGTAATGGCCAACTTTTACAAGAAGCTGCAAGACATTGCCCTTAAGGACAAATGAGTGAGCAGAAATGGTCTTACAGAAAGACCGTTGGCAGAAATTGCCCAGGGCTCCATCCATTCCCCTAAAGTGTCTTGTCCTTCCCTCATTGCTCTTGTTCTGGTTTTGTGTCTCTGGTCTGAGCCTGGCATCCCAGGTAGGAATCCTGCCTTCTGCATCACCCAATTCATGTTTGTATCTGGACTCCCAGGCACTGGAGTTTCCCACAGCTCTGACCTGGCCTTCCTTTATGGCTTTCTGCATCCATCCTGTCTGAGATATCAACCATCCATTCTAGCTTTCATCCCTGAAAGCCAGTCTCTGATCCCATCTTCTCAGCCAGGGCACAGCCAGGCCACCCGCAGTTCATCCTCAGAGGTCAGAGTCCTACCCATCTCCTGTTATGAACCAGCCTTGTGATGTTCAGCAAGTCCCAGTTTCTCCAGGCATTAACTTTGCTATCCGCAAAATGGTAACAATAATACACAACATGATGGCAAAGACTAAAATAGGTCATTGCTAAAGTGGCTTGCAGTGTGCGAAGCACTACACAAACTTAACTTCATGTTTTTCCTTTGTTAAAAAGTACTCCCAAAGCAAACTTTTCCTTCATTTCCTAATCAAGCTTGATAATCGCCCTCTTGTCTAAGGAACTTAGTATCTGGAAAATGCTTTCACCTTGTCACTCAGGGGTCTGTGTACCTTTCCTGCCAGAAATGGAGGCCAGTGAGTGTCCTGTGTGACTTTGAACATCAGCCCCAGCAGCCTTGGGAAACTGAGGTAGCTCCAGGGTCACTCAAGGCCCTTGCCGACAGCCCTCCAGCAAGCAGGGATTGATGATGCATATATTCCCACCTCAGGTCACAATTCTGGAGCCACAGTGGATGAGGCCAGTAATGAGCCCTTCTTCTCAGCACAAACTCTGCCAAGCGCCAAGATCCGCCAGGCTGGGAATTGCAGGCAACAGTAGTACCAGAAAGTCTTCAGCCATCAGGAGTTCTGCCCTTGCCTCGGGCCTGTCCTGACTGATTAAGAGGTAGACAATCTTTCTCTGCATAAGAGAAAGAATGCTTTCCAGACTAGGGGAAAATATTCCCTTAGAGTCAACTATTTTCTAACTACTGCCACGCTGAGGATGTTTAGAAGTCCCTAACACTATTTGTACACACTTACTGCTGTTCGCTGTCACTATTAGAGAAGGTGAATTCGCCCATTTGACGAGTTTCATAGAAAGAGACACTTTGGTTTAGTTGTGTTAAAGAGCTGGGACTACGGCCATTTAGGAGTCCATGTGCTGGAGCCCCCATCCTCTACTTGGACATACGCCCTGGGGTCACAGCTCCTGTGTGCACTGCCTGGTTTTCACAGAATCTATTAAGGCAGAAATTTCATAGCCTGCAAGTCTTTAAAAGTTGAAACCTCTGAACTAATGCCAAGAGATACGAGACCTCAAGCCCTGAAAATGTTCCAACTTCAGCCCCTGAATGTCAGCAGAAAAGTCAGCTCCTCAACTCTTGCACATTGCTGGCGAACCTGTAATATGCACACTTCTTTAGGAAGGAAATGATGGAGATGGAGTCAAAACGCATAGAGGTATAACATTATTCTCCTTCAAATGCCTCCCGAGTATAAAGCCCCAAATCCTAGAAAGGATACTAGGGAACTCCGGCTTTCCTAGCTTGGAATTACGTGGAAGACAATCAGGCTGACATGAGTTTCCACGTTCTTCATGACCCAGGAATCACAGGCTGCTTTAGACTGTCTCCTTCTCTCCTGAAAATCCTACAAGTAATACAACAGTGAAGTTTACATTTCGGCTCAGAGTTTAGTGGGATCTTTTTACATGTTTTTGTTTTATTTTTTATATATATTTTTTGAGACAAGGTTTCACTCTGTCATCCAGGCTGGAGTGCAGTGGCGCAATGACAGGTCACTGCAGCCTTGACCTTCAGGGCTCTAGCAATCATCCTCTTACCTCAGCCTCCTGAGTAGCTGAAACTACAGGCATGTGCCACCCCACCCAGCTATTTTTAAAAAATTTTTTATTTTTAGTACAGACAAGGTCTCACGATGTTTCCCAGGCTGTTCTCAAACTCCTGGGCTCAAGCAATCCTCCTACCCTGGCCTCCCAAAGTGCTGGGGTTGCAGGCATGAACAACTGTGCCTGGCTGATTTTTTTGTTTGTTTGTTTTGAGATGGGGTCTTGCTCTGTCGCCCAGGCTGGAGTGCAGTGGCATGAGCTCCACTCACTGCAAGCTCCTCCTCCCAGGTTCACACCGTTCTCCTGCCTCAGCCTCCCATGTAGCTGGGACTACAGGTGCCCGCCACCACGCCTGGCTAATTTTTGTATTTTTAGTAGAGACGGGGTTTCACCGTGTTAGCCAGGATGGTCTCGATCTCCTGACCTCGTGATCCACCCGTCTCAGCCTCCCAAAGTGCTGGGATTACAGGCATGAGCCACTGCACCAGGCCAGTGAATTATTTCCTTGTGAAGTTTGGGAAAATATACTAAAATGCAAAATGACTATACATGCATATATATATATACACACACACACATGTGCACACACACGCGCACACACACACATATATATACACATACACACACACACACACATATATATATATATATTATATATATATATATATATATATAGGATGGTATCTAATCCTAGAAATGATTGGTAATGATGACATAAATATGATTGCAATTTGCACTTTTCAGGACAAAAAATCTATGGTGAGACCAGGTGTGGTGGCTCATGCCTCGTAATCCCAACCCTTTGGGAGGCCGAGGCAGGTGGATTGCTTTGAGCTCAGGAGTCTGAGACCAGCTTGGCTAACATGGTGAAATCCCATCTCTACAAAAAATTTAAAAAATAAAAAATTCATGGTGAGGTGAATATTCCTCTAGTAAAAACTCAATTATAACAAAGTATAGAGTTTCCGTAGAGAAATTATATTATGTTCAAGTTAAGCATCGTGTCTTGTATAGATTGAAGCTAATTAAAATAACTTCATTAATTATGTTGCCATTCAAAGAAAACATGGAGATTTTGATGTGCAGTAGAAAAAGAGGTCATGTCTGCTGTATGCGTTAGCTGTAAATTTTTGCACACACATAAGTGACATTTTTGGCATACTGGATAAGAAAAGCCAGCCTGTGTTGAACACCTCCCTGGTGCCAGGCACTGTGCCATGCACTCCAGGGAATACAATGGTGGGGAAGGCATCAGTGCTGCCCCCCAGACCAGGACAGACCCCAGGAAAAGATAGAAAAGGCAGAAGGAAGAAGAGTGCCCGTGAGAGACACAAGCACTGTGTTCTGAGATAACAAAAGAGAAAGCAGTGAAATAACCTGACTCAGGTGTGGTCAGACAATGTGTCAAATAAGGAAAAGGCTGAAATGGGCCTCATATAGAGAAAGGGCAGGGAGGCAGGGCCTGGTAGAGGAAGAGTGGTGCAAAGACACACGGGTGTGAAAACGGGCCACATGTGCAGGCAGCCCAAGACGTTTGCTTGGCTGGAGTTTAGCTCACATGAAGTCAACCAGAGCCAGGTCTGAAGGTGGGTGGGCAGGGTTTCTACATAGGCCTCACGACTGAAGGACCTTCAGAAAACCCATGCCAGTTGCCTTGGGCTGTTCTTCAAACGCCAATGCCTGATTTGCTTTCTCACTAAGTCTACTCAGTGAGAGCAGAGTCTTCCTGTCTCAATACCTATGATAAACCAGCACTACGCAGTTCCCAGTGATAGAAAAATATGAAATTAAGGGTAATGTTAATTAGGTTAAAGCTTTATGTTCAGGTGCATATGGTGAATCCCTTCTTTTGACTATGAAAAGAGACACAAAGTTTGCTCAGAGGAAATTAAAGAGCTGTTTTCCCTTGAGCAAATATCTCAGGAATGTCCACTTACCAGGGCCCACCCAGGGCAGCCAGAGATGCCGTGCCACTCTGAGCCCAAGCAGCAAAAGGGGTACTGATACAGCGGTGCCTGCCTTCCCAATCCATCCTCACTGAACCCGGGTAGTGTTCCCATTCAGGAAGGAGTTCCTCCATGTCGAGGTGAGCCCTTGTTAGTAAGGAACAAGGTCAGACAAGATCCCGCTTGCCTGGGTGATGTTTGATCAGTTATGGCCTTATTGCTTCTCCCAGGCCCTGAGCAGCAGGAAAAAAGACACAAGAAAGTCATCTCCATAGAGAGGAAGCAGTGGCCCCCGTTCCGCCTCTCCACATGAACCCTGCAGGTGGTGAAGGCCCGGGACTATCCCTGCGGATGTCCCTCCTGCCTGCCAAAGCTGGCTTTCTCCGGGGGTGTCGTGAGCCAGTCTTTGAGGATGTGGCCCAGGCTGGACTGTCCACCCTGCAGCAAGGAGGGTGCCTGGAGTGGCGGGCCTGTGCCTGAAGCCTCTCTACTTTCAGCATCAACGCGCTTTACCTGTTTTTCTTTTTCTTTCATTCTTTCTGTTCTTTCTAGAAGGAGGGTTTGGAGATCAACTCCTGTGAGCTCCCAAACTGTGGGATAGGAAGTGCTGTTTTCTGACCAGCCCCTCGTCTCAGTTCTGAAGACCTAGACAAAGTGTTGTTACCTGAGGAAGGGGACAATACCTGGAACAGGGGTGGTGGTGGGCTGGCTGGCAGGGCTCTAGAATGCTGCCTTCTAAGACTTGCATCTTGCTTGTATGCCATCCCTCACACGCCAGGTGACACTTCAGACCCAGAGCCAGCAGGATGTGCATGAGTTATTTTAGAGCAGAGGTGGTGAATGTGCACTGAGCCTCCCACCTCCACGTGCACCTGTGATGAATGGCACACATTCCTGAGAAACCGGGATAAAGACAATGAAAGCAAACCCCCTGCCATGGCTTCTAAATGATCAGAGAGGAAAGGCTCCATGGGACCCAGCCTGCATCCCCCTCACACACTCATTTCTCTTTCACCTAAAAATAAATGTTTAATAATAAAAGGGAAAGATAAAACATAATTTAGGCACCTTTAGCACAGAGAAACCATTGTAAAGCATCCTATAATTTTAAACCAAGATGCAAAGAAATAAGTGTTTATTTTCAGACATTCCAAGATTCAACTGTATTTAGGAGTTGTGAGTAAGAATCTGTGATAATTGTCTTATTCAAAACCAGCTGGGGAGAGCAATCTACATCTGCACACCAGAATTCCTCTCCACAACTTTCTAAGAATAACACACCTCAAGCTCCATAAACCATGATTTATAAAACCAGCATGAAACCAGCTCAGTGGCAAATAGAGATTTTAGAGGAAGAGGCTGACACCACTACATTGATACTTCACTGAAAAAAAATCAAAAGATTTCTGAATTATCTTCTCAGTACATAAATTCAGAGGATCCCATGGCAGATGACTCCTGAGTTGGAATGTCCTTCTTAATAAGGCCATCTCATATGTTTGCTTAATGTTTCATATTTCAAGAAAAAAGTTCTCTCTAAACTTGTTTGAGTCTATAATGTATAAACTGTGAAGATGAGGCTATTTACTGGAATTATCTCCCATTTTTCATCAACATAGAAAGGAAAACTCAAAGGGAAATAGATGAGCTGGGAACACCAAAATTAATACAAAGCGGATGGAAATCGTGTGACAGGTAAAGTAGATCATGTGTACAACTGCACGTCAGGAGAAAGAAGTCAATTCTGATTATTAATGTATTGGGAGTTAATTCAAGAGACCAATTTGTACAATTCATGCCCACAGAACAATGTCAATGGGAAGAAGAACAAAGACTCATGGAGCTCTGGGAGACTCTGAAACCATAGAAGGGGTTTTATCACCCCGTACCAAGAAACAGATCCTAGGAGTGGCATCCACGGCAGAAGAAGAGCGAGAGCCCGGGAGTCTACAGAGCCGTGGTGCGAGAAGCACCGTGTCTGATATTGGTCTGTAGTGATGGAAGAGTGTGATCATAATGAGAGCACTAGCTGCCCTGACACCCGTGCAACCTTCAGGAACACCAGCTCGGCTCGGTTTCAGCCCACCGTAGGAGGCGGCATCACTGCAGCAGCCCCACGAGGGGTGCAGGGAGCCAGGACTGACACAGGTTGGGTGACTGGAAGACTGAGGTGGGATTTAGACCCGACCCAGGTATGTCAAGCACTAACATCACTATTGTGTAAAACTTGGCTAACCTATATGTCTAAAAACTCTGGCTTTTTAAAAGTGTGGGGTGTACACACACACACACACACACACACACATACACACACAGAGAGACAATGGAATATTATTGAGCCTTTGAAAAGAAGAACATCCTGTCATCTGCCATAACACAAATGGCCCTGGAGGACGTTACGCCACTCGAGGCACAGAAGGACAGACACTGCCTGATCCCACTCACATGAGGAATCTAAAATATCTAAAAGAGTCAACCTCATAGGACCAGGACTGGGGGATGAGGGGGACTGGGAGCTTCTCATCAGTGGTCATAAATTCTCAGGTATGCAGGACGCAAGAGCCCTGCTGGGTCACACTGTACCTACAGGCAACAATAGTGTCTGTGCCCTTCCAAATGTATTCAGAGCATAGATCTCACCTTAAATATTCTTGTCACAATAAAATAAAATTAAACGTGTCAGGTGTGATTCATGTTCGTGAAGGAATCAGTAGAAACTTGGTGACAGGGTCTCTGCCCCCTGATTCTGAGGTGAAGTCGTGTAGCCTTTAGTACACTGAGCTCTGCTGACGTCAGTTAGCCATGTGGCCCTGCCCCTGGCTTCAGCAAGAAACCATCTTTAGGCATTTTTGCCACTCCAGTAAACAAGAGGGACATGTTTTAAAGGTGGCTGTATAAGAAGCTAAGTCTACAAAAAAAAAATAATAATAAAAATCAGGTGAGCATGGTGACATGCCTGTGGACCCAGCTACTCAGGACGCTGAGGTGGAAGGATCGCTTGAGCCCGGGAGGTCAAGGCTGCAAGGAGCCGCGATTGTACCACTGCAGTCCAGCCTGGATGACAGAGCGAGACCCTTTCTTAGGTTTGCCAGCATCATCCACAGAGTGAAATCAGTTCCTGCCCTGCCCTGCCCACTCTCAACCAACACTTGTTTTACTAGGCATGGAAAAATTAGATCTTGACCCCTGTGTCTTCAACCCTCACAAACTAGGCAGAAGGGGAGGAAAGCGAGGCTCCAGAGATCTGTGACTTGTCCAAAGCCCCCAGACACTAGGGTGAGAATCTGTTCTTTTCATTTGTTTCCCTGTTACTGGAAATTAGGGCTGAAAAGGTGTTGGTCATTGTTTCCACTCTGCAAAACTTGTAACTAAATAATCTTCCTGATAGTGAATCATTTAGACTTCTTATATTTTTCCAATTCTTCTAAGTCTCTTTTCCTCTCACACCCACAGCAGGGGCAAATGCACCAGAAGAGAGCAATTCATCAATGCAGAGGGACTGATTATTTCGTGCAGGGGGCATGCTTCCCACAGCAGACTAAGTCTCTGGGTTTTACTGTGTGAACGCGGCCTGTATTGAACAGGGGGCTGGGGAGTGCAGCCAGGACGGTCCATGGACATGTTAGGTTGGAGAGACCCAGCTTAGAATGTGACATTCTCCTACAAAGCTTTACGGAGAATCTATCACATAAAAAATGTGTGTAAAGGTCAGTGCTTGGCATAGAGTAAGTGCATGCTGAATGTTTGCTATTATTATTACCAGCTCCAGAAGGTAAAGATGAGAATAGGACAGGGAAAGACAAGCATTTGACATCTGCAAACATATTTATTGAATGCCTGCTATGTGGCAGCCAGTATTCTGGAAGCTATTCGCATCACACACACACACACATACACACACACACACACACACACATACACACACACACACACAGGGTCCCTGTGTTCACACAGCCACTGATGGGCAGGGCAGGGGGAGATCTGGAATTAAGTTCCACCCAGATGTGCAGGAGGGCGGGGATGTGAGACGCTGGACAGTCCCCAGCCCTCTCAGGGCCTCAGTTGCCTAGCTCTGAAATGGAGATAGCAGCATCTGTTCTCCAGGCTTCGTGAGCAGGAAAATAAAGGAAATAAAAAGACACCTAATGCAATGTGTAGGACATATTAGGCACTCTTTATCATCTTTTTTTGTGTGTGTGTTTTCCTTATTGTCACTGTTAGCATTCATTCACCATTTTAACGGGAACAAATTCTAGCAGCTTCCCAAGGGCAGGTTTTGACAAGGGAAGAGAGTGAGTCCAGAATAGTAAATATGTTTGTCTCCTCACACTTTTAACTAAAAAAAAAAAAAAAAAAAAACTCCCTTGTTTACTAACCCAGCATTGACACTAGATTGACCCCATAGTTAACACGATCCAAATCCAATAACAGACTCCTTATTCACTGACCGGTTGAAAACTAGTCCTGTATTCAGGTAGCACTCCCGACATTTGGCCTTCCGCAATGCTGCAATTTAAGCCCCAGTGCAATGTTGACTCACTGATGAGTAAATGAGGATTAAATTCCTTGGTAAGTGGTGAAAAGGAAGGGTAACCCCCTATTTTCTCTGACTCCCTGTTTGCGTGATGGACAATTGCTCACACACCTGGCCTCCCTGGAGTAAGAAAAGCTTCACATTCCAAATTTGAGAGAGCCTTTCTCAAAGCACAGATGAGAAGAGGTGTCCCTAACAGGACAGAGTATCTCTGGCTCACCAGTAATATGCATGTAGTTTTGTTTTTGAACTGAAAAAAAAAAATACCCCAGATAATAGCACTCTAAATTGTACCCCTGTTAAGAGTGAAATTTGAAATAAGGTGAATAGGACTGATGAGTTCAGCTTGTGAGTTTAGATGAATTCATATTTTTTCTCAATTTGGTTATTTGTTCATTTTGCATAAGCCACGGCCTCTTCAGGGAGAAGGGGTACAACACCCAACTCAAAAGTTGAGCCCTGAGGGAGCTGATCTCACCCCGCACTGGGCTGGCAGGGACCACGGCAGGGTCAGCTGCCAGCTACCGGCCCGGGGCTCCCAGCAGAAAGGTGAAGAGGCTACAGGGCAACTGGTTCACTCACTGACTCTCTCATTCCACAGATAGTTCCAGGAGAGCCAGGATAGACCACAACAGCTCTCATTGCCATAAGAAAGACGCTGCAATCCTTCAGAGTTCTGAGAACATAGAGCTCAGCAGTGGGTTGAAAATAGTTGATTCTTGCTCTTTAAACCCTTTCCCGACATCACCTTGGCACCTCTGCACTCACCCAGGCCCCATCCGTGTCCTGGGAAGCCATTGTTTGGGAGACCCAGCGTGATCCCAGTGTTTTTATTAGAAGAGGCATTTGCGGGCAATAGTTATTAACATGCATGGGGCATCTTAACTAAGAAAAAACAATGCATGCATCCTAAAACGGGGTTTCCATGTCTGTCCCTTGTCTCTAACAAAGTACTCATCACATCACGCTGTAATTATTTGCATGTGTCCTTGTGCTCTTATGTAATTACGTACCTTGAAGGATCCTTGTGAGGAGGAAACAAGATGGATCTTGTTATGCTAAGTGCCCAGCAGAAAGTAAATCACCTGATAGGTCCTAAGTCATTTCTAGATTGTGTGATTGATGATCATATGCATGGTTGCAGGTTCAGCTCTTGTAGCCACTCCCTCAGGGCTTCCAATTTTGTTTAGCTCATAAGGTTAAACAAAGATTATTTTAAACATTTATTCTTTAAAGTCGCAGATGCTATGACATGACCTGGATATGTGTTTTCCAAAAATTGGTTATAAGATTAATACTAAAGAGTAGTTTACCAGCCACACAGGGTGGCTCAGGCCTGCAATCCTAGTACTTTGGGAGGCTGAGGCAGAAGGATAGCTTGAGCACAGGAGTTCAAGACAAGCCTAGGCAACATAGCAAGGCCTCATCCTAACAAAAAACTAAAATATTAGCCAGGTGTGATGGCACGCATCTGTAGTCCCAGCTACTCTGGAAGTTAAGGCGGAGGATTGCTTGAGTCCAGGAGGTCGAGGTTGCAGCAAGCTATGATCATGCCACTGTACTCCAGTCTGGGCAACAGAGTGAGACCCTGAGTGGGACTCAGACTGATGGAGTGAATGGTCATGCAGAACCTACTCTGTTACAGGTACTGGGTAAAAGCATACATTTAATAAATGAAACAGTAAATAATTTGAAGGCCATGTAAAGATCACCTTTAATGATCATGTTGCTAACTCTGTGAATCCAACTTAACTCAGGAGACTGTCAACACTTCTGACTTAGAGTATACAGGGTACATCAAATGTGCCAGAAGTTCTGCACAGTTTCACGATTTTGCAAGAATGTACTTGCAGCATAGGGAACAGGAAGCAGCTGCTCCTCCTCTGTTTACCTCAGTGTAATGTTAATGCAATTCTAATATGAGCACATTACTCTTTGGCCATTTAATGTAAAGAAAGTCTATTATAAACAGTAACAAACAACCAGATTCAGTGATGGCCTTTTTATCTTCAAATACACTTAACTTTTAATTAAAGTATTTTTTCTTAGTAATGTCATTAATACATAAAAGCATCTAGGCCTAATTAGTGGAAATTTTCCCATCATTTAGGGAGGAGTCGTAATTATGCTCAGGCCTCATGGCTGCCATTCAGGAAACTGCAAACACAGTTCACTAAATGGCACTTTTGCCAGATGACTTGCATAGCATCCAAGTTGTTAGTCAGAGTAAAGGCAGGTCTCCCATGTGGGTTTACAAGGGAAACCAGAACAGCTTAGTTTTGTATGTTCAAGCCAACACCCACATTACACTCACTAGAAGTGGTTCAGAGGATGCTAAATTTTTATAATAAAAATTATTTATTGGTTATACATATAAACAGTTAAGTGTGTTTTCAGGTACACACAATCTTATTTTATTAGCATACCTGAGATTTTTTAGAAATTTCAGTGTTACTTAAGATCATCTATTTTTTGTAATTAGTGTTTTTAAGCATTATACTGACTGTGTAAATGTGTTTATGTACATATGTACATATATGTACACACACACATACATACGTATGTGTACATATATACATATGTATACATATTTACACACATATATATGATTCCAGAAGGTTCACAGATACAATCTTTATTAGTCAACAGATATTTATTGGGTGTTTATTATGCCCCAAGCACTAGCTACGCAACTGTGAATAATGGCCCTTGTCCTTCTGGAAATTTTCACCAAATAAGCAAAAAAGACTCTAAGAAAGCAATATAACACAAGAAAATGCCACAGATAGCCCCACTAACATAATCAGGATTTAACTCTATCTTTACTTTAGCAAAGGACATTTTTGTCCTCTAAAATAATAGTAGCATATAGTACCAATTCCAAATTAGCAAATGAGAGAAGGCAAAATACAGTGAGCTTTGAAATTAGTCAAGTATCAAGCACAGGTGAAAGGGAAATGACAAATAAGTAGCAGGCACGCATACAATACAAGGGACCGAGTATAACGGGTCTCACTAAACAGTAACGGGCCAACTGCTTGTTAAAGGGAATTTATAAGAACTATATTAAGTTACATTTTATGAAGTGTAATATGAAGAGATGGGCAGTTAAATACTAAAACAAAAAGGTGGGATGTGAGTAAATAGCAGAAGCGCAAAACTAATACTGATTCGAGAAGATCAAAGACAGTACAAAGGCCTAGGTGCCCCCAAAAATCAAAAATTAAAAAAAAGCGCTATGAAGGCAAACATTTTCAGAGACAAATCATTAAAAATTCAAATAAAACTTGGAAAAGAAAACTGTATTTGGACATTTAAATCTATCCCAATTAATTATAATAGCCAAAAATATAAGTAATGGATGAAATGAACAATCATCCTAATAGGTATATATAAAATATTCATTTTATTATATCCATGGAACAATTAGATAATTGATTACATATTTAGCATCCCCCAAAAGACATATTAAAAATAAATTTAAATTATAAAATTAGTACTAGCTCTTTTCTCTATTCATAGTATACATATAGAAGTTAATAATAAAACAAATGTATGAAATATGTTTGCAAAAGAATGTTTATTGCAACATGTGTATACTAGCACATATGTACCACATTGTGTTGATTCTTCTTCATTTTGATTCCTTCCACCTTTTGGCTACTGTGAATAATGCCATTATGAACATAAGTATGCAAATATCTCTTCACGAGCCTGCTTTTGGAAATATACCCAGGTATATCCAAATCCTTTTTGAATATGGGGTGAGGTATGAATCCGACTTCATTTTTTAACGTGTGGATATTCAGCATTTCCAGCATACTGTGGTAGATCATGATGATTCTATTGACTTTTTGAGAAACCACTATACTGTTTTCCATCATGGTGACACCATTTTACATCTCCACCAACAATACACAAGAGTTCCAATATCTCCACATTCTTGCCAACTCTGGTTATTCTTTCTCTCTCCTTCCCACTTTTTTCTTCCTTTCTTTCTTTCTTTCTTTCTTTTCTTTCTCTTTCCTTTTTTTCTTTTTTCTTTTCTTTCTCTTCTTTTTCTTTCTCTTTCATCTGTCTCTTTCTTCCTCCCCTCCCTCCCTCCCTCCCTTCCTTCCTTCCCTCTTTCTTTTCTTCCTTCCATCCTCTCTTCTTTATTCTTTCCTCCCTCCCTTCTTCCCTGTCTCCCTCCATTCTTCTCTCCCTCCCTTCCTTCCTTCTTTCTTTTGCTTTTCCTTTGAAAATACCTATTCTAATGGACATGAGGTGATATTGTCACGGGATCCTTGCAGTATCACTTTGCCAGCCAGAATCCTCTGTGGTTGGTGGCCTTTTGCCCAAGTTTTTACTCAGGCCTGCTGGGCTCATTCTGCCCACTCAACCTGGCAGTCTGCATTCATCTTGTGCTACCAAGCTGAATGTCATGCCTGCCAAGGGTGAGCCAGGTGCAGAGCTATGAGGGGTGTGTAAGCAAGCAAGCATGGGGTTCAGCCACTGCACACAGCCAGGCACACCAGCTGTGGAAGGGGAGGCAGCTACAGACACCAGGACAGGTGCCAGCTCCCTGTAAGGCTCCAGCTGGACCAGATGTACCACAGCAGGCTCGACAGCTGGCGCCAGAGAACACGGTGGCTCTTGGAAGCTTGGAGATACCAGGAACCGCAGAGCCCCAGAGTGGGTGTCACAGCCCTGGCGTGGGGAGTTCCTAGGTCTGGACTCCCCAAAGGGCCACAACTCTTCTCCCCTTCTCTCTTCTTTACTTGTTTTTGCCTGCAATATGGTGAGTAAGTGGTGTATTTCAGCCCTGTTTGTATTACAGCTCTTTTAGCCCCACCATTCAGCAGGTCCCAAGTTCTTGTCCTTTGTCCAGAAGAATAAGATACACAGACAAGTGGAAGGTAAGCAAGGTGAAGAGGAGCTTTATTGAGCAACAGAACAGCTCAGAGGAGACCCGCATTGGGTAGCTGCTCTCCACAGGCAGTGTGTCCTGATGAGTGTTCAGTTCTCAGCAGAGAGAAGACCCTGGAGTGGGTAGCTCCTCTCTGCAGCTGATAGTCTCTACATCTGCCCAGCTCTCAGCACAGAGGAGACCCTGGAATGGGAAGCTCCTCTCTGCAGGCAGGTCATCCAGGCATCTCTTCTAGTTTGTCTGAGTCCAGGGTTTTTATGAGCTTCAGAGGGAAGGAAGTACACACTGAGTGGTTCATGGGCAGCCATGGGTGGCCAGAAAAACCACCATAAGTTCCCATTCTGGTGTGTCAGCCAGGCCCCCAGGCTTCAGACTCTCCCTGGTTTGAAGGTGGGCCTCCACTAGGGACATATGGCGTGATGGTTAATACTGTCAACTTGGTTGGACTGAAGGATGCAAAATACTGATTCTGGGTGTGTCTGTGAGGGTGCTGCCAAAGGAGATGAACATTTGAGTCAGTGGCTGAGAAAGGCAGGCTCACCCTTAATCTGGGGGACACCCCGTCATCAGCTGCCAGTGCAGCTGGAATATAAAGCAGGCAGAAAAATGTGAAAAGATGAGACTGCTCTAGGCTCCCAGCCTACATCTTTCTCCTGTGCTGGGCCCTTCCTGCACTCGAACATTGGACTCCTAGTCCTTAAGTATTGGGACTCAGACTGACTTTCCTTGCTCCTTAGCTTGTAGACAGCCTATTGTGGGACCTTGTGATCATGTGAGTTAGTATTTAATAACCTCCCCTTTATATACATATCTATCCTGTTAGTTCTGTCTCTTTAGAGAACCCTGACTAACACAGATTTGGGTACCAGGAGTGGTTCTAGAGGAATAGATTAAGGATGGAGTTCTTTTATTCGTTTGGGGGTTTCTGGAGTTGGCTGCTTAATATGATTAGACACCAAAATGCTAAGGACTCTACTTCTAATAGAGTGGAGAACACTGACAGTCCTTGGCGTGAACTGTTTAGACAGTTATGTAAAGTAAATGCATTTGAAACTCCTGCTTCACTGCTCGTGAGGGGCAAGGAGTTTAGTGACTCTGTACGTAATACATTTGACCATATGTGGAGAACCAAGGAACATAATGAAGTGGGTTGGTTGCTCCTCAGTTCAGTGGATAAAGTTAGGGTGTCCCTTAGTATCACCATGCCCTGTGATTAAGGTCAATGAGAAACTACAACAGCTCCGCCCAGGCAGGACTACAAATGGCCCAGACCCTTCAGGATTGAAGGTTTGGATCACTCCACTGGGAAAAAAAAATGACCTGCTGAGGTGCTTCCTGAACGCAAAGAGAATACAGAATGGGTAGTAGAAGAAGGTCATCATCAATACCAGCTACAACCGCATGACCAGCTGCAGAATTGTCATGAGTATTTCCTCCTTCTTTTGTTAAAAACATGTTTGTGCATGTATACGCTTGTACTAAGAAAACATCTTCATTTTATTTCCTTTTCCTTTTATCATGTAGCATAAGATTTATTGACTTCCTATCAGCGTTTAAGTATTGTTAACTTAATGTAATAGTATTTGGGTTGGGGATTGGTGCATTTCCAGTTGTACGAAGGATAGTTGTATTATGTTAGGTGTAATTATGAGCTTATTATTGTTTTTATTTGAAGATGATGTATGATCTCAGGAGATGTGTATGGGTTCAAGTTGACAAGGGGTGGATTTGTGATGGTTAATATCGAGTGTCGACTTGATTAGATTGAAGGATGCAAAGTATTGATCCTAGGTGTGTCTGTGAGGGTGCTGCCAAAGGAGATTAACATTTGAGTCAGTGGGCTGGGGAAGGCAGACTCACCCTTAATCTGGATGGGCACCATCTAAACAGCTGCCAGCAAATATAAAGCAGGCAGAAAAACATGAAAAGGCGATACTGGCTTAGCCTCCCAGCCTACATCTTTCTCCTGGGCTGGGTACTTCCTGCCCTTGAACATCGGACTCCAAGTTCTTAAGTTTTGGAACTTGGACTGGCTCTCTTTGCTGCTCAGCCTGCAGATGGCCTATTGTGGGACCTGGTGATCATGTGAGTTAATACTTAATAAACTCGTGTGTGTGTATGTGTGTGTATATATATATGCGCATTGTATGTACATATATATATGTGTGTGTGTGTCTGTATATTCCATTAATTCTGTCCCTCTAGACAACCCTGACTAATGCATATGGTAAGATTATATTCAGTTTTGTAAGAAACCGCCAACTTCGTGCCAAAGTGGCTGTGATATTTTGCATTTCCACTGGTGCTGAATGTGCGTTCTGATTGCTCCACACTGCTGTCAGCATTCGGTTTCATCATATTCTGTGCTTTGGCCATTCTAATACCTGTCTCAGTAAATAATTTTTACTGGTTTTAGTATTGTGTGGCAAATTGTTTACTAAATATTTATTTTTGTTAAAGATATCTTTCAAATATTATATATATAATATAAAATATAGATGTGTGTATATATATAATATTTCATTTAAAAATTGAAAGTATACAATCTTTCCAGTGTTTATCTCGCTATTTACTGGGTATATAGCTATTTTGATACAATCTTCTCTATATTCATTTCTTATTGCTCAAGATTTTATAGCACACTTTATTCTCCACATAAATGCATTTTTTTTTTTTTTACCAAAGGTAAGCTGGATAATATCAAGTGTTCAAGAAATAGTTTCAAAGTATTAGCAACGTATCTACTCCATTCATTGTGAAGTAATTTGACACTTCGAAAGATAGTAAGATCACTTGTATCTGATAAAAGTGGAATCTACTTACATTATTTTTATTTCACAAGCCTCCCTAAAGAATAAAGTGCTTAATACCAAGCAAAGCACTCTTCCTCTCTCTACTTATGAAAAACACTCTGACTTGTCATCCTCTGTCACCTTCCTTCTGAGGCTTTCATCGACTTCCCGGTAAAACTACACCTCTCAAATTTGACAAAGCAATGGAATCCCATATTTTAATAGAGGATTATGGTTTTACGGCTTTAAAAATCTTCCTTGCTTCAGTGTGCTACTTAGTTTCAGCTTAAATCTCTAATACTGCTGGCTTTGATCAGTGACATTTGTAGGATTGGTGAAGTGTTTACTTCAAAGAAATGGTTTGCTTTATCCAACGTTTAAGGATTTTTAATGTAAATATTTTCAGGCATTCTAAAGTATATTCTAATAGAAAGTCTGTATTTGGGTTTATCATTGCAATACAAGTCAGGGCTATAAAATTATATAATATTCTAATAGAAAGTCTGTATTTGGGTTTATCATTGCAATACAAGTCAGGGCTATAAAATTATATAACATGTTAGAAAACAAATCAACTTACATGTACAAATGCGTCTTCTTTACCTAAAAGAGGTCACAGAGAGGAGATACATACTTATCCACTTACAGTGTCTCTTAACAAAACCTCTAAAAAACACACTGCTTTTGGGATCAGTCAGTGAGTCCTCAATGATACTCACTGGTATCTTTAATTAATCTTGAGCAGACTCTTTCTAGTTCTCCACAGCAGCTGTTCTATATTCTTTCCACCTTCTTCTGCCTCTCTAATGCATTTTTCTTGGTTCACTTTCAAATGAGTTTGATTCCTACTTTACTGGGGAAAAAAAAGAGATTTTTACATACAATTGTATTCACCCTTACTCTGCTTCAGCATATTCTCTATTAATTCTTAACCTGTTGGGTTGCAGAACACATTGAGACTAATAAAAACCTCTTCAAATCAAGTGTCACAAAGAATGCCAACCCATAATATTAAGGGTAGAGGCTCTGTGATCCCCTTTGTGCTACCGTTTTTTTGTGTGTGTGCTATCTGAACGAATTAACTTAAATACTAATCAAATTTTCTATTTTCTTTTTTTTTTCTTCTTATACCTACTTCATTTGTCATCTGCTTGAAATTATAAAGCCAGCTTTCTCTGTGCCATGGTACTCAATTCTTATTTTATTTTATTTTTGAGATGGAGTTTAGTTCTCGTTGCCCAGGCTGGAGTGTAGTGGCCTGATCTCGGCTCACTGCGACCTCCGCCTTACAGTTTCAAGCAATTCTCTTGCCTCAGCCTCTCAAGTAGCTGGGATTACAGGCAACTGCCACCACGCCTGGCTACTTTTTTGTATTTTAGGTAGAGACAGGGTTTGACCATGTTGGCCAGGCGCCATGGTACTCAATTCTTTTCACTTGGAAGTCAGTCTTTTCCAAAGTAAATTCATGATCTTCTCACTCAAATATGCTCCTGTTCTAATCTTGCCTTCATCTCAAAAACTCAATGACTGAGTTTTTGATGCTGCCTGTCATGTTGTCACTCACTCATTTCCAGCCCAAGTCCCTATGGTCCATTGCTCAATTCCAGCGCAACTCCTCACCCAGCTCACCTAACTTAGAGCCATCCCTAACTCCGTTTTCTCCATCTAAAACATCCCATCAACTCCCAAGACTGTTAAATAATATCCAAACATTCTACCCCTTAAAATCATCTCCATCCTCCTGTGAGGATCTCGCCATTTCTCCTGTAGATTCTGCTTGGGGCTCCCTGACTGCTCTCCACATGATCACAGGAGTCACCCCCTTGTAATGCATAACTCGCTGGAGGGAAGCCCTGCTGCAAATTCTCCAGCACATCTGCATCACCTACAGGACAAACTCCTAACAGCACAGCCTGGCATATTCATCCATTTGTTGTGTCATTCACTGTCTGATCTTTCTGAATTTTTCAGATTACTTTTTTGATTTCCTTTTTTAAATTGATACAGCAAAGGAAATAATCAGCAAAGTGAAGAGACAAGCTACAGATGGAAGATAATATTTGCAAACTTCCATCTTATATGGTTTGGCTGTGTCCCCACACAAATCTCACCTTGAATTGTAGCTCCCATAATTCTCACATATTGTGGGGGGACCCAATGGGAGATACTTGAATCGTGGGGGCAATTTCCCCATTCTGTTCTCGTATTAATGAACAAGTCTCATGAGATCTGATGGTTTTAAGGGGAAACCCCTTTCACTTGGCTCTCAATTCTCTCTTGTCTGCCACCATGTAAAACGTGCCTTTTGCCTTCTGCCATGACTCTGAGACCTCCCCAGCCACGTGGAACTCAAATCTCTTTTTCTTTATAAATTACCAAGTCTCAGGAATGTCTTTGTCAGCATTGTGGTAACAGACTAACACACAATCCAATAAGAGAGTAATAATCAGAATTTACAAGGAACTCAATTCAGTAGAAAAAAGAACTGATTTAAAAATGGGCAAAAGCCTGGGCACAGTGGCTCATGCTTGTAATCCCAGTACTTTTGGGAGGCCAAGGCTGGCAGATCACCTGAGGTCGGGAGTTCAAGACCAGCCTAACATGGAGAAACCCCATCACTACTAAAAATACAAAATTAGCCGGGCATGGTGGTGCATGCCTGTAATCCCAGCTACTCAGGAGGCTGAGTCAGGAGAATCACTGGAACCCGGGAGGCAGAGGTTGCAGTGAGCTGAGATCACGCCATTGCACTCCAGCCTTGGCAACAAGTGTGAAACTCTGTCTCAAAAAACAAATAAACAACAAAAAGGGCAAAAGGCCAGAATAGACATTTCTCAGACATACAAATGATTAAGACTTTTTTTTTAAAAAGCTCAATGTCACTAATCAGAGAAATGCAGATGAAAACCACAATGAGAAATAATCTCATCCCAGTTAAAATGGTTTGTATCAAAAAGACAGAAATAAAAAATGTTTGCTGGCAAGAATTTGGAGGATGGGTAACACATACACTGTTGGTGAGAGTGTAAATTAGTATAGCCATTATGGAAAAAAGACCACTTTTATATGAAATGATATCACTTTTTAATTGATATGTAATTGACATATAATAAAATGTATACTTTTTAGGTACATTTTTATGAGCCTTGACAAATGAGACACCCATATAACTGCCATCTCAATAAAAGGAGAGAACGTTTGCATCTTTCCAGAAAGTTCCCTATGCTCCTTCCATCAATCCCTGTCTCACCAGCCAGTATCAACCCAGTGCAATAGTGATTGTGATTTCTGTTACTGTAGATTAGATTATTTCTAGAATTTCATATGTATGTGTGGCTTTTTCCCTCATAATAATATTCTCGCTATTCAAAAATGTTGAGTTTATATCAGTAGTTTATTCCTTGCATTGCCTAGTAGTATTCCATTCAGAATATAGCACAATTTGTTTATCCATTCTCCTATTTATATGTATGTGTTTTTCCTGGTATAGGCTGTTATTAAAAAGCTGCTAGGAGTATTCTTGAACAAGTCAGTTGGTGAAAATGAGTTTTCATCTCTTTTAGATAAATGCCTAAAATTGAGACTGCTGAGTGGTGAATTGTGGAAATCTGTTCAAAGATTTAAGTTGTGTCTGCTCACTGTGATATCTCCAGTGTCTGCAGCAGCACCTGGCCAATAACAGATGCCCACAAACATTAGTTGAAAGAATGGATGGTTAAACTACCTTCACTGATCATTTATTCTGAGTCGTGTGATATCCTTAGAACAAGTAACAATACATATTCTCCTAGCAGTACATATGGATTCCAGGCAAAAGGGTGTTAGTTTTTATTATTTTGTGGGAGCTTGCAATGGGGAAAACTTTGGTGGGAAATGTTGATAATGAGGGACGCTGTGTACGTGTGAGGGCAGGGAATATATGGAAACCCTCTGGACTTTTCTCTCACGTTTGCTGAAATATAAAATTGTTCTAAAATATCTAAGTCTGAGAAAAAATAATGTGGTAACCTTTCCTTGGCAGGAGACGAGTATTTTGGTTGTGGTGGCTTCCCACCGCTAGGAGCAGCTTTGATTTACCTTGTGCCCTGCCTTACTTCCCCTCCAACCCCTATATCTACTTTTGGAATCTTCCTGGAGGTTACAACCTACTTGAAGAGATCTGTTGGAGATTTTAGCCTTGGACGAGTTAAGGAATTTTAGACTGAGAACTTCATTTGTCTAACCTCCGTTAACTCCTTAACTAACTGCTTTGTGGCTTATTCCTTCTCAAAGTAGTTGCAGCTTCTTATTGTGAGATTATTTTAGGCTTCTACAGCAAAAATAAACAAGAAAACATATTTTCAAGGGACCTTTGTGTGTGTGTGTGTGTTTCTTTAGAATTAGAATCTCCTAGGTTTCACTGGGTTTTGCCATGAATCTGTTCTTTTGTGTATTACAATGCCTTCCAACACATGAGAGCTCTACTTTGTTGATGTCACCAACTCTCCAGGATTTTAGTGTAAGCTATTGTTACTCTTACCTTTTAATATCTCAAGATTTGGGAGAGGAGTGTTAAGTATATCATCAGCAAACATCTTTATATAGAACACACGTTTATTCCAAATAATCTGTCATTTAAATTTATAAATTATATTATTTGTACATAGCCGTTATTTCATTTCTCATGGTGGGAGTTCTTAACAGGCAATGTTACAATTATATAGGATAAATAATTCTGAGAGACCTAATGAACAACATAAGGACTATAGTCAAGATATTTGCCAAGATATATGTAAGAAAGAAAGAAGAGAGAGAGGAAAGGAGGGAGACAGGAAGGGAAGGGAGGAAGGAAAGAGAAAGAAAGAAATAAAAACAGGGGAAGGAAAGAAGGAAGGAAGGAAGGAAGGAAGGAAGGAAAGGAAAGGAAAGGAAAGGAAGGGAGGGATGGAGGAAAACTATATGAAGTGTTGAGCATTTTAATTTACTTGACAGTAGCAATGACTTATGTATAGTCATATCCAAACTTTATGTTCCATATCTTAAATATATACAATAAATATTCTTTAAAAATAAAACGATTATTAATACAGTTGTAAAACAACACCAAATATGTTAATTTAATTTGTACATGGCAGGTTTTTAAAAGATGTATCAGTGTGAGAGTTGCCTCACATGTTTAATCGTGGCAGTATTTCTTTATATTCTTTACCCTTCCAAATATGTCACCTTCCAGCTGTCATAGAAAAAAATTGAAATTTTCTTTAGAGAAGAAATGCTCAGTACATACCAATTGGTACAGTGAAAAAGTAAAAACACCATTTTCTTTCATATTCTTTTTTCCACTTAGAATACGACTATGGGTAATAATAATTTATCAACATTTTCAGATATATTTATCAGGGGGAATTTATATGTTTTATTTACTTATGTTTTTTACCCTGTATATTTCACGCCTTGTTATTTATGTCTTTGTAATTCTTGCATGATTTTTCTATGCAAATAAGTAGTTCCATCTAGTAACCAATCATTAATTTACCAACCACTAATTTACTCATGAATTTATTCTATTCAGCCAATATTTATTAAACATCTATTATTTGTAAGGTTTTTCTTCAGGCAGTCCACGAGACACAAAAGAAAATGACACTTTTCCCTTTGACATTACAGAAATCCTAGTTTTCATAAATTTTTCCCAAGGGGATAATTGCACAATTTGGAAAGGTTTAAGTGAAGGACATGTGTTATAGTATCTTTATAGTAGATAACAAGGAGCAAAATAAAGAAAACTATTAGTCAGGAGATATTGGTCAAAGAAACTCCATTTTTCTAAGTGAAGTAACTCAGGAAAGGAAAACCAAACATTGTATGTTCTCACTCATAAGCGGGAGCTAAGCTGTGAGGGCGCAGTGGCGTAAGAATGATAGATTGGACTTTGGGGACTTGGAGAAAAGGGTGGGAGGGAGGTGAGGGATAAAAGACTACATATTGGGTACAATGTACGCTGCTTGGGTGATGCGTGCACCAAAATGTCAGAAATCACCACTAAAGAATGTATCCATATAACCAGATACCACCTGTTCCCCAAAAACCTACTGAAATTAAAAAATCAAAACAAAGTAATTAAAAAACAAAGAAATGTAAAAACCCAACGATTTTAATAATTATGTACATGTTTTAATGTCTGCTGTTAAAATATGTCACATCACAAAAAAAGAAATTCCAAAATATCTCTAGCTACTTAGTATTTAATGAGTCATTAAAATGGACTATGTAAATTGTTATATTTTCTATTTTATTTTAACTCTTAAATTTACAATTTTAAAATTTATAATTGTAGATATTTATGGGCTACAATATGATGTTACAATGCATGTATGCATAGTATATCAAATGGGGGTAATTAACATATTCATCACTTCAGGCATTTATCGTTTTTGGTGGTGGCAACATTCAAAATCTTCTCTTCTAGCTATCTTGAAACACTGTCATTTGCTATAGTCACCCTACTGTGTAATAAAACACAAAAATATATTTTTCCTAATTATAACTCTGTACCCATTGACCAGCTTCTCCTGGTCCCCTCTCCTCCCTACCATCCATCCCCGGCTTCTGGTAATCACTATTCTACTCTCTACTTCTGTGAAATCTCTCCTTCTATGAAATCAGCTTTTTCAGGTTCCACATATGAGTGAGATCATGCATTATGTGCTTTTCTGTGCCTGGCTTAGTTTATTATTTAATGTAACATCCTCCAGGTTCATCCGTGCTGCCATAAATGATAGGATTTCATTATTTTCTATGGATAAATTGTATTCCATTGTGTACATGTGTGTATATGTGTATATTTGTTTGTGTGTGGGGATGTGTGTACCACATTGTATATGTATGTATATATTTATGTATATGTATATATAACGCATTTATTTTATTCATTCATCATTAGATGGATGTTTAGGTTGATCCTGTATCTTGCCTTCCCCCCCCCAAAAATCATCCAATTTTAAAATAAGCAAACGCATGAATAAACATTTTTCAAAAGACATACAAATGGCCAACAGATATATGAAAAAATGCTCTACATCACTATCATCAGGGAAATAAAGACCAAAACCACAATGAGATACCACCTCACTCTAGTTTAAGAAAAATAATAAAAGCTGGGAAGGATGCTGAGAAAAGAGAATTCTTATACACTGTTGATAGGAATATAAACTAGTACAGCCATTATGAATAACAATATGGAGGTTTCTCAAAAAATTAAAAATGAAATGACCATATAATATATAATCAGTAATAGGATTGCTAGATATATATTGCTGATTATATATCCAAAGGGAATTGGTATTTTTGAAGATATGTTTCAGGATTTATTCAATTTATTTTGGATACTTTTCCTCTTTAAAGAGTTTTAGGTCAATGTAATGCTTACATTTAGTCTATATAATAGACAAAATGTAAGCATTAGAAGTTACGGGTTCCTACTCTGTAATATTTGCAAGAAAACAACAGTGTTAAAATATATGAGTTTTTATGTCACAGACAATTTTTGTTGATGGTGTCATATATAGCTCCTTCAGTGTCCTCATAGGATGGAGGTTCCCGTGCCAGGAAGATCCCTTGCTGGCCGGGCACACTGGGACTGACCTGGAGCTGTGGTGGAGAATGATGTTCTTAATGGCAATTTGAGAACAGGAAGGCAGGAGCTGTGGACGTAAAGCTGTGGGCTGAGGAAGATCAGAAAGAGGGGGAGTTGCTGTATTAGGAAGATTAGAGGCTCCCAGAGGTCCTGGAAGTATTCTTAGAGCGTCTATAAAGTAAACACACTCTTTCATCTTCCCTATGAAACACTCAGTAAAATATAGATTCCTCACTAATATTTTCTTTTCCTTCCCTTCCTTTTTTTATCCTTCCTGGTGAAAACAGTACCTGATTATGGCAACTGCAATTATTTGAGCTCTGTGTGCCTTGTGAAAGTTTCACTTAGCCCACTTAAGAGACCAAAACACCCAACATATCAATGTTATAAGTGAAAAAATATAAGTGTCAAGCAGAATGTGGAGAAAACTACAGTGTGATACTTGCCTTTCTTCAAGGCCCTTAGTTAAATTCAGTTATTTTCTTTACTTCCTCCCAGTTCACCCCCATATCAGCCCGACAGTGATTCTTCCTAAATGTAACCCTATCTTAAGCAACCAGCATAGTCCAACAGCCTCTTCACAGAAAGCTGGAATACCCTCTTTACTTCAAATGTATTTGAATCAAATATAGTTGGCTCCTCCTGTTTATGCAGAAAAGTTACTTACTCCAGGCAAGTAAAATCCTTCCCCTGTATTTTTCTACCACTTACTTTCACTTTCCTGGGGCAATGCACTATCAATTATATCCTTCTCCATCTAATTTGAATGATGCTCCTCCTCTCCCCCTCCTCCTCCTCTCCTCTTCCTCTTCCTCTTCTCCTCCTCTCTTCCTCCTTCTTTACTTCCTCTCCCCCTCTTTTCACCTCCTTTTCCTTCTTTCTCTTCCTGTTTCTCCCTCTTCCTTTCCCTCTCTCCCTCCTGCTCTCTGTCATTTTATTTTAAATAAACAAAAAAAGTCTTCCTTATTCTAATAAAATATAATTAAATGCAGTATTTCCCAACTATAGTTCTGTAATTTATGGGGTAAAACTGTCATGCAATAAGCTGGTATTAGCCGCTGAAAGGAAAAAAATACATGATGGAGACTATGGAAATAGATATGCATCTCAACTTTTCCACCTATAAGACCAGGAATCCCAGGGAAAGGAGTTTTTTTTCTCTCTGAACACAGTGGAATCACCATTTCTTCCTGTGAAAATGTGGCAAACACATTTCCCATAAACTGGAATGAAGAGTTCCACAGTGTCTAGTCTGACGAAAGTACATTGTTGATGTCAATGAGTGATGTCGACCTTTCCTTCTCCTGTCCCTAACATCTGCCCCCACTGGTTGTGGACCATTGTCTCCCTCCTCCCCTGGTTCCCACACTGATTGTGGAAAAGCTCTTACTTTGCTATCTCTTCATACTCCTCTGTTTCCTTCTTTCTCTAACCTGTCCCCCAAATCCAAGCACCCTCATGTTCACTGGCATGCTTCTCCATTCTTTGTTTTTATTTTCTTCTGGACAGTCTTATCAAGATGACCTTTCCCTGTGGTACCCTGAGCATTGCGTGTTCCCAAGTATTTCCAGATACTTCCATACAGATGTTAAACTTGCTGTGTAAATGTGATGTGCTACTTCAAGAGGACAGCGTTTTTCCTTTCTCTCCATTTTTCTTCCCATTGTTTAAAAAAAAATTCTTTCTCTTCATTTTTCCTAAAAAACAGGATACATGTGCAGAACATGCTGGTTTGTTCCATAGGTATACATGTGCCATGGTGGTTTGCTGCACCTATAGACCTGTCCTCTACATTCCCTCCCCTCGCCCCCCATTCACCAATGGGCCCTGGTGTGTGTTATTCCCCTCTCTGTGTCCATGTGTTCTCGTTGTTCAACTCTCACTTATGAGTGAGAAGTTGCAGTGTTTGGTTTTCTGTTCCTGTGTTACTTTGCTGAGAGTGATGGCTTCCATCTTCATCCATGACCCTGCAGAAAACATGATCTCATTCCCTTTTTATGGCTGCATAGTATTCCATGGTGTATATGTACCACATTTTCTTTATTTAGTCTATCATTGATGGGCAGTGAGTTCGTAGGAATATAAATCATTCTACTCTAAAGGCACACGCACATGAATGTTTATTACAGCACTATTTTCTTAACATTTTATGACCTCCACCCACTGGTTCAGAGTTATTCATTAACTCAGAAGGAAAATCATGTAGCATAAAACAAAGAAGAATTATGTTTCTGAGTGGACTTCTTTTTAAACTAAAAGAGAACCCAGCAGATGGATCTGTGCTGAGAATGTGAGCCTTTTAGGCAGGCCGTGTCTGCAGAGGCGCTGACCTGGCTGCAGCACTAAACCTTTGATGAGAAATAAGACTGAGAGGATGGGCCTGACAAAGAACTAGTGGAATCCACGGCTTCCCAGCAGGGCATGGGGAATGTAGGTGGCGGGTCCTGTCCCCCCAGTCAGACAGGAGGGAGACTACAAGAGAAGAGCAGCAGAACCAAAAATACCTGGGCTGAAAAAGGAGCAGAGATGGGAGTGGGGAGTCCTGCAGCTGGAGGCTTTGACAGGACCAGCAGATATCAGCGATCAACAACAAGGACCAGAGGAAAGGAAACTCATCTAACGGGGGCCATGTATGGAGAGTGTGACACGGTGGCTCTCCACGCCGCTCCCTCAGACATGGGATGACACAGAAGCACCTCCCTCACCCCTCCCCACAACACGGAGCTCACTACCTGGGGCAGTTAGGCAAGAAGGGAGATACAGGACAATGCTGAATGATCTTATTTTTTTTTCTCTAGAAACTGACTTTTTCACAAGAAGTAATTTAGGATAGTTTAGCAAAATTAGATTTTCCACTTAACATACAGAAATTAAGATTCAAAAGCAAAGTAAATTTTCTTTATAAAGAAATAAAGTTACATATCTGACAAATCTAAGTTTATGATTCACAAAATCCCTCTCTATTACACACATAGAAATGAGCTCCTTATCTAAGTCCCAAAGCCTATGTCTTCTTTGGATTTTCCTCACTTTGCTCGTGGTCTTCCTGACCCCTCGGGTCTATAGAACGTATTCCAACTTTGAGGTCAAAAAGAAGTACAACCACCACCATCCCAAGTCAGATTCCTGGTGCACAGGGTTTCGAATTCTTACTGAGAGCACAGGAATTCTTGTGGAAAGGCCTGCTGTTCCTCATTTTGGAAGACTGGGGCCGTGCAAGGGAAGTTGTCATAAAATTGAGCTGTCATTTTTCAGAGCAGCTCCAGGAAGCACTTTGCACCCACCATGAGATGTGCTACCAGACGCTGCAGGTATTTATCTACATAAAGCAGGTTAGCAATACTCCCAAGCATATTAACAGGTTCTGCCCTGGTTAACCAGGACCAGTGCTGGTCTTAATTTCTCAGGGGAAGTCCCGTTATACCACTCTACCCAGACAAAGGCTATAACTCTTTCAAACAATTATATGTTCTATCTTTCAGGTTTGAAATACCATCTTTTTCTTAATTATAAGCTGGTCATTAAAATGGCTAAAAACATTTCATTGTGAAACTGGAAAGCATTAGCAGGATTTATTGGCTTTCTATCACCATGCTAACATGTCTTAATCTTCCTGCTCTATCTTTTAAAACTAGAATTATTATTTCAATATAAAAAGTTCTCACTTATGGAACCAGCAATGCTCAGCTCTTTTTCAGCCTCCTCTCATTTGATTTTGCAAAAGACTGGTTGTTACCAACCAAAGAGATCAACAGTGAAAGTGGAGGTCCAGGCCTCAGCAGCCAGTGACCGAAATGCCTCCAAACTTCCTCCATTTCAGAGCTGTGGCTGGAAGAAGAAGATAGAGGATTTTCCACTTCAATGCCTCTTTCTTTCTGCCATCACCTTCACCATGGTTACAGATGCAGCCACATTTGACTTAGGATGGGGGAGAAGAATGGACAGAAAGAAGAAGAAAGAAAATGTATTAGTCCATTTTCACACTGCTGATGAAGACATACCAGAGACTGGGAAGAAAAGGAGGTTTAATTTGACTTACAGCTCCACATGGCTGGGGAGGTCTCACAATCATGGTGGAGGGTGAAAGGCACTTCTTACATGGTGGCAGCAAAAGAGAATGAGGAAGAAGCAAAAGCAGGAATCCCTAATAAACCCATCAGATCTCGTGAGACTTAGTCACTATTACAAGAATAGCATAGGAAAGACAGGCCCCCACAATTCAATTACCTCCCACTGGGTCCCTACCACAACACATGGGAATTCTGGAAGATACAATTTAAGTTAAGATTTGGGTGGGTGCACAGCCAAACCATATCAGGAAAGGAGGAAGACAGAGAGGAACGCGGGGAGTTACCGTAAGCAGAGAAGGGGAATCTGATGCACGCTTTGTGAGCTCAACCGGTGGGGAGCAAATTCATTCCCCAAACACTCGGTGTGATCATTTGTCGACTCTGGGCTCAGTTATGTGGGTGGAGGTGGGAGCAAAGTATGGCCTTGCCACAGGGAAATGACAGGGGCCAGGGAAAGGCTGTCAACAAAGACCTTTCCATGGTAGACACAGGGGCAAGGTGCTGGGAGAGGATGAAGGAGGAGGAGAATCCACTCCACTTGCTGAGAAAGGGAATGTGTTTTTCGGATAGCATCATGCCTGAACAGCACCCTGAAAAATACCAATAATAATCACCCAAAACCTCATCTAATCCATGATCATTTGTTGATTCAATACAATTTATGCAATTTCCATCACAACACTATAGGATAGATACTTTAAAAATTATGATCAGGATTATTTCAGTAGAAGAAAATGGAAGGGAGAAAGCCATGTAGAGGGAAGGCAGGAAGCAGACTCACTGGCACAGAGTCCAGTAGGACCCTCAGAGAGGGAGAATGCCAGGCAGCAAAGCTGGGACCTGATTGTGACACTGAAGCAACGTGGGCTCGACCCTACCAACTGGGCACACACCACACAAGACTATTGAAGAGAAGGGAACAGGAAGCTCAGAACTCTCATTGAGAAAGATACTTGGCCAAGGGAGAGAATTGCTTGAGGCCAGCTGTCCAAGACCAGCCCGGGTCACACAGTGAGACCCTGTCTCTACCAAAAGAAAAGAAAGAAAGAAAAGAAAGAAAAGAAGAGAAAAGAAAAGAAAGAAAGAAAGAAAGAAAGAAAACAAAAAGAAAGAATATTCCTGGCCTCTCATGTGGAGGAACCTTCCCAGACTCTCTGTGTTCTCATATCTCAAGTTTGGGATAAAGGAAAGATCCACTTCTTCCCATTCTGCCTTCCAGGGCCGGGTCTGTCCTTTTGGGAGGACCCTGTGACGTGTGGTTTTTCAACACTGCCTGGGGCTGGTGCATTCATCTGTCTCTATCAAAGGGGAAGGTTTATTAGTCAGTGAAGTCAGCTGCAAATCGAAGGCCATATTTTCTGATCAGCGTTATTGGTAATAAAGCAGATATTTTGATACCAAAACATGTAACTTCTGCTTTATCACTGAAGAGATCATGACCCTGGAAAACAAAGCAGGGTGTTATTTATTGGCCCCCAAAACCTAACTGTGTACATTCATGGCAAGAAAGAGAGAGAGAGATTATTTGGATATGCAGTATAAGTATACACTTCTTATTCATGATGAAATGTATTAAAAGGCAAGCTAAACAAAACTGAGGCACAATAAAACTCTTAATAGTTTATCTGAGCAAATAATGATTCCGGAATTAGGAACTCTATGCCAGAAGTGGTTTGGAGCCCTCAAGGAAGGAGTATGAGGGTCATTCTTTTATAGAGTGAAGGAAGAAGCCACACAAAGAAGATGTGTGATTGGTTACAAAGTTGCCTTATTTGTTCTATTCCATCAGAAAGTCTCTAGTTACATAATTGTAAGTTTGTTGGCTGCTTTTGGTTGGTTGAGCTTATGTTCTGTTTTTCAAAATAGGCAATTACAAGAAATAGCTCATTTCACTTATGTTTGCAAATCAAGCAAAGTTGGTGTCACGAGGCCTGGCAGTCTTTGTCTGCTTGAGGCTTCTGCAGGCCTGGTCCCCATTTTAATTTACGTTAACAGATGGGAGACTCAAGTCTGTGCTTTTTTATTTAGCCTCACAAAATGTGAGATTTATTTTTTAACCTGTTGAGGGTGTGATTATTGTGTTCAAAAATACAATATGCTTTCTTGACAACCTGCCTCCCAAATATAGCACAAATAATTTAGTTTGTGTTCAAGTTTAATAATAGTGATCTGTTTAAATGATTTGGGAAAAAAATGTCCTGCCTTGGACATAAAGACATGGCACTGTATTGTTCTCTTGTGGCAATTTAAGGTATTCTGAAGGGCAATTTTTAACACTATCCTTAATAATATGTTATTGAAAAAAATGTTGATCTAAATATGTAATGATCAATTCCCACCAAGGGAAATCTTTGTTAAACATATAGGCAGTGACAACCTTTGACTTTATGTTCCTAACCTAAATAAAAATAGATAAAAGACACTTTGGTCTCACATCTCAGACTTACCAAATCTTTCAATAGCTGAAATAGTTTTATACGAGTCATTTGGGAGAGGAAAGAAGTGATCCCTTCTTCAAATGCAGATGTACCTCGAGGGAATAAAACATCCTCTTACATTTTCATCTAAGTTTTAGTTGAGAAAAATCCCAAATAGTTCTTGAAAAAGAAAGGAATGAAGAAAAGAAAGACCGAAGATAAAAAGAAGCAGAGGAGAAGGGAAGACGGAGGAAGGTACAGAGGGAGGGAGGGAAAGAGAGGAAGAAGGAAAGGCATATTCAAAGCTGGGCCTCTGTACATATTTTAAACAGCTTTATTAAGGTGTAATTGACATAGAAAGAACTGTACAAATTTAATGTGTACCATTTGATGAGTTTGAACATATGCACACACCTGAAACCGCCTTTCCCAAATTATAACTGAGGAAATTATGACAGTGAAAGAAGTCAGACCTAACCGCTCCATCTTGCTTCTAACCTTGAAGCTGTCCTTGTTCATTCCTCAGCATAGGCCGATTAACTTTGGGAAGGAATTCAGTTCATGGTTTGACTCTGAAACAAAATTGGTAACAGCCGTTTCCTGAAAAGACTCTCTTGTTGCCTGGGGACCAGTCTGCCTTTGCAGGACTAATGAATTCACTACAAGATTAGAAATTACAGTTTAGGGGTTGTGCAGCCTCTGGCTCCAAGCATCTAAGCCTCCCCACACCTCTCCTGGGGATATAACATCACTACTGCAAAACCTAAGATCAGGCCTGGCGAACATGGTGAAACCCCATCTCTACTAATAATATAAAAAATTAACCAGGCGTGGTGGCGTATGCCTGTAATCCTAGCTGCTCAGGAGGCTGAGGCAGGAGAATTGCTTGAACCTGGGAGGCGGAGGTTGCAATGAGCCAAGATGGTGACGTTGCACTCCAGCCTGGGCGACAAGTGCAAACCTCTGTCTTGAAAAAAAAAAAAAAAAAAGGGCTTGAGATACTTTGCAGACCCTGTACTCGGTGGATCAGCTGACACCACCCAGACTCGTAATCTGGCTCAATAGTTCTGCCATCCCACCCAGGAACAGAAGCCAGCAAGAACAACTGACTTCTCCCCCTTTGATTCCATCTCCAACATGAACGACCAGCGCTCCCGACTTCCCAAGCCCCTACCCACCACATTATCTTTAAAAACTCTGATTCCCGAATGCTCGAGGAGACCGATTTGAGTAATAATAAAACTCTGGTCTCTTGCACAGGCTTTGCGTGAATTCCTCTTTCTCCATTGCAATTCCCCTGTCTTGATAAATTGGTTCTGTCTAGGCAGCCGGCAAGGCGAACCCCTTGGGCGGGCGGTTACATAGCCATGAAGCCATCAGAACAGTCAAGGCGATCAACATACCCGTCACCTCGAAAACCTTCCTTGCGTTTATAAAGCAAGTTTGCAGGGGGGAGAGAGCGAAGCCAGTGAGGGCTTTCAGATACCCGTCACCTCGAAAACCTTCCTTGCGTTTATAAAGCAAGTTTGCCGGGGGGAGAGAGCGAAGCCAGTGAGGGCTTTCAGAACCCAGATACATCTCAAGAAAACTGGGTAGGCGTTCCCAGCAAGAAACTCTAATATGAATATAGAGGCAAATATTGCACTGGACCAAGGTAACCAGCTAAGGAAGGCTATTGCAATGAGAGGAAAGTCAGGACTCAGTCCCCAGAAGGAAGAGCTGGAGTTGGAGAGTGTATCTGAGGCCATCTGTGTTTGCTAATTGGCCTTATGCAAAGGAAAAGTACATTTCCTCTTATCTTCTTGCAGGAGGTAGTTGTACAACTTAGAGCAGGGAAGTTAGGCTTCTATCCTCTGCCAAAGCCTGGGAGGTGGGGACGCTAGCTTCTCTGATTACGTGTCAAAGGCATGGCTCCCAGGTGCTTGAAAAGAGAGTTTCAGGTTACAAAACTGCCAAGGAGCATTTAAAAAGATTTATATCTCAAACAGGTGATGATAATGACTAGTTTTTCTAAAGCAAATGCTTTAAGGAAAGGGAGTGAAAAGGCCTCTGTGGTTAGGGTAACTGCATTCCCTAAGGGCTGGTGAAAGGGAGTTCAGGCCTAGAAGGAGGACGCCTATCTGAGGTTTGCTCAAACTGAGGGGAACATGGAGGCTACCTTGGTCCTTGGAAATAATTCAACAGAGATAAAATTACTCTGAAAGGTGAGGAAAAAAAGGAAGGCTGCCTGGGGATCCCTGAACTTGGTGACGCTGAGGTGAATTCTGCAAGCTTCCCCTTTATCTCCCTTATATCCCAGACTGGGAACCAGGGTCTTGGACTTTGAACTAACAACAGGCGCAGACCAAAAGAGAATAGGAAAAATAAACAAAAACAAACCTGGGCCGGGCTGGGCCGGTGCGGTGGCTCACGCCTATAATCCCAGCACTTTGGGAGGCCGAGGTGGGTGGATCATTTGAGATCAGGAGGTAGAGACCAGCCTGGCCAACACGGTGAAACCCTGTCTTTACTAAAAATACAAAAATTAGTGGAGTGGTAGTGGCACACGCCTGTAATCCCAGCTACTCATGAGGCTGAGGCAGGAGAATTGCTTGAATACAGGAGGCAGAGGTTGTGATGAGCTGAGACTGTGCCACTGCACTCCAGTTTGGGCGACAGAGCGAGACTCTGCCCAAAAAAAAAAAAAAAAAAAATATGGCTTCTCTCTGGACAAAGTGGCAGGAAAGGGACAGACCAGCAGAGGCCTGGCAGGGGGATCCGTGCCTGAGCACACCTGGGGAAGAGCAGGCCTTCCCAGCCACAACAGCCTGAGCAGGTGCCCTCCCCATCCTAGGTGGTGGTGACTCAATCTGCCAGCAGCATCAACTTCAGCAGAGCCTGGGCAGCTACCTACCCACCATCACCTGTCCCACTCTCAGAGGTGTGGGTGGCCCTTGGGCAGTGCCAGCTAGCCTGATATCCCTGGCACCTCCACCCTGCAGCAGAAAATGGCCCAGGGCCAGCATCCCCCTGAACTTCCCCTTGAATCAGAAAGCAAATCAGGGTCAATATTTGTTTTACGCCCACCCAAAGGCACCTGCAGAGATAGAAATCAGAGACCCAGAGGCATCAGAAGAGTGAAAGCATACCAGAATGTTATTGCAAGTACTCTGAAAACTAAAACGTTATTGGATATAAAGCTTATAAAAGTAAGCCAAGACCTACAAGCTAAACTTAAGAAAGTTGAAAAAAAATGTTTAGCAAAATAAGTTTGTCTGCTAGAATATATTTAAATGGGATCAAAGTCTCCCAACATCCAAAATGTCTAGAATATGATGAAAAAGCGGATGTCATACCACAAACCAGGAAAAGCACAATCTGAATAGTATAGACAATCCACTGTTGCCAATGAGAAAATGAACACCAAAATGAATCAGATATTAGAATTATCCGACAAGAAATTTAGAGCAGCCATCATTCAAGTGCTCCAATGAACAATTTGAATTATCTTGAAACAAATGAAGAAATAGAGAATCCCAGCAAATGAATTAAAGTTACTAAAGAATTCTAAAGGCCTTGCCTAACAGCCTCTGTGTGCAAAGTCCAAGTATGCATCAATACTGTCTGTGACAGAGGGGCCAAGGTCATTGGTCCTCAGCAACACATTCTCATGGTGATATATCATGTCATTAATAATTTTTAAATAAGCTACAGCATCTTAGATTGTGCCTGCCTCAAGAGAAGTCTGTCTCACTAGCTAAACAGATTTCCTCCCAGGTTGCAGGTTTTAAAAGCAACCTTCCCCCTTCCCAAGTAAGAAGTGAGGTCTTCTCAGTCCTTATTGTGCAGACAATGACCTGTTCAAGAAGATGCCTGAGACCTGGGGATTAAAAAGGTTGGCCCTCCAGCCACGTGTGGTTGCCTTTTTACAATGGATATTTCTGGAATTTTCCCACATTTTCATCCACTACTAGATGGACTTGTCAGGTTTGAGTCTCAGTTTACTCCCTGGTGAGACAGTGTTCTCGCCTGGGCCCAGAAACAGACAATAATTGCACTCAAAAGGGATAAAGCCTTCAGGAGAGGAGACTTCCCAAAGTCCAAACACCTCAAGGCCAGATCTAATCAGATCTCAAATTGATCACAGCCTCTTTTAAATTCACTGGAAATCCTGCAGTAGAGGTTGTTGTGAAGTTATAAGTGGCTTCATTTGGACGTCTAAGGTTTGTGGTACATTTTCTTCTAATTCTTTAAATCACCTTTCAAAACATAAGTGAGAATATGCTACCATTATATGAATTTCCTCAAGAGAATATTTTAACTATTTGTATTTAGAGTGTCAAATTCCGATCTGTTAATAATTTTATAATAAGGTACAATACGTGTAACTGTTTCCTCAGTGACAGTCCATATATGACTATGAGGTTGTATTTAATAAGGATTTATCAATTTAACAGTGATTAAATTGTCCATTGTCATTAATGATAGTGAATTCATGCATTCAATTTCAAAGTAACTATTTTTTTTCTTAAATTCTGGAATTATTCTCATTACCAGCTTCCTATTTATTAAAGGTAACACTTCAGTTATCATGAGGAGCAGTAATCACAAGCAGTCTGTTTTCTACTAGTTGCCACCTGCATTGGCATTTTACTCAGAAAATACCTTTTGTGTTGTTTTGTTTTTAACATTTCTCAGTCCTAACAAAGTTTTGTTTTTTTAATTTTTTTTTGAGGGGGTGGGAAGCCTTTATGTTTTTGCAGCATCTCACTTGGGTTTAGCCATGACAAAAGTCAGAAGATGTAAGTACGTCTCCTCACAATTCTAACATGCCCAGTAGTAAAAATGTTGTATTGGTTTGTGTTAACCAATTTTCCTATATAAAAATCTACTTGGAAAATCTATATATAAAAATATTTTAGAGTTTTTTCTTCTTTTCTTATATTATGACATGGATTGATTATTATTTTAATGATATTAGTAAAAATTGAATTTCCCTACATTAAATAAGCTACTTCTCAAAAATTTATTTTAGCTGAGCATTCTAACATCTATTTACAGAAGACTCAAAGTTAATTTTTTAAATGAAAGTTTTCACTATTTCAACTCGATGCCATATTTAAAAACCTATTTAAACATACACATAGTTATTTGGGCTACCTAAAACTGCTGGTCCAATAGTATCACATTAATTGAACTCTGAGAGATTGTATCAAGATTTAACATAAAATGTATACTGTCCTTGTTATGCAGCTCAAGGTCAGCAATATGAGCATTTATGGTATCTCAGCTGCATGAAAATAAAATTACAATCAGGCTAAGTGGTTTCAAAAGCTCTAAAAGCCAAACGAAGCTCTAACTGGAGTTTGCAGGGCTGGCACATCCCATGATGTGATGAAGAACTATTCCAGAGATACCGAAGAAAATAACAGAGAAAACACCAAAAACGTCAACAAAGTATTAAACTCTTCAGCATTTACATCTATCTGGAATAAACCAGAGTATCCCAGATTAGCATGAAATTTAATGATCTTTCAATCCTGTGTTTCTCACATTCATTGTGTGCCTCAAGAATCATCTGGGGTGATGGAAAAACACATTACTGAGCTTCACCCCAAAGTTCTCATTTGGTAGGACGGGGTGGGACCTGAAATGTGCATTATTAACAAGTTCCCAGGGTTGCTGATGCTGCTGGTTCATCCAGGGAACACACTTTGATAACCATAGTTGTAGAGAATTAGATGTGATCATGTGTACCAATTCCAAGAAAAATACCAGGCTTATGATAAGCCCTCAGTAAATCCTAGCTAGTTAATAAAAGTAGTCAAAGAAGCAGCAGAAATAGAAACAGCAACATTTTTCTCTTAAGACTATGCAAAATGCAGAATCCACTTCTGTAGATCCTTCTTCTGAGCAGGGTGGTTTTCTTGGGCACCAGGTTTCTCTGCAATGATGAAGTTTCTTCTCAATTTTTACACTTCTTATGCCTTCATATTCTACCCTAACTATGTGTGCAAAGGATAATGGGCAAGGAGAAAAGAGAAGGATTTGAGATTCTAATATCTCAATAAATTTACCTTGTAAAAGTTGTGCTAAAAGTGAAGTGGGAATATGAGAGAGATGGGATGGTATTGTTATAGATCCATGTATTTTAGTTCAGTATTATGGAAATGAAAAACTTTTCAAGATAAGATCCAGGAAATGAGCAGAATATGAGTTTCAGTTAGGAAGGGACTATATTTGCTTAACTTACCACCCCATTGACTTATACAGTGAATTAATTCAGTTGACTAAAGTTAAGCGATATTGACAAATTTTGAATTCTAGAAGGCTGGATGGTGTACCAACTGTGTGCTGATTGAGAACACCATTGTGGACCAGGTAGAGCCTCCTTGCAAAGTGAAGAGAAGCGACTGGGAATGTTATGATAACCCCAACAAAAAGAGTTAAATGGAGATGCAACCAAATGGTTAGGTTAGTGAATGGGAGGAGGACAATGCGTACGAAGAAACACACAATCAAATTGATAAGTAAATCTGTAAAGTCTCCGATCATGAACAACATATTCTGAGATAGTGATCTATGAAACATCCAGCGGAATTAGGGAATATTTTAAAGAAGTGCAAATATTTGAGTGAGGTTTCTAAAAATGAATAGGAATGTCATAGGTGGAGAAAGAGATATTATCCATGGTAGAGGAAATTGTACTTCAAAAAATATGGAAGCACAAAATAAAACTGGTTGACCTAGAGGAGAATTAGAAATCATTCATCACAATGAAAACAACAAAAATATATGTGTGTGGGTATGTCCCTTGAATAAACTATGATTTTGTTGTGGCTAAGAAACATTCCTATTTCCAATTACACACCCCACAATCACCCAACAGCCTGGCTTCTTCATTCTTTTGCCTACTCAGAGCCTGTACCCACAAAGCTGAGTGTAGTTAATTAAAAACATACAACCCTGTTAGTATGTTTCATTTTAAAGTTATAGACACACCTTCCAAGTGATTCTCCAACAATCCCTGGTTGTCATAGGACAATTACATGGTCAACTAATTTGTCTACTCACTGAGATTAAAATTTCACAGCCTGTCCCTCCCTCCTTCAATTTAGCTAATGTCTTTACTGATTATTTCCACTGAGACATAAAATGAGATTTCTTTATCTATCACCTTTAAATCCAATCCGTGTTTGTGCCTTCTTAGATACTTTGTTCCTTTTCCTTGCTTTTGGCAGTTTGAACACATTAGTTACAGTGAGATAGAAGAAAGCAATTCTAGTAGCAAGCTGTTGACACTGGTCTAATTTTTAGTAGAGCAGACCAAATGAGCAAGAGAGGCAAACTTTGCCAAAATCTTTCTTAAAAGAGTAGGTTCAAGTCAATTCTTCAAAAACCACTGCATACCCTTCCACTAATGACACTGTTCTTTGCCATAAATCCCTCTTAAACTTCTCACCACATCTCTCAAAGTGGAACCAAGTAGACCCACAGCTGTCCTGCTTCTGACTGCTAATTTTCTTTGCATGTCATTTAATTCATCAAATACCATGGATGCAAATTGGGAGACAATTCTGTTAGATCAATGGTGCACTTTTGACCAAAACTTTTGAAAATTAACTTTGAGACATAATTTACATAGACTAAAATGGACACAAATGAAGAGTGCAGATCAAGAGGTTTGACCAATAGCCCTTCCCACCACCATCACAATCAGCCTATGGAACATTTGCATCATCACAGAAAGTTTCCCGGTGCTCCTTTAAGGTCTATCTAACTGGACCCCTGACTCTAGGCAACCTGTGATGTAACTTCTAATTTCTGTCACTGTAGATTGACTTCACTTTTCTAGAATTTCACGTAAATGGCATCACACGCTATAAACTCTTCTGAATCTGGCTTCCTCAGAGGAATATGTTTTAGATTGCTCCATAACGTTGCATGAGTTGATATTTCTGGCTATTTTATAACCAAGTAATATTCCTGGCCAGACAGACATTAATTTGTTTATACATTCACTGTTAAAGAACTTTTAAAGTTTTCCCAGGGTGGAGCTATTACCAAGAGACCTGCTCTAAACATTTCTGCAGAAGTAAGTGTGTGTGAAATGTTTTCATTTTCTCGGGTAAATATGTAGGAAATAAATTGCAGAATCATGTGTAACTATAGGCTTATGAAAAAGTGTCAAACTGCATCCCTTAGCAGTCATTGTACCATTTTACATTCCCTCAGCATTGCATGAGAGATCCACTTGCTCCATATCCTTGCCAATGATTGGTATTCTCAAGTATTTCTACCTTTAGCAGTTTCAATTTCATTGTTATTTTTACTTGCATTTTCCTGACAACTAAGATGTTCAGTATATTTTCACTTGATTATTGGCTATTATTGGAGATATGTGTGTGTGTGTGTATATAATATATGTTGTGTGCTCATATTTTTGGACTATTTTAATTTTGTCTTCTTATTGAATCTCAAGAGTTCTTTGTATATTATATATTTATATCACAGAGAGATATAGATATGGTATCATACATGGTTTGAGGTAAAGAGAAAGATTTATTTATTCCCCTATGCATATACATTTGGTACAGAACAATTGGTTGAATGATTTTTCTTTTTCCATCTAATTGCCTTGGAATCTTTGTTAAAATCAACTGACCTTTTATGTATGTCTGTTCTTGACTCTATTTTACTCCACTGATCTACACGACTATTCTACGTCAGTAACATACTGTTTTGATTACTATAGCTTTGAAGTAAGTCTTAATACCATATAATCTAAGTCTAACTTTTGTTTTTCTCTTTCAAAGTAGTTTCAGATATCCTAGATCCTTTATATTTCCAAGTAAATTGAAACACAAGTTGTCAATTTTTACAATAAACAAATAAATAAATGTAACCCTGCTGGTAATTTGATTAGAAGTTTCTAATAGAAACTTCAAACCAAACAGGGAGAAGACATCCTTCACCTCTCTCTTCCCTTTCAAATGGTATCTACAATTGCCATCTCCATCTTGAATACAGATCATTATTCGTTCTGTTACTCAGGCAAAAGTCCCTAAGAGGCATGTGGAGATCTGTATATCATTTGGGGTAAAAATGAACATCTTAACAATATTGAGTCTTCTAATCTATCAATATGGATTACGATTTCATTTACTTTAGGTCATTTTTTAAAAAAATAGTTTTTGTAGTGTTTCATGTACAGGTCTTGCACATATTGTATTGCAAGATTTGTCCTATGTATTTGATATTCTTGGGACCTCGATTAAGTACTGAATATTCTAGGATACCATTGTAAATGATCATTTAAATATTTTTACTTTCAAATTGTTGTTTGCTTAAATGTAGAAATGCAATTAATTTTTAATATTGACCTTGTATGCTGTGACTCTGCTAAATGACATATCAGTGCTACCAGCACTAAGAAGCCTAAAGATTTTTTACATGCACAATCATCTTCTCTACAAATAGGGACAGTTTTACTTCTTCATTTCCAATCTATATGACTTCTTTTTTTACTTGTCTTACTGTACTGGCTAGAATCCTCAGTAAAATGTTGAATAGTAGTAGTAAAAGCAAATGTCCTTGTTTTGTTAGTGAACTAGGAAAAAATTCAGTCTCTCATTATGTTTGACATTAGCTATTTAAATATATTTTTTATTTTTAGCTATATTTTTATGGATGCCTTTCACCAGATTGAAAAATGTCTCTTATTCCTAGTTTGGTGACAGAATTTCATCATGAACAGGTGTTGATTTTTTAAAAGCTTTTTTTTTTTCTTTTTTGACTTATTGATATGGTAGATTACCTTAATTTTAATATATGCAAACAAACTTTGCATATCCTGGGATAAAATATATCTGTCTATATGTGTGTACACACACACACATATAGGATGGATACAGTTTGCTTAAACTTTGACTTTTTTTTTCTCTGTATTAATGAGTGATTTTGTCTATAGTTCCCTTTTTTTTTTATAATGGTCTTCATGAGTCTAAAATCAGAGAAATACTGGTCTCATGGTATGAGTTCCATTTTCCTGTACACTATGGTTCTGTTTTCCTGTACACTATGGAATATTTTGTGTGAGATTGGTATTTTTCCTTAAATGTTTGATAAAATCTTGGCCTGCAATTTTATTTGTGGGAAAATTTTAATTTTTTTTTTTTAAGATGAAGTCTCGCCCTGTTGCCCAGGCTGGAGTGCAATGGTGTGATCTCAGCTCACTGAAACCTCCACCTCTCAAGTTCAAACAATTCTCCTTCCTCAGCCTCCTGAGTAGCTGGGCTTACAGGTGCCCGCCACCACTCTCAACTAATTTTTTGTATTTTTAGTGGAGACGGGGTTTCACCATGTTGGCTAGGTTGGTTTCAAACTCCTAACCTCTTGATCTACCTGCCTCGGCCTCCCAAAGTGCTGGAATTACAGATGTGAGCCACTGTGCCCAGCCTCAACTTTTTTCTCAAATCATTGTAACCAGATTCTGAGATTACATCCACTGGAAAGGCTCCTTTCAAGGTTGTCAGTAACTTCCATCTTGCCTAATTGAGTAGTCAAGCTTCTGTCTTCACCTTCCAAAACCTTCCCTTGTTTAGCATAGCTTACCATTTCCTCTTCAAGTCCTCCTTGAAACACCTTGAACTTGAACGCTTGGCTTCTGTGACACTGTATTCTTCTGCATTTACTCTCTGACTATCTCTGTCTATTTTGTGTTTCTCTTATTCTCCAGACTCCAAATGTTGGCATGCTGGGCCGTCTCAATTTTGGCCTCCTTCTCTCCTCTACTTTTATTCACCTTCCAGGTGATCTCATCTAATCACAATGCATTATATATCATCTAGGTGCTGAAACACCCAAGTTTATCTTACAAATCTTGACGTCTTTTTTAATCTTCGTGTCCTACTACCTACTCAGAAACTCTACTAGAATGTCTAATAGAAACTTCAAACCAAACAGGGAGAAGACATCCTTCACCTCTCTCTTCCCTTTCAAATGGTATCTACAATTGCCATCTCCATCTTGAATACAGATCATTATTCGTTCTGTTACTCAGGCAAAAGTCCCTAAGAGGCATGCTTGTTCTCTCTCTTTTCCACGCACCATATACTTAGTCAAGCTGTCATCCCCATTTTCACTTCCACAGGCAGCATCTGAACATTCTGGTTGCTCCACATCCTAATACTTGGCATTTTCCATTGTTTCCTTGTAGCCATGCTAGTGAATATCTAGTGGCATCAAATTGTGATTTTAATTTGCAGTAACCTGATGGCTAACAAACTTGAGAGCCCCTTTCCATGTTACTGTTTGGTCAAATATATCATATTCTATAAAAACACCCATGTCTTCTGCCTGCTTTATGTTGGGTTATCTTTTCTTATTGATTTTTAGTTCTTTATATCTTTATATTCTGAATATCTTGGATATGAGGCATTATACACACACACATATGTACACACATGGGTGTATACATATTTGTATACATATGTGTGTATATGCATGTGTATTTGTATATGTATACACATATACATGTGTATTTGCAATACACATATTGCAAATATCACCACCCTCTCTACAGGCTGAATTTTTCCTCTCTTGATGGTGTCTTTTGACGAACAGAAGGTATTAATTTTCACGTGGTCCCATTGGTCAAACATTTCCTCTATGGATAATGCTGTTGGTGTACTATTTAAGGAACTTTGAGTACTCCAAGCTCATAAAGATGGGTTCCAACAATCTACTTTTACCCGACAGCCAGTGAATCTTTCTTGAAATATACATAAGACAAGAGAATACTATTCCCAGACGTAAAACCTTCTACTGGCTTCCCCTCATGTGTAAAATAAATCTGAACTCTAGCCCCTGACTGGGTTTCCTTCACTCTTCCTTCACTTGCTTCTCCCAATCACATTGATCTCGCTCTTCCTTAAACATGCCAAGTTGTTTCCACCTGCTGTTTTTTTCTGATCTAATTGGCTTATTCTCTCACTCCTTTGAAGCTTCTTCTCAAATATCACCTCCTTAGAGTAATATTCCCTCATCGTCTATAAAGCAAGCAAACAGCAGGTAGCCCAGACATAAACTATCCTGTGTACTATTTTAGCCTGCTTTGGTTTCTTTTTATTCACAAAACTTATCTCTACCTGACACATATTTATTCACCCACTTCATTTCACTACAATGTAAACTGCGTTTTCAAAGAGCCTTTGTATCTTTTGTTTATTGCCTTATCTCAGATGCCTGGAACAATTATTTACTCATAAGACAGCTCAATAATATTTACCGGATGTTGAATAATGTTGCACATGCCTATGCAGAACAGGTACCTAATGAATGTGTATTAACATGCATTGATTTCCCCCATTTTCTCAGTCATTTCAAACTTACCTAACTTAAAACCACACTGGCTCAAGAGAAATTGGGAGCTTCTTTCTCAGGCTGAGATTCTGTAGTTCTTTTGACATAAAATTGCTTTTTTCAACAGGCAGCAGAGTACTGAGTGGTTAACTTCACAGGACTGACTTTCATCTTGCTTTCACTGTATGAAAGGTCATTGTAGAATTTGTATTTGACCTATGACACAATAAAAGACAAGAAACTTTGTCTGGGATGGGAAATGTTTTCAAGCCATAGATCTGGTGAGTTTCTATCTCGTCATATAGAAAAATCAAGCTGAGGAACAAAATATATTTGGTGTTAGTCACCAAACAAGGCAGAGATGAAAGTTAAAAGAAGACAACTAAGTATTCAACATACTCTTAGAAGTAAAATTCTTCAGCAGTTTCCATTTTAAGTTTGTTACCTTAAAAACATAAATTGCTGACAGGGTGCAATGTTGTAAATCAACCCACATCAATATTTATTGAGTAAATGCTTCACAGAAGACTTTTTTCTCATTGAGCTTATCGGGCATTAAAATGTATCACATCATAAAAAGGAAATCAATTGCCCGACTCTAAAATGTAGCTCTTAAATTTTCCTACCAGCCATTTGAAAAGCTAAACTCTGCTTATAGGGGGATAATGCCAGGATTTTGAATGTGATCTAATGAACTCAAGATGAGTTTGTAAGGAAATTTTAATTTTTTTAAAAAAGGATTTATTGATTGCTATTTATGGAACAATAAGATATCATTGCTTTTATTTGCTAGTGTATTTCATTCAGATGTAGGGAGGTACTCCATTAAGAAAATCCCAACATTCTGAGATGGTTGATCAAAGAGATATTTAGTGCCAAATTCAGATGTGCTTTGAGTGATATATAATCAAACATGATATGAGAAATTAAGCCAAAATTGACTCAGTAAAAACATACAAAATACAAATTGCTGAAAGTCTTCTTTTTAATTTTAATGATATATCTTAGAAATGGTTCAACTCATACGAATTTGGGCAAGACTAGTATAAAAAGCAGGAACATTAAGAATCATATTTGAACTTAGTTCAAGGAAACAACTGTCAAACTCTAAATGTTGAAAGAAGCAGTGATGGAATCTAGTGAATGATGATGATGATGATGATGATGGTGATTCACGGCCAGCAACTCCTGTGTATTTGACATTGTTTTTACAGCTAATGTGTCATTTAATATTCGTAAGTGTTGTGGATGTGGAAGTAACTTAAAATAAGGCAAAGGACAGATAACAGTTTCCCCATTGTGTACTTTAAAATGTGCGACTCAGATTAACTAAGTGACTTTCCAATATTGACAATGTTAACTATTGCCAGGGAGGGGACTAACGTACTCCTCATTACATAACACTCCTAGGATTTCTTTACCTTGTGATTCTAAGATGTAACGCTAACATCATTGGCTCAAAGCCCACTTTACATGCAGCGCACACCCATTTGTGTGTCCATTCTATATGAAGGGCTCGTGTTCACAAGACGCACTAAAGCCAAGATAAGAAAAACAAGATATCCTCTTTTATGAGAGTTACAATCTACTAAGGCAACAGGCATCAAAAAGTTAATTATGCCAATACATGTTTAATCTACTTAATATATGTACATATTTCTATATAGTTAATACATACTTAAAAAATAAAAAATACTTAACATAAAAATATGTATTAATAGGTCTATTTTTTACCAGCAGTGTGTCTGGGGAAGTCTCAAACTCTCTATTCCTTCCTGTGCTCACCTGTACAATGGAAGATTAAATGAAAAAATGCATGTGTTCTGCTATACATGGTTCAGGACACCTGGGAATTTTCAGCCAGTATGTTACTACTCAATAACAATTATTGTTACTCTAATTATAGCAATAAAATATTGCTCTTATATAAATAAGATGGATTTAACATAGCATATGTACAATAGCTATTAATAAAAACACATTTATTCAAAGGCAGATTATGTTTTTATACAGATTTCTCATTGGACTCTATTTTATACCATCCCAAAGAGGCTTTAAGAATCACACACAAGTGGCTCAAGCCTGTAATCCCAGCACTTTGGGAGGCTGAGACGGGCAGATCACGAGGTCAGGAGTTCGAGACCATCCTGGCTAACATGGTGAAACCCCGTCTCTACTAAAAAATACAAAAAGCTAGCCGGGCGAGGTGGCTGGCCCCTGTAGTCCCAGCTACTCTGGAGGCTGAGGCAGGAGAATGGCATAAAAACCCGGGAGGCGGAGCTTGCAGTGAGCTGAGATCCGGCCACTGCACTCCAGCCCGGGCGACAGAGCGAGACTCCGTCTCAAAAAAAAAAAAAAAAAAAAAAGAATCACACACAAGCCATTAACTTATATTGAGATGAATTTAAAATGTAAGGTAAATTTATTCATTATATACAATGTATTTTCATGTTTCATGGTAGTTGTGTTCTATAGTTGTTGTAAATACTGAATTAACAAATACAGAACCGTTGCTCCTAAGGGAAGTACAGGGTTAGATTCCTGTGAGCCTCCGGTCATTTTCATCAAACAATCTATACATAACCTCTTGGTGTGTGTGATTTTCTTGAAAGACACCTCATCTGATGTATATGATTGATGCATTAACATTATGAACTCATTGATGATCTGTAACTCATGCCCAACTGAAGCTGATACCTGACTTCTTATATCTAGGAACACTAGCCAGCAGTTTGGCACCATGGTTAGGGGCCATTGTAGACGCAGAATCATCAACAAAAAGCATACAAATAGGGCCGGGCACCGTGGCTCATGCCTGTAAACTCAGCACTTTGGGAGGCCAAGGCGGGCAGATCATTTGAGCTCAGGAGTTCGAGACCAGCCTGGCCAACATGGCGAAACCCCATCTCTACTATAAAAAATACAAAAAAAAAAAAAAAATTAGCCAGACATAGTGGCGTCTACCTGTAGTGCTAGCTACTAAGGAAGCTGAGGCAGGAGTAATCGCTTGAAACTAGGAAGCAGAGGTTGCAGTGAGCCAAGACCGCACCCTGCACTCTAGCCCGGGCAACAGAGTGAGACTCTGAAAAAAAAAAAAAAAAAAAAGCACACAAATGTCAAAATCATGGCACTACACAGACTGCAAAATGAGCACATGTTCCTACTGTGACAACTGAAACCAAAAGGGGGCTACAAATAAATCTTAGCAAGGCAAATTCACAAATAAAGATTTCATGAAATGATGAGAATCAACTATACTTGCTATTGTCTTTGCTCATTGAAACCTGGAGAAATTGAGAAAGAATTTGAATAACACCAAGTTACACTCAGTGGCAGGAGAATTCTTGTTCTTAGAGGGAACCTGACATGGTTTGGCTGTGTCCCCACCCAAATCTCAACTTGAATTGTAGTTCCCATAATCCCCAAGTGTCATGGGAGGGACCTGGAAGGAGGTAATTGAATCATGGGGGCGGTTACCCCCATTATGTTCGCATGGTAGTGAGTTCTCACGAGATCTGATGGTGTTATAAGGAGCTTTTCCCCATTTGCTCAGCACCTCTCCTTCCTGCTGCCCTGTGAAGAAGGCTGGCCTTGCTTTTCCTTCACCTTCAGTGATGATTGCAAGTTTCTTGAGGCCTCCCCAGCCATGCTGACCTGTGAGTCAATTAAACTTCTTTCCTTTATAAATTACCCAGTCTCAGGTATTTCTTCAGAGCAGCGTGAGAATGGACTAATACAGTACCCTATAAACCTGCAATGCTAAAGCAGAAATAGTGTGACTCAAAAGCTAGTTTTCACTGTATTTGGACTGTGGTTTTTTTTTTGAATCAGGTTGATGGTCATAATTGCCTGGTTACTTTATTAAGAATATAACTTCCAAGTCTCACTCCCATCTTGCAGAAACACAATCTTTAAAGACAATGGGAAAAATAAATTTCATCTTTAAAAATGCAGAATTGTTTTGGTCAATAATTACAAAAGTATCTCAATACTTCATAAAACCTTGTGGTCATCAGTATGGATGTCAATCATAATTATGTATGGCCAAAATATGTCTACTTGATCAGTCTGATTTCAGGGTACTAGTAGTTGTTAACACTGTCAACAGATCTCAGTCTGTTATTTCAATCCGGCATCATGACCCAGGTTAAATTATTTTACGTTATTATTTAACATTTAAAACAAATATTAAGGCATTTCGTTCATCTTTGACAAGAAACAAGCCATTTTTAAGACAAAGCAAAAACAGAAGTACTGTTTTTTGAGACAGAATTTTGCTACTTGCATTTGATCGATTTATGCATCACTGGATATATGTAAATTTCAGAATATACCCCTCTCTGCAGCATAAATATAGGTTGGCCTACTCAAAATAAAGCTTTATTTAAGGCTGTGTAATGTTAAGACTGGACTGATCTCTCTGATTCTTAAATAATTTTCTCAATTTATTCCCAAGCAATTGTTTTATATTTTTCTTTTCCTTCCTTTTCCCCATGTTTGTTAAGTAAATCTCTTTGTAACAAAATAAATCTTTCTGGCACAATATAAAAATATAAAAGTTATGCCTATGTACATGTCTGAATGCATGCACATACACACATGCATACACGCACACACATGTGCACACACACGTATGTTCCTGCTCCAAACACAGGCAAATGTCTAGTACTATCTTAAAATTCTAAGTTCATTTTATACTGTAGCATTGATATGGTGGTTAAATTTGTTATTAAAATTTAAAAAAATACTTGGAAAACTTAGAAATTCTAGGTCAGATAGGTTTTATGCAAGGAGTGATTTATAGTCAAATTAAAATATCTGTGTGATTATATTCTTTCTATATTTCAGCACTAAATAAGAACATACTTGCTAAAACTTGCCTCAAAATACACTCTGATTGATTTGCCGCTGTGAGTACCTTAAAGTAAAATCCAACTGGACTCATAGGCATCTTCTTCCTGGAGAAGATTGCAGATAATATTATGTTAGAACATCATTTTATGGCTCTCACGTTTCCATAAATGCCTCCACAGCTGAGAGAAAACAGAGTCAAACTTCAGTGAAGCATTTGCAGTGTAATGGTTCTCTGAGGTTGTAGTTTCAGCATTTATTTTTGTCAGTAAAATCTGCCCTTTGTTGAAATAAAAGGATGTCTATCTTTGAAACTCAGCTTGCATTTGAATGAGGATGTTAAAACAATTAAGCACTGGGCTCTATCATTCTGCCATCCGCTTCTCCTGCATAGCTAAAACACTGAACATCTTGAGCTGTGTGGTGCCTGGAGCTGTGCCACGTGGCGTGGATACAGTCAGCAAATATGGGAACTGCCAGTTACCATGTCCTCTGTATTCTGTCCCAATCATTCTGATTTCTCCCAGGGAAGGTTAGTCTCACTTAGGACACCATAGTCCATAAACTGTAGCTTTAGCAATGAAATTTGTTCAATCACAGTAAGGTTCACAAATACTCTGTCCCCAAATGGCAAAACACAGAAATGGGAAACAGTTGTGTAAATACCAAAAATGTAACTCTTGTAATATAAAAAGCAGGAAAACATCAGCACCAGCAGTAACTAGAACTTACTTGGCACATGCTGTATGTTAGGCCCAGACTAAGAGCTTAACATTTAAAAAATTTTAATTACCACAGCACCCACATGGGACTGATACCATTATTATTCCCACTTTCTGCACCCGCATGTCCATTGCAGCATTATTGACAATAGCTAAGATATATACACAACCTAAGTGACCAATGACTGATGTGTGGATAAATCAATTGTATACACACACACACAAATGATGGAATATTATTCAGCTTTAAGAGACAAGGAAATCCTGTCATTTGCAACAACATAAACGAACTTGGAGGCATTATGCCAAGTGAGATACACCAGACATAAAAAGAAAAATAGGCATGATCTCTCTTAAATGTGCAATCCTAAACAAAAGTTAAATGCATAGAAACAGAAAGAACTTTAGAGGTGAGGGTAGGAGGAATGAGAGATGTTGGTCAAAGGGTACAGACTGTACTTATTTAAGATAAAGTTGAGAGCTCTAATATACAACATGAGGGCTACACTTAATATTATTGTATTGTGTATTGGAAATTTGTTAAAAGGATAGATTTTAGGTGGTTTTACCATATACACAGAAAAAGATAATGATGTGAGACAACAGATATGTTAATTACCTTGACTGTAGTGATCATTTCACTCTGCATATTGTATATCAAAACGTCATGTAAGGCCAGGTGCGGTGATTCCTGCCTGTAATCCCAACAGTTTGGGAGGCCCAGGCAGGTGGATCACTTGAGGTCAGGAGTTTATGACCAGCCTGGCCAACATGGTGAAATCCCGTCTCTACTAAAAATACAAAAATTAGCCTGGCACAGTGGCGTGCACCTGTAATCTCAGCTACTCAGGAGGCTGAGGCAGGAGAATCACTTGAACCTGGGAGGTGGAGGTTGCAGTGAACCGATTTCGCTCCACTGTACTCCAGCCTCACCGATAGAGTGAGACTCTGTACCAAAAAAAAAAAACCACAAAAGTACACCTTCAGTACATAAAATGAAAATGAAATGAAATAAAAACAAACAAAATCAACAAAAATGCATAAACAAAGAACAGAGAAGAGTAACAGGAAGAGGATTTTATCACCCAAGAACATGCCTGTAAAAATTTACATTTAAGATTTATCCAGTGCCTCTACATATATTATCTTACATTTGTTCTCATGTAGGTTATTATGTGTATTATACGGGTTTAAAAACTGAGGTGCGTTGGTGTTAGCAATTGCCCAAGAACACAGTGCAACCTAAAGCCAGGATTCAAACCCTGGTGTTCTAATGCTGAATCTTCTACTCTTTCCTTGAGTAGAAAGACAGCACTGGCCTGCACTGATTTAATTCAAAATAGAAACGCCCACAAAAAGAAAATACTTCAAATGATTTAGATTTTCCTAGAAGAAACGCCAACTTACAAATACCAACCGAGACTAAAAATGTGTGTGCTACGAAAAAAGACTTTTGCTAAAGTATAATCTATTTTATTCATATTTCATAGGTGTGTTCACACCATTATTACAGACGATAGTTTCTGCACAAGATACTCGGTTACCATAGTCTTCTGTTTATACCTTCTCTATTCATTAGCTCCTTGCTTTCTGTAATTGAAAATGCTTTCCAAGCCATTTGTCAACATGACTCACGTTTTAACCTCTCTGGCAGGCCCTTACCTGCCTCTACATAGCATTAGTCCATGGCCCAGATGCTATCAGAGTTTCAAGTGAAAAACAGCATCAGAAATGCCATAGGGGGATAGTTATCAGTGGCCGTTATTTAAACATATAATGTGTAATGGGTGTATTTAAAAAGAGCTCTCTTAATTTGCAAAATCATTTCTTAGAGTAGATTCTCACCTGGGAGAAGGACAGAGAGGTAACAGATGATGTGTGACCAAGGAGAGCAATACAATTTTACAGTTATCAAAAGTTTTCCAAAATAAAAAATAGTGAAAAGCTCTGCTTTGGCATCTGTCTAGAAAGATAATTATGACATCTAATATTTTAGGAGAAGAATCATTAAGAACTCTGGTCACATTGTTGCTGATTGTTTGAGGTGTAGTTCATCCCTACTAAAGAACATACATGACCTACTATCTGGAATAAGGTTATAATCACCTCCAACTTACCCACCAATGTTTTGATATTATTCATTTCTGATACCATTAGAGAAATTATTTTAGAAGTTATTATTATATTAGGTTATATCATATATAACACTTTGGTCACTATTTTTATGCTTTTCCTTTAATGCTTTCATGGATAAGACTCTTATCTACCTAAAATTTTGAGAGCAAAAGCTATATACCCTTGTATTAGTTCATTCTCACACTGCTATGAAGAATACTACCCAAGACCGGAAAATTACAAAGGAAAGAGATTTAACTGACTCACAGTTCTGCATGGTCGGGAAGACCTCAGGAAACTTAGAATCATGGCAGAAGGGAAAGCAGGCACATCTTACATGGTGGCAGGTGAGAAAGCATGCATGAGAGCAGGAAAAAACTGCCATTGATAAAACCATAAAATCTTGTGAGCATTTATTCACTATCATGAGAAGAGCATGGGAGAAACTACCCACATAATCTAATCACTTCCCTCCCTCCACATGTGAGGATTACAGGTTCCTCCCTCGACATGTGGAGATTATAATTCAAGATGAGATTTGGGTGAGGACACAGAGCTGAACCGTATTAACCCTCACGGTACATAGACTCTTAACATGAAGCTTTCAACCTAGAAATAGTCTATAGCCACTTCACCAAGTTGTTTTATATCAGGCTTCAAGGTATTAATTAACTGACTGATAATTTCCCAATTCAAAATATATTTTAGAATACAGACTCTGTACTTGGCACTGCATTAGATGTCATATGAGACAATATTGAATTCTAACTGCATAAGTAAGGTTTTCTTCAAAACAAAGGCAATTTATTTAATTTGAAAATTATGAGATTAATAATATTAGATATTTAATTGTGTATGCAGAAACCTGGACTGCCCGTATGTGTTAAAGAATAGCTAAAAGAAATTACACTGAATGAAATAAAAACAAAAACAAGAATTAGTGTGGTAGAGGACCCATAAAAAGGTTACATCAAATAAATCAAATTCTGCTTCATTAGAAAAAATTTAAAATAAATGAATCATTAATTTAATCTATAAAAAGGTAAGATAAAGCAGAAGCATACAAGCTAATAAAAAGTGAGGAAGAAATAATTATTGATACATGGGAAATTAAAATTAAAACAATACAATACAAATAAACCACCCAAAGAAGAGGGAAAAATGCTGTTTATTCTGCTATGTGAATAATAGAGGTGTAAACTATAGTAGCCAGCCTCACAACTATTGCTATTCTAACACCCAGCCCAGGGTAAATTATAATTGATGGTAACGCGTGATGGTAATACTAGAGAAAAGGGATGCATTTTTACAAAATAGTCTTCCAAAACTGACCCTATTAAGAGACAGAAAACTGAAGCAGGCAAATTTTCATAGAAAAAATAAAAGTTATTTAAAATTCCTTTATAATAAAAAAGAAAAGAGAAGAGAAATGGTAGGTCTTGGTCATCTCAAAGGAAATTCTGCCAAACTTATAGAGACCAAACAGTACCAATCTTGCACAAATTCATCAGAACATAGACAGCAAGAAAAACTTTCAAATTATTTTTATGAAACAAATGTAACACTGATAAGGAAACCTGATAAATGCAGCAGAGAAAAAAATTGAAGATAAATATCATTTATAAATATGCATGCAAAAATATTGACTAAAATACTAGCAGAAGATCCCAACATTACATTTAGAAGATACTACATCAAGCAGGTTTTATATCAGGAATGCAAAACTACTTCAAAATTTGAATATGTATCACAATAATTAACTATATTAATCAATATAAGGAGAAAATTTACATTACTATCTCCATAGATCATGAAAAATTATATGACAATATCTATAATTTATTACTATTGAAAAATCATTTAGACAAGAAGGTAGACAATCTATCAATCATCTATCTATCTATTGTATATAGAGTGAGATGGAATGAGGAGAGGGAGAGAGAAAGAGAGAAAGATTCTAAAGCCAACGTAATCATTTAATGGGAAAACCCTAGAGAAAAAGTCCGAGTCAATGGACTTGGTCAAGGTCAATGACAGGATGACTACTATTTCCACTGCTATTTAAGATACTTCGGTATGTACTACCTAATGAACTTAGACTTCAGAAAACAATTGGAGATATAAGAATATGCAAAAAAATTAAACATCTCGATACACAGATGACATAATACTATTGTTCATCAAAACTCTATTGAAACAATAGTAAAACAAACCAAAGTATAAAAGAAGTTAAAGTAGCAATATACAAAATTGACATAACATCAATAGTATTTGTATTCACATATAAAATCCAGTTAGAAGATATAATGAATGAGATAATCTCATTTACAATAGCCATAAAAATCATAAAGCATTTGATTATAAACTTAATTAAAATGTTTAAAACCTATAAGAAAAAATTATCAAATACTCCACCAGTTAGAATGGCAATCATTAAAAGGTCAGGAAACAACAGGTGCTGCAGAGGATGTGGAGAAATAGGAACACTTTTACACTGTTGGTGGGATTGTAAACTAGTTCAACCATTATGGAAAACAGTATGGCGATTCCTCAAGGATCTAGAACTAGAAGTACCATATGACCCAGCCATCCCACTACTGGGTATATACCCAAAGGATCATAAATCATGCTGCTATAAAGACACATGCACACATATGTTTATTGTGGCACTATTCACAATAGCAAAGACTTGGAATCAACCCAAATGTCCATCAGTGACAGACTGGATTAAGAAAATGTGGCACATATACACCATGGAATACTATGCAGCCATAAAAAAGGATGAGTTTGTGTCCTTTGTAGGGACATGGATGCAGCTAGAAACCATCATTCTCAGCAAACTATCACAAGAACAGAAAACCAAACACCGCATGTTCTCACTCATAGGTGGGAACTGAACAATGACATCACTCGGACTCGGGAAGGGGAACATCACACACCGGGGCCTATCATGGGGAGGGGGGAGGGGGGAGGGATTGCATTGGGAGTTATACCTGATGTAAATGACGAGTTGATGGGTGCTGACAAGTTAACGGGTGCAGCACACCAACATGGCACAAGTATACATATGTAACAAACCTGCACATTATGTACATGTACCCTAGAACTTAAAGAATAATAATAAAAAAAAAGAGAGAGAGAATGAAAAAAAAAATTACAAAAAAAGGCTGTGAACAAATAGAAAGCTATTTCTTGTTCTTGGCTATGACACCTCTACGTCATTAAGATGTACCTTGTCCTCAGTTAATTTATCAATTTAATGCAGTTTTAATAAAAATTTCAATGGGAATTTTTTAATGAACATAGACAAGTTGATCCAAAGTTATTGGAAAAATAAAGATACAACAATTGCTAGGAAAACAGTAAAACAGAAGTACTCCAAATCCCATTAGTTGTTAAAACTTAATAAAAAGCCTCTATAAATGTAGTTGTGGTGCATGCATAAACAGACACAATAGAATAAAATGAAAACTTTAGAAATAGATTCAGCTGCACTTAAAAATCTACTATATAATAAAAGTGGTGTCTAACACCACTAAAATAAAGATAACAATTTGTAAAAGATCAAATTAGGTCTATTCCTCACACCATGAATGACAATCAATTTCAAATGTATCCAGAGGTCTGTATGTAAAAATAAGATCTGCAAATACCAGAAGAAAATACACATTACGCACAACCTGGATTCCAACAAGGGATTTTTAAGTCTGACTAGAAATGTCAGTGCAGTAAAAAATTGATAGATTTTACTGCATCGATTTTTAATTACAAAGCATTGTAAGCAAAGTGAAAAGATAAATGACAAACCGGGTGAAACCACTTGCAACATGTAGCACAGACCACAGATTAAGGACTATTAAGCCAAGTTCATACAGAAATTCTAGAAATTGAGGGAAAAGGGCCAACATTATATAAAGAAATAGATACAACGTGAACAGACAATTCATATTAAAAATATTACGCAAAGTGAAAAGATAAATGACAAACCGGGTGAAACCACTTGCAACATGTAGCACAGACCACAGATTGAGGACTATTAAGCCAAGTTCATATAGAAATTCTAGAAATTGAGGGAAAAGGGCCAACATTATATAAAGAAATAGATACAACGTGAACAGACAATTCACAATTAAAAATATTAAAATAGCCCTGTGTCATGTAAAAACATGTTCAACTTTACCAGTTGATTCTGCCATGAGCTCACTGACCCACGCCCACATAAAGAACATCAGCAATTTGAGAACCTCTGGTTCAAATTATACACAAAGAACTTCCAACTTTGTCTCATCTAGCATTCCTGATGCATTAATCACACTCCCCAACACGTTCCCCAAATCCATCATAGTGGCTCCCAGTCACAAGGACTTTTCTCAAAGGTAATGGATTCTTAGGGGCAGGTGGATTCCTAGTTTGAAAGAGCCCCAAGGATAAATACAATATCCTTCTCATCTCACCTTGCTTTGAATATAAGTATTACCCAGACCGCTTTAGGCAGGTAAACTGCAATTTTAGAAACCAAGGAAACAAATAATGATTAGATTCCTTGTGTGTAAAGATGACAGACTGCACCCCCCTCACAACTTTGTATTCTTTGAGTTTTATATTTATAGTTTTGTTTCTTTTCATTTCAAATGGTGATGCAAGCAGACAGAAGACAAAAGTGATCTTAAATATTTCTTGTTTTCCCACAGCCTCTCTAATGCCCCATTTGAAAACAATCGCATAATATAAACAGGAAAAAGTAGGGAGGCTCTATTACTTCCTCCTCTTTAGTGCTATGTGTTTGTGGGAGGGTATGCATATCAAACAGTGATCTCACAAAAGAGGCATTGAATGCCCTATATCACATTTCAATCAAGTATTGTGTTTATAATGGATCTACTGCCATGTGTCAATTGAAGAAAACAATAAACAAAGCCGAAGAACAACGAAAGGAAATAATATTCAGAACATCTTGTTTTCCTGCACTTTTTCCTTAGTCATACAACCACTCCAGAAGAGACATCCAACTGGTTTTGAGTGAGTCACATTCAGAAGAACCACGAAGTTTACTCCAACTCTATTTATGAGACAATGAGTAACTACTCAAGAAGAGGAGGAAGAAACAATGCCTATGCCCCCAAACAAGTACTGGATAAATGATGAGTTGAAAATTATACATTTTTATTTGTCTAAATGTAAGGGGTGCAAATGCAGTTTTATTACATAGATATATTGTGTAACGGTGAGGTCTGGCCTTTAAGTGTAACCATCACCCAAATAAAGTACACTGTGTTGATTAAATTCTCATCCCTCACCCCCTTCCCACCCTCCCACCCTTCTGAGTCTCCGATGACTATTATTCCACATTCTATGTCCATGTCTACACAGAAAATACATTGTCTTCTTCTAATACTCAGCACCTCATATTATACACAATATGCTCATCAAAAATTCTGTTCCAATTCATTTGTGGGGACAAGCAGTTCAGCTAAACATTTATGAGGGAGAAAAATGGGAATTTCGAAGGTCTCTGGCCTTGTCATAGGTAAACAAGGGAGCATCTGTGACTTTTATCGAAGTCATATGGGGAAGCGGGATTCTTTCCAGGAAGCTGTTTCTGGAACATAGCAGGCTGAGAGAGATTTTTTTTTTTCACTTTCACTGTTTTCCGAGGACACAGAGCTCAGGTAAAGTTTGACATTATCAATAGCCTTCATCATCCCCAACCATGTTAGCCAGTATACTTGTGATTTCAATGGAGCCAACATCTCCTTTTGCCTGCAAACCATTTTTTCTTATAATCTACAAGGTAAATTTGTCTGTATTCAAGATTTTGTCAATACTATAAATGCTAAAATCATTGTTTTAGATTCCCAGTCGTGAACACAATTATCCTATCTTTTCTGATTATTTGGTGAACCAGTAAACAATAATCACTTGTTATTTTTTTACCATAAAAATCTGTCTTCATAAAAAGTCCTCTTCCAAGACTCACTCAGTTTCCAGTGAAGAGGCCTGAGAAGCAACACATGAAATAATCATCCAGGTGACCCTTTTATTGTTGGGCAAGTTTGAGATAAGTACCATTCTATGCCTGTTTTCACTTCCTTATCTGGGCTTCTCTTAGCCCGGTAGTCTTCAATCCTGACTACTTATTAGAATCATCTACGGAAACTGATAGGGTCTCACTGTGTCCCCCCCGAATTCATATATTGAAATCGAATCCCCAGTATGATGGTATTAGGGGGTGGGACCTTTGGGAGGTGATTAGACCCTGAGAACAGAGCCCTCCTGAATGGGATCAATATCCTTATAAAAGAGACTGCAGGGAGTTACTAGCTAAACCCTTCCACTATACAAAGATACAACAATAAGACGTCATCTGCGAACCCGGAAGTGAGGCTTCACCAGACAGTGAATCTTCCAGTACCTTATTCTTGGACTTCTCAGCCTCCAGAACTGTGAAGAATACATTTCTGTCATTTATAAGCCACCTAGTTAATGGTAGTTTGTTATAGCAGGCATAATGAATTAAGACAAACCTTTTAAAAAATACTGATGTCTGCACTCCAGCTTAGACTAACTGAATTAAAATTTCTTCTGGTGATGGGATTCCAGCACAGGTAATTTTTAAGAGTCCCAGATGATTCTAATGCTCAGCCATGGTTGAGAAACAAGATCCTGCTTCTCTGATCTCTTTTCTTCAACTCCCCTCCCTGTCCCTTCAGCTCTCTTTTTGTCTTCCTTACATATATCTAACTTAGATTCCATGATCCATCATTTCTAAGTTTCCTGTCAGTATTTAAAACTCACCTTCCTTTTGTATTTTGATTGAGTATACCTGTCAAAATCAAAACTGGGTGTCGTGGTTCACGCCTGTAGTCCCAACACTTTGGGAGGCCGAGGCAGGAGGATCACTTGAGGCTAGCAATTTGAGACTAGCCTGGGAAACATAGTGAGATACCATCTCTACAAAATTAAAAGAATTTAGCCAGGCATGGGCATGCATGTCTGTAGTCCCAGCTACTCAGGAGGCTGAGGTGAGAGGGTCCCTTACGCCCAGGAGTTCAAGGCTGCTGTGAGCTGTGATTGCACCACTGCACTTCAACGTTGGGGAAAAAGACAAGACCCTGACTCAAAAACAAAACAAATCACTGCTTGAATCTTAACCATTGAGCAGTGCTATAGAAATTATAATTGTTGGACAAATAAATAATACCATAAATTTAAAAAAAACTACCCAATTTTTTCAAGACAGTGATTTTCTGGCTTGAAAATGTGGCCTACAGACCAGAAGTATCAGCATTACCAGATAATTTGTTAGAAATGCAAATCCTTGGAACTTTTTCTGAACCAAACTGAATCAGAAACTCTGGGGTTGAGCCCTAGCAATCTAGGATTCATCCAGTGCTCAGGTGATTCTCATGTGAGTTAAAGTTTCCGAACCACTGTTCTAAGTACCATGCTCTCTCTCTCTGCAATAAACTCTTTATCCCTTTATGTTTTAGTAGTCCCCCAAACTCTGATGATTTCCTAACCAAATTATTCATTTGTGTATCTGAAGTTCAAATTTAACTGGATCTTCTCTATTTTATTTGACACTCTAAACCCAGTGAACCTCAAGTATTCATTTACCAGCTCTGAAAAGAAACATATAGTCCATTGAATGAGAAAAGTTTGGAACATTTGACCAAATGATCACAAGGCAACTGAATCAAAATCACACAGAAAATTACCTACATATTGCCATGTATGAACACACAGGGTAACCTGGTTTTAGGAGGGCACATTGGAGTCAAAGATTTACAGTTTCTATTCTGTGTTTCACCCCTCACTGTATGGGTGTCACAGGCCGGTTACACACTCTTTCTTAGCCTCAGGTTTATCAGATTTAAGGTGGGAATACTATTTTTATATTTGTTATTACCATCACATTGCTCAATAAAAATAGACACGATATAAATATGTGTCCCACTTCTTTTCATTTTGGAGAGCAGCTTGGGTGGGTCTGGAGTTTAAAAACCATGTTTAGAGGAGTGATCCTATGCCTTTATATCAACTCCAGGTCAGTGTAAAGTTTCATTCTATTTTATCAGACCTTCATAAGGTCCTGGGGGCAAGGTGTCTAGCAAAGTTGTCAGGGTTTGTTATATGTGAACCAATCGAGCAGATCTCTTGAGGAAGAAAATTAAGGAAAAGACATAAAAGATTTAAGAAATAAAGGGATGGATCATGAAATGGATCACCTTTAATGTTCATCCTGAGATATAAATACAATATGGTTATTCCTTTTCTTAATACCTTTGGTTTCTGAGGTGTGTGTGTATGTGTGTGTGTGTGTGTGTGTGTGTGTGTGTTAATGGGATTCTTGAAGACATGAGGTCAATGGTCCCCAAGTATATATTAGAGTTACATCTCAAAGGCGCATTCCTGCCACATCAAAGGATTCTCTTCACACAGGACAATGCGACTACAACTAGAGAAGAAAATTAAGCCAGCACATTTTAATGTTGTTTTCCTAAAGCCTGAAGAACCTACAATAAGATCCTAAAATGTTATATTGCAGAGTTGAGTATGATTTTTTTACCTCTTAGAGTATGATTTTAAGATGTGTGAATTTTAAAAATATGTTGTCTAACCAGTGCCAATATAACCGTTTGGAAACAAGATACTGAAGTAATATGTTTTCTACATATTGGTTTTAGTGTTTTAATGAGGACAGGCTTATTGTTAAAGCATGTGGAAATTAATTGCTATAAATCTAAGTAGTGGTAGAAAAACACTTAAACGAAGGTAGTTATTGTCTCACAGACGTCTTTTAATTTCTTACCATCTGACTGTCGATGCTAGCATCATCTGGGAGGTCCTGTGCCTAAGCTATTGCAGCAATATTTGAAGTGCAAAGAACTCCTCTAGGACACTGATTAATAATAAATGTACTGAGTTTTGAAGTGCAATTTGAATTTAAATATATTCTATAACATGAAATGTTGAGATGACAGTTTATCAGAAATACATTACTCAAAGTGAAACCACGTTTCATTTGTTATATTGTCTATCAATATAATCTGTTGATATCTTGTATGTATATAGTCATGGATATATATATATTCTGTTTCATCTTGTCTATTTTGATTAGCATGTAGACCAACAGAGAACAAGTACACTGCTATGTTCACAGTGGAATATTTATTAAATAAAATAAAAGTTATTAAATCTTTGGATGACTATCGCTTTTAAAAAATATTTTTTTTTTTACTTTTGGCTGGGTGCAGTGGCTCACACCTGTAATCCCAGCACTTTGGGAGGCCGAGGTGGGCAGATTATGAGGTCAGGAGTTCAAGACAAGCCTGGCCAAAATAGTGAAACCCTGTCTCTACTAAAAATACAAAAATTAGCCGGGCGTGGTGCTGGGCGCCTGTAGTCCCAGCTACTTGGAAGGTTGAGCAAGAGAATTGCTTGATCCTGGGAGACAGAGGTTGCAGTGAGCTGAGATCACACCACTGCACTGCAGCACTCAAGCCTGGGCAACAGAGTGAGACTCCATTTCAAAAAAAAAAAATTACTTTAAAAAATGAATAGTTAAAAGTGAATGTATTAACTATATACAACATGATGTTTTCAAGTATACATACATTGTGGGATGACTAAATCTAACTAATTAACATATGCATCACCTCATATAGCTATCACTTTTGTGATGAAAACACTTTACTTCCACTGTCTTAGCAATAGAGGATAATTAGCTACAGTCACCATAGATCTCTCAAACTTATTCCTCCTGTCTAACTGATGACATAAGGTTAACTTCCTTAACCAGCATCTGCCCACCCCACTCCAACTCACCCAGCCTCTGGTAACCAGCATTCTACTTTCTACTTCTATAAGACCAACTTTTGTAGATCCTAGGTACAAGTGAGGTCATACGATATCTTTCTTTTCGTGTTTGCTTATTTCACTTAACATAATAAACACAAAGAAGTTTATCCATGCTGTTACAAATGGCAAGAGTTTGTTATTTTTCAGGACTGACTAGTATTCCTACTGCATTTTCTTTATTCATGAATCCATTGATGGACACTTAGGTTGATTCCATATCTTGGCTGTCGTGAATAGTGCTACAATGAATATGAGAGAGCAAATAGCTCTTTGACATACTGATTTTTCTTTCTCTTGGATATACACCCTGTGGTGGATTGTTGGATCATATGGTAGTTCTATTTTTAATTTTTTGAAGAACCCTCATGTTGTTGTCCATAATGGCTGTACTAATTTACACTGCCATCAACAGTGTACAAAGGTTCTCTTTCTCCACAGCTAACACATATCATTTGTCTTTTTGATAATAGCCATTCTAATAGGTTTGAGGTGGTGATTTTAATTTGCATTTCCCTGATGACTAGTGATGTTGAACCTTTTTTCATATATACCTGTTGGTCATTTCTATATCTACATTCAGATCATTTGCCCATTTTAAAATCAGGTTACTTGTTTTCCTACTATTGAGTTGTTTGTGTTTCTTATATATTTTAGATATTAACCCCTTATCATATATATAGCTTACAAATATTTTCTCCCTTTTTCTGGTTGTCTATTCAATCTGTTGATTGTTTTCTTTGCTGTGCAGAAGCTTCTTAGTTTGATGAAATTCCATTTGCCTATTTTTGTATTTTCTGCCTGTGCTTTGAGAATGATATTCCTAAAGTCATTTTCCGGATCAATGTCATGGAGTTTTCCCTATGATTTCTTCTACTAATATTCATAGTTTTGAGTCTTACATTTAAGTCTTTAATACGTTTTGAATTGATTTTTGTTTATAATGAGAGATGAGCATCTAGTTTCATTCTTCTTCATGTGTATATCCAGTCTTTCCGACACCATTTAATAAAGAGATCGTCTTTCCCCATTGTGTTTTGTTAGCTCCTTTGTCAAAATAAGTTGGATGTAAATGCATGGATTCATTTCTAGGCTCTCTATTCTTTTATTTTGCCCTTTGTATCTGATTTTATACCAGTACCATGCAGTTTTGGTTATTAGAACTTTGCAGTAAATTTTGAAGTCAGATAGTACGATGCCTCCAGCCTTGTTCTGTTTGCTCTAGATTGTTCTGGCTCTTCAGGGTCTTTTGTGGTCCCACACAAAGTTTAGGGTTATTTTTTCTATTTTTATGAATAACATCATTGGTACTTTGATAGACGTTATATTGAATCTGTAGATCATGTTGGGTGGTGTAGACTTAATAATATTTATTCTTCCAATCCGTGAACACAAGATATCTTTCCATTTGTCTTCCCTTTCTCAATGTTTTTCATCAATACATTATGGTTTTCAGTATCCAGATCTTTCAACTTTTTGGTTAAATTTCTTCCTAAGTGTTTTATTTATTATTTTTTTTGTAGCTACTGTGAATGGAATTTTCTTGATTTTTTTCAGGCATTTTTAATATGTAGAAACGCTATGGATATTTGTATGTTGGTTTTACATCCTGCAACTCTGCTGAATTTGTTTGTTAATTCTAACAGTTTTTTGGTGGAGTCTTCAGGGTTCCTGTATATATAATTATGTCATCTACAAACAGGGACAATTTAACTTATTCCTTTTCAATTTGGAATTTTACTGCTTCAATTTTAGAAGTAATTAATTAGGTAAATTTTCAGTAACAGACAACTTTTCATTTTACCGGCAAACAATGACGGATTTCAAAAAGAAATCCCGCTTTAAAATAAATTATATCTGCAAGATATCTTGAATGCACGTTGTATAAGGCAGAACATATTTAGCAACCTATTTAAGGGAAATTACCTGTGGCATATATCCAATTACTATATCTTTATTCTAAAACTTCAATTTAAAAAAACTAGCAAATGAGAAATGAATATTTCTCTATTACAAACTACAAGATTTTTATCTTATATGAACAGGAGATATTACTTCATACCTAGCGAGGAAGTCAAGCTAGAAGTTGCAGGATTTTGTCCCTTTGCATGGGAAATAGGACAGCTAGTAAATTTCCTCTAGAAATCACACCTTTTATTCAGAGCATCAAGTTCAGAGATATTTGAGCTTTCTGCAAATGGAAATTTACAGCAAGGCTGGAAAGTGGGTACCTTTTGATAAATAATAATTCATGTTGAATTTCTGGCTGCCTCCTATTTTAAAGTAGAGTGGTATTGTCTTTTTTTCCCCTTTCCACTCCATTCTGACCCATTTTTGCTAGATTATTTCTGAGAAATTCAATTTCCCTTTTGTTTTCTCTATCAGCTTATCACAGCCCTGGCTAGTAGGATTAAATAAGACTGCTTTTTTCCTAATTTATTATTTTCTGTTGCCCAAAAAAGGACTATGCTTTAGCAGATTAAATGGCAACTGACAACTCATCTCATTGGGGAGGATTAAGCTGTGTCATAGTAGCATTTTGCATTAACTGCATTCCAAGTATATTACAGTAACTTTTGGCTGCTTATTTCTTTCACTTTTTCCCCAAACACTTTTTTTTCACTTTTAAAATGGGGAAGTTGTATATGACTATATTATTTGAAAAAAATCATCAAATGCTAGACATGGTTTTGGAGATTGCATTAAAAGCCTACATACATTTTATTATTATTGGAAAGCATTTAATACATTTGTCAAATTTTAAAATAATTCTTCAGAGTATTTGCTCAAAGCTAACATCTCAAATTAAAAAATTGAGCAACTTTATTACATTTCTAATTCTTCATGACATGCTTTATTCTTTAAGATTTCTCAAATACTACATGCAACACTTCAGTAATCTCAGCTACCAGTTTTTTATTTATCTAGGATTTCACTTTGGCAAATCTCACTTCCTTAAAAATATCACATGATATCGCTCTTCATAGGAGAACAGCTGAGAATTTGCTCTCAGAAAATAACATTAACTTTTCCTCACAGTGGTAATGCTGGCGTGGATGCCCGGGCTGAAACTATAATCCCAAAACACAGTTTCATCCAAATATGCATCCAAATTCAAAGGCAAGGATTCAGTTAGAAATCATTTATTCAACCTGAAAGGGGAATCCAACAACTTAAGGTTAAATATGTAATGAGTTAAAGATGTTCAAACAGCCTTGTCTTGTCAGTGAAAAAGCAAGGCAAGAGTAGTTCTTCAACCCATAAATGAGCATCTTTAATACATCGCTCCAAAAGAGGGGTGTCTTGCACAGTAAAGAAGTTCATAGGAAGTCCTGGGTACCTCCCACTTCTCCATCAGATCTACTCTCCATCTGCTGTAAGTCCCATGATCTGACTCTTCAAAAGGACCCCTTTGCCTTCTGGCCCTCAGCTTGGTTCAGCCTATCAGAATATGAGCAGGGATATATAAAAGCAATGTCAAGAATGACAAACTATGAAGAACCAATTTAAACTCAATTTAAAACATAAGAGGAAGGTTTTGTGACATTGGTTTGGGCAATTATTTTGGGGGTAAGACCCCAAAAGCACTGCCAATAAAAGTGAACATAGACAAATGGGGTTATATCAAACTAAAAAGCTCCTCCACAACAAAGGGAACAATTAACAGAGTGAAAAGATAACCAATGTTGTGAGAAAATATTTGCAAAGCATACATCTGATAAGGTGTTGATATCTAAGATACTTAGGGAACTCAAGCAACTCCATAGCACAAAAACAAATAACCCTCTTTAAAAATGGGCAAAGGAACTGAGTAGGCATTTCTCAAAAGAAGACACAAATGGCCAACAGGTATTTTACAAAAAACAGCCTCACTAATTACCAGAGAAATGTAAATTAAAATCACAATGAGATACCACCTCAAACACATTAGAATGTCTATTACCAAGAAGTCAGAAGATACATATTGGAGAGGAAATGGAGAAAGGAAAACCCTTGCATTCTGTTGGTGGGAATATAGGTTGGTACAGCCATTATGGATAATGGTTTGGAGGTTTTTAAAAAAATCAAAAATAGAGCTACCATATGATCTAGCAATACCACTACTGGGTATAAATCTGCAGGAAATTAAATCAACATGTCAAAGAGATACTTGCATTACCATATTCACTGCAGCATTATCCACAATAACCAAGATACGGAATCAATCTAAGTCTTCATCAAACGATGAATGAATAAAGACAATGTGATATGATACACCATAGAATACTATTTAGCCTTGGAAAATAATAAAATCATGTCATTTGTGACAACATGGATGAACCTGTAGGATTATGTTAAGTTCAACAAACCAGTCACAGAAAGGGAAATGTCACATGATCTCACTTATATGCGGATTCTCAAAAAGTTGAACTCATGGAAGCAGAGAATAGAACAGTGGTCACTAGAGGCTGGAATGAGGGTGATACTGATTACAAAATGTCTGTTATGAGAAATAAGGTCAAGGAATCTATTCTACAACATACTGACTATAATCAATAACAATTTATTCTTGAAAATTGCTAAGAGAGTAGATTTTAAGGGTTCTCACCACAAAATATTAGTGAGGAAATGCATGTCAATTAGCTGGGTTTTGTCATTCCACCATGTATTCATATTTCAAAACTTCGTGTTGCATAAGATAAATAAATATATATAATTTTTATTTGTCAATTAAAAATAAATTGAAGAGAAGAAAAAAATAAAAGACTATAAAACAATGTCTAGAATATTTATTGAATGCCTAGTAGCAAATAATGATACAGATTCCAAAATTTATTAGCTAAGTCTAAACACATAGTTAACAGAGTAATTTTTTTCAATTTTGCCAGCTCTTCTCTAGTTTCTATGAAATTTATGATTAGAAAGAGCTTTGGTCTTCTCTCGGGGTCTCCTGTTAATGGCAGGCAGTGGCTGCTGAGTGGGTTGCAGATAACTTAACCGTGCGCCCTGCCTCCCCCTCCCTGCTGTCTTCCAGGGTTGAGCTCACCAGCTTGTCTATGGCACCACCCAATTGCTCACAGAATGGCTGGCCCCGGGGGGTCAGTCATTGGGCAGCAAGTACATCCAGCAGACCCAGCCCCTCACCCTAGAGCACACCATCAAGTTGCACCCTCTTATCAATTAATACTTTTGGTACAAAAGAGCCCCTCTGTGTGAAGGACAGCTCTGTTGCAGCCAGATTTTAGTGCATGAGGAAAGGATTTGATAAAATTAGAATGGAGAAGACTCCAGAAAGGGTTCCACTTGGACATGAGCCCTGGCTACCCCAAGTGTTACTGCTACAGCTAGGAACAACTTTCTTCAGATCACTTGGTCGCGAACTTAACCCAGAAGAAGAGGAAGTTGTAGGACTAAAACGCTTAATGTCAGAGACAATGGGTGATCAAGATGGAGCTCTGAAGACTGGGCGATTGATGGCTGCATTGGTCACTGATGGAGAGGGCATTTTGAACCTCCCCAGTATCCTTATGTTCCTGCACATATTACAAAGTCTATGGGACACAGGGAGTTGTTTTTGGTTCAACTTCAAGAAAAAGCCTTGTTTGCAATCCCTAAAAATTATAAGTTGGTAGATACACCATTGTTTTAATTGTATGACAGTGCACCGAGATATGGACTCATCATTTCCAGCTTCCCTCAGCTGTTGAGCAGGTCCAGTTGTTGATTTTTTTTCAACGGAATCCCTGCACCTGGAGAAGTGAAAGAAGCCAATTCTATGAGCACAGATATACACAGTATAGAAGAATGAACGTGGTAGAAAAGATTTTTCTTTTTTTATCTCTTTCCCAATCCCTAAATTGCCACCTACTTTCTATTATCTGAATGGTAAAGTTAATATAAAGAACTAGATAGCAGTGTAAAGAAATGTGATCATGTTTATTTACTTTTGGTTCTATTCATACTTTTTGTACATTAAATAAACTTCTTTCTGAAAACGGGGAGTAGCTTGAGCCATTTCCTTGCAGTCATAGTAAAATAACTGTATTTGTTAGTGCTTTAAGGTAGCTCATAGACTCCATAGCAGAAAACCATCTTGCATACATTATTAAATGTTATGTCTATACAGCATAAATATTTACATTCATGTAGCTCATATATTCAGATTCAAAATTAAGAATCAACATGTTTTGCAATTTTTACTCCTTCATAAGAGGTTTTGAGCATTAACTGACTCTTACATATGTGTTATTTTCCTTTGCTATAGAATTTTTAACAGGCAGACAATGTATTACTGTTAGTAGCCTGTATCCATTTTGCCACTGTCATAGATTTGCGACAGGCAATCAAATAAATTTAAAAATATTAACAAATTTTAAAAGTAGGTTAATTCAAATTCTAATTGTTTTCAAAGTACTCTTCCCTTATTCAACAGAAAGTTGCACTATATTACATTAGGTTCGCTGGTAAACTGAAAACGAATGCTTACTGATGACAACCGTGTAAGTGGAAACATGAAGAATGAAGACACAGGTTTAAAACTGTACAAGGATTTTACAGCATTTTCTCAGTAAACAGAATAATCTCCCTCTACTTCAGCCTTTAAACAACTTCATGGCTAGATAGTTAGGCTCTTCTGAAGATAAAATTAACTCCTGCAAGCTTCCATAGAATTCTTGTTAGGAACAATCCGAAGATGGCATTCTACAGAGCATATATATATATAGGGACATACTCTGTGCACCATTAAATGCTGGATTTATGTTATATAACAACTTCCAGTGAAGTAGGCCACTTGTTCATTAAAAAAAATAATTCTATATTTCTCTGACACCTTGATCTTTACGGATACTTAGGGGTACATTAATGTTTTCAACTTATCGTGATACAATATTGCGCATAAAAATATGAAGTATAACACTCAAAGTATAACTTAGACTCTGGTGAACTACAGATCATTATCTTTGCCAAGGTTTTATGATTGCTTTGATGGTTATGAGCTTCATTTTCTCAGTGCTTTAAATGGAAAAAAAAATAGAATGCCTTTACCAAACGTTACTTACTTATAATGTTTCCATGTTAGGTATAAAAATAACAATAACTGTTATTGTGCAAAAGGACTTTAGATAAAAAGCACTTGAAGAATAAAATACAATTGACTGACTGGGCGCGGTGGCTCACGCCTGTAATCCCAACACTTTGGGAGGCCAAAATGGGCAGATCTCTTGAGGTCAGAAGTTTGAGACCAGCCTGGCCAATATGGTAAAACTCCGTCTTTACTACAAATAAAAACTTAGCCAGGCATGGTGGCACAGGAGATTGGGGTGTGAGAATCGCTTGAACCTGGGAGGCGGAGGTTGCAGTTAGCTGAGATCGTGGTGCTGCACTCCAGCTTGGGCGACAAAGCAAGACTCTGCCTCAGAAAAAAAAAAAAAAAAAAAAAAAAAAAGAAAGAAAAAAAGTACAACTGACTGTGAGAATATACCCTGGGGTTGTCCTGTATTTTAAAAGAAGTTTTTACAGTGCATACAATAAAACAGAACCAACTGATAACCTGGTTATTGAATCATTACAGAATAATATTGAAAGTTTTCTCCCCTTTGGCCATTTCGTGGAAAACCAACAAAATATCAATGGGAATTTATTTTCAGAATATCATTCTGAACTGCTAGAAGACATATGCAGCCTCCATATATTTGAAACAAAAGTAAAATTCTTTTAGTGAATTCACTAAACTTTTCACCAGTTGCCTATACAAAGTAAGTTATTCCACATGGCACTTCTAGGCATAAGAATTCTACCAGCAGGAACCAGTGACAAGATGAGTTCTTCAGGTTGTCCTTGGTTTTTTACCCAATGTACAACAAAGTTAACTTCTAGAATGAGCCAAGAAGGCAAACACAATCTGTATATCATAAATGTGGAAAGTTAATAATAAGTAGAATGACCACAGTGAACTGCAACAGTAAAAGCTACCTGTAGAATACATTATTTATAATAGGTTTAAACTGTTATTATTTGATTTTAGAAAACTGCACAATATTAATTTAAGGCCGTTGTTGCAGTTACTATGTGATAATTTTGTTCTTCTCAGTCTACCTCCTGCTTAATTTTCCTGGTTAATTCTTGAAAACCAAGCCTGGTGATCTTTCTTTTGTAATTAAAAATATGTCTTGCAAATTTCTCCAGCTAGAGTAGATTTATAACAGCTTCACAGTATTACAAGGAAAATGTAAGCTGTTTCAAGATAGGTGGCAAATACCATATAACTGTAAAAAACAAAAAAGCAATATTTCATTGCTGATTTACAGTGATTGTGGATTACTTCCAATTAAGATTGCCTGACTTAGCAAGCAAAATTTGCAGGATTTATAAGACACTTAGTTAAATACTTTTTTTTTTTTTTTTTTGAGACAGAGTTTTGCTTTGTCGCCCAAACTGGAGTGCAGTGGCCGGATCTCAGCTCACTGCAAGCTCTGCCTTTAGGGTTCCCGCCATTCTCCTGCCTCAGCCTCCCGAGTAGCTGGGACTACAGGCGCCTGCCACCTCGCCTGGCTAGTTTTTTGTATTTTTTAGTAGAAACGGGGTTTCACCGGGTTAGCCAGGATGGCCTTGATCTCCTGACCTTGTGATCCGCCCGTCTCGGCCTCCCAAAGTGCTGGGATTACAGGCTTGAGCCACCGCGCCCGGCCTAATACTTTTTATTATAAGTATGTTCATGAAATATTTGGAGCATACTTACAGGAAAAAAAAGTTGGTATTTATCGAAATTCCAATTTAACTGGGTTTCCTGTATTTTAATTGGCAGGCAATCCTGGACGTTTATTAGTCCTCTACAACTTGCACTTTGACTCTCAAACCAAATACGTTGTGTCTATGAAAGTCAATTCACAAATCCCATGTAAAAAGGTTTTTAAGATAAGATGCATACAAAAAAAATACATAATTATGTAACTCAATAAATTTTAACCATGTAAAATGTCCAGGTTATTGGCACACAGGTCACAATGCAGGATATTCTGAGACCCTAGGTACATTCAAGCTGTGTCCCAGTCACACCCACCCAAAGATAATTCCATCTCAGCAAACTCATTTTATCCCTGAAGTGCTTGAGAGAAAGTATCAAGAATGAATTAAGGATTTTCAGCACTCTGGGCAGTGTCTGTCACATAATAGAGAGTATATGTGAGTGAACAATTTAATAAATATGGCAAAATATTATTATATATAATACATATACCTGTAAGTTTTGCCTAATATACATAATACATATGCCTGTAAGTTTTGCATAGAAAATTCAGAGTATCATATTATTCAATCCGTTCACTGAATGAACTTATATTGCATTCCTACTTTGAACAAGGTTCTGCTTTGGAACAAGTCATTGTCCTTATAATGTCTTAAGTAAAACGCATCGGCTCAGAAACTGTTGTCTAGGAACCATGACCCACTGACTCACTTTTCTTTTTCTCACAACTTCCAGTTTGCTATTTTCGTGAAGATAAGCAAAGCTGTTGATGAGTGAGATTAAATGACTTTACCAGGAATGACTTGCATTTGTCTTTTTTTTTTTCTATTTTCTACCCTAGGCCTTGCTAATTGGGCATTACTAATATAACACTACAGCATGTGTTTGACTAGATTAGAATGAAATTAGAAGTTTTGGTAAGAATAGCCATCTTTCCCTGTAAAGGGTCCACTGGCTAATTTTATAGAGGCAGAAAGTGAATAATGAATGAGCCACCGAGTGGAAAACAGTTGGAACATTTCAGTGTGTGCTTTATACTCCCTGGACAAATTCATCAATAATGACATCTAGCATCATAAGTCATGCAAACTTTCTCTTATCCCAAGGTTATACTTAGGATGTACATTTACCTTAAGATTAAAATGAAGTCATTATTATTTTTCTGATAAAAATGAGTTAAAATCAGAAGAAATAGCTAATTAAAACATGAAGTATATTCATAATTTGACTCTTAAATAAAAATTGAAAAAAAAGGTTATGTTTATTGACACAACCATCTAGGTTAAGTATCTTAATAGTTGGTAATTATACCATAATTATGCATCAATCATATTATTCATAATAATGTCACTTTAATTCTGAATCTCAGGAATCCTAATGTATAGTTTAATGAAGCATAAAATGCAATTTTAATCTTTTGGACAGTTATATGGGAGAATAAATGGCCGTATAAAACAGATAAAGATATGTAAAAGGTCAAAAATAAAAAGGCAAATTTAAACATAATAATTTAACTCTCTCAACTAACTAGGTCTAGGTTTATTTGCACTGTGAGACACACACTTGATGAGTAAATATTTTAAGCTTTGACATGGGTGAGTTATTGCTACATTGTTCAGTTATACCCTAGGTGAGTCTATGAAAGGAAATGAAATGGAAAACCACTAATTAGGCAATAAGTTCAGTTAATAATTGTGATAAGGTGGATAAATATACTTTTTACAAAAGTAAAAGCGCACATAGTTTCAAGAAGATGGGTTTTATCCATGTCACTCTCTTATCTACCTTAATGTTTTTATTTATTCGAATCTACATAGCACACAAAATCGTCATTCTAAAGTTTGTCAACTAGATTCTTAAGATTTGTGGATTTGGAAAAAGCTCAAAACATGACAGAATTCAGCAACATTTATCCAGATGTTTGGCCCTTAAAGACCATAGCCTGGACATTCTGCCTCTCCCAGGGATGTACAAAAGTAGAGCGTTATTCTTACTATAACATAAGAAATCATAATTTCTATTTTGGTTTATTGTGTTGATATATCATAGTTGTAAATGTGTTTGGGGTGCATGTGATATTTTGATATATGTATACAATGTGTAATTGTCAAGTCAAGGTAAGTGGGATATACACACTCTCAAACATCCTTTCTTTGTGTTGGAAACATTATACTTCTTCTCATCTAGCTATTTTGAAATGCACAATAAATTATTTTCCTATAATACTACTGAATACTGGAAATTATTCCTTCCATTTAACTGTATTTTTGAACCCATTAACCAACTTCTCTTTATCTCACCTTCTCCCATGCCCTTCTCAGTCTTTGGGAACTATTATTCTACTCTCTACTTCCAGAAGATCCAGTTTTTGCTCCTACGTATAAGTGAGAACATGAAATTTATTTGCCTGACTTATTTCACTGAACATAATGTCCTTCACATCCTCCCATGTGGTTTCAAATGACAGGATTTCCTACTTTTAAAAAGCTAAATGCATTTCCTTGTGTACGTTTACCAAATTTTCCATATACATTCATCTGTTGATGGACACTTAGGTAGATTCCTATCTTAGATATTATGAACAGTGCTGCAAAAACCATGGGAGTGCAGATATCTCTTTCATGTACTGATTTATTTTCTCTTGGAAACGTACTCAGTGGTGGGATTGCTGGATCATACGGTAGTTCTATTTTTTGTTTGTAGAGTGAAACCTCCATACTGCTTTCTGTAATGGCTGTACTACTTTACATTCCCATCAATGGCATATGAATGTTCACCCTTCTTCCTATCCTTGCCAGCATTTGTTATTTTTTGATAGAATCCATTTTAACTAGGGTTGAATGATATCTCATTGTGGGTTTAATTTGCATTTCCCTGATGATTAGTGATGTTGAACATTTTTTCACATATCTGTTGGCCATTTGTTTGTCTTCTTTTGAGAAATGTTTATTCAGATCACTTGCTCATTTTTAAAAATATAATTATTTGGGTTTTTCTGATACTGAGCTGTTTGAGTTCCTTGTGTATTCTGGTACTGATCTTTTATTGGATGCATTGTTTGCAAATATTTTCTCCCACCTTGGCCTATCAAAAAGCTGAGGTTTCTTAGCAACAGTTAAGCCCAAAATTCAAGGGAAATCAGATCACTGTGAAGAGAAACAGAATAAATGGCCTAGATTATTACGTTATACTTGGAAAGAAATAGTGGTCATCAGACAGCCACCAAAGAATGCACTTAAAATTGGAATATATGGCTATCAGCTGAGTGTGAGCTGGAGTAAACAGCATAAACAAAAATCACGGAAACCCCAGGGACAAGGAGGAATCCCGATGCACAGAATCCATCGAGTGCTCAAGGAAATAATTGTGGGAAGACTGGAAAGAGACTCCTGTATTGGTGCAGAAATGAAGGAAGGGATTGGCCACCACTAAGGGAAAGGTATGTGGTTCTACCTCCCAGCCTTGTCCCTCCTCTCTTAGCAATGGAAAGGTTTATGGTGCTGGAAGAGGGGCAGCAAATCCTGTCACTCCCACACTCAAAGAAGATGAACAGTAGTCGAGGGTGGAAGAGGTGGAAGGCACAAGGCCCTGCCAACTGCCTGATCTTCTCTTCTATCTACTATATGCCAAGTGCTGTTATAGGACCTAGAGACACAGCAATGACAAAACAGACACATATGCTTACTTTCCTGGAGCTCATTTTCTCATGAGGATAGCTAGACAATAACCAAATAATATAATGTGTATCTCCAATTATAAGCAATGAGAAAAATAAAGAAGGTATGATTTTTAGTGGATGGAGAGGTACTGGGAATTATAGACAGGGTGATCAGAGAAGGGAAGCCTCTATGCTTAGGTGATTAGTCTAAAATCTTTGGGAAGGGAGGTGAGTAGGAAGGTTGCAAAGCCTCTTTCTCAGGATCACAGAGAAAACACTGGCTGGTTGGAGGAGGAGTGCAAGTTTCTCTACAGCTGGGGGAGATGCAAGAACTAACTTCAGCCACTGTGGTTGCAGTAAGGAGGAAACAATCCTTTACCTCACAGGAGGGTCAGAAACAGTCTTGTGCCCAAGGTTCTACACCAATATGAGAAGGGGCTTGAAACAGCAGGCAAAGAGGGAGGAAACTCCTGAGCAAGAACCCACCATGTAAAACAGGAGATTGACTGCCATTGTAAGGCAAGGCAGGAATGCTAGGAAAGACACGTAACTGGGACTATTTCAGCTACCTACGTGGAAGCTGGATCAACACAATAGAAAACTGTACACGCTCCACCACCATAGGAAGGAAGGCATAGTCCACAGTAGAAGGCTACCTGTGGGAGACGGGTAAGGATGTAGACAGAAACTCCTCTGTAATGCAGGTATGCAGAAAATGCCCACAGCTGTGAATGAAACAGAAACATTTAGAAAAACTCCCAGGAGCCACAGCCAGTATCCTAGGAACAATACAATAAACAACCTACAGTTAGAAGAATTTGAAGATTTTGACGCACTAAGCGTCACCATAGCAACCATAAATCCCAAATCCAGCCCAGATCCTCACCAGATTGATGTCACTTTCAAGCTAATTAGCTTAAAACAGAAGAAGCATGTTCATTTCTAGATATAAATACTATTTATTTCAGTCTCTGATATTTCTTACATACTATTCAACATTCAGTGAAAACAGAAACACACCAACTTAAAACACAACCTATTGTCAAAATAAAACAATTAACAGATCCAGATGTAGAAATGACACAGATGCTAAAACTGTCAGAATGGGGAGTAAAATGAATGTGATGTATATGTTAAATAACCCAGTGGAACAGATGAACAATTCAGGAACAGATGAGGGATTTCAGCAGAGAGGTAGAAATTACAAGAAAAAGTAGAATGGAAATCCTAGAGATGAAGAATTCCTTTGATAGTCTTATCAGTAGACTTGACCTGGCTGAAGAAAGAATCATCAAATGTGCAACAACATTGATAAAAATAATAGAGCACCAAAAATGGTGGGGCAATATCAAAATATCTAATATATATGTGTAATTTTAGTCCCAGAATTGGAAGAGAAAGGTAATCAGTAGAAGAAAACATATTGAAAAGAAAATGGCAGAGAAATTTCAATTATAATAAAAAATGTCAGGCCACAAACTCAGGTAACTCAGAGATCCTCCAAGGAGGATGAACACCAAGCAAACCAATCAATGAATAAATATTTAAAACAAAGAAAAAGAATCTTAAAGGCAGTGAGAGAAAAGGAAACACTATATACTGAGGAAAAAAATATGAATTACAGTAGAATAGTTATCAGAAATCTTGGAGAACAGAACAAAATGGAGTGATTATTTAAAGGAATGGAGAAATATGTAATATGAAATATGTAATACATTTTTATTAACTGTAGTCACTAAGCTGTGCAATGAATCTAAAAAGCATATGTCTCCTATGTAAATAAAACTTCGTAGCCTTTCACCAATTTCTCCCCTGCCCACCCTACCCTTTCCTACTGTCTGGTAACCACCTTTCTACTCTCTGCTTCTATGAGTTCAACTGTTTTAGATTCCACATGTACGTGAGAACCGGTGGTATTTGCCATTCATGTTTTCACGAATGACAGAATTTCATTCTTTTTTAAGGCTAGATAGTATTCCATTGTGTATTATACCACACTTTCAAATTCATTCATCAGTTGATAGACACTTAGGTTGACTTCATGTCTGGGCCGTTGAGAATAACGCTGCAATAAATATAGGCATGCAAATATCTCTGCACCATACTGATTTCATTTTCTTTGGATATATACCCAGAAGTGGGATTGTTGTATCATCTGATTGTCCTATTTTTAATTCTCTGAAGAACCTCCATATTGTGTGTGGTTATACTAACCTACATCCCCACAACGGGGTACTGAGGAACAAAGTGTTCTTTTTTCTCCACATTCTCTCCAACAGTTGTTATATTATGTCTTTTTTATAGTAGCCATTCTAACAAATATAGGATTATAGCCCATTGTGAAATTTTTAATTTTCATTTTCCCTTATTATTAGTGATGTTGGGCATTTTTTTCACGTAGCTTTTCATATGTTTGCTTTTAAGAACTGTCTATTCAGGTTCTTTACTCATTTTTTAATCAGGCTTTTTTCCTTCCAGTAACATAGGTTAAAAGTAAAATGATAGGGAAAGATATATCACGCAGAAATAAAACTGTAGTGGCTATATTAATATCTGACAAAATAAGCATCTGGAAAAAAACCTTACCATTGATAAAGAGTAATGTTGCATATTGAAAAAGTGATCAATTCAACCAGAAGACATAAATATCCTCAATATGTGTATAACTCAAGGAGAGAGCTTTGAAATATAAGAAACGGAACAGATGACTTCTTGTGTAGACGAGATGTAGTAGACTTGTCTCTCCCTGCTATCCTCCTAAGTAGAGATTTAAGCCTTGGAAATAAGAAAAGAGGCAACTAAAAGAGGTCTCTGAAATATATTAAAGGAAAGAGGAACCAGTTAGGGGCTCCAGGAGTAGAGGATCAACACAGTGGCAAGGCATCTTAGGTGACCCCAGCTACCAGGCAGGGCAGCTAGAATTCATGCCTCCCACCTCCAACGCAGCAACAGAGGCATCCCAGGTAGCTTTATTCTTTGAGCTCAGCACCACTGGAAGGGGATCCATAGGAAACTCTACCAATAAGGGTCCAGGTGATGGATTTGTTCATGCCTTTGATTGTGGCAATCATTTCATGGTATATTTGTACATCAAATCATCCCATTGTACACCTCAAATGTATACATTTTTATTCATCAATTATGAGTATAATTAAATACACCTAGTAAAATTAATTCAAGAAAGTAAGCACTGTGTCTAGTATCAAAATAAAAAAGTGATTAGTAGAAGAACTCTCCTCCACACAGGCCTCCATTGTCTGGAGGCTCCTCTCTGACACACCAGGTGACAGGGTGGTACAATCTAGAGGCATTCCACCACAACAAGTGTCCCAACTCAGGAAGCCTCTCTGTCCTTAAGGATTTCATCCCTTTTTTGCACTCACAGACAGCAGAGAAACTGGGGTTACTGGTGAAAGGGACTATTACCACAAGTGACTTGGCCCAGTGTCCATATTCTAATCACTGTAACTTGTGAATATGTCATTTCATGAGGCAAAAGGGACTTTGCAGATGTGATGAAAGTTGGAATAAGAGATTATCCTGGATTGTTTAGGTAAGCCCAATGTCATCACATGGCTTGTTAACACTGGAAAAGAAGGCAGAAGGGAGGTCAGAGTGATGCAATGTGAAACGGACCTTACCTGCCATTGGTAACTTTAAAGATGGGGAAGGGGCCATGAGACCAGGAATATACATGGCCTCTAGAAGCTTCAACAGACAAGGAAATGAATAGTACCCAAAACCTATAAGAATGCAGCCCTGTCAACCTTGATCTTATTCCACTGAGATATGTGAGAGATTCTTAACCTCAGGACTATAAGATAATATATTTGAGTTGCTTAACCCACTCAGTTTATGATTATTTGTAAAGGAAACAAGAGAAAATCTATACACTAGGAAATCCTCTTTATCCCTGTGGACTTTTGACTCCCGTTCTGGCCCAGAAAAGCAGGGTGGCTTATGGGCATTGTCCAAAGAGAGTTCACCATAAAATGTGGCGCAGCCAAAGAAGCCTCTTTGTCCCCACAGACATGAGACTTTTCCCCAGAGACATGGGTGGCTGGTGAGCACTGATACAGGAGGTCTCACTCCTGCAAGTGACCTGCTTGGAAAGTCCTCTCTATCCAAAGCAGAAAGATCTCATCACAACATGCACTGAACCAGTAGACCTGAGACTTCCTTCCTCCACTGAGAGACAGTAGGTGGGCTGGAGAAACCCTGCCCCTTCAGGCAACAGCAGCAAGGACCAGTGGAAACCAAATCAGCACCAAATAAACTAAGCAAACCAAAGTAATATTGCAAGGCGTCTGAAAATTAAACCATCATTTGAAATACAGCCCACAAAAGTAGGCTAGCAAATGCATGCTAAACATAAACAGTGAGGCTTCCTACTAAATATTTAAGCAGGACTCATTCTCCTATTATAATAGACAAAATGGCCAGAATACAATCCAAAAGCAGAAATCATGAAGCAAGAAATCAAAACTTCATTGAAAAAGACAATCAATTGACAATGCTGAGATAAATTGAATGTTGGAAATATCTGACAAGGATTTAAAAGCATCAATAGTTTTAAAAAAAAAAGCTTCAACAATCATATAAATTTACTTGAAAAAATTCTCAGCAAAAAGTATTAATTAAAAAGAAAAAGGAAATAAAGATTATAGACCTAGCAAATACAATAAGCAAAACTTGCTTGATGAGTTTAATAGCAGATTGTGAATGATAAGTAACAGACTCAGTGAACTTGAGGATAGATCAATAGAACTCACTCAATCTAAACAGCAGAGATAATATAGTCTCAAAAAAATTTAGCAGTCTCAGGAATATATGATAAAATAATAACAAAATAGTCAACCTTCTTCACTGGAGTCCCAGAAAGAAACGAGTAATAAACAGGTAAAGCAGATGTAAAACCAAGACCCAACTATACGTTGTTTACAAGAAAGCCCTTCAAATTTAATGACCTAGGTAAACTGAAAGTAAAATACTAGAAAAAAAGATATACCATGCAAACAGTTATTTTTAAAAACAAGAATTGGGCATATTAATATCTGATAGAGTTCAGAGCAAGAGCAATGACTATAGACAAAGAACACTATAACATAATAACACTCATTTTAGCAACTGATAGAGGTACAGGACAGAAAATATACAAGGATATTAAATATCTGAAAATATAATCCCACAGGATCTAATTGACATATATATATCAGACAAAATAATCATATATATATATATATATTCCAGTCAACAAGAGAGTACACATTTTTTTCAAGTACCCATAAAACATCCATCAAGTTAGACTACATTCTGGGCCATAAAACAGACTTCAGTATATACACCGTCATGCATTGCTTACCAAGGGGGATACATTTGGAAAACTTCATCATTAGGCTATTTCATTGCTTTGTGAACATCATAGAGTGCACCAACACAAACTTAGATGATACAGCCTACTACACACCTAGGTTATATGGTATAGCAGATAGCTGCTATGCTACAAAACTGCACCGCATGTTACTGTACTGAATACTGTAGGCAATTGTAACACAGTGATAAGTATTGTGTATTTAAACATTTCTAAACATAGAAAAGGTACAAAAAAATACAATATTGTAATCTTACAGAATCACTGTCATAGATGCAATTGTCTTTGATCAAAATATCTTTATGTAATGCATAAGTCTAAAAGAACAAAAACTATGCAGAGTGTAATCTAACTTAATAAAATCAAACAAGAAATCAATAACAGAATGACAGCAGGAAATCTTTAAACATCTGAAAAAAAAAAAACAACTCTTCTAAATCCATGGGTCGAGATGTCTCAAAAGAAATAGAAAATACATAGAAATAAATATAAATGGGCCAGGTGTGGTGGCTTATGCCTGTAATCCCAGCACTTTGGGAGGCCAAGGCAGATGGATCACCTGAGGTCAGGAGTTCGAGATCAGCCTGGCCAAGATGGCAAAATCCTATCTCTACTAAAAATACAAAAATTAGCCAGATGTGGTGGTGGGCACCTATAATCCCAGCTACTAGGGAGGCTGAGACAGGACAATCACTTGAACCCGGGAGACAGAGGTTGCAGTGAGCCAAAATTGCACTCTTGCACTCCAGCCTGGTAACAAAGCGCGAGTCTGTCTCAAAAAAATAAATAAATGATAAATAAATACACATGAAAATACAATTAATCAAAACATGTGGGGTGCATATAAAACAGTTCTGAGAATGATATTTATAGCACTAAATGCTTGCATTATAAACAAGGAAATGTCTCAAATTAAAAATTAAATTACTACCTTATGGAAACTGTGAAATAAATAAAAATACATATTATATAAAGGGAGCAGAAAGAAGAAATTAATAAAGAGCAGAAATAATTAACATTAAACAAGGAAAAAATAGGAAGAACCAATGAAAACAATCTGGTTTCTCAAAAAATTTAATAAAATTAACAGACGTCTCGCAAGACTTACAAAAATAAATATAGAAAAGACACACATTATCCCTAACAGGAATGAAAAGGAAGATATCACTTCAGATTCCTAAGTCATTAAAAAGATAATAGGGGAACATTACCAAAAACTTAACACTAAAACATCCGACAAACTCTTGAAAACCACAAACTACCAAACTTGACAATCATAAATAAATAATTTGAACAGTCTTATAACCATTAATAAAATTTAATTCATTATTAATAATCTCAAAAATAAATTCCACGCTCAGGTGGTTTCATTGAAGTATTCTACCAAACATTTAAATAAGAACTTATACCAATTCTACACATTTACTTCCATAAAATAGACAGAAAATAGGGAGAAACATTTTCCAATGCATTTTATAAAGCTATTATTACCTTCATACCTAAATTAGACAAAAATAGCATACAGAAAAAAGAAAACTGTAGACCAATATGTCTTATAAGCTTAGATGCAAAGACACTCAACAAAACTAATTAAAACATGACAAAAAATAAAATATACACAACAACCAAGTGGAACTTATTAGTCACGCAATGTTGGTTTAAAATTCAAAAATCAATTAACATAATCTACCATATCAACAGTAATCGTATGATCAAATTAAATAACACAGGAAGTCATCTGAAAAAATACAATACCTATTTATGTGCAAACTCTCAGAAAAAAATAGGAGTAGAAGGAAATTTGTGCAACTTGATGGAAATCATATGCAGAAATCCTACAGTGAACATTGTACTAAATGCTCAGTCACCCCCACTCAGATTGGGAACATGGCAAAGATGTCTGCTCTCAGCAATCTAATTCAAGATAGCTGGAAGTTATAACTAGTGCAATAAAGCAAGAAAAAGAAATAAAAGGCTTAAAGAACGGAAATGAAGAAATAAAACTTTCTGTTTTCGGATTATATGATTGTCTATGTAGCAAATCTCAAGGTGTCCAACAAACAACTTCTGGATCTAATTAGTCAGTTCAGCAAGTTGCAGGATACAGGAACACACAAAAATCAATTGAATTCTTACCTGCTAACAACGATCATGCAGAAATCAATTTAAGAAAAAACATTTAAAATTGCTCAATGACAAGTAATTCATACGTAACACTTAACAAAATATATACAGTATCTATATGCTGCAAATATGAAACACTGGTGAAAATAAATCAAAGATCTAAACGAATAGACATGAACAAAGTTAATAGATTGCATGTCTTAGAGTAGTAAAGATGTCAGCTTTGACCAAAGTGATCTATAGGTTTAATGCAATTTCCACAAAAATTCCAGCAAGGAATTTTTAGCCTTCTGGCCTACTGCAAACCTCAAACTTGCCATCCTTCACAATCTCGTGAGCCAGTTCCTTAAAGTAAAATAAACGTCAATAGATAGATAGCTATCCATCCTGTTGGTTCTGTTTCTCTGGAGAACACCAATCAATAAAAGACCTAATTAGACAGAATTCAAGTCTGAAAGCATATCTTTTGCAATATTCAGAAAATATCTACCATGGCCCTGGGTATTTATACATTCAATTCACAAATTCATATGGAAGAAGAGAGATTAATCTCAGCTTGTAAGATGCAGAATCTCATGGTGAATAGGTTCATGGGCTCTAGAGACAGATTTACTGCTTTTAAATCACAGCTCCAAAATGGCTAGCTGTGTGAACCATGAGCAAGTTATTTGATTTATCTGTACTTATTTTCTTCCTCTGTAACCTGAGATAATATGAGAACTCATCTCATATGGTTGTTGTATTAAATAAGTTAAAATATAAGGTATTTCAAATAGTGCCTGGCACATGGGAAATACAGATACATTTTAACTATTAATTTTGATTATTATAATATTCATTCAGCAGGGCCCATTGATTTATCCATTCCTTTAATTAAATACCTTTACCTTCCATATCATATTCCAGAGTATTATTATATAATGTTTTGTCAACAGTGCCTTGTACATTTTTTAAAAGCCTCAGCACTTCAGTTGGTAGCAGTTTTTAATATGGAAAAAAATATGCATCTGGGAGGTGAACCCTCTACAAAGATATTTGTATCTTTCCCCAGATAGTTTCCTAGCCAGTAATGGAATTGGGGCATAAATAATAAATGTGGTTCTTACATTCCCTTCCAACTCTGAATTTATTTTACTTAATAAGTAATTACTTTTAACAATAAGATTGATTTGATTTCATCTCATTAAAAATTTTAAGGGTGACTACAAAAGTGTGTATAATTGTAATTTTAACAGTGCTTTATAAAATACTAAGACATATATTTCATTTTGAGAAATTGCTGTATTCTTAAAAGCACATGCATCTATAATTACAAATATACAGTGCAAATAATTCTACAATGCTTACAAGATATGGGATGATGCACTAGGTAAGGCACTCAGATACCTTCGGAACATGAGTCCTAGATTGGGATCTTATACCTCTCTGTCTAGCTATGTGTACTTATACAAGTTCACTCTCTTCAGTCCAATATTCCAATATGTTAGTGTCCATACTAACATTTCTAATTTCTTCCTTACACTATTGAGCAATTTTAAACCAAAGCACTTAAGAACATTTAATAGGCTGCATGGTGGCTCACGCCTGTAATCCCAGCACTCCGGGAGGCCAAAGCAGATGGATCACGAGGTCAGGAAATCAAGACCATCCTGGCCAACGTGGTGAAACCCCGTCTCTACTAAAAATACAAAAATTAGCTGGGATGGCACGTGCCTATGGCCACAGCTACTCATGAGGATGAGGCAGGAGAATCACTTGAATCTGGGAAGTGAAGTTTGCAGAGAACTGAGATCGCACCACTGCACTCCAGCCTGGGCGACAGAGTGAGACTCTGTCTCAAAAAAACAACCAATCAAACAAACAAACAAAAAGCAAAGAAAACATTTAATAACTTGTAAACCATAATTCAAAGATAATATCTTATTTAGAATCATGCTACCAAACAAAGTATCACTGATTTCTAATGTCTTAGATCTATGTGGCAACAAAACATGCCAGATGGCAAAATCCTCTTTAATCAAAGCATTGAGTGTTAGTTTTAGAGCTTCACAGCGTTTTGAGTTTAGGTATCATTTCATTAAGCCAGTCAGTCTAGACGTGCCAGTTCTAAAGTTCTTTGTCTTCATGATGATTTGGTTCCAATGTTAATACAAAAAGTTCTAAATTTATTTATTTTACCCGTAAGCGGTGGTTTTGTTTAGGGAAGTTTCAGGAGTAGTTTGCATTCATTTGTTAATCTTGTTGCTGGATGCATTTTCTGATTTAGATTCCACTATGATCATTTATTCAGTGGTGGATAACAGATAGGGAGATAGATTGATCACAAAGTTGTAATTCAATCGGTAGATTGTGATGTTTATGATATCATCAGTACCATGAGATTAAATTACAAGTTGCAATCTATCTTCCTTCTCTTTGCTCATTTGTTTTCCTAATATATGAGAAACATCTCAAGGTTTTGTTGGCACAGACTTAAATATTTTTTGAAAGGAAATGTATCCTAAAGTTTCTGAAATGATGTAGGGTTGTGATGCTTAATTAATCTGATTTTTCTTTAAGATAACATACTGATAAATTAGTAAAACATAAACAAAAAACACTAGAGTGTTCAGTAGAGTGATTTACTTTCATTAAATTTTTAAGCGCTGTTAAACAGTACTAATACATCTACCAATAATAACTGTTCAACACCTCATTGTGGCTTTTTCTGATTTCTCTGCAGATATAACCAGTCGTAACTCATACTTTCCAGTTTCTTTCACATGTGACTCCATGCCTGCGCTCTGCCTCAGTATCTAGAATGATAGATATGCGGCAAGGCTCTCATGGCTTCTTGTGTGCTCATCTGTATATGGGGAAACTCACAGTTGAGGGACTTGCCCAAGATTATCTTAAATCTTCTGGCCATTTTCTTACCATGTATAGAGGCTAACTTGGCTCATTTCTATTCAATAGTCTTTGGTAAAATAGTGCTTCCAAAATTCAATGTGCATAAAGAATTGCTAGGGGTTATTTTTTTTTCCAAAATATATCCTGCCTCTAGAAAGATGCACAGGAATCTATATTTTTAACAAGCATATTATGTGATTCCAACGTACTACCTTCAGAGACATATAACTCTAGAAATGAAGCACTTAATCCAGGTATTACAAAGGAATGGTTGACTTAGTTCTCAAAACTCTCATCATCAGTTAAGTACAGAAATATAGAGGAAGGTAAAAATGTATTGGTCTTTGGAACAAATCGAATCTCCATATTTGGAGGCTGCTCTCATGCCCCCTTGGGTCTTTTTTTCCCACAAACAATGCCCAGTGATCCTCGAACTGAGCCTCGGTGGCCTCTCACACTTGCTCTAAGTATCTCCTCCGTTTTCTAAACTGGCTTTGAAGTTTAACCTGATGCAGCATGAAAATTACAGAGTTGGATGAAATCATTAGTGTCTTCCTTCATCTTAAAAGTTAATTGCCTAACTATATGTTTCATAAAGTGAAATGGAAATAACCCTAGAGAAGGCTTATTTGAAGAAGTGTAGAATAGACGAGAGGACAGAGAACCCTGGGTTCAGAACTAGTCTTTAAATTCAGAGGCTGAATTTACAAGGTATATGACCCTGGGCAAATTTTACCTGTAAAATGAGAAAATAATAAACACTAGTGTTACTTTGAGCATGGAAGTAGGTAAAACATTTCTTGCACAACTGTTAATAAGCTTTAAGGTAGCATATTTCTCTTATCTAAAGTAAACTCTTCCCTCCCAAGTCATTCTCTGTATCATACTCCATTTTATTTTATTAATGTTTATAACTATATAAATTGATTTAATTTGTTTGTTTCTACCTTTAATAAATGAATTAATATGATTATTTTTCCACCTCATTAGAGATGTTTCCCTCCAAAGGATAAAGACTTCAGCTGTCTTCGTCACTGATACATTTTCAAGGCTGATACATAATAGGTACGCAATAAATATAAAGGATGATTGAATAAATGTTTGGCACATGGTAGTCATACAATAAGTGTTAATTACTTTTCAGATGAGGTTTTGAAAGCACAGAAAATATCTATTTAAAAAGTATCTTGTAAGGAGTTCATTAAACGTTTTGCAGAAAATTCTGCAGATCTTGCAAAGGTGTAAGATAGATAAGCTTAAGCAAATGGTACTTCAGGTTTTGCAGAGGGTAACATAGAATGCTATTATTCCAAAAACCTGTTCTTTGTTTTTCATTAAATAGGGAGTACATTTTGACCTTTAGCTGAACATATGACTGTTCAAAATGAACCCTCTATTCCCAGCTCCCTTTGCAGCAATATGGGGCCATAGAATAAAGCTCTGTCTAACTACATGCAATCAGAAGTGTTAAGTACAAATTCTTGGAAGTGCGCCCTTGTTGGCACTCTTCCTCCTCCATGACAGTCAGAATGGAGGTGTTTGGTGAGCCCTCATGAGTCATGTGAATGAGAGCAAAAGGCTGGGGAGGCAATGAGGTAGAAAACGCCTGCATCCCTGGTTCCTGACAACCTCGTAGAGCAGAACCACAATAGCCTGGGAAAGAACCATCTTTCTTTCTTTACAAAATAATTATTTGGAGTCCCCATCATATTTAGACAAACTTATGTCCTGAATATATAAATGCACACCATCAGTTCTTCTAATATCCTCATTGAATGGCATCAGTAGGTTCTTGGAAATGGAAACTATAAGTGACATGACATATACTGAAACCAATTCTTTTCTTATCAAAGTGATAAGAAGATGAGTTGAAGGAGATGGTGTTATTGGAGGACCTGTTGTTTGCTCTTTCATTTAAAGTTGCAGTTTTCAAGACCCAGCCACACCCAACAATAATGTTAAGTGTGGACTTACTTGTAATTTTAGCCACTTAACACAGGGTTGGTAATATATTGCTTGTCATCCTTATACAGCTAATTTCTCTGTTTTTATTAACATATTCAAATTATCTTCTGCTAAAATAGCGATTCAATAATGTTTTTAATAGTGAAGTAGTGAGTGAATAGAATAGCTCCCCCTCTCCCCCTAAAAACGTTCTGGTCCACTCAGAACCTCAGAATGTGACTTTATGTGGAAATAGTGTTTTTGCAAACGTAATTAAGGATCTCAGGATGAAATTATATTCGATGTGGTGTGGGTCCTAAATTCAATGACTGATGTTTTCCTAAAAGGAGAGTAAGATTTACACACAGAGACACACAGAGGTGGCTCCATGAAGATGCAGGCTGAGACTGGAGTGTTGTGGCCATAAGCCAAGGAACACCGGGAGTCACCAGAAGCTAGAAAGAGCAGGGGAGAGGCTTTCCAAGAGTCTTCACGGAAAGTGTGGTCTTGCTTCCATGACTTAACTTCTTGCCTTCAGTACTGTGAGTGGATAAACTGCCATTGTTTTAAGCAGCCAAATTTGGGAAATTTGTTATAATAATTCCAAGAAACTAATACATGAGATAAAACTAGATGACTGTAGTTGAAAGGCCCATTTTAGCCTCCAATGTCTCATTTTCCTAGCGTCCCACCAAGAACAAAATCAATGGCACATTAAAAGGATTAAACTGAATAAAGTTAAGATTAAGGGAATCCCCAAGGGCCAGTGGTACACCAGCAGCAGGAGAAACCATTTCAGCCCTGGAACTGAAGACAGACGTGGGCACAGTCTGTCTTCTGGAGCCTGGTGAGATGAGGAGCCTAAGAAAAATGGCCACTGACAGGAATTATGACCTTAGAGGAATGTGTCACCACCAGAACTACAAATGCAACAGGGAGAAATGTGGTCATAAACACCCAGAACCGTCTCCCCTCCTAGGTCCTCTGCCGGTCCCTCTCCTTGACCATTTTCAACTAAAGTCAGGGGAGATCATGTGAAAGAGTCTATGGCAGTCAGCCCGTGAGGCACAGAGCAGGGCAGAAAGGGGCAGAAAAGGGATCTGGGTCCTAATTCAAATGGGCAACACTCAGCAGGGATTTAATGACTTGATTTGGCAGAATGTGCAACCATTTGAAAGGGTTATCCCAGTACTGAGCTCCTCAAGGGAGAATATATTTAGTTATTTTAGCAAACTCAGTATCTACCACAAAGCTAGGCATCATAAATCTTCTTGTATATATGACCCGTCTTTGATAGCAAACATTACTTATTCCCATTATAATTACTCCAAGTTAAACTATATGTCATCTAAAATCTTGTCTACCCAATAGGATATTAGGCACATGGTATATAAAATGTGACTGCCAAGTATATAGATTTGTTATGCATGTGAGGAATGCTTGTTAATCCCAGTTTGTACTCTCAGTAAATAGTGTTTGAATGCATGACTGGATGAATAAAGATTTCTCAGATTTGTGCCTTAAACTCCTAGAGGTATTAAGAAAATATCAGGTTCAACATGCTCCTGGCCAATCTAATCTGTTTGAAGAATGCTCTGTATTTTCTCATAAGAACTGTTTTCCCAAAGCACAGAAAGACATCATAAATGTACAATTCTTAGAGACTCAGACTTTGAGTTTTTCAAGAAAATAAAATAAGGTGAGCATGAGCCCTGCTAATGGTAAAATCCCTTATCATGAAATTCCTTTCACTTTAGAAATAATTGAGCTCTATTTTTTAGCAACGTCTCCTTCCAGATGATCAGTGAAGCGATATGTGCTCTGTAGGTTTAGGTGCAGAGAATATTAATAGAATGTATCATACGTATAATTTGAGTGGAAAAAAGCACACAAAGAGAAAGTTGGGGGAAATAAATTAGAAAATTGGTCACATTGAAAAGAAAGAGGGCAGCAAATTTGCTCAGAGTCATGAGACTGATTTAGACTCAATGCCTTAGGGTATCATATTCTAGAGAATGAGGAAGCAACAGAAACCTTTACAGGTAGAAGCTTCTCCTTCTCCCTCATCGTGATGAGCCAGGATGGTGGGGACAGAAAGCAGAGCAAAATTCCTTAAAGCTCGCTAGGGAGCTAGGGAAACGGTGCAGTTTGTGAAAGAATAGCGAGATAGAGGAGGCCTCTCACTAGTCACCTGTGATCAAGTCACCCCCCCGAGTTAGCACCCACCGGATGCTAAGCGCTGTGGAAAGTGGAAAGAGTGATATTAGAGAGCATGATTCCCACTCTGAAGGGCCTCTAGTCTAGCAATGAAAAAACTAACTAGAACGTTGATTAAATGTGGTTTGCTGTCATGATAACATCTCCACAGTGCTATAGAAATAGAAGACTAACTCAGCTTCAGGAGCTTAAATAGGTTTCCAAGAAGGAATACTAGAGATGAGGTGCATAGACGAGCAGAGGGTGAAGGATGGATGGGGAAGGAGGGTATGTCTAGTGAAGAAAGTAGCATGAACAAAGGCAGGGAAGTATGAAAGTGCTGGTGCTGAAAGACAGCTCAAACAGGTCCATGGTTGTTGGTGAGGGGTGTGGCTTGGTAAGGGGTGTACTATAATGTGGAGTGTGGCTATCATGAAAGGTGCGGCCATAGTGAGGAGTGAAAGCTTGGTAAGGGGCATGGCTATTAGTGAGGGGGTGTGGCTACATGGTGAGTTGTGGGTGTGGTTAGGAGTGTGGTGAGGGGTGAGGCTTATTATCGGGTGTGGCTGTCAGTGAGAAGGTGTAGCTGGTGAGGGGCACGGCTGTAGTGAGGGACATGGCTGATGGTGAGGGTCTTAGCTATAGTGTGGGGTGTGAACCTGTAAGAGGCCATGGCTGATGGTGAAAAATGTGGCTGTTGGTCAGAGGATGTGGCAGTATTGTGGGATGTGGTGTGGTGACAGGCATGGCCATTAGTAAGGGGGTGTGGCCATATGTGGGGTGTGGCCGTAGTGAAGGGTGAGGCTTTAGTGAGGGGCTGTGGCTATAGCGTGGGACATAGTTGTCATGAGGGATGTGGTTGTAGTAAGGGGCGTGGCTATTAGTGAGGGTCACAGCTATAGTGTGGGGTGTGGACATGTGAGGGGTGTGGCTTAGCTAGCTTTTGGGGTATAATGAGGGGCATGGCAACACCATGAGCATGACCACAGTGACAAGGTTGTTTTGAACGAAAGAATATGTAGCTGAAAATAGATGGAGTATGGAATATGTAATTTATTGATTGAAATACATAGATGTGAAGCTAAACAGGTGAAATCATTCTGAAGGTAATGGAGTGAGACTAGAAAGTTTGCACTTAAGAGAAGTTTCTCTAGCCACAGTATTAACAGGTGAATTAAAACAGAGAGATTGGAGGAAAAGAAAGAAATTAGGAAATATTGAATAGTCCAGAAAAATAATATAATAGCATACACTAAGAGAGTGGGAATGGAAGCAAGATGACAGAGCATCAAAAAAGATACACCAGTCAAGAGTATTTAACTTCGCTCCAGACCAGCCCCCTTCTGTGCCTCAGGAGCCCACAATGTGGCCACAGCTGTTACGTGGTCATCTGTGAAGAGTTCCCCTTCTGAAATCTTTACTCTACTAAACCGTCTTGTGCATAAATTACTAATCTCTAGAATCTCTCCTGTTATATCACTTCTTTGACCTCATCAAAGCCACCTACACCTTTGCTTTTTCTTTAAACTCCTGTGTTTGGTCGTTCATTTAATGCTGCCTCCATCAGCTGGCATGTGCGTCTCTCTTCAGTGCTCTTCAAGCAGTCCAAGGAGTCCAGGAGATGAGTCCAGGAGACCTATCTGCCTTCTCCATTCAAACACCCAATGTGATGAGTACTGTTGGAGAAAATTACCATTATACTTTTCTCTGGATTCCCAAGGCCTGCATAAAAACCTGTTTCCTGGTAATTTCCACCTTCAATTTACTATATCCAAAAATTAGCTCAAAATCTGTATTAACCCCCATTCTGAAGTGTGATTCTTCTTATCTTGGTGAATAGTCATCCAGTCATCAAAGTCAGGAGCCAGGAGCCAAGCCCAATTCTTCCCTTTCTCTCACTGAAACCATGACCCAGAGTTAAAGAAACCAATGACTAACAGAATTTCTTGAGTTTGCATCACACACACACACACACACACACACACACACAAACACTGAAACTTCCTTTGCTTGTAAGACAACAAAACTGGCTGAAATCAGTTAAAACCAGTGTAGCAATTAGATTATCTGCAGAACAACCTTGCTGAAATCACAGCCTGAACTTCAACAGCATATTTCATATGAACGCCTCCTGAATTTACACATGGGACCTATGAGGTAACATGAAAGAACAGCTGCTCATGCCTTTTTTCCTTTCCTTTTCCTTTTTTCCTTTCACCAATTGCCTGCTAATCCCGCAATCCACTTTTAAACCTTTTTAGTAAAAATATGGCGGTAAAGTCAGCAGAAGGAGACAGATTTGAGCTGGACACCTGGTCTCCTTGTTGATCGACTCACAATAAAAGCCAGTATCGGCTTCCAGTGCACTGGGCAGCGAGCCCTCTGCTCAGTAATATCACCTCCTATGTTTGCTTGGTGATCAAGTCCTGTTGAAGAGTGGAAATTAAAGAATTCTGCACTTTATTTTTTTCTCTAGTTGCTCTGTGAAAGTAGGTTTCAGGTTCAGTTTCTAAGAGTAACAGGGACAGACCTTAAGGTTATTAGGCTGGGCATGGTGGCTCACATCTGTAATCCCACTATTAAGGCAGGTGGATCACTTGAGGTCAGGAGTTTGAGACCACCCTGGCCAATATGACAAAACCCCATTTCTACTAAAAATATGAAACTTAGCCAGGCTTGGTGGTTCGCACTAGTCCCAGCTACTTGGGAGGCTGAGACCAGAGAATTGCTTGAACCTGGGAGGTGAGCTTGCAGCAAGCTGAGATTGCACCATTACACTCCAGCCTAGGCAACAGAGTGAGACTTGGTCAAAAAAAAAAAAAAGACATTAAGGTTATTGGCTATTAAATTCAAAAGGCAATTTTTTTGAGCTATAAAACATAAGGATGGGAAGTAAAATAATCTCTAAGATTTCCTTCAGTTTATTTACATTATAGTTAAGGATCCCTGAGTGCAACCATTTCAAAAATATATTTTAAGGTATTTTTTGAAAAATGTCTTCAGCGTTTTATATCACAGACACCTCATTATGGAAACCTCTCCACCCTTTAAATTCAATTCACTCTCTGTCACAAAGAAATTATATTTTAATAAAATTTTCTGAGTTCATAAATACATGCAACACAAGAGACACAAGAAGAGACACAAGAAGTATAAACCTAAATTCCCAAAAAGGTAAAATGTGCCAAAATAAAATGTACTTACGAGTGAAGAAAAGAAGTAAACCAAAAATAAACTGACTGAATTAAGACAAATGTATGGGAATTAGTGTATTTGTGTAAAACAATATATAATAATGCAAAATATAATGAAAGTCACTGTCTAACTTTTTTTTTTTTTTAATGAAACAGGGTCTTGCTCTGTCACCCAGGCTGGAGTACAGTGGTGGGATCATGGCTCACTGCAGCCTTGACCTCCTGGGCTTAAGCGATCCTCCCACCTCAGCCTCCCAAGTAGCTGGTACTACAGGCACACACCACCACTCTTAGCTAATTTTGTTTGTTTGTTTGTTTTTTGTAGAGACAGTGTTTTGCCACGTTGCCCAGGCTGGTCTCGAACTTCTGTGTTTAAGCGATACCCCTGTCTCGGCCTCCCAAAATGCTGAGATTACAGGCATGAGCCTTCACGTCTGGCTCTAATTGAAATAGAATAAAGCATATAAACTCTTGTATAGTGAGTTTTCTGTGGCTAAATTGTACTGATTCATATGTAGAAGAGTATAACATTAATAACAAGCCTTATGAAATTGTACATGGTGTACATAGGTATTTGCTGTTATTAAGAGGCATGGCTGGTGAAAGGAACAAATAATGTACTTATGCCCTTTGTTTTTTAGAAATAGCTACAGCTGGGCAAAGCCCTTGGATGTCAGAAACAAAATGAAGTTGTATTTTTCATGCCTTCTGATTAACTTCCAATGCCTCCCAAGCACCAGTAACCAAATGAAGAATGCTAAACATTTTGTTAGTTAAAAAAAATCTAGTAATTGTCAGAGGACGCAAATCAAAAGCTAACCATGAAAAGAGTTTCCATACTCTGTTTTCACCCTAATTCAGTTCATTAAGCATAAGCTGAGAAAAATAACTGCAAGAATGAATTTTTTAAATGTATGATTTCTATAACCAAGAATGGCTCTAACTTCAGTGTTTGTGTGACGTGTACGTATGTGCATGTGTGTGTGTTGTGTAACTTCAATGTCACAGTATTTTATGTCAGATTGTTTGGATTCAGACCCCATAAATTACTTGCTGTGGGGCCTTGAGGAAGTCAACCCCTCGGAGCTGAGTTTACTCTTATGTAAAATCAGGACAGCAAGACCTACCTCAGAAACTGCAGACATGTCTGTGGTGTTCAAGCCCTCCATAAATGATAGTTTTTATTGTGATTTGCACATATAACTGTTTAATAAAGACATGCTTTTAGCTCTTATGGACTCATGTCCAGCTCAACAGAAAAAAAGTGCCTGGAAAAGAGAAACAGCAAAAAATAAACGTGATTTCATATATATATGTATATATTATGCTATGAATTAAAGGTAATACACACAAAATGATGAAAAGTTGAGACATCACATTGTTTTTGAAAACAAAATGAAGTTGTTTCTAATTAATAACTTTCAAATGGATTTTCCCCTTTTTATGTGACATATCACTGTGAATTATAACACTCACAAGGTTCTGGTGGTGGGCCTGCAAGAAAAATCTAGTATGGCTCCCACTTCAGAGACAGCCAGAACTAGGAGGAGCATCACCAAGCATGCAGCTATTTCACTCTCCTGGGGTCTAGTTCCCTTGTCCATGCTGGTCTACACCACTTCTCATCCCTTGGAACTCAACATTCAGCTTCTGATCTGACATTATCCAGTGTTTTAGGAAAGCAATTGTCAAGAGAAAGAAATTACCCATTCTCTGTCACAGTAATGCAGCGAATGTCTGAGGGAACTGGATGGTGGTAATGTCATGAGGCTCTTGGCATGCGTTTATATCTAAGAAGCTCATACGGGGTACGGTAAATTCAATGACAGAAACAGATCTTCAGAACACCTATTTTATTTCTTCCCAAATTTCAGATTGAGAAATGTATGTCAGAAAGAGTTATTTGAATTAAATGTATATTGTGGACAGAATAACGAATGAGCAGAATATCAGTGCACTTATCCATGTATCTTTACCCAGATCAATTTCTATTTTCTACCCCTTTGTCTTCAAACTGTGCTTTTTGAGTCATTTTCAGCATATTGTTCTATCCAAGAAAAACACAAAACCAAGACCAAGGAGTCCAGAAAATGAATTTAAGTTGTTACTAAAAGTTCAAAGACAGAATGAGCAGGAAATCTGCATTAGTTAAAAATTCAGACTCTGAAGTCAAACTCCCGGGATTCTTTTATCTTCTCGGTCACTGGAGCATTTAACCTCTCTGTGGTTCGGTTTCCTTATCTGTGAAATATCCATAATAACAGTTCCTGCCTCTTTGTTCGTTGTGAGAGTTAAATGAGTTATTTTAAAACTGTTTCTCACATGTGGATTGTAGTGTTGATAACATGATACACTTTGGTCAAAATGCATAGAACTGTATGCTTAAAAGCATGGATTTTACTGCATATAAATTAAACTTCAATGCATCTTATGCTAAAAACTTTTCCTGACACACATAACAACTGAATTATACTCACTATAATCATCAACCTCGCACAACTCAGAAAACATCTTCCCGAAAATTGTATTTGCATTACCCTTATCTAAATTCCACATCGTCAGGCTGCGAATCATATTCTCTGCTCTCCACTCACCCTCACTCTTGCTTTCTTACTTCCCTTCATCCTTCCTTCCACTCCTATGCACTCTTCCTTACATATAATAGCTTAGAACAGGAGAAGAGGAAGTAAAATGGGTGCATATTTTGGATTGTGCTTTGATATGTGTGTGTATGTGCAACATGTGTGTCCAGTTGTTTAAACCAAAGTCATAAAATACTAACTCAAACAAAACAGGGATTGTTTTTAGAAGTGTCCTTTATTATCTCTTGGACAAACAAACTAATGGGAAAAACTAGACAGCAGCCGAGGCTCAGGAGTAACTAGCAGCTGAAAGTGACCATAACTTCTTTATTCTTCCTGTACGTGAACTCCAAAGACTCCTGAGCATCAGCTCCAAGGTTGAGACAGGATCTTTTGGTGAGTCACAGTCCAACCCTAGAGGAAAGCATGATGTTCAGGAAACCCTTCAGCAAAGTGGGTACTGGGGCCATGTTAAATATCACAATATGGATATTATAAAATATTATTTTACATAAATATCATGAGCAAGTTTTTATGTTGGCTGGGCCAGCATGGTATTAAGCAAATGTCTCCGAGTAAAAGCTGGACACAGAGAGGTCAACTAGCTGAGTGGACATTTGCTCAGAAGCTTCAACTCCTGGTGGCCTGGCTGAACTTCATAGCTGATGGTGCATAAACGGGTTTCTTTCAGTTGGTGCAGATATGGATCCACTCAGCTCTCCAGGTGGCCAAGTCAAGAAATACAAACATTTTTGTGTGTTCCATGACATACAGAATTTAAGAATCCCTAGCTTGGAACTGGATTTTAAACTGCCATCAAAATGGGGCTAAGAAGACAAAGCCTGAGGTTCTATTAGGATGGGAATTTGCATCAGACATTCAGGAAAAATTCAGCAACTTGAAAGACAAAATTCTAGAGGAAAAAAATAGAAAAAGAAAATAAGGCACCTTGAAGATATGCTTTGTTCCTGTCTTGGTCTTAGCTATGGGTAGAAAGGAGACAATGAAATGAATTTATGAGCATTCCTACATAAGCCCAGTTTCATACCAATTTTTAGCTTCCTTTAGTACCCTCAGAAAGCACAATTTGGAATTAAGTTCAATGATCCCAGCATGATAATGGCCCTAGTGCTTAACTGCATACCAAAATTCCTCACAAATATGAACACAAAAATTACCAAAAACTAGCAAACTGAATCCCACAACCCATTAAACATACTATACGCTGCAACTAAGTGGGATTTATCTCAGGAATGTAAGTGTGGCTCAATATAAGAACACTGATCAATGTAATATGCCATATTAATAAAGTACAGAAACCACATGTTCATCTCAAACTGTACTTCTTGTGCTTCTTGAGTCAAATGCGAAATAAGCATTTGACAAAGTCTAACACCCATTTATGATAGAAACTCTCATCAAATAGACATATAAGGTAACTTGATAAAGGGCATCTCTGAAAAAAATCATAACTATCATACTTAATGGTAAAGGATTGAAAGAGCTCCTCTAAGATTAAGAACAACAAAAGAATATCTGCTCTTACCACCACCGCCTCTTTCTACTAGAGGTTGTAGAGAGGGCAATTAAGAAAGAAATGAAATAAAAGTCAAATTCTTATAAGACTGCCATCTCTCCATTGCCATAGTGAATGGAACATGCATCACATCAATTTCCCATGGACAAAGCCATTACCCCTGACTAAGGGTGCCAGGTAACACAGAAGGTATCTCCCAGCACCCCTGTAGAAACTGGCATCTAAGCTCAGACTCCTTGATTTCTGAGCACACGGTGCATATTCCTCACATCCAAGGATGCTGTCACTGTTGTCATGTGAATAAGAAATAGCATTTCTCTGCTGGAATACAATATCATAGTGTATGCAGCTGCACGTAAGTCCAAGGACTCCTGTCTGCAGGAGATCAAAAGAATGAGGGACCAATGCCACCCAACAACCTTCAGTCCAAAACTTTTAGCTGCAGCAAGTGGCATTGTCGATGTTCACCCAAAACCTATGCATCACGATTTCTAAAGAAATTAAGGGTAAATTTATAAAGTTCCGCCCTCCACCCAAAGAAAGACCAATTGACTATCATAGAAGTATGTTTCAATATACCTCTCTCAGTAATTGATAGATCAAGGAGGGAAAAGATATGAACCAGAATAGGGAAGCTCTGAAAATTAAAATTAACAGTCTTGATGTAATTAACACACGTGGTACCTTGCAACTGAAGAATACATATTAACTTTAATCACACATAGAATTCCCATGGAAAATAAATGTCTATTAGGAACTAAAGGAATTGTCAACAAATTTCAAATAACTACTATAATCCCATGCATCCGATTGATTGATTACAGTGCAATTGTCTAAAAATAAACTTTTAAATGACAACTGAAAACATGCATTTGGAATAAAACAGTATTGAAACATAACACAAAATACAAAATAAATATCCATAACCCACACTGTTGACTGAAAAACATAAGGGAGAAGAGACAAATCAATCATGCAGAATTCCAAATAATTCAGATACATACTTCCCCATAAAGAAAGGGAACATAACCCATTGTTCCTTAAGTGGGTGTTGCTCACAGTGACTGAAAGGGCAACAAAAGAGTAACTTGTGGAGAACCTGTGGAGAAACCTGACAACACCATCCCAGCAGTGTTCAAGGTCAACACCAACAGTCAAAAATCACAATGGTAGTGCATATCTTTGATTGGATGTGATGAAAATGACACTTTATAATCTTTATCCCAAAAATCTACAATCTCAATCTAATCATGAGATAAATGTCAGACTAACTCTAGTAGAGGGGCTTCCTGTAATATACCTGATATTCCTCTAAACTGTCAAGGTCATCAAAAGCAAAGAAAATCTGAGAAACCGTCACAACCAAGACAAGAGTAAGGAGAGAGGATGCCTAAGTATAATGTGTTATCCTGGATGGAATCCTGGAACAGATAAAAGATGCCAGGTAAAACTGAGGGACTCAAAGTTTGAACTTCAGTTATACTAATGCATCAATATTGATTAATTATTTATAACGAAGGTACTGTAAAGATGTAAGGTGTTAACAACAGGGGCGTCTATGTGGGGGATCTATAAGAATACTCTACGTTGTCTTCTCAATTTTTCTGTAACTCTAAAATGTTTCTAAAAATAAAGGCTATTTAAGAATAAAATATCTGCTTTGAATTCTAACAACACACTTCTAAGTAATTCATGGGTCTAAAATAAGAAACAATGATTTTGAAAATACTGCATTTTATAACTAATAGAATGTAGCAAAAAACAAAAAATGGTACTTGGAAATTTATACCCATAAGTATTTATATTAAAAAGAAGAAAGTCTGAAAATGAAACCTAAGTTTCTAGTGTAGGAAAGCAGAGAAACAGCAACATAACTCCACATAAATTAGAAGAATTGAAGAATAAAAATTGGCCGGGCACGGTGGCTCAAGCCTGTAATCCCAGCACTTTGGGAGGCCGAGACGGGCGGATCACGAGGTCAGGAGATAGAGACCATCCTGGCTAACACAGTGAAATCCCGTCTCTACTAAAAAATACAAAAAATTAGCCGGGTGAGGTGGCGGGCGCCTGTAGTCCCAGCTACTCGGGAGGCTGAGGCAGGAGAATGGCTTAAACCCAGGAGGGGGAGCTTGCAGTAAGCTGAGATCCGGCCACTGCACTCCAGCCCGGGCGACAGAGCAAGACTCCGTCTCAAAAAAAAAAAAAAAAAAAAAATTAATGAAATTATAAGAATAAATGAGACAGAATTGTTCTCCACAGGTTGATTTCATCCACTCTCATAGTTTTTAATTTCCACCACTTTACTTCTCTCCTCTGAGGTTTAGAATAAAATCTTCAATCACCTATAAGATATCTCCACCTAGATATTCAGCAGGTATGTTAGAGTCAAAATATTCAAATCTGAACTCATCATCTTTCCTGATAAAATCCTTTCTCCTCTTAATTCAAGATCTCAGATGATGGCATCAGTCTGTCTAGTCACCTACATCACCTACATGCCATTTGAGACTCCTCTCTGTAGATAATCACCAAGCCCCATAGAAATTTTTGAATCTGCTTTAGTTCTTTCTTGAGACAGGATCTCCCTCTGTTGCCCAGGCTGGAGTGCGGTGGCATGATCTCAGCTCATCGCAGCCTTGAACTCCCGGGCTCACGTGATCCTCCCAACTCAACTTCCCAAGTAGCTGGTACTACAGGGGTTTGCCATCACACCTGGCTAATATTTGTATTTTTTAAATACAGAATTGGGGTCTGGCCGTGTTGCCCAGGCTGATCACGAACTCCTGCGCTCAAGTAATCCTCTCACCTTGGCCTCCTAAAGTGCTGGGATTACAGGCATGAGCCACCATGACCGGCTCCTAGTTCTTATATATCATCTTTCACCTAAAATACCTCAATTGTCTTTTTGGTTCTAGTTTTGATGTTATCTCTTTCAATTCATCTCTTCCTCAGCCACATTTAAAAAAAAATATGACCAAGTATTTCTCCAAAATAAGATCCTTCATTGACACCCCAACATCCCAAGGTAAAAGATGAACTTCCTTAGCATGTCAAGCAAGGTCCTCATGACCAAGCCTGGGCCCACATTTGCAGCCCCTTCTCATGACGTTTTCCTTCTTGCTCATTTATACATTTAGGAGGGAGCTGCTTGTAGCTTCCTGCATACATGATGTGGTTACATATCTCTGGGAGCTTGTGAGAATCTTCCAAGGACTGTCATGCCACCTTTCTTTGAAAAATACTCATCTTTAAAGCTCCCATCAAGTATCATCAACTCTGGAAATAATGTCTTTACATCCCACTGAGCTCTGCCTCCCTCATCCCTATTCCTCTAGCATCCTGTGCACATCTACATCTCGGGACTTGGTAATGCTGTGTTGAAAGTGTGTGTGTTTGTGTGACTGTTTCTTCCACTGACTGCAATTCCAGAGTCGAACTACTTTGTTCAGCTTTTCACATCTGTAACCTAACAGGACACCTGATGCAGAAAGTTAAAAACTATTTGTTAAAAAAAAGCTGAAATAAACATCCATGAATTATTATCCAACCAAATCTGATGGAAATAATTATGTTCACTGTTTTTCTTTTGTTTCCTGGTCATTTTTTATTAATACGGAACTCCTAAGACTTCTTCACTCATCTTTATTTTTCCAAAACACTGTGTTATCTTTTCCACCCCTTCTCCTTTTATTTTTTACAATTTCTCCAGCTTCCCTTTTCTTATTTCTGTTTGCTGCCTATGATTTTGCTTTGAGAGAACTCCTGCTCGTTCTCCTTCAAATGTGTCTGATTCAATATTTCTATTTTTATTCTAAATTATTTAATTATGTATAATTCTCTGAAACAACCACCTTCTTGATGGTGAAAGTACATAAAAACTTCTCATGATTTCTAAAATGTTATAACCTCTCACTTAATTTTCCTCAGTCTTCTTTTACTTCCCCTAATCCTTCTTCTTTTATGCTGGTATTATTTTTGGTGTTTAATTCTTATACAAAATCATGCAAGACAAGCTTGGACAACAATATATTTTTGAAATATTTATGTGATTCCAAAATATCAATGCATTTTTTTTTCAATTATTTAGGGAACAATGTGATCATGGCTAAAATTCCCTGTATGATTTTCTATCATCCTTTCTCATTTCCTATAAGCATTTGTTTGTAACCTTGGAAATACAACCTTTGTCAATAACTGCCAAATGCCAGATCTCTATTAGAATTAACATTTCATGAAAAGTATAATTTCACATGAAACATTTAACAAGGGAATGAAAGCAAATGAAAACATCAAGGTTAACAATTTAAAAATTATGATACTTTCAATCTCAGAGAAACATTGGAATCCGTAGGTAGATGAACTACTTGCATTAGAAATATCAGCCTTACTTGTAGGTCAATGGAACTAAATAGAGAACGCAGAAATAAAACCAAATACTTAGAGCCAACTGATCTTCAAGAAAGCATACAAAAACGTAAACTGGGGAAAGGACACTCTATTCAATAAATGGTGCTGGGAAAACTGGCAAGCCACATGTAGAAGATTAAAACTGAATCCCCATTTCTTACTTTTCACAAAAATCAACTCAAGATGGATCGATCGAAGACTTAAGGCTCAAAACCATACAAATTCTAGAAGATAACATCAGAAAAACTCTTCTATATATTGGCTTAGGCAAAAAATCCATGACTAAGACCCCAAAAGCAAATGCAATAAAAACAAAAATAAATAAATGGGACCTACTAAAAAGCTTCTGCACAGAGAAAGAAATAATCAGCAGAGTAAACAGACAACTCACAGAGTGGGAGAAAATTTCTGCAAACTATGCATTCAACAAAGGATTCATATTCAGAATCTACAAGGAAATCAAACAAATCACCTATATGAGTACAGTGCATACTGCTCGGGTGACAGGTGAACCAAAATTTCAGAAATTACCACTAAAGCACTTATCCATGTAACCAAACACCACCTGTTCACCAAAAACTATTGCAATAAAAATAAATTTTAAAAGAAGTAACAGCCTTAATCTTTAGCATATAGGATGTAACTCTAAAAGCTTCTGCATAAAACCTCTTGTCCATTGTTTTACCTACTGCAAGAATAAATCAATAAAGTTAAATTGGTAATTTAATCACAAAGCTAGGATAAATAAGATAAATTTTACTGAATAGTAAATAGTTGGTAGGAGGAAAGACAATCAGGTGAAATTATAAAGGTTCTCAGTAGAGAGGCTCCGAAGGTCACCACCACCCATCACAGAGAAATTACTAGTACTTACTCTTAACAAAACTTTATTGAAAAAATCACTCTTTTACCCACTTCTCAATATATATGTACAAATACAAAGGTGAAGTGATTGCAGTATCTGCAGGGAGAGTTAAGCCAAAGAGGTGACCTCTTTTCTCTCCTTTCCTTCGCAACTATCACTTTACCTCAGTCCAAAGACACTCTCTTCTCATCCATCCTAAAATAAGAAAAGTCCTCTCTTGTCTTATGTGGTCCCTTTACCCCATATTATTTCATTTATCCATTCATCAAATATTTACTGAGCACCCTCTCTGTGCCAGCAACTGTTTTAAACACAGAAGAGTGTCTATAACACTGTAAAACCAGGCAAAAACCCTTGGGTTCATGGAGCTTACATTCTGTTCTCCACTTCTCATGCCAAAAACAATCTTCACTCCTCCCACTCCATTCAAAATTATCTGAATATTATCTGGCAAATGTCACACTACTTATTTTTGTAATACCTTTATTGAAATACAATTGGCATACTATACAATTCATCCAAAAAATGTGTACAGTGATTTTTAATATACTCACAGTGTTGTGCAATGAACATCACAGTTGATTTTAAGATATACATAATTTTTGATCTAGAGAAAAATCACTATGGCTGGTGTCTTGCAGAGAATGAATTAGAAGAAAACAAGACTGGAGTTGGGCCAGTACTGAGGCCTTAGCTTAGGAAAGATGATGATGTATGCACTAGATAGTGCAGGGAAACTGGAGAGAAGTGTCCTGGCTTTGGGAGAATTAGACGGCAGTTTATGTGAGATATGTATAGATACACACAACAAAATACTATTCGGTCTTTAAAATACTATTCATCCACGTTGACATTTACAACATGGATGACCCTGGAGGACATTATGTCAAGTGCAATAAGACAAAAACAGAAAACAAAATACTGAATGGTATCACTTTTATGTGGAATCTAAGAGTCAAATACATAGAAGCAGGAAATAGAAGTATGATTACCAGGAGTGGAAAGTTTGGGGGAATGGAGAAGATATAAAGTTGCTTTAGTATAGAGATCTAATGTGCAACATGAGGACTACGGTTAATTATATCGTAATGTATATTGAAATTAGAGGGATTTTGCTGGAAATTTGCTAAGAAAGAAGATTTCAAGCATTCTCACCCCTTAAAAAGTAACTATGTGAGGAGCTGAACATGTCAATTTGCTTTTGCAGTAATTACGTCTCTATGTACATCAAAACATTATGGTGTATACCTTAATTATATACCACCTTTATTTTTAAAGTGATAAAAATTTCAAAAATAGATGGAAAATTTCCAAACTTAAAAATCATTCATTGCCACAATTAATGGACTTCCCTGGAACAGTATTAACATTGTTAATTTCCTCTTCCTTCTCTACGTGTTCTTTTCTTTTCATTTCTGCATTGCTCTGCTTTGACCGTTCTCTCCGGAAGTTCTGATTGGTTTTTTTCATGGGTCTTTCTTCTTTTATCCAAGGTAGTTGATGACGGCATTTCACTAGGTAGGTTCTGTCTTCAGCCTACTTTTTCCCTCACTTTACACAAGTTTCTGTCCAATCTAATCTTTTATCTTCTGTCTTCAGCCTACTTTTTCCCTTACTTTACATAAGCTTCTGTCCAATCTAATCTTTTATTGTCCAAATAATAATGAATATTAAGTTTATATCTCAAGTCCAATTTGATATTTGCTTGACATTTCTATGCTCATCTATTCATATAAAATTTCCATTAATTATGAGCATATGTTTATTATTTACTGATTGCACTTATTTATTGATATGTTTGTTCACACTAAAATAAGCTTGCCTAAATGTCAACAAAAGCAACCTTGGGAAAATAATTTTCAACTCAGATCTGAAGAATAAAGTGGTGTCATTCTCATATGCAGGAAGAAGGAGCTTATTGGGAAAATATATTGGCAGAAATACGAGAATATTTATTCAAAATGAGAAAGAACAATATACCTCCAAGAAATACCAAAAAGTATAATGTGATTGGAGAGTACAATGTGCACAAGAGTAACAGATACAAAATGAACTGTTCTCCTACATTACACAGTCCCTGGTGCCTGGGCTGGAAGGATGCCAAGGCCATCTCAGCTGATACTGTCACTAGATCACCTGTAAATAATCTCTCCAGGTAGCCTGAGCTTCTCACAATATGGCGGCTGAGTTCTGAAAGGAAGTGTTTGGCCAGGGAGTCTCCAGAAAGCAAGTGCCCAAAAGGATTAGGTCTTTCTCGTCTAGTTTCTGAAGTTGCAGAGTATCATGTCTACAATTCTCTATTGGTCAAAGCAGTTCTAGTTCAGCCAAGGTTAAAGAAGAGCAGACATAAATTCTACTTCTCAATGAAAGGAGTGCCAAAGAATTTGAATTTCACTTTGTAAACTTTTCATATTAGAATTCATTCGTGTCAATGTCAGGTAGCATATATTGATGGAAGTCAAGCAGAACATAGTTGACACATTCAAAGAAATAATGGAGGACATTTTTAATGAAAGATCTATTTACAGAGATGTGGGTGGGGTTAAGGGAACCAATAATGAATGGCAAAGAACCCAGGGAACATAACAGCAGGAGGCCAATGGCCACCCCTAGACGTGAGGGGACAAAGGAAAGACCCAATTAGAGCTGCAGCCATGGGACAAGGACTGCTAGTAAGAAGCTCTGCCTTTATGTAGAGGAATGAATCTGCCATTTCAATAAAACCTAAGGCTGGGCGCAGTGGCTCATGCCTGTAATCCAGCACTACGTGAGGCCGAGGCAGGTGGATCACTTGAGGCCAGGAGTTGGAAACCATCCTGGCCAACACGGCAAAACCCCGTCCCTACTAAAATACAAAAATAAGCTGGGCATGGTGGCACATGCCTGTAGTCCCAGCTACTCGGGAGGCTGAGTCATAAGAATCGCTTAAATTCAGAAGGCAGAGGTTGCAGTGAGCTGAGATCATGCCACTGCACTCCAGCCTGGATGACAGACACAGACTCTGTCCGAAAAATAAATAAAATAAAATAAACTCCAGCAGAGAAGAAAGGAAGGAAATTAAACTCATAGTGTCCTTCTTATCCCAACTCTTGTTTCCTGCCAGTGATTCTAGTGAGAGCTAGATTTGACCAGAAATCAGAGGACAGGAGAGCTTGAGAAATGTCTGTTTTAAAGTGCATCCTCTCAAAGCACAAAGACAGGCAAAGAAGGGCAGAGAAGGAAAGTGAAGGGGTGTTTGTAGAATAACCAGCATCATTTCCCACCCCCCTTCAACCTCAGCATCCACTCTCGACTTGTGTTCAGATGCAAAATTGCACATACCTAATATAGACAGCACTCGTATTCCTATCAGACACCCCATCACTGTGGAGTGAGATTGTTTCAGTCAGCCCAATGTAGACACAAAGTCGAAAAGTTAGCCACCACCATTGCTTCTCCTCAAAAGGAAGGAAAGGGAAATGAAGCACAAATAATTCATATGAAACATAACTGCTGTAGTCCCTGCCTTGCAGCTGGCCATAGAACTGTGTTAATAATCACAGATTTCTTCTCCCTCATTCATTATATATTCCGACTTTCTGCCAGTACCCCAGCTAGTCAAAGATTTTACCTGGTGATGAGTCAAACCTTCATTCCCAGTCTCCAAATCCTTAAAGTCTACTCTCTTTATTACTTCATCAGAGTTTCTTATTTACCATTATTATTTAAAATGAGAATATCAAGAAATATCTCAGTGAAACCCCTAGCTTTCAGGTATACTCCCCTGTGCCTACCTCCACCCCAGTCTGTTTAGCAGCAACTCTCTTTCCTCTTGACAACCAAGATTAATCTTCCTCACCAGGAAAGAGATGACCTTGTCTATTTCTTGGTTCAGCAGCAAAAGTTTCATATGTAGGTTATACAATGGATATTGCATAACTTTTGCAATATTTATATTGCAAGTGCCAAGGGGAGAAGGAATCTGTGATTATTAACACACTCCTCTGGCCAGCTTCAATGCATGAACTATGGCAATTATGTTTGATATGAATTATTTGTTACTTATTTCTTTTTCTTTCATTTCTAGGAGAAGCATTGATGGTGGCTAACATTTCAATTTAGCTTCTCTTTGGGTTGGCTGAAAAGACTTCACTCCACAGTGATGAGCGGGCTGATAGGAATATAAGAATCATCTACGTTGTGTATGTGCAATTTATTTTCATCCAAATACAAATCAAGAATGGATGCTGAGGTTGCAGGGGGGGAAATTATGCTGGTTATTATACATAAGCCCCTTCACATTCCTTCTCTGTCCTCCTCTGTGTTTTGCAAGGATGCACTTTACAGAAGACATTTCTCAAGTTCCGTTGCCCTCTGATGTATGGTTGAGTTTAGCCAAACCTTCTGGCACTGAGTTTTTTGGAGAAAATTTATATACAGAGAAGCAGTAGTAAGCATGTGGATACTCCATTGCACCTTGCATTCCAGGGTAGTGTACACAGATTTAACAGGACTAGACATTAGACTCTGGGAGAAAGATGCTAACATTTGGGCTGTTAGACTAAACTGCATGATAGGAAACACTGGCTTCATTCCTAGTATAATCAGGGGCTGGAACATAATAGCATGAGGATGTGGTGGAATTGTAGTTTCAGCTCTATCCTGCCAGCTCAGCATTCATACTTGGTGATAAACCAACCTTAGCCCTGGCATAAATAGAAAGCTGGGGAAACAAGCCTCCTGGCTACAGATGTATTGTGTGGTTTGCTAGTAGCATGACTCACTACCAGAATATTCAAGGTTGGGACTTAGGGGTAGAATAGCTCTTCTCTGGCATGAAGGAAGGGGAAATGGATTCCAGTAGAATGTATTGCCTAGGCGTGTAGCTAGTTTCCTCAGAGCTTTGAAGGAGTACCACTTCTTTTCTCTGTGGCCAGCCTCCATGGGATTAATCTTGGGCTAGTTAACCCTTACTTCTGCATGCAACAATAAAAAAAAGCACTAATATTTCCACATCTTAATAATAAGATCTGTGTATTATGGCTCTGGAGAGAAGACATCATTTTGGTTGCTGGAGGTTAAGAAATATACCACGTCATATAGGACCCCAGTCCTTCAGTCTAATGCCTCCCAGCTGGTGCTGTAAATGAGCATTCAGAAGATTATTTCAAGATCATACCAATTGCTTAAAAGTGATGGAGCACGCGGATTTTACGGGCTTTCACCAATTACTACACTTCTTTCACCCTGCAAAGAACTCCTTAATCAGAGCTTACATTGCTTGGGACATTGCCATGATGAATAAAACATTTAGTAAGTCCACAAATTGTGCCGCTGGTAGAAGCAATGTAGGAAGGGAAGGCAAATATAAATTTGGGACATCCATCTATTCGCACGAGGATGAATCATTAACCGCCCCCCACATAGTGGAAGTAGTTCAATGTAATAATCCTGTGGGTCCATCCTGAGAAGTTTGCTTTTGTCTTTGTCATTGGCAGTGTGAGTAATTAGTAACAGTAGTAGCCAGGTGAGACTTGGCAGTGTGAAATCCTAATTGTTGAGCCCATGCAGAGCCTCCATTCCTGTTGGCATGGCCCTTCTGGACAAAGGCTCATTGAGCAAGCAGCAGGGAGCATGGAGCAGAGAGAGGAAGAGATTGGATAATACCCACCGGGTGGGTGATCTTCTCCACCTAATAAGAGCATTCTCCGGGGGCATTTGCACAGTACATGGATGACTTGGCACAAGAAGTTCATATACACACCACTTCCTCTTTGTTCTTCCAATATTCCGTTAGCCTTACATTCTGTTACTTCCAAATTTCTCACCATTCAACCCACCTATCATCAATGTTTAAAATAAGAGTTCTACCTCACCTGTCATGCAAAGGGGACAATCAGATAAATTACCTCATGTTATGCCTACTCTTCTCTATGGAAATGTATTTCACGGCCAGCCTTGGTTTCATTCTAATGTAGTAGCCATCCACAGCTGGTTGGTGCCAGCATACCTTGTAGACCCATTTGTAAGCCATGTCTGTGCTTTTTATTGCTCTCTTAATTTGTCAGTGGAAACTCCCCATGAGACCAGAGTGTAGGTTGCAGAGGTGATGAAATAGCAGAATTGGGATTCTGAGCTATCTGCTCATGCAATATGCTTATACCTACCTTCCCTCCTCAGGCCAGTTTTCTATACATCATTTTCATTGATTTAAGAATGTTGCTATTACATCTATATTTATGATTTCATGGATGCTTAGTTCAGTTTTTGATTGGTAGTCTAGTTCCTGACAAGGAGCTCATGTTATATAATCACTTGTGGGTCCATTGTTAGAAAGTCAGTCTCTACCAGGCCTCAGTAGCAAAGCAAGTGTTGCCTTGAAAATGTAAGAGAATTGTCAGCCGAAAGAAAGGCTTCATTCTAAGCTCTAGGTGTATGTTCTCTAATTCCCTTTAGTGGGATGGCAAGAGAACCCATAAAGCATACGTATTTTTTATGGCCAGTGCTTGAGTCAATTTATTAAATTCTAAATCCTGAGTGAGTTTATCTATTTTAATAAATTCATCTTCACCCAATCTTATATTTTGTTTTCCTTTGTCTAGTACTCTTATAATATCTTCTGCCATGTGTTTCCTAGATACCTAAGAATTAAAATAGGCAAAACTCCTTTAGTTTAATCGTTTCCTCATCCTGAGCAGGTCTTCCCCTTTTCTGTCTCAGCTATGCTAAGATTTAATTATCTTTATGCATTAGGAGGCAATGAGTTCTAGTGGGGACAGGGCCTGAGAAGAATTAGCATCTCTTAAGGGAGCACCTCTATGGGAAGAGGCACTAAAACATTTTTATGCAAAAGAAGATTCTTATAGCTTCCTAGGTAGAAACAACGAAGGTTTAAGGACTGGAGGTTCAGTGTCTCAGACTCATCCCTTTATCTTCAAAGGTTCTCATCTCACATCTCAGATCCCACTGCTTCATAACCAGTCCCCTACTTTAGCACAGAAAATCTGACAGGACTGAGCACTTGTTTTGGCCTTGTAACTTTGTGACACCTAAAAGCAGTCCACAGAGTTAATACTCAGCCAGGCTGACCCTGTAAATACAGGAAATAAGACCTCCTCTTAAAGTCATCATAGAGGCTTTCAGATTCTTCATGATGCATTGAGACAAACATTCAGGGTGGTCAGTTTGTCTATATTTGTGCAATGAACATTGGAATGTTTTGTACCATGTAGTATTTCACCGACAATAAAATGTGTAGTATTTCAGGGACAATAAAAAACAATCAGATATTCCATAAACTCTGGGGTCACTAATGCCCTGTAATGGTTTAAAATATGTCCACAAATTCTTAGATAGCCTCTTTAAAGGTAAAACCTAATCCCACTCTCCCATCCCTGGTTGAGTGTAGGTTAAACTTAGCTACTTACTTCTAATGTTCAGAATGAGCTGGAGGCAATGGTTTGTGACTTCTATATCAGACACTTCCACGAAAAGCATGTGGCTTCCTACTTACCCTTGACATGCAAGGAGAAACCACTTTCATGTCAATACTTAGCCAGTCCCTATGAAGAAGCCTACACGGTAAAGAGCTGAATCCTCTTGCCAACAGCCGGCAAGAAACATAAAGGTGGGATATCTTCAGAGCAGATTTCTTATCCTCAGTGAAGCCAACAGATGGCTGCAGCCCCAGCAGATATTTCAACTGCAACCTCTTTGAAGTCTGCAAGTCAGAAATATCTAAAATACCAGGTAAGACACTCCTGACTTCATGCCCTACAGAAACTGTAAGATAATTAGTGTTTATTGCTTGAAGCCACTAAGTTTTGAGGTTACTTGTTACACAGTGATGAATACCTAACACACCCATAAATATCAGTGAATAAATATCACAGGATATTGACCTGTGAGTGTCTCATTCTTCCCTCCATCTCAAGTCACTACACAGAGAAACTTGAGTAGTCTTGATATTACTGTGTGAGCTCATCAAATATGTGAGCAACACAATCCCAGAATTCCTCTTTGGAAGTCAGTTTCCTAGGTCTACTCTCGGTAACAAATTCTGCATTTATAAAGAAGGAAGAACATGGCTAACCCAGAGGAGCAATGAACGAAGCATAAGACTACTTACAGCATTGTGAAAAGAGTTAAGGGAACAGAGAAGAAATAGTAAAGAATCCAGAAACAAGAAACTGTAGAAATGTGTTATTTCTGCAGAACCTGGAGAGAGCTATAGTTGTGATCCAAATGACCTGTGGCCTCAGAAAGCAAGGAAGGGAGAAGAGCAAATACTCTGACCTCTTTCTCAAGCTTTTACCTTCTCATATAGTTCTGCTATGTCTCATTGGCCAAACTCAACTGGAAGCCAGACGGTAAGGGTTCCTTGGTGATGTAGACAGTAAAGCCTGCCTCAGGCCACAGAGCAGATGAGAAGAAGAATGAATGTCTCAGTCTGTTCAGGCTGCTGTAACAGAAATTCCATGGGCAGGACCAGGCGCAGTGGCTCATTTCTGTAGTCCCAGTACTTTGGGAGGCCGAGGTGGGTGGATCACGAGGTCAGGAGATGGAGACCATCCTGGCTAATAAGGTGAAACCCCGTCTCTACTAAAAAGACAAAAAATGAGCCGGGCAAGGTGGCGGCGCCTGTAGTCCCAGCTACTCGGGAGGCTGAGGCAGGAGAATGGCGGGAACCCGGGAGGCGGAGCTTGCAGTGAGCTGAGATCCGGCCACTGCACTCCAGCCTGGGCGACAGAGCGAGACTCCGTCTCAAAAAAAAAAAAAAAAAAAATTCCATGGGCAAGGTGCCTTGTAAACAACAGCTGGCTTATCATCATTCTGGAGGCTGGGAAGTCTAAGATCAAGAAGCCAGCCGATTCTCTGTTTGGTGAGGGCCCATTCCTCATAGAGGGCACTTTCTGGCTCTGTCCTCATATGATGGAAGGGGCAAGGCAACTGGGGTGTCTTTTACAACAGCACTCATTCCATTCATAAGGGCTTCATCCTCATGACCTAATCATCTCCCAAAGACCACACCTTACAATACTTCCACATAAAGGATTAGGGTTCAACATATGAATTTGGGGAAACACAAACTTTCAGACCACAGCTGTGAACAGTGTATCTAGAGGAAAGAACTGATTTTTTTTTTTTAAAGAAGCAAATGGTTTAAACTACTCACCAAATCATCAGTCAGTGATTGCTTATAAACCATCCTATAATACAAACCATGCTTTAAAAATTATTTGCTGTAATGTAAGTCACATAATATTCCCATTCCTCAAAGGAGACTATAAAATGAGGAGGAAAAGGCCATTTAGCATCTCTTACAGAGATTTCAGGTGGTGGTAGCTATAGCTCTAAATTTCAACTGGGGCAAAAAATATAAGATAAATTAATTTCCTTTTTGTTCAATTTATGCTCATTTCCCACTCAGCCAAGAGAACAGATCACAAGTTGAAAAGAAATATTACAAAATTAGTACCCCCAAATTCTTAGAATTGTATTCTTATTCATTAGTTTTTCACAACAATTATGAGCATTATTTAAGCCATCAAGCTATGCAAAGTTAAAACCCTTGAAACCTTCTCAACTTTTATTGGAACTGAAGGAATTAAACTTTATTTCTTATAAAATATTATCCTCTCCTTTGAAATGATATTTTCATCCCCCATAAAAGGCTGGGAAGTTTCTAACTCATGTTTTCTGAAGAAGTAGCTTAGCAACTGGTGTGCCCGAGACACGGGTGGCCCTTATACCCCCCACCTCCTTGCAAGCCCTACTTCATACATAAACCATTATTAAATCATCCCAAGAGAGAAATGAGACTCTGAAACATGAACAAACCCTTTTGATCCAGATATACTTTTGTATCATGACACACAACATATTTAATTACTGAAAGGAACAAAAAGGAAGCAAAGACTAAACAGAATGACTTGAACATGCTCATCGTCTGGTTAAAGGACTGTTTGGCTGCAATTCCTTCATTTGTTACACTAACAGCAGATGGTAAGCTGAAGTGTTCAGAATATCTAAAATATGTAGATAACCAATGAATAGTCATACTTTTTAGCTGATAACAGAAATGTTTAATAGGAAGGCTACCCCTGGAAAACCCAAAATGACAAATTTTGCTTTTGATGTCTCTGTTGGCTGTAGAATTCAATCCTTTTCAGTAATGACCCTAAAAATGTTCATACCTTTCTTTGCTTAGTGGCATATCCAGATATCTTTGTTGCCTTTAGATCTTCAAAATATTCCTAACCTTAATCATATTAAAAATTCTATAAGTTATGAATTTACATTGGGTAATGTGATTGCTGCAGCCCCTGACTTCAAGGATTTCACAGTAGGAAAGACAGACAAGAAGCAATAACAATGCAATGGTATAAGAAAGGTGAAAGCTGTGTTCAGAGAGGAGTATAGGCATAGAGAAGAGAAGGGAACTGGAGATACTCACAAAACAGGTGATGGCCTGAACAGGATCTTGAAAAATACATAACAGCCATAATGTCCAGCATTTTTAAGTAACAAGATACTCTTAAATTTATTTAATATACATGATCACTTGTTCTTTACAGCAACCCTATGTGGTAGATATTGATATATGTATGTTGTAGATGATAAAACAGAAGTTTAGCGTTGACTTAGCATCCTTCCCAAAGTGAGAAAACTAACATTTAGAATTGAGGAGCTGTGTGGAGGGAGAAGTGTGTTCTAAAGAAACAAAAAAAAAAAAAAAAAGGAAGAAAGTGCGATAGGAAATGGAGTCTGAATGGAGAACTTTTTATGTTCCCTAGACCTTGAACTTAATTACGATAGGGAGAAACAAATCTCAAATTAGAAATCAACTGAATTTGCCCTAGGGTCTAACTTGAGACATGTGTTGCAGATGGGAATCTTGTCCAAAATGGAGAAAAGAAATGTAGTGTGTGTGTGTTTTTTTGTCAGTCCTTGAACTATACAGAACACTCCACCCGTCAACCACGGAATATACATTCTTCTCATCTGCACATGGAACATACTCCAAGATCAGCCATATGTTCAGACATAAAGCATGTCTCAATAAATTTTTAAAAATGGAATACATACCAACCATACTCACAGACCAAAATGGAATAAAAATAAAAATCAATACCAGAAAGATAGCCCAAAATCACAATTACATGTAAATTAAACAAATTTCTCCTGAATTACTTTTGGGTAAACAACAAAATTAAGGAAAAAAAAAAAGAATTCATTGAGGTAAATGAAAACAAAGACACAATTCACCAAAAAACTCTGGGTTGTAGCAAAAGCAGTGTTTACAGAAAAGTTTATACTGCTAAACACTTACTTCAAAAAGTTAGAAAGATCTCAAATTAAAGATCTAGCAGGCATGGTGACTCACTCCTGTAATCCCAGCACTTTGGGAGGCCGAGGTGGGCAATCACTTGAAGTCAGGAGTTTGAGACCAGCCTGGCCAACATGGTGAAACCCCGTCTCTACTGAAAATACAAAAATTCGTCAGGTGTAGTGGTGCATGCCTGTCATCCCAGTTACTTGGGAGGCTGAGGTAGGAGAATCACTTCAACCCAGGAAGCGGAGGTTGCAGTGAGCTGAGATTGCATCACTGCACTCCAGCCTGGGAAACAGAGCGAGACTCTGTCTCAAATAATAATAATAATAACAACAACAACAACAACAGCATTACACATAAAGGAAATTGAAAAATAAGAAAAATGATCTTCAAAGATAGCAGAATAAAAGAAAAAACTAGAAAAAAAGAGAAAGAACAAAAATCAGAGCAGAACTGAGTAAAATAGAGATAAAAAATCCATACAAAGAATTAATGGAGCCAAAAGCTGATTTTTTTTGAAGGAATAAACAAGATTGATAGGCAGTTAGATAGATTAGCAAGTAAAAAAAGAGAGAAGATCCAAATAAGCACAATCAAAAATGACAACAATGACAAAAATCCCAACCAATCCCACAAAAATAAAAAAAGATCATCAGAGACTATTATGAACACCTTTATGCATATACACTAGAAAATCTAGAGAAAAATGGATAAATTCCTGGAAACACACAACCTCCCAAGATTGAATCATGAAGAAATGGAAACCCTGATCAAGTAAATGTTGAGTTCTGAAACTGAATAAGTAATAAAAAACCTGTTTACAGCCCTGGATCATGATGGATTAACAGCCAAATTCTATCAGACATACAAAGAAAAGTTAGTACCAAGTCTACTGAAATGACTCCAAAAAAATAGAAGCAGAGAGACTCCTTCCTAACTTATTCTACAATGCCAGGATCATCGTGTTACCAAAACCTGATAAAGACACACTGTAAAAAGAAAACCACAGGTGAATATCTCTGATGAACGTAGACACAAAAATCCTCAACAAAACACTACCAAACTGAATCCAACAGCACATCAAAAGTTAATTCATGACTATCAATTAGGCTTTATTCCTAGGATGCAAGGTTGGTTCAATATATGCAAATCAATATATGTGATTCACCACACAAAGAGAATTAAAAACAAAATCCATGCTAGCTAAGCTACTTAATAAATGTTGATTAACTGATGAACTGTGATGAGCTACTAGCATCAATAGCTGTATTCTCTTTCAGAAGAGAAAATATTCTTTTTTAACCTTGTCACTATTCTAACTGAAATTCAATTATCCCTATCTCATATTTGCTATAGTAACTAAAATTCATAGTTACTATAGTTTAAAGGCACAGCAAGATTATTATAAATAAGTATAAATGATGTGGAAGTATTTTCTTCCACCACTCTGAATAAGCTGTACATTTTTTAATGAGTTGCAGAATTTATTGTATGTAAAATCTGTACTACACAACCAAAATATGAAAAGGTAAATAATGCAGGAATGTAGAAAAATTTTAAAAATCCCTACACTAAATATCTAAATACCCTTATACAATATGAATATTTATGCATTTGTCTTTTACACGTTTTGTGCACGTGTGTATTGCACGTGTGTATGTGAGGGGGCACATTGTTTCTAAAGAGAATCACAGCTATTTTGTTTCTCTTTGAAAGTTGTAGTCAGTATACAAACAAAAAGCAAACAAACTAAAAAATATTTCGTATTTTAGGTAAACTTTGATCTTCAATTCATGGAGTATTGTTTCTATTTATTCTATGGCCTTTGGTCAAATACAATATATAGATTATCTAAGTGGGTAAAATCAATAATCATATATTGAGGTTACAAAGGGCAGTATTTTGATACTGAATATAGAGTCCTTTGCTGGCAGAAAACGTAAGAGTTTTACAAGATTATAATAAATGATAAGGTTTTCAACCTCAGTAACTGGTTATCTCTTCCAGGATCCCAACTAAAATTAACCCAGGAGTCCAATAGAGACAAAAAGTCAAAATTGTTGCTGGATGGAGATATATATATATCTTTATATATATATAAAGATTTGAGAGTCCAAATCTTTCATATATGGATATATATATATCCATCCAGCAACAATATATATAATATATATATTAGTGGATAGTTGAGATGTCAGTTCGTGGATATAAAAATATATATTTCATATATATTATATATAATATATATTTTATATATATATAAAATGAAAGTTTTAAGTAAGTGATGGAACTAACATACATTTTGTAGCACTGAAAAAGGTTAATAAAAAAATTTCTGTGTACTGTTAAGCAGCTCCTTGAACTGAATAATATTGGTATGTTATACATTTTAGATCAACTACTGAAATTGCTTTACTCCACTCTTAAACCTTACATTAATTAAAATAGAAAAAGATATTAAAAGAAAGATTTGAGAGTCCGTCTCCATGTTTAAGATGTTATGACCTTGACAGAAACTCTGAAACTAATACAATAAATGTAATAAAGTAAGTGATCAAAAAGTGTGGCAAAAGCAAAAAAGGTTAAAATATTAACTCCAGAGTCAATACTCTAAAAAATGAAAAACAATGGAAAGCCATAGAGACTGTGGACATGTTTGGAAAGTTGCTGATAGAAGCATTGTTACTAATATAATGACTTCAATGAAATACCGTTTTTGCTATTAAGAGCTATTACTTCATAATTTAATGGACAGTGATGTGATTAGTAAATGAAGTCACATCAGTGTTAATAATACTTTCAAATTTACCTACTTTAAAAAATTGCATTTTTTCCCCCTCTGTGTACCCATCTGAACCTATCTAAACGATATTGAAAGTCATAACTTTTCTACAACACTCTTTCAGGTCAGTGACATCTCAGTTAACTATCCACTAGGGAATTGGAGATTTGGTTAATGGATTTTTTTAACCAGATGCAACACACCTTCCCGTATCACATAATTACAGTCTTTCTAGCAGATCTCTCATTATTTAATCATAAGATGTTTAGCACCTTAATCGTAAGAAATTTCCAATCTAAAGCTAATTAGTAAGTACGTGTTAGAAGTTGAAAGGCTTATAAAGTAAAAAGATATTTCTTTATGACATCAGCACCACGAGCCAAATCTGCTGGACTCCTGTCCTTCATCCTCCTTATGTCCTGCTCTGGCTTTCCCTCTTTCATCTCCAGGAGATGGGCTGGTGCTTCTCAATACTCAACCTAAATGGGACCTTTAGTTCCAGTTCCTAAATTCTCCATGAAGATTCTTTCTGATGGATTTAAACCAAGGAATACAGGGTTTTTCTCAATATCCATGGAAAGTAAATCAGGGTAGCATATTAAGACTGATAACTTCAGTTCTAGCTACATCCATTAATATCATCAATGACAACAGATGATTTAAAATGTCTAGGGGATGAAGAAAGAAAATAGAAAAAAAAAAAAGTCTTGACATGGAGTCCTGTGACCATTTAATATGTTGGCTGAATAAAGTAAGACCATTTACTATATAAAGTATAATGGTGCCTATTATTTTTCATTGGATATGAAGTTAAAATGTGCCACTGAGCCAATAAAATGATACTCATGTTAATATAATTATAAGTAATTGCAGAATGATCCATTTAACAAGTAAAAAAGAAACCTAGTTTTACTAAAATTTTAGTTGAAAATTATCCCATTTAATAAGAATATTTGAAACGTTCTGATCCTATAGATACTTGTTTCTGAAAATATCTGATTCAATAACATAAATTTAGTTTTTGAACAATCTCTTAGTTAAGATTTTCAGCTTACATCAATATTCATTACTTTTTTAACAATTATAACAAGTAATTGCTTGTCCAGCAACCAGGACACAAAACCTTGGGAAGAGATTTATCAAGAAGTAGATATAATAAGGGAATTTTAAAAATCTATTTTAAGGATGTAAAGGTGTTTGTCTAGGATCACAAATCCTCCACCAGTCAACTGCCCAACATGGCTAGAGGTTCCTGGGGGTGTCCATGGCTGAGCGGACCTGCTGAGTCAGTGCTTGCTTAACTCCTAACACTGGAGCCAAGCATAATCTGCTATCTCAGATACCTTGGCTAGAGCACTTGTGAAATGCAGGTACTCATTTGCCTCTCTGGCTTAAGACTTAAAAAAGAAGCAGGTGCAGTTGTCTGGCCTATTTTACTGGAGTTATATCATCATCAGAGTTCTCCATTATCTGTTTATCACTTGGACAGTGAAAGAAGACAGAAAATGAATGCAAGTGAGAGAAAATTCCCCTTTTCCCTGCTGAACAAATGAGTTCAAGCCCCTCACTTCATGCCTCCTTTCCCGCAGATCCCACACTGAACTCAAGGGAACTTTCAGGAACATGCACAGGGGCTAAAGCAGGAGAGACTAGTGGAAGGTAAACCCAGGTATGATGCAGTGTATGGAATGTGGGATGGGAGGGGGCAGAGAAAGAGTGTGTGAGCTAGAAAGAGACACAGAGAAGCAGAAAGGGATGGTGAGAGAGAGAGAGAGAGAGAGAGAGAGAACAGAGAGACAGAGAAGGGCAGAGAGACAGAGAAACAGGAAGACAGAGAGAAACAGAGACAGAGGCAGAGAAGGACAGTGCATGTGCTAAAATACAAACATATTCTCAAGCTCTTTAGACAAAAGACTATTCCAACCTATTACCATTCCTAAATAGAAAGGCACAATCAGTGAGGGAAAAGGCATGAGGGAAAGAGAGTTACCCATAAAATATGTTTGGCTTTTTGTTTACCACCGTTTTATTGCATTGATTATATTTTAATTAGAAAGGCATATACACATTTTGACAAAGTCAAACAATGAGTTTACAAATAAAAACAGTAAATCCCCTTGCTTCTTGGACCTCCAATTCCACCCCTCAAAGTAAATACTCTTAACTATTTGATGAGTCTCTTTCTAGTATTTTTTTATATGCTAGTAAAACTTGGGCGGCTAAATTCTGTATGAGTATCAGCACAGCAGACAGAAAGGGAGGAGAAATGCAAAGAGAAACATGTGTTTCCAACCCTGTGCCAGACACATTAAATGCATAGTAAACTCCATGAGGTCAGAGACCTCATTAGTCTTGGTCTGATAAACCTCAAGCCTCAGAGTACCATCCAGGACAGAGTCAATACTTAAAAAATATTTGCAAAAAGAAGGAAGAGGGCCGGGTGTGGTGGCTCACGCCTGTAATCCCAGCACTTTGGGAGGCCGAGACGGGTGGATCACGAGGTCAGGAGATCGAGACCATCCTGGCTAACACGGTGAAACCCCTTCTCTTCTAAGAATACAAAAAAAAAAAAAAAAAAAAAAATTAGCCGGGTGCGGTGGCGGCGCCTGTAGTCCCGGCTACTCGGGAGGCTGAGGCAGGAGAATGGCGGGAACCCGGGAGGTGGAGCTTGCAGTGAGCTGAGATCCGGCCACTGCACTCCAGCCTGGGCGACAGAGCCAGACTCCGTCTCAAAAAAAAAAAAGAAGGAAGAGAAGGAGAGATGGTAAGGAGGAAAGAAAGGAAAAAGAAAGGAACGAGAGGAGAAAAGAGGAAAAATCTAAAATGTTAAATTCTACCACAGCCCAATTGAACGAGTTTTATAATGCTGATTTTTGAAGATTACTACAGTGAGGCTTGGAGAAGTTAAGTAATTAGCCCAGAAGTCCATGCTGTTGCTACTAAAACAAGCTGCCCATGGTAGGTACAAAGGGCTCTTAAGGAAGACCTGTTCTGGTGAGCTGCCATGAGGGAAGTGAAAGGCACACTCCAGGAAGACAAGCCATCTGAAGTTAAGTCTACAAGGCAAAGAAGGGATCTGTTCTAGGGTATTGCCCGTTACAGAGCTTCATGTATTCCCACGCGACAGACCCCACCGGCCAAAACACATTTGTCTGATTCAGTATTCAGCTGTGTCAATTGCTCAGGCTTTCCCTTAGAATATTATATTACATGAAAGACATGACGCCTTGAAGCAAAGATATTAAAATACAAAAAGAAAGATAAAATAGAAGCATAAAAAGGTAAAATGCAGTGCCACATTGTTGTACCAGGTAAGTCATTAAACAAAAAACATTATGAAAATTCTGGTTATGTTACATATTTTAATTTTACAGTTAAATAACTAATGCATCAGGGTTCTACCAAGATGACACTAATCTATTAGGTTTATTTTCAGAAATTTATTCAGTTTACTTTCAGTTGATTTTCAAAATGAAACAAGAGCTGGAAACTCATCAATAACCTAGATGACCATGTTAGCAAATATGTGTAACCATAATAATTTGGAAAAAGCTGTGTCTTGGTTATTGTACATTTATAGTAAGTTTTAAAATCAGGTAGTGTAAGTCCTCCAATTTATTATTTTTCAAATTTCTTTTTAAAATTTAAGCTCCATTGCATTTTCCTATAACACTCAAAATTATCTTGTTAATTTTATAGGAAAAAAATCTGCTATCATTTTGCAAGGCTGTAATAAATCCATAGATCAATTTGATGTATTACAAATATTAAGTCTTCCAATGTGTGAAGATGGTGAATCTCTCCAATTATTTAGATCTTGAATTTCTCTCAGGGATTTTTTCTAATTTTCAGTGTGATATGTCTTATACTTCTTTTATTCAATTTATTACTAAGAAACTAATGATTTCATGTCATTGTGAAGAAAATTATTTTCCTAATTTTCAGATCATTTGTTGATATCATAAATGCAATTCATTTTTGAATACTGATCTTATATCCTGAGACTTTGCAAAAGATTCTGTTAATGTGAGAAGTTTTATATGTGTGCATTCCTTAGAAATTTCTACATACAAGGCCATACCATCTGCAAATATAGACAGTTTTACGTCTTTCTTTACAGTCACTATTCTGTTTGTTTCTTTTTCTTGCACAGACTAAAAACTCCAATAACAATTTTGAATAGAAACGTGGGTATCTTTCTCTGTTCCCAACCACAGGGTGAGATCATTCAGCCTTTCACCAATATGAATAACGTTAGCTATAATTTTGGGGCAGATGGTTTTTATAACTTGAGAATGTTTCTATTTTTATTGTCTTTGAGAGTTTTTATCATGAATAGAGATTGAATATTGTCACATGATGTTTCTGGACCTTGGTGCTATGTGAAGAGACTGCATCTTACTTAAACTTTGGCAGTAGCTGACTTCCTCTGAGATCACTGCAGCAGGGGAAGGGGAGACATCATCTCATGGTTTCCAGGTTTCCCACTCTGTCTCTGTTGACTCCCACGTTGGGTGGGGTGGGGGAGGCTCCTTGTTACTGCTGGGGTGGGGATGGGATTTTCAGTTTCCCTCTAGGCCTCACCTGACACTTCCTCTGCTGGGAAGGGTGGCAGTGCCATGTGGGTGCTCCCCTATGGCCTCCAGTGCCACAATGGAAGGAGAGCCCTGGCCCCCAGCCACACTCTCTGCACCACCCTGGTGGGGTTGGGGTGCTTTGTTACGGTCTCAGAAAGTCTTGACTCCCTACTCAACATTGGCTGGTATGGGTAGGTGGGGCTGTGATGTCTGACTGGATTAGAGCAGTTATTGTGTAACGTTTTCTGTGGTGTTAGGACGTCTCTTTCCAGATTCTTTTATTGACAGAGTCTGACTTTGAAGAGGCTTTTTAAAATCAATTAACTTATTTTCCCCATGCTCACTGACATCTCAAGGTTGCCAGCTGCTTCAGCCCCAACTTGGCATAAAAAAGGCAAAAAGAAAAGTCAAGGAACTCACCTTGTGCTGTTTCTCAAGGTCTCCTGCCAGCCTGCCTTCTCTTCTTCACCTTTCGCAATTTTCTCATGTTTGTTTTACAGATGATGCTCAGGGATTTTAGTTATACTTAGTGGGAGGAGTAAAGAAAAGTACAAATTTTAAAAAGTACATCTACTTCCTGTTTAAACTTCTCTAATTATGAAATAATTGTTTTATCCTAGTAAGATTTCTGGTCTTAAAGGTATATTTTGTGATACTAATTTAAAGTGCCAGGTCAGTCACTGTGTGTTTGGTGTATCTTTTCCATCCTTTATGTTCAACCTATTTTTGCCTTTGAATCTAATGTGAGTTGCTTGTAAATGTATCCATCACACAGTTGGACCTGGCTTTTTATCTGGTTCTACAATCTCTGTCCCTTGAATAAAAGGTGTAGTCTATTCACATTTACTGTAAGTATTAATGTTGCTGGGTTTATAGCTGTAATTTTGCTATTTGTTTCTATATGTCTGATATCTTTTTTCATTCCTCTGCTCTCATTTGCTGTCGTTTTTGTGCAACATACTTTTTAGTAGGCCATTTTAAATGCACTGTTGTGGTCTTTTAAGCTACTTTTTGTTTTATTTTCTTAATGGTTTTTCAAGGGGTTATCATATATATCTTAGATTATTACAATCTATTTCAGATAATTACTTTATTTTGGTAAAATGTAGCAGGTTTACTCCCATATGGTTTTATTTTCTACCCTTTCCTGTGTCCAATTATTATCACTTATATCATATAAATAATTGTTGTAAATCAGCAAATACTCTTAATGTTATTGCTTTTAAATTTATTTTTCATTTTATTTATTTATGTATTTTATTTTTATTTTATTTTATTTCATTTTATTTTTTGAGATGGAGTTTCGCCCTTGTTGCCCAGGCTAGAATGCAGTGGCATGATCTCGACTCACTACAGCCTCCGCCTCCCGGGTTCAAGTGGTTCTCCTGCCTCAGCCCGTTGAGGAGCTGCGATTACAGGCATGCACCGCCATGCCCAGCTAACGTTATATTTTTTAGTAGAGACGGGGTTTCTCCATGTTGGTCAGGTTGGTTTCAAACTCCCGACCTCAGGTGATCTGCCTGCCTCCATCTCCCAAAGTGTTAGGATTACAGGTGTGAAAAAAAAGTTTTAATTAAAAAAAAAGGAGAAATTACACATTCACAAACCCACATGCACATCTATACATGTATTTTCAGTTCTCCCCATACATGGTAGTTTTGTTCTATAATGTCACTGCAAACAGTTAGTGAATACTGAACTGTCGCTTCTAGGGAAAATTATGATTATGTTTTTTTGAAACTCTGGTCCCGACAAACTTTAGTCAACCAATCAATATTTAATCTTGTTTTATGTATGTTTCTGTTTAAACAAATCTTATTTAATATACTGTATATTGTTGATTCATTAACATTGAACTTATAGCCAATGACACTATAACTCATACATGAATGAAGCTGATGTAATATACGTATTTTCTCTGTAAGGCATACTATAGCCTTCTTATACTTAGGAATGCTAGACAGTACTTCATCACTATGCTTGAGGGCCATTGTCAGAACAAAATCACCAAAAAAAGGACAAAAATATGGTGCTCAATAGACCATAAAAAGGATACTTGTTTATGGTAGTACAGTGAAATAAAGCAGAGCATTGCCTTGGCCTGAACTCCAGCGAAGACTGTGTACATTGAGTGACTTTGACTTTTTACTGCTCTGTGTATGCCTATGAATGACTGCAAAAGCCCTGAGTATTGATTCTGGAGTTGTAAATAAATTTCAGTGAGTATGTGAATACACAAATACAGAATCCATAAAACCTTCATACACACACATAATATTTTCTATTTAAACACATACTTTTCAATGGTGACCTTCATTACTTTCTGTGTATCTGAGATACTATCTAGCATTATTAATATTTCCTTTCATCCTGTATCTTCCTTCATCAAATACCTTTATGCACTTTTACTTGTGTCATTATGAAACTCCTTTATATGCATGTTGACACACAAAGTGGTGTCCTATAGGTCTCTGAGTGTTTGTCTTTAATCTTTTTTCCTCTGTTCTTCAGATTGGACTGTTTCCAATGATCTATCTTCAAGGGAAAGTATTTTGTTCTATCGTCCCAAGTTTGCTGTTGAGTCTCCCTTGTGATTTTTTAACTTCAATTGTATTTTTCAACTCTAGAGCTTCTATTTATTTCTTTTTTATAGTTTCTACTTTTCTGTTGAACATTCACATTTATTGATTTCATATTTACTTTTTATTATATTTTAACATTTAATTATAGTTTCTTTTAATCTGTACAGTTGTACTAATAAATGTTTGCCTGATTTTCAGCACATCTCACATATTTTTCTTGAAAGCTAAACATTTTACTTAATACATAATACTCAATATTTATCTTTATTTTCCTGAGATTTGTGGGTTTTTTCCGCCCTCTTCTTTTCCTCTGTGCAATCCATCTCCCTTGCTCCCTTGAGTATGTGGCTACTGAGGACTCTGTTAATGTTTTTTAATCTTTATTTTTACCTTAGCTTCCTACTGAGGACTCTGTTAATGTTTTTTAATCTTTATTTTTACCTTAGCTTCCTAGTAATTGCTTCTATATATCATAATTTATAGCTCAGCCACTGATTTTGGCACACACTGTGCTCAAACACTTCTAACTATAAGGATTACCCCCTTTACTTACCAATCTGTGTGGAGGGTATAGAGTGGATTCAAGGTTCAATCACTTTTCAAGTCTCCCTTGGCTTTGATTTTTCACCTGGCCCTCGCCTGTCAAGCACATTAGCTTGTGATGTACAAAGAGCCTAATTGGCCCTTCCATGGCTCTCTCACGTCCAGAATCTTCCACATTCTATTTTTGGGTAGTGTATCATTTACCCCAACAGATACTACAATCTCAGGCTAGCAAAGTGGTGGGTTTTCTCTGCTTGTTTTCAACAGTATTACCCATTTTTTAGTTAACAATACCACAAAGTTTATTTCCTTGCACCAAATCGAGTCAGCTCCCTTTGTCTGAATAGCTGCTGCTTTTCTGGCTGAACTTATGCTGGTAAAACTTTTTCCACTTACTGATTTGTGGAGAAGGGGGAAACAATTTCAGGCAGAAAGGCAATAGACTACTGCTGTTCTTACTCAAATCTCTACCATGTATACTTTTTCAAGAAGAAAGATGATCAATTTGTTGTCTGTCTTTAGTCAATTTACAGAGCCCTGAAATTGTTGCATTTGACAATTGTATATGTTTTTGTTCTTCTTTGTGTAAAGAAAATTAACCTACCACTTTATCCCTTGATAGCCAGAAGTCTCTCCCTCAATCATTATATAACATAAATTTTACGTACATGGAAAACAAGGTTAGAGAAATAAGTAATTTAATGGACATTGGTTGGAATTTTACTTCTCCTAATTCCCTGTGCTTTGTTCATTTCACCAAAGCTTGCTGCCATCTCAAAATGATGTATTATCCTGTTTTCCCTCTCAACTTACTAGAAAGGCTGATTTATTTTATGTTTCCCAGTGGCCACAAGTTTACATTTCTAAAAAATAGGAAATATACCATAGCATACCATACTAGTGCCTTAAAATCAAAACTACTTTATTTAGAGTAATTGGGTGATTTTTCTTTAAAAATAAACATACAAAAACAGCACATGAAGAATTTTATCGTCTAATTCAATATTTTGCTTTTGATTGGCTGCTTTTCCAAAAGAATATTGATTTCTCAATGTCATTTTTTTCTAGTTTCTCAGCTGCAGATTTCAAATATTGCATTAGGTGCTGACTATATAGTAATAATCTGCTTGATAGCATCTGTGGTTCACACTGGAATTGTATCCAGAATCAGACATTATCTCTTTACCCGATTTAAGCAAAAATAAGCCTATCTAGGTTTCATGCATTGTATATCAGTATAAATAAATAATATGCCTTCTCAATAAACCTCTTCTTACTTATCAGGTAGCCAGATAAACAGAAAAAGGTGCCATGACTCCAGCTGATATGTCAATCTCCTTATTTATACATGGAGAGGAAATAAAGTGTACTCCTTTCAACAGTCAATGTCAAATTTGATCATTTCTGACTCCAGCTAAGCACTGAATATCAGATAATTTCTCTAACTGAATGTTTATATTAGAAGAGGTTACCTGAACAGATACATGTTATAAATAGTAAAAATGTATATATTGTCTTTGGATGGGGAAAATATAGGACTCATTTTTATTTCAAACTAAGAACATTTCGATTCTTTCGGGATGTTTGGGTATTATAACGTTCATTATAATCATTGTGTTCTATATTCGTGTTGAGTTACAAATGACGAGCTCTTTGCATCTCCTTTTGTGAGAAAATGAGGTCTATTTCCCCATCCCTTGACTGTGGGCTGGCCCTGTAACAAGCAGAAGGTAGCATGAGTGATATTGTGTGACTGACAAGCATTAGCCACAAAAGGTCTTCCAGTTTATAATATCCCCCTCTGTTAATGCTATCTGTCATTATGTGAACAAGTCCAGGCTGGGTTCCGTGAAGATGATACACCAAGTAGAAAAACAGGCCTCTTGGGGGAGACATTCCATCAGTCTCAGCCATTTCAGATGTCAATGTTAGGCCCCAACTACCAGTGACACCCTCCAGAAGCAGCTACACCTCCTTTAGACCCTAACTGACCACAGTGAGCCTGGACCACTCTGCAGGGAGCAAGAAATAGATCCTCTTGAGCCCAGACCAAGTTGTCAACTAAGAACTGTGGGCAACAAAATGGTGGTGGTTTTGGGTCCGGTTTTGGAATCATTTATCCCATTAGAAATGGATAACTAATATGATTTATTTCATAGAATAAATTCCAACATGCTTTTCAAATGCTTTGAGCATTCAAATACACACACACACACACACACACACTCCTACAACCACAAGGAACAACAACTTAAAAATTAACCATGATTCATGCTTATAATGTGTAGTCAACATCTCTTAGTTCAGATTCAAAACTTAGAAATTTAGGTGTCAGAAATATAGAGTAACAAGTAACAACCTTCTAAAAAATGACTGGGATGCACTTAAATTCTCTTTAAAATGAGTCAAATACCTCCTTAGCAGATATGTTAAAGGGGATAACTTTGTATAATAAAAAGGCCTCAGGCCTTAAAGTAAAATAAACCCAGATGAGACACCAGCGTTGCCACTCACTGGCTTTGGGAGCTTGCTTCTACTAGGTCTGCTACTTACTATCCCTATCTCCTTATTTGTCAAAATGAAGGTAAATGTACCTACTTCAGAGGGTTAGTGTAAGACATAAAGATGTGATATACAGAATATACCTAACATTGTATCACACGCTAATAAATATCACTTTCCTTCCCTGACCCTGATATTTACCCTTACGGCTGAGAAAATATTGGAAGCTCTCGCTACATAACCCATTATAAGTATACACTTCAAAGAGCTAAGGAAAGAAAGCGAATATTTATACAAAATGTGTCAATGAATATAAAATATAATACAAAGATACATACATGTAAATAAATTAAAAACAAAAAATATGTAAACCTATAAAATTTACAAATGAATATTGATGATCGCTCACAACTTTTTAGCAATACTTGCAAATAATGAATATATTAGACTAATGAAAGTGTTTACTCTTAAAAACAGCTCAGGAATAGCAGATGGTATGGCTGTAATTTGGATCCTAATCCAAGGCCTGCTCAAATCACAACAGGAAGCAGGTAAACTGATCAAGATTTTCCCTAAAACACACAAGGGGAATGGAGAATAGGAAAATCCCACAGCACACTAACAAATTCCATAGCAGCTGACATATCTGTCCGTGCTTCTAATTTGTGTTCTTATCTTTGCCAAATTCTAGGTATCTCCTGGGCATTTGTCTAAGGAAAAAGCAGTACCCCCTGCGTTGAAGGTGAGTTCTTCAGTGAATTGAGACTGCTTTGAAAACCAAACACCCAGGAAGAATGTGGAATACGTGTCTGAACACTGCCAAGATGCCTCCTTGACACTACGCTCTGTATTTCTAGGCAGTTGTGTCAATCAATTGTTCTTGAACATTTTTCACTAATATGAAAATCTAGACACTTATATTTTTTATAGAATTAAGGAAACATGAAGGTCTGGAATTTTTTTTTTTTTTTTTTTTTTGAGACGAGAGTCTCGCTCTGTCGCCCAGGCTGGAGTGCAGTGGCGGAATCTCAGTTCACTGCAAGCTCCGCCTCCCGGGTTTACACCATTCTCCTGCCTCAGCCTCCCGAGTAGCTGGGACCACAGGCGCCCGCCACCTCGCCCGGCTAGTTTTTTATTTTTTTGTATTTTTTTAGTAGAGACAGGGTTTCACCGTGTTAGTCAGGATGGTCTCGATCTCCTGACCTTGTGATCCGCCCGTCTCGGCCTCCCAAAGTGCTGGGATTACAGGCTTGAGCCACTGTGCCCGGCCTGGATTTTTTATATAAATTTATATTTACACAAGGGGACTCAAATTACATAGAAATGTTCAGCATACAGTTTTACAGAGGATCAAAATGGTAGAGGTCTTCCAGTGTTATATTTTTATAATATTTTAATAAACATCATTTATTAATCTGCAAAAAAAGTGCGGTCAAATATCCATTGAATAAACTTAATTTATATAAAAACTGCATTATAGAAATGAGATTTTTACAAATATTTAACAGCTCTTCTTATTTCAACACTAAACTCTGCAGATTATTCTTAGCTTTTAAAACGTTTTCACATATACTCTAGACATATAGCCAGACGTTTATGCTAATTTATGCATATTGTAGAAATGCAAAAAATACTAATTAGCATGAAAATTGCCATGAATAGAAACGGGAAATATATTTTATAATGGGAATTTAGATGTATCACAAGTTGATAAATGTGTTACCTATTTAAACATCCAATTTGAGCACAGAAAGGCTTGCATATATATTGCACAATTTACATCATTAAAACAATTTATCTCCCCAAAATATTGGTCTGTACTTTATAAATTATCATTTACAAAGAATGTATATATTCTTTCCTGCTGAATTATCAATATATTCACAGTAAATTCTTTATAAATAGTCAGATAGTCAGTTATTTCATCTTAATCATTGATACTCCTTTTTACTATTCTTGCTGCCTTTAAAACCACAAAGATTTAAGTACTTCCTGCATTCCTCTCATGGGAATATTATGTTTTAGAGTCTGTTCACTGGTTAGGAATCTAGAGAATAGCATTTGAAGCACAATCAAAAAAAGTTTATAGCTGTTTATTTGTAGCTCTAATAAAACATCTGCCTGCTCTTTTAAAATTAGTAATTTCCTACTTAATGTACAGTTCATACAAAATTTTAGACACACTGAAACTTAAAAATAAATACCAATGCAGCACCACTGTTTTAAGATGCTTGATAAGTATGTTGGAGATTTTTAATTTAAATGCATGTCAGTTTATGCCTCCAGGCCACGTAAAGAAAAGATATTGAATTTCTGATAGTTGAAGAGTGGAAGAAAGAAAATATCCAACTTTTCTTCGCCCACGTTGGATGTGGTTTCTATTATTTTTTCTCTAACTCTCTCAGATATTCCCACTCAATCTTAATTTTCTTTCTTTGCCAATGAAACCCCGCCTTTGTAAATTTCAAAATAACTGGGAGAAAAATTTGGAATGTTCTCAATACAAAGAAATAATAAATGTTTGAGAGGGATGGATATTCCAACTACCCTATTTGATCACTACACAATTTTTTTTTTTTTTTTTGAGATGGAGTCTAACTCTGTCGCCCAGGCTGGAGTACAGTGGTGCCATCTTGGATCTTGGCTCACTGCAACCTCTGCCTCCCAGATTCAAGCGTTTCTCCTGCCTCAGCCTCCGAGGAGCTGGGACTACAAAAGCACGTGCAACCAGATCATTACACATTTTAGGAATGTAACAAAATACTACATGTACCCCAAAAGTACAACATTACATATAGAGTAAAAATTATTTGAACAGCAAAATCGATGTGACTGATTCAATTTCTTTATCTCCTAGGCATGATGATCTCCAAAGTGTACAGGTGATTTATACAGTTCAGAGAAAAATTCTTAGGGTGACCCACTGAGATACAGGGAGGAAATATTAAGCCTCTACTCATTTCATCTGAAGCATAAGGTACCAGGAAGCTTCACTACTACATGAAGCACAGTTTGACTGGGCCACATCCACTTGGTTCATGTGTCAACTGGGTTCAGACCACTCCTGGTACAGAATGTTCCAAGGGAAACATGTGAGTGCCCATGGCAAGGGGCTGCTCACTGGCTCTGTTGCTGCACTTGTCTGTTTCCTTAAAGTTTACAGTTTAGGTGCATCCATGTAAGAAGATTTAAAAGATTGTGCAATTTAATTTCAGCCAAATCTATCCCTACAAAGTAAGTACTAGTTACAGAAAATTCCTGAAAAGGAATCATAAAAGGTAAGACTAAAAGATTCCTGAAAAGAAACCATAAAAGCTAAGGCTAAAAGTGGACGCCCAGGCAGGGCTGATAGATCCTCCACCAGGAGGGACGCAGGCAGCTCGCAGACCAGAGTGTGCTCCCACCAGTATGGTATCCATTCCAAAATTTGAGCACTGTTTGGGTTGGTTATTAGAGATGTTATGACATAAAAGGGACATAACTTGATCCACTACAGTTAATGAGAAACTTCATCAGCTCCACATTAAACTAAATGGCAATCTTGTCTTCATCAGATCCGCTACAGAATCAACCAAACACTGTCACTAATAGAAACATGGATTTATGCCCAAGATTATAAACAATAATAGGGCCCTAAGTGTATATTATGCTGTGAGTTACTATTATGATTGTAGGAATCATCACATTTATCACACAGAGACTGTGCTCTGATTATTAAAAATAAGCACATAGAGCATGAAGACAAATATCTATGATTTTTTGGGCAATGCTTACAAAATTTTGTTAAATCTTTAGGTTAAATGTCTACACCTGTCATTTATGGTTCACTAACATTATTATCGTCCTATATGCATATCACTTATAAATATTCTTAAATTTATAATCAAAAGGAACATATGATTTTTACCTTTTATTTTTTATTTTTTTGAGACAGAGTCTTGCTCTGTTGCCAGGCTGGAGTGCAGTGACGCAATCTCAGCTCACTGCAATCTCTGCCTCCTGGGTTCAAGCAATTCCCCTGCCTCAGCCTCCCAAGTAGCTGGGACGACAGGCACGTGCCACCACGCCCAGCTAATTTTTTGTATTTTAGTAAAGACGGGGTTTGACTATGTTGTCCAAGATGGTCTTGACCTCCTGACCTTGTGATTCACCTGCCTCGGCCTCCCAAAGTGCTGGGATTACAGGCACGAGACCCCATGCTCGGCCAGAATATACGATTCTTTTAAAATGTTTGGAACCCTGTTCTATACCATTGATGATGAAACAACTTTGACGTAAACAAGTGACCTTATTAAGAATAAAGATTCCTGGCCTACCCTGAGAGAATTCTGGTACAAATCATCAGACAATCCCACCCTGAGAAATGTTTTTATTGAACGAACTCCTAATTTGTCCCTTTCTTTCTCTCCTAGTTACAGTATGTTTGTTTTCAAGAAGAATTGAAAAGAAAAATGCATCTAGTGGTGCATTATTCCAATGTCTGTTGCCATTTTTCTATTGGAAGTCATAGAAGTAAGGAAGGGGTACGATAAAGAAAGGCATGCTGGCAGAGACCTAACCAGGGTGATTGGAATGGAAGAAACACAAACAATTTGGCTTCCCCAAATGCTGCTCTCTGCAGGAACCTCTCACCATTACAGGAGCAGGTGGCTCTTTCCAATGCTCCCATCACTCTGTAGAACTTGGTTGGGAATCTCCTGAGTAGATAACAATCATTTTCAAATGGTAGAAAGCCAGCATACACAGGAGCATGTACAATATTTCAAAGTCATATTTGGTTCTGGCTGCTTTCCTTTGGAAGATTGCTTTTTTCCATGTGTATTAGAAAATACTTAAATACGAGGGTTGTTTTTATTTTTTTAAAGATAATATTTAGTTTTAAAAGGTTAATTGATGGCCATTACTGGAATATTGAAGAGTCCTGCTCCATTTTATGCCACCTGTCTCTGCCAAAATGGCAATGGCCTTGGACAATTATGTGAAATCATAGAGTTTCATGTTGAAATTGAAAAATAATTTATAGATTTAAAAAATATACGTATGGCATTTAGCCCAACTAGGAAACTAAATTTAGAATCAATTGCACAGCCCTTTGAAACAATGCAGGATTATAAAACACAAGTTATTATGATACAAAAAGGGGAATGTTTGTGCAACTCAGCTTTGTTGTGTAATTATCTTCTGGTAGCAGACTTCTCAGAAAAGGCTGCATGAGCTGGGCAAGTCACTGGGCCTTGGTTTGCTTATTTTTATGTTGATAATAATAAAACACTCAACCCACAAAATTGTTGTAAAGATAAAAATGAAGTCATGTTTATGAAAGGATTCTGATGTATGTTTAAAGCCCTACAGAAATATTACTTTTACATATACATAAAATGAGAAGATTGAAATTTTTTACATTTTAAAAATAATTTTAAATGCTATAGATCTGTTATAGCTCTATTACAGAAATCATTGAACTTAAAATTAAGAGACTTGCATATTAATAACCAACATACATTTTGCTAACTATGGAACTCTACATAATTAACATTCTTAGAGTTCTCATTTATGAATATTTCCTTCCTAAGTTACAAATATATAACTGGCAGTAAACCTTATTATACATTATTCAAATTTCTTGAAGTTCTCCAATGCTCCTGATTATTTTTAAAATTATTCTTTAAAAAAGCACTGGGGAAACTCTCCAGGACATTAGAGTGGGTGAAGACTTCTTGAGCAATACCCTACAGGCACAAGCAACTAAAGCAAAAAGGACAAATGGGATGACATCAAGTTAAAAGGTTTCTGCACAGCAAATGAAAAAATATACAAAGTGAAGAGACAACCTACAGAATAGATGAAAATATGTGCAAGTTATCCATCTGACAAGGGATTAATAACCAGAATATACAAGGAGCTCAAACAGTTCTATAGGAAAAAGTTGAATAATATGATTTAAAAATGAGCAAAAATCTGAATAGACACTTCTCAAACGAAGACATACACATGGCCAACAGGTGTAGGAAAAGGTGCACAATGTCATTGATCATCAGAGAAATATAAATCAAAACTACAATGAGATATCATCTCACCGCAGTTAAATGGCTTTTATCCAAAAGTCGGGCAATAACAAATGCTGAAGAGGATGTGGAGAAATGGAGAAAAGGAAACCCTGGTACACTTTTGTTGGGAATGTAAATTATTACAACCACTATGGAGAACAGTTTGGAGGTTTCTCAAGAAAAACAAAAATAGAGCTAGCATATGATCCAGCAATCCCTCTCCTAGGTATATACTCAAAAGAAACAAAATCAGTATGTTGAAGAGATGTCTACACTCCCACGTTTATTGCAGCACTATTCACAATAGCCAAGATTTAGAAGAAACCTAAATGTCCATCAACAGATGAATGGATAAAGAAAATGCAGCACTTATATAAACAATGGATTACTATTCAGCCATAAAAATAAATGAGACCCTATCATTTGCAACAACACAGATGGAACTGGAGGTCATTATGTTAAGTGAAACAAGCCAGGCACAGAGAGACAAACATCCCATGTTCTCACTTATTTATAGGATCTAAAAATCAAAACAATTAAACTCTTGGAGACAGAAAGTAGAAGGATGGTTACCAGAGTCTGGGAAGGGTTGTCAGGAAGGTGGAGGTGGTAGTAATGGGTACCAGAAAAATAGACAAATAAGACCTGATATTTGCTAACACAGCAGGTGCTAGTAAAAAATAATTTCATTACTTTTTATATTTCATTAAAATAATTTAATTATTTTAAAATGAAATAATTTCATCATACATTTTAAAATAATGAAGACTATAATTGGATTGTTTTTAGCACAAAGGATAAATGCTTGAGGTGATGGATGCCCCATTTACCCTGTTGTGACTATTATGCATTGCATGACTGTATCAAAATATCTCATGTACCCTATAAATATATACAGCTTCTACGGACCCAAAATTTTTTAAAAAATAAAACTCATGTAACCCATAAATACGTACACCTACTATGTACCTACAAACATTAGAAATAAGAAAATCAAATAATTATTTAAATATTACTACATTGCTTCCATAATTGCATTAAGAAGCCTTATCCCAAGAACATGAATAGATTAATGTATAATGAAAACATGTGATCTTTGATCAAGAATAGTATTTTAATGAATGGTGATTATTTGCTCAGAACAAAGGGTTCTTAAATTTCTTCGTGCCCAATTATGAAGATAAGGTTTTAAGGACACTGTGTCATGGCAAAATTTACAACATTTTTTGGCTGAACAAATTTTGGATCTACCAATATTCTATCATACATTTTATATCTAAGTAACATCTAAATCTAAGTCATCATAATTCCTGTGTGCATTTTTGTGTTCACCCATTCTGCATCAGAAATCGCATGCATGTTGCTCTCAGTGTTACTCTGAAATATGTTCTATAAAGATCAACACTGATGTTCCACAGTAACAGTGACACACAACATGTGCACAGCACAGACACATGGGGTACAGTAACCGGAATCTTTGTCAACTCCACTGCTGAAGTACTTTTGTCTCTAGTTACTAAAGGAAGAAAGAGAATCATAGACAAGTTGTTTATCGTGAGACTCAAAAGGAAGCCAGTACTAAGGAGTATTAGAATTTAAAATGTGATTCATGCTTTTTACATTGCTTTCTCTTCCACACACACACACACTCACACATTATTTTGCAATCAGAATCCACCTTTTGTTTGAATTTGTGCATTCTTAGCCAAGCCCATCTATTTCATATATATATTTAACTAATGCATTCATACTCGAGCTTTGTGTCTTTTTTTGGTAATAGAATTTGTCTAGTAAAATATTTGGCTCTTGTTTAGAATATTTTATTTATAGTAAAGAAAAGCCTTGTGAAGGATTGTAGTACCCTGAAATTCAAAAACTGCATTAGCATTAGTTCAAAGAGAGAACTGCTATTTCAGAAGCCAATATTCCATGACGTTAAAATTAGTTTGTAGCATTTGGAGAAGAAACAAACATGTTACAAAACATTCTTGTATCAAAAATAATGCATATTACAGTCAGCTCACTATACACAAGGTGGTGGAGACAGAAGTTAGGATCTTGGCACCAAAAGGAGCCCCACAGGATTAAAGGGAAAATAAATCTTTAATTAAAATGTCATTAGGGTTAATACTTTCTCTATGTGGACCAATAACTAGAGAATGAAGAAATTCACCAAAAAAAAAAAAAAAAAAATTAGTTGGACCTAATGAGCCATCCAAGAGGCAGCTGTGGAGCCCCTCTGCACAGATCACATATCCTGTCTCTTAATCTCCAACACCCACCTGCAGCTGGGTATAATGGTTCACAGTGTAAGATGAAGTATATTAGTTGTCTGATGATTTACAATGACTTCCATTAATTAATTTAAAATAAATTGAAAACACCAAACAGGTAAATTGATACACTAAAGTAGATCATTGTTTCTGGGTCCAAAAGTTGAGTTAACATTTCTTTCCCCTCTCCAAATTACTCTGTGTTTATTTTCTCTAAACCCAGAACACCACTGCTCTGCATCTTTATTTTAGTTCTTCTTCTGTCATGAAAACTGAAATATGAGGCCCACTGCTTCCTCCTGCTGTTTCCCAATTGCTCTAAGCCAGATGTTGCGAGCAGCCTTCAGGAAGCTGGCTTCCTGGTACACGTTTTCCCCATAAATCTTCCCAGATGATGTTCTTTCTCCATGCACTTTTCTGTCCCAACAACCCACACCTCAACACATCAGCTCAAAAACACACCATAAACCACCCCAACGCTTCTCTTGTGTCATATTTGGAGCAGGTGTGTGCCGTTCACCTCTCTCAGCCACTGACATTACAGCCTCCATTTAGTACCATACCCAGATCCCACTCTGACACGCTGTCATTTCACATCTTTGTTCACCCAAAGATCTCCAAACCAGCTGTACTGTTTAAATCACAACACACTTTAAAGCTGAACAATATTCACAGTTTTTATCCTATTTCCTTCATTGTTTCTACTGCACTTTTTCTCTAATAGCCACTTCTTTCTTCCCTATGATCAAATCAGTCAGGCACTTGGATGACATTCCTACAACTTTTATCACCTTTTCCTACCCAGGATGTGAATCACAGCAAAAAGTCCCTGGACATCATCCCAATACTTAAATTATTAATGCCTTCAAAGCTCTGTCTTTTTCTCCTTAAGACATTTTCAAAAGCAGATAAAAATCCTCTAACTCTCTGAATGACTCCACCCACTGAATTGTTTCTGATGATGGTGTTGTTTTACCTTCAGGTGCTCAGACACGTGGGACAAATGATTACAGGTGTTACCATGCTATTATTGTGCCTATTTTATACCGAGTAAGGCATGCATTTACCCAGAGTCCCAGAGGCAACTACAAAGAAATGATAAAAATCCAGGCTCCTTGCCTCCCAGCTGTCTGACAGCCTTGTAGGATGTGCTCTATTTGCTTCCACAAAAGGCACACACCTTATTTCATAAATAACGATAAAAGTCAAAATGTCGGTGCTAGTAGAGGGAGTAGTGGGTAGATACAGGTTTCTGTGGGCCTTTTTCTAAAATTACCATATTTGAGGACTTTATTTAAATAATTTCTGGGCCTCAGTATATTTTTCTGCAAGACAAGCAAGTCAGCTCAGATTGTCTCAAGAGACCTTTCTGCAAACAGCCTATCCATATATAGCTGGTTCCTTATATGTGTAGTCAAAATCTCAAGCAAGATCAGGACATGAGCAGCACAGATGGCCAGGGTTAGCCACGTCATATCTTACCATGAAGCAGAGCGAAATCTTGGTACATATGGATGCAGATCTCCACTGTGTGGCTGTAGTGTCTTGCTTGACAAATGCAATGTGGTTCCAAATCGCAGGACACATTTCCTGCACATCACTGGTCTTCAACCCGGACTTCATCTCAGGTCATTGGGGGAGCTTTTACAGAATCGTGATACGTGGAATCTCATCCCAGGTCAATTCAGTAAGAATTTCTTAGGTGTATTTTAAAAGGTTCACAGGTAACTGTTGTGGAGCCAGGGTTGGGAACCAGTGTCACATACTTTACATGTGTTCTCGAGGGAGGCTCACCCCAGTCTCCTCTGCTGCTATGGACCAGCTCGGAGTAAAGCAAGTAAGTCTCCATCACCTCCTGCCCATAGGCCGGTCCCTCACGCGGAGCCCACAGTGGACATCGGCAGTCCTCCTTGCTCTTTCATGTGGAGCTGTGGAAACTAAGATCCGCTTAAATGTCCTCCAAAAGCTCCAGGGCATGTGGAGAGTAATGTCCCATCTTCTTCCCAGGTACAGTGTTCTCTGGCTCCTTTTCCTCTTCCTCTTTTGGACTATACCAGTATTCCAGCATTCCAGACCTTTTAGAAGTCTCTAACCAGAAGCAGCTGCCAATTGATGGAAATGCAAATGTCCCCATACTCCAGGAGACACATGCTCTTCTAGACATTTATGCCAAGGCAGACCTGTTAGCTGAGCAGCCTTCTCATAGAGCAAAAAGATGCCAGCCTCCCATTTTGGCAGGTGAACTCATTCTCTGGGGTAATTCTCCTGGTGTGGTTCAAAATATTCTTTCTTCTTCCCCCTAAAGTTAGGAGAGGAAAATGAGTTCCTAAGCAAGCTTCTCTTTGTATCTATTTATTTTTAATTGACAAATTATATATATACATATATATGCATTATATATTATATATTATCTATAATTCTATTAAATATATATTTATCATATGCAGCATGTTGTTTTGAAACATGTATACACTGTGAAATAGCTAAATTGCGCTAATTAACATATATGTTACCTCATATGTATCTTTTTGTGGTGAGAAGATGTAAAATTTATTATCTCGGCAATTTTTAAGAATGCAACACATTCTTATTAGCTATAGTCACCATGTTGTGCAAGAGATCTCTTGAACTTAGTCCTGTTAACTGAAATTTTGTACCCTTTGACCAACAGCTCCTCACCCCTGGGGTCCCCAGCCCCTGGTAATCTCCTTTCTACTCCCTACTCCAGTGAGTTCAATGTTCAAGGAGTCCTAAGACTCACTCAACTCTCTCTGCTTCCCTCAAATTCTCTGCCCATGAGGATGTGTTTGCAGTGCCTGTGGCTGCCTCTGAATGAGCTTTAAGGAGTAGCTGGCCCCACTTTTTTAGCTCTCTTAAGGATACAGGAATACTAACTGCCTTTTATTTCTCCAGTTTTGATTCTAGATGCTAATTCTGAGGAAAGAGGAACACCACCCTCAATATCCTGTTAAACATAAAGAGATCTTTTATAAAACTGATGCTTTTCACTATAACATCGATTTTAATAGAGTTGCTGTAAAATCTTGCCTAAGACCCACCCACCTTTGTGTTATTTTACTCTATTGTCATCTAGAAAAGGAAGAGAATTTAGATGATAGTTAATGCCCTTATTTTAGGGGCATAAACTATCATCTACTTCCTGATACTTGATGAGATTCAAAATGGAGAAATAATTTGCCAAAATTATATAGTAGCAGAAATGGGAGCAGTACACAAATATGCATCTCCCAACGCAAGGTTCAGCACACTCCCCATAATGCAGAATAAAGTGGTCTTGAGCCCAAACATATCAGGAGAACTTTCTTGTAATCGGAGAAAATAATGTTTTATCAGATTCTAAATAATTTATTAGATTCTGCTGGGTGTGTCTTCCAGGTTCTCTTAGGAAATGGTTACTTCTTATTTTGGAAAAAAGTATCATGTGTTAATGTTAAAAACAGACACAAGTAATTGTAACTCATACGGCAGTGTTTACAACATCTGTCTGTTTTGATGTGGAAAAAAGAAGAAACAAAATTTCCTGAGTAATTTTTTTCATATATGTATAGAAGATTTGCCTATGCTCAAATATGTGTTTTGATATTTTCTTTAGATAAATCCATGAAAAATTCAGGTTAATAACTTATAATCAAGTAACATTAAACTTTTTCTACTTTTTGTCACTTAGTCTTACATAATTTGTACACTTAGAGCTAATCACTATTAAAACTTATTATTTTAAACAAGAAATCGATCATGGTTTTGTAAGTCATACATCAACCTGTTTTCACAAGGTGTTGCAAAATAATTGACTATGTTAGCAAAAATGTAAATCTGATACTAGCACTTCTTTTCAGGTAGAAATACAGCAACCATATTGATTGCTCGTGTTTACATCACACGATGCTAAATTCAATACTTAGCACTCAAAGCAGGGGCATAAAATGAGAGCAAAGGGGAATATATGGGCCAAGTTGCTTTCTCTTCCGTGAAAGTCTCCCTTTTAAATAATTGACAGGATGTAACCTGTGGAACCAGATGGTCTTCCATTTCACAGAATTCTGTTGATCTTCCAAGCATTAGCAAGCAGGTGACAAAGCTGAGTATGATTTAAATCTTCAGATCTTAGATGAAAAGAATGTCATCAGAAATATGGTGTGCAAAACACATGTGACATAAGTTTTAAAAAATAGACACCTGATGCGCACTCATGCATGTAGAATTATGTAAATATAAAAATAACTTTAAATATCCTCAGTTTAGTTTAAATAGTCATTGCAACAGTTGTTTTTTAAAATATCCCAATAGATGGGAAATGCAGAACCCCTCTTCTTGGCAAAAGCTGATTTTGCAACAATTCTTTAAGGATAGAGTCTAGGATTTGAATTGTCTGTGTTATCAGTTGGACGTCTATCACTGTGAGGTCAGCAAAGTGCTTCTGGTTCTTTTAACACATTGGCTTAATTTGGAAGGCAGTTCACATATGTTTTCTCTAAGGGGTACTACAGGTTTAGCCTAGAGAGCCTACGTCTAATCACATTTACCAATGGAATTATGTTACAGTGGGGAAGTATGATATTTAGTACTTTATTACAGTCAATATGCTATATTAAGAATAATATTTTTAATCATGAAAGTATTCTAAAGAATATTTATTCATCAAATCATGATTGAGCAACTTCCCTGTCGGGCACTATTTGATGATGATGGCATGTGAAGATGAATAAAATGTGGCCAACTGCCCTCAAGAAGCTTAGAATTTAGTGGTAAAAACAGAAACAGAGCGAGTGGTATCAGTGCCGTGGTAGAGTCCAAGGATCATAGAACTCAGAAATGAGAACTGTTCATATGAATTAGGGAGCATGTGTCTGCACATACAGAAGTTCCTCTTTGTCTGTAGGGGCATATGTTCCAAGACCCCCCAGGGGATGCCCGAAACCACAGATAATATATCCTATACATACTGTGTTTTTCCTGTACCTACGGTCAAGTTTAATTTATTAAAGTAGACAAAGGAAGAGATTAACAATAACAAGAAAATAGAACAATTATAGCAATAAAAGAAAAATGTTATGTGAATGTGGTCTCTCTCTCTCAATTTCTTGTTGCACTGTCCTCACTTATTTTTGGACCACGATTGACTGTAACTGAAACCACGGAAAGCTAAACGGCAGATAAGGGGAGACTATCCCCAATAATTTCTTCAGTTAAAGGACGGAAGTATGAGTTGGCACCCCAAGAAAAGGAGATAGATTCAAGTGGAGGTATTTGGGGGTTGAGTAGCTTTGGCATTGTTCTAACAGAAAGTAAATTAAAAGAGAGAAACTGTAACAGAAGAGGAAGGGCAGTGAGTACTGAATTGATTTCCCAGAAGAGAAAGGGGGGACGGAGGTCAAGGGAAACGCCTGAGGATACAAAACTCACGCAGCCACAGGTAGGTGTGGGGATGGAGAGCAGGGCAGCTGCCCGAGTTTACTCCACGGGCAAAAGAGGAAAGCGGAGGTGGAAACGCTGTCCTAGGAAGGGGAAACGGATCCGGAGTGGGAGACAAGCAGAAAAGATGAAGGTGCAAAACAGTGACTTTCAGGAGCCGGTGAGAAAGCTCCCTGTGATGTGATGCAGGTGAGCAGCCCTGAGAGCTGACCTCAACTTGGAGAGCAAAAGAGAGAAAGTGACTGCCCATGTAAAAGCCTCAGTGACGTCCCTTACAGCCTATCCAATGGACTTGTTCATTCCTTTCTTACTTGTCAGTAGCACTCAGCATTTTCGACTACTCCTGCTCTCTTGAAACACTTCTTTCTTCCATGAAACCACACTCTCTTACCTAATTGCTCACTACTCAGTCTGTCACTCCACTGTCCAATCTCTGAAATGTTAATGCTCCTTAAAGCTCACCACTGAACGCTTTCCAAATCCGCTCTTGTCCTGTGAGCTTGCATCCACTCCGGTAGCTTCCCGTCCGACCCAAACACAGGTGACGCCCACATAGGCAACTCCTTGTGAACTCTGGCCCCAGTTATCCAACTAGCTGCTTGATATCGCCCTTCGTGAATGTCTCACAGGAGTCTCAGATAAAGCACGTGCCCTGTCAGGTGTTTTTCTTAGTATCTGATTCTCCATCAATCTTCTGTGTCTCATTAAATTTTAATTCCATCAAACCTGTTGCTCCTGGTGAAAACCTTGTAATTACCATTGGTTTGTTTTAATCCTTTTCTTCCTATATCCAAAGTAGGTGATTATCAACTAAAATTCCAAAATGCATTATTACCCCTCCTTTTTTTTTTTTTTTTTTCTATTTCTACAGCTGTCACCCTATTCCACTTGGAATTCTATGGAAGCTGTAATTTCCTGCAAGAGCTTTCTGAATTTCCCTCTTGACTTTCCTCATTTTAATTGAATTATACTTCTCCTCCGCTGGGGAAAACAGCCTTAACGTATAAGACCCTAAATCCTTAACTTGCCCTGGAGCATCCTGCGAGACCCCAGCACCACTGTCTCGGGATGATCTCACAAAAACAGCCATGTCCTTCCCTATTCTTTGGCCACGTCGGTCTTTTAAGTTCTTCAAAGGTGCCATATCATTTGTCTCTTCAGAGCCTTGCACTTTTGATCCTTCTGTTGGGGACGCTTTTCCCTCGACCTGCCTAGCTCTCTCCTGTGTATACTGCAGTTCCCAGCTCACCTTCTCTTCCTAATGTGTATCTTTCCTAATATAAATTATATAAATGAAATATTTCCTCTATGTTTGCTCTTACTGTCTCTCATTTGCATTATTTTATGTCTGTTTCCCCAACTAGATTGTCAGGAATGCATCTGTTCTGCCCACCATGGAAGCCCCAGTCCTGACCCACAATTCTTGGCGTGTGGTGGGTGCCGAGGAATATTTTAAAGAGGAAGAAAACAAGGTAGAGAGAGAGGAGGAGGAAAAAGCAGAGATGGGAAGAAAAATATCAGTAAATATTTTAGGGAAGATACTAAGCTTGGCTTCAATCAACTATGCAAAGCAAAACAAAACAAACAACAACAAACAAACAAACAAAACCAGAGCCTATTCCAAGGTGAGGGTCTAGGAAACCCTATATGAATCAAAGCTACAGAGAGGTTAACATAAGCAAAAGGAAAAATAAAAAATAAGGGGCTGCACAAAGACAAGAAGTCATTTCCCACATAAATTAGAGGTCTTTCATTATTCATTAGACCTGATTATTCCATGGTCTTTCAGAATACCAAGGGAACATAGTGACACAGCAACCACAAATGAGAGTGTCAGGCTAATAATAACATGCATTATTGTATTTCCTCTGGTTTATAGGAAGCTAGAAAATATGATTTTGTTATGGTTCACTGGGGAGATATTACTAAGTCATCACCAGTTGGCATGGTGTGATTATAGACACAGAACATGTCTGTTCATGACGAGTGAAGTGTGTAGCCCAGGAAAACATTAGAATTTATTGGATTAGGACATTTCAGATGCTTTGAGTCGTCTGAACCAGGGCTTAACCTACCTCCAGATTGATAGTTACATCCAACAATCCATAATAAACCCAGATACCATCACCTCTTGGGATGAGGCTCCAGGTTTACCAGTCTTCTGATCTGACAGGTCGTTAGAGATGGAATTCGAAAAACTTCTGGTCTAAAGACAGAAGGAAGGAAGAAAAACCAAGTGCATGTGAGTAAGGCTAATTAAAAGATTTAAACATGTTGAATTTTTCTTTCACCATGAAAACAATTAAAAAGCAAAATTGGACACAGTGCAGATAAAAATGTTTAACTGTACTTAGCTTAACATCTACATTTCTCAAAAGATAAAATGTGAGATTCCTCACTTGATCCTTCTGTTTTTTTCCATCACGTGGACTGTGTCCTCTGACGTGATTTCATTCCTTATTGACTCGCCTAGGGGAGCGCTTCCACCCAGACTACCAGCTGTGGAGAAGGGGCTGTCACTCTCCACCTCTAACGCCATCATAGCATTTAGCTATTAGTACAGACGTAGCTACATTTTCTCCCATTTAAGGAGAGTCTGAAAATCAGGTAAAGGCTGACATTTCAGGAAGATGTGTTCTCCAAAATAAAAATCTGATTCTCTCAGACTCACATTATTAGATCAGATTGGTGAGGGCCATTTCTGTTATCATGACTGAGGGAAATACTGAGGTGGAATTTGGCAATATTTCATGAAATTTCTTCCCAGATCAGGAAGTTTTGGAAATGGAGGCTCCTGTTATTTTAAATAGGAAATATCTTCCCGTCCAAAAAAATAAAACAGAAAAATGGAGACTTTAACTTTTGACATTTGGAATCAAGCTTATCTCCACATTTATACTACTTACCACACCACAGTTTGTACCCACTGGCATGTCACTGCCCACAGTTCTATGCATTTTTACCTTTAGAAAACATTTTAAAATCCCAATCTTGCAATCTTGGACTGCATGACACGGGACTTCTTAGGTCAGATGATGTATTAGTCTGTTCTCAAGCTGCTAATAAAGACCTACCCAAGACTGGGTAATTCATAAAGGAAAGAGGTTTCATTGACTCACAGTTCAGCATGGCTGGGGAAACTTACAATCCTTGTGGAAGGGAAAGCAAACACATCCCTCTTCACATGGCGGCAGCAAGGAGAAGTGCAGAACAAAAGGAGGAAAAGCCTCTTATAAAACCATCAGATCGCATGAGAACTCACTATCATGAGAACAGGATGGGGGAACCTCCCCCATGATTCAATTATCTCCACCTGATCCCACCCAGGGCCTGTGGGGATTATGGGAACTACAATTGAAGATGAGATTTGGGTGGGGACACAGCCAAACCATATCAGATGATGCACAAACCTTTATTTGATTAAGGGGCTTGTATTAGTCAGGGTCTAATCAGGAAAACGCAATTCATCCTTCCTATTTCAACGAAGACAACATAACATAGAAAAGGGAATTGGATGCATAAAGACAATGATACAGTGCACAGATGAACAACACGAGATTGCTCCCACTCTGAAGGCCACAGAGAGAAGGGAAGAGTCAGGCAGTGCGGCTGGACCCCCAGACAGAAGGGAGAACCAGGACAGGTCTCTCCAGGAGGGAGGTGGGGCTACAGAGGACATTTGGACCAGGGTAGAATTGCCACCAGACACAGAAGGACAGGGAAAATCATTCTCTCACCCTCCAATGCTCTCACTGGAAGAAATCAACCAGAACCAGCCCAGAAAGAGCAGGAAGGAGTGAGTTCCTGATCTGCACAATACAGAGTGGGCATATTTCATTGACAAAAGGCACATTGACCAAATATGTACAGCACCTCCATACTGGTCACAATGTGGTTTTGAAATACATATACACAAAATGTTAGAAATCATTATATTTGTAGCTACAATGCAAAATTTTAATAAATACCTCTCAAAAATCAGCATAGCAACTAGAATAAGAAGGAAAAACATAAAGGCTTGGGTAAACTACTGTGTTTTAATAAATATAGTCACAGAACTATACATGCTAAACTGAATATCCCAAGTTGTCAATTATTCATGATCTATGTAAGCAAATTAAACACGTATTAAGCCATGAAAGAATTACTAAATTCCAAACAGTAGGAATCAAATCAATCACATGCATAGGTCATGATCTCCATAGAGAGCATAAAGAGAAGTTTGAAAACACCTTTTGAACTAATTCTTGAATTTTTTTAAAGTGAAAATTATAGTCTAGTCAGGGTTAAATAAAAATGATAGAATTTGGCTGGGTGCTGTGGCTCACGCCTGTAATCCCAGCACTTTGAGAGGCCAAGGAAGGCGGATTATCTGAGGTCAGGAGTTCAAGGCCAGCCTGGCCAACATTGTGAAACCCCATCTCTACTAAAAAATACAAAGATCAGCTGGGCGTGGTGGTGGGTGCCTGTAATCTCAGCTACTTGGGAGGCTGAGGCAGGGAGAATTGCTTGAACCTGGGAGGTAAAGGTTGGAGTGAGCCAAGATAGAACCACTGCACTCCAGCCTGGGTGACAAAGCAAGACTCTGTTTCAAAAAAAAAAATTTACAACCTCAAGTACTAACATTTATAACATCAAATTCCTGTAATAGAAAACAGGAAATACTGAAAATAAAATTACTAGTCATTCATTCCTTGATTTATTTCATAAAAAGACACAAAAATAATCAATTATGAAAGTAAGATAGAGTCAAAGATTTCAGCATAAAGTAATAAAATTTTAAAAACAGCAGTATTGATCAAAAACTCATCTTTGAAACAACAGTAAATTAAACACTCATTAATTCTGATTAGAGAAAGTGAGAGAATGTATGAATAAATATTATAACAGTGAAACAAAACCAGAACTAAAGACTGAAGAAACTTTCTCAAAGGAATAAAAACGTTTTTATTGCAAAATAAAAAAAATCAAATCAGTGTTTCCTTAGAAGAGTATATATTACAACAATTGCCTTATATTTATATTTCTTACAAATTGAAAACTTAATTTTCAATTTTTACAAATCTCCCTTGAAAACTTGATAAATGCAACTTTTTTCCCCTAGTAAATTCTACCAAACCTTTAAGGAATAAATATTTCCTATATTATTTAAATTACTCTAAAACACATTGTCTTAGTTCACTAGGGCTATCATCGTAAAATACTGTAGACTGTGAGTTATACAATGGAAATTTACTTCTTAGTTTTATAAGCTGGGAAGTCTGAGATCAAAGTACTAGCTGATGTGGTATCTGGTGAGAGCTGTCTTTCTGGCTTGTAGATGGCTATCTATTTGTCCTCACGTGACCTTTTCTCAATGGTCAACTGCAGAGAGAGACAGAGAGAATGCTGTCTGGTCTCTCCTCTTTTAATACCGCCAATCTGCTTGGATCACAGCCTCACCCTTATGACCTGATTAAACCTAATTACTTCCAAATACAGGCATACTAGGGATTATGGCTTCAACAGGTAAATGTGTGGAGCAGGGTGACAGGACAAATACTCAGGTCATGCATACTTAAAAAGAAGAGCAAATTTTTTCAACTCATTCTATAAAAAAATCTAACTTAGAAACATACATGCAAAAATTATTCAATTAAATATTAGCAAACTAACTCCTGTATTACAATAAATGATTAATGCAAGTAGGATTTATCTCAGGAATAAAAGAATTGTTCAATATTAAGAAATGTGCAACTATAGACTGTGATAAACTGATGCTTTATATTTCCCCAAAATAGAAGCTTCTTAATCCTTATACAGTAACAGATATGTGTTTGTAGATAAATGAGAGAAATAAAGGCTTTTCTTGACTGCTGAAGACCACATGCCTTTGAGTCTGCACAGTTGTTTAAGATGTCTTCGGTACTTGCTTTACTGTAAGGTTTTTGTGCCTTCAGTAGAGACCTTTCATTTCTGCTGACATTATTTGTGGGTAAATGCTTTCATCTGTTATCAGCACTTGGCGGCTACTGTTCCTCTTAAATGCTTAAATTGCGCTTATTATGTATAGGTGATGAATTTAGTAGCTTGGCATATTAGCTTTAAGCAAGAAGCTGTAATTTCTAATAAAAGAAGTCAAAGGCCAAGTAATTGCAGAATAAATAACCTAGCAACAACTCAATTTATATGGAATTTAATTGAGATTTCAGAATTAAAATGGAAGTAATATTACATAGAAAGCGTCACTTTCAAGGTGATTGGAATTTTCTCTATAAACAAAATATATTTTTCTATTAAAGATCAAGAATATTTATTTATTCTTTATCTCTGCAGGTGAGTCCTCAATCCAGGCATTAGCCAGCTTCAGCCTGGATTACCTCAGGATCCTCCGTACTACAAACCCACCAGTCACTCATGCTTTGTATCAATGCTAAATGCTGCCTGCTTATTTTTTCTTTTGAGTATGTCATTCATTTTAAACCAATACACTTTTCCATGGCAAATCTTATCTAAATCTACTTAGCACTTTTTCTTCACACAAACATTATTTTTCCAAAAATTGAATAATAACTTTAGTCTACAAAAAAACTTTAGTTTTTCTTCATTTTTCTCCTTTCCATGCAAAATAAAACGATTTTGGAAAACTAGAGATATCAAATGGAGAAACAATGTGTCAGTTATTTGTGTAAGTCACAAAAGAATTGTGTATTTTGTTTAAAAAAACTCAAAAGAAAATCAACTTAAAGTTAAGCTGACCTGTGAACCAATGACGGAAAGAGGCTTGGCAAAATTATTATCTCAATCATAGTGTACAATGAGGCAGGAGCCATTTAGAAACCTCATGTTAGAGGAATCTATTAAATATAAATGGGATTCAACAGATTCATCCACCCAACAGATCCTTATTAAGAGCTATGTTTTTGACACAGTGTTCTAGGAACATCAGGCAGAACACTGAACAGGACAGATATAAATTTTGTTCTTGTGAAGAGGACAGTATACTAGGGAAGAACAACATTTCACAAATTATTACAGGTAAATGGAGTATTTAAATAAAATTGTCGTTGTTGGTATGGGCAGCATATTATAGACAGACCTAATATCGTTGAAGAGTTCAAAGCATCTCAGCTTTGCAACCTAGCCTGTAGGATTTGGGGTGAATCATTTATATTTTCTGATGTTTATTTCCTTATCTATAGTTGAGATGAATATCTTACAGTGTTCTGATGACATTTAAATGACATTACAGTGTCAAATCACCTAACAGTACCTGATAGATGGTAATATGAATAGCTAAAATTTGCTCAGCACTCTATCCCTAGCAAAATTTATGTATCCAATATCCAGTTCTCAAAACAACCTGTGAGTTTAGGTTATGCTATTCTTTTGTCCCTCCCTCACAATTTATGAAGCAGTAAACTGAGACAGAGAGAGGTACGTGGTTTTCCCAAATTCTCAGATTTAGTAGGTGGAAGGTCAAGGGTAGGCAGTCTGATCCCGAATCTAAGTTCAGAATCCTCATCTGTGTTGCAATAGCCCCAACTTTACCCAGGGAGCAGGAGAAGCTCCGCCCCACTCAAGGTCAACATGAAGTCCTCAGCAGGAACCCAGGTGTCTGGTATCAGAACAGCACAATGATTTCGTTGCTTGTCCTACAAAGATGCTGATACTGTATTGAACTTTAGGGTCTCTGATCCCTTAATGACTGTAAGTTGAGACAATCAGTTTATGAGTTTATCTGTCTTTTTTTTTTTTTGGAGGTGACTACTTCCTTGTTGATTGTTGTTATTGTAGTTCTAACTGTGAAAACAAGCATCTGTTTATGTTGTTGACATCTTTTAGTTCTGGGAGTGACGCTGGAGACATTGTTGAAATAACACAAAGGTAAATATTTCAGACCGAGGTGTTGTTTGTACCATCTGGAGAGAGTTATCCCCGCCAGTCCTTCACTTGTGAACGAGGGAAGAAAACCTGCTCACCTCCCTGCTTAGTAACATATGTTTCGGCCAGAGGATGTGAAAAGTTTAATGAGCAGAGAGAGAGCTTCTATGTGGGCATCCTCTTACGGCGGAAGTGTTTGGACCCACAGAATTTGGACCAGGTTCTGAACACAGAGCAAAGGAACCAGGGGCCCTCGCTGCAGTGACGGAAAGGGTCTCTCTCTGTGCTGTCGAATACTGCAGCCACTCATGAGATGTGGCTGTTGCGCACCTGAAATATGGCCATAGTGATTAAGGAACTAATGTTTACAATTTTATTTAGTTATATTACTTTAAATAGAACATGTGGCAAATGCTATCATACTAGACAGCACAGGTGTAGACAGCAGTTTCCATAATTTCAAACTTTTACGTGCTGGGGGATAAGAAAAAGGGACTGGGGTAAGACTCCCTAGCCCTGAGGACTGGCCCGGTATCTGGCTTGTTGGGTGATAGCAAGGCCAGAAGTTCTTAAGCGTGCTCAGTTCATCACTTCCTTCCTGTTTGAGTTTTTTGTTTGTTTGTTTGTTTATTTTTGGTTTTTGTTTGTTTGTTTTTCATAGTGCTCCAAAAGCTGAAAGAAGCACGTAACCACTCCATGTGCTAAGTAGTTAGGTCCAAAAAATGTGATGGTTTTAACGGAATTCTCAGCAGACATTGCTGATCTTCCCCCCAAAATTTAAATTATGCCAAGGTGCTCTTGTGAAAGTACTTTGGAGTCCAGAGATGCCTCTACACACTGTTTCAGAACCATGAAGCCAGGCCATGGGTTTTCCTACTGAACACGAGCAATTCCCCAGAATGTCAGCCTCAGACAGGTCACTCCATGACGGTTGGAACAAAAATAAAACATGGATACCAAGCTCCCACTAAGTGACCAAACATTTCTCCTTCCTGACCAATGTGAGCACCACCATTGATGATACCTCAAGACCCACTTCAGTGCTCCTTCCTCCTAAGCAAAAAGTGTTTAGAAAATTGTCATCAGCCGTGCTTTCTGGCAGCATCCAATTCCAAATTAAACCTCGTTTCCTTAGAGTCTCTATTCCTTAATGTCTTATTTTCCCCCCAAATCAGAAGCCCAAACTGTATACAAGCCCACGCTAACACTCCCTTATTGAGACATCCCACGATTGCCTATGGCATGCAAGTTAACACACCTACGTTTGCTTGACTACAGGTAAAACAATGTTGTGTTTCTGATGGTTTGTGGACACTGGGATTTATCGGGATGGACTCTAAAACCTCACATAGAATGACAGTTTACGCAAGAATCATGTTGTATTTTATCCAAGGGATGATGTTTCCCTTTGTAACTTCACTTTTAGAGAGCTCTGTCTGTCCCTGTGTAAACCAAGAACCGTTGCTTCAGTCTTTTGCAATAGTCTAGTATAACAGCAGATTGAAAAAAAAAGTTCACGTCTTTTACGTTTTCTGAAATAACAAATACTTTCTTTAATAAAATCATTGTTCAATTACCTCCTCCAGTCAATTATTCCAAAGGTCTGTACATACAAACAGATAATGGCCAGACCACATACAAAAACGGAATCTAACCCACAACCCGCAGCAACTGTACTAGGAAAACTACTCATTTCCTAGAGTAACCAACCCAGGAAGCCAGCCTATCCCCTATCAGTCGGGCCACACTAGCAACTTAGGCAGGAAGCCAAATAAGACCCGCTGTAGCAACTGGCCCCAAATGGCCGTGACTTGATTAATAACTGACAGGTTTCCTAATTTTTAACTCTATTTTTAATGTAGGACCCGCCAGGAAAAGTCAGATGTGTACCTTTAACCAATCACATAGGATTCCCTCTAGTCAGCCCACCAACAGCTTCCGCAGACCAACAGCCTCCAATCATGGCAAACACCCTCCAATCACAACACACCTGAAGCCTTCCCTGTTTCCTGCTATAAAACTTTCCACTCTTCTGCCTGCCTTTGAGTCTCTGCCAAAGCATAAATGATGGTGCTGACTCCCTTGCTATAGCAAACTCTGAATAAATAGCCTTTGTCCATGCTCGTTTGGTTGTTCTTGGTTTATTTCCACAACTATATTTAAAATCCTACTGCATATTTCTAAACTACCCTCAAGGAAGTTTGTACCAATTTATGTACCCATTAACGTGCTTGAGATTTCTGTTTCCTCAAAGCCTCACTAAATCTTAGGATATATCAACCTTTTTAATCTGGCTGATCTGTTAATAGGCAATGGCTCATGCTTTTAGGTACATTTATTTGATTGCACAGATGTAAATCATCTATTCTTGTATTTGGCCTATTTTATGGGAAGACAAGAATGTTCAGTCCACCTTCTAACCCTATAATTACTATCTATAATTTCTACTGAATTCTTACCTATAATTTTCTACTGTATGTCCCAGAAGAAATTCTGCTGAGAGTTTCACTTCTTAAGAGTTATACCTAGAGCAGGAAATTCCCATCTAGAAAATGTGTAACGCTAGACCTAGGAAGTGAAAACCATGTCCATAAAACAGATCTGAATTGCAATCCTATGGAGCGCGTGAATGCCAAATCTGGATAGATCCAATGAACATCTTGGAATTGTAAGCAATGAAACAGGAATTCAGAGAAAGGAGACAGGATGGAACAAATGCAAGAAGGAATTAATCAAGAGTAATAGGATTGGCTGGGCGTGGCAGATTGTTAAGCAGTGCTTTGAATGATGTCTACGTTTTGCTTCTCATCTTTATGGGCTGCAGGACATCACTGCATGGTAAGGTGGGCGATTCTGAATTCCAGTAACTTAAGTCTAATGCACATATGAGCTCCAACATGCGCAGGTATCTATGTAGAATCAGGTGCTAAGAGTGCTTCTACACAGGACATGATGGAGAGTACAAAGAGGTTTCACTTCAAATCACTCACTAGAGGACGAGATATATTTTGGTGGTTTCTAAAACTATGACATTTTGAAGTTGGTTCTGATTTCACGTTATGGTTTCAACTGATCAAAGGAAATTATCTTCTTGCAGACTCTGCTTATCTTTTGTGATCTGCATTCTAACCTGCATTCTCTTCACTGGAATCGTCTGCTCAGTGTGTTTTGGAACCCTGTTTTGCACAGCTTCAGCTTGCTTACTTGCTTTGCATTCACTCTTTTTGAAGTGACCACAAAGTCCCGCATCAAGGGTCTCTGCCAAGATCAACATTTTCTCTTCTCTGCTCTATAGTGATGATGGACACTTCGCATGCTGGGGCTGAAGGAGGGACTGACTCCCTTCTGCAAGCCTGCTATGTCCTCTTCTCATTCCCCTTTCATTCTGCCACTCTTCCGGTAGCAGTGCTCTTTATCCTTTAAGATTCAGTGGAGCTGGTCATTCCAGGACATAGTCCTAAATGTAAGGTGTCCTGGATGGGACTCTTTTCCAAAGGCACAGATGTCAGAGAATTGTAGCTTTCTTTCTTTCTTTCTTTCTTTTTTTTTTTGAGATGGAGATTCACTCTTGTTGCCCAGGCTGGAGTGCAACAGCATGATCTCGGCTCACCACAACCTCCTCCTCCCAAGTTCAAGAAATTCTCCTGCCTCAGCCTCCCAAGTAGCTGAGATTACAGGCATGTGTCACCACGCTCAGCTAATTTTGTATTTTTCGTAGAGACGGGGTTTCCCCATGTTGGTCAGGCTGGTCTCGAACTCCTGATCTCAGGTGATCTGCCCACTTCAGCCTCCCAAAGTGCTGGGATTACAGGTGTGAACCACCGCACCTGGCCGAATTACAGCTTTTAATCTTATGGATTTCCCCCCAGTTTTTATCATGAGAGTATTTTGAATCAGTATATATTTGTGTATCTGTATTTACATTTGTGTACCTTCCCACACTGTTAGAATAATTCACTGATCAAAGTGTTTTGGTGCCTGTATTAGCTCTGGCACCTTCGAGGGTGGATGTCCCTGAAGCACTGCAAGAGTCATTGTACATAAAAATCAGATGAGTCTTACCCTTGAAACTGTGAGTGTGACATTCGCACCACAATCATCCCCTCCTCAAAAATTTAAAGGGCAGTGGATGCTTTTGACAAGCCAGATTTTTAGTTTTTGAACTTCGGAGACTTCCAGCAAACGTCTCTAAGAAACAAAGGGGGAATAAACTCAAACCTTTCTTCCCAGGGGGATTCTACGCCCAGTTGTTGATGTTATTGCTAACTTGTTAACAGATGGAAGCAAGCTCTCCTTAGGGGCTCTGGGTTTGAACGCTTGCCGATCCAAAGCTTGGACCAGCTTTTGGCACCTACCACATTGGCCTGGGGTTATACAGCTCGTGAAAGTTTAAACCACAAACACACAATGCCAAATCTTGCAACTCTGAGCTTGTTTGAAGGAATAATCCCCCTTTTCTTGGATTTTCCTCCCCTTCTCCTCTTGGAGAATACCCCCGGGCTCTTTTAATGCCATATTTTTATATAAGTTATGAGTATGTTCACGGTCTTCTTTCTATAGGGCCAGACCCTTTTTCACAAGTAGAAAGTTAGAGTGAAACTGTTGCCTAAAGGAAGCAAACACAGCAGTAAATCTTAGACGCGTGAAATCCCAACAATGTGAAGCCGAGAAAAGAATAGATGCTGTATGTGCAGGTAACCCATCAAAAGGAAAAAAGGGGCCGGGTGCGGTGGCTCACGCCTGTAATCCCAGCACTTTGGGAGGCCAAGGCGGGCGGATCACGAGGTCAGGAGATTGAGACCACCTTGGCTAACACGGTGAAACCCCGTCTCTACTAAAAAATAATAATAATAATAATAATACAAAAAATTAACCGGGCGTGGTGGCAGGTGCCTGTGGTCCCAGCTACTCGGGAGGCTGAGGCAGGAGAATGGCGGGAACCCGGGAGGCGGAGCTTGCAGTGAGCCGAGATCGCACCACTGCACTCCAGCCTGGGTGACAGAGCCAGATTCCTTCTCAAAAAGAAAGAAAGAAAGAAAGAAAAGCAAAAAGGAAGGTTTTTGTGTGTGTATGCATTTGTGTACCATAGATTCAAATTGATTAGTTAATACCCTGTCAAGAAAGTGAATTTAACAAATCAATACATTATGAGTAGAATTAATTAAACTGGCATCATAATTAAGGCACAATATGTTACAGAGGCTTATGAATGCTTGAGTTTCACAGCAGACCTGTCAGTGGGATCCCGAATCATTTAGTTGCTTCTCGTTCTTTCTGGACACAGGAGTCTTTTGCTTTACCATATCTAAAAGGTAGATAAATCAGTTAAGGCTGATGAGACATTAACTGTCATTCTCATTAAGACATAACGAAATTTGGCTAATAAATCACTTTCAATATTATAATTTAAACAATGAAAACAAAAACCAATATATGCTTATTAAGAAATATATATATACACATATATAATTCATTTGGTGATTTATGACTGAGATCCTTAGAGATGTTTACAAATTCATCCACTGTCCTTGAATCACAGAATTTGCATTTGGCTCTCTCATTTAGCTGAAAGGGGCTGAAAAGTTCAACTGGCACTTAAGGGCCTAGATAGTCACATTTTTCAACAGATTTGTGGGAGAGTAAGTTATTGTACTTAAGGTCAATAGGAATTTATGCTCAGCTAGAGAACTGTGAAACTGGAGATTTCAAGTCACTCTGTACAGAAAAGAAGCAGCTTTGTTTGGGCAGGGATCACAAGCTGGTTTCCTATGGAGATGGAGCATTTAGCTGGTTTTCCTTGGATCAGAGCTGCATTTGATGCAGCTGCAATGAAGAATACATGACATCTCATTTAAAGTGATTGCATATGCATACTCTGATATATATATGTGTGTGTGTATGTGTATATATATGGATATATATGTGTGTGTGTGTGTATATATATACACACACTGACAAACCTCGATGTGTAATGTTCCCCACCCTGTGTCTAAGGATTATCGTTGTTCAACTCCCACTTATGAGTGAGAACATGCCGTGTTTGGTTTTCTGTCCTTGTGATAGTTGGCTTAGAATGATGGTTTCCAGCTTCATCCATGTCCCTGCAAAGGACATGAACTCATCCTTTTTTCTGGCTGCATAGTATTCCATGGTGTATATGTGCCACATTTTCTTAATCCAGTTCATCACTGATGGACATTTGGGTTGGTTCCAAGTCTTTGCTATTGTGATTAGTGCCACAATAAACATACATGTGCATGTGTCTTTATAGTAGCATGATTTATAATCCTTTGGGTATATACCCAGTCATGGAACGCTGGGCCAAATGGTATTTCTAGTTCTAGATCCTTGAGGAATCACCACACTGTCTTCCACAATGGTTGAACATAATTGACACTCCTACCAACAGTGTAAAAGTGTTCCTATTTCTCTACATCCTCCCCAACATCTGTTGTTTCCTGACTTTTTAATGATTGCCATTCTAACTGGCATGAGATACCATCTCACTGTGGTTTTGATTTGCTATTCTCTGTTGACCAGTGATGATGAGCATTTTTCATATGTTTGTTGGCTGCCTAAATGTCTTCTTTTGAGAAGTGTCTTCATATCCTTTGCCCACTTTTTGATGTTTTTTTTTTTTTTCTTGTAAATTTGTTTAAGTTCTTTGTGGATTCTGGATATTAGTCCTTTGTCAGATGGGTAGATTGCAAAGATTTTCTCCCATTCTGTAGGTTGCCTATTCACTCTGATGGTAGTTTCTTTTGCTGTGCAGAAGCTCTTTAGTTTAATTAGATCCTATTTGTCTATTTTGGCTTTTGTTGCCATTGCTTTTGGTGTTTTAATCATGAAGTCTTTGCCCATGCCTATGTCCTGAATGGTACTGCCTAGGTTTTCTTCTAGGGTTTTTATGGTGTTAGGTCTTACATTTTGCATGCCCTAGACATGCTGAATCTATTTAATTTTTACAATTGCAATAACCATTCTTTCTATTTGCAATTTACTTTGTACAAGTAAAGGTTCCCTGAATTTGGGAAATTTAACTTTGTTAAACTGTTCTGATGAGTTCTTAAGGAATCATATAACTATTTTTGGAAATTAATTCAAAGAACATAGTGAATAATTAAGAATGTGGTTCAGGCCAGATGTGTGGCTCACATCTGTAATCCCAATGCTTTGGGAGGCCAAGGAAGGAGGATCATTTGAGGCCATGAGTTCAAGACCAAACTGGGGAAATAGCAAGACTCTCTCTCTACAAGAAAACCAACAGTAAATGTTAGTCTCAGCTACTCAGAGGGCTGAGGAAGAAGGATTGCTTGAGCCCAGTGGTTTCAGGTTGCAGTGAGCTGTGATCGGGCCACTGCACTCCAACCTGGGCAACAGAGTTAGATCTTGTCTCAAAATAAAGAAAGAAATAAATAATGAATTTCTCAACATTCTAGAAATATCTCATAGATTTAAGCAGAAAAATAGACTACCTCTGATATCAGAGATAAAAATGATCAAAACAAATGCATTTATACGTAAGTTATTTGTGAGGAGGGACCTTCTATAATTTATTAAGAAAATAAATTACCTGAAAGAACTCCCTCAACAATGTTACTAAGACAGGCTGGTTAAAGAAAAACCTCACACACTGCCCAAAATAAGCCAAAAAATTATTCAGCAAGTTTAATGCCAAGACTATAAATGACTTAACACAATTTAATGAAATTTAAATACAGTGAAAGGGTAAAGCTTTGTTACACAAATACCTATTTCAACATTGGAAGCTATTGAGTGAGGAAAAAAATGCAATGAACTTACTTAGGCATTTATCTTCATAAGCTTTTTCTGCTCATTTAATGGATGATTATTATGTATGCATACTGTTAAGACAAATTCAACTTAGGAAAGTATTTGGTATTTTAGCATTTCCCTCAGTGCATATAAAGAAAAACCTTAGATATTGGACAAATCTCTGATTTTCCCTGTTTTGAATATTATACATGGTCCACTCTCATCTCTTCCTTTTTCTTTCTCCATTTCTGCATACATTAAGAAAATGAGGTAATCAATGAATGTATTCCTATACAATAATGATAGTATTAGCTAAATTGCAAGGACATGAACTTCTGCCACTAGCCAGTTCTGCCACTGAACTGCCATTTGAAAAAAAATGAGGAAGAGAGAGAGATGGATGAGTTTTTCCATTATGGATCATAGAAAAATGTTATTTCAGTGTAGTAAGACATTTATTTTACTAACAATTAACTACAAAACAATCATGTTTTTATTGTTTAAAAACATTTTATTTACAGGTATGTAAATAAAAACAAGGTAAGAAAAAAGTCATCCATCATCCACCCTCCCAGAGAAATCCACTTCTGTATATAAAAATACAAAAATGCTGCCTGTGCTGTTTTATGTCTTATCTTTGTATTTAACAGTGTATTGTGATATCCTGCCAAGTCAGAAAATGTATTTCTATCCCCACATTTTCATGAGCATATTGTACAACTGTGCCATGATTCTTTAACCAGTCATCTGTTTGATCATTTTCATTTTTGCCTATCATAACAAGACTGCAGTGCTCTCCTTATAGCTGTTTTGTTGTATAAACGTCTTCAATTATTTCCTTGAGATAGCTTCCTAAAAGCAGAATTGCTGAGTCAAGGGGTATAGGGGTTTGATAAATATTGACAAATTGCTTTCACAAAGTTTGTGCAAACTTAGAAGCCTACTAGCGGCAAAAAACATTTCCATTTCCCCACATCCTTCTTGACATTATTATTAGTATTCTTATTAATCTGCACCATTTTGTGGACAAAATGTATCTCTTACATTTAATTCTTATTTCTTAAAAGTAAGTTTGAACAACTGTATATATGTATTAGGCATTTGTGCTTAAAAGAATCATGTAGCATGTATTTGAATGACTAGATCATACAGCATATATTTGGATGGTTGTTTTTTAATTATGTAGCATATATTTGAAATGTCTGTAGAACACTAAAGATCTATAATAAGGTAATAAACAAGCTATAATTTTATTCGGTGACCAAATAATGCTAAAATATAAATATTTAATTTCAGCAACAAAAACACAGACACAAACTACTCATGTTTAGCAGCTTAAAGTATCTGTTTATAAAGCAGAAGAATGTATGTGCAGGTAAGCAAAATCCAATTATTCTTCTTATTAAATGGGTTTACAAATTGATTGATGAAGATAGATCCACCAAAGAGAACTGCTGAAAGCTTGGACTGTTCTGGTCTTATAATATTTCTGTCTATCTTCCAGGGACGTTTCATATTCTAGCAACCCTTTTTCAGGATTCTTCACCAACTGAAAACTGCCACATACAAAAAGTGGCAGATTGAGATAAGGCAACTCAAGGCAGCACCTGGAGAAGAGAGGCTGCTGAGGAAGGCCTCACACCATCAGCTACCAGAGCCTCCAGGACAGCCCGGCCCTTCTCACTAGAGAGGGGATGGCAGGGCCTGCCTGGACCACCTCCTCCTTAGGGGAGGAGAATAGGAGGGGATGGAAAAAGGGAAAGGTTGAGGAATTGTGACAAAAAGAGTAGAACCAATAACATGAAACTGTCTCAATGAAACATAAAGACGGGCTAAAGCCCCATTGTTATGTCTTTAAAGTTTATTTAATTAATACGAATTTTGTACTGTATAATTTTTATAGAAAATATTCAACAAGGAAAAAATAGACACCTTTTTTCCAAGCATATCACATAGCAGATCTTTGTATTAAGTGAAACTATAGGAACAAAAATGTGAAGGTAGAATGCCAAAGGAAAATAAGTGGATGGCTTGGAAGAAAATCCCGTTACATAATCCCACAAGGCAATTACAGAAGGCCCAGGCTGGCTTTGCACATTTGTTTGCTTGCCTTGGCTAACACTGCCAGTATACTAGGAATTCAGGGTGGGGGTTGATCACTCTGTGGATTCCCCCAGGGTACCCGGAGAGAGGACTTCTCATATCTAGAAGTTTTAAAAACAAAAGCTGGAGAAAAGCTCAGTCTGATTATTCAATGGCTTGGAAATTTGTGGACCTTTATAAAGAACACGAGCTTGCAAGTTTATGACACGTACAGAATCCTTTCACATACGTGAATTGTCAGTGAGGCATTTGATCATCACTTTACAGTTGGAGAAGCTGAGCCACAGCATTGCCAGGTGATTTAGCAGAGCTGTGGTTTTAATGACAGAGCTGGGACTCAAATTCAGATATGATGATGCCCCCAGTGCAGTTTTATTTTCATTACAACTTAATCCACATTCAATTAGAAATAGTGTGTGGTGAATTTCAATTTTTATTTCTTACTGTCTTTTCTTCCATCTTCAAACACTTTGGAAGTCTATCAGTATGCACGTTTGTTGAACATCTTGATTTTCTGACTGGTTAACAGGCAGGAGTTTGCTTTTATCTACCCTCAATTATTTGGAGGCAAAGAAATGGATTTTGACCTTCAGGAATTTTCTAAGATGCCAGGTACAAAAGCCCCAGGCTGGCATTTTTTTTCTTTTTTGTCATTCTCCTCAGAGGTAGAGGTGAAATTAATGTAGCTCTTGGCTATATTAGGTGACTAATGGAAGAAATCAATTCAGAAAATAAGATGTGTCTTATTTGTGAATGCCAAAGATAAGAACAGAGTCCTTTATGATTTATATTACGTGGGTGCAATGCATCATTTCCTGAATGACATAAATCACATTTGATTGAAATAAAATGGAATCTCTATCATCCCAGTAAAGCATGAAGATATCAATATGTTCCTGTTTTAACAGAAAAAAAATCAATTTTCACTTGTATAGATATTTCCCACTCATAGTAATAATTACTATATATGAATGAATCTGGGCAGACTCTTTTTAACTAATTAAGACAATGCAATGAGGTGATGAAGAAAGGAAGCTAGTGAGGTATGTGGGGAGATCTCTGGAGGGCCTTCCCTGTGTTAGGGTTCAGTCGTCACATGCTGAGAGGGAGATGCTTCTAATGGAGTCATTAGACATGCATTGGAAATACAGATGCAGAGCTCAGAATAACAATCTCAGCAGGAGACACAAAGTAGCAATACTCTGGGTATTAGTCATTGCGGTTACAGGTGTGCATGAGTTTGCTTAGAAAAAGAGTCACATAAGAAAAGGTGGCTTGGAACTGAAACTGGAACAACATCAATGTTCAAAGAACCAACTGAGAAAGACATTCTACTATAAGACACATGCACATATATGCTTCTTACAGCACTATTTACAATAGCAAAGACTTGGAACCAACCCAAATGCCAATCAATGATAGAATGAATAAAGAAAATGTGGCACATATGCACCATGGAATACTGTGCAGCCATAAGAAAGAAGGAATTCATGTCCTTTGCAAAGGACATGGATGAAGCTGGAACCCATCATTCTCAGCAAACTAACATAGGAACAGAAAACCAAACACTGCATGTTCTCACTCATAAGTGGGAGTTGAACAACAAGAACACATGGACACAGCGAGGGAAAAAGTCACACACCAGGGCCTGTTGGGGGATGAAAGACAAAGGGAGGAAGAGCATTAGGACAAATACCTAATGCATGCTTAAAAGAGAGGTGGGGGAGAAGGGGAGGGAGAGGAAATACAGTGTCAAAAGGAGGAGAGTGTTCAACTGTGCTGAAGATGATGGAAAAGCCAAGTCAGAAAGTCACCCACTGACTTTGTGGAACTGGGTGTTATTTGGGCCCATGGAAGCAGCAGATTCAGTTGAGTAAAGGCACAGAACCAGAGGAGATGGAAGTGAAGACCATGAACTATTACATAAGAATATTTCTTTAAAAAGGTTGGACTCTGATTAAATTGAACTAGATACTGTGATCCTTATAATGTCCTGAGAGAATCATTCTTGTCCCATTTCATTTTTAAAATAGGAGAAACTAAACCACATTTCTATAGGGATGAGAAGACTAAGTAGGGAGAGAAAAGCTGAAAATACAAAGTAAAATTAATCAGTAGAGTAACTTTATTAAGAAAGCACGAATAGAGTTATTCCTAGAGGAGGCATTGGTTTCCATTGTTTACCAATAGAAGCAGTGCAATAGACGGGGAGAAGATGGGCGCCAAATATTTAGATGTATTTATAGATGCAGGAAATTTGATGGGATTTCGGTCTAATAAGTTCTTTTTTCATGGTTAAGTAACAAGAGCAGTGATCTCCTGAGATTCAAGTTGGAGGAGGGAAGAGTAGAGGTTAGAAAGTTTGTAACAGTTGAAATAACTATTTCAGAGAGAAAGCAAACCAACCAGAGAAAACTGGACAAGCCAGGCAGTTTTGAGGGAGTCCGTCCTTTTTAGTGCCTATGAATTACAGAGGTGTCATTTTGCCAGGTAGTGTAAATATATACCCAATGTTCCCTATGAGAGAAATTTTGATTACTAAGGGAAGCAGAAGTTAGCAAAAGTTCATGACCTAGGGCCCAAGAAGGAATATTGGAATTTGATAAAGTTGGCTAAAAGAAAAAAAAAAAATCTGATAAATTGAAATAGGTTCAAAGTTAAATCATTTCTGTGTTACTGACAATGCAACATGAATGAAAATAAAGGCCAGTTCTCAAGTTGCAAGAAAATCCAGAAACAAAGGGAAATAGCAGTTCCTAACACCACTTGGGTGTTGGGGACCAAAATCCAATTTACCGCATGGTGGAAGAGCTTGTGTTTAATAGATGGAAAGGGACATTTATATAGCCAAATGAAAGCATAAGCACCGTCCTCCTCCACTTGACATTAACCTGGACTCTTCCAAACACTTGCTTTCTCTACCCATGCCCTTTAAGATCTCTGGCTGGGCAGGAACGGGAGGCTTTATGTAGAATTCTGCCACCTAACAAATTATACCCCCATCTACTCTGCCCTTTCCTCGGATACTTTGAACTCAATTTCAAACATCATATCATTTTGTCCTTGAATATTACTGTTGTATCTTTAAAAAATAAGGACTCAAATAAACAAGCAAAATAGTATTATCCTTCCAAAATTAATATTAACTCACACCATAATACTGCTAAATATCCAGGCAGTGTATACATTTTCCCAAGTGGAAAAATTAATTTTATATTGTTTGCTTGGGTCAACATCCAAATAAAGATAATTATCTGATGTCTTTTTTCAAACCATAGTAACCCCTCTTTTTTTCTGCTTTACTTTGTTTTGTTTTGCGATTGCTCACAATTTATATGTTGAAGAAACCAGATTGTTCTGTAGAATTTCCATCAGCCTGGACTCTGCTCATTGCATCACTGTGGTGTTACCTAAAACATTTCCCTTCTTCCTGTATTTCCAGTAAATTGGTAGATTGGAACAAACACTCGTTCCAGGTTTGATTGTTTGGCAATGATACTTCAGAGATAGAATAGTGTACATCCACTGGGTACACAAAATGTTTTTCTTTCCATGAAGTTAGCTGATATTGACAATCTTTGTGTGGATTTATGAATTTCATAAGTGAACTGCAAATAAGTGATATTCCAAGTTCTTCTTCATTTTTATGTAGAATAATCCCATACAGAGAAATCCCTGCTCATGAGCCATTTAATTGCACTGTTACAATTTACATTTTAAAAAGTCATGTGCTTTAATCAACTACAATCACAATCCTTACTGATGGTCCATTGACATGACCTTGGTAGTCCTGACCCTGAGAGCCATTGCTAGCTCTGATTCCTGGAACAACAACCTGTTCCAGGCTCATTCTGTATATTTTCTCCTAAGACCTGGAATTTATATTTTTTAAAAGAACTCCTGGCCCCTTTATGTGGGAAATATTTAAAGACTACAGTCTAGGCACTGGGAGCTCATAAATTTTTGACCAATGTGCCTGTTTAATGGATGTTTTTTCTGAAGATTTTACCCACCTTTGATTTTTTTCCTTCTTTTTGCCCTTCATTGTGACAGTATGACAGGTCTTCCAAAAGTGCACAGATATTTTCCTTCACTCGGGAACCAGTGATGCAGTCAGTCTGACCCACCGAGAAGGTTCAAGGAAGCTGTCGCATGGCACCAAAGCACTATTGCAACTTTTGGAATAAAATTCCCCAGCTGTGTCTCTGAAGTAACGATGTCCTCTTCAGTCATCCTGTGCCTGTTGGGTGAGGGTTAGGAGGAATAATCGGCAGTGACTGCTGCTCTGCTCATGCCCTTGGTCCCCTCTTCGTACAACTGTAGGCTACTCTAAACCGCCAGGAGGTGCCGGGTGGGTGGGAGGCTGACAAGCCCTCCCTGGGACTGCAACTCCCCCTGCAGCCCCGCGTCTGGTTGGCAGGGAGCTAGCCAGGCATCATCACATCAGCCCAATCAACAGTTTTAAACATACTTAAAAGGGTTTGACTGGCAGATGCTTGGGCAAGATTTCACCAGTAGTAACAGAGCCATTCTGGCTTGAGTGAAACTCTAGCCCTGTCGCAATTAACCTTTATGGTTCAGAGGACAAGAAACCTTGTACTCTCCTGAAGGTTTGCAGTAGAAAGACAATGTATGGGTTCGAGATATTAATAATCCTTTAAAAGTAGCAACAATGAATACATCGCCCCCATTATCCCTCCCAGAAATAAACATCTGAAATAAAATGACTGAAATTTGTTTATTTAAAAAGAAAACTCCCTCATTTCAGTCATTTATTTCTGGGAGTTTCTCTCATGCTTCTTTTGATAAATAATTAGGTATATTTCTCAACAGTAGATGAATATAAAGTTGGTTTGAGAGACATTTGTATAAAAGAGTGATTGAGTCATAATGATCATTTAATTATTTTAATATAAAGTTAAAAGTTTAAAATTGGAAGACATACCACATTTATCTGCCCTCGCCGAGAGCTTATTTCTCAGCCGTGAGAACCCGTATCTCAAGTGAAACTGTTTCTTGTTACCTCTGGCAGATGAATGCCCATTCCATTGGATACTCCTTGGTTCTTATTCTCCTCACCTGTCTGTGACTGATGACACTTAACCCTTCATCCTTTCTTGCGCCTTTTTTAGAATTAGCAATACCACAGCTTTCTGAGTCTTTCTACGCCATCCACATAATAATCTTCTTCCTTGCATATGTATCCCATTTCCACCCCTCAAGTCTCAGTGCTCAACCATGTCTTCATCTTTGGCCTTTCTTTTCTTCTGTATCTCAAAGATAATGAGTCACCTTTGACTCTACAGGCCTGCCTTCTCTGTTCCCTGTAGCACTAAATGACTGGGCGCCGTACCTGGCTGTTCACCCAGAAAGTGGCAGTCTCCTGGTTTTCCTCCTCTTTCTGAAATTCCTTTGAACTTATCTTTTTATATTTATCCCCACTGCCACTGGGAAAAATCATATTTTTCCCACCGTGTCTGGCTTTACACGACAGCTTCCTTACGAGTTCCTCAGCCTCTCACCGTGCCAACCTCCAAATCAAGGCCATCCAGTACATAGCCACTATCATGCCTGGCTCTTTAAGTTTTTATTAAGTGAAATTAAAATTTCAGCTCCTAAGCCACATGAGCCACCCTTCAAGTGCCCAGTAGCCGCCCGTGGTAAATGGCTACTGCATTGGACACTACACATTTATGACATTTTCATCATCACAGAACTTTCTATTAGGGACCACTGTTTCCGTTACTTATAAAATTTTAATTTATGCTTCACAGCTAACTAAACAAAACTTCCTCCCTCATTATCTAACACCTAGAGCTCTCTCGAAGCCATTTCAGCCTGCAGAAAGCCTTCCCTGCCCCGGGAGGGCACACGTGGGCTTCTCTTTACCATGGGCCTAATTAAAAGTGCAACAAACATTTATCTATGTCTTCCACAAGGGCATAACCTTGAGGATAAGAATTAAGTTGGTATCTCCAGGTGGTGGTACATGCATCTACTCTTCCATTCATGAATTCCACACACATTTATTGAGCATTACTAAGTACCATACAGCACTAAGTATACAATAATTTAAAACTCTCAAGTGTTTACATGCTACTATATGTCCCATAAGTGTTTGTTGACTCCATAAGTAAACCTTGACTATGATTCTAGAGGGTCAGCATCATGTACATCAACTGATATATTTGCTGAAGTAATATGTTTGGCAGTCCTGTCATAAACAGACTGTTAAGATTCTATGAACCATAAGTTTACCAGATAGAGATTTCTTTGCTTTCATTTTCTGAAAGAGCAGATTTTGAGGGGAATGTTGATTCAGTTGACTACAATCTTCAGGAAAGTAAAGTCTCTCTTTCTTTTGCCCAAAATTGTATCCCACACCTAGCAAAGTACCAAGATAACAGGTCTTCAATAAACCAAGCTGAGTAAACGTGAAATGTACGCAGTTATCCGGTCTGTTTCCTGAGTTCTTTAACCATAAATCAAAAATACTCCTGAAAAGTTTTTCTCCTGATGCAAGCCAGATATCCTAAAAGTTTTGTTTTTGAAATTAAAAGCATTTATGTGATATTTGAAAAAGACAGAACTTTTGGGAAATTTTGAAAGAAAAATTGTATGTACACGAAATAAAAATAAAATGCACTTTTGTTAAATTTGTTAGAATCCCTACATGGGAAAAAATGCCGATTACATTATCTATTTTATTAAAATTGGATCATTTACACCATAATATTCTTCTTTTGTTATGTATCCTTGGAGAAAAGAACAAACTATAATAGTATCAATAGTTGAATAGTGATAAGGAAGAGACATAAAGCAGGCAGAATTGCATGATGCCTCCCTGTAGACTCGTTTGAGGGACATACAGAGAGTGGTACCATCAATTTAAAAGATTTCAAGGGATGAAAATTTGATAGAAGATTATTGAACAAGTGTCCCATATCATTGCCTTAAGTATTAATTCTCATAAAAGAATTGAAAGCATGTGCTTTAAACTGAAAAGCTTCACTGGTCATAACTGACAACATAAAACTGAATACATTGTTTAAATGAGAAATCCAGTCCCCTGAGACATCCAAAACTCAGTTTTTCCAGTGGAACTTACAAACTTCAAATGATTTTTTTTTACTTAATTTAAAATAATCTAAAAATAAATTTGTCTTCCATTTGATTGAAATAGCAAATCATTAAATTTTATATCATAGTGTTATATCTCATTAATCATAAACAAAGATTTACGACATTATCAATAAGTCATCAATATGACAATTTCTAAATGTTACTGGAAAACAATAGACTCTTAAGTTATTTAAGCGTCTTTATGTTGCCTATAGAATCTCAACTTTTCTTTGTATTTTTCTATGCTTTGTTGGTTTCAAATGATTCCACCCTTATTTACTGTCTACCATTTATTCAATATTTAGACCAAACACTATTTCTCTGGCAAACTTTCACAATGTTTTGAAATTTATAAACTAGGGGAGTCAACAAGAATGTGAGAAATTTATTGTTACCTGTCCTGTGTCCAAACCTCTTTACTACCGCATTCTGTTCAAGTATGGCAGACTATGTCAGCAAATAATGAATTCAGAAAAAAACTGCATGGACCATATAGCTTCAATTGATTTAGCTCCAATATAATGCCTTAAAATTGTTATTAAAATCAAAAGTATATCACAGAATATAAGCAAATTAATTTTTTCTTTTTTAGTTAAATAAAAGGAAAACAATCTGTTAAAATATTCAGTTTTACATATGGTTGCTAAAATCTATGCTCAAGTTGCTTTTTGTCAAATATACACACAGATACAGATATAGGTACAGGTAAATGCACACACACACACGCAATATTAGGAACATCAAAATATATCTGTCACTGCTTCCCAAACTAGGCTTCCCATAATCTTGGGATCTGCAATGCTGCATCATTCCATGTTATATAAATTAGTGTATTATTTATGTCAGTGCAAATATACCATGGAGTAGAATGTAATATTTTCCCATACTCCCTTGCACTTAGCAATTACCTGACAAATATTCAAGAGTTATCAATTAGTCGAATAATTCAATTTAACATAAAATATTTGGAGCTGGCTACAAGCCAGGTTACAGCTTAGATATGAAAGCACTAAGTCACATTTGCCTTTAAAAATATTTTAAGAGCGTTTAAGAGACATCATGGTGTTTGGCTCATTCTATGTGACTATTTCACCTTTATTTACTGAGAAACATTTTCCCAAAAAACAATTCTCTCCAAATTACGTATACCAGTCTCACTTTCAAAGGTTTACACTATGAAACAATACAGTACAAATCTAGAATCACAATAAAGAGCTCACATATACCATAAAAATTACAACTGGAAATACTGGTATAGCAAAGGAACATAAACGCCTCCATTTTATCAACTGAACTGTTCTCAAAATGGCAAAAGCAAGTGACTAGAAGTATAACTCCAACTCGGCAAATTTATTAGGTAAAATAAAATGATAATGCAAAGTAAAATGAAGACTCATTGTTTGGTAGAATTGAACGAGTTGCTAGAGAGAATTCAAGATAGGGCAATTGCTACTAAAATGTTAACCAGCATTTAACAATAACAAACTTGCATGTAGTAATTAACATGTGTCAGCCTTCTTTTAATTACATACATTACATCATTTCATATTTATAGTAATTATCTCAGTGAATACCATTACCATCCCATTTTACAGATGAGGAAAATTAGGTAGAAAAATGCAAGGTAAATTTTGTAAAGCTGAGCTAGAATTTATATGCAGTAGCTGTGGGTGCAGAATCTGAGGGCCTAATCTGTATGCTATTCATCCTCTTTATCAGCAAGAAACATCTATAAATATAAGAAAAGATATTGCCCACCCACATTTATATCACACACATTTGCTCAAATTATTTTACAACTTGCTTTCAAATTCTTTAAAAATGTGTAAGTTGTGTGATGTACATTTGTGTGGAAACTCTAGTAAAGAGAGTGTCACACAATTTAATAGGTCAACGTTGGTTTGGGATTCAACTTCCATATGAGGGAACAAAGACAAACAGTTCTGTGGTTTCACTGAAGTCATTAAGAAATAGCATTAGAAATAGGACTTAAATCCCCTGGTAGCCAATTCACAGTCTCATATTATTTTTCCATATGAGTAGTTAACAAAGAAGCCCTCAAATTTCCTTATGCTATTCCACTGGTTGACTTAGGACTGCCTTATTTACCTCAGAAGGCTTAGCACACATAAACTGAGGAAATATATAAGTATAAACTTGCAATGCAGTTGTGAAGTAGTATTGTTATTCTCATTATTGTTGTTATAAAAGAACCCCAGACAACACACAAAAAGGAAGAGTGTCTCTCTCTTATCTAGATGAACTGAAAAGACACTGCACTGCAAAGAACAAGATATTTTTCTGAACATTTAAAACTAAGTGCATTAAATATTAGAAAATAGGGCCATTGTAAACCTGTACAAATATATTGGCTAGGTGCCTGAGACAAGCCCTCTTTCTAGCACAGCAGTGTTTAATGAACATAGCATCAGTACCTTCTGCCGTATTTTTCTCACTATACTTCATTCTTTTTAAAATACTTGCTTTGTATCTTTGTGAATATCCTTTATTAATTCTACCTGTCTGATTTATGGTAAAACTTGGTGAAATATCCAATATGTCAGTTTTTCTTGATGTGAGTAATCATGCTGGCTCAGAGACAACCACAAAACCACATGTGATAAGAGGCCTCTCTTTACACAGCAGCATCTCCTTGTAAAATGGAAAAAGACACACGAATATTTCACCCATCACTAGGCACTTCTACCGAGAGCTCATCTATCACCTCTTAGCAGCCACGTTTAATCATTCGTGACTTTTGGGATCACTGCTGACTAATTTTTGAGTAATTCTACATCTGGCCTCAATGAGGCATTTACTAGGAAATACATTCAATAAGATGACATACATAGTTGCTGAAATCTTGCACCATTAATTGAAATGCAAAGTGAAAAAATACAACTAAAACTGTGTATTTTCATTAGATAATGATCCCCCATTTGTAACAGCCTTGTTCATTTTTCTTGTGACTTATTTTCCTGTTTTTCTCTCCCGTGGGCCAGATGTCAACATGCTGCTGTCTCAAATGACTCAGCTATCCTTTGCTGATTTGTGCTTGACTGGGTTTTTCTTTGCTTACGCCATGCTCATTTTACAGATGAAAAGAAGGGAATGTGATACCTGTGAGCACAAAGTGACCCTAACGCAGGGAATTTGTTGCTGCAAATGAACCTTCATAAATCTGATACAGTAATGGGGTGACACTTGCTTCAGATACCAAAACCTAAAGAAAACAAATTATCTCAAGGTAAGATAGAAAGCAACACAGCTTTAAATTATTCATCTTAAATAGCTAATTGTCAATACAATTTGATGTTCAATTGTGATAAAAATTACAAATAGCATTCACATCTTAGTTCATTTTACCTCTCACAACCCCAAAGCCTCTACAAAGTAACTGACTTTAATCAAGACAGTGATTGTAACCAATTCTAATGCTAAGACTCCACATTTAATTCTACAAGTTGATTAGTGTGATCAATGCAACTGTCTCTTTTGTAAGATGATTCTTGTCTTACTTGAGGATCCTATCTGATTGTGGGGTGAAGAATGGATTAAAAAATGTTAAGGTTCAAATTTTAGTGTCTTTCATATGAATATACTCATTTTTTTCTTTTTCTTTTTTATTTTATTTTATTTTTCTTTTTGAGACAGTCTCGCTCTATCTCCCAGGTTGGAGTACAGTGGCACAATCTCAGCTCACTGCAACCTCCACCTCCCGGGTTCAAGAGATTCTCCAGCCTCAGCCTCTCAAGTAGCTGGGATTAGAGGTGCACACACCACACCTAGCCAATTTTTGTATTTTTAGTAGAGATGGGGTTTCACCATGTTGACCAGGCTGGTCTCGAACTCCTGACATCAAGTGATCCTCCCGCCTCGACCTCGCAAAGTACTGGGATTACAGGCGTGAACCACTACACCCAGCAGATTATAGTCATTTCTGAAATAATAGCCAAATTCAGTGTTCAAAGTTTATTACCAAGGTGCTTTCCCTCTCCAAATATTTGCCCTTCCCTCTCTGCCCACCCCACCCCAATGAGACCAAACATTCTGGGCCTCAGACATAGCCACTCCCTAGCACCTGGCACAGGTGGTACACCTATAGTGTCTCCTGTGGGATCAGCTCAACCCCACAACCACAGAACCTCCATAAAGTGACAAGTTTACACACTCGCAGGGAGACGGTGCATGGTGCTTCGTCTGCTGTGACTCGCATCCTGTCCTGGGTCTTTCCGGTTATATAGCTCTATGTAATAAACCACCCTAAACTTAGTGTGGTGAGATGACAACTATTGTATTATGCTCATGGATTCTGCGGGCCAGAAATTTGGAGAGTTTTGTTCCAACTCACGATGCCTAAGGCTTCATGAGGCTCATGATTTTGGGATCACTCCGGGAGCATCAAACAACCGCTGACTGTTCTCAGCTGGAAGCATTTTTGCTCACATCTGGTTCCTGAGCTGGACGGGGTATAGTAAAGCCTGGGCATGCCCAGGACTCTTGACCATGGGGCCTGGGGGTGTCTGCAGAGTCAAGTGCTCCAAAAAAACCAGGGGGAAGCTGCAGAGCCTTTTATGACCTGGCCAGAAAAACCACAGTACCCTGTCCATGACATTTTATTGGTTCCAAGTGAGTCACTTAAGCCAGTCAAGGTTCAGAGGAGAGGAATTAGACTCTATCTGTCTCTGTGGAGCAAACAAGGTCACCTTGCACTTAGAACACGTGGGAGGGAAGGTACTGGTGTTTGGAAAAACACAACCTCGTGTGTCCCTCGTGGCCATGTCACCTATCCCTAAAGTTCATGGCTGGTGATGGTCTGGGTCAATCAAAGGCAGAGTCTGCCCTATTGCGGCCACTTAACCCTTATATGATTCCGATGTGTTGGATAGGACACTGTAAAGTCAGCATTTATGTTTTAATGTTGATTTCAGATATGTAACTGTCAGATTTCCACTGTCACATTGAGTATAGATTCAATTCATTATTCTTTCCTTTTTGTGCTATGCCTGCTTCTACCTAAAACCATTTTGTTCTGGAAGACACACATAGAGAATATTTACAATGAGAAAACAAGACAATATCACAGAACTTTTAAGGAGAGTAACTTACAACAATTGCATGAGACTAAACATTCAGAGCCTCAGGCACAGCCACTGTCTGGCACCTGGGAAAATGATATACCTGTAGTTCCTCCCACGGCATCAGCTCACCCCCACCACCCACCCACAAAACTAACCCCATTGTGGGTCTACAGCCTCAGTCCAGATGACTTTGTCATTCACTCTAGGATATATGGAAAATTAAGCATTGCTTTCTGCCACTGATAGCTACAGGACTTTCCATAAGTGTTGGAGGTTTTCACCCTCTTTTCCTTATCACTTTTCTCAAACATTTCTAAATGACTGCTTAAAAGTTTAATATTATCAAGTACATTTTGCTACTATGTAGTTTTGTGGGGTGTTTGTTTGTTTGAGATGGAATCTCAGTCTGTGGCCCAGGCTGGAGTGCAGTGGTGTGATCTCGGCTCACTGCAACCTCCGCCTCCTGGGTTCAAGCGATTCTCCTGCCACAGCCTCCTGAGTAGCTAGGATTACAGGTGTGCACCACCACACCCAGCTAATTTTTGTATTTTAAGTAGAGACGGGGTTTCACCATGTCAGTCAGGCTGGTCTTGAACTCCTGACCCCATGATCTGCCCTCCTCGGCCTCCCAAAGTGCTGGGATTACAGGTGTGAGCCACCGTGCCTGGCCATAATTTTGTTTTATTAGGCGTGACATATATATATGGAATATAAATCATTTGTTAGTTATCCATTCCATTCTTTTGATATTTGTGGTTTTCTGATATTTCCTTTCACCCAATAACAGGAGATCCACCAGAAAGTAGAGATTGTTACACTCTATCCCTTTCTTCTCTGGATCAGGGGTCAACTATAATATCAAAAATAGATACAGACATGTAATTTTATATGGATATGGATGTATAGATGTTTCTCAATAATAAGCCATCTATAATGAATTAATTGCAAAAATGGCCCTGAATTTTCACCTTTTTCTGTATTTATTCCATGTGCAAAGTTATATTTTAGCTCCTCCCGTCAAGTAGAGGGTGTTGCCCAGCTCTTGTGTCTGGGCTGAGCTGTGGCTTGCTGTAACCAATAGAATGCAGCAGAGGTGACTTGGCTTATTCTCTGAGTAGGCCTCCCAGGCCTCAAGTGTTTCCACTTCCTCCCGCAGACCCCTGCCTCCACTGTAGGAAAAGCTGAGACTAGCCTATCACAAGATGAAAGATCAGAGAGCAGAGACAATCATGCAAACCAAAGCTACCCTAGGCCAGCCTGCCCCAGGCCAACCCGCCAGCTGATGCAAGAGCTAGCCCAGCTGCAATCAGTTAGGCATGGCCCAGGCCAGCAGAAGGGCTCAGTCATCCCTTAGTGCATGAGCAAAATTAATGCTTATGGTTGTCAGCCACTGAAATGTGTGCTCAGTTGTCTTATAGTGTTTTTGTGGCTATAAATAACTGATACATTATCAGAAAACTCTCCATGGAAATATGCACCAGAAGCTTCACGTTGCTCCTGTTCAGGTGCCCAGCAGCCAAAATGTCTTAGTAGGTGCGTCTCTGACTCTACTCCATTGTTCCCCAAACACATTACTGTTTCCAGATGCAGCCACAATCTTTTCAGGACAGGTCACACATTGACTTCACTTTTGCCAATCAGTTATCAATCTTCATATCTCCTGATTGAGTCCATGAGACAAGAAGGCACTTGTATCTGCTGAGGGAATTCAAAATCTATCATGAATATGCAGTAACATCTGGAAAAAGGAATGTTTCCCTCCACATCCTAATGGTTTGTCACTGCACAGAAGCACAGTGCCTTCTGAAAGATTCAACATCATGCCTATGTTAAAGAGTGATAATACACAGGCCAGAAAAGTCAAGAACAAGTTCTTTTCCCTTCTTGTAACTAGAAGACTGATGTAGACAAAGAGGATGAGTTTTGTAGTATTTAATTAGGATTCACAATAATTGCTTAAGTTGAGCCCTTTGAACATGGGGAATTAAGATTGCAGAATACTTTTTAAAAATCTCTCTTTTCATATCTGTGATAATATGAAGTTTCTTAAGGGTATTCATTTAACAATAACAAATGCATATAGGTAAAAATGAGGTTGCAGGTAAATTTATGGTATCAATGTCATGGAGAAATTAATAGGATTTACTACACAACAGGATTTCTTATAGAGCTGTTCTGAATATATTAACAATGCATATGTAGTAGGATTGATTTTTAGCTCTTGGCTTTCAAAATCTTTACCATGAAAGAACATGCAGCAGTGGCACTGATTCCTTCATGAGATAAATATAGCAGGTGATTGAGTCCATGACTCACCCTGGAGGCACTGTAGAGGAAGACTTTCTTTTTCCTTATTTTAAATATCTTAGTTGACTTGCAGTTCATTTTCACAAAGCAAGTTAAGCAAAAAAAAAAAAAAACAACTTCTGATTAGGTATTCGTATTAAGTACCATTTTAAACGGCGGATCCACTAACAGCAAGCTTCTATTGCAACTTGATATCAAGACACTAAGGGGGAAAGGAAGGTTACAGACAGAGTCTTTGGATTTAGGATACTTTACAAAAAATGTTATCTCCTTTTCCCTAAGAGAAGGGCATTACTTTTTGTAACTAGTTGTTAGATTGTATTGTCCTGAAGAGTTAGCACCCATATAAGAATATAAGAGAGGTAAAAAGCTGGTGAGTAGCTAAAATCCACTAACTCTATTTCAAGAGGCTTATAAGTTTTTCCCAAGCATTTTGCAACCAGTGGTGCTATGAGTACTATTGTTGTTAGTGGTACTGCTATTAATGTTACCATCATTACTTCCTTTGATTAGATAGAAAATCTATGTTATGACACAGAATTCAAAACCCTAAAACCGTGAAAATGTACTTATTCTCGTTGTATTGAATTTATTCCCTGAAGGAGATACAATGTGTTCTTAAAACAGCAATTGAAAGCAGTAAACAAAATAAACATAAAAAACAGTAAGAGAAAAAGTGTTTGATAACAATGCGCATTCATAGTCTTGTTTACACTCTGGATGGGTATAAGATGAGATTTGCATATTGTGTTTATTAACCTTGAGGTACCTGGAACAGGGCAGCAACATCCGGAAAGTGTGCAAAAGAGTCTCTGCTGTGGCTGGAGCGGAATCCCGTGGAGGGAAGAAGCCTTCAGGCCATCGTTAGTCGTGAAATTTGCTGTTGTGAGAAGGAGAAATTACCAAGGCTTGTGATGACAAAAGTGAAGACTGATGCAAGGGAATCCAGACAGCCACTGAATCCTAAAATTAAGTCTGGAAGAGCTTCATTAGTTCTTCATAAGATGTGACGGGACTGAACATTATCCATCTACATTAATGAAGTAAAGTTTGAGAGTTGAATAAAGGTGATGGGATGTGCTGGAAACAACTGGAAATGTTTACGCTTAGAGACCCCGAGGCAAAGCGTCCTCAAGAAAGAGGCTGAAATATTTGGAGTAATGTAAGTCAAGGTTGATACACGTGTGAAGAGGTTCAGAGGATAACTTTACTACGAGGTTGCTGAACAGTTTAAAAATAGTTTGAAATCCTCTTTAATAGAGTGTGTGATGATATGAAAATTTTCTGCCCTATAACATATAGAGTATGAAACTTGCTAAAATCAAATATTTACATTTAAATTGAGCAAATTTATATATACTCCAATTTATCAAATAGGAGACATGAGTGACAGATTCCATTTTTACACAGCCCATCCGCCCTTTGGTTTTATATTCCGTATGTCTTCATATCGCATTTTGTTCTTCAGTATATTTCCAGAAAGAAACATTGTTTCTGAGGCTCCGAAGTAGACCCGCTTTATTGCTCGTGCCTCCCCATTCTCCAGCAGGGCCTGTCTCCAACCTCAGAGAACAAAGATGGCGGCGGGCACTGTCCCTTCCAGCCCTTCTCCAGCAAGGCACACTGTGTGGCCCACTCCTGCCAGAAAGGTTTTAAGGTGGATATAGGAGAATTTTTTCCTTATTCATAGAAAGTATCAAAGGATAAAAATGCCCGTCTTCATGAGATGCTGGGCTATCTCCATGTGGCACCTGGAACACTGCATCCCTCTTGTAACCACAGCAGAGGTGAACATGTTGATGCTGCAGAGAGGGAAGGAAAATACAACTCCCAAGTGCTAAACAACATTGTTGAACTCCTGCCCTGAGTCTGAAACCACCCTGGCTCCAGACTGTTGATAATGTGAGATGACAACATCAGTCCTGGAGAAGCTGCTTATTCATGGTGCATTCTGTTTCTGGCAGTAGAAGCCCCTAACTGTCCCATCCCACTGCCCTTTCAGAATTACCAAAGAATCCAAATCACATCTGGATGTAACCCCAGGAGCTGTGAAAATCCAGAGCCAATGGTGGTTACACCCTGCTCATAATGGGTTGAATCGCATCTGCCCTGACTCTGACATGGTGCATAATCCATCCACTTTGCAAGCCTTCATTAGACCTGCCCTGCAGCCTCAGCACCTGCCAAGCACCAGCTTCCTCAAACCCTGGGGAGCCCCATGGACTTCCTACATTCAGGATGTGGTGGCTGTAATGAGCTTAGATGAGTCCCTGGCCTAAGACAAAGATGTGTGGACAAAACTCAGAAAATGTATCACTTGATGTTTATGCGGTGGCTTTGCTTCTCAAATCCCACAGTATAAGCTACAGAAATGGACTTTTTTTTTTTTGCTTTGAGTTTGATGTTAATTTGCCAAATCCTATGGGAATACAAAAGAGGCATCTAGTAAAAAATAAGAGGTAACCTTTACTTCTGTGTGTAGGCAATATTCTATTTTGTTTATTAATGCCTCCAATGTCTATACTGTTGTTGTTATCCATTTTTAAGTTTGTAAGTGAGAAAACTGAGTTATAGAGAGGTGAAGTAACTTGACCAAGGTCAGGCAGCTAGGACAGTGTCATGTGACCGCACAAATCCAGGTCACCTGGACCTCAAGTGCGTGTGATATGCTGCTGTGCCATCTCCCCACAGAGACGTAACAAGAGTGGCATGTGAGTGAGCAGCAAAAGGAGTATTTCAGAAAAATGAATGACACAAACCCTCTATTTCTGGACATGTTCATGCAGAGACAAGAAAACCCAGCTGACAGGTTTATGGCAGAGACGTCTTCTACCTCGTAAGAAAAGTTAACTGAAATGTTCTCAAATACCATTCAAAATCAAGTTCTTCAGGGCTGTGAAAAACCTAGACAAGGCTGGCATTGCAGGATGGAACATTGTAGAAGGGCTTCATGGAGCAGCAGAACTTTGCGTACACGGGACAGAGCGTGAGGATGTGTGAGGAAGATGATGGGAGTGGAGCAGGAGGGGGCTTCCATCAGCTGTGTTCGAAGATGTCCATGTGTTCCGGTTTACATGCCTATCATTCCATGCACCCCACGTGGATTCAACTGATTTACCCACATAGGCAGGCATCCCCTTTTCCCTGCTAGTCCATGTGTTTTCCTCCTCTGGAGAAATATTTAGTAACAGGAGACAACCTTTGTGGGCAAAGTCAATTTCTTATCAAGGGTCAAAGGTTTTAAAATAGAATCCGAAGGTACATAAAAGTGTTCTTACTCTTTATCCATCATAATTATGTACTAGAAGCTCTGATGGAGGGAAGATAAATATGGGAAGAACCAATCCATGATAAACAACAGAATTTGGGGCAAGTAGAGCAGGATCCGGAGGCACTGGGTTTGTGATAAGTGGAACCGTGCAACAGTTTCTGGAAGCACACTGAGATGGTTTCTGCTGATGAGGGATTCCATCCATTGGTCATGTGACGCATGGAACAAAACGCTCACTAGTCACTAGTCTGAGCACCCAAACACATTGTAAACCAAAAAGTGTCTGAGACAGGTCTCAATCAATTCACAAGTTTATTTTTCCAAGGTTAAGGACGTGCATGGAAGAGACAAAAAAAAAAAAAAAAAAAAAAAAAACATGGAAAAACCCATGGAATCACAGAAACAGTCTGGTCTGGAATCACAGAAACAGCAGTCTGGTCTGTGCCTTTCTCCAAAGATGAGTTTGAGGGCTTCATTATCCAAAGGGGAAAAGTGGGCTAGAGGCGAAGATGGGAGGGCATGGTGGTCCACGTGTGGCAAGAGAAAAGAAGCAGGTAGGGAACTGGTCAATTACAACTCCTCTTGTACTCCGTAAAATTGACACTTTACATGAGATAAAATGAACGTTGAATAGATACTTAACCTGTTGTCTGCTTGGGAACAAAGGAAAAAGCAGTTTCTTGCATGACTTAGCTTTCAGCTTAATTTTTTCCTTTTGGCATAGTGAGTTGAGGTCCTGAGTTTTTATTTTCCTTTCACAAAGCTAAGTCATTTTGGTTCTGCTGAGAGTGTGGTATAACCTGACACCTTTAGCTAGCAGTCCCATCATAGACTTGACCCCACTGTTTTAGAGAAGTCTTGAAAAGTTCACAGTGCCTGCCAGGCAGTATATTTTGAATAAATGAATAGCTGTTTGGCTATGAATGCACAATGTAATAAGCACTCTATAACCAGACAACCATGTCAAGCATGTCTCCACAGGGAGACAATATACTGGAGACTTCTTTAAATGGTCAAGTGCGCCATGGTTATTTGGTAATAGTACAGTGCTTATTACATGAGTGAGGAACGTGCCTTAGTACAATTATGGCAAGAAATGCAAAGAACTATGCTAAATGGAGTTTGTAACACTCATGAAAAGTGCTATCGAATTTTAATGTGTGATCAAAGCATCTACTGTTGACATTATTCCACAAAGAAGAGCTTTACCTCTGATAACACATTCCTTGGTTGTCTGTCACTGGGTCTCTGTGCTTGACAGAGTTGAAATTTTGCCTGTGTGCTGTCACACAGACATTGTCTCGGTATCCCTTCCTAAAATGCACATTTGAATTTAGGATTCCAGCAAACCCGGAAGGCACTGGTGGTTAAATTGCTTCTATTTAGAAAATATGCTAAAAACAGCAGCTGGAAGTGCTCATCTGTCCATGCTGAGGGCCGGCTTTCAAGATGTGCTTTCAAGCAGTGCCACGAGGAGCAGACTGGGCTGTCGCTGGCGTTGCTGTCGGCACTGTGCCTTGGTGTTGCAGGGTCTCTGCCCCATGGAGCATCAAACCTTGGATCTGAATGACGATACAACCTGACTTTTCTGACAATCTCAGGCTATGTAAAAAACAGACTATAAAACATGTAGTCAAAATGCCATGTGTTTGAACAACACGTTACAGTTTTCAGTATGCATTCATAGTCAAACAGCTATTCATTTATTCAAAACGCAGCAACTAATGCCTGGCAGGTGCTGTGAGCTGTTCGGTGCTCCACAGGGGAAGCCAGAGCCTCGCCCTCAGGTGCTTACACTCTAGCAGGGCTCGGTCAGAAAGTGACCCTGTGAGGAGCTCTTTGGACCATGCAGCCACAGCCTCGGAGGCTCGAATCGATTCTAATATCTACATATAGATAATTTCTCTTAAAAAATAGCAACACTGTGTAGTCGATGTACCTGACAGAGATAACTCAAGAAATTAGGGTTGCCACGTGGAGGTTGCTGAGGGGAGGGTGCCACGTGAGGGTGCTATATAAACTGCATGCTTTTTATAAGCATTCATCATTCTTCTCTCCAGCTTGCTGTCCCTGGGCCATCACTGTATGTAAGTTTCCCCAAATAAACCCCATGTTTTATTCAAAATAATAATAATAAAGGCTAGAATCAACACCTTGGGGCACCGGGTGGGGGCGCTCCATCAGACAGGGCGAGCAAAGACTCTCTCATGGGCAGTGTCTGAGCTGGGACCTCAGAGACAGGAAGACAAGGAGAAAAGCATCCCGGCAGAAGGAAAAATAGGAGTTAAGATGACACGGGCAGGAGCCCATTGTCTGGAGTCCCAGAGGAGGTCAGTGTGGCAGGAGCCTTGCTGAGCAGCTGGAGGGGGCAGTGAGGAGAGTCAAGAAATAAAGGGGCTGGAAAGGAACCAGGTTATGTATGCAGCTAATAAGGGTGTTAAATTTTATTGCATATAAAACGGCAAGAGGTTGAAAGATTTTAAACAGGAGAGTGAAATGAACAGATTTGAAATGTAAAAGCGTCGTTTTAGCATCACATTCTGATAATATTTATTCTAATCAAAACTGTGGGAGGAAATGTATTGTTGACTCTACTCAGTACACGAGGAAACTGAGGATAGCGTCTTTCCCCAGGAACTTCAGTGAGTGAGAGCATCAAACCCCAGGTCTCCCCATGCAGAGCTTCCTGCTCATTTCTTTCCACCACAGTTGCCTCCTTTATATCTGCCTGTAACCAAGTTATGTGGAACAAAATCAAATGTCAAATAGGAACATTTTCTTTAAATGTCTACATACCTAAAATTATTTCGGATTATACTTGTGGTATTAGGTTGAGCTGATGAGAAATGACAGTGTGGCTGAAAATGCATTTAGAGATTTACTCTAGAATAGGAATAATGAAAATGTTTGAAATAAAGATTTAATCTGATTGACAGAAATAAGTTACATGTGAGCAGGCTAATAGGCTATATTTAAACATTCCCCTTTAAGACATTTTTAAAATTCTTTTCTGTAGCTATGAAGTCATCTGCCTGGAGACTTCGCCACTACAGCCCAGGCCATCCCTCCTTAGAAGCTCACTCCACATTTTATGACACTTACCCTTCATATCATCTGCGAGCATCTGTCAGAGGCGTCTGAACCAAGGGCGTCTCCATCTTGAATAGGGGCTTGGTCAGATGAGCCTGGGAGCTGCTGTGCTGCATTGCCAGGAAATTAGGCATTCTTAGTCACAGGATAATTGCAGTCACCGGAACAAGTTAGTATGTTTACAGAACCGACCCGGTGTTACAGTGGGTAGCTAGTCAGACATGAGCAGGGCACGAGAGCTTCCCCCTCCCCACACCAGGAATATCAGGCAACCATCTGGTGACGGTCAGGCAGTTGTTAAACTTTCTCGCTAAAGTAATAATTGGTCAGAGCCGGTGCCAGAGAAAGCCCATCTCTCAATAGATAAAAACACCTGAAACTACTGATCGGCCTCCCAATAACATCCCAGGAGTTGGGCGAGTGGGCTTACGCATGTGCACTGAGGCAAAATGGTGGAGTTTAACTGGTGTATGACCTTCTAGGAACACTTAACCTGTAGGGGAAGAACGCCTCAAATGAGTATGCGTACAACTTCAGTAAACACACTGCCCATGCTGTCCCTCCCAGCTGCTGGCAGGCCCAGGCGCATGCAGACAGCCCACGCCGAGGGAAGACTAAGGGGTGAAGGGACTCAGAACCCCTCCCAGGTGCTGGCAGGCCCACGCGCATGCAGACAGCCCATCCCGAGGGACGACTAAGGGAAGAAGGGAGGCAACACCCTGGAAGCATGCCAACATATAAACCCCAAGTTCCAACAGTGCACTTGTTCTCCCAAGTCGCCCACTCAGCCCTCTTCCAAGTGCACTTTACTTCGTTTCATTCCTGCTCTAGTGCTTTTCAATAAACATTTACTCCTTCTCTAAAACTTGCCTCTCACTCTGCCTTATGCCCCTCAGCTGAATTCTTTCTTCTGAGAAGGCAAGAATTGAGGTTGCTGCAGACCCATATGGATTTGCTGCCGCCAACACCAGGATTAACAGACCCAGGAGATAACAGACCCAGAAAATGTCCTGATGTCCCAATATCTTAAGAACAAGAACATTCTTAGTTTAAGTTTTGCCTTAAAGATAATAATATAGATTCTTGTGGAAGAGAGTAGTTATGCAAGGATTAACAGTCCTTCATCACAAGCCCTTGTAGCAGAGCACATCTCGCCCATGATTTTTTTGCTTTGATATCTTGTGTATAAATGAGCATTGTACCCAAGGTGGATATGTTCCTTCTTTTGCTTCTGGGAACACCATGCTCTGTCTATGGAGTAGGCTTTCTTTTATTCCTTTACTTTCTTAATAAACTTGCTTTCACTTTACTCGGTAGATTTGTCCTGAATTCTTTCTTGTGCAAGATCCAAGAACCCTCCCTTAGGGTCTAGATTGGGACCCCTTTCTGGTAACACATCTGCCATGAAGAAAAATCTCAATATTTTTATAATTAATGTCATTGCTCTACATGTATCGAAAACACAACGAAATAAGAGTTGCTGGCATATTAGGATAGTGTTAGAAATGGCTAAGTTATTGTCCAGAAAAAAGGAATAATTGAAGAAATAAAAATTAGAAAAGTAGGTCCTGAAGCACATTAAGAATTTAACAAATCATATAATTGAGAATGAAAATGAGCCGTCATCTCTGGAGTTATGAATGTCTAGATACCTTGACTATCCCATGGCTAAAAACAACTAAAAATGTTGGATAAAATGAAAAATGTATGTAAATGCTTTTCACCTCTTATCAACAAAATTAAAGAATATGTATCAGAAGGCCAAAACAAAATGAAAGTATGACTTCATAGAAAAAAGCACAGCAAGGAAACTAATTTTTCCCTTGAAAATATTTACGGACTGGGACACATTGAAACTTTGGTTTGGCAGCCTGTAGGCTTGGAAAGTCAGGAGACAAGCCCAGGCTTGCTCAGTGTTGGGGGTAAAATAGAAGACCTCTCTGCAAACAAACCTAAGCTCACAAAGGGGTAGTCTTGACTGTGAAGAGAATGTTAGAGCAATGGTCTGCCTTGAACCAGGGCACAGAGTAGAGAGTTGAAAAATAAAGACTCTTCAGTCTTATCAGGAATGCTGGAAAAAAAAAAAAAAAAGAAGAAGAAGGAGGAGGAAGAGGGAAGAAAGAAGAAAGAAGGAAGGAAGAAGGAAGAAGAAGAAAAATAAAGACTCAAGAAGAATTAGAACAGCTGTATATTTCCATAATCACATTTGAAATTTTATCAATAGGTCAAGTCTTTCTCCAAAGAAACCACCAGGCCCAGATTACAGAAAGTTCCATCAAAGAACTCAATGCATCTTCCATAAAGGATTTTAAGGTGTAGAAAGAGAATGTGTTCAGTGTAAGTTTATCATACTGACACTGACAAGCTCAGTACAGTACAACCTCCATTGTGATCATAGATACAAAACCAGAAACAAAGTTACAAAGCAAGTCCAGCAATGACCAAGAGGATAATACAGTAGGAGATGTTTATTTATTTATTTTTATTTATTATTATTATTATTTTGAGATGGAGTCTCACTCTGTTGCCCAGGCTGGAGTGCCATGGCACAATCTCAGCTCACTGCAACCTCCACCTCCTGGGTTCAAGTGATTCTCCTGCCTCAGCCTGCTGAGTAGTTGAGATTATAGGTGCATGCCACCACATCCAGTTAATTTTTGTATTTTTAGTAGACTATTTTTGTATTTTGTATTTTAGTAGAGTAGAGTTTCACCATGTTGGCCAGGTTAGTCTCAAACACCCGATCTCAGGTGATCTGCCCACCTCAGCTTCCCAAAGTGCTGGGATTACAGGCATGAGCCACCACGCCCAGTCTCAGTAGGAGATGTTTAATAGAAGAATTAATAGAAAATCAATTAGTGAATTCTACTACATGAATATATAAAAGGAGTTAAATTCTATGATCATCTCATTAGATACAGAAAAATTATTGAGACAATTCAATGTCCATCCATGATAAAAATGTACAGAAAACTGGGGAAAATTGACTTTCTGAAGGTGATTATACAGCAATTATCAAGCTCAGTGATTAAATAATTACAGTCAGGAACAAGTCACGAATTGCTTTAATAGCAGTTCTAGTCACAAGGTGCTTGCCAGTGCATTGAGGCAAGAAAAAAAAGTATAAATATTTGACAAACAAAATTAAAATCATTGTTATTTACATATAATGGATATTGAAAGCAATGAGTGAAGCTATAAATTGGAATCAAAATCAGTATGTAAAACCTACACATAAGTAATAAGAAAATGTAATTTAAAAGATACCAATTACAGTCAATATCAGTTATTAATTTCCTAAAAATCAATCTTAAAATATACAAAAATTTTATGAGGAAAATGTTGAAATTTTAATAAAATGCAGTCATGCACCACATAACTACATTTTAGTCGATGATGGACCTCATATTACAATGGTAGTCCCATAAGATTATAATGGAGCTGAAGAATTGCTATGGCCTAGTGATTTGTGTTCCAGTTGCCTACAGTACTCAGTAACATGCTGCGCAGGTTTACAGCCTGGGAGCCATAGCCTATACCATACAGCCTAGGTGTGTAGGAGGCTATACCACCTAGGCTTGTGTAAGTAAGCACTCTCTTTGATATTCACACAATGATGAAATTGCCTAACAATACATTTCTCAGCATCTATTCCTGTCATGAAATGATGCATGACTGTATATTAAAGAACAAAAAATGAAAAGGAGAATTATATCCAACTAACATATTTTAACACTCAACATCACAAAGATACCAATTTTGTACACATTTATATACTTACACATCGCAAAAGGAAAGCCTTTGTCTCTCTTTTCCCTATCTCTGTAGACACAGGGCTATAGAGAAAAGTCTAAACAAGTAGGCCTTGCTAAGATCCCCCCAGCTTATTACCGTTAGACCATACCTCTGCTCTAATCATACTTTTTCACAGTTATCCACTTCTTCATCACACTTGGTAGAAAAATACACAGTCTTCTCTGTTTCTTTGGGTCTTCATTTCCTTGGGAAGTCTCTCATTTCACATAAAAATTTTATGACATAAGAATCTGTCTGCTTTTTTTGTTATTAATCTCTCAATTGTTGTAGGTGTTTTCACCATGAACCTCATGATGGAACGAGGAAAGAAATCGTTTCTCCCCTACACACTCAATAAGAGACTGAGGCACACCTCAAGAAACGAAAGGACAAAGTGCATACTTCACCTTATATTTAAAACACGGTGATGAAAACACACTAGTGTTGTGCTTCTTCAGACTCCAGGTTCTTTTCACTGAAGCCTGTTCTATCCAGGATACCGGCAATTGGGGATAGGCAGAAAGAAACATTCAGCACCCTGGTTCTTACAAACATGCGTATATGGCTGATTTAGTTCATCCACAAAGAAGAATGCAATTGACCCTCTTTCTCCAGAAAGACATTATCAGCACATGCAGTCAAGTGCCTGAGTAAGAAAACACATGTAACTGCAACAAAGGTGTAAACTGTTAAAAGATTAAACAGATGAAGAAAATCCACATTGTCAAACACACAGTATTCAAAGCAGTTAGCGTAATTTTTCTCGATCTTACCTTTAAATAAGTTTGCTTTAAAATTACTTAATGTGGCATTCTCCATCACACAATTACAGTCTTCATAGGCTCATTCATTTGTTCATCTATTCTACAAGCAGGCATTCAGGCAGGGTTCTATTAAGTTTGGACATTCTTGTCTCACCTTGAGTAAGCAGTTTTAGAACTAATTATCCTATTTGTTAATAGCTCAGGAAGTATAATCTTAAAATACTGCTTTTAGGAAATGTTTTCCAAGATCCATATGCCAGTAACGAAATAAAGCTTGAGAAAACTTTGTGCTCTTCACTGAAGTCTTTTAGCCATCCTGGACTGTTGTATGTGTAACGAAGAGCTTGAATGGGCATAGAGGCCGTGGGAGGAGGCCCTAAGCACTGGCTTCCACCTATGCACTAGGGCAGTTTGCATTTCACTCAGGCAACCCTGATTGTCATAGGGAGGACTTTCCACTTAGAACCAGAACGCCTGGAATTCAAGTCATGCTTCCTTACTTACTAGCTTAGGGAATTATTCAGAATTTCTACTTCCGTACCTAGAAATAAGGGGTAAAAACATCTACCTGACAAGGTTTACTAAGAATTAAGTGACACATTTTACCTAAGAGCCCTCTGAAATGAAAAAGATGTGTAACAAGCTTAAGTTACTACCAGGGCAAGGTAGTAAGTAAGTAGCCAAGGGGGGATAGAAATATTTTGAAAGCCATTCCCCTTGACTTATAGGATGGTCAAGAAACTAAATGTAATGAAAACAAAAATTGAAGTTTAAAATGTGGGCACATGAAGAACTTTTAGCTGTGGTCCATTGTAGACATGCAGGATTTGTAAGAGCATTACAAAGGGTTAAGAAAATCTGAGTACCCATGGCCAGATTAGTGAAGAGAGATATCGTAGGCGTACTCAGCATTATCCTGAGAAAAATAATGCAGTGGAAACCCTGATTTCAAGCCAAAGTCAGCTGTTTTGTAGAAGCTGCAGTAGTGATTTTGGCTAGAGACTGTTTCAAATACAATCTCCGGAGAGAATAGTGATATTATTCTGGTTTAGATCCAAATACCAAAAAAAAAAAAAAAAAAGCACCCTTGAAAATATTACAAACAATTTGAAATCTCCAGGTTTCACAGCAGCAGCAGAATGGGCCCTATGCAGTAGCTATTTGTAAGTGGCAAAGCCCTTTTTCTGTATTTTGAGGGCTCAGAACATAGGTAATAGTCCCCATCGTGATGTTGTGGGCACGAAATGCCTAGACTTTGATGGAAAATGCAAACAAGACAGCTTTTCTATGTGTTCAAAGATTAGAAGGAATTCAACATTTTTAATTAAAAATTTTGTGGAGGTAATTATAGATTTATGTGCAGTTTTAAGAAATCATGCAAAAGAGATCCTATGTGCATTTTACCTAATTTGCCCTGTATTAACATTTTGTAAAAACTATAGTATCACAACTAAGATATTGAGATGGATACAATTCACCAATCTTATTCAGATTTCTCCAGTTTTACTTGTACTCATGCTGTGTGTGAGTGTGTGTGTGTTTGTTTAGTTTCATTTGATCTTATCACGTGTATATGTTTATGTATCCACCTCCACAATCTGAATTAAACATTCTGTCACCATGAATATCCCTTATGTTGCCCTTGTATAAGCACACCCACCTCTCCACATCCAGTCCCAAACCCCTAGCAACCACTATTTTACCACCATTTCTAAAATTTTGTCAAAAATGTCATATTAATGAAATCATACAGAATGCAACCTTTTGGGATTGGATTGTTTTACTCAGCATGATTACCTAGAGATGCATCTAAATTGTTTTAAGCATCTATAATTTATTTCTTTTTATTGCTCAATAATATTCCATGACATGTATGTAACACAAACTGTTTAACCATTCATCTGATGAAGGACATCTGGGCTGATTCCAGTTTGGAGTTATTATAAATAAAGCTGCTATTAACATTTTTGTAGGGGTAGTTGTGTAAATATACATTTTAATTTATAGGGTAAATGCCTATGAGTGTAATTGCGCTGGATGGTGTGGTCATTATGTGTTTAGATTTTTAAGAAACTGTCAAATTATTTTCCCAAGTGGCCAAACCATTTTACATTCTCACCAGTAATGTATGAGAGATCCAGTTTCTTCTTCTTACCAGCATTTGGTGTTGCTACAATTGTTTTCTTAATTTAGCCATTCTGATAAGTGTTCAATAATATTTCACTGTGGTATTAATTTGCATTTCCCTGATAGCTAAGAATGTTTAACATCTTTTCATATGTTTATTTGTCATGTGTAGATTCTCTTTAGTAAAACGTCTGTTCATGGCTCTTGCCCATTTTATAATTGAATTAATTGATTTTTGCTTTTGAGTTTTGAGAGTTATTTATATTCTTCAGATACTAGTTCTCTATATGATGCATAATTAATTTGAAATAATAATTACAAGTCATTTTTCCTTATTTATAGCTTCTCCTTCCACTCTATTCACATGAACTTTCACAAACAGACAAATCCAGTTTGTCAAAGTGTGAAGAACAATTTGTTAATTATTCCTTTTATGGCTCTTGCTTTTCGTGTCAAGCGTGTGAACTCTTTATCTTGCCCTATATCTCAAAAATGTTCCATGTCTTTTCCCCAAAAGCTTTATAGTTTTATGTTTTATATTTACTTTGATTGTCCAATTTGAATTCTTTTTTGTATAATGTGAATTTTTTATTGAGGTTCTTTTGTTTTGTTTTGTTTTTTGTTTTTAGCCTTTGAATTTCCAATTGCTGCAGCACACTTTGCCGAAAAACTCTCCTTCCTCCAGGGAATTGCATTTGCACCTTTGTCAAAAATCAGCTGAGCCTATGTTTTTCAGTCTATTTCTGGGTTCTTCTCTCCATTCTGTTGATCTATAGGTGTGCCCCTCATCCAGTGACATACTTCATGCCACACTGTCTTGATTACTGTAGCTTTAGTAGTTCTTGAGATAGTGGAGAATGGTTTTTGTTACTTTATTCTTCTTTTCCAAGATCATTTTAGCTTTTCTGTGGTATAAGTTTATCTATATTCACACAATACCTTACTGGAATTTTTGACAGGAATTTTATTAATACTATAGATCCTTTTGGGGAAAAATTAACATCTTTACCGTGTTGATCACTTTAGAAAAAATGAACAACCTTGCCATGGGGAGTCATCTAATCCAGGAACACAGTGTGTCTTTCCATTTATGTGTTACTTAATCTCTTTCGTCAACTTATAATTTTCATCATACAGATTCTGCATATGTATTAGTGTGTACTTAGGTAGCACAGAAAGTGTGCATTTTTGGGGGGTGGTTGCAAGTGGTGTCTCTTTAATTTTTATTTTCACATGTTTATGGTGAGTATATAAAAATGTGATTGATTTTTGTTTCTTGTCTTGTATCTGCAACCTTGTTGAACTCCCTTAGTTCTAGGATTTTATTTTGTATAGATATCTTGGAATTTTTGACATAGATAATCACGTCCTATGTGCATAGAGATTTCTTTCTTTCTACTCAATCTCCATGTCCTTAATTCTTAGTCTTTCTTAAGTATGTATAATTTTAGCTGTAGGATTTTGTAGACATTCTTTATCAAGTTGGGGTAATTCCCCTCCATTCCTACCCGGCTTAGAGGTTTCATCAAGAATAAGTATTAGATTATATAGAATCCCATTAATTAACTTTTCTGCACAACTTGTATGATCAATTTTTTTTCTTTTCTTATTTTTATTTTGTTGATGTGCATTTTCATTACATTTTGAGTGGTATAGATGGTCACCATAAATTATCATATTATTGTTCATCTGTATCACCAGTCAGAGATAGTTTTGTCTCCACTGTGAAGCTATTTGTTGTTTTCCTCCTTTCTGTTCTGTGCTTTTTGAAAGAAAGTTCCCATGTGGAGCCCTCACTTAGGGAATGGTGAGTTATTTTCCACCTCCTTGAGGGCAGAGTTTTTACATAAATTATTTAGAATTCTGCCTAAGATATTTGTCTGTTTTCCTCATTTATCCATTTATTCTATCATTTATTTCCGTATGGCCCTATGGATATTTATTTTATATTTTGGGTTATAATTCAATATAATTCAGTGCTTTAGTATGTTGCCAAATTCAACTTTGGCCACTGGAAGCTCTTGCAGCTAACCCCTCCATTCCTTTGACATGCCCACATCACTTTTTTCATCACTTCCTTATTTTCTAGCACTACAAGATGCTCCAAGTTCATTATATTTGTGTGTTTTCATGTTGCTAATAAAGACATACCTGAGACTGGGTGATTTATAAGTAAAAAGAGGTTTAACAGACTCAGTTGCACATGGTGGGGGAGGCCTCACAATCATGGCAGAAGATGAAGGAACAGCAAAGGCACATCTTACATGGTGATGGGCAAGAGAGCTTGTGCAGGGGAACTCCCATCTGTAAAACCATGAGATCTCATGAGACTTATTCACTATCACGAGAACAGTACAGGAAAGAACCGCCCCCATGATTCAATTACCTCCCACCAGGTTCCTCTACTGACACCAGGGAATTATGGGAGCTACAATTCAAGATGACATTTGAGCCAAACCATATCACTCATCTTGTATACCCCTTGCCCAGTTCTTGAATTAGCCATTTCTCCAAAGAGCCCTGTTTTCACTTATTGAAGAACAGTATTAGAAGCCCAAATCTGGGAATTCAGTGTGCTGATTGCTACTGGCTGTCATTGCTTCCAGGTCTTCTCAACGGACAGAGCAAGGAGACAGGTGTGTTTATACTAACTGGTATATGCACACGCAAGTAGAAACACATGTCCATATGTAATCATCTTCATCTATATCAAGTTACATATGAGTTCATACTAATATCTCCAACTCTAATCCACTGCCACATGGACCATTGTAACCTGCTCCCCTTGCTTATCCACTTCAATAGTGAGAAACCTGGCTCCCACCACGGTATTAGAAATGTTAATCCACACCCTTTTCAGAGGCAGCACTATGAAATCAACTCGATTGCTTGCCTGCAGTCTCTATTTCCTTGAGTGTTACATATCCACTTATTTACAAAGTTAGTTAGGTCAGCATCTTTCTTCGTCCTCTTCAGTGAGGTTGTTTCATATATTTGTAATACAGTTAGATTATTTTGCTGTAGTCTACATTCCATCCTGGGATTCCCCTAAACTCCTAAACAATAATTTTTTTGTTTGTAGATTAATACTGGCGCTTTGTGCTATAAAATTCTGTGAGTTTTGATAAATGCATAGTGTCATTTATCCACCATTATAGTATCATACAGAGTAGTTTCACCCCATAAACATCTTCTCTGATTTACCTATTCAACTCCCTCCAGTATTCCCAAAGTAATGGCATCTATGTTTTTACCATTTATCATATATGACATTTTGCATTTTCAAAAATGTAATATAATTGCAATCATAATGTATTTAGCTTTCCCAGACTGGCTTCTTTCACTCAACAATACATATTTGAGATTCATTTATGTCTGCTGTGACTTGGCAGCTCATTTCTTTTTGTCATTGAATCGTATTTCATTGCATGATGTACCACAGATGGTTTATCCTTTTACCTATTGATGAACATCTTTTTTCTTCAAGTTGTTGGTGATTATAGATAAGTTGTTATAAACATTTTTGTGTGGACATAGTTTACAAATCAATAAATATCTAGGAGCACAATTGCTAAATCTTATGGTAAGACTGTATTTTTCTTGAAATGAAACTCTCAAATTGTCTTCCAAAGTGGCTGTACCATTTTGCATTCCCCTAGCAATGAATGAGAGTTTCTGTTGTTGTATGTCCTCTCCAACAATTGCTATTTTCAGTGTATTAGATTATAGCCATGGAAGTTGGTATAAAGAGATTTTTCATTGTTGTTTTATCAATTTTCTAATTATAGATGATGCATCTTTCATCTTCTTTGGTGATATGTCAGTTTATATCTTTAACCATTTTTAGAACTTAGTTTTGTTTGCTTGTTGTTGAGTTTTAAGAGATCTTTATTCACTTGGGATCCAACTCCTTTACCACATGTAAGTTTTGTAAATATGTTCTCCCATCTGCAACTTGTCTTTTTATTCTTTTAACAGAATCTTTCACAGAGCAGATTCTTAAAATTTTAATAAAGCCCAGCTTATTTTTCTTTCAAGGTTCATACTTTTCTCACTGTATCTAAAACCTATTACCAAATCCAGGGTCACCTAGATTTTTTTCTTTTTCTTATTCTAGAAAAAATGAAAGACTATTTCCTCCACATTTATTCTTTGCCGGATGCCCTTCCTTTCCTTATGTAGATCTGAGTTTCTGACTTGTATTACTCTCCTTTTCCCTGAAGAATATTTAAGATTTTCCGCAGGGCAAGTCTGTAAACAAATTCTTTCACTTCCTCTGTGAGAACGTGTTTATTTCAGTTTCACTTTTTGAAAATAATTTACACTGGAAATAGAATTGTAGTTGTTTGTATATTTTTCAACATTGTTATTACTGTCCACCCTGCCTGCTTGCATGGTTTCTGGGGAGAAGTCTGCTGTACTTCTTACACTTGTTCTTTCTGTAACTGGAGGGGCCAGAGTCTTCAGATTCCTCTGGGGTCCTTGTTTCTGTATCCCCTGTTGACTTATCTTGCCTAATTATTTATGCTTGAAGTCTTGCGAGTCTTTGAGCTGTCAGCCCTATGATGACCCTGAGCCCTGTGAGTGTGGTGGTAAGGAGTGGGGTAGGGAAGATGTTCTATAATCTTCCAATTTAGTCGTTAGTGGGCCAGTGTCTCTGGGCTGTTACCGCCCCACGTGTTTCTTCTTGTATGGCCACTTCCTGCTTCGTTGAGCCAGGAAGGCTAGAGAGGCTGGAGTGGGATAAATGCCCTTCTCCCAAGTGGGACAATACTCTGGTCAAGACTTCACTTGGAGGGCAGGCCTCTGCTCTGAAGGATGCTCCGGGTGCAGTTCACAGTGATTGTTCTTCCTCTCCCTTACCAGTGCCATAAAGGACCCTCTCTCAGCTCTTTACTGTCACAGTCTCAAGGGGTTTCTGGAGGCAAATAAAACCCACTAAAGTGTGGGGTTCTCCCAAGACTTCAATCCCTAGGAGTTTCTCACTCTCATGCTCATTCACACTCCACTTTTAGCAGTTCATCAGAATGACCACATCAGTGTTCTGGCCAGTTAATAGCTCCAGCAGCTTCTGCTCCAGGTAAGCAGATCTCCTTTGTGCTCCCTCAATGCACCTGTCTCTCCAGACTTTGAGGTAGTAGTTTGCCCTGTGACCTCAATTCTATTGGGTTCCAAGAAAAGTAATTGTTTTTCAGTTTGTTCAGCTTTATCGTGGAGTAAAGACCTCAAAGTTTGCAGCTGCCTAAGAAGACAATAACTTATTCAAGTTTTAGGCTGGGTGAGTATTATTTATAGTTTTACAATAAATTCCATGGGGACAGAGTTCACCTATGTTTTGTTCATCGTCTTGTAAGTAGTAGCTACCACAGTGCCCTCAGATGGACTAAACCATAGACAAGCTTGTTCCTGACTTTAAGCCCTGACCTTTCTTTTCTTGGAGCATTTACTTTTAGAAAATTTGTAAACCCTCTGCACCTTTGAGATATAAATTTTTGTAAAATCTGCTTGCCAGGTTTATGACCCAGAACTGTCTCTCTCAAGGACTTGGAAACCATCCCTTTCAAATGTAATCATCATGGATAATAGAGCCACTATCTCCCAGTCTGTGTGGGAATGTGGGAGCCTAACTTTGGAGGGTGCTACTTAGCAAGCACAGCTACCCTATTCACCAGAGAAAAACATTTGCAAACTCAGGATAACTCAACATTCTGAACACATACTATGTTTAACCTTCCTTAGTATCCTCCATCACTTTTTCAGTAGTTTTCCCAACACTTAAAAACTCTTTCTGCCTTTTGTTTCAATGGGGTTAACTTCAGACTGCATTCTAGTTTCTCTCCTCTATTGCAAGAGCACTGAACAAAGTTTTCCTTACTCATTTAACTTTGTCCAGTGCAATTTTGCTTTGACATAGGTCTAAAATCGTCCCACCACACTATGTTTTCCTGGTTACTAGAATAAATTATTACTTTGACTACATTACTTACATAAAAGAAATTTGGGGAATTAGTCACCTCCAACTTAATTAATTTAGATCAATGATTAAATCTCTACATATGACAAAATACTATATATTTGAATTTATTTTTAAGTAAAGTTTATATCTGTTTATTAATTGAGGTGGAGTATCATATATTATTAACTGAAATTACATTTTCCTGTTTATACAATATGGTAGTATCAGCTTTTTAGTTTAAGGAGCCTTTAAAAATCACCTTTCCATAGAAATATTTTTATATTTCCAAAATTTTAACTGCCATACTAATGTGGAAACATGAAAAATTGATATGTAAAATAATCAAAACACTTAAGTTACTATAAGGAAAGAGTAAATTGGTTTGAGATTATATTCATGGATTGTAAACGTACCTCTCAGTTATGATTTTTTAAAATAAATGCAGCTAATTTATAAAACTGGAACACTTTTTTGGGGGGAATGAGAAGAGAAAAATATGGAGTGAAAGCATTGTAAAGACAGAAATCACAGTGAAAAAGAAAATAGGACAGAATAAAACAGAAACGAAATAAATGAGCTTGACCGTAAGAGATCAACGAAGCAATATGGAAAAAATGAAAATACGAATAGGATCGTGTCTATGGAAGTCATACAAAACATAGACAGAAAATCAGTCTTTTCCCGGGAATTATTTTCTTCACTTTGTTAACTCTACAGAAAATGAAATTCGGTTGTTTAACAAATTATTCCTTGTTTTTACAGCTCTAGGCATAAAGGGCTCTAGTAATGCTATACATCTTTGAAAAACATTTAGATTCTAAAGTACTTCCACATAAACTGTCTCATTTAATATCATAATAAAGGTATAAATTAAGTATCCTTAATCTTACTCCCATCTGACAGGTAGAAACCAATGTTCAGAGGAGTGTTCCTATCCTCAAATTGTCAAACATAGTTGTTAGAAGGACATTTTTGTGTACAAGAAAGGTCTTCTGACATTAAACTCATACCTATTTCCTTCTATCAGGGTCTTTCAAATCTGTTTATGCATCAAAATATCGTATGATACTTTAAAAGATAAGTATCCAGGACCCACTTTGGCACCTACATTGTGAAAGTTATTCTGGCAATTCTGATGTACAGTCAAATTTAAGAAACACTGTGTACGTACCACTCTGTAATGGTAAAACCTGATTGTACATGCCTACAAGACGTTTAAAATTAATTAAACATAAAATTGGGAATTGATAATTTCTGTTATATGTTAGTGTAATTTTTATAAAGAGAATACATCGGGGCTTTTCATGTATTAAGTTTCCAGTTAACAAAACATCATAAATTAGCTTTTGGTCTATACTACCCCTAAACATTTGAAAGCTGAGGTGTCAAAACTCTTCAGCCCTCTGTTACACATCAGTGGTATTTTGTGTACCATCTATAGGGGACCATTTTTTCAAAATTATAAGTAAACATATGCTTAGTTACAGTAATTACACTTCGATGTATAGCTGAACCTGTAGAAATATCATATGTGCAAGGTGTCTTTAGTTAGGGTAAAACCAAAGCAGCCATAAAGAGAGACTCAAAAACACCATGGCTTAAAAAAATAGAAATGTAGATCAATCTCTCTCTCCCCCCCCTTTCTCTCTCCAGTTTTTCCTTTCTTTCCCTCTTTCTCCTTCTCTCTCTCATGGAGTACTCTAGAGGTCAAAGGATCAGTGCAGACCAAGGAAATTCATCATCCTCCACATGGGTTTTCCATCTCTGGGTCTAAGTGAGACCACGCATACCGATTTGGTCCTATGGCAAGCGTACACAGCAAACACTGGCTAAGCCTTTGTGATTTGGAAATATCCACCCATTTATCCACTGGTAGAAAGCAAAGGCATCTAGTCATCTTTGCCTCCCAAATGAAGTTCAGGAAACCAATAAGGACATGCTGAAATGATTGGCCCCAGATGACACTCTTCCTCCCAGGGTGTGGGGTCAGAATCTAGATGGTGGCCCTGTCTGGAAGGTGCTTAATACTTCATGAGAAGACCAAGGTGGAGATCTTGCCTGTCTCACCTGTGTTTCTAGAATCCTCATTCCACCAAACGTGTGTGTGTGTGTGTATGTGTTAACCTCCAGTCTTGCATTTTCGCCAGCTATCATGTGTCTAAGTGTTTAAAGAGGAGCTGGAAGGAGTTAAAAAGTGAATCATATCCATGAATTCATTAAAAAGAAAGTGTGTGTGTATGTGTGTGCGTGTGCATGAGAGATACGGACTGGGGGAAATATTGGACCATTAGTTTTATGAAGCTCAAGCACTAGAAGTAAAGTGAATATGGTTTCAGGAAGATTTGCCTCAATTCTGGAGAAAGATGATCACTTTTATATAAAATCGTTTTTAACTAAAGAGATTGCTTCTATAGAAGAAATTCTGGATTTGCTGAAAACAGTCTGCATATGTATAATAGGGTATAAAGTTTTGTTGTGAGGAGTTTTAGATACCGCAGCAAATAAATGATCTATGAAAGAGATAATTAATGACTGGACTTACTTAAAATTAAAAATATCCACCCTGGTAGAGATACTGTCAAGAGAATGAAAAGACAACATACAGACTGGGAGAAAATATTTACAAAAAATTGTGTTAGGTTGTTGTAAAAGTAATTTCAGTTTTTGCCATTACTTTCAATGTGTACTATTTGATCATGGAGTAGTATCCAAAAATTACAAAAAACTCTTAAACCCAACAACAAGAAAACAAAAGCCCAGTTAAAAACTGTGCCAATTACCTGAACAGACATCTCACTCAATAAGACACATAAATGGCAAAGAAACAAGTGAGAAGAGGCCTTAATTTGCATTTCCTCATGTGTCATCAAGGAAATGCAAATTGAGGTGACAATGAAACACCATAACACACCCATTAAAATGGCCAAAGTCCAGAACACTGAATGCTGGTGAGGATGTGGAGCAACAGAAACTCCCTTTCATTGTTGGAGAGAATGCAAAATGGCACCACCAATTTGAAAGACAGTTCAACCATTTCTCATGAAACTAAACATAGGCTTATCACAAGATCCAGTAATCACAGTTCTTGTTATTTACCCAAAGGAGGTTAAAACTATGTCTATACAAAAGCCTGCACATGGATGTTTACAGAAACCTGATTCATAATTCTCAAACTTGTAAACAACAAGAATGTCCTTTAGTAGGCAAGGGGATAAAGTGTGGTATATTCAGCCAATAGAATATTATTCAGTACTAAAACAAAATGATCTATCAAGACATGAAGAATCACAGAGGAAGCTTAAATTTGTATTACTAAATGAAAGAAGTCAATCTGAAAATGCTACGTACTGTGTGGTTTCAACTATACGGCATGTAGGAAAAGTCAAAACTATGGAGACAGTAAAAAGACCAGTGGTTCACAGGGGTTTGAGGGAAGGAAGAGATGAACAGGTGGAAAACAGGGGACTTTTAGTAGTTTTTAGTGAAACTTACTCTGTATGATACTATTATAGAGAATACATGTCATTACATATATGTTCAAACCCATAGAATGTATAACACCCAGAGTGAACCAAAATGTAAACTGTGGGCTTTGGGTATTAGTGATGTGTATTAGTCTTTTCTCACATTGCTATAAAGAAATACTTGATACTGAGTAATTTATAAAGGAAAGAGGCTTCATTGACTCACAATTCAACAGGCTATACAGGAAGCATGATGCTGGCATTCCGCTTGGCTTCTGAGGAGGCCTCAGGAAACTTCCAATCATGGCAGAAGGCAAAGTGGGAATAGTCATCTTACATGGCCGGAGCAGGAAGAGGGAGAGAGGGAGGAGGTAGGTGACACACTTTTAAACAACCAGATCTTTTGAGAAGGAAATCACTGTCATGAGGACAGTACCAAGGGGGAGGGGGGTGCTAAACCATTCAGGAGAAACCGCCCCCATGATCGAATCACCTGCACCAGACCCCACCTCCAAAATGGAGAATTATAATTTGACATTAGATTTGGGTGTGGACGCAAATCCAAACCATATGATTCTGTGTCAATGCAGGTTCATTAGTGTTGACGGTCATACTCTCTGGGGGAAGACGTTGCTCATGGGGGAGGCTGTCTGTATGTGGAGACGTTAGGTACATGGTAACTCTCTGTACTTATTGCTGAATTTTGTTCTAAACCTAAAAGTGCTCTAAACAAATAAAATCTATTATAGACAGGAATTGTGGGTAAATAGGGATTGTGAGGGAAGGTAGATATAGTTTGGTGGGGTATGAAAATGCTTGTGGGAATTGTTAAATTAAGTAGCTGGCAAAGAGGGATGAGAATGGAGAGGACAGCCATGTGTACTGGGGGACTGCAGTGTGTGGTAGTGGTAGGCTGGTTAGTCTGTATTCCACAAGGTGCAAGTCCTGGTTTGCAATATGGCCAGTTTCCAAGGTGTAAACATTACCACTATGGCTGATTTTGAGTTACCAATGTTGCCATTACTGAACATAGAACAGGGAATGGATGTGCGCAACTGGCTCTTGCAAACCAGGATGAGTTGACTCCAGCACACTGCAGTGTGGGATGCAAAACTGCTCCTTAAATCTGCATCTCAATTTTCATTGCTCATTCAGGTTTTGGAATGGGATTCCTTGGAAGGCATAGGAGGGAGAGCAGAGTTAACATGAAGTTGACAGGGAGCCAGTGCAGTCTACCCAAGTGGGCCAGTCACACGGCAGTCACAGTAGAGGAGGACTTAGTGTTAAAGCACTTGCATCTTGAGTTATGATTGCTTCAAAAAATAAAAATCTAGCATTGTCAAAACACTTTACTTTCATCACCCACAAAAAATGTTTCTTGTTAGAAGAAAATTAGATGTACTGTTTTTATAGTAGGCTGTTTTATGATGCCAAAAATAATAAACCACATATAAAAAAAAAACCAAAACGAAATTCTACCCTTTAGTTTTAACTTGCAAATTCCTTTCTTTGTCACAAACTTTCCTACTTTTCAGTCAGTTAACAAGTTTGAAAAATAATATAATTAAAAATTAGAATGAAACTTAAGTCTGTTAAAAATGACAATTATACACTGTAAGAATGCATAATTTACATTTTGAAAGCTATTGATTAGATTCATCAAATAACAATTTTATCTTTATCATTTATAGATATTTAATACTTATTTTGGAGTCATTTATATACTGATGTCCACTCTAAGATACAGTATTCAAATTGTTTTGTAAATAGAAGTTATTTAATTGGTTACATGGATGTAGACTGAAGCTTAAAAGTAGAAAACTTTTATATAGTTGAGTAAATCCTGATGACATAACAGAGGAAGAAAAGATCAACAGCTTGTAAGTAAAGCTATTTTATTAAATTCCAGAATCTTCACATGCCTGAAATTAACCTCAGAGAAAGAGACATGGAGTCCAGATATTTTCCTTTTTGTTTTTTTCTTTTTCTTAAACTTGGTGGCAAGAGCAGATTTTTAAAATTATTCTTCAGATCATAGTGTGCCTCTAAGTGACATAAAAGAAAATCCAGAGTAAGACATCTAATTCCAGCTGTACCTAGAACCACATGCTACTGACAATAAGAAGTCTAATAATTTCCACTTCTGTACTACCTGCTCCATGCCAATAAATGCAATTCAATTCTCATGAAAGATTAGACTTTATCCTTGCTGTCTCCATCCCTGTGTTGACTTCACTGTGATGGTCCAGCTTTATCACATTATCACACCACTGTGATAACTCTGATAAGAGTTAGCACTGATATCTTTTATGCAATTCAATGCACGTTTCTACTTTTCAATGGCCCTTTCCTTCATTTGATAGCGATATTTGTCTGCAATGTTTTTTCTTGGTTTCTGGTCTCCTCCTACCCAGCATCTGCTTCTTTGGTCTCTTTTGCAGGTTACATAAAAGTTCTTATTCCTTTGCCAGGGGTGCTTCCAAGTGTTCCGCCATTGATCTACCTCCCCTCTCTGTACACCGGCACTGCATGGACATTCTAACTTTATTTTCTAATGAAAATGAGTTGTTGAGAATCAGAAATACCTTGAATAGAAAATTGCTTTGTTTTCCAATGAGGAAAAAATAAGCTTAATGGTCTCTGAAAACAAGAAATAAAGAGAGAAATAATTGCTTCATCTTGTTGAGGGTAGTCATCTCTGAAATTGGATAAAATAAAACAAAGAATCATCTGGTCCTTACCATTATTATCATGTTGAAAATTAACAAAAGAATACTAACAAAGAAGTGGAATATGCAGAGCATATGAAAGCCAATCTCTTTATTTCAGACATAAATATTCTCTATAAATTCATTGATTAACATTAATGCCAATATTATTACTTTTAATATTGAAATTAATATGTCTGTGAACTACCCAACATTCACGTTGAACTATTAATTAATTATAGCATGACTAGGAACACCTAGGGATTTATTACCATAGAAAAAAATTAAAATGATGAAAAGTAATTCTTTGGTAAATATTGCTTTAATAACTGCAATTATATCCAACTACAATGAAGAGAATTAATTATAGTGAACTTGAGATACACAAATTATTTTCAGTATTGAAGTTCATTTGTGGATCTGCTTGAAGGTAAATCAACTACTGCTGTCACTGATATGAAAAAATGCTTTATAGTACTTGAGAGAATATATTTGAAAATTTTAATATTAATGGTTGATATATTTAGCAAATATTGAAAATTAAAACTGGAAGAAATTTCAGTTTTTTAGAAAGCAAAATATCTTCCATATTTCTATAGGATATTCACAAGAAAACCTGTTCAACTCATCACACAGGCTTAATATTTCTTTAACAAAACACAATGTTCTTTTACTAAGTGGTAGAAGCTCAGATTGCATTGTGTTCATTTGTTTTATACCAAAATCTTCCAAACAAGTTTAAAAGCACTATCTGAAAAAGAAGTACGTCTTCTCTTTATTTTTATAGCCCACCATATTCAGTACAATAATATCTAGTACAATGTTTCAGGCATCGAATAGTTTACTAACAAAAAAAAGTAAATCAGACTTTTGCTTTGTATTTTGTGAATTTTATACCCAGAAAGGCCTCCTGAGTTTAACTCGAATAAACCCTTAAAAATTTTAATGAGAACAAATTAGTTTTACAAATGCACATACGGATTGAACATAAAATCAACTGTCTTTGGGGACATCAGTTCCACAGACACATAATTAATTATAGCCATGAAATACAATATAAATAATGCACATTCACATTTTTCACATTTTGAAATGAAAGTGCAGACATATTTAATTCATTTTACCTGACAACCCAGAACCGTCCAAATCAAATATAGGCCTTGTTATTACAGAGCAATCAAGTCTCTAATTAGGGCTGGCATTTCACCCATATCTTCCTGTCATTGACATGGCAGCTTGTGCTTTTGACAGCCTCAAAAAAAGCTGGGTGGGAAAAAAAAAACAGGGATGAAAATGCCTATTTTTATAAAAGGAAGAACTTCTGCAGTAGAAGTGTAATTAAACTAAAAAGTTCTTAAAATTATGCAAATTTCAAAAGACAAACTTATATGGATAACCACAAACAATTAAAAAGATGTTAAAGGGGAATTGTGCACTTTCCTTTAATCAAAGCACAAGGGTCAGAGCCAGTAAATCTTTTAAAATTATTATTGATTTATGTATGTATGTATGTATGTATGTGTGTATTTATTTATTTATTGAGATGGAGTCTCACTCTGTTGCCCATGCTGGAGTGTAATGGTGGGAATCTTGGCTCACTGCAGCCTCCGCCTCCCGTGTTCAAGCAATTCTCCTGCCTCAGCCTCCTGAGTAGCTGGGATTACAGGCACACACCACCACACCCAGCTAATTTTTGTATTTTTAGTAGAGATGGGGTTTCACCAAGTTGGCCAGGCAGGTCTCCAACTCCTGACTTCAGGTGCTCCACCCCTCTTGGCCCCCCAAAGTGCTGGGATTACAGGTATGAGCCACTGTGCCTGGCTTTAATTATTATTTTTATGAACTTCTAACCCTGTTTTCCCAAATTAGAGGTCTCTTCTAAACTCTGCCCTGTATTTCCAATTTCCCCCTAAATATCTTAATTTATGTATTTCTTTGACTCCTAAAATTCAGCATGCCAAAACTGGTATTACTATGGCTACTCCTAAGTCAACCTCTCGTGTTCTCTTGTTCAAGAAATGGCACCCAACTTCCTCCCACACAACTACTCTTGAACCTTTAAACTCAATTAGATTGATCCACTCAGTCATCAATCCAACGATATCCCAGCTCTCCAGTATTACACTCTACTTGTTCCCTATATCTCGTCTGCTGGCAAGGTTCTATCACATATTCTTGTTAGCTCTTCTCTGGATGATGCAAGGGCCTTTTAAATACCCAAACTAAAGCTGAAGTTCCATCCAGCCCACCCTGCAGTCACCTCACTGAAAACACAATCTGTCTCCCACAAACTGTTGATTCTTCTTGTGCCCTAAAGAAAAAAGAAAGGAAACCCAAAACTTTCCTGGATATAGAAAACCAAGTTAAGTTCTATTTAATGAAAAGAAAAAGGGAGGAGGGTTCCAAGCCCGGAGGAAAAATAATAAAGTTCAATGCAATGTTTCCAAAACTCAATGGACCATACAATATTTTTTTTCCAAGTAGACATACCAGTATTTAGAGCAAGACGGTTTGGGATAGGATGGTGTATATATTTACTCTGAGATTCATAATTTGAGAAGCTTCTCTTGAGTCATGTATCAGTAGAATTTTGAATATGTCTAGAAGAAAGAAAGGGGAGGATTTCAACAGACAAATTAGGGGAGAAGGGAGTTCTAGAGAAAAAAAGTAAGACATAGAGAAGTATGCATGTTTTAAGGAAGTAGTATTTGCCAACAAGGATATTCATTACTTTTGTGACTGATTCTGTATATTGTAGATTCTTTTCTAATTGCAGATAATAGGAATAGTACTTTGGAGGAAAATAAGGATGTGGACCAAATCTTTCCTGCTGAATGCATATCTGCCCCTTTGGGTAGTTCACCACCACCAGTGCAACTAGGAGCTGAAATAACTCAAGCCAATATAAGATATTTCCCTCTGGTATGACTTGGAAACTTATTTCATGACATGAAATAAGAACACCTTGACATTGCCATGGTGATGCAGCTGTTAAGAAAAGATCATATCAAAATATAAAATCATTTTTCAAATACCAAACAACATGCACAGCTGTCATTTCTCACCCTCCCTCTCTAATCCTAACTAACCCTAAGGTGATCTAGACCCAGGGGAATCGGAAACAGAAATCAGGTGTGGTGGAATGTGTTTCTCACAGTGCTTGGTACTTCCTGAAAGCTGAAATTATTTTTGTATTAAGTCAAACTCAAAATGGCTCCACATCCAATGATACAGCCATTCACATTAAATTAACTGTCTCAAAGTAGAGGTTTCCCAATGTATTACTTCATTCTCATGTTGCTAATAAAAACATGCCCAAGACTGGGTAATTTATAAAGAAAAGAGGTTTGATTGACTCAGCTCAGCATGGCTGAGGAGGCCTCAGGAAACTTACAATCATGGCAGAAGGGGAAGCAAGCGTTTCCTTCTTCACATAGCGATGGTGGTAGCAAGAAGTGCCAAGCAAAGGGTAGTGGGGGAGGCTGTTATGAAACCATCAGATATCATGAGAACTTACTATCACGAGAACAGCATGGAAGTAACCACACCCACGATTCAATTACCTCCCACTGGGTCACATGACACATTGGGATTATGGGAACTACAGTTCACTATGAGATTTGGGTGGGGACACAGCCTAACCATATCATCAAATGTTAATTATTCTTAGTTCTTAAAATCTCCCATTTTATCTTGTGAGTGATCATGATATTAGTTACAACCAACCAAAAGACTGCCGAGTCTTTTGCTCAAATCCGAGGCACTGTGCTCAAATCTGTGTATATAGTACCTTATTGAATCTACTCAATGACTTTTATTTGACAAATGAGGACTGAAGCACAGAATGTTGCACAATTTTCCCACGGTCTTGTATATAGAAAATCATGGGGTTAAGACAGAACCTGACTCCAGAGCTCCTACCCTTAACCACATAGAGATAATATTCTCTATCTCTGTCCTGTGAACACTTGACTAAATTCTTCCAAACTTCTGAGCCCAAACTTTCAATAATAAAACAAGGCTTATTTTGCCTGCACAAGACATCACATATAATATGCCCTCAGTACAATAAATGTGAGGCCTAGTAATAACGAAAAATTTAAGCAGATATAGTAAGGAATTGTCAGCCTTGGTAACACAATTTTATCTCATGCTTAGCCCCACTGATGCTGGGTTTTCACATGTGGGAAGCTGAGGACGATGTCTGTGCAAAATGGCTGCACAGTAATACTGTTTATTAATTCCTCTGCAATATCCTAATATGTAGAACTGTCAAACTTGATTTTCATAGCGCCTGATCCATTCTACTTCTGGTAAAACAGAAATATAGTCCATATTTTTTCTCTAACTTTGAGATTCATTTAATATAACCGTTCTGCCTGCCTTTTATGTTTCTTTGTGTTTCTGGCTGAACAGCTGCTGTACATCATGGCCTCAAACTTGTTAGCTTCAATTTAATTACAGCAGGAGGAACACTTGAAGCAAAGAGGAATCAGCTAGGACAGCAGGGAGAAATTTCCTACAGCGTAAGACACAAAAATTCTAAGAAATTCTTAAGGTCAAGTATCGCCTTCAGAGTGACAGAAGATCTCTAATTTCTATGACTGAGTCTGCAACTGTTTGACTTTGTAGGGGGCAAGGAACCTGGGGTCATCTCTTGCCTGACTGTCCAGCTCTGTATCATGGTCCAGGGAACCACTTTGAATTTGAAGAGAACATTCCTCACCAAAGTCCTTATCAGTTTTTATTTATTCACTTGGTTTTTTTTTTTTTTCTTGTCTGTCTGTCTGCTTGTTTTACTTTCCTCCACAACCAGAAAATTTAACCTAAAACTCTAAGATTGGTAAAGAATGTATTGATAAACAGCAGATAAATATGTGCATGCTTAGAATGCTCTCCATAGACTTAAATATTTGAAAAATTAAAGAAGAGCAAACATGCAGGAAAATTCAATAGTTTGAAATTAGACAAACATTTCAGTAAGGTCAACATGTTAGTTAGTGTCTGTCTAACACCGTTTGTTTAATGGACGAGAGCTTGAGGGAGCCTTGTGGCGTGCTGGAGCCTCACTTGACTTCGTCTTTCTCATCTGCCGGCGGAGACACGCCTGTTTCAGAACATCGCTGCTATTTCAAAAGAATCAGCAGCAGGACACGCCGCTTGTCCAGATGCCTGGTGGTGTTTGTTTGTCCGTCAAGAGCCATTTGTGAAGAAACGCTGCAATGCTAAGGACGAGGATGTGAGTACAGCTAGCCGCACCCCAAAGCGTGATCCAGCCGCTCCCTCCCACAGGAACGTCCGGAATCAAACACGGAGGCGCTGCCATTGGTGACTGTTGGATACAATTCCTGATATTTTAACCTTGCTTATCCAAATGCCCACATTTCCGCTGGATGAAGTGGTATGGGAGTATCCTTAACTGCATTTTGCCATAATTAAGGCCTCTGGCAAATCGCTAGACATTAGCACACGGAGCACCAGTGAGGAGGATGGAGCTGCATCATTTCCTCATAGCTGGCTGGAGTTTCAAATTTCCTTATTGTGTCTATTATTCTCCATAAGCTTGTATAAGCTTCATTACTTTAGACCCTTTTAATATTGCCTGTAATACAAGGTTAAATATAGTTTTTCAGGCCACATTAAATCTTGTTTTAAACACCCTGTTGTTAGAAGTCATGGATCACCATTATACTAGACCATTCACACCATTATAGTTAAGGTTTGAGCTGCAGCTTCTGTCGGGAGAAAAAAAAAAAAAAAGCTCTATTAATTAAGGACTTGTAAACGAGTTACAGAAAATTCCTTCAAACTAAACATTGGTATAAAAGTTCTCTCTGAAAACTAGGGAAGATTTGGAAATTAAAATATTGTAAGGGGACTATCACTGTGTTAGTCTGCTCAGGCTGCCATAACAAAATACCACAGACAGGACGGCTTAAACAGCAGCAATTTCCTTCTCACAATTCTGGAGTCCAGGAAGTCCAAGACCAGGGTGCCAGGAAGCTAGTTTCATCCTGAGACCTCTTTTCTTGGCTCAAAGGAGGCTGCCTTTTCACTGTGTGCTCTCTAGACCGCTTGTTCTTGCACACATGAAGAGGGAGAGAGAGACAGAAAGCTCACTCCTCTCCCTGCCCATCACACCCTCATGACGTCATCTGGCTCTAGTCACTTCCCAAAGATTCCATCTCCAAATACCATGACATTTTGGAATAAGGGATTTTGGAACATGTGAATATTAAGGAGCATATAGACGTTCAGTCTACAACAATTGTATAATAGTTCTCTACTACAAATTCCTTCATATAGATTTTTTTTAAATCTTGGACTTCTGGATGTAATTGCAGCAGATGTTAAGGTACCTGATAGACCTATTTCATTATCGGTTGCACTCCAATGGTGGGGTGGCGGTCAAGATCTTATCCAAGTGCAGGCATTGGAGGGGAGAAGGAGGAAGATTCACTGATTGTAGAGAATTTAAAGCCAACAATTAGCAGACTGCCTGCTTTTTATTAACATCATGAAATGGCAATTCTAAATAAGGTCAGTGATAAGTTATATCTCCCTTAGGAGAAAAAAAATGGTCTAAGGTTTAAATGTGATTACTACTGAATTTTAAAAACTCATGTATAAGCTACAAATTAACATATTTTTATTATTCTTCTTTAGTAAACATCATGGTCTACCTGGAAGTTAAATTTAGGGACTTTCCAGTTAAATGATCATTTTCTGACACTGGAGGAATGAGAGTAAGTTCTTATTTATTTATTTATTAATATTATTATTAATTTTTTTTTGAGACAGTCTCATTCTGTCACCCAGGCTGGAATGCAGTGGTGTGATCTTGATTCCCTGCACCCCCCACCTCCCAGGCTCAACTGATTCTCATGCCTCAGCCTCCCAAGTAGCTGGGATTACAGGCACATACCACCACACCTGGCTAATTTTTGTTTTTATTAGAGACGGTGTTTTGCCATGTTGGCCAAGCTGGTCTCAAACTCCTGATGTCAAGAGATCCACCTGCCTCGGCCTCCCAAAGGAGAGTAAGTCTTAGTAGCTCAGAATGGTACGAATTTCCTGTGGATGCACTTTATGGGCTCTCTGCTGCCTCACCAGCTAGTGCTGCATTTAAACAGTGTATTTAAGAATATAGCGTAGTGATGGGAAAGACTAAGAAACTGAATTTGCGTTGCTTCATTTTGTCATTCTGTATGACCACTTGAAAATTTTTATTTGTGTTTAAATTTTAATACAGTGAAATAGAGTACTAGTTGTGAGATGTGATATTTTTGTTTGATAAGTACAAATTCTGGTACAACATAAAACATGCAGACAACATGTGACTGGATTTGAATATTAACTTTAAAATTGAAAGTGAATGTTGTTTTGTAATTCTTCTTTTTTTTCATCTTAAGAAAGAAAAGAATGAAGAAAGAAAACAAAATCTTTCATCAACAGCATGATTTAGTGGCCTAAATTGCCATATGGAGGAAGTATCAGGAAATGATTCACTCTGGGTGTCTAAGGCACTAGGAAAGTCACTGTTGTCAGTGTTTTTCAAATTATTGACTGTGACAAGGTGAATCTCTTTCACTAAAGGAAAAAAGACACAGGCTTCAGGCTAGCTTGATTCTCATCGCAATGAACTGACCTAAAGACCTGAGAGTCTCCCTGCTAATACAGTCATCACTGAATTTCCAAACAGATTTCTGTTAATATGACATTTCTCCATAGCAGGAAAACCTACCTTGTAGCAATTTAGCCCTTTGTGTGACCTGGATGTGGATATCTTAATATCTTCTCCTTTCTGCCTAAAACACTCTCAGAATCCAACTCATGCAAGAATCAATCCAACACCTGAGGACTGAGGAGCTCAATCACGGGGTCTGGCAAGTCACTGAACATCCCAGGCAACATGTAGACGGTTCAGTGTCCCCGGGCGTCCAGATCACCTTCTCCATAATGAGGACAGTGACCGTTGTCATGACCAGGGTTACGACGGCAGGAAAGCTTAGCGAAGATGTCTCTACACTGACACTGAGTCCTTAAAACTAAGCACATGTTTGCATAAGTATCAAACTACACATTTGATGAAAAATTGTTTCTTCAAAAGGTGAAATGAAATATGAAAGAAATATGAGCCCTCACTCCTTTGTCTGGTTATTCAAACGATTGGGGTAATTCACATTTAGCATAGTAAGATTTTATTCCCGGAGAGAGCAAGAGTTAAAAACAAAATGGCGCTCCTGTAAAGATTAAAGCTGATGAAAAGGTGTGAGACAGATACAAATCCCTTCAACTTTCAAAACCCTGAATGTTAAGCACTACGACACAACCGTAACTTGGAAAATGTGAAGGTAAGAATGAAGATCGTAAACAGGCCTTTTTATACACAAACATTTATACATAGCATCATTCATATAAATACCCATATCTTACGACATGTTTATGCATGTGCATGAATACTCAGGAATACAGAAAAACTGATATATGGACACTATGATTTCTTTATTAGACTGTCTACAAAATGCTTCCTCACAAGCTTGTGAAAAGATCAGGGGTTTTTTTGTTTGTTTGTTTAAGACAGGGTCTCACTCTGCTACCTAGGCTGGAGTGCAGTGGCGCGATCATAGCTCACAGCAGCCTCGAACTCCCCACGCTCAAACAGTCTTCCCACCTCAGCCTCTAAAGTAGCTGAGACTGCAAGTGTGTACCTCCACACCTGGCTAGTTTTCATATGTTTTGTAAAAGTGGGGTTTTGCCATTTTGCCCAGGCTGGTCTCAAACTGCAGGACTCAAGGGATCCTCCTGCCTCGTCTTCCCAAACTGCTGGGTGGCATGAGCCTCTGCATCCGCTCGATCAGTTGTATTTAAAGCATACTTTGTTTGTAAAGCTGCCCCTAACTCCCATGTGGGAAGGGTGGGTATGAATTGTTGTGTGTTATGGTAGTATACACATACTAAGCTTCCTTCTACATTCGAGACTATTGATTGTGTCTCCCTTCTCCCTCCATGAACCCGTATTCCTTTTTTTTTTTTTTTTGAGACGGAGTCTCACTCTGTCGCCCAGGCTGGAGTGCAGTGGCCAGATCTCAGCTCACTGCAAGCTCTGCCTCCTGGGTTTACGCCATACTCCTGCCTCAGCCTCCAGGTAGCTGGGACTATAGGCGCCCGCCACCTCGCCTGGCTAGTTTTTTGTATTTTTTTTAGTAGAGACGGGGTTTCACCGTGTTAGCCAGGATGGTCTCGATCTCCTGACCTCGTGATCCGCCATCTCGGCCTCCCAAAGTGCTGGGATTACAGGCTTGAGCCACCGCGCCCGGCCCTTCCTTTGTTAATTCTTCTCTTCTTCTTTGTTCTTTATTGTGGGCTCCTCCTGCTTTTCCTTCTCCTTAAGCACTTTTTCCTCAAAGTTTCACACTCTTGCTTTTCTTCTCATCTAGTGTTGCACACTCTTTTCTGGAAATACTTTCATAGTTTTAGCTATCAACTCTATGCTAGCTAAACCTTTCTCTCCAACCTTGATCTTTCCACTAAATTTTAGACATATATACACATACATATGTAATATACACATGCATATATAATATACACATATATATGTACACATGTATTATATGTATGTAATATATACATGCATATACATACACATATAATACATATGTGTTCATATGTGTACGTATGTAACGTATAATACATATATAACATAAACATGTATATACATACACATGTAAATATAGACACTTATGGGCACCTGCTCTAGAAGTCAGTCGAAACCAGACTCATCATCTTTCCTCTGTATTTAGTCTTCCAGTGTTTTGTTTCTGTTTCCTGCACCAGGGGCCCATCCACCTCCTAGGGCTGAAATCTGGGACTCATGCCAAAGAACTCTCCTTCTTCCCCCTGCACAAACTCACTACTTCAGTACCTTAATACTTCAGCTCACCAACAGTCTCCAATGCCTTTCACTTCATTAAAGGAATGAATTGTAGCACTTCCGGCTACAACTGTCCTCATTCCATCTTTGCATATCTCATGGATGATTGCAGTAGCCCAATAACAGATCTTCTTTCCTCCCATCTAGTGCTCCTCAAACTCAAGTCACAAACACTCTGGAAGTATCTGACTACATGCAAAGTGCTCATGGTAGTCTCTTGACTAACACTTAACTCTCATTGTCCAAAAGCAACATTTCTTACAGAGGCAGTACCTGCATGTGTGGAAATGGATGTGTGGGTCTGGGACTGTCACAGTGATGGGCAGAAGGCTATGGCCATGAGCAGTGAGGCCAAGGATGCGGATGTTCTGGGATGTGTGGGACGGCCCCACGCTCTTTGCCCATTGACCCGAAGCACTCATACAGTTTTAATGTACACTGATTTTTCCAGGAATGCATCTACCTTGCATTGTGCTTTATTCTATTGATCATTTTAGAAAATTGCATCACTGTGATATTCTCATGCATCCAAGTCATCAACATGGCACGCCTATGTCAGTCTGCATGTGAAGCTGTCACACTTATTGTTCTGTGTTTAATTTAAACGTCTTATCATTTTATCATATTCCTTAATGAGGTTATATTCAAACACTTACATCCTTAAATAGACATCATTTTATTATAAATTAATTTGTCTTTTATATTTCTTCATATTACAGTAAAAAGATTATATAAATGTTTAAATTTAAGTTACAGGTAGATAAGTTATATGATCTACAGATTTCAAGTCAGTAAAAAGAGAATTATTAAACATTTAAGTAGAAGGAAATGTCTAGTAGGGATGAGAATCTCTGTCTTGCAGGATAAAGTCCCAGCCAGTTAGAGTAGATCTGACCCTGAATGAACTGCCACCTACCTATCTGTCCAGACTCACCTCCTGCCAATAGCCAGCCAATCTCCTTTGATTCATAATTAGACTGCAGTAATACTGACTGCTAACAATTCTCCAATACACGATGTATCTTTTATTACATGCCTTCACTGAATGCTTTTAATGTTCTCTGGAAGACGTTTTCTGCACTCTTTCCCTTGGCCAGCTTCCACACCATCAGTCAGAGTCACCTCAGCAGAATGTCCAGGAGTTCTTCACATACAACCTTCTCATACCTGGTCCTCCAAGCTACAGTCTAGATCCCTGATGGAAATCCAGAAAATAGCTGTAGATTCCTATGCTTAAGCATAAACAACACCACGAAAATACTCTATTTAAAATGTCACCTTTCTCCTTAGATTGTAAATGTGTCTAGGGCGAAGCCTGCCTCAGTCTGTGCTGTACGTCAAACTTAACTTAGTAGTAAGGCATCAGTGCATGATAAACTGATCATTCATTCATCAGATATATCAGAGTGCATGTGCTTATCTTTGCAATGTATGGTGAGCCCTTAGGGAGTGGAGCCTGTGTTATGGATCTTGTGATCACTGGTGCCTGGTGCGGGGCCTCACAGGGGGCAGATACGCACGTGCTGAACACAGGCAGGGATGTGTATATGAATGAGTAAATAAGTGAGCAAATATGAACTGTCATTAGGAAAAACATAATGACAATGAAGAATCTCTCATGTGATAAGGTGAGAGTCGTGGCAATCTCCTCAGCAGCGTTCTGATTGGCAAAACCCATCTTACAAGACCCAGCCGTGGCCCTGCGGAAGCTTGGAAGAAAGATGCAACACGACACAAGCTGAAGATACATGCAGAGACCCTCACTTCAGCTCTCTATGAATACAAGCAGCGTGAGCCTACTCAAAGAGAAACATTCATATTTGCAGACAGTTCCATCGGCACTGTCTAGGCTATGCTTCACATTAACTGTCAAGACAAATGTAACCATAAAATGCATGAACTGTTTTCGCATGGAAGGTGACCCTCTCAAGGCCTGGAAGGTTGATCTCTTTCAAGTATGTGGCACCATGACTCCAAGAAAGTCCTGCGTGTGAAACAAAGAGTCAGTGAAGTGGGAGTCAGAAGAAAGATATTGCAAGTGAGGAGATGTACAAGTGAATATGATGCGCCCAAATGAAAGTTGTATAAACAGCCACCCAGTGAACGACCACATAGAATGAGGACCACTCACTTACACAAGACCATGTACGTGGGAGACAACAACTGTGCACACGTAACACTTGACATCATCAGTTCAAATAATTAGCAACAACAACAAAAATCTGTATACCTTGTTGCCACTTGACTATTAGTTAGTGTATTTAGAGCAGCATCTCTGTGAGGCCAAAATTAAACTTTGATATGGCCAAAAACTCATCCACAAACAAACAAACAAAAAACAATCTTTGACTCAAAGGAGCCATGTATAAATCTGAGTATTGATTAGAAAAAATAAAAAGTGCCACCGTAAGGAAAACATCTAAGAATAGTTTTTCCCCCAGTTGTGGATGAGTAATACTGGCTTTATAATGAGAACGTCTAATTGAGTGTTTTATCTGAGTATCATGCTGGTCAGACCATACCACTGATAGGTGAAATGTTCTCATTTCAATCTGGCATTTTATTTTTAGGAATTATGTAAATATAGACTAAAGTGCAAGAACCACTTATAATAACTTCTAATTATATAGTACTCCTGAGATTAGCACATGTTATGTGCCTTGTATTAGATCATTTTCATGCTGCTAATAAAGACACACTGGAGACTGGGTAATTTATAAAGGGAAGAGGTTTAATGGACTCATAGTTCCACAAGGCTGGGAGGCCTCACAATCATGGTGGAAGGCAAATGAGGAGCAAAGTCACATCTTACATGGCGGCAGGCAAGAGAGCATGTGTAGGGGAACTCCCCTTTATAAAATCATCAGCTCTCATGAGACTTATTCACTATCATGAGAACAGCTTGGGAAAGACCCATCCCCGTTATTCAATTATCTCTCACCAGGTCCTTCCCATGACATGCAGGAATTATGAAAGCTACAATTCAAGATGAGATGTGGGAATTTCAAAACCTACAATTCAAGGACACAGCCAAACCATATCATGCATCATGCACTGAAATTCCATTCACATAGTATAATACACACATAGCCAGAGAAATATTTATTATTAGGGCAATTTTTGGTAAAGTTAACAACACTGACATTAATTTGTTTTTTTTTTTTTTGAGATGGAGTCTGGCTCTGTCACCAGGCTGGAGTGCAGTGGTGCAATCTCAGCTCACTGCAACCTCTGCCTCCAGGGTTCAAGTGATTCCCCTGCCTCAGTCTCCTAAGTAGCTGGGACTACAGACACATGCCACTACACTTGGCTAATTTTTTTTTTTTTGTATTTTTAGTAGAGACGGGGTTTCACCATGTTGGCCAGGATGGTCTCGATCTCCTGACCTCGTGATCTGCCTGCCTCGGCCTTCCAAAGTCCTTAATTAAAAAAAAAAAAAATGCAAGAATAAATCCAAGGACAAGAGATCAAGATACAAAGAAGACTGACAGCTCCAAGGAAGTGAGGTCAAACGAGAAGCATTTAGGAGTGTTATTTGAATAGAAGTCATTTTGCTTGAAATTAATTTGAAGATATGGTACAAAAAAATCTAATGCGAAGAAACTGGAGAAATAAAATCAAACAGTCTAAAAAGTTTCTGAAGTGTCATCTTAAAGTCAACACACACACAAAAAAATCAAACAAAAACCAAATTGTCTTTTCATTCTTTTGAAATTGCATATAGAAACAGTGTCATTTTGCACTGTTAGAATGTTTAGAACATTCTAAATAAGAAAGAACAATTTTTTAGCAATTTTTCTACTGAACTATAGTCTGATTGATGTGGATAATTTGTTTCCAAGGTAGACATTAATCAGAAAAGGTAAGAGAATGGGAAAAGAGCCATGAAATAGTCCTTAAAATTCTCAAACGGATCCATAGAATATGATAGGTTACTTGGGTCAAAGGTATCAAAGCCATAGCTGGCTAATGAAAGGAGATGGATAAGGACAGTTGGATATCTTCTCTGGGGTTACCTAGTGTTATGAGATTATTGTGTCCTGCTGCCAAAATTATATGGTGAAGCTCTCACTCACAGCACCTCAGAATGTGACTGACTGTATTTGGAGATAAAGCCTTCAAAGAGGTCATTAAGGTAAGCTTGAATCAAATAGATGGGCCCTAGCCCAGTGTCGGTATGAGAATAGGAGATTGGAACGCACACATGCTTGTGCACAGAGGAAAGACCACGGCAAGGTGGTCCTCAGAGCAACGTGAAGACACAGCAAGAAGGCATCCACCTGTGGCCCAAGGAGAGAGGCCTCAGAAGAAACCATCCCTGCCCACACTCGGATCTCAGACTTCTGGCTGCCAAAACCGTAAGAAAATACGTTTCTTTTGTTTCAGCCACACCATCTGTGATCTTCGTTATTGTAACCTCATTATACTAATACACCCAGTTTGACAAATTTGGGCAGATCAGAAGTTCATTAAACTTATGAAACAATGTTAAGCATAAATTTGGCATAAAATGCAATATATTAGCCTGGCCCAAAATATTAATAGAATGCCCTCATTTAAAAATTCCTAGAACTACCGAAGACTCAAAAAGCAGGGATGTTTTACACATACTTTTTTTGTATTCATACATACATATCCATTCCCAGATTCTATGCTGTCTAAAATCCACACTGTCATGGCAAAATTCTGACAGATCCCCGCCTACCCCAGGGATAAATGTCTGAATATCTGGGAGAGGCCTGGAGCCTAGCCCAGAGGAAATAAAAACAATAGCTATCACCGTGTGACAGGTCATAAAAGGCACTTAACATATGTTCTCTCACGTAATACTTTTCTACCAACCCAAAATAAGAAAATATAAACCTCATCAGAACTAAAGCCAAGCAATTCTTCAAAAGATGTTATTCTGCATATATTGGGTTAAATAAAATGTATTACTAAAATTCATTTCACTTGTTTCTTTTTCAGTTCTTTAACGTGTCCACTGGGATATTTAAAATTACCCATATGTGGCTTGCATTGTATTTCTATTGGGTAGTGCTGATCTAGAGAATTGGGCTTCAGGTGCAGGTTGAAGGAATAAGAGATCTGACGGGAAGTGAAAAGGAGACATTGCTGGAAGAAAGAAGATTCTCCTTGAGTCTAAACAAGAAGCAGGAGCATGAAAGGAAAAGAAGGAGGGAGTTAATTATGGACTATGGACATTTATTCTGGGAAAGTTGCCCATGAATGGAGAGGACCAGCTGTCCTGAAATGAAGAGTGAGTGGATCTGGCAAAGCTCATTGTTTGTGCACCCATGGACTGTGTAGGGGCCCACAGATCACCCAGCATTCACTTGATCAAAGACTTTCCTTAGCCGCCCCCAGACACCATACCAACCATATTTCCCATTGGCATCTAGTGGTCACTTTATTGCCAACTTCAAACATATCAACCATTTATGGCCCAGCAAAAGGAATACGTACTTGTATTGCAAAACTTGGCTCAGTCTTCTCGCCACCAGGACACACATAATCTTATGAAAAGGGTGATAAAGTCCTAGAAGACTATTTAGTTGGTGATAAATAAGTTATTCACACACCTACCAATAGAAGATGAGAACTAAGCCACCCCTAATTGGTGAGTCCCAGCTTTACAGTCTTCAAGAACTACAACTCATTTATACCACAAGTATGTTGATGTAATTTTCAGCTTACCAAACATATGAAAATTTCTCTCCAATAAATAACCTCCAAAGCCCAGAAATTTGGCTTTGCTACTGACACTCCTTTGTTAAACCACTACTGAAAGGTAAAAGGGTATAACCTCACAAAGCTGCGATTATTTGGAATTTGAATATGTTTCTCCCCTTCTACACATATTCCTTTCTCGTCTAAGGCCGTCCATGCCTTTCGTGAGGATGAGGACCACAATTAGTGTTGACTTTGCTCTATAAGTTCTCAGACTCTACTTCAACAAATAATGCCAACATATTTTCCAAATAGTTTTATTGAGGTAGAACTGATAGACAGATATACAAAGAACTGCCCATACTTAATGTGTACAATTTGATGAAATTTGTAGATCTCATGTTGAGTGATCTTACCACAAAGACAAAAAACAAACAGATACAAAAAAGCCTTGGAAGGTGTGAAAAAGGCCAGCTTATTAACACAGACTAGGAATCCCCTGTCTCTTTTCCTGGCAGAAAAGTATTTTAGCTCCAAAATACTCTTTATCTTTTACAGGAAACACTGTTTGCTCTTTCCCTAAAATACAAGATAAAATACCTGTCAATCTAGCTGACATTTGCTTTGACAGCACTTAAGTAGCTGAGCCACCTGCCAGCATTCTCACTTTCACCTTATTCAGGACAGCAAAAGGTTAATTCTGCATCTGATTCTAAACTGCAGAGCAGGATCCCTCAACCTTGCTGTTGTTACTTTAGGGCCAGATAATTCTGTTAGGGAAGCTTCTTAGTGCATTCTAGGGTGCTGAACAGCCTCTATCCACTGGGTTTTGGTAGAGTCTCCTGACATGAACAATTAAAAACACCTCCAAACATTGCCCAAGTCCCCTAAGTAACGAAATTGCCACCCAGTTGAAAATTATTGCCATAAATGAACAGAAAAGTACTGTGACATGAAATAGGTGAAATGCAAGGGATCACTAAGTGGCAAAGCAATGGTATATTATCATGTAGATATTCCACTTTGTATCACAACTCTATCAAGGAAAATTGTAAGATTGGAAAAACTGATAACCTCATATTGTCAGATCAGGTGACTTTGACCCCATTGGAGCTAAATAAAGAATGAAATAAGATATATCATTGCCCTCACGAAGTCCATGTGTTTCAAGAAATAAAGAACTAAAACACACACTCTCAATCCATAATCCAATTGGATCAGCACTGTTTATATATTCATGCCCATGCCTTATAATTTCAATGCACTCAAAGTTTCAAAGACTTAAATGTACAGCCATTTATTTATAGTACTTTATTTATAGTATGGACATAAAAAAGCATTGCAATCACTGCTTCTAGTTCATAATTTTAAATGGATTCCAAAGTTTTAAAATCTGGGCAAAAGTCTCAGATTACTAGTGCCAGGGTGCAGAAAACCTTTGTGTTCTCTGCGGGCTACTTTGTATAGAGCACATTGTCTCCTTCCTCTCTAAAGAACATGGAAGAATACGTTCTCCTAGCTCTTGCAAGTCCCCTGCACCACTGCCTGCTGGGCTTGCCTTGCCTGTAGGAAAATCTTTCATCATTTTTCTCCATTGTACTAGGTTCTTCTTACCAACATTTAGTCGAAAGGCATAATTTACAGTTTCACAATATGAGACGCAAATGATGTGTCTAAAGTACTGGAAGCTTATGATCAGGACAAGCTACATAATTTTTGTGGCCCGGTGCAAAATGAAATATACGGCCCCTTGTTCAAAAATTATTAAAAATTTCAAGAGTCCCAGCAGAGCATTAAATCAAGCATGAGACCGTCTCTAGAGCAGGAGAGCTCCAGGTTGCACAGGTCTCAGGCACTGCTTATGACACTGGATTGGCTCTGCCATCAATTTGCGGTGTAGCCTTGGGGAGGTCCCCGAAGCTCTGCCCATTTCCCCTAACCAAAACAAACACAGAAAATTGTGCCTTCTTAACCCAAGAATGAAGGGTGTCAAGGAAATCACTGACTTTAATCCTCTCATTTTTGGAAAGCTCTATCCCAGGCTAATCTAGGATATTTATGGGCATATATTCAAATCATTATTATTTCTGCCCTCGGACACATCTACCTGGCTTATATTAACTTGCTTCCTGAATAAAGGAAGAATTAAGTAGGATGTCTCTACACTATAGATATATTACACCCATGAAGTAATAAGAGCGATTTTCATAGGTCACAGAGGAAAATCCAGTCTCATTATTGTGCAGTGGCGCGTGGACAGATATCAGTAGTTTCTGTAGTCAAGGATTTCTTTGCCTGTGAGAGTTTTTATCACAGAGAAAAATATGATTGAGGGTTGAGAGGGCACCCTGTCATGTCATGTGGCTCTGTTGTAGCTGCTTTTAAAATGTGTAGTTGCAGCCATTGGCCAAAACCAGAGTGCTGTATCAGCCTGTGGAGTGGATGTGGACAGTATTAGAATTTAGAAAGCATCTTTCCGTAAAGGACAGAAGGAACCATAAGCACCTGAAGTCTCTCTTTGCTGTTTGGCATATAATCCTTAAAGAGGACTTCAGAACTAGAATTTGGAACTGCTGCAAAGTCTCTCGGGACCCTACATTTGGATACGGTCTGTCAGTTTGGGCTGCCATAATGAAAAACCGTAGACTGGGTGGCTTAAATACCAGACAGTTGCTTCCCACAGGTCTGGAGGCTGGAAGTCTGAAATCAGGGTGCCAATGTGTTTGGGTCCTGGTGTGGGCTCCCTTTCTGCTTGCTCTGTCTTCACAGGCTGGAAAGAACATGTTCTGGTGTCTCTTCTTATAAGAACACTAATCCATGATGAAGCCAGGCCTTAATGACCTCATCTAAACCTGACCACCTCCCAAAGGCTCCACCTCTTTTTTTTTTTTTTTTTTTTGAGACGGAGTTTCGCTCTGCCGCCCAGGCTGGAGTGCAGTGGCCGGATCTCAGCTCACTGCAAGCTCCGCCTCCCGGGTTTACGCCATTCTCCTGCCTCAGCCTCCCGAGTAGCTGGGACTACAGGCGCCCGCCATCTCGCCCAGCTAGTTTTTTGTATTTTTTAGAAGAGACGGGGTTTCACCATGTTAGCCAGGATGGTCTCGATCTCCTGACCTCGTGATCCGCCCGTCTCGGCCTCCCAAAGTGGCTCCACCTCTTAATATCATCCCATTGGGGTTAGGACTTCAGTGTATGAATCTGGTGGAGTGCGGAAAACAAGCATTCACTCCATAACAGACATGATGCCTGTAACACTTTGGGAGGAGTCGTACAGGACAGTGGCATGAGCAACAGGCATGGGCACACTATTAAACGCATACTGTCCCTTGTAAATGGAATTCTAAGCAAGCAAACACAGTATAGCCAAGGGAAGAGGCAGGGGCATGTGCTGAACTTCATCAGGAAGGATGGCAGGAGGCTGCTAAGATTGCAGCAGCCAATGTGCTACCTAAGCCAACCCAGACAGTTTGAAAACCTTCCTTCATGAGCCAGCTTTGGCAGAGGGGAGAGGGAACTGAGCCACTGACTTTAGCTGTCCCCTTCCTGTGGTTCTGAAAAGTAATGTGGAGCTAGCTGTCTTCCTAGAGACCTAGTCACTGCTCAAAGTGGAACATCTCAGGCAGAGTCTCCAGCAGCCACATATGGGAGGCTAAACCTTAGCTGTGGGTCAATTGGTCATCAAAAGCCACTCTTGAGAGAAGAGATTCAGGTCTTCTATCCACTCAATGTATCTGAGAGTCAATATTATTGGTCTTTTGTTATATCTCCATTTCCCCCAAGGAAACTGGTGGAGGTGCAGACCTGGTGATTCCTGAGGGGGAAATTGGATGCCTGAGGCCAGCTAGAATTTCAGTAAGAGGAAAAGTTGGTATACTTGCATTTATTGTTCCATCTTCTGTATGTTCTTTTTTTTTTCTAGTACTGTTTAGGCTAGGAAGAAATTGTTTCCATTTACTGTCAGTTGATAAAGGAGAATCATGATATAAAAAGCATGCTTTGACCAGACACGTGTCACAGTAACGGGTCTGAACGAGAACTGCTGCATCTCAAAGCTTTAATCCTCTCTCTATAGAGGGCAATGCACACAAACTCATCCTCAACTTTTGTGAAGGTTGCAGATGACTGGAGATACTGCTGCTTTATGGCAGTGTTCCAGCTTTTACTGTGCTATGAAACACACCTCTCTAGAATTCAAATCTCTTAGAAAATTGTAAATTTGCCCCTTATTCTGTGAATAAGTACATGTGAAGTTATAAAAGAACCACAACATCACAAAATATTGAAACTGAAAAGAGACTCAAAATTCTGCTTCTTTTAATATACTGTATCTCTTTATTTTATGGAAAGGAAAAAAGCCCCCAAAAGGCCAGTGGGTTTTGTAGGATCTCACAAACATTAAATGTCAGAGCAGGTGATCAAAACCCATATATCCCTCCAGTCCAATAAATTTTCCAAATCTGAAAAGCCAAGTCCCTAAATACTGTAGGTAATTTTAATGCAGAAATATTGACTTTCATGTTTCCAAACTAGTGCTTTCCTGAATCTCTTTATTTCAATACATAAAATCAATTTTAAAAACTGATTTTGACACAATTTTAGTCTTACTTTTTTCATGTGGAAATATGAAATCTTGAAAGAGAAATTGAATTCTCCTCTCCAAGCCTTCACCTTGCATTCATACCTCAACACACTGCAATGCGATTCCACCTCCACCCCTCCACTGAAGTTGTTCTAGCTAAGCTCATCAGGAAGGGCCCCTCTAATTGCTCAATTTAGTACACATATCTTTCTTTCTGAAACTCCCTACCCCATGAAAGCCATTATGCCACACCCTTCTAGATCTCTTTGAAACTTTGTAGTCATCCCTTCCCTGCTTCCTAGTGACAGACATGAAAGCGGCCCCAGGGTCCCCACTTTCTGGTGTATAATTTTCTCCCTGCTGAATGTGGAAAGAACTTTTGGTTTGCTTACAACCAATAGAATACATCAGGGTCACAGGACATGTGTGAGCATGTGTGTGTGATTACACTACACACAACAGTAACACCCATCCTGCCAGGAGGCCCTCTCTCCCTTGCTGGCTGTAATGAGGGAGGATCCCATGTTGGGGAGGCCACATGTCAAGGAACCTCAGGTGTCCTCTAGGATTTGAAGGTGGCTTCCATCAAGAAACTGAGGCCCTCAGTTCAGCGGCCTGCAAAATAATGGAATACTGCCAACAACCACATGAGTTCAAGTAAAATGTTTCCCCAGTCAAGCTTCAGATGAAACCACAGCCTGGTTGATCCCATTGATTACAACCTTGGGAGATTCTCAAAGCAGAGGACCCAGCCAACCAGGTGCTGACTCCTGACCTACGTTACAGTATGTTATAATAGATAACTAAGCATCCCATCTAGGCTTTTTTCCCCCCTTTCTCGGTATACTTTGAGGTTTTGTGAAAGGAACATTGCCTCTTTTACTCTACACAACTGTCCTTGGTGAGTTCATTTGATGGCATTTTAACTACCCAAATGCTGATGATTTCTGAATTTTTATTTATAATCCAAATCCCATTGTGGGCTTCAGATGGATATAGCTGCTACCTACTCCTGTTCCCCAGAGCCAACATCAATTCAGTGTTCCTGAACCCCATTCACCACCTGCCCACTCTCTTCTTATCCTTTATAGCTCTGTCCGTGACCCTGTACCAAAACCCAAGTGAAAAACTTGAACTCACTCCAGACTCTTCCCTCTCTTTCCCTTTGGTCTCAAGGTCATACCAATTTTCCTTCTCAGTGTCTTCCAAATCTCTGTCTCATTCCCACTATCATGGTCTTAGTACAGGTTCCCATCATTTCTCACCTCCTTACCATTGTTTCTATTTTAATAGCCTCCAATCTGAACAATGTGATCCCTTGTATACAGCACATCACAGGCTCCCTCTGCACGGTGCAGGAGGCCCCCACGTCTCAACTCTGTGCTGCTTCAGCCTCACTGAACACCCCTAACAGCCTATGCTCCTGTGAAAACGTGGGGCCCACCAGATGCAGGAAGGCTCTAGGCTTTGCTCATTGTGTCTCTCCTCTCCCTTCTTGCCTTCATCTCATCAACTTCTTTTCACTTAAGAAAGCAGCTGGGCCTCCCCAGGTGTGCAGATGTCGCCCTGGATGCCCCCGTAATACCTGCCTATCCTCACCTCATGTGGTCGTAGTGGGTTTCCATTTTTCCGCCTGGACACACAGTGTGCCTCACAAGCCCGCAATGTGTATCAACGCTGTGCTCCCACCATCTGACCTCACAGCAGATGGAAAAAAGGACCATGTTTCTTTGCTGTGGTATCACACCATGTAAAATCATGCCTGGAACACTATGGCTACTCAGCAAACATTTGTTTAATACATGGACATTACCAACCATATTTTTAAACTAAATGCCAAAAACATCCCATTTGTACTATGAGAGAAATGCTTGCAACTTAATTTAACAGTGTCAGGTCAGGCAAATGGAGTATGAAAGGAAAAACACCAAAGAAGGTGTATTTTTAAAGAAAATTAAAGTTTACAATGAGTATTAATGAGCACATTTTTGGGGCTCCTTATTTTGTTTCAGTTCCATTTGTAGATAATTAAAATGCAGGTTTCAACTTTCTGTTATACTTTCAAGAAATTGTAAAAGGAAGCTATAATAGAACAGCAATTTTATGTCACTGAAGAGTTCAGTCTTTATGATATCTGCTCATTCTTCCAGTTCAAGTGAGCTTTAAAAAAGGAAAGCTATTTTACCAAAGAACAATTACAAAATGAATTTCCTATCATTGTCCTATACTTTACCACTTTGGATAATCACACATAAAAATACCTTCTAGTAATAAGAGAAAGATAAAAGTAACAAAAGGTTTTGTGTAAAGGACAATTACTCTCCTAAGTTTTTCCCAGAATAAATGCAGTCCTTCCAATTCTTCCATCTTCTCCATTCAGGTGTTAGAATAAAAAAGTAGTCAATGATCAAATAACTTTTCATTTCCTTTCAATTTTCTTTTTACATTTCTTCTGTCACTCTTCACACAATGGCCGGCTACACTCTAGAGATTACAGATGATGACAAAGTGGACAAATTAGCTTAGAATAAAAGTAAAGCTTATTCTTTTCTCTGAAGCAGTCACTTAAAAGCAAATGCAATTTTGATGACAGAATTGTTCGGATCTAATAATTCAATCCTAGAAATTCAAGAAATTGTAAGAATGATGCACTCAACAAAGCTTGTTGAATAAATCCACTTAAAAAATTCATTTTTAAAATCCTTATAAGTTCTCCTCACATGAGTTTTCAGTATTATATTCTGGGCCTAAAAAACTCTTTATAAATTCAGTGTCAAGAACACCTCCTAGAAAATAAAGAATGGGTTCAAGGAAGAAAGTTAAGCATCTGTTAGAATGCTTGCAGGCCCACTTCAGGACACAGGAAAAGCAATGCAACTGACGGAAACTTCCATAGAAGAAAATCCACTGAGAAATAAGGGCTTTAAGAGCCATGGTTGTTACGTTTTCATTTATGTAGGAGACAAAATATGCAGTTGTGCCAGGCAGGTCTGGAGCAAATTTGGCCTAAGACCTATCTAAGGAGCAGGAGAAATCAATACTAGAGAAAAAAAAATATTTTAGTAGTATTTTAATAGCGAGACTTCAAACACTATACAGCAGAAATAAATTATAGAAGGAAAACATACACCAAGAAAAACTCAGAGTAAAATATTTTTTAATCCTGTGGAAAACAAGTTTTAATTTGGAAATGGGTTAAACAGGTTAAGATATTTTGTGTGTAAATTTATGTCTGCCAAGATTACTTAGAATATCACTTTATTTTTACAGGTACCCATGTTAATAAATTTTGTACTTTGATATCTACAAAATTGTATTTTTGTCACTTTATTTGGCTAACGCTTTTTGTTATTGTTGTTATTTACTGCACTGTATAAAGTAGGAACTCATTTTGTTTGTTTGAAACCATACTTTTTTTTTTACTACTAAGAGAAACCCTCATGAGAGCTGGGAATTACTCTTCAAACTGCAGCAGACAGACTTTTAGGGTAAAATGGAGTCATTTATCTGTGCCTAAGCATATGTGCATACATGTGGATGAGTGTGAGTTTCAATACTTTGCTTACACACAGAGACTCTGTTCTTATTATAGGTACACTCATCTTTCCTAGTTATTTTCTTCTTACTCACAAGTAGCCAAGTTTCCTCTTCAGTTTGGAAGTATTTGGCAATAGTAAACAAGCCAGGAACAAGACACACTTACCTATTTAATCTGACTACACATATTTACTGTGAAAATTGGATGCAAGTAAATGATTAAAAGAATAAAGCCACATGGTAGGAAAGTGTCCTGGGAAGGGTGCCATTCCGGTCCAGCCATCCCAAGGTCCCCTGAAGACAGGTCACTTGGGGACGTGAGCATCCTCACCTTAGGGGAACCCAGCCTGGTTCCACAAAGCCATAGATCTGGGTGGCACCAGAGTGGCTGTTAAACTCAACCAAAAGTAAGGCCTATTGTGGTGATGCTGTCAATTAAGATTCTTTTCCTAAAATAATTTTGTAAAATAGAAATGAATGCAAATCAGTCTCTTCTAGCAGCTAACTATTAGACAGTTTTACCACCCACTCCTGTGCACCACTATTTCAGAACTCGGCGGCAGAGGGAGGTGGTTGGAGGATTATATAACACTAATTTTGTAGCTAAGCTGTAATTCGTGAAGTTTCTATGTTCATCCTAGAGATTCATTTCCATAGTCAGCCCATGAGAGTGCAACATAGTGGGCCATAAATAATGAGGTGATATGATTACTTCTTAAGAAAACAAAGAGAGACTTCCAATTACTATTCTACAGCTTGCTTTTTGCAAAGTTACATTCTATCGTTTAAGAAAATGCATACTGAATCTGCCATCATCCATTAGATGACACCAATGGTAATTAGAATGTAGCCTGACCTTGCCAAACTGTCGGCATCTGCAACTCAAAATCTCCTGGTATTTTCTACATCAAGTTTGCTATCACCCAAGCTCTGCCCTGTACTCCATAATCCTGTAAGTACCTGTCCTTAGTTGCAGAAGGACATGTTTACCCTCTTCCAAACACCCAAAAGCAGGTTGTCAGAATTTTTAACGACCTTACAATCCACATATTCGACCTTGAGTTTCTTGGAGGAGCAACTCTATCTTGAACCTCTTTGTATGCACTTTGAGTGTGTAATAGTCTAGTTTATTCTAGTGAAAAAATGCCACTGTGAAGAAATGATGGAAAAAATTCAAATAAGAGTAAATACTGGCCTATTTGTTTATAACAGTTTCAAGATGTCAATGAACGTATTGACACCAGCCAAGTAACCAAAAGTATATGGGATAAAGTTACTTTCCTACCACAAAGACCAAAAACTTAACACCTACTTCAGAAATTCCAGAGCCTGGTACAAAATCCAGGTACGTGGCTTGCAATTCATGTATTTGCCATTTTTAAGCATGAGGGACCCTGCAGTAAATAAGACAAACAAGATACCTCATGGATCATCTCTTTAAAAATTGTGGCTGGCAAGGCATAAATGCTTAAGGGGAAGGATACCCCATTCTCCATGATGTGAGTATTTCACTTTGCATGCCTGTATCAAAACGTCTCATGCACCCCATAAATATACACTACTATGTACTCACAAAAAATAAAAATTCTAAAATTTTAAATAAACAAAATATGGGTAACTGTCAGCTCAAAGTTAAAAAAAAAAAAGGAAAGAAGAAAAAAAAAGGAAAGTGGTGGCAGGAAGAGAAACAGAAAAAAATTCTCCAAAAATTATGTATGACAGAGAGTGACAGCTGTAATGAAGATGATGAAAAGGTAGAGCAAGGAAGTAAGATGGACAAGGAAGCAGGTAGAGAGTTAGGGAAAGCCTTGCAGAATGTGACTTTCTGATCCAGATAGAGGGCAGGGGCAAGACCTGGGAGGAGCTGGGAGAAACCTTGAGTGCTGAGGAGCAGCAAGAATCCCTTTGGATGAATCCCTTTGTATCCACTCAGGTGTTTCATATTCCAGGTCATTATAGTGAAGAATCACCACTGCAAACTAATGATGGAACATTCAAACAGGAGCAAAGCCTAGTCTGCTTGTTTACAAACATTTCAAAGCCCCTGAGCAAAGAGCATGCCTGGGAGCTCCAGGAGCACCTGCAGGGTCCATGGAGCCATGCAGGCCAAGAGAAAGTGTCAGTGGCAAAAGAGGCAGTCACGGCAACATGCCAGGGAAAGCTCACACAGGGCCTTGCAAACCGGGTTAAGAAATTGAGATTTTGTTTTTCTAAGTGTCAGGAAAGGCCACTGGAGGTTTCAAGCAGGAGAGGGATACCACAGGATCGATAGAATTCTAATGAGAGAAGGTCACACCTTGATCTAAGGTAATTACTGGGCAGATGGCAGAAAGAAGTCTGATCTAGAACATGTTTTGAAGGTAACTCCAACAGGATTTACTGGTGCTTGAATCTTGTGCGGGGGATATCAAATCTCCAGGATTCGAGGTATGAAAACTGCATTAAGCGTGGTACTGCTCTCTGAGGCAGAACAAAGTGGAGAAGGTGCAAGTTGTGGAGGAGAGGGTGATGAAGAATAAATTCCAAGTTGTGATCCGGATATGTCAGCTGTGAGATGCTAAGTTGGCAGCCTGACATCTGGAGGAGAGGGAGAGTGGCAGAGTGAAAGGAGCTGGAGATACAAGTTTGTGTTTCATGAGTAGACAGATGACATCTAAAGCTCTGGGACCAGAGCTAGAGAGGAGGCCAAGCGTGGCTACCTTTGATAATTCTGATCTTTGCAGAGTGGGAAGGGGAGGAAGGGTCATCAAAAACTGAACAGTGAGAACTACCAGGCAGAGAAGAAGCAAGAAATCAAGGGAGTTGTGGTTCCTGGAAGCAAAGCCAAGAAAATGTCCCAAGAAGGAAGGAACAGTGCACTGTGTCCAAGACTGCGGAGAGACCAAGTAAAAGAAACTGTGGCTTGTCATCATGTACGATGGTGATTTTAGTGGGAGTAGGGAAGAAAGCCCGCATTTGAAGGCGATCTAAGTACTTTCTCACATAGTCTGCATTTTAAAACTTTCAGTACCCAGAGCCTGTAGATCGAGCATACATTTATATCATCACACCTCTTAGACCAACCGTGAAAAGAGAATTCAGGAAGAGGACGTCCATGGAGATGCAAGTATTAGCAGGACTTACTGAGTGTCATGTGTCTCTATATGAAAAGGAGTCAACTGCATCCTGGGGAACTCTGAGAGGAATCTAGTATTCCTGAAAAGAAGGGAGGATGAACAAAGAAGGAAAAGTTATTATTTAATTCTACATTTCAATAATTCAGATTAAAGGGGATGAGAGCAGGGTCTGATCATTACACAGTCATGGATCTGAATATGCAAGATTATCTCTATATTTTATAACTGTGTACAGAACTTACTATGTGTCCTCAATAAATATATTTGATGGCCATAACCTGACAAGAACACAGTTAAAGTAGGGAAATGCTCCACGATGATTTACAGCACTCATGTAAAAAGTGCTGCGGCATTTTCCTATATCTTCCTTAAGGCAAACAACGGCAACAGCAGAGGCCATTTTTTAACTTTTTATTTAGATTGTTTCTATAGACTCACAGATGATTGTAAAGAAATGTGCAGGGAAGTCCTGCCCACCCTTCGCTCAGCTTTCCTCCATGCAAATACCTAGCATAACTATAGTGCAATACCAAGGTCAAGAAACTGACATGGATACAATCCACAGAGCTGATTCAGATCTCACCATCTATACATGCACTCATTTGTATCTGTGTCTGTGCAATTTTATCACATGAATATCCTCATGTAATGACTACCACAATCAAGATACTCCCTCTTGTCAACACAAGACACTCTCTTTTTACCAGTTTATAGCCCCACTTCTCCTACCATCCCTGACTCCTGGAAACCACTATGTCCTCTGTCTCTATTTGTTTTTTCATGAAGTCATATTATTTCATGAATGCCACATCATCTGACGATACAGTATTTATCCTTTTGAGACTGGCTTTTTCTACTCAGCATAAACGTCTTGTCATTCATCTAAGTTGTTGCATGCATGGAGAGTTTTTCATTGCTGAGTAGTATTCCATGGTATGCATGTACCACAGCTCATTTAACCATTCACCTACTGAAGGACAAGTGAGTCATTTCCAAGTTTTGGCTTTTACGAACAAAGCTAATACGAACATTTGTGTACGAGTTCTTGCATAAAAATAAATATTTCTATCTCCAGGATAAATGCCCCAAAGTGTAACTGCTAGGTCACAGGGTAAATCAATTTTTCATTTTGAAATGAATTGTGGATGCAGAAACAATTTTGAATCTTATCTCACTAGATAGAAGCTGGTTTTGTGGTGTACCACTTACTTTTTCTTTCCTCTCAAATATTTCTTCCCAACATCTACTATCCTAAATAGGCTGCCCTTCCTTGACTCTGGCCTCAGTCATTGAGAGAGCTAATAGTCTCACTGCCTCCAGGCTTTCCTTGCTCTCACAGTCTAGAACAATGATCTAGAAATTAACTTCCAGCGGAAGAAATGGTGTTAACCCATCAGTCCCTGATGTGGCTTTAGGAACCACTTCCACGCCAGTCCTGCTGCTTGCTCTCTACATTGGAACCACACAGAGTTTCTTAATTATTTAACAGGCATTGTTTTCTCTCACCACTATGTCATTGTATAATATTGTTTCTTCCCCACATATTTCTTTTGTGCCACTGATTTGACCAACCAAACACATGGACAAGTGGCAACATGTGCTCACATGAACAGCTCAAAAGCATGTTTGTAAGCTAAGAAAGAGGAACAAGAAACCAATATTCTTAGATGGGGTTAAAGAAGTATGGAGAGGAAATACCATTTGAAATCAAATCCTCAACTGTCAATCAAAATACTTACCATTTGAAATCAAATCCCCAACTGTCAGTCAACAACCTTCTCTGATTTCCTAAATCTGGGTCAAGTGACTCCTCTATGTCCCATGGAGACACATAGAATGGTGCTTATCACAGTTGACTATAAGTGCCTCAGCATGTTCTACTAGACCTGCACCCTTCAACGTTGTAGCTGCTTCCCGCATGTAACTACTGAACACCTGATATTTGGATTACCCGCTAGTCAAAGTTGCAAAGTTGCGACATGCTGGAACTGTAAAATATACACCATAATTTGAAGAGTTAGAACCAAGAAAGAGAAACATTTTCATGATACCAGTTTTCAAACATATAGGGATATGTATGATTTAAATTAATTTCACCTTTTTATTTATAGCTTTTTAATGTGGCTATAAGAAAATTTAAAATTACATGTGTGGTTCATAATATATTTTTACTGCACACACTACATTAGATTATTGCCTCTCCATGGATATATACACTTTTCTTTACCAGTTTATGTTCTGCACCCAGAATAGTGCCTAAATATTGAAAGAAAGTAAGAAAACAAAGACAGAAGAAAAGAGGGCAGGAAGGCGGGCAAGAAGGAAGAAAGGAAGAAAAAATTCTAGGTTGATGAGATTTCTAAAACTAGGAATGATTCGACATATATAAGTTTAAGTTGCCAAATGCAGAATAAGAGATTCTTCACTTTTCTCTTACTTTTCTGCCACAACTAAACTGACAAGTGGTTGACTTAGTCAGGAAATTGAGCTTAGAGAGGTTGATGCTTTCGCACCATATCCCTGGGAAAATTAAGAAATAATTTCTTTTATGAAAGACTTTCGCAAACTGCATTAGAGAGCTAAATAGTGAAAATCTACCAAGCACTTTTATCCAGTTTGGTCAGAAGTTGCCCTCACATATAGCTGAGTGCCTATCTGGATGTGGAATCCCAGCTGCTGGGAGCTCTGAAGTTGACCCCACGTCCTGCCTTAGACAGATGCCAAAGGATTACTGGAATGCCAGAGATGGGTTTCCTTCCATTGTTCCCACCTTCCCTGTGTTATTTTTAAATAATAATGAACCAAGATGACTCATGCACAGCCTTGCAGGAAAGGAACAAACCTAAGTGGCATTAATGTACGGTTTGCAGACTCAGCTTTTAAGAAAAATCAGCCCACCCTGCTTCTGTGTCTCTTTGCAAGACTTTCTTTCCACCTCTGTCTTCAAGTCTAGAGAAGGACTCCACCACATCTGGCCATCAGCAGGGACAGGTGAGAGAGACACACACCACTTTCTCTTTAATTGTTATTTGGTTTTAAGAAAGTCCTTAAATAAGGATGTCCCCAGTATTTACTCTTCGTATTTCTTTAGCCCCATCTAAGAATATCTGCTTCTTGTTCCCCTTTCTTACCTTTAAACATGCTTTTGAACTGTTCACGTGAGCACATATTGCCACCTGTCCATGTCTTTGCTACCTGTGGCCACGGTTGTCATGTGTTCACCAAAACCTGCTTCCTTTTCACCTGGGCTAGAAAATACTTCTTAAACTTTCTAGTTAGATGTAGCCATTAGTCTTTGCCAATCAAATACAGGCCACTTCCATATCTGGCTCATATGAACTTTCCCAAGTCATCTTCCATCCTCCATCCTACCATGAATAGAGGACCCAGCAGGGACCTCTGAGGCCCTAGGGGTGGGAGAGCCATGAGTTGCAAGAGCCTCGTGTTCTGAAGCGCTGCCCAGATGGTCACTAGCTGAACAGTCACACGGCACAGTTGTGTAAATCCAGCCCTGCAATAATTGGGAAGAAAGCCCACATTCTTGCTGAGCCTCTACTCTAGAGGATGTGGATGAAAGAGTTCTGATGTGTTGATTACTGCTGACTGACATTGGTAGGAATCCAAGAAAGACACAAGCACCAACGAGGATCGGCTGACTTTCCAGCAGAGATCAGAGGAAAGAGCCACGTATGGTAGGAAAAGCTACCTGCAAAGAGAAACAGCTAAGGTACACACTGGGCTACAACCACGAGGGCCCAGCAAAACTTTTCAGTGAAACAAGGGATCTCAGCAAAGGTCAAATTAGGAGTGTCACCAAAGTCTATTATTTCAAATTAAGCTGTCATTACACTGAGTCATGGGGCCAAAAAAGCCACAGAACAAATTGGGCTTGATGATTACATGTAGAAACAAATGCCAGGCATGGTTATTAAAGCATGGGGAATTAACTAGAAGCAAATCCATGTGATACCTACTGAATTTTGAGAAAATGTTATGGACCAAGAAACTTTAAATCCAGTTCTTACTCTTTCTGCTTTTTGATGCTTAAAACAACTTCTAGGACCCAAAACTCACCTGTTCAGAAGGAAACAATACTATTGGGTGGGTGCAAAGGTAATTACTTTTAATGGTGAAGACTGCAACTACTTTTGCACCAACCTACTATCTCTACAATCTTAGAGAGAACCTACCATCATCACTCAGATGTGGTCATGGGGAATAAGAGGCAAAGGACACAAAATAAGAGAGAGGGGCTCCCCCTAGAGAGCAGAGTCAGGGCCTTAACAAGTCATCTTGCTCCTGTGTAGAACAGGGACCGCATAACACCTGTTTAGAGGATTTCACAATGGTTGGAGACTAGGGCTTCTCTATGTATTCTATTTTTCCTTTTCCAAATAAAAGTTTTACCATCCCATATGTATCAATACACACGGGTGTGGAAGCAAGGCCCACACATCATCAGAAGATTCCAGCTTTGGCCCTCAATGCTATGAGTGGGATCTGGAGCTGTGTACACTGGGAGGTGGGAGTGTATCCTACTGTGGTCAGAAGACTGAAGTGTATGTTCTGGCTAAAAGAGTAGACCACGGCTGACACTTTTATGCATTCACAACATCATTTTCCTTCTCCTACTGAGCACATGACTCATCTGTGGGTCCCAGTCCCTTACAGAGAGGTGTAGCCATGTAATAGTTCTAGGCAGAGACTGTAGGCAGAAGTACTGGTTTCTTCTTTTAGGACTGACCCATAAAATCCTCCCACAGAGATCCTCCTCTGTCTCTCGCTCTTTTTCTCATCTACATCCAATGCATCAGAGTCAACAAAGGACCCCAGAGCTTGAGGAGACACAGGTAGAAGGTGCTCGAGTCCCTGAATCACCACATGAAAGGCTTGCTGAATCCCCACATTGTCTTGCTACATGAAAAAGAAAGAAACTTCTATGTGAATCCACTCAGATGTGGGGATATTTTACTATAACATTTGGACTACCCTAGCTAATAAAAACCTTTTTATCAAATATAACAAAGGTAATAGGAAAAGATACTGTGTAGTTGAATTCTACTCTAAAATTTTATAATTATAAAACACCTGAGTGTTCTCAGAAATCTGGAAACCAACAGAAGGGCAATTTGGTCCCTCAGAGTTTTTCCAAAGGTCTGTAATTTGTGAAAAAGTTGAGTAAGCACCCATTCCATAACAGAAATTTTCTGGTAGTCACAGAATACAAGAGGGTCCCTATCCTCAAGGTGCTCACAATCTAGTAAAAGCCACTTTATGTCCACTTAGATAATTAAACTTATTATGCAGGTATTTTCACTTCCAAAATCTCTGTCATAATAACAGACAAGGATATAAGGTTAAGAAAATTTCTTTTCCAAAAACATGAGCACGTTGCAAACTAAACTTACTGAAATTTCAAACCCTTTCACATTCTCTCAATATCATCTTGCAAAGTAGACAATAAATGATCAAAGGACAAACATCAGAAAGAAGAGAGAGTCTACATAAGAAAATTATCCGCTCAGTAAAGAATGTTGATTTCTTTTCCAGCTGACCCTTCCCAGGACATTAGTCAATCACATACTAAAGTGATTATAAAGCTCTAGAACTGCATAGAATTTTAAGAATGATGCAAAAGGGTTAAGTGACTAGACCAAGTCTGCCAGGCTAAAAAACGATCCAGCTAAGACGAAAAGCCAAGCTAATTCCAAAGTTTGCATTTCCATTAGAATGGTTGTAATCCTATCATCTCTTTGTGCTACTGAAACTATTAGCAATTTTCATACCATCTCGAGCAATTATCATCAAGAAAGCCAATTCTTATTTCCTACTCTCCTTAGGCAAATCATGGACCCAAACTCTGTATGCATGTAGAAAATCCTAATCTTTTTTATTCCAGTGCCTTACATCGGAGAAAATAAAGAATCTTATGTCAGCTGCTTAGTCTACATTTTAATCAACCCAGAGATTTTCCCATGCCCTGATTGCAAATACTGTATTTCAGCCTCCTGCACATTTGAACATCCTATTCCATTTTATATTCTGCTGCACATTTTGTTCCATGACTTCAAAATCCTAGTTCAAGTATTTCCAAATAGAAAAGAGCAAGGAAATGTTTTAGGCAGAAGCATTAACCTGCGACCACAAAAAAACTGTTTGCGCTGAAGCCAGAGGTGATGTAAGAATATTACCATCCTCTTGTAGAAAGAATAAGAAATAGTGAAACGCAAAAAGGTAGACAGCCTAGCGGGGATTGGGTTGGGGTGGGGATTTGCTTACACGTGGGCTTTTCACTTGCAGGTGAAATGTTTTCACTTATTGTCCATCAGAAGAATGAGGAGTGCTTTTATACTGGGAAGGAAACCTGGAACAAAGGCAGAAAAGTTGCCTTAAAGCCATGTTAAACATGGCTACTTGAATATTTAGGGTGTAAATGCACAGAGAAACATATAGAGTTGTTAGTGCCCTTGATTAACTTAAATAGTTAATATTATACATGACAAAGACAAAAGCAGCTCACATACTGTTTTATCTTCTTCTGCATCCAAGCCACAGAAGGAAACCAAGCGGGGAACACAGCCTGCAGGACCTCAGAGGTTGAGCCTGCTGTGAGGGCAAATGCGTGATTCTGGGAGTCCAACCTGCCTCTGTCCGACCCTGGGCCTCAGCTTTTTCCCTACAAACCGAGAGACCTAGAATTGATGCTTATGGTCAGGGTTTGTTTCAGTTCTAATGTTCCATGAATCACTACCAATGTATTCTTTCCAAATTCAGGAAGACTCTTGCTCCAGTTCAGGAATTGCATATTTTAGTTACTTCTTATTAATTTTTTGGAACATACCTTCAATGGCTCTTCTAAACTGTTGTGTTTTCTCTTGTTTTAACAGCATGCTCCTTCTCTCTGGGATCTAAAATTGCCTTGATTACTAAGTAATTTGGCTTCTAATTGGTTACAAATGAGAAGGCTGCTTTTGTTTGATCCTTGGAATTGGGGTCACGTTGGGCCAGCAGAGTCAACATTTCACCTGCCCTTCCCGCCTTCGCCTCATCCCTCACTCCCCATCACTGGCAGCTGTTTTCTGTTTCTTGTGTCCTACATCTTTGCCTTGGATAATTCTCACCCTGGGCCCCAACTCTCCAACTTCCCGCTCCCCATCCCACCTCCCACATACACTTATTCACCTCAGCCCACTAAACACAGCCCCTCCATCCACCCACCCCTATTCTATTGCTGACATGAAAAGGAAAATTAAAATCTAAAAAACCTTCCTTTCCAAACCTGTGCCAGTCTCTCCTCCCACCATCTTCTAACCTGAACTAACACAATTTTCCCATGATAGCACCACCTTCCTCACAACTGTTTCCAACATAATTTCCTCCACAGTGTCCCAAGCTCATGACCTTAGGAAGGGACCCAAAGCATTGCTATTTCCAGATCATGATTTCACCACTATCACTCTACAAAGCAATTGTAGTCAAAAGTCAACACCATCCAGTTCAACAATCCAGTGTGCACCCCCACATTATACAACCCCATTGTCACCAGTCACCTGTCATTCAAAAGTCTCTGCTGCAGGTGTCTGTAGGGCCAGAGAGAGGAAGCTTCCCTTCTGCCCTCTGAAGGGTCCCTGAAATAAACTCCTAATAGACAGATCAACAGGAGAAAAAGGTATACAAATGTATTGACATTCATGCGGCCGTCACAGAGAAGATAAGTGATAGCCAACAACTCAATGAGATTTGAAAGTTTATATAGCCTTCTTCATGGAGGAGAGGAAAATGGAGGCAACCTAGAGAGAGTACATGGTCTAAAAACATTTTTTTTAAAAAAAGCATCCTTAAAAGAATAGGTACTACCCTGTCTAGTTGAGATGTCAATTTCCAGTCTCTTCAAAGTTAGACTATGATTCTTGATGCCTGCAACTCTCCCCCAGTAGATAAGCCGCCCAGGGAGTGTTTTCGTGACAGTTGGCTTCCTTCTAAAGAATCTGCCTTTAATCAGATGAGGGAAATTCAGGAAAAGCCCCTCCGTGCATTTGCTGTTTTCCAAATGCCTTCAGTTTGAAGTAATCAACAAATGTAGCATAATTTGAGACACTATTTTCTGGATTCCTTCATGCTCATAGTTAACTTCTCATAAGATTCACAAAGAGCATTTGTGGAAAATTCTAAACAAGGCTCTCGAATGAAAGGACCTGATAATCTGTGTTTTCAACTATTGCTGATACAATTCTTATGATCAGGTAAAAAATAGTGTTACTGCCTTTTGTAATAGGCTTAAACACATACAGGTTAGCTGCTACATATTAGCTATTCAGCCTATAGCAAGTCCTATAAAAATGTTCTCAATTGCTTAATATTTAAAATAGGAAAAAACTATAAAAACTAAAATCTTTTTTTTTTTTAAACCCGCTGGATATAGTGGTGTGTCTCTGTAATCCCAGCTACTTGGGAGGCTGAGGCAGGAAAATTTATTGGGTCCAGGAGTTCTGGGCTGTAGTGAGCTATGTCGCTGAGGTGTCTGCACTAAGTTTGGCATTAACACAGTGACCTCCAGCAGTGGGGGACCAGCAGGCTGCCTAAGGAGGGATGAACCATTTGAGGATGAAAATGGAGCAAGTCAAAACTCCTGTGCTAATCGGTAGTGGGATTATGCACATGAATAGTCACTATACTCCAGCCTGGGCAACAGAGAAAGACTCCATCTCCTAAAAATAAAAATAATAAATAAATAAAATAAAATCGAGTTAATATTAGTGTCCTCATCAGTCTAATGTGAGAATTAATATTTTACAAATTGCTCAACGTGATGCCTGATAACGAATCATGACCACCGCTCCCATCCCCCAACTGCTAGTCATTATCACCCATTCAAGAAGGTCTCAACAAAGGCCTCAGAAGCCACAGCGATCCTCTCCTCACAGCCCGGTCTTTGGCCTTTTCAACACTAAAGAGTCAAACCTCCAATCTCTTTCAGTTTCAAAGGTCCAACTTTGACCTTTGTGAGGCAGACACTAAAGATTTAAGAAAGAGAATTACGAAGAGGCAATCAAATTCAGTAATGAAAAGGACACGGTTTACAGCCAGCAGACATGCATTTGAAATACTGGCTTTGCCAATTAAAGCCAGTTACCTTAGACAAACTTTAGGTTTTTATGTCCCGGTTTCCTCAACTGTACAACGATGGTAAATTTGCTTCAATGAGTTGTAAGAATTAAGTCAGATGTTTATATACAGTATGTATCAGGCATTAAGAAGATGGTAGCTAGGATATTGCTGATGGACTTGATGACACAGGAGTGTTGGGGAAACATAATTAAAAAGAAAATGTCCTGTCAAATCAGAAACCCTCTCCACAAAGGTGAAAAAGAAAGAAAATAACTTCGCCATTTAATCATCATCTAACTAGAATGCAATGTGCATCACAGGTAATCTTCTAAGAGATTGCAAAGACAGAAGGAAATTTCACCCTTTTAGGTAACTCAGCAGACACAACCCATTCCATACATGCTCTCATGATAAGCAGTAACTAGTCTTTGAGTAAGAAAACTAGACAGCACCACTTATCACCAATAGCTCATCCTAGATTCAGGTGGGATGAATCTACTTGAGATGATCATGTGTGAGCTAACAGCTTCATGCCAAGGGGAAAAAATCTCATGTCTTTATAAGAGGAGGTAGTGTTGGAGCAAGGCACCCACCTAAGTAAAGATTCCATCCTCCCAAAAACACTGGGAGATGAGGGCTATCTTCCTTCCCAATCACATTACAAAGGAATGCTCCCAGTCCCCTGAGAAAAACATTCCCAGGCCCTCAAACTAGCAAAAAGGCTTATTTAGCTTTTTGACAGGCATTTCTAAGAGACACACAGAAAATTTACGAGTTTTCTAAAGTCAATAGTCTAACACAAAGGAGGGCCTGAGTCTCTTCCTTTATTTTCAATGAGGGAGAATTAAGCTTCCTATTTTAAAATTTGTATTTGCCCATACAATAGGTGAGCTGCAAAAAGAAGAGAAGACTTCTAAGAGGAAAGGAGAGACAAAGAAACTCAGAACAACAGGGGGCATGCTGGTCCCTCACCAGTCTCATGGCCTGAAACACATCAGCATATCAAAGTTATAACAGGTGGAGGGAATATCTGCAGAAAATTAAGAGAATAGGAATTAAGCAAAATGAAAATTGTTTGTAGAATCACCATGGAGAAAATGCCAGGGAACAGTATTCAGTAATAGTTGGTACTCAGATCCTTGTTCCAACCATCAGGTCATGCTGCTGATGCCATGGTAGACAAGAGGAACACAGTCGCTTCCTCACGGCAGCTTACAGTCTGAGAGAAAAGACATCACAGTGAAACTACAGCAATGCATTTGTGGGGTAACCATTTGACCAAGCTGCCTTGGCTGCTTTGAAAAAGGTGTAGACCATGCTTATCCAAACCGCAGCCCAGGAAGGCTTTGAAACTTTGAATGTGGCTTAACACAAATTTGTGAATTTTCTTTTTTTTTTTATTATTATACTTTAAGTTCTAGGGTACATGTGCATAACGTGCAGGTTTGTTACATATGTATACTTGTGCCATGTTGATGTGCTGCACCCATCAACTCGTCAGCACCCCTCAATTCATCATTTATATCATGTATAACTCCCAATGCAATCTCTCCCCCCTCCCCCCCCATGATAGGCCCCAGTGTGTGATGTTCCCCTTCCCGAGTCCAAGTGATCTCATTGTTCAGTTCCCACGTATGAGTGAGAACATGCGGTGTTTAGTTTTCTGTTCTTGTGATAGTTTGCTAAGAATGATGGTTTCCAGCTACATCCATGTCCCTACAAAGGACGCAAACTCATCCTTTTTTATGGCTGCATAGTATTCCATGGTGTATATGTGCCACATTTTCTTAATCCAGTCTGTCACACATGGACATTTGGGTTGATTCCAAGTCTTTGCTATTGTGAATAGTGCCACAATAAACATACGTGTGCATGTGTCTTTATAGCAGCATGATTTATAATCCTTTGGGTGTATACCCAGTAGTGGGATGGCTGGGTCATATGGTACATCTAGTTCTAGATCCTTGAGGAATCGCCATACTGTTTTCCATAATGGTTGAACTAGTTTACAATCCCACCAACAGTGTAAAAGTGTTCCTATTTCTCCACATCCTCTCCAGCACCTGCTGTTGCCTGACTTTTTAATGATTGCCATTCTAACTGGTGTGAGATGGTATCTCATTGTGGTTTTGATTTGCATTTCTCTGATGGCCAGTGATGATAAGCATTTTTTCATGTGTCTGTTGGCTGTATGAATGTCTTCTTTTGAGAAATGTCTGTTCATATCCTTTGCCCACTTTTTGATGGGATTGTTTTTTTTTCTTGTAAATTTGTTTGAGTTCTTTGTAGATTCTGGATATTAGCCCTTTGTCAGATGAGTAGATTGCAAAAATTTTCTCCCATTCTGTAGGTTGCCTGTTCACTCTGATGGTAGTTTCTTTTGCTGTGCAGAAGCTCTGTAGTTTAATCATATCCCATTTGTCAATTTTGGCTTTTGCTGCCGTTGCTTTTGGTGTTTTAGACATGAAGTCCTTGCCCATGCCTATGTCCTGAATGGTACTACCTAGGTTTTCTTCTAGGGTTTTGATGGTATTAGGTCTAACATTTAAGTCTCTAATCCATCTTGAATAATTTTTGTATAAGGAGTAAGGAAAGGATCCAGTTTCAGCTTTCTACTTATGGCTAGCCAATTTTTGCAGCACCATTTATTAAATAGGGAATCCTTTCCCCATTTCTTGTTTCTCTCAGTTTGTCAAAGATCAGATGGCTGTAGATGTGTGGTATTATTTCTGAGGACTCTGTTCTGTTCCATTGGTCTATATCTCTGTTTTGGTACCAGTACCATGCTGTTTTGGTTACTGTGGCCTTGTAGTATAGTTTGAAGTCAGGTAGCGTGATGCCTCCAGCTTTGTTCTCTTGACTTAGAATTGTCTTGGCAATGCGGGCTCTTTTTTGGTTCCATATGAACTTTAAAGCTGTTTTTTCCAGTTCTGTGAAGAAACTCATTGGTAGCTTGATGGGGATGGCATTGAATCTATAAATAACCTTGGGCAGTATGGCCATTTTCACGATATTGATTCTTCCTATCCATGAGCATGGTATGTTCTTCCATTTGTTAGTGTCCCCTTTTATTTCTCCTTGAAGTTTGTAGTTTGTAGTTCTCCTTGAAGAGGTCCTTTACATCCCTTGTAAGTTGGATTCCTAGGTATTTTATTCTCTTTGAAGCAATTGTGAATGGAAGTTCATTCATGATTTGGCTCTCTGTTTATCTGTTACTGGTGTATAAGAATGCTTGTGATTTTTGCACATTAATTTTGTATCCTGAGACTTTGCTGAAGTTGCTTATCAGCTTAAGGAGATTTTGGGCTGAGACAATGGGATTTTCTAAATATACAATCATGTCATCTGCAAACAGGGACAATTTGACTTCTTCTTTTCCTAACTGGTTACCCTTTATTTCTTTCTCTTGCCTGATTGCCCTAGCCAGAACTTCCAACACTATGTTGAATAGGAGTGGCGAGAGAGGGCATCCCTGTCTTGTGCCAGTTTTCAAAGGGAATTTTTCCAGTTTTTGCCCATTCAGTATGATATTGGCTGTGGGTTTGTCATAAATAGCTCTTATTATTTTGAGGTATGTTCCATCAATACCGAATTTATTGAGAATTTTTAGCACGAAGGGCTGTTGAATTTTGTCAAAAGCCTTTTCTGCATCTATTGAGATAATCATGTGGTTCTTGTCTTTGGTTCTGTTTATATGCTGGATTACGTTTATTGATTTGCGAATGTTGAACCAGCCTTGCATCCCAGGGATGAAGCCCACTTGATCATGGTGGATAAGATTTTTGATGTGCTGCTGAATCCGGTTTGCCAGTATTTTATTGCGAATTTTTGCATCGATGTTCATCAGGGATATTGGTCTAAAATTTTCTTTTTTTGTTGTGTCTCTGCCAGGCTTTGGTATCAGGATGATGTTGGCCTCATAAAATGAGTTAGAGAGGATTCCCTCTTTTTCTATTGATTGGAATAGTTTCAGAAGGAATGGTACCAGCTCCTCCTTGTACCTCTGGTAGAATTCAGCTGTGAATCCATCTGGTTCTGGACTTTTTTTGGTTGGTAGGCTATTAATTATTGCCTCAATTTCAGAGCCTGCTATTGGTCTATTCAGGGATTCAACTTCTTCCTGGTTTAGTCTTGGAAGAGTGTAAGTGTCCAGGAAATTATCCATTTCTTCTAGATTTTCTAGTTTATTTGCGTAGAGGTGTTTATAGTATTCTCTGATGGTAGTTTGTATTTCTGTGGGGTCCGTGGTGATATCCCCTTTATCATTTTTTATTGCGTCTATTTGATTCTTCTCTCTTTTCTTCTTTATTAGTCTTGCTGGCGGTCTGTCAATTTTATTGATTTTTTCAAAAAACCAACTCCTGGATTCATTGATTTTTTGGAGGGTTTTTTGTGTCTCTATCTCCTTCAGTTCTGCTCTGATCTTAGTTATTTCTTGCCTTCTGCTAGCTTTTGAATGTGTTTGCTCTTGCTTCTCCAGTTCTTTTAATTGTGATGTTAGAGTGTCAATTTTAGATCTTTCCTGCTTTCTCTTGTGGGCATTTAGTGCTATAAATTTACCTCTACATACTGCTTTAAATGTGTCCCAGAGATTCTGGTATGTTGTATCTTTGTTCTCATTGATTTCAAAGAACATCTTTATTTCTGCCTTCATTTCGTTATGTACCCAGTAGTCATTCAGGAGCAGGTTGTTCAGTTTCCATGTAGTTGAGCGGTTTTGATTGAGTTTCTTAGTCCTGAGTTCTAGTTTGATTGCACTGTGGTCTGAGAGACAGTTTGTTATAATTTCTGTTCTTTTACATTTGCTGAGGAGTGCTTTACTTCCAATTATGTGGTCATTTTGGAATAAGTGCGATGTGGTGCTGAGAAGAATGTATATTCTGTTGATTTGGGGTGGAGAGTTCTATAGATGTCTATTAGGTCCACTTGGTGCAGAGATGAGTTCAATTCCTGGATATCCTTGTTAACTTTCTGTCTCGTTGATCTGTCTAATGTTGACAGTGGAGTGTTGAAGTCTCCCATTATTATTCTATGGGAGTCTAAGTCTCTTTGTAAGTCTCTAAGGACTTGCTTTATGAATTGGGTGCTCCTGTATTGGGTGCATATATATTTAGGAGAGTTAGCTCTTCCTGTTGAATTGATCCCTTTACCATTATGTAATGGCCTTCTTTGTCTCTTTTGATCTTTGATGGTTTAAAGTCTATTTTATCAGAGACTAGGATTGCAACCCCTGCTTTTTTTGGTTCTCCATTTGCTTGGTAGATCTTCCTCCATCCCTTTATTTTGAGCCTATGTATGTCTCTGCATGTGAGATGGGTCTCCTGAATACAGCAGACTGATGGGTGTTGACTCTTTATCCAGTTTGCCAGTCTGTGTCTTTTAATTGGAGCATTTAGTCCATTAACATTTAAGGTTAATATTGTTATGTGTGAACTTGATCCTGCCATTATGATATTAACTGGTTATTTTGCTCGTTAGTTGATGCAGTTTCTTCCTAGCCTCGATGGTCTTTACATTTTGGCATGTTTTTGCAATGGCTGGTACCGGTTGTTCCTTTCCATGTTTAGGGCTTCCTTCAGGGTCTCTTGTAAGGCAGGCCTGGTGGTGACAAAATCTCTAAGCATTTGCTTATCTGTAAAGGATTTTATTTCTCCTTCACTGATGAAACTTAGTTTGGCTGGATATGAAATTCTGGGTTTAAAATTCTTTTCTTTAAGAATGTTGAATATTGGCCCCCACTCTCTTCTGGCTTGTAGAGTTTCTGCCGAGAGGTCTGCTGTTAGTCTGATGGGCTTCCCTTTGTGGGTAACCCGACCTTTCTCTCTGGCTGCCCTTAAGATTTTTTCCTTCATTTCAACTTTGGTGAATCTGGCAATTATGTGTCTTGGAGTTGCTCTTCTCGAGGAGTATCTTTGTGGTGTTCTCTGTATTTCCTGAATTTGAATGTTGGCCTGCCCTACTAGGTTGGGGAAGTTCTCCTGGATGATATCCTGAAGAGTGTTTTCCAACTTGGTTCCATTTTCCCCCTCACTTTCAGGCACCCCAATCAGACGTAGATTTGGTCTTTTTACATAATCCCATACTTCTTGCAGGCTTTGTTCATTTCTTTTTCTTCTTTTTTCTTTTGGTTTCTCTTCTCGCTTCATTTCATTCATTTGATCCTCAATCACTGATACTCTTTCTTCCAGTTGATCGAGTCGGTTACTGAAGCTTGTGGATTTGTCACGTATTTCTCGTGTCATGGTTTTCATCTCTGTCATTTCATTTATGACCTTCTCTGCATTAATTATTCTAGCTATCAATTCTTCCACTCTTTTTTCAAGATTTTTAGTTTCTTTGCGCTGGGTACGTAATTCCTCCTTTAGCTCTGAGAAGTTTGATGGACTGAAGCCTTCTTCTCTCATCTCGTCAAAGTCATTCTCTGACCAGCTTTGATCCATTGCTGGCGATGAGCTGCGCTCCTTTGCAGGGGGAGATGCGCTCTTATTTTCTGAATTTCCAGCTTTTCTGCCCTGCTTCTTCCCCATCTTTGTGGTTTTATCTGCCTCTGGTCTTTGATGATGGTGACGTACTAATGGGGTTTTGGTATAGGTGTTCTTCCTGTTTGATAGTTTTCCTTCTAATAGTCAGGACCCTCAGCTGTAGGTCTGTTGGAGATTGCTTGAGGTCCACTCCAGACCCTGTTTGCCTGGGTATCAGTAGCAGAGGTTGCAGAAGATAGAATATTGCTGAACAGCGAGTGTACCTGTCTGATTCTTACTTTGGAAGCTTCCTCTCAGGGATGTACTCCACCCTGTGAGGTGTAGGGTGTCAGACTGCCCCTAGTGGGGGATGTCTCCCAGTTAGGCTACTCAGGGTCAGGGACCCACTTGAGCAGGCAGTCTGTCCGTTCTCAGATCTCAACCTCCATGTTGGGAGATCCACTGCTCTCTTCAAAGCTGTCAGACAGAGTCGTTCGCGTCTGCACAGGCCTCTGCTGCTTTCCCTGTTGTTTTTTTAGCTGCGCCCTGTCCCCAGAGGTGGAGTCTACAGAAACAGGCAGGTTTCCTTGAGCTGCTGTGAGCTCCACCCAGTTGGAGCTTCCCAGCGGCTTTGTTTACCTACTTAAGCCTCAGCAATGGCAGGCGCCCCTCCCCCAGTCTCGCTGCTGCCTTGCGGTTAGATTGCAGACTGCTGTGCTAGCAATGAGGGAGGCTCCGTGGCTGTGGGACCCTCCCGGCCAGGTGTGGGTATAATCTCCTGGTGTGCCCGTTTGCTTAAAGCGCAGTATTGGGGTGGGAATTACCCGATTTTCCAGGTGTTGTGTGTCTCAGTTCCCCTGGCTAGGAAAAGGGATTCCCTTCCCCCTTGCGCTTCCCAGGTGAGGCGATGCCTCGCCCTGCTTCAGCTCTCGCTGGTCCGGCTGCAGCAGTTGACCAGCACCGATTGTCCGGCACTCCCCAGTGAGATGACCCCAGTACCTCAGTTGAAAATGCAGAAATCACCGGTCTGTGTCGCTCGCGCCAGGAGTTGGAGACTGGAGCTGTTCCTATTCGGCCATCTTGCTCCGCCCCTAGATTTTCTTTTCAAATTTGTGAATTTTCTTAAAACATTATGGTATTTTGCGTATGTGTGTGTGGGTTTTTTTGTTTTGTTTTATTTGTTTTTTTTTTTTTTTTTTTTTGAGACAGAGTCTCGCTCTGTCACCCAGGCTGGAGTGCAGTGGTGCGATCTTGGTTCACTGCAAGCTCCGCCTCCCAGGTTCCCGCCATTCTCCTGCCTCAGCCTCCCGAGTAGCTGGGACTACAGGCGCCGCCACCTCCTCCAGCTAATTTTTGGTATATTTAGTAGAGACAGGGTTTCACCATGTTAGCCAGGATGGTCTCAATCTCCTGACCTCGTGATCTGCCTGCCTCAGCCTCCCGAAGTGCTGGGATTACAGTCGTGAGCCACCGTGCCCAGTCCTGTGTGATTTTTTTTAAAAGTTCATCAGGTATCATTAGTGTTAGTGTATTTTATGTGTGGCCCAAGACAATTCTTCTTCCAATGTGGCCCAGGGAAGCCAAAAGTTTGGACACCCCTAGTGTAGACATTAATGATGGATTGCACAAAAGATTGAGGTTGGATTAGACCTTGAAAACCTATAGAAGGATACAAAAATGACTAAGCTTTTTGTATTTTTAGACATTTGTTTTTCCCTGCGATCAAGTCTGATGCCACAGAGAAAGCATAAAGATAAAAGACATCAAAAACCCACTCTGACTAGATATTGAACCCAATTTATTTTCCTACTACCAGCCATGAACATTTTTTTTGTCCTCTCATGAGTGATTCAGTAATATGCTACTTAGGTAGTAGAAATTAGGTGGAATCTTTCATGGTATTTCTACAAGACAATTAAGGTTTGAATCATAACCCTTCACCAAGTGTGGCTATTCTTCATCTTCTTTGTTTAAAAAATTCATGTCAGGTGATTAAACTACGCTGACTATTAAAGGCAATCTAAAATTAATTGTAATACTATAGGGCCACAGTCACCTGCATTCTTGGATAACTGGATATTTGACTGTGTTCTTCTAATCTGTTTTGTTTGCAAGAGATTCCAAAATGCCCACAAGCCTTACGAGTTTCTAGGTTCCTTATTATACCTTCAATCATGACAACATTGAATCATTGGCTTGCTCCACTTTGTTCCGTTCTAGCATCTGGTGAAGAAATCAGAAAACAATAAATAAAAGAAGAGCTTAAAGAGCTTAAGACATTTCCCTAACATGCCAGACTCTAGGTGTTACCTCAGCCTTCAAATCCAGAATCGGAGCTCTGACTATTACATGAAGGGGCAGGACAGACAGAGGAGATACTGTGACCTGGAACTACACACCAATCGCTTGGCAAGAGCCACAGTGATGTTATCCCCCACTAAAGATCCCTGGTGCGGATCAACCTCCCTCCTTCTGATTGGAGGAAAAGGCAGAGCTTCACTTCTGCGTGTCCTTGTTTTTGCCTTTGGTTCCTAAAGTTTCATTGACAAACGTGCTGTTTAAAAACTTTCTCCTCCCACCCCAATAACTGAATGTTATTGAAAACATGCTCATTTTCTCTTCATTACATTTACCAAAAATATACTCTTCAAAATCAGCACTTTGTATTAAAAAGACACGATTTTAAAATCACACTATGTTAGTGCGAACACTAAATCAGAATTCAGTGTTTTAGCCTAAGTTTTAACAGTAACTCCTTATTTGATCTTGAGTAATTTTATTTAATTTCTCTGTCACGATTTTCTAGCTTCTAAGGTTTCTGTCAATCTGATACTAGGTTGTAAGTTTTGACTTATGAAGCTGAAAGTTCTGTAAGGGCTAGGACTGCTTCTTTTTATAATATAATATTTTATTTTATATAATATTTGTGTTTATATCATTCGTCCTTTCAATTACCTCAACCTACACATAGGAAATGTGCTGTCTACATTTTGAAATGAGGTAAGGCAGGCTAGCTGCAGAGATCAATTGAGTGAATGGATTTGAGATCATTTTGAACATCATAAATTGATTTATACCTATTAGGTCTTATTCTGAAAAGCATCACTGTGACATTTCAGGAGAGTACATTACCTTGGAACTAGCCGATGGACCAGCACACCAAAATGTCTAAGGGGTATATTGTTATAAAAGAGAATTTATTTCTGCACACTGATGCACTTGTTAAAATGTGTTCACAAAGACAATCAAAATGGAAGATATGTGAAGTGATTTTCTCTGGTTCAAAAGTTATGCCAACTTTCCATTCTCAAAGGTCAAATGAATCAAGATGCTGTGTGCCAGCACATTGTCATTAGTATGCACTCGAAGTCCAAGTACTATTAGTGGCATTTGGGTACAGATTGCTCACTGATCGCTTTTAACAAGCCACATGTCGGGAATGTGAGCCTCTCTATTTTGTTATGTTTCCTTTTATCTTTGGGAGAGTTGCATTTCATCCAGCATTTTAAGAACAATTCTTTTACATACTTGCCTCCAAAATTAGATTCCTATAATCCTATTTCTTTTTTTCTATTGAATTGCTATTTGTCTAGATTAAAAATTCACCTAACTAAGATGTTTGCCAAGAAAGAGCTCAAATTTCTAATAATTAGGAAACGGAAACAGAATTATTAGTGCCAGAATTAAAAATGTAACCTGATTTTACAATAGAGTTTGTTCAACCTTTGCATTTTAAAGGAATTTTACAATAGTGCTCCAATTTGTAGCCTAGTACATAACTACTCTAAGATTTTCCATCCAGAACAGATGCTGGGAAAGCATTCCTTTGACTTAGTTTACCACTGTCCAGTGCCTTGTTATAATTCCACACACAGTGTATGCTCGAGAAATATATGAAAAGCATGAGGATGCTCTCTGCATTTACTTCAAGCACATGCTGGGACATGCAACAAAAACGTGTGCCTTTGAAAGCTACAGCCAGACTTATATTTTAGATACATTCTTACAGAATGAGTGATGTAGTGATCTCTAAATAGAAAGAGAAATGGGAATGTGATATGAAAGATCAGGATAAAAACAGTTTTAAAAAATTTGTTCCTGTACTCAAAGAGAAGGAAACAAAATAAACTGAGGATAGTGACTTAATACACATTTAATACCATCTTTACTTCTAGATGGAATAGATTGAATGTTCTATTCACATGCTATAACAAATTTAAAGGCAGTATAATTCTGTATTCAAAAAATAGACAGCAGGTCATATTAAAACTATACTGAATTTTCATACCAGAAAAGAATAAACATATATAGAAGCAGGAAAAAAAATGTGTAAGCAGGAAAAAAAATGGACCCAGAGAGACCTGACAAGTGTTATAGGAATAAAAATCTAACTGATCTTTTGAATTTTAAAGACAAAGACTTTGAATATGAGTTCGTATTTATAAAACCACAAGCCAAGGTATAGATATCACTTTTTTGTTTTGGGAAGAGATATTTCAATATCCAAATTCTCCTGTGTCCCACATGAATTTGCTGATGAAAATGGAGGAAGGTGACTTTCCCCAGAGTCCCTCCAGTTCCCTAACATGCAACTTTTAGTGAATATTTTCCTGGGTCAGTGGAAATGTCTAAATGAGCTCAGAAAAGTCTTCAGGCCAGAAGACTCATGGACTTGCTCCATACTGGGAGATGACTAGAATTTTGATGAGTCAGATTTCAAGGATTCATGGCTTATGATGCTTTTCTTATGGCTTTTCTACCCTAAACATTTCTTTCTATTTGATGTCATAAAAGATATCTGAAGTGTATTAAGCAATTTTGCTGCAATAACAAATAGCCCCCAAAATCTCAGTGATTTATAGCAACAAAGGCTTTTCTTTCTCACTTGTGGCTTTGTGGTTCAGCTAAAGGCCATGATCCATGGTAAAGGCAGGATTCGGATCTATTCCATGTATATGACATCCTGAGATCCAGGACAAATGCGAAGTGGATACCTAGGACATACTCCTCTCATGCAGAGGACAAGAGCACAGAAGGCCAAACCAAATCACACAAGCACATTCAGAGCATCCACCCCGTGCCTCGCTGTCACACCCATTCACATTCCAGTGCAGGTTGCATGGCCAGGCCAACATCACCAAGGCAGGAAAACCTGCTCCTTCCACATGAAGGAGGACTGAATATTTGCTGAAAAAAAATACAATCAAGCATAAAGTGGTTCTAAAGAGCATGCTGATATCTTTATATCATCTTGCTGTTAATTAATAAAAAACGCCTTATTCTTTATTTCACACTGCTGCCCACTCTTCTGGGCCACAGCAACCACGGAGTGACCCTTGACATGGGTTTGCAGAAAGCCAAGGTTCAGAGATAAGCTCGGTTCTTCTATTGTCTCACTTAATGCTTAAGGCATCCCAATGAGGCAAGCGTTGTAACCCACGTTGCACGGTGACTTCTGAAATTGCTCACCAGTTAGAGAATGCTATGTGAACACAGGGCAGAGTCAGATCCACACTCAGGCCTATCTGATTCCAGCACCTCCTCTGTGAATCCCTCCACTCTGCATCCCTGACTACATCATACTGTCTTTATGCTGTACTACAAGTCAGAGCTCATCACCTCTCGCATCTGTTATAATTAAGTAAAAGACCCTAACTTGTTCTCAGACCACAGATTCATGCATGTACTCAGAGACACAGAGAATCAATTTAAATATTTAGTGATAAACAGTGTGACTAAACCAACAAAAGATGCCAGGAAACTAAATCTGCCTCTACCAAAAATCCAAAATACAATCTTTACGACCTCTGTCTTTGTTTTCTGCACTCCAATTTGCTGCCTGAAATATAAGACTAGCAAAGAGTCTCAGGACCAAATTTAGCCAGGCTGCACTTTCTGAGATTGTGAAGTTGCAGGGAATCGAGGCTGCCATTCATAATCATTAGTTACAGAATTCTTACTCTGCAGCTCAGGACAGACTCACATTTCGTCGTTCCCTTGCCTCTGCTGTATTGGAAGAAGTGACAGCCAGGTCACAGAGAAAGTCCTTTTTATTCATTTTGTCCAGATCTAGAAAGTACTGAGTCTCCCTAAATCAGCAGTTTTATTAACAGTGGAATCCTTTCTTCACATGGTATTTTATAGCATGCATCGTTTCCAGAATCTTTATATGCACAACAGAAAACCCTTTACTCTGATGGGCGTTGCCCTGGTTAAGAAAGGGGCAGGACTGGCTCGCCTTTTCCATCATCTTTCTACCCTGCTGCTTTCTCTACAGGAGCCCAGGTAACCCATGATCTAGGTAAGAAGAAGGTCACATCTGAAACAGGCCTGAGTTTTCATTGCAAAAGCCACATGAACTGGACGTTACTTCCTCAGGGGGCCATCAACATCCAAGCATGCACCTGTGTGTCCCACACCTACTCATGTCATTCCCTTTACCTGTAATGATCTACGAGTCTTGGTGACTTCTACACAACCTTACAAGTTCAGACCAAGTGTTTTGAGCTCAGAAGAGGAAAATAATTTCTTCTCCACCTTTCTCGTGTACACCAATGTCAGGGCATTTCACAATAGGCTGTAGTTAATTTCATCCTGTTTATGTCCACTATTAAACTTTTTCTTGAGAGTTACACGGTTTCTCATTCAGCAACATATCCTCAACAATTTGTATAGTATCTAGCACAGAGTAGCCTAAGTTTTATCTCATTTATCTGAGTTGAATGAAGCACATGTACTGAAATGCAAGTCTTACATTTGGAGCTATCCCATGTCCCTGTCAATTTATCTATGGGAAGACAGCAGGTAACCCCATTTTTCCATGAAGGAAATACCAATTAGTGTTCTGTTGAACTTTAATTTGCTAGTAAAAATTGATTAAGAATTCTCCTAATAGTAAGGATTACAGAAATAATGGGAAAATGTTGTCAGCCAGACTTTGGAACCATGTGAAGTTACAATATGTCTTGGTCTACTCAGCATTTAATTAGTCATTCTGTCTGTCTTAACTTAAAAAATGGAGTAGGCATTTGCTTAATTCAACAGGCTTTACAAGGACTTCTTTTTAATTTGTCCCTTTGCTTTTAAATGGTTTAGAGTCTTATTTTCAGGACAGGCTCCCTTTAATCAACAGATGGTGCAGAGCAGCGCAGGAAAACAGAATCATAAGGAGAGAGAAGTTACTTCAATTTCCTTGTAAATGAGTCATGTAAGGCTGACCTCATAGTGACAAATACAAACTTGCTTCAGAAAACACCGCCATGGGCAATGTCTCTGAGATGGTGGCTGGTCAAGGGAGCTGAGTCAGCAGGTCTACTAGACTCAGTAGAAAGTAAGGCAACACCCCCTCATTCCAGGGGTACACCCATTTACTGTGAATGAATGACCTGGAGAAGACAATCTGGAAACTCTTAGAATTCTGGAAGCTACTTTTAGCTTGGGGAGGATACACACAACATCCACAGGTTCCAGTGTTCTCCATCGGATACTGATGCAAATACTAGAACATTGTTGCTCTAAGGAGAAGCCATTGTGTCTAATGCAGTCATATGGTGCATGACAACATTTCAGTCAACAATGGAGCACATATAAGATTGGGATCCCATAACGTTATAATAAAGCTGAAAAATTCCTACCGTCTAGTGATGTCATAGCCATCCTCATATCATAGTGTGAGGCATTATGCACGTGGTTGTGGTGGTGCTGGTGTAAACAAGCCTATTGCACTGCCAGTCCTATAAAAGTCTAGCACATACAATTGTGTACAGAACATAATACTTGATAATAAACTACTATGTTACTGGTTTATGTGTTACTATATGATACTTTTTATTATCTTTTAATTTTAGAGTGTAATTCTACTTCTAAAAACAGAAGTTAACTGTAAAACAACCTCAGGTTGGTCCTTCAGGAGGTATTCAAGAAGAAGGAATTGTCACATAAGAGATGGCAGCTCCATGCATGTTATTGCCCCTGAAGACTTTCTAGTGGGACAAGATGTGGAGGTGAAAGAGGGCGACATTGATGACTCTGACCCTGTGCAGATCTAGGTTAATGTGTGTGTTTGTGGCTTAATTTTAACAAAGAAAAGTTTTTAAAAAATTAAATTTTAGTAGAAAAAAAAGCTTATAGAATAAGCATAAAAGGAAACAAAATTTTTTTGTACAACTGTGCAGTGTGTTTTTGTTTCCTGCTACGTGTTATTACAAAAGAATCAGAATGGTTGAAAAATGTTTAAACGTTTACAAAGTAAAAAGTTACAGTAAGCTAAGGTTAATTTGTTATTGAAGAAAGAAAAATATTTTTAAGAAATGTGGTATAGCCTAAGTCTACAGTAGTGCACAGTAGTATCCTGGGCCTTCACATTCACTCACCACTCATTCGTTGACCACCCACGCAGTTTCCAGTCCTGCAAGCTCCATTCGTGGTAAGTGCCCTAGGTAAGTGGCAAGTGTACCAAATTGCATGGGTGGTCAATGAAAGAGTGGTGAGTGAATGTGAAGGCCCAGGATACTACTGTGCACTACTGTAGACTTAGGCCATACCACATTTCTTAACAATATTTTCCTTTTTCCAAGTGTATATTCAATCCTCTGATTTTACCATGCCTTTTCTATGTTTAGATATGTTTAAAGACACAAATATCATTGGGTGGCAATTGCCTATAGCATTCTGCACAGTACATGCTGTGTAGGTTTGTAGCCAAGGAGCAATAGGCTACAGCAGGCAGCCTAGGTGTGTACAGGCTATACCATCTAGGTGTGTGTCAGTGCATTCTGTGATGTTTCTGCAGTGATGAAATAGCCTAATGAAGTATTTGTCAGAATGTATCCTCACTGCTGAGCAACTTATGACCATTGTTAGAATATCTGTTCTTCTTGGCTGGGCGCGGTGGCTCATGCCTGTAATCCTAGCACTTTGGGAGGCCGAGGCGGGCAGATCACGAGGTCAGGAGATTGAGATCATCCTGGCTAACACGGTGAAACCCCGTCTCTACTAAAAATACAAAAAATTAGCCGGGTGTGGTGACAGGCACCTGTAGTCCCAGCTACTCTGGCGGCTGAGGCAGGAGAATGGGGCAAACCCGGGAGGCGGAGCTTGCAGTGAGCCGAGATCGCACCACTGCACTCCAGCCTGGGCGACAGAGCCAGAATCCATCTCAGAAAAAAAAAATCGGTTCTTCTTAATCAAACTGGGTTTTAAATTTCTGAATAAAAAATTCCGTCCTATGGTGTATAAAGTCCAACTCTGCAGAAGATTGGCTCCTGCACAGATACTTTTTACAACCATGAATTACATAAATGCTTACATCTGACCTCCAAGATAACAGGGCATTTTAGTCCGAAGGACTAACGGAAGAGTGAGCCCACTAGGGTGGCGTCTCAGTGTCTCAACAACCTGATGCCCCCAGACCAAGTACACCCATACCCTTTGGAACTGCTGCAAATGCAATAACAGCGGTCACAGGAGCTAACTGAGCAGTTACAGAACTAGGTCATCACGGAAAATCTGCAGTAATCTCCTTTGGCATAAGAAGTAATCTGGTGGATGCGGTGGGGGACCATGAACATAATCCCCTCACCCTCTATGATGTCATGTCATTCCCCATTCTAAACCCCCAGTATCCCCTAGGATAAAATCTAAATTCCTGATCGCAACTCTGAAGCCCTACAGGCATCCCCAGTCTCACCTGCTCTCCCTTCCTCCTTGTGTCACCTCTCCAGTCCTCCCGCACACCCTTGCTTGGCTGCCCCACTCACCGTCTGCTCCCAGCAGAAAGGACATGTCTTCAGAGTCACCTTCATCTCCGCAGCCCTCACCTAACTCAGGACCCCTCTTTGATTCTCTCATGCACCCTCTATTCTCCTTGATTGCTTCTCATATGTGATTCTTTGTTCATGGCTGTCTCCCACCAGTACCGGCAACTTCTTGAAAACAAGGCCAAAACCTGTTGTTTCTTTTACCACTGCATTTCCATGTCTGCTAGACATGGAAAACAGCAAAAACATATGCTCTTTTTAAATTTAATTTAATACATTTTGTTTAATGTAATAGCCTTTTTAAATTTAACAAATCAATGAATAAGTTATATACCATGAAGAGAAAAAAGAGTGTAGTCAAATCTAAAATCTGGACAACGTGTGTGATCTGTGCAGTCATCAGCACTATTGCAAAAAATCCTTTAAAAAAGTATGAGTTACCTGTCACTTAACCACTGACTTAAAAGGATGCATACGTGTTTCCCATCCATCAGGTCTGGATTGCGCCAAGTGCTCACATTTGTGTCCTTGGCCTCAGTGACAGCACAAAAGCATTCGAACAATATACAGTGTTTGTTAACCCTAAGTGCTCCCACTCATTGAATAGCCACTATTTGCCAAGTAAGAGTACACGTGCTCATGGTTCACAGAGAAGGAAACTGAGACCCAGAGCGTGAAATGACTTTCTCAAGACAGTAATGCGAACACATTGTAACGCCAGAAACTTGGGACACCATGTCCATGCTGTCTCATTCATTCTTCACTCGTTTATTGATTCAGCAAATATGAATCACTGGCTGCAAGCAAGACACTCCGCTAGACATCGGAGATCCCACTGTGAACAAGCGTCACAACAACCCTGCTTCCATGGAGCTTGGGTCGCAGCAGATGAAGAACAAAAGTAAACAACTGAGTATAGGTAAGTCCATCTGTCCATAAGGGCTGCAGGAAATAAGTCCTCCATGATATGATGGTGAAGGGCAGGTGGGGAGATGGCACCTCCGGCCGGGGACCAGGGAAAGGTTCTTGGGGCCACGGTGTCTAGCCTGAGATGTGAGTGACAAGAGTGAGTTAGCAGGGGCTCTGGGTCTGCGGAAAGCCTCCAGGGTGAGGAGCAGCAAGTGCAGACACCACTACAGCCCAGAAAGGTGAGTGCGAGGGGCTCAGCCCGTCAGGGAGAGGGCGTGAGGTACAGGGGGAGTGGAGCTGGAGACCCTGGGCCTAGCTCCCAGTGCAAGGTAAGGTGCAGCAGCATTGGGGGTGAGTGCTTAGGAAGCTAAGTCAGAGAAGAACACAGCGCCACGCAAGCTCACACAGCGCACTCACTCAGGACTGCAGGGAGGAGCAGGTGAAACGCAAAGGCACAGTAGGGCCCAGAAGAGAGATGGTGTGGCTTGACTTAGGACGATGGCAGAAGGCAAGAGGAGGAGCAAGAAGCAGAGGCAGAGGCAGAGAGGATTGCAGGGAAATGTGTCCAGAAGAACTCATGTCATTCACCTTCAGGGAGCCACAGGCTGGGGGCAGGAGGGTTGGGAAGCAGCAATCAGGCTGTCATTGACCTCATGAAGATGGACAGCCTGTTGTAGGTGGCACTGATTATGAGTCTCTGATTGTGGGCCCTTCTTATAAAAAGAGAAAGCCAAAATAGGAATACAAGGTTTGTATTTTTCCAAGACATTTTTATAACAAATATGTGGGAAGACCTTGATCTTGGAATTAATGAAGCTTCTTAACTGTACAAAATTAGTTTTATTAAATCTTAATAAATGATGTTCATTTTGGTGTTTTGTGTGTGTGTGTGTGTGTGTGTGTGTATTTGAGACAGAGTCTGGCTCTGTCACCCAGGCTGCAGTGCAGCAGCTCAATCTCAGTTCACTGCAACCTCTGCCTCCCAGGTTCAAGCAATTCTGTCTTAGCCTCCTGAGTAGCTGGGACTACAGGCATGTGCCACCACGTCCAGTTAATTTTTGTATTTTCAGTAGAGATGGGGTTTCACCATGTTGGCCAGGCTGGTCTCCAGCTCCTGACCTCAAGTGATCCACCCACCTTGGCCTCTCAAAGTGCTGGGATTACAGGCATGAGTCACTGTGCCTGGCTGCTCATTTTCGGTTGACCAGTGAATGAAACGTTCTACACGTAACTGATGTTCCTCAAAGGGGCATTTCTTTCTGTGGACACTGGTAACTGATGCATCCCTCCCTCTCCTAGCTAAGTTCTGTCCCAGAGTTCCCAGATGCACACCCAAAGAGAGCAGCCTCGTCCACTGGGATGTCTCACAGGTGCCTTTAAATCATATCCAAACCCAAATATCTCCTACGAAATTTTCTCCTCCAGTGTTGCATGTCTTAGTTAATGGCCTTCCCTTCCATCCAGGTCACTTCATTCAGAAACAACTTCAGTGAGGCCTGGGGGGGTGGGGGTTGGAGGGACTTACTTCCTCACCACCATTGTCCCCAGCTAATCCAGGGACAAATCCTGTGGATTTTGTTCCCACCAGCTAAGCACACCTACCACAACCCCCACTGCCACCATCCCGGCTCAGGCCACTGCCATCTCTCACTGGATGATAGCAACACCATCTTAACTGGCATCAGTGCCTACAATGTTGCCATGGTGAAATCCACTTTTGATAGCACTCTTATTTTTTTTAAATATTAGCTACTGCTATTACATATTTTTTAAAGGATACTGGGGATTAATGTGCCATGGATGAGCTTATCCACTCCTGCCCTGCAAGCTTCACAAGGGACACCTGGGCTTTAGAAAAATAACTAAATGGATGCAGGATTGACAATAGACAATGTGGAAATATTAATATTTGAAGAGGCTCTCTAAGGAATATTGCTATCATTATTATTCCCTTCAAAGGCAGAGAGATTGTAAATTCAGTTGAACAACAATCCAATGCTTATTCATTATGCAGTCACTGTTTTAATGGTTACAAAGAAAAATAAGACACATCTCCTAACTTCCGTAAGTCCAGAATTTAGAGGAAACACACACGTACTCACATATAATGGAAGACATGCTGTGATTAATGCCAAAATATAAATTAATGCCTCAAGCGTCAAGCAGGAGGTGTGATTTAAATTAGATATAGAAGAATAAACAGGAATCACCATCTTGTACAAGACATCAGAAAACTAAGAGTCTCACTCTGCTGCCCATGCTAAAGTGCGGTGGTGTGATCTCACCTCACCGCAACCTCCACCTCCCGGGTTCAAGAGATTCTTGCGTCTCAGCCTCCCAAGTAGCTGAGATTACAGGCACACCCCACCATGCTGGGCTAATTTTTGTATTTTGAGTAGAGACGGGGTTTCACCATGCTGGGATTACAGGCATGAGCCACCATGCTGGGCCTAAACTTTGTTTTTTGAAGCGTTAGCAAAGGTTCCTCCTCCTGGACTGTTCAGAAAGGGACCCCTTGGCTATCTGCTCAAGCTTAAGAATCTAGAAACGAGTAGACCTGGGAAATCTGTTCTTAATGCCCAGGAGACCATTCGGGTGAGCAGAGCAACCCTGGGAAACCCAAATTTGCTCATGCAGACAGCGAGGTCTCCACCCAGCTATCAAGGCGGCTGGCACGGGGATCTGCTACTAGCAGAGAGGTCACGTCACTCTGTAAGAAGAAGGCACAAGGGCAAACTCATCCCAAAGAGCAGCAGGCGACCCGGACAACTGCACAAGCAGACCAGTTCAGTGCCCCATCACTCCTGCCTCAACCCAAAGGAGCCGCTACAGAAGCACACCCCAGGTCTCCCAGGGCCAGCCTCCCTCGGATCCAGGTGAACAGCCTCTATATAGTGCAGGGCGATTTTCTCTGCATGGGGACCCCAGGCCACCTTTGTCCTGCAGCCAATTCTCTTACAGATGCCTCTGCCAGATGGACACAGCTCTCCCGTACTTGCTGAGAAACGACCGCCTTGGTGTGAATGGAAGGAGGCTGGTTTACACAAAGAAATCGGCTTTAGGATCAAGAAACTCTTGTCACCCACACACCTGTTCTTCCCCACTGATATCACACTCTCTATGCATTAATGGCCTGTCAGATCTTATTACAGATAAGGGCTATTTATTCTCAGAAAGATGCTTGAGATAGCCCAGAAAACAGACAAAGGGGAAAAATGCCTTATCGGTTGTGACAGACCTAGTAAACTTCGTAGATTTCCTGCTGGATTATTTCCAGGCAGCCTCTTCTGTAAGGGTGGCCACCACCGTTGACTCTCTTCCAGCTCCGCAGTGAAATGGGGAGATGCTCTGCTCCCACCTCTAGATGTTGATCTGATTTAAGACACTACAGCATCGTATATCTGAGCAGACTGGAGCAACTGGCAGACACAGAAGCTCCTGGCCCCAGGGAGAAGCTGGCACCCCGGCCCCTCACTGGCCAGCTCACCTCTCCCCACCCTGAGGGATGGCCCTAGGCCACTGCTGACTCAGGACTCAGTTTGTGTACCCAAAGCATCTCTGTGACATCCCTGCTCTTTTCTCCTGCAGGAAGCATTGTCACCTGATGCGTCAACACAAACTGCCCTGGACGGTGCCAGCTGAAGAAAGTGCATGCAGGCAGCAGTGGGCTTTGCCAGTGGTCAAGGGTCTCCTCCTCATTGTCCTGTAAGTTGAGACGCCACCACTGTGGCTCTCATGGTTCAAATGGAAAGCACATATACACATGCTCACAAACACACACCAGTAGGTGGGAAACTCAGCACCTTCTAGCTGCCCTTGCATTGGATGACTTCCTGTTGAGCAAGACAGCCCTGATGTTCCCCTCAATTTGATTTCACTTTAGGCAGGTTTCTTACCAACTTGAGGCCCTGACCTCCCTCTTCTTAGCGCCTTCCTTCAATTCCTCATTGTTAAAGACTCTTCATTGCCTTGCCCCTTAACGATGTAAATCTTTTTCAAGGCCTCCTGCCAGTTTTACAACCCAGGATGGTCTTTCTGGATGATCTGGAAGGCATGGCTTTAAAACGTAATCAGCAGGGAACAGAACTCTCTCTCCTCACTTCTGTGGGAGGGTAGGAACTAACTTTAGTGGGCACCTTACTCTAAGTTGTAAAACTACTTCTTGTCTGAAAGATAATGAGAAAATTTGATTTTCCTTTAGGTAAGGCCAAGGAGCAAACACAATTGGCCTAAGATGCCCCTTGCCAGCTCTGCACCTCTCCAGCCACTTGTTTCAGTGGAGCTGAGTTCAATTTGAACTCAAACCTTTCTGTTCTCTTGCAGTAGACTTGACTAAAGTCTTCCTGACATGCTTAACTATGACCAGAGCCATTTTGGCTTAGACGCTATGCAAGACTTTGGAACTTGAGATATGCTCTGTAATGTCTGCGAAGAACAGAAAGGAGCACTTATATTACAGAATGAATTGTGTTTGGTTTACATGAAACAAGCAAAAAAGAGAAACTCTTTAAAACAGCATTTGATATTTCTAATAAATGAAGCCTATTGAAAAATGTGTACATACTTTTAAAATGGCTCCAAAGTTGTGAAATGAACACACAGAATTGTGAAGTGGTTCCTTGGTCTAACTTGGATTCTACAGGACATAGTTTGCCAGATCCTGTAAGGGGGGATGTTAGGACACTTTGGGGTCTTGGTGTAAATTGATATGATTTTGGGAGTACTCACTGTAGCTCTTCCAACATGCCTGTAAGGCAGTTATGAGAGTACATAAAAAGATGAAAACTAAATGCACATTCACAAAACAAATAAGTGCAAAACAAAAGCCAGCTCTTAACCTGAGTTAATCTGCTATCTTAATTAGAGAAATTTCCATTAACTCCAATGAAAATGAAAATGGATGAAAGAAAGAGTAAAATGAGTGAGCAGTGCTGGCTTTCCCATATGAAAGACAGACAGACACTATGTCCACCCTCCAGAGCTGCCTTTGGCTCACAAGCAGTATCCACACACCAGCCCGAGGCAGGGCAGCTACCCTTCCTGAGGGGCCCTACCCCGTAGGCATCGAAGGCTTTGCAGCCCACTCACTCCCTTGTGTGTCATTGCCTTGTGTGTCTATCCATATTTAGAAGCCACTTTTCCCTGTGGGCCAGGGCTGGAGCGAGAGGCACTCTGTTCTGAAGGTGTGTTCCTGTGGGCAGGAACAGAGAGGAGAGGGGCTCTGTGGATGATTCAAGAGGCTATTAGTTGTGAAGACAGATTTCTGAGGGGCAATTCAATTCATCTCCTGGCTGGTTCTCTGAGCCAGTGGGGCCCTCACCAGAGGACTCATGGAACAGGCCTGAGAGCATGGTGGGCCTGGGCACTGTGCACCTCCTGACCCTGAAAGGCCCCCCAAGCTTAGCCCAGAGAAAGAATGGGTCAAAGCATGCACAGATCTCCAAGGCATGAAATCCAGTACATCAAGAGAAGAGGGAGGTGCAGATGTAGACATACGCTCACACACATTTTCATACATGTGCTGTATGTTATTTGGGAAAGAACTGTAAGGAGTTGCTGATAATCAGGATGGGAAGAAGGAGGTAAGGGAATCGATGTCTGTGATGCAGGAGGTGCCTCCTGGTTTCTTTTGTTTTTGTTTTTGTTTTTGTTTTTTTGAGGCGGAGTCTCGCTATGTCACCCAGACTGGAGTGCAGTGGCGCAATCTCGGCTCACTGCAAGCTCCGCCTCCTGGGTTCACGCCATTCTCCTGCCTCAGCCTCCCAAGTAGCTGGGACTACAGGCGCCCGCCACCTCGCCCGACTAGTTTTTTGTATTTTTAGTAGAGACAGGGTTTCACCATGTTTTAGCCAGGATGGTCTCGATCTCCTGACCTCGTGATCCGCCCGTCTCGGCCTCCCAAAGTGCTGGGATTACAGGCTTGAGCCACCACGCCCGGCCTCCTCCTGGTTTCTTAGTTTCCCCTTCTCTCCCTTCTCTCTCCTACTCCCCCTTCCTCTCTCTATTTCCCTCTCTCTCTCCTTCCTTCTCTTCAAAGATAAAGGTGTTCTTATCCCCCTTCCCCGACAGATCTCTTCCTCTTCCCATCCTGTTCCTCTCCTGGCTTTCACTATGCATTCATGCTTCCTTGGCTGATAGTAATTCCATGTTAATTTCCACTCAAATTACCACTACAGAGTAATTCTCTTGTCTCCATCTCTTTCCAGCAACTTTCTCAGGAAGGTATTTTAATTAGTCATTGACTGGCCAATGGAATGAAGAATCTTAGAGCCAGTTCCCAGTCCTGGTCAAATGAACCATGGCCTGGCTGGGTCTCAGGACTAAGTCATAGACACAGATGCCTTTACAGAAGCTGGGGATGATGCATTTCTCTAAAATCGATTAAATTGATCAAGAACATGCAGACAAAGTTGTGTGCTGAGGGCCAGAATTATTCATTATTCCACAATTTTCACGGGTCCAGTACCATGCAACAGGGTTGGAATGAGACCTTGCTTTGTCATAAAGAGCCACACCCCTCAGATCAGGAGTCCCCAACCTCTGGGCCACAGACTGGTATTGGTCAATGGCCTGTTAGGAACTGGGCTGCACAGCAGGAGGTGAAAGGCAGGCAAGGGAGCATTACCTCTTGAGTTTCACCTCCTGTTAGATCAGCTGGGGCATTCAACTCTCATAGGAGCACGAACTGTGTTGTGAACTGAGCATGCAAGGGAACTAGGCTGCGAGCTCCTTATAAGACTCTAACTAATGCCTGATGATCTAAGGTGGAACAGTTTCATCCCCAAACCATCTCCCCCCATCCACCACAAAACCGGTCCCTGATGCCAGATGTTTGAGGGCTGATGCCTTAGAAGATGAGGTTGGAGAGAACCTCTGAGCCTCAGGCCTCTGCCTCTGCCCAGTTGACATTCATGAGACAAGACAAGAGGAGGAGATCCTCAAGGGGCACAGGATGAGAACACACCACCCACAAACTATTCTTGCAGTACACTTGGAAATAGACTATAACGAGAGCCAGGGAACAGAAAATTAGGACGAGAGTCAGGAAAATGTCTCTGAAAACATGACATGTATGCTGACACCTGAGGATGGGAATATGCTACTGATGTCAGAAACGTAAGAGAAACGCATGGATAGACAAGAGTTGGAAGACGCTTGGCATCTCTGAGGAAATGAAATATGGCATCTACAGCAAGGAACGAAGCAAGAGACGCAGTGACTTGAGGGCTGCAGTAAGGGGTTTAGGGAAACTGGGCTGCCACGTGAAGGTGGGGCCTTAGGGTGCTGGAGGTTAGAAAAGGAGGCACTTGAAGGATTGTTTTGCCATCCAGATGAAAATCTATGTGACCTAGACCAAGAGGGTGGCAGTGCAAATGGACAGAGATGAGAAGCTCTAATAAATACAAAAAATAAATGGTTTGATTTAGAATTAAAAGCACTTGCTAATTGCTTGAACGTGGAGGGTGAGGTAATAAAAGGAATCAGACACCATACTTTATTTTATACTAAGACACAAACTTTTCCCAACTTTGACACCTCTGAAGTGGGGATGCAGCTGAAATCGCTGTCGGGAGGACTGGAGGCAGTCAGCAATGGGCTGCTGTTGCCCGTGTGTGCAAAGCACAACCTGCAGAATGGTTTCACCCACCAGGAAGAGACATCCTGAGACAATGGTGGGGTATCCGTTCATCTCCCTCATCACTGTTCTTGATGGTGGTATTATCTGTACAAATAATGATCTGGAGTCTAAGAGATTCAGAAGCATAGAACTCAATGTGAAAAATATTTAGGAAAACTTTAGATTTATTCTACTTGTGTTTTATTCATATGTATACACACATGAAACAAAACTAATATATGATTTTAAAAAGCTGTCTCTTAAGAGATCCAAATAGATTTTAATAACTATAAAATGGAATTCTAACTGGTAAGATTTATTTTAGTCACAGTTTGTTAGGTAGCATTTTTCTTCCTTCTCGCTAGTACATAAATAATGATATATTTTAACAGTGATGGCATCTTAGATTCAGCAAAATAAGGTAAGTCTTAAGTTGCATGGATATATAATCAAGTCATTTACCAAAGTGTAAGAGAAACAAAAAGACACACACCCAAACACACACACACACATACACACACATGCACAGAGATTGATTTTAGAGCACTGAAAGAGATTCAAGGTATCCCTATTCATTTTAGGAAGCTACCATTACTCTAACACTAAAACCTAAAATTGACAGAAAGGAAAATGAGTCTATAGTTCTCTTTTTTATTTATGTGATGTATGCAAAGACTCTAATTAAAATACTTGCAAACCTAGGTCAATATAATATTTAAAATTATTACCCCATGACTATGAAAAAACATAAGGACAGTAGGACATTATGAAATACATAAATATAATGAATCATATTCAAAGATTAAGACACTTAGGAAAATATGATAAAATTAAAAACCTACTCCTGAAAAAAACCTCTTGGGAAACCAGAAATTGTAAGATGCTTCCTTAGACTGGCTATAATGAAAAAGCACTATTATTTAAAATACCTCTTGATGTTCCAGCCCATGTAACAACACCTGAAACAACAGGAACTAGAATGATCAGAACAAGGGGGATAAGTGGCTACTCTACACACAGGCACAGATTCTACATCTTAACAAGGAAGAGGGGAGGGGGACAAGGAAAGGAAAAAAAATAAATGTCTATTGAGGCTGATACTGTGTAAAATATGCTAATTTAACCATTTTATATATACTTATGTCATTCAATCCTCCCAACAGTTCTACAAAATGTATTAAAAATACACTCAGAATATACAAAAAAGTTCAGTTATGCAACTTAAACCAGGAAAATAGGTTAAAATCCTTTCTTATATATTGGCAATAAACAATTCAAAATATAATTGTTAAAATAATTAATGTACAATAACAACTTAAAAATAAAATACCTTTGAATGATCCTAACAAAAAATAAATTAGTCATTAGGAACATTTTTTAAATATAGAACTCTACTGAGAGATTAAAATAAAATTTGAATAAAAATAGAAACATACTGTGATACCTAATGAAAGCGCAACATATTGGAAGGATAAGAATTACTTCAAAAATTAATGTATATATTAATTTTCATACTAATCAAAATAGCAATACGAGATTTAGAGAATACGATAGAGGAATTATCAAGAAGTGCGAAAAGCACACATATAATGCAAAAAATATTTTTAAATTAGCATGGGAGGAAAATGTTTCTATCTTATCCTAAGTATTTTTATTATTATAATAATTAAACAGAAAGTCACTGGTAGATAAATACTATAAAATCAGTAGCTCAGAAAGAGAATTGATGTAAATGCATTGATTTTTTTAAAAATTAACAAATAACTGTGCATGACTGTGAGCCAGATGCCATACTGGTCATGGGTACACATCAGAACACACAACAGATATGGTTCCGCCCCATGAGTTCCTCAGTCAGTTGAGGAAGATAGATAATAAACAAGAAAATAATGGCATAATTTAAAACGTTTAATGCAAGTGTAAAACCGTAGAAAATAACTGAGACAAGTTCTCGATCAATTTAGAGATTTATTTTGCCAAGTTTGAAGACGTGCCTAGGAAACAGGGACATAAACCTCAGTAGGATCTGTGACCTGTACTTTTGATACGGCTTTAACGCATGGTATTATCTGGAGGTGGCCAAGACACTTGGTACACCTGGTGACAAGGAGAAGACAGTGGGAATTGCCATATTGAGTGAACCCAGTTTCTAATGGCCTGCATTTGCATATCAAAGCTTGCTGGCTCCGCCCTTTAAGCTGCCTTTTCTGTTGGAAAAGAGATGGTTCAGGGGTTGTTCTTTATTACAGGGAAATTTCCACCGAGAACCTTTACCTTTACTATCTGCCTAAAAATTATTTCTTATGTTGTATTACTTTTTTCAAAGAGGATTTTGAAGCTTCAATGTAAAGGAGAAAAAGTGGGCAGGATAGGAAAGGAGGAAAGAAAAAAACCAGGGAGGGTAGATAAAAGAGAGAAGCAGTCATATTCTTTTGAGGTTTGGATCAGCATTCACTAAATCCACGCTTTACATGTGAAAGTGGGGGTAGAGGCATTCACCTTGCACTCGGTGAAGCTGCATTTCTACATAAGAGGAAGAAAACCTCAAGAAGAGGCCGTCAAATAGGCATTGTCTCAAGTGAGCAGAGGACGGCTTCTAGTCCTGTCTTTGACCCATGTCTGGGAAGATATGCTGTTAATTGATATTGTCAGGGTGAAATTCAACGGAACTCTGCTTTAGGGTAGAGATCTTGGGGTCCACAAGGAATTTCCTTGGGAGCACCTTGGGAGGGAGGCCCCTGGGGATCTCTGCGGCCCTCTGTCTTCACAGCTATGTATTTAGGAACAAAGCGGGAGGGAGTTTTGTGTGACTCAGTTTCCAAGCTTAACTTTTCCCTTGGCATAGTGAGTTTGGGGTCCTGAGGTTTTTTTTTTTTTTTTTTTTTTTTTCATAGAAGCTATTAAGTAAAAGAACAGGGGACAGGAAGCAAATGTCATGGGTTGGAGAAACAGCATGTTCTAGATTGGGTGGTCAAGGAGAGTCTCACTGAGAAGGTGATGTTTAAACAGAGGCTGGAAGGAAGGAAAGGGCAGCGATGTACAGACGGGAAGCAGGCGTGTTGCAGGTGGAGGAACAGCATCCCAGTGGTTTTTTGGTGGGTACCATGCAGTGCATTTGAGGAAGGAAATGAAAACCGGTGCTGAGAACACATATGCAAGACGGTGGACGCGTCAGGAGGTGGTTACTGTCAAAGTTACCACAAACTTAGGGACTTAATGCAACACACATTGATGATCTTACTGTTTTAAGTATAAATCAGCTCTTCCTGGGCTAAACTCAATGTCTTTGGGGCTGCGTTCCCTTCTGGAAGCTTTAGGAAAGAATGTGCTTCCTTGCCTTTTTGAGCCCCTGGAGGCTACCTGCACTCGTAGGTTCATGGCCCTTCCTGCATCCTCAGAGCCCACAAAAGTGGGGGTAGCGGGTGTCTGTCTCTTGTCACTTCACTCCAACACTCCTACCCTCTCTCCCACATTTAAAGACCCCTGTGATCACATGGGACCACTCCAATAATCCAGGATGATTACACTGATGATCCCAATTAAAGTTGTCTGCAACTTTCATTCCTTTTTCCACGTAAAATAACACATATTCACAGACTCTAGGGATGAGGATATGGACTTCGTGGTTGGGGTGGGGGTTGCATTATTTTGCCTGCCACAATACTGAATGTTGTTCTCTCCATTCTAGGCAGATTTAAAGTCTCTCCTTTTTTTACTTCTTTATCTAAGATATCAAGGTTTTACCATTTTTTCTTTTAAATATTAATGTTTACACATTTCCTAAATTGTAGAGAAAGGTGATTTCCCAAATAAAGGTAGCAATTGGTTTGCAAGGTAAGAAAGGGGGATGAATTCAGGATAAATGAAAAAATGCCAGAGGCATGCCCTATTTACAAAGTTTCTTTGGAATACTGTCTTTTGATCATCATTAACTTTCTGTTTGGAGCTTTGACTCGGCTTCACTACACCAGGAATTCTTCTTTTTTTTTTTTTTATGTGAAACATGTAATGGGTTTATTGCTATTTTTAAATAAATTACCACATAAATATTTATTTATTACTTATTGTTTATTTGTGTATTTATTTTTATTTCAATAACTTTGGGGTAACAAGGGTTTTTGGTTACATGGATGAACTATATAGTGATGATGTCTGAGATTTTAGTGCACTCGTCACCCAAGCAGTATACAATTGTACCCAGTATGTAAACTACCATGTAAATATTTAAAACACTCTTTTCAGTTTTTTTTCTTTTGAGACAGAGTTTTGCTCTTGTTGCTCAGGCTGGAGTGCAATGGCACGATATCGGCTCACTGCAACCTCTGCCTCCCTCCCAGGTTCAGGCGATTCTTCTGCCTCAGCCTGCCAAGTAGCTGGCACTACAGGCATGTACCACGATGCTCGGCCAATTTTGTGTTTTTAGTAAAGGTGGGGTTTTGCCATGTTGGCCAGGCTGGTCTTGAACTCCTGACCTCAGGTGATCTGGCCCCCTCAGCCTCCCAAAGTGCTGGGATTACAGGTGTGAGCCACTGTGTCCGGCCGTCTTCTCAGTTTCAATTCCTCAGGACCCCTTTACACCAGGAATTCTTCTAAAGGCAAAATGAAAGTGGGAGGGCTAGGGCTATGTTCTTCTGTCTATCTGTCTGTCTGTTTTTAAGCTGGACAAAACACATACACAAGCACTTGTATCTCCCTAACCTACTTTCTCTTTTTGAAGTAGCTTCAATCCCAGACTGTTGATTGCCAAGCAAAAAACAGTAGGTGTCTGGCAGGAAGAATTCTGTGCCCATCAGTGGTTTACACAACTGGCAACAGTTGGCAATTGGAAAACAGCCAAGAAACTAGAGGTAAACACAAAAGAGACTGAGTGCCACTAACCGACCCTGCTAGACAGTGGCACAGAGCAGCATTAGAACCACCTCAAGACAGAACACCCCTGGGTTCCAGCCCCAGCTAAGGCATGGTAGACAAGCAAGACAGCAACGGAACGAAACGTGCTTGAAGTGCTGGTCACAGGCCTGGTTTATGGAGCCACATGAGGACCCAGCGAAGCTCACCCAAGACACACTGACATCTGGCAATGCAGTGCCCACAGGCAGCACCAGGAAAGCATGCCCAGGCAGAAACTCTGGCAGCAATGCTGGCTTCATTTTTCTCAAATTCTGAACAAAGACACCCTCCAATTTTCAGCTCCAACTCCTGGACTCAACTCCTGGCCTAAAGAGGCAGGAATCATAAGGGATTTCATCCATTTTCAAATATCTTGTTCATAATGTCCTAGGTACTAGTTTATTAGGAGAGTTTGTTTTTCCTTTCTTATGCTTTTTGGTTACCTAGTCTGTTTAGCTGTGTCTGTCTTTCTTGCGGAACTAGCTACAGAGAGGTCTTAAAAGCAGTAAGTTGTAATGACTGTAATAGATTGAGCCTCAACTACCTGCCTGGCTTTCATACACATTGCACTGAATTCTCCCAATAATAATCTGGTTAAGCCCGACTAGGACAGCGGTGATGAATTAGAAGGAGTGCTTCTGTGAAATCTCAGGCTTCACACCCCATCTCCCCATGCTGCATTTGTATTTATTACACCTGTGAATGGCTGGAGTCTTCTTGCATTTTAAACACAGCCTTACTCTTAAACTAAACCTCACCCAAGCCATCTTTGCATTGAGATCTTCTCTACACATGCTATCCTCTCTACTGGAACAGAGTGCCAAACAATTTTATTAAATGGACCAACTCTAGCAGAAACTACCAAATAGAAAACGGCAAAGGATCCTCTTAGGTTAATAAAATGTATTTTAAAGCATGGTTACTATTTACTTTATAGATGATTTAAATAAATCTTTTGTTTATTAAGTGGATATATTTTTTGAAAATTTAACAACTGGATATTTCAAATATTTCAACTGTAATAAATAAATACAGAAAAATCTGTGACTAAAGTAGTTCCAAGAAAAATCCATGTTTTCCATTTCATAACTATCTTAAAAATGCCACATCAGGCTGGGCACAGTGGCTCACACCTGTAATCCCAGCACACTGACAGGCCGAGGTGGGCAGATCACAAGGTCAAGAGATCGAGACCATCCTGGCCAACATGGTGAAATCCTCTCTCTAAAAATACAAAAATTAGCTGGGCATGGTGGCACGTGCTTGTAGTCCCAGCTACTCAGGAGGTTGAGGCAGGAGAGTCGCTTGGACATGAGAGGCAGAGGTTGCAGTGAGCTGAGACCACGCCACTGCACTCCAGCCTGGTGACAGAGCAAGACTCTGTCAAAAAAAAAAAAAAAAAAAGCCATATCATTAAGATGGCTGACCTGGTTAGTGAATTACCAGATTGATTTTACCAAAAAAAAAAAAAAAAAAAGTTAACGTAACTGTGGCTATTTTCTGTACACAGAAATCATGTTTATCAAAATATTTTCCTTGAAGCAGTCACGTGCTTAAACATGAATGAATTCATGAGTTTGGATTCCTCCACCGCAAAGTCACAAGGTACTTACTGCCCAAACCATATTTGTGGGTTTCAAAATCTTTTCTATTGCTGTACTTGATCATCTGAAAGGTAGTGAGTAGAGGTGAGTATAGCCTTTATATCACAAATCAAAAATTTGTTTTCAAGGAAGAAACGTGACTAGATGGAAGTCTCAGGGAATTCAGGCAAAATTAATTAATAGACAGCAACAATTTTCAAATTCCTTTATAGCTATGCCCACCAGTGTTTTGGACACAGCTATCAAAGAATCAATGGCTGACCACTGCTGAGATTTTGCCCTGGTCTAGACATCGATGCAATGCCTCATCATAAGTTAACTCATTAAATTCTCACCACAACCCCAGGAGTGGGTTTTGTGGCCCTTATTTTCCCAACAGGGAAATCCCGGCTGGAAGACAGGAGGAAGATGGGGGTAGGGAGCAATCACCTGTCCATTGCAATCCAGCGTGAGAAGTGCCATCCAGGGACCACACCACTTCAGTAACCCTCCGAAAACCCTGGTGGACAGAAGAGCTGCCAGTAGACACTGGAGATGGCAAATGGGTCGTTCCAGATGGGGAGAAATAACACAATTCAGAAACCACAGGTCAGGAAGATGGGTGCTGACACCCAACAAAGTTTTAGGAGTGATTTTTAACGGAGTGTTATAGAGTTTAAAAGGTGTTCATTAGAAACCACAGTGATTTATTTAGTAAAATCATTTTTAATTGGTTTACTACACTGGAAAACGTGGAGACTATCAAAGAAACTATGTAAATTGATTTCAGCAAGACATTTGGCCAAGTTCTTTATATTATTGGATCCTGTGAGGAAATGTGGTTTGGAAAAATATGTGAGTAGATTTATACCTGGCTGAATAAATAAAGGTATGGAAAATTATTCTTATCAACCTGTCGAGGAAGCTCCAGAGAGAAGTTGCTAGTAGGATGAAGATACAGGAATCTTATTAAGCATCTTTTAATATAAATGCTCATAAAACTTGCAGCTGACACAAGCTAGGATAGATGGCAAATACCTCAAATGACACAACCAAGATTCAAAACAATCTTTATAGACGTAAATGATGACTGAAACCAGTAATGTGACATTTAACAAGGATATGTGAAATCCTCTTATATATGATGGGAGGGACTTAAACATTAATTTCAGTTGGAAAAAAATCTATTTTGTTTTACTTTACCATAAGCTCAAAATGAATAAGCAATATGTCACAATAATTTTAGTATCTTTTAAGAAACAATATAAAAAAAAGGCAGCAAAACTTTACTGTGACAAATGCTATTTCCATTGCATCTGGATTATTCGCTTCTAATGTGAAATCCCTATTTTAAGAGCAGTATCAATCAACAAGTAGATTTGCTCAGGAGATTGTGCTGATGAAAGTTATGGAAACTCTCCCACATGAAGGACGGCGGAAATGGGGATGAAACACGTTAGTTGCCTTCAAATATTGAAAGAATTGCCTTCCTCACTCTTGTTGCTGAGCTCAGTTTTATTGCCTTCATTTCTCAGCCTGATAACTTCCTCTAGGAAGCTTAACTTGGTCCCAGTCTCTTCCTACACAAATTTGAAATTAGGTTAGGGACCCCTCCTCGGTGCTCTCAAAGCACAATGCCCTTTCCCTGGGAGGGCACTTTTGAGACTGCATTCCGATTGCCTGAGATGCCCTCACACACACTGGACCACATAAGCTCTGTAAGACAAAGGTCCATGTCTCCCTCTCTCATTCAGCACAGTGAAATGCTTAAACTAATGAATATTCTATTTTTCAAGAGAAGACAAATTTAAGACCAAGTAGGAAAGTAGCAAGAAAGAAAAAACAATAATCAAATTAAAGAATTTTCTCTATTCTTTGCCTGCCCTCCTAGACTGAGACACCCTGCCTCCTCCGACCTCTTGGGCTCAGCTCTGTCAAGGCTCTGTACCCGCCTACATTAGGAATGAAAATGGGTTTGACTCTTGGGACCCCAGTTCCAGACAGACCTAGTGTGATCCTGTTGCATGCTGCACCCTGGACAATTTATAAATTAATGAGAGAATTTTTCTTTTATTCTTGAGGCAATTCCTTAGAGGAATATGTGTTCTGTCTGAATGATTGGCACTTCACATTCTGAATCTAAATGCTTCTCTAGGTACTGAAATTTAAAAGGATTAGTGAACCCATTTACAAATGCTATATTTGGCATGTCAAAAATAAAAGAATGTTATTTGTTAAGAACTAATAGTTTCTTTCAAAAATGCACACTTCCACTTTGTAAAAACCTTTAGGGCTAACAAAGAATACTAATGAAGTGTGTGGACTGAGAATGATTTATTTAGAACTTTAGATGATCCTGTAAGGTTAGAATCCAACAGAAATTATTTACATGTGTAATCTCTTAACCTATATTAACATAATAATGAGAATGCATTTTATTAATAGTGTATGTTCCCCAAACATATGTGAGGCTGGGATGCACGTAAGTCTCTCACATGAGGATCTCTTCCAAATTTAACTTGTAAAGAGATACGTGTGTATGTATGTGTGTATTTATTTATTTAATTTATTTTTTGAGACAGAGTCTCACTCACTCTATCCCCCAGGCTGGAGTGCAGTGGTGTGATTTAGGCTCACTATAGCCTCCGCCTCCTGGGTTCAATGGATTCCTCTGCCTCATGCTCCCAAGTAGTTGGGATTACAAGCACCTACCACCACACCAGGCTAATTTTTTGCATTTTTAGTAGAGACAGGGTTTTGCTATGTTGACCAGCTGGTCTTGAACTCCTGACCTCAAGTGATCCCTCGCTTCAGCCTCCCAAAGTGCTGGGATTACAGATGTAAACCACTGTGCCCCTCTCCCCGCCCCCAAGTATTTATTTACATTAACATCAGTCAAAATTCCCCATCTCAAAAAAAACTTCTTAGTAAAAATATGCTTTGTCCATTTTCTTTCCATTTGCTTGAAATATAAAGTATTCATTTTGTACTGGACCCCCAAAGGCAACGGGGAGAAGCACATTTGAGAGATTCCATTTGGGGCGATCCTGCAGGTCACACAACTATCGGTGCTGTCATTTCTGTGTTCTGACTCAAATGTCCTCTTCGTGGCAGCCAGCCAACTTCCCTACAAAGGTCACTCTTGGGCAGGGATTGGGAAGCATTAAAGAGCTTTAAAAAAGAGAAGATAATTAAAAAATATCCAGTTCATTTTATAAAAGCCTACTAAAGTCTAATAATAAAATGCCTAGATTATAAATTGTGGCATTATCTTTTACAGCAAACTGTATTCCAAACAATATAAAGAAAATAAACTGTTTTATCTGCATTTAATCTCTGCACAATGTAAACTTTTTAATTATCCTGAAAGTGCACAGGAATTAATTTCTTTTATCTGAAAAAAAAATGCATTCTCTGAACTATGCCCATAAAATGCTGTGCTATGTTTAGTCTTTAAAAATTAGGTCAAAATTTATTTGCTAAGAATGTTAACCCATTAATGATGGAGACCCTATGGTATCCCAATATCCTATCACCGTCACAGAAAATGTGACATTTTAATTAACTATAATGTTCTGAGAGTCAGGGTTCACTTGATAGTCATCTGTGTTTAATTTGAGTTCAAATTGTGTGAACCTCCCTGTAGTGCTCCTATTGGTATTAAAGGCGATCATATATTAAGGGAGTTTGGGGAGTTATTTTTAATGTCTCTTCTCAGTGTGAGAGCTTTTTATTCCTCATACATTCAAAAGGCACTTAAAAGGTTAGAAAAGAAAGGCCCTATCAAAATGTTTAACTCGTGCTGCTTGTCCAGGTCACTTACAGGCAGAATATGTAGACTTCCGATGAAACTGTGCAACAGCCATGAAAAACAAGAGTTAGTTAGGAAAACACCTGCAAGGCTGCGTTTCGAAGGACTCCCAAACAGGCCTTCTTAATTCTGCAGATCCCGTGCCAATTCCCCAGTACACAGGATGATACCATGGGAAATAAGTGAATAGGTATTCTTTAGAATACTCATTGTGGAAGCTACACAGTTGCCCAAATGAGGCTGCTGTTGCTCCAAACATATTTAAAAATTAGCTTAGAAGAATATCGTTATGGAACAGTACACAAGCCCACAAACCACATAATAAAATCATCAGGTTCATTACTTTTATTCGCTCAGTTTTACAAATCCAAAACAATTCTGTTTGGCTTGATTGTTCTCATTATTCAGTACAATTGGTTTTATTGTGATCCCTCTTGTGTCTTTCCAGACCTCAAATTCCCTCTCTGATGGTGAATTTTTACTGTCTCTAAAAATATTCAAAAAAGAGTGTCGACAGTCTGAGGGTCATCCCAGAAACTCCGTGTCATGTTCTGAACCAAAACCTCTCCAGAGCAGCATGTCGCCGCCCAAGGTGATTGCAAAGGGACATTGCTTAGTTTGCTGTGCAATTATCGGAGATAATTAAGAAACTAATTTGCCCAAATCTATAAAGGTAAATAAGTTGCAATATTGAGTGAGATTGGATGGAACTTCTAGAATTTCTAATGTTACCTAATACAGTTTATACCATGTCCCTAATGAGTTTGTTTTCTAATAGTATGGTGAGTAGATCCCAGTCACATGATGATACTTAATTATTCTGGAGACCAACATCTAAGATATTTTACAGTATTAGAAAGAAAGTGCAGTTTCAGAATTTTCTCTGGCTCAGTGCACCAGTATTTCGGTTCTAACAAAAGTGGCGAGATAAAGCAAACCAACAAGGAACAGGTAGATTCCACAAAGGTAGAACAGAACTTCATCAAAACGTTCTTTTCTCATAGATTAATACATCAGATTGCACAGAGTTGTCAAAATACCCCCTTTTAATTTTTTAAAATTTTTAACCTGGGAAATTATTCATTATTATTATTATGGGTTCTTAAATTACCCACATCTTTATTTCTGATAAGCAGTGAAGAAAAACTAAACTGCAAATGAAAGCAGAATTAGGTTTCAAAAAAAGAAGTTGGAAAATGCAAGGAAAGAGAAGCCGTTTTTTCCATGTTGGAAAGAGGAGTAAAGCAACTGCTGTAAGTGGCAAGATTGAGAGGCGCGTGCGTGTGAATGCACGCCCCAGCCCGGCTGTCTGGCTCCACATCCTGTGCCTTTGAATTTAGAGCCTTCAGGTCGCCCTGCTTGCTCCTGGCGAACACCCGACCCTGCAGTGCCGTCTAGGTAGGAAATGTTCCCACACAGCAACTCACTCTCCTTCCAGTTTCAGCTGCTGCTCTGCTGGCTCCTAACGCAGTCTTGGCAGTCATGTCCAAAAACTATTTTTATATACCATATCACTTTTCGCGCATTTGTTTTTGAGGAAAAGTGCATACCTGGTGCTGAAGTTTGATCTGGCCAATAAATCATACCATATCTATGTGGGAATTTGGCTAGTAAACCCTGGATGTGTACTAGCGATCCAGGAAAGTGCCTGAACAGGCCAGGGAGGTTGGTTGTGGGAGAAGGAATAAAGTAGACATCAGAAGAAGGCACAAGGGTCCCCTCCCTGGGTCCTGGTGTGGATTATGCAAAAGTGTCCACCTGCTGAAAAATTCATCACACTTTATACAATTCACTTACCCTGTTTTTTGTATATAGGGTATATTTCTCCTTAAATATGGTCTATGCTATCAGCATTTTCAAATATTTAGTAATAACAAAAGATAGGAACTCTCCTCCCAGAGAAACTAAAGAGTTCCATTATAAAATATGAAAGAAGACCTATGGAAATACAATTATATCATGCTCTTGGCTGGGAATACTCAATATTGTAAAGATATCAAGTCACCCCAAATTCATCTGTGCATTCAATACAGTTCCAGTCAACATTCCAAGCCATTGTGTACATGTCTGTGTGTGTGTGTGTGTGTTTATGACTTGATCAGGTAATATTTTTATTCATTGGGAAAAAAAGGTAATAAAAATCCAGACTGTTTTGAAGAAACAGAAAAACAAGAAGGTGGCCTTGCTGTTGCAGATATCGAGATTGGTCAACAGCGCTTGATATTGCTACAGAATGGAAGAGAAGCAGGGCTCCGCCTCAGTCCCAGCCCTACATGGTCATTTGATAGAGGTTTGAGGTTTCACTTCCGAACAGTGGGTTAAATGATAGATTTGCAGTAAGTCTATCATTAAATTAATGTATGATACTGCTGTGGTTTGAATATGTGCCCCTTTTTGCAGAGATTTAATGACGATTGTAACAGTATTAAGAGGTGGGACCCAAGGAGGTGATCAGGGCATGAGGGTTCTGCCCCAGCGCATTGATTAATGCTGTTATTGTGGGAGTAGGTTCATTATCAATGAGATGTGTTCCTTATAAAAGGAGGAGTCCAGCCCCCTCCTGCTGCTCTCTCACCCTCTCTTTGCCCTTCTGCCATGGGATGATGCAGCAAGAAGGCCCTTGCCAAATACCAGCTCCTCGGTCTTGAGCTTTCCAGCCTCCAGACCTGTGAGCCAATAAACGTCTGTTCTTTATAAATTACCCAGCCCATGTATTCTGTTAAAGCAACACACCACGTATGAAGAGATATACTGTGACGTTTACGAATGCATATGAAAAAAATAATTTTTTTACAATTTACCCAGAAATTAATTCCAGATTGAGTATTGATCTTATATGAAAAGCAAAATATTAAAGCTTTTAGAAGATAATATATGAGGATTTCCTTATATATTATCACAGAAGTCACTGTGACTTCTACCGAGGAAAAGATTTCTTAAACAAGACCTAAAAAGAAGCCACTACATATAAAAGAAAAACATGATACGTTTTACTACATAAAAATCAAGAAATCCTGTTCCTTGAAAAAAATCTCAAATGAGTGAAAAGATGAGAGGCTTACAGGTGGAGAAACCGAGTTCCAAGAAGTTAAATAAGTTGCTTAAAATCACACAGCAGTAAAAAATGAGACAAAGAGGCAAACAGGGCTCTCTAGCATTTCTGCTTTTCCCCCCACACCTCAGAACTGTCATGCAGTTCCCTTTAAAAGAGCTGGGTTGTAACACTGGGTCCATTACATTTCACTATGTTTCTTTAGAATCTGCTGAGCACTAGCAGCCTCAGAAATGGCGTTCTAATAAACTCAGCATCACGTTCAGATAGTGGATGCCTCAATTCCTTAGAAATGGACCCAACACTATTTTCTGAAAACTCTAAAGATAGGCTTGTACCACTAGTCCACAATGACACACATAACATGTTTCTAAACTCTCATAAAAATAATTTTCTTCATTTTCAGTCAGGAGGCACTAAGATTGAAATTCATTTAAATTCGATAAAGGAAGCCAATTTTTATCACCCTAGACTGTATCTTCCAACATTCAATACAGGGAGCGCTATTTCCTGCATTAACCTTCAGTCAATGCAATCTTCACATCCTGAGAAAGCCCATATCCACCACAAGAAATTACATTCATTACAAATGCACTGACATGCTAAGGCAGGACTTTAAAGCCAGCAACTCTGCAAACACACCGCAAGGGGAAAGGGGAAGAAAATGGGAAGAAAAAGAAGGTCGTGAGTTAGTTCTTAATGGAGCAAGACTCTTATTCTTTGGGCATATTTTTTAAATTGTGTAACAATACCAAACATGTTCAAGCAGAGATAATCAGTTTTGTTCACAAAGATAACCCACAAATCAGTAATCAGTTACAATATATTGGGAGGAGCCAGTGAGGGAGTGCTTCAGGCATCAGCCTTTATTGCCTGTGCCTGACTCTGCTTGAAGTTAGTAATAATATGGAAAGGCTTTTTGTGCGTGTGAAAGAAAATGAACATCTTGATTACTAACCAATGCTTGTCTACCCTGGAGATACCTCAGATTAGATTTAACACAAAGATAATGTCAGAATACAATGGAATTCATGTAGAGGGGCAAAAAGGTAGTTAAGTAGGAAGGAATTTAAGAAAAAAATGCAACAGAAATGATGACATCAGACTTTTGGATACATTTTTACAGTCTGAATTTCGGAAGGAGTGTTTCCTCTGCAGCTTTATGAAAAACATGTTATGCAAATGTTGATATAACAAGGGACAATTTTATTACATTAACAGTGACACCAGAAATAATTCTGGAACTTCTGTTTCCTGACAAGATGAGTATATAATTACCCCCCTCCCTTTTCCAGGAAAGTAGGTAGATATCATACCACTTTCTTCAATCCATGTGTATTCAATTTGGATGTTTCCAGCAGCAGAGTTGAGTTGCTGAGTTGCGTGTATATATTTCCGATTTTGATCTGGACACTTAGGTTCATGAAAACTTGTCTACCCCAGGGCGTAGTGTTTAGATACAATGAGACATGATCGTCAGATATGAGAAGCTGGGGACAACGGAAGCCAGATTGCAGAGCTACAACAGGGTCCCTCAATATAAAATTTTATGATGAGTCAAGAAGCCTTTGGCATATAAGATCTGGAGTTATTCCTGGGTACAGCGATACCAGGCTTCTCCCAACCCATTCATTTGGCAGAATATGTCTAGACATGAGGGAGTGAGGTTACTGTGTCACTGCAGGACACACCAGGATGAAATGTAATACAGAAAGAAGGATTCTTCTCCCATCATGGAAGTGTTGTGGCTTGGGAGGATCATTGACGATGTTACACAGAGAGAAGGGCAGCAGTAGCATCCAGGGTGTGAGAAAGAGTTGGCTGGATCAAAGCAGTGATCATGCACTAGACCAGTTGGTTGGCCTGAGCACCAACCACTGCCCTGTGTTCCTGCAAAGTTCAAATGCTCATGGCAACGCTGGTGGCAGAAGCACCTGCAGCAACCCAGACCATCAAATCTGGGTCACTTATTCGAAATGTGACTTTGTGTGATGTTTAAAACTTGGGCTTAGCTAGCCATACCTAGTGGTACATGAAAGAGCTACATTATGAGATGCTCAATACCTTAGAGCTCAAACCAGAACCTTCTGTACCACATATGATCATAGTACCAAAGGGCATTTCTACTTCCCAAGAGAGATTAACCAATGGGTGACAAGGAGGTAATTCCTCAAAGAAAATGAGCTTAAAGCTTGAGACAGAGTGCTTCTAAGCACAGATGCAAGTCTCAAAGAATCCTCATGGCACATAAAACACAGGACTCTTCATAATCGGGGACAGGGGAGGTGGGGTCTCAGGAAATAAAATTTTGAATATCTGTGTTCACCGATTGGTGAAGCTGAGAACTTCAGGGTCAGCAGGCTGGGGAAAGCATATTATTTATGTGTGGTGAGCCCATTTTCACTAGGGAACCCTCCCATCCCTAGGGCAGAACAGAGACACCAGGATACCTTGCCATTCTTCTCACAGAAAATGGCCATAGATATATGTGTTCCAGAGGCTGCCCCAAGCACCTGGCTTTCTGTGTCTGACTGTCCACTGGCATCTGCAGACTTCTGCATGTTACTGCTTTTCCTCCCTCCAAAACAAAAAATTTGTGGACAGATTGTTATTGCCCTCCAATAGTAGATATATAAACACACAACTCTTCTGATTTCACTTATAAGAAGTGCTTTTTAGAACCAACACTATTCAAAAATAAAAAGTGCTTTTTGAATATTTGAGAGAAAGACACACACACAGAGAGACAATATGAACTCTCTTGTTCTCAGTAAATCACAAAATAGAAAAGCAACCTTACCCAAGTTTACCATCTGCTGGCTGGTGACCTGCACATAAACAGATGGCATTATTGTTCTTGCGTCTGGAATCCAGTAGACACTCACATCACAAGAGCTACGGCCACTCCAGGTAGAGGAGATAAATATAGGCTGTCTACTGGGCCCCTCCTGTTTAGAATCTTTGCCTTCCAGTGAACACAGAATATTTGATGGGGAAAGTAAAACTTACCCATATATATTCTGCACGTGTTTTATGGGGGAAATTATAGACTCTAACTTGAAGTAATAAAAATCCAACCTTTTCTGAAAGGTCTAAATTCAACAAGGCTGATGAGAGAAGTATAGTCTTGTAGAGGAAAAAAATCAATTTGACGAGCAATAAAAGCTGTGCCACAGAATATCTATCCAGATTATTATTTAATTAAAAATAGAATTTGCTTTAAACTACAGACTCTTTTGTTCATTCCAGTGATCATTTGAAGTCTGAATGCAGGAGTCTTCTTATTCTCCCCAGGTCTTCACACTCCCCTCCCCGATTTCTGCATTTCATTAAAGTCACTGAGGCATTCGAGGCTTCCTCCACACCTGCCTGACAAACCAACCCTACCCAGAAAGAAGAGTCTTCAGAACACCTCCTGGAGTTGCAGACCTTCTTTTCCCATGACAACAAAACTTCTCTCTAGGCCCACGTGGTGGTTAAGCCCAAACTGATAAGCAGTTTACAATAGAGCATTCCTGATGTGTAATGGCGCCATGGGTTAATCACTTACAGGGTATTTGTTTGTATTTTTCTTGAAAGTTATTGTTCAATGTGCTCCAGTGACTCTGAAGTCACTCATTCTGCCCTCAGATTCCATACAGGCATGGGACCACAGCATTTGATCAGGCAGTCATTTCTTCATGTTAGGCTGCTAGGTGTTAGAAATACTGGGTTGATAACTCATTTTTTATTAATATTTGTTTCACTTATGGTGTTACTTACAAGTAGTTGTAAACATTAAATACTTAAAGAGCCCTAAGAAGATTATAACAACAACAGAAAAGCAGCATTATTTGTCTCGAGTGTCCACTTTATTCTTCTCCCCTGGAGGAAACCACATTCAACATTTTCTGCTGTTATCTCCTCTGATATATATGTCGTTTGGAAATATCGGAGGAGTATTCAAAAATATTTTTTTCAATAACTGTATATAATATCAACCCAACATTTCATAAACTGTGGATTTTAGTGTATGTGGATGCTTTTTTCTCTTTAAACTTTCAATATAATTTTATTTGATTTTGAATTAACCCAAGATTAATACTTATATTGTTATACACACATAATGACGTATTGCCAGTCAAAATGTTTATATTTTCATTTTTATGCCACCTTTTGTTTCGCCTACATTTAATATGTGCATCATTTTATCATTTTTTTGAATATTTACTGTTGACATCCTGTGACATGATCAAATGTATCAGAAAATTCATCAATTCCATTTGCTTTCCATTTCTCCCATTTACTTCAATCTGGACTGGCTGCCTTCTGGGCAGCTGCACGGCTGTTGACCTGAAATTGCTTTGCTCTCATTAACAATTCCATTTTCATCTCTTCTCTGTTGTATTCTCTGTTCCCTAGAGCCCACGTCTATCTCTTTCTTAGATGTCCCACCCTTCTTTTGGTTGAAATATGTCTTCTAGCAGATTCCTGAGAAAAGATGCACAAAAAGTAAATTCTTGACTTTTTTTATACCTCAACTTTTTATATTCCATCCTCAGTCCTGAATGACAATTTATTTAAGTTTGGAAGTTTAGGTTGAAGATAAGAATTTTGAAACTGTTCTTCCTTTATCTTCTAGATTCCAGTGTTACTTTTAAGAAATCAGATGGCTTTCAGTTCCAGGCGTTTCGACCTATCTCTCTCCCCTGGAAGTTTTTCAGAACTTTTTCTAATCATCGTTCTGAAATATATAGTAGTATGACCTGGGGTGGCTCTTTTACTCATTGTGCTGGACATTTATTGAGTTATTTCATTATGGAAATGAGCTATCTTTGATTCTAGGAAATATTATATTACTTGTTTGATAATTTTTTGTATAATTTTCTGTTTACTCTTTCTGGAGCTCCTACTCTTAGATATTTGGACCACCTGGATTGAACCTCCAGTTCTCTTACCTTTTCTCCCTTATGTCTCTTTCTATTTCTTTTTGCTCTAAAACCTGAACACTTTTATTGAATATTACATTTAGGTTTTTCCATGTTTTTATAGATAAGAGCTCTCCTTTGTTGTTTGAATGTTCAAAAAACATCCCCTTCTTTCTTCACGAATCGATTATCTTTTTCATCTTTCCAAGGGCATTAATTATGATCTTTTTGAAAATTGTTCATCTCACAATGTTCTCTGAGTTTTTCTGTTGATTTGGTTTTTGATTTAGACTTTCTCTTCCATCACCCCTTGCATGTCTGATGATCCTTGTTTTTCTTTTTATACTTAAATATGGAGCACCAACATGCTGCCTGGAAGTTGCTGGGGCAGGCAGAGTTGTAGGTCAGTGGACAACTGTGTGGCATACAGGAGTGACTTTTGTTAGGGACAAGTCGTCAATATCTAAGTCTTTTCTCTGGGATGTTTCATCCTCTCCAGAGGAGGATGTCCCTACCTCTTACCTGGAGAAGCATCATCTGACTGTTTTCTGGCACTGGGTAGAGAAAGAAAATGTAGACTGTACTTATGCCCCTCTTGTCATTCAGTTCTTCTCACCAACCCACAGCTGTGCCTGAGATGCGTGGTGGGATCACCACGCCCTCTATGACCCTGCTTGCCACATGCCTCTTTCCAAGGCTGGGATGGCAACCAGCTTGTTATTATAACACCCACCCACGTTGCCACCTGACATGTACAGTTCCTTTTAAGTTTCATTCATGGTAGATTTTGTGTTTTCTGTTTCTTTCTTTTGTTTTTGTTTGTTGTTGTTGTTGTTGTTGTTTTTGACAGTCTCACTTTTGTCACCCAGGTTGGAGTGCAGTGGCACGATCTTGGCTCACTGCAACCTCTGCCTCCCAGGTTCAAGCTACTCTTGTGCTTTAGCCCCCCAAGTAGCTGGGATTACAGGCGTGCACCACCACACCTGGCAATGTGTTTTAATTTTTTAATTTTTTTTTTTTTTTAGTAGAAATAGGGTTTCGTTGTGTTGGCCAGGATGGTCTCAAACTCATGGCTTCAAGTGGTCCGCCCTCCTCAGCCTTTCAAAGTGCTGGGATTACAGGTGTGAGCCACTGCACCCAGTCCTCTGTTTTGTTTCTTCTTGTATTTTGGAATGATTTTTTAGAAAAGAAAAAATGAAAAAAATCTTTACTGTACCACATTGAAACCTTAAAGCAATATAATTTTTATTTAGTTTTATATTTTTAGGTCAGTATAGAATTTGTTATTAATCATAACCTACTACCTTTTCCTTCTCCTAAAGCAGCAAATACATGACCTTCTTGGTGTAAATACTGATTGCATGTAAGTACTCAAAGGTTCAGGGCTATAAATCATTTTCTTAATTGGAGCTAAAGGAAAAATTCTTAAGTAACACCTGTTTCCAGGCCAGCTTGTTACCATCAAAATAAAAAAACAATATTTATCTAGTGGATGTTTCCATAAAGAACATTCAGAAAATTTCTGACTGACCTTTAAACCTGTGTGAAAAATTTGGGTCTAGTTTTACTGGAATGTCTGTTTTAAAATGGCTCATTTCTTTAACAGTAATTCCATTTCCATTTATTTAACAATAATTCCATTTTCCACTCCCATCACAGAGCTGCCCTGGCTCTTTATATCTGTGATGTATGAAAAGTGTGACTTCTGCTGAGTGAAGGCTACAGCTCCCATCACAGGTGTGGAGTAATGTTGTAACCAAATGAGTGACAATATCTAAAGTTCATGGTTATAGCTGTGTTCCTCTGTGAGGATTTCAGACTCCTGACAAATCGTTTTTAATCATGCATTTTATTTGAAAGTCTAGGATATAATCAGATTTGTACTTTAGATCACAATATACTTTTTTAGAAGAGATTATTTTTAAATTCTAAATCTCCCATGTACCTCTAATTCATGTAACAGCGATGCCACAATATGGCCAGGAAAAAACACTCAAAAAAAGTGATGTTGAGAGAGAAATGGAGAGATAGATTCACTGCAGTGAGTTCAATACAGCTTTTCAAGCTTTGCTGCAGGAATCATAACAAAGTAATTTATATTTCAGCTTTTCAAAAAAAAAAAAAAAAACACATAAAGTTTGCTAAGCTCTCTCCTTTCAGCCAGAAATCTATGCAACTCCAAACATGGAAACTATTTTAATTCAGAATAATTTGCTATTCTTTACTTGTTCTAATATAAATTAAAATACTTTGGTAGCCATGTAACCATTCTTGAGATTTCCCTCAGGAATTAAGCAAACTATAGGCTTTAAATGAAATGATGTAAAGATAATAAACAGCGTATTACAAATGTGAACTCATTATTACCATTTCAATGTTTCTATCCATTTAAAATGTGAAAATATATATGTTATGAGATAAATGAATAATAGCTATGTCAAGGAGGCATAACATAATCAAATATATTTCAAAATGAGAAATTTGAATGTATATTATAATCTGCATGCTAAAAACATCTACCAAGGCTATTCCCTCAATATATAGTTTCTATTTTGTTCCCCCTCTACTTTTATTCTACTTTTTTATTTTCTTCTAAGCAGGGACAGTGCTGGCAGGATCAGCTCAACCATGGGCAGGGCAAGAGGAGCCTAAATTCACAACCTCCTTCCAAGGACTTTACACCATTTGTCAGTTCTCAGGACTACGGAACCTTCCAAAAGAAAACAGTAAGCAATTGTCACCTTCAAACACAATATCTCCATATTTTGGGGGAAATAGGACAAGCAGGTAAATATGGAGCCTTTGAAAGGAAAAAAGGAAAGAGAAGAGAATTTATTAACTATGGGGTATTAAAATATAGAAAACTACATTTTTACCCTGCTTCCTAAGAGATTCTGGTACAGATGGCACAAAGATCAGGTATTAGTTCATTTTCACACTGCAATAAAGACATACTAGAGACTGGGTAATTTATAAAGAAAAGAGGTTTAGTTGGCTCATGGTTCTGCAGGCTCTATGGCTGGGGAGGCCTCAGGAAACTAACAATCATAGCTGAAGGGGAAGGGGAAGCAGGCATGTCTACATGGCCAGAGCAGGAGGAAGAGGGTGGGGAGGTGCTATACGCTTTTAAACACTCATATCTCAGGGGAATACTACCACAAGAACTGCACTAGGGGATGGTGCTAAACCATTTGAAACTGCCTCCTGATCCAATCACCTCCCAGCAGGCCTCACCCCCAGCATTGGGAGTTACAATTTGACATGAGATTTGAGTGGAAACACAGATCCAAACCATATCATACCAACTTTGAAAAATGCTGGAAGATGGGAAATGTGGGATTAAAGGAACATATCATGAAACAAAAGAGTCTGAAGTGATGAAAGATGGAATGAGGATGCACAGGTTAAGAGGAGGAAAAGTAGGAAAGGAGGAGGAGAGGAAAAATGGAAATTTGATGCCGTAGGGAAAAAAAAAAACCCAGATGGAAATGGAGATGCCATAATAAAAATAAAATTAGATATTTCACAATGTTTTTTGGCCCAGCATACCTGCAGTTGTTTATTTATTATGCAACACTTTGACCTAAGCATTGTATTACTGACGTAAAAGATATTAAACTGTATCTACTAACCACACAAATGCTTGACCCATAACCCATTCTCTAAGGAGCTTTCTCTTGTGTAATAATCTTCTCTACTGAAGTATAAACAGTTTTTAATTCTAATGGAATTAATGAAAAGTGAATGAAACAAACATCAAAGTATAAAAACTTCAGCATTGCTAAGTGCAATTGTTAAAAAGACTTTATCTTGATATTGATAGTTACTACTTTTTATACTTAATTTTAATAGGTAAATCTCTAATGATTTCTACAACCATAGACTATCACGGTTGATGCTGAAGAATGCCAGTCCCACTGCCCAGCCTGCCATAGCATTCAACAGCACAAGCATCTCAGCCCAAGCTGAGCACAGCACATCCACACATCTCAGATGCTTCCCTGAACCCCTAGGTGCTCTCCCCATGCCCAGTAGACTAGCCCAAATACTGCCTATTAACCACACAGAGACACACAGATTTTGATTCCCCAGCAGGAAACATTGTGATGGCAATTAGATGTGTCAACTTGGCTAAGCCATGGCACCCAGATATTTGGCCAATCACCAGTCTGGGTACTGTTGTGAATTTTTTTTTTTTTTCTTCTTTTTTTTTTTTTTTTTAAATAAAATGAACATTGAATTCAGTAGAACTTGATGACAGTAATTTCAAGTTACCTTCATCCAATCAATTGAACATCTTCAGATAGAAAGAAGGAGGTCCCCTGAGGAAGAAGGAATTCTGCCAGCAGACAGTCTTCAGGCTGGAGCTGCAACATCAACTCTCCCTGGGTCTCTTGACTTCTAGTCAGCTGGATTTTGGATTTGCCAACCCCCATAATCATGTAAGTCAATTTCTTAAAATAAATCTCTGTGTGTGTGTTTGTATAAACATGCCCATCCTATTGACTCTGTTTCTCTGAAGAATTCTGACTCCTACAGAGATGCTGGTTTTCAGCTCTACACACCTGCCTGCTCCATTCCTGAGCATCTTCCATTAGGGCCAATCAGCTACACTGGGTTCACGTCCCTGCATGGCTGTAAAATTTGCTCTTGATGCTCAAACATTGTTTCTAAAGTCTTATTTTAAACGAGAGCTTAGAAACTTTTCATCCAATCCTATCTTTTTTTTTGAATGAATTATCGCTCAGAGATGAATCCACCTGCCAGGGTCTTGCTAGGAGAACCTGGCAGGGCAGAAATGAGAATCCCCTCCCTAGCTCTGAGGTCTTTCTGCTCCTTTGTGTTGCCCAGTTCTTCTTTTCTCACATCTGCCTTGCTTCCACATGACATGTTAAGCTTTCATGCTCTTTCAAACTCTAGTTAACCACACAAAGACACCAGGTTAATCAGATGAATGTTTTAGATACTGGGTTACTAATCTGAATAGCTTGCAGGTGATATTTGGGAACATGAGGGAAAATCAGGGGCTCTCTCCACTGCAAACATGAAAAATCTTATTACAAAGAAACATGGGGTCAGGCATAGAGGTTCACACCTGTAATCCCAGCATTTTGGTAGGCCGAGGTGGGTGGATCGCTTAAGTACAGGAGTTCAACATCAGTCTTGTCAACATGGTGAAACCCCATCTCCACTAAAAATACAAAAATTAGCTGGATGTGGTACAACATGCCTATAGTCCTAGCTCCTTGGGAGGCTGAGGCAAGGGGATCACTTGAACCCAGGAAGCAAAGGTTGCAGTGAGCTGAGATCACACTGCTGCACTCCAGCCTGGGTGACAGAGTGAGGATCCATCTCAAAAAAAAAAAAAATGAAACATTGGTCTCCCCAGAATCAGAACTTGACTTTTTATTTATGTAAAAGTAATTTATTAGAATGTGTCCCCAGGAACATTCTCAACTGTCCCCAGTTGAGAGTAGGGGAGGAAAAATTAGACCAGGAAGAAAGGTCGGCCTAGCAGTGCTGTGATGGCAAGAAATTCCCTTGGAGGGTAACCTTAGCTTAGTAGCAAAGAAGTTCTGAAGACAGAGCCCCTCACGGAATCTGGCATAGAGATACTCCCTGCACATCAGTCCTTGGTTGAGGAGGGTGTAATTAAATTCTCAGTATCTGCCAGAACTCTATTCATGTGGCAGCACTCCTTCAAAGAGCTGCAAGAGACAGCTGCTGAGAATTAAAGGACAGCAGAAGCGACGTGCACAAAAGTGAAACAGGCATCCTGATGTGAGGGTATGAAGGTGAGCCCTTGCAGATTCAGCTTCACCCTCTGATGACTGGATCAGAGCAGACTTAGACAGTGCCTGGAAAAGGACACAGAGTTCCCTGGCCAAGACTGGACTACCCTGATTGGGGAAATAACACATGCCTCGACAGTGTACCCATCTGAGATGAATTATTAATGTAGAGTGATAGCAAAAAGAAGAGTCTGAATGACAAGACTGTCAGGGTGCCTCGTGCCGGTCCTGAATTACTAACTCACCTGAGAAGTTTACCAGCAGGGATCTTGGGGCAGAGATGGAGACATCAGCTTGACAACTCATGCCTCTGGAACAATTCAGTCAAAGCTTCTTATCTTCACTCTGTTCTCACCAAGCAGCCTCTGTAGGAGTCAGAATTCTTCAGAGAAACAGAGTCAACAGGATGGGCATGTTTATACAAACATACACACGGAGATTTTTTTTAACAAATTGACTTACATGATTATGGGGGTTGGCAAATCCAAAATCCTCTCACCAAGAGCCAATGTGGCCTCTTAAGGGGCTCTGTCTAAAGTGAGAGAATACACAAACCAACCAAAAAAGACTTTCAGTCATCTTCACAGGAATATTTACCTTCAAAAGAAAGGAAATTGGCATTCTTATTTTAACCATTAATCTGTATAAGTGTGGTCAATGCATGTCTGCCCCTGAAGACTTGGCCCTTTCCCTAGGCTGGCGGGCTTGGAACTCAGTACCCCACATTGCCTTTAGGTTGTCAGCAATGTCCCATCACTGGGGCAAGTTCAGTCAACTCTTGTTTCTGCAGGAACTCATCAAATAGTCTCAGTGTTCTTGTTGGAGTTTGAACTGTGATGACCTTTTCTCAAGTTAGGAAACAATTAAGGAATTGATGCAGGCATTGGGGAACAAAAGGTCTACTTTATTTTTGGCAATGCTGGATTGGAGAATAAAGCTTAGCTCAGGTGCCAAAATGGATGTTGGCCATTACGCTGGAGGCGAATTCACCATCTCAGGCATAGAAGGCACGTGGGGAGTGCCTGTGGGTGTAGGGTCAGTCCTGTGGGGCATATGGAGAAGAAACGAGAACAACTTCATTGTGCAGGTGGGCTCCCAAGGAAAGAGAGGGGCACTGTTCCGTGGTGAGCAGGTCTACAAAAACCTACCCCCAAAGTCCAAGGAAGCTGAGAGGCCAAAGAAAGAGGCTAAAAAATCCCATTTCTCAGAAAGAAACATTTAATAGGAACTTACAAACAGCAGCCACTTCTATGCCTCAGATGGCAGCAAAACAAGATGTTGGATCCCTGCACTATTATCCCCCGGCCTAGGGCATATACACCATAGGAAGGTACAGTGACTCAGAAGAGATGGGAGAGACAATTGCTCCAAGACAGGACTTATGGTAGCATCAAGGTTGTTTTGACCTATGGGCAGGATTTATAGTAACTACCTTTCTTACACATGGAACAATAAACTGGAAATCTTAAAGGAATTCCTGAACCTGGGGCTAATCAGAAGACAACATGGTAGATTAGCATCCAAGATGGAGCTGCTTTGGCCTACATAGGCATGGTGAACCAACAATTAAATCAGTCACTCATTGTCTGATGAGGAAAAAAACAGGGAGGGGATGGAGAAAAGCATTGGAGGTCTCCCCTGTGCTTCCCAAAGAGGCACAAAAATTCATTTGACCGTTCAAGGCAAAATAGGAAAGAGAGAGATAAAAGTATATAGTATCCCCTGTAATCCCAGCACTCTGGGAGGCTGAGGCAGGCAGATAACTTGAGGTCAGGAGTTTGACACCAGCCTGCCCAACATGGTGAAACCCGGTCTCTACTAAACATACAAAAAATTAGTCTGGCATGGTGGCATGCACCTGTAATCTCAGCTACTCAGGAGGCTGAGGTAGGAGAATCAATTGAACCTGGGAGGCAGGCTTGCAGTGAGCCGAGATCACGCCACTGCACTCCAGCCTAGGCAACAAGAGTGAAAATCCGTCTCAATAACTAACTAACTAACTAAATAAATAAATAGTACCCATGACATAGTAATTGTCAGTCTGGCAAACTTCCTGTATGTACCAATTTACAAGGAAAATACCCAATACTATTTCTGTATTAGTAAGCTTTTCTTTAATGATTTAGAAGAATTTGTGATGTCTCTTGGAGGCCTGATAATCATTCATAGCAACGTCTAGATTCCGTAGTTCTAAAAACTACAAACCTCAACTTTATAGTTTCTACAGTTCTTAGAATTTTATGATTCTAAAACTTTATTGAAATCTTTACAAGTTCTAAATCATTACCAATAAAAAGCAACTCTCTGGATATAATCTAAGAGTGTGTGTGTGTGGTGGAAGAGAATCTCTGATTTCTAAAAATAAAGTTAGCTGAAAAATTCTAATCACATATGTGTTTCATTCCTTCTGGTTCAGATAAGTAGAAGTGCAAAGCCTTACCTTTATATTCAAACTGAGAAAAACTAGGTATCAATTCAGCTCAAGTTATAAATTGTAGTCTGAAAATAAAGCTAGATGTCCTGTTCTGGATACGGCACTTAAGCCTGTCATAGCTCACACACCCAGTGTTGAAGAAGACAAAGATCAGCAGTAAGTAGGAGGAGCCAAAAAGGGAGACATCAGGTTAAAGACAAAAGCCAGCTATTCTGCAATGCAGTTACTACAATAGATAGAAATAAAAACAGACTGTAAAAAAGAAGAAAGAAGATGGTTTAGGCCAAACTTGAGCTTTGGAAACATTTCTCACAAGGCCCCAACTATCTCTCTTGACCTATCATATTAGAGAGGGGTTCATTAAGAGAGAGGCCTTCTTCTTGCATTCCAAGAAAAAAATTTTAAAAAATGTCATCAGGGTAATCCTTAACATCTCTAGTTGGTGCCTGTGAAGACAGTCATTCATTCATTCACTCATTCATTTATAACATCCCATGAATCAAGCTTTATAAAGCAAAGCGTAAACTTCAGAGGAAAGCAAAACATTCATTTTCAAGGCAGAGTTATCCCAGGAAAAATAATCAAATCCATGAGGACTCCCCTTCAACTCCCCATCTCTGATGACTTTTCAGGACAAAGGAGGCTCTGAGCCACAAGCCAACAACCTCTGCTTTGCAAACTCTCCATTGTCAAAACTTGCTTTAGGAGATGATCTGATGAATTCATTCTCCATAATGTAATGCATGGTAAGACTAGGCAGTGAGTAAAGCCACATGCATTAATATAGCCATGAGTGTTCACATTCTAACCTGGGGAAAAGCCTCAAGCAAAAGAAAGAGTTCACGGTGGTCTTTCAGAAACCAGGCAGAGCAGTGAAGATGTATTTAGCATGAGGGAAATTCTAAGAAAACCTCAAAACACAGTTTATAGACATGTACTCAACCTGCAAGACACAGATAATATACATCAATAAAGTCATTGTCCATTTAAACCACAGGGCATGGTATGGGTTTCTCTAACTGCAGCCTTCCTAAAGGTCAAAAAATAACTGAGTCCATAAGGCACTGCTATTCCCCATCAAGAACCTCTCTTCTTTTCTAGAAGAGCACTGCACAATGACTGTTGCCCTAATAGCTTGTAATTTATTCCTGGCATGAAAAGAACATCTGCAATCGATTATGTGCAGACATTTCAGTGATGTTAATGTGGTCAGAAATAATCGAAAGGCATATAAGCAGATGAAGACATACTATTTTCATTTCAAATAGGGATTTGATTCTCGGAGAACCACTAAACGACAACAACCACAAGGGTTTGTATTTATGTGGACAAATTATAGACTCATTTTAGAAACTGGGAAATGGAAAAGATGGGCCAGCACATGAATTGGATTGCATAATGATAGTAATTTTTGGAAAGGTTGGGGAGGAGAGGCTGGGAGAGAAGATTTGGTATCAACCTTGAAATAACTATCACCTCTCACTTTAAAAGCCTTGAAACTCAGTGGCATAACTGGCTATTGAAATTTTGCCCTCCATGCCAGATTTTGAGTAATATCCCCTTTAACCTTTTCAGGATTGATGAATCAATGCGACTATGTATGGGGATAAATGTTCAGAAGTTGTGAGAAATCGCTTCACCTTGCATACAATGGCAATCCCGGGAGACCTACCAGGTGCCATGCAGTTAATCACAGCATCCTACCACAACTGACTGGATTTATAATGGCAGTTCTCACACTCTATGTGAGGACTCCTCCTCGTTTTGTTATTTGGGGGAATTGGATTAGAAGGATGCCAGGAGTCCCATTTTCAGCTGATTTAAGAGTTTATGGAATAAGTCACTAGGAAGGACAAGATGATTGAGGATTAATGCAATATTTTTGATAAGTTACAGCTATAAAATCTCACTGCAACCCAAACAACACTAGATGAATGGAATAGGAAAATGAGAAGGATTCAAAATTAAGTCTACTTCAGATTCTCTGAGACACCAGGTTTCCCAGACCCTATTCCCATCCTAGAATGACAAGAATCAATGGACAGAAAAATTGCCCTTATTACTAAAGAATGCTTAACCCAACCTGTGAAACTACCTGTATTATTTATTTGAATTATTAAGGACTTCAGGCTTGGATGAGAAAAATTATGTCTCTGTTGATATACTGACCTCCTTTCCAGTTCAACAAATAAGAATCTCAGTCTCTTAAACATGAGCATGAAGATTGTGTTATACAGGATAAAGGTCATAAAAGGTTATTTAATAAAATCATCCCAAGATCCTCTCCCTCTGAACAAAAGGCACAGGCACTCATTCATCACATTCTGTACATAATACAGGAATTCTCTTAATAATTGCTTACATCAAATATTGATCATCAAATTCTCTCCTCCTTTTCCTCTACTTCTTCCTCTGTGGACCATCTTTCTCTAAAGGGTCCTGTGCCTCATTCTCTCCATACATTGAGCATCTACACCAGGTGTGCATCCCCTGTTGGCATCAGGCTTGCTCTCCTATTCTTGATTCACCTTCCGTAACAGAGTTTCCGCTTCATCCTGTGGGCATTCATTTTTTATTGATGCTGGACCATAGGAGCTACAAATGTGGCACCTTAAAATAGTGCAAATTTCTTATCTCCCAGCTTCTGTGGGTCAGAAGTCTGGGCCGGTTTAGCTGAGTCTTTGCCTAAAGGTCTCACAATGTTCTCTGAATAAGAATCAGATTCCAAGTTCAGTTGGGCTGTTGGCAAAATTCAGTTTCTTGCACCTGTAAGACTGAGGTCTCTATTTCCGTGCTGGCTGTCAGCCAGGGGTCCGTGTTTGCTCCTAGAGGATGTGGCTCTCTCTAATACTGGTAGGGTGAAGCCCTCTGACACTTCAAGTCCCCCCAACTTCCTTTCTCTGGCATCTCTCTGACTGCAGAGCTCATGTGATTAGGTTACAACCACCTGGAGAAAGCAGGATAATTTCCCTATTTTCGCAGACTTTATCACATGTGTAAAGTCCGTTTTTGCCATGAAGCATAATGTATGCACAGTGCCCTGAGATTAGAGTGTGATCATCTTCAGAAGGTCATCCTATCAACCAGAATCCACCCTCTGGACACAAAGACTCACGTCCTTCCAAGCTATTAAATACCTAAGGTCCCCAAAGGTCTCACCCCCTTTGATGTCCAAAATCTTATCTAAATCTTCACAGCTCCAAAGTCCCCATATCATCAAGTAAGTGGTTTTGTCAACCTGCTTCCTTGTAGCAGAACTTTGAAGCCCACCAGTTTTCTTTCATTTCATACTTTCTCTGTCCCTTTCCGTACATTCTGGAAATGTTTCTGCTGATCAAAAAACCTCTCAAGAACCTTTTAAGTTTTTCAAGTTTTGCATGAAGTTCACAGAGATCCCCTTCATTAGAAAGAAGTCTATGTTCATGAATCATTTTGAGATAATACCTCTCTATTTTTGGCTTCTCCTGAGATAGTTGAAGAGCAACATTCTTAAGTTTCTCCAGGCCCTCTGGTTTGATTGAAGAGATCGGTGAGTCATCCTCTTATCTTTTCAAAGAGCTTTTTGTGAGACTGAACACTCTGGTCTTTTCATGCTCCTAAAGTTTAAGAGGAGGATTGTGTGGCCATGAAATCAGCTTTTCCCAGGGTCCAGGGGTAAGTCCATGGACATCTTTCGGGGCCATTCTGCCTTCCAGGAAATCTCTTGCTATTTATCAGACTTCAGACTAACTAAATTATTTACTTCCCCAGTAGAAAAACAGTAATTGCTATAGTTAAATATTTGCCCTTTCCAAAATTCATGTTGAAATTTAATTGCCATTGTAACAGGATTAAGAAGAGGACCTTTCTAAAGTAATTAGGCCACAGGGGACCCTGGGCTCCCCTTCTTAAAAAGGCAAGCTCAGCTTCCTCTTGCTCTAGCTCATGCTCTCGCCTTCCACCGTGGGAAGCAGTAGCTAAAAGGACCTTGCCAGATGCCAGTACCTTGATATTAGAATTCCCAGCCCCCAGAACTGGGAGCCAATAAATGTCTGTTCATTACAAATCGCCTAGTCTCAGGTATTCTATTACAGCACCACAAAATGGACTAAGACAATAATGAAATAACATAACTTTTCAGTCATCTTTCAATCCCAAGATGGATAGGATGAGAAAGAAAATCAAAATCTAAGTAATTAAATCTTCACTTAATTAAGATGACTACAGAGTCGAGAGCAGGGTGATAAAGGGCAAAGCTGGCACCATAACCTCTTGGAAACTTATCTAAATTCCAAATGGTATGCCCTCACTGATAGACTGTATCGAAATCTCTGGATGGGAAGAATTGAGAATTCACATTTTAAATAATATCTTCAGAAAATCCTGATGCATGTCAAAGAAAATAACTCAAAAATATGATTAATAAAATAATAAAATAAAATAAAAATTATTAGAGGAATTAACATTTTACACTAGAAAACATTAAAACAAAGATAAACAGATTGTTAGTAATCACGAGAAAACATTATTAACATATTTTGTCATTAGGAAATTGCAAATTAAAACAACAACATAATACTGTTATATTCCTATTAGAATGGTTTAATTATTTCTTATAACTGTCAATACCAAGTGCTGGCAGGGATGTAGAACAACAGAAACTCTCCTTCATTGCTGGTGAAAATTAAAATGGTACAGCCATGTTGGAAGACACCTGGCTCCACAACCAGCATGCAGATGAAGCTCAGGTGTGATAGTTTGGCAGCTTCTTGCAAAATTAAACATAGTCTTACCATACAATCCAGAAATCCTGCTCGTTAGTGTTTACATAAATGACTTAAAAACCTAGGTCCACACAAAACCTGCATGTGAAGCTTGATCATAGCCTAAAACTGGACACAACCAAAGTGTCCATCAATAAACAAAATGTTGTTTAACCACACAATGGAATATTATTTAGCAACAAAAAGGTATTAACTACTGATACACATTACTGCATGGATGAATCTCAAAAACATGATCTTCAGCAAAAGAAGCCAGACACCAGAAAAGTACATGATTTCATTTATATGAAGTTTCAGAAAAAACAAAATGAATCAAAACTTTTATGAATCAGATCACTGATGGCCTGGAATGGGGGTTACAAGATTGTTTTCAAGAGGTCATGGGCAATTTTGTTGAAGTGACAGAAATGTTCTCCATCTTGATATGGGGTGGTGGTAAAGCAAATGGGGCCTATTTTCCAAATTCACCCAACCGAAGACTTAAAGTGAAACATTTTATTTTATGTAAGTTATATTTCAGTAAGCTGAAGGAAAGACAAAAATTCCATGACAGCTAAAGTGAAGGAAGAATCAAATAGTTCTGTTTCAGTCCTCTTTCAGTATTCTGAAAACCTTTGGTTTGAATGGCAATTTGACCATTATCTGGCCATTTGTCTTCAGTGCAGTGGTATCGCATTGTGTCTCTTTGGAATAGTACATAGGCTGGGAAACTTTCAATCTTAATTAAAAATCCCAGCACGCCACACAGATCATCTCTATTCTCCTTTCCACAACTAAGCCTGCTCAACACCTGGAAGATCTTTTAGGGAACCAATATCAATAATTCCAAAGGGAATGGCTATCATGGATAGCTAATTAAATAGTTTCCCAGAAGCAATTTGTACAACTTTATTTTTCCGCTTGGAGCCTTCCATTCTGAAGGAACATTCTACTTCATATGATTTTTATGATTTCTTTGATATTGGTGGTGGCTACCATTCTCCCAGTATTAGCTTCATTTGATTTTCTAAACAATTAGAACTGAAAATTTTACCCCAAACCCTATGTGTTTTGTCCAACAACATCATCCTCCTTTATTGACCTTTGTAGCTCTAGATATTTGGAAGAATAAATATTTTTATGAATATTTCCATACTATGTAAATTAAGTCATCATGTGCATTCAGTTTTTATGTATCACCTAGAATGTAACAGATGGCCTCCTGTTTTTTGTGCTGCCTTTTTCCGCTGGTCTCAGCCTCTGTTAACTCCCAGACAACTGTCTCCTGTCATGTGAACTCACTGTTGCCTATTTAGAAACAGTCAATACCAGCTCTCTTTAAAAGTCTTCGTTTCCGGGCCGGGTGCAGTGGCTCACGCCTGTAATCCCAACACTTTGGGAGGCCAAGGCAGACAGATGATGAGTTCAGGAGATCGAGACCATCCTGGCTAACACGGTGAAACCCCGTCTCTACTAAAAATACAAAAAATTAGCCAGGCGTGGTGGTGGCACCTGTAGTCCCAGCTACTAGGGAGGCTGAGGCAGGAGAATGGCGGGAACCCGGGAGGCGGGGCTTGCAGTGAGTCGAGATGGCGCCACTGCACTCCAGCTTGGGCGACAAAGCGAGACTCTGTCTCAAAAAAAAAAAAAAAAACAAAGTCTCTTTTTCCAAGGTAGATGTGTGTGTGTGTGTGTGTGTGTGTTTAACTTCCAGTTGCTATAAAGTAATAATGCAGAAACATTTTGTGACATCTAATATAGTTTATAGCAGTACTTTCAAGTATATATACAATGCAAGACACTTTTGTAATTTTAAATATTCTCATAGCTACATTATAAAAAGTGAAAAGGAAATGAAATTTCAATAATACACTTTTATTTTAAACTAATATATTCAATGTGTTATTGTTCAACATGCAATCAATATAAAAATTATTAGTAAGATATTTCACACACTTTTTTATATGGTTTAAGTCTTGGAAATCAATGTGTATTTCACAGGTAAGGCACATCTCAGCTCTCAGTCCAGACTAGCCATATGTCCAGAGCTCCACAGCAGCATGTGGCTAATGACTATCCTGACGGGTGGTGTGGCTCTATAGGGATGGGTTTCTTTAAATAAACTGAAATTTGGGCTTTACCAGGAACTGACTCGTATGGCCTAGGGCCAAATCAGGTAGAGTCTATGCAGGTCACAAAATAGGCACCTTTCCCTTTATTAAATCAAATTTCGGTATTTAAGGAGAACTGAGAACCTTTTGTAAATGCTCTCCTGGAGGGGGGTAAAGATCTATAATTTTTTAAGAATTCAATTTTAGATACACAAATCTGCTTATGTTTCTGGGGCAGCGGTGTGGAAACGGAAAAATACGCATTCTAAGGGCGAGAAGTGAGAAGACTGGAGGGAGTGGAAATTAGAAGAGGAAGACCGTGGGTAGCTATGTAAGTCATGGCAACTGCTGAGAGCTTCTGCAAATCGTCTGCCTTCGAGTTATATTAGCTCGAGTGTTCTCAACCTTGCAAGGGATGAAAAAATAATCTTATCAAAACCTGATATGCCATGGAGATACTACACCCTAAAGTGGGAGGATATTTGCCCACTCTGTAGGTGTGCGCTGTGCATAGCGACTTCCTTCCAAAGAGTATCGAAAGGAGAGAGGGAAAGCAGCTTTACAGAAAAGAAACCTGACAAACATGTACGAAGCTGGATGATCAAGGGCAACATCAACAGTCAGAAATCATTTTGATAGCATGAACTCTTGATATGATGCAATAGTGGAAATGGCATTTTACCACAATGGTCTTCCTCTTGAAAACCCATAACCCCAGTCTAAAAATGATAAAAACAATCCGACAAATTTCAACAGAGGGACATTCTACAATATACTGCACCAGTACTCCTCAAAGCTGTCAACGTCATCAAAAACAACAAATGTCTCAGAAACTGTCACAGCCAAGAAGACCCTAAGGAGACATGACAAGAAAATGTGATGTGGTATCCTGAATGAATCCAGGAACAGATTTTAAAAAAGAAAAAAAAAAGGTAAAAACTAAGGAAATCTGAATAAACTGTGCATTGCAGTTAATAATGTATCATTATTGGTTCATTAATTATGACAAATGTATCATATACATTTATATATGTATTGACTAATATAAGATGTCAATAATAGGAGGAAATCTATTGGGGCAGTACTGTATATGGAATTTTCTACTATCTGCTCAATTTTTCTGTTAAGTCTAAAACTATTCTTAAAAATAAAGTCTACTAGTAAAATATCTTTTTTAAAAAGTACGATATGCACGATGCACATCTTACCAAAAATGAAAATACTTTTTCAAACACCTTAACTTTCCATAGCATCGTCGATACCTAGCCAGATTCCAGGGTTACCTTAAGACATTGATGAACTGTTACTCTTGATCTCTGCACAGGGCCATTTCAGACGGATGGTTTCTGAAATTTTTCTGCTGATTGGAGGCCAGCTTCCTACTACTTTTAGGACAGCTGCTATGAGCTCTAGTATTCACAGATGAAGAAGGTACCAAAAGGTGTGTTCCAGGAGCCCCAGCTGGTACAGAAGCCATCTGACAAGCAGTGGAGGCCAGGAGTGTGCTCCCAAGACAGCCTAGGCTGAAAAGTATGGAGAGGACAGCAAACACACCTGGCTCCACAACCCGCATGCAGATGAAGTTCAGCTGTGAATAGAACTTTCTGGAGATTCTACAACTTTAAAGTCAACACTCCTTTTCCCATGATCAGGCTCTACTACATGATTTACTAGGACCGTTATAGAACCAGCTCTTTTGATTAAATACTTTTGGTAAGTGCCTATAGTAGAATCTATAATATTGACAAGTTTCCAATTATACATTCTATGAGAAGACCTTGCTCACACAAACTGTCGAAACATGAGCTCTCCTTCAGGCAAATAAGCTGGGTGTTCGTTCACATGTGAACCAGAGTTCACCGATGGGATAAAGGTGCCCAGTTATCTAGCTTCCCTGATGCTGTTGGGCTTTCTTGACCCACCTTCTCATCTCAGTTACTTTTGAGTCTCCTGTTTTAGCAATAAACTCATTTCACCTTCATTTGTCCTGTGCCATTTTCCAGTGACAGCTCTTGCTGCCAATTCTTTTCAGTTCTTTCCTGGCTCAAAGCTGATCGGTCCATCATCTAAGATAATACGTTCTAAAATTATACATGCACTTTTCACATCCAATCAAGTTCAACTCATTATATAATTAGACTACTTTCTATACTTTCTAATTAATTAACTGGGAGGATAGTGATGAAGAAGCAGCAAGGCAGGAGGAAAGAAGATCTTCACCTCACCAACCATGATGGGGGCTTGCCAGCTACAGATTCAGACTTAAGAACCCGAGAAGTCACTTAATATAACTTGTCTCATGGTCTTGGATCCTAGACAATGTAGAAAAATTTGAAAACAGCCACTTTGCCAATTACCTCCTCTGTATCTCTACCTGAAATACTGATGACATAAGAGCTGAAATGGAACAGCTATAGTAATCATCTAATTAAACAAGGAAAATGTACCCATCGTGAGTACCATTATTGTGCTGTGATGGGACAGGGAACTCACTCTTAGACCCTTGCCAGGCATTTCTACTTCCTACACACACTATTCAGGACAAGCACGAGGTAAAAAGGAGAGCTGCAACTTTTCCTTTAAGAAATGCAACAAAATCTAGGAGCCCTTTACCCTCAATCCCCACCCACTACTGGTGCTGAACATCTAACACTCACACCTAAGTTATCAACACCCTCCTCCCAATCATCACAACTGAACCAATAACATTCCAGCAGGGACACTTGAAGCTACACTCTGATTGTCATTGTAGTGAATCTTTACTTTTGGGCCATTGAAGAGATGACATTCTGAGGCCAATCTTATCTTCCTCAAGTAGAGTCAGGCTGCTCACATTACAGCATGTTCTCCTGAGCCCTATTAAGCAAACACAGAAGAACCCTTCAATGCAGGTTACTCTGCAAAGTATTAAAAGTCACCTCATCATTTCCATTGGCAGAGTGAAATAGCTCAGAATCTTGTCCCTTGGCATTGATTCCAAGAAGAAACTAGATGTGCAGGAAAAATTCAATGGCCATATTGCAGACTGAAAGAAATCCCAAAGAAACTCACAAGAGAAGATGACGTAAGAACCATTCACAGACTTCTATCAAGCTAGTCTCATGCTGTCCAAAACCAGCAGGATTTGGAGGTTTAATCTCAATAAACACATTACTAGAGCTGAGAAAGGAAAGTAACCCAGTTCTTAAACTGGCCCAAGAAATGGAAGATGGATGATTATGCCTTGCTTCTTATTGACTACATAGTTGTTTTAATTCCCTTTCTAGCTTTCATGGTGAAAGTCTGAAGAGAAGCAAATGAACATCTGGAGAGTAAAGGAGTAACAGCTAACATTTAATGAATTGCTACTATGCGAACTCACTTTTGTTAACTCATTTAATTCTCATAACAACCATGCCAGTATTATCTCCATTTTACAGACCAGGAAACTGAAACAGAGAGAGGTCAGCAAGTTGCTCAAAAGCACGCTTCAGTGTATGCAGAGCTGGGATTTGAACCCAGGCAATCTGACTATACATGAAACGATTTCATGCTATTATTATTAACCTCCACCTGGAATTCAGCCATGGACAGAAGGTCTGGAAATAGAGGAAGAGCCACAGCTTAGAAAGCCACTGGAAACTGCCTGGGCAGCTACAGCAGCTGGATGGGGTGAGCTGGTGCCACCTGGAGGTCAGCAAACCTAGTCTTCCAAGATAGCCTTCCTGGTTATCTTGGAAGCGCAGGACATGAGGGTCCCCTATCCCCAAATGTGGTAAGATGGTTTCCCTTCCATTTTCCTCTCTCTGCAAAGCAACAAAAACTTAAAAGATTAAATGGAGGGATAACTATTTTGTTTTTAACTATTCGCACCAACACATACTGCCAATATCTTTCTTTCTCTAATCCTCTCTCTCCCTTTCTCTCTGTCTCCTTTCCTCCCTCTCTCTCTCCCTCCTCCCCTCCCTTTCTCTCTCTCTCCCTGTTCCTCTGATACGGCTTGGCTGTGTCCCCACCTAAATCTCATCTTGAGTTGTAGTTCCCATAATCTCCACATGTTGTGGGAGGGACCTGGTGGGAGTTAATTGAATCATGGGAGCGGGTTTTCCTGTACTGTTCTCATGATAGTGAGTAAGTTTCATGAGATCTGATGGTTTTATAAAAGACAGTCCCCCTGCACTTCTCCTTGCTGTCACCATGTGAAGAAGGACGTGTTTGTTTCCCCTTCTGCCATGACTGTAAGTTTCCTGAGGCCTCCCCAGCCATGCTGAACTGTGAGTCAATTAAATCTCTTTTCTTTATAAATTACCCAGTCTCGGGTATGTCTTTATTAGCAGCATGAGAACATTCTAATACACTCTCTTTCTGTGTGTCATTTGCTTGTATAAAACAGTATTGAAATTCATATTATTATTCAACATTACCTTTTACCAATTCATACTCCACTCTGTTATTCAACCAATTTTTCTTCACAACTAACTCTGGAAAATTGAGACAATAAAAACATATTTGTTTATCTTTTAACCTTCAATAGTGTGCTTTATAATGCATTGTTTGTTTAATACTTCATAAGCTATTACGCCTTGGATGAGATTGGAGAAGATTCTGATCACACAAAACATAGCATTACTAGTAAATTATTTATTTCCACACTATGTACACTACTACCAGAGTTTTAGATCATTCATTGCTTCCCACCAAATTTCCTCTCAATCTCAAGGTTTCTATCTATCTCTCTCACACGTTTATAAGTTACTCTTCACCTCTGTAGAACTAATGGGATTATTTTTATTGACTGCCCAAATAAAGGTAAAATATTCTCACTATTCCTACAAATATTGTCAGTATACATAATGCCAGAATTAAGCTCTTTCCCCAGGATTCCACTCCTTAGAGGAAAGCAGGAGAAAAGGGTAAGAAGAGACCAGAGTGTGTTTCTTTTCCTGAGAATCACGTAGACCTTACTCCCTCAATCAAGCACAAAGCATAGTGTGAGGGCCACTGCCCATCAGAGTCCCAGCCTGAACACTCACCATGGACATCAGCACCAAAGCTAGGTTCTGGGCACAGGGCACCTCTACACAGTCTGCACAGGTAAACTGAGATCCGTAATCAGTGGATGTGATCAGGTCTCTTAGCTCTTTATTACAGTAACAACACTGTCCAGTGATTAGTGATTACCTTCTCAACTTCAGCATTGTTTAAACTATTGCTTTAGATATATTACACCTTCAAATTCTAATGCAATTTCCAAGTATATATAACTTAATTAGCAAATATTATAATTCAATTCTAGGATTTAAATTTAAAAATAGGAAAAGTAGATTATTATTTAGCAACTATAATGAAGTGTAAGTCTATATTAAACTCTTCCTTAATAGGAATTGGGCATTAGGTAATAGATGGTATATTGTAGTATTTATAACAGAAAATATATTAACAGTTTATGACTATTTTTATTGTTTTGCACATTTTGAAATTTTAGATTTGTAATCTTTCTATCTTATTAGTCTATAAAGTTATCAACTCAAATAAGGTTCATGTACAGAGAATGTGTAAATAATGAAATAATATTAAATATTTATTAAGATCTTAATGCTTCTGAAATTATACCATTTTATATCCTAAGTATTTAAAATAGGAAGACTTCTTTTTCATTTTCACTTGACACTGAAAAACATCTATCTACCATCTGTATCTTAATCTCCAAAGATACAACTGTGTCCCCATCAATAAGACTGAACTTTCTACTGAAATCTGAATCAGCACTCTGGAATAAATCCACCTGGTTCATTGTGAGCCACAGGAACAGGTGGCAGCAGGTTGTAGCTGCAGAAACCAGAGCCAAAGAAGTAAAACGAGGCAGGGGATGAAAGAGAAGAGAAATAGCAGAAATATCAGCATGGAAATCCTGGCCAGAAACTGATAAAAGCTGCAGAGCCTGGAGCCAAGAACCCATTGAGCCATGTGAAGTGAAAGTGAGGAAGAAAAACATCAGCTGATTCAGCAATAAACACTAACTGGGCAATACTATGTGCATTATAGGTACTGGGGATTCAGCAACGGCTGCAACATTTTCTCAGGTAGAACCAGATTAGGTTGCTAGGAGTGGAGAACATCTGAGCAAGTGGTAGCCCAGAGGTAGATAGGATTCAGGTTATCAATGATCCAAAGGTTAAAGCATCCTAAGCAACCAAACTCAAGCGCAACAGTTAACGCACAAGTTATATCAACAGCCCATGAGATCTGGTTTAAACTGAAAACCCCCTTAAGTCAGGGCTCCCTTATGATGAAGAGGTGCATTGGGAGTTGAGAAGGCTGTGTATCTCGGGTCCATGGATTTCCCAGGGTTTCAGTGAAGCTGACTGGGTGATACATCCTGAGACAGGATTCTAGCTTCTAGCTGACCTTAAACCAAGGCTATGTCGCATGGGCAGGAAAACCCTGATAGCAGCTCTCGCAAGGTCAGGGTAAAATATCCAAACTATAGAAACAGTAAATGTACCAGTTAGAAGAAGGAAAAGGTAGTACTTTTTCCATGACAGTTCAAAACTTATCTATGCAAAGGATCCACAATTCTAAGGGCTTCCTCTGGGGACACTTGTCTTGGAAAGTAGGCCAACAAGCAAACTTGCATTGTGACTGACAGAGGTGCTATGGCTTACTAAAGGTAAATGTTCATTTTTCCTGAAAACAAGGGTTCAAAGAAGCCTCCTGGAAAAGGTGATCCTTAGAATTTAGAAAAACAACTAAGCCCTCTCCTACATCACAATATATTAATACTCTCTCTGGATATTTCTCACTCCCTGCCTCTTAGGTCTAGAATGTTCTACCAAGATATGCTCTATACAGAAGAGAGGGCAAGGTTTCTTTACAACACAGGACACAGGGAGCACCCAAACACACCCACAGCAGGGCACCCATGCACCAAAGCCTTGGCAACTCACAAACTATTTAACATTTTCATAAAGAGGAACCCCTGGCTCCACCCAGCATGGAAAAACAATACTAGAATTTACATACAGCCATGGCAGGAGAAATATGGACTTTGAAGGCCAAACTCACAACTGATTTTGGAAATAACCATATAATGTTTTTAAATTTTATTTTTCCATAACTTATTGGGGTACGGGTGGTGTTTGGTTACATGAGTAAGTTCTTTGGTGGAGATTTGTGAGAACCTGGTGCACCTATCACCCAAGCAGTATACACTGCATCCTATTTGTTGTCTTTTATCCCTCACCTCTCACTCCCACCCTTCCCCCCATGTCCCCAAAGTCCATTGTATTATTTTTATGCTTTTGCAAACTCATAGCTTAGCTACCACATATCAGTGAGAACATACGATGTTTGGCTTTCCGTTCCTGAGTTACTTCACTTAGAATAATATTCTCTAACCTCATCCAGGTCATTGCAGATGCTGTTAATCCATTCCTTTTAATGGCTGAGTAGTATTCCATCATATATATAGATGACATATATATATATATATAACATAATACATTTTGAGATATATACATACACATATATACATACATATACATATATATATATATATATATATATATGCACCAGAGTTTCTTTATCCACTCTTTGACTGATGGGCTTTTGGGTTGGTTCCACGAAACTTTGCTATTGTGAATTATGCTGCCATAAACATGCACGTGCAAGTATCTTTTTGAATAATGACTTTTTCCTCTGGGTAGATACCCAGTTGTGGGATTGCTGGATCAAATGGTAGTTCTACTTTTAGTTCTTTAAGGAATCTCCACACCATAGCATAATTCTTAAGAGTTAAAACTCTGAAGAATCATTGTACTTATGTAACTCACAATCCTCTTCCATTTTGTCTAAATTGTTAATAAAATAAAATTTTGAGCACAGAAATTTCTAGTATCTTTCACAATTAAAATTAATAAATAAAACAGAGGTTGGGCATGGTGGCTCATGCCTGTAATCCCAGCACTTTGGGAGGCCGACACAGGTGGATCACTTGAGGTCAGGAGCTCCAGACAAGCCTTGCCAACATGGGGAAACACTGTCTCTACTAAAAATACAAAAATTAGCCTGGCGTGGTGGCCAGAGCCTGTAATCTGAGCTACTAGGGAGGCTGAGGCAGGAGAATCGCTTGAACCTGGGAAGCGGAGGTTGCTGTGAGCCAAGATCACGCCATTGCACTCCAGCCTGAGTGACAACGCAAGACTGAGTCCCACACTTCCGTATGAGAGGGATTTCAACACTGCATATTACTCATGATCTCACCACATGTAAAATAAACGATTTGCAATGTACAGAATATCTTTGCTTTCAATACTATGTAAAGCATAAAACAAGAAAAACCAACACTAAATTATTTCAATCTATTATAGATTAACATTTTAATGGTTTTTTATTAAAAATTTGATAAATTACATAGGAAGGCCAAGATAAATTAGCGATAAGAAGCTCATTTGATAGTGCTGAAATTCCACTTAGAAGTAATTTGCTAATTAGTCAAGAAATAGGCTGTGTTGACAATGCTCATATTTCATGGGTGTATTCTCTTCAATTCTCATAATCCTTGTGACCATGAGATTGATTAATAAGTATTTTATCATAACTATTTATTTCAAGTATGGTGTAGCCCTGTTGTACATCTTTGATTTAATTCCTGCCAAACTCCATTTAAGAAAAACAGTAAATTTATTTTTGTATCAACAAATGGCACTTTCATTATTATCTCCATTGCACATTACTCTGAGACAAAGAAAATGCTGTTTAGTTATATGCTCACTGATTTTTCAAAAAATAACTTTGACTAAGCATTCATTGTTCTTCCTAATAAATTGATGTGTCCTCACTGTAACTGTCATATTATAAAAATATATTGACAAAATTACAGCTTATATAAGCTACTTATGCCATCAACTTTTCTTAGTATACCTTCTGTACAAATAGTTTGAAATAAGTTATGCAAGGAAAGTACTGAATATTATCATTATCCTGTGCATCAACAGGCCACTTAACTGTTTGGGAGTTTCATTAAAAACGACATTTGAGAAGAGCAACAAATTGGGACTTCATAATTCTTGTTACTCTTGGTGAGTGCCGCGGGCTGCTTATACATTACTCCTACAACATACTTTACATGAAAGAAAAGGAAAAGGAAAGGAAAGGAAGGAAAAGGAAGGGAAGGGAAGAAAATAAGGAAGTCTAGGCAGCCTGAAATTATGAAATTATGGGTCACTTTGGTGTACAATGACCAAATAAGTAAATAAATGGTACAAAATATGACATTTGAGAAAGAGAAAGAAAGAAAGAAGAGAAAAAGAGGAGAAAGAAAAGAAAGAGAAGGAAGAAAGAAAAAAGAAGGAAGGGAGGGAGGGAAGAAGGAAAGAAGGAAGGAAGGAAGAAAAATGGTTAGTTTATTTTCCAACTATTGTTGGCTTCATAGCATATTCTTCGAAAAGAGTAGCTGTATTTTTCCTAGCATGTTTCTCTTATTTTGAGCTCAGCAATTGAAAAGTTCTGGAAAGACGAATGAAGGAAAAACAGAGTCTCTGTGACTTAGTGTGAAATAACATTGAGATGGACACTTTGGCCTTCTGTTCTACCACTAGAGCCCTGTGGAATGATCTCTTATGGATATGATGCCAAGGTCTATTGAGGGAAATTATGTCAATGTCCAGGTTGGAAATAAGTTCTAGTTCCAAAAGAGCAAACATTTAGCTCTATAGAAAATGTTTAGTCACTCTCTAGGCTGTACATCGTAGAGCTGTTGTTTGATGATTCTTTGAGAAGCTACTGGTGAATAAGCTGTCCACAGATTTAAAACATCCATGAAGTAAACACTTATCTTATATGAAATTATGAGAGAGCTATAATATTGTCATGATTGGAGGGCATTCTGAATCTCCCATCTACTCCCTAGAGGAGTTAAGCTTGCAATTGCAGTTTCAAGATGTTTGGCCAAAATATATTGGAAAAGAAACCTTCTCTTGAGAATGACAGAGCAGATTACATAAAATATGGAATATGTCTTTTTGTGTCTCATGTTCAAATGTCATACATAGAGTGCTTCTAGTAAAGGCGAAAGTGAAAGATATGAGGATGGAAGTTAACTTTGAGAGTGATTGGTCTAGCAGGGGCATCAGCTACAGTCAAGTTGCTCAGTCTCATCGTGGAATCCTCAGTCCACCTGTACTTCCGAGCCACCGGAGGTATTCGGAAATTCTTGTGGAACATTGTATTGTGATACAGCTTTTCCCATGCTTACAGCCTTTGGGGGTTTCTTCTCTAAATAACTTATTTGAGTAGATTACAGCTAACAAGGTGGGAGAAAGAGTCAACATTTAGACTCCAATCAATCAACAAAATGTAATCAAATGCCAAACAAAAGTTAAATGATCTCAACTCAAACGAAACGACATCGCTCTGAAGGGATCTGGGGCCTGGTTAAATCTTGCCTTAAAGCATATACTTTTTAAACATTTGTTGAAATCACTTCTCTTCAAATTTTCCATAATTTGATAACCTGTTCTGTCATTCCAAGTAGTTTTATTTACTTGAATGTATGCCCTCATTTTATCTGTTGTGTATTAATTTGACAAATTAATCTATTATCAACTTAAAGTAATTGAGGAACTGTTACAAATTTTTGCTTTGTTAACATGTACGTTAAAATATTTAAATTTTATTCAGTTCTGGCAGTTACGCATTTTCCTTACTATTCCTGTATTCAAAATTTCTGGTGGAGTTAAACAGGATTTTAACAAATTCATTCTTTTAACGATTCTAGGAAAACTTAGCACATGATTTTTTTTTCCTCCTAGATGCATTAGGATAAACCAACTGAAGTTGCTCTTTGTCAATGCTGTGATTTCAGTGCCTCTGTGTTGGTTCAGTAAAACATATGCTACAACAGATTTGATACTGTGCCCTCATTTCTATAACAGCCTTAATTCCGCAGGTTCTTGATCCAAGTTGTTGGCCTTTGTTTTTGTTTGATTCTCACAGCATATGAGCATTTATAATGTGAAAAAAGTCTCGGTTTTTTACATACTAGTAGAAATATCTTTGCCATTCTAGTATCTGATGTGGTTTGATTTTAACAACAAAGTTATCCTTGTTTAATATCTTCAGGATGTTTGCCTTTCCGTTCATGTGTCAGGACTTTAATTCCAGAGCTCTGCGGTGGTGGCTGTCTCAAAATGTGAGAATGTAGCTTGTAAATAAGCATTCACCTTTCACGTTGTCACTGTTAAAGTACCAGAGAAAAATGCTGTCTTAAAAATTATTTTGGTTTGTGTCAACTTCTTTTACATTCTTTCTAACTATACTTTTTTATGCAATGGAGTGGCTATATTTTCATCGAAAAAAATTCAGTGATCAAGATGATCTCCAAACTTCCAATCTCAATCTTCTTCCTGGAACCAGCCACCACTACCATGTTGAATTACAACCTTCCAAACTTTCAACCATATATGTATACACATGTATACATATGTATATTCATCTATTTATCTAAGGTAGCCTATGTTTTAGCTTTAAATGTAAATGATATTGTATTATTTCTTGCTTTTTGTAACTTAACAAACAACAAGTTAGATATCTTTCCTATTTCTGAGTGTAGAATCTCATTTACTTTGTATATATCTACCTCTTTCCTGGTAAAGAATTAGGTAACTCACTATTTTTCTGTTTCAAAAAATCATGCAATGCACATCAACATCATTACAAAAATCTTCTATATCTGTGTACTTTTATTCCAGATAAATGCAGATTTGCAATTTTTGGATCTGTGGGTGATGTGTGAGTAATATTGTAGGGGGGAAATTACATTTTTAAAAAGTTAGAAAAAAACTTTCACTAAAAGATCTGTAACATTTAAAAACTTCCTTAGCATTTATCACATCTTCACAACACAGTCACATCATCAAATTTCATATTTTTTTAATCTGGTGGTTGAGAAATTTTGTGTTTCATTATTTACTTTGCAGCTTAGTGATTATTACTGAGATTGAGCATCTTTTCTTAGGTTTTTCAGCCTTGTGTTGGTGAGTCAATTATTCATGTCTCTTGTCTAATTCTTTTACTGCATTGTTTTTTATAAAGATATATAGGATTTAAACATATTTTCCATATGAATTATTTGATTTTTGTTAAAAGCAAAGCTTCAGCTGAATTAATTTTAAAGGGGTTTAATTGAGCAATGAATGATTTGCGTTTCAGGCTGCTCCCAGGATCACACAGATTCAGAGAAACTCCAGGGGTGCCATGTAGTCAGAATAAATTGATAGACAAAAAAAGTAAAGCCAGGTACAGAAATCAAAAGTGAGGTACAGAAACAACTGGATTGGTTACAGCTTGGCATTTGCTTTATTTGAACACAGTTTGAAAGCTCAGTGGCGTATGAATGGTTGAAGTATGGCTCCTAGGACTGGCCAAGATTCAGCAATTGTTACAGGTGCATATTCCTTGTTAGGTTTTCAGTCTCATCTACCTATTAAGCTGGGTTATGGTTCATCCACAAAGACTCAAATACAGAAGTGCAGAGTCCTTCTCAGGCCATTTTTAGTTTGCTTTAATAACATTAATATTTAAATAATTTCTCCCAATTGATTTGACTTTTAACTTTCTAAATAACATATGTTGTACAGCAATTTAAAATTTGAAGCAATAAACTGTATTCATCTTTTTCTTTGTGATTTTTGGATTTGCGTTTCTTCTTAGAAGCTCTGTTTAGTTTAAATTTATATAAATATGTTGATATTTTCCCTTGAATATTTTTGGCTTATGATCTTTTAAATCCATCTGGAATATTAATGTGGTGCTAAGTGACTCTAAATTTATAAATTTATATCTTAATAAACAAGTATACAAGTACCATTAGTTTTATTAATCCCCCATTGGTTTGAATGCAAATCACCACGTTAGTATGAGTTGTCTACACAAAGGCCAACCACGACTTCCTTCTGGCTTTTCTTAATTTTCTATATTTGTCAGAAAGTGTGGACATTCAGTTACCCAGATTCCTTTGCAGCTTGCTGTGGACATGTGATCCAGTTCTTGCCAATGAATTTCAATGGGGTTTCCTCAAAAATTTTATCTGTGGATCCAATTAGCATCCCTCATTTGGCTTTGGTTCCATCATGGTCTTCCTGGATCGAATATGAATGAGTTTTGAGGAAGAACTATCTTGAATCCATGTGACAAAGCTCCATATGAAAGGAGGGTGGGAGAGAAGGGTGAAAAGGTTTGTGTCTCTAATAGCACCACTCTACCACTGTTTTCAATGCTGAAATTCTATTAATCACAATTTATTCGAACTGGTGTTGTTGGGTTTTCTGCTGCATGCAACCAAATGCAATCTAAAGTTTTAGAAATGTAAACCAAAATCCAATATATTTGAGACTCTGTTTCTAGTCTGTTTCCTTTCATATTGCTATTTATTCCTACATAACAATAATTGAATTAATATTTAATTCACATAGATTTCCTTATGTATGTTTAATATGTGGGTATAATATCTTGTGTTATTTATTTAATTTTTATAAACTTTTATTCTTCAATTCAATGTTAAAATTTATTTTTATATTTTCTTAAAAACCATATTTAGGTATATTTTGTATGTTATTTATATAGTTACATTATGAATATATTGAATGTTTTATTTGTTTTGTCTTTGCATAGTATTTTCTAACTTATTAATATAGAAAATTACATTATTAACAGAGGTAAATCCTGGTTGATTGTGTTGTGGTTTTTATGTTAGTATATTTTTGATGCAATGTGGTAAAATTTTTGGAGAATGGTACATCTGTGCTTTTTACTGATGTTGAATTGTATTTTCTTTCTTTTGCTATCATTTTCTGGCAGAATACCATGGTTATTTAGGTCTGAGAAAATCATTCCGGTATTTTTCCATTGTTTGCATGAAAAAACAGATTGAATAATCTGTTCTTTGAACATTTGGCAAAACTTGTTCATAAACTATTTAGGTGTTATGGGTAGGCTTATTTCTTGAACTTAACAATTTTTTTAAGAATTCATCATTCTGAAATATTATTTAGTAATGACTATGTTAGTAAGTTGCTGATTTTATCTGTTATACTTTGCCTTGTAATTTCTCAGATAAACCAAGAAAATTAAATAAGATATGTATTATACAAATTAACAACATTTACCACATAGCTAACATTATTTGAGGTTTTTAGTTTAAGTAACAAAGGAAATTTCTTATGACAAAGTAGCATTTTCTTTTAGGAAAGTACCTTAAAATTTGTGATTTTTAAGTTGTAACATAATTTAAAATACAGGTTCTAAATTTTTATCTGTAATATTTAAAATTGATATTTAAAATTGATTGAATGGGAATGTTATTGAGGACATCAGACAAATATCTTGACAAAGAACACAAAATATATAATTTTAGAGAGTATCATAATATCTCACAATATTGTCTTATGATTATAGTCATTTTCTATAAATGCCTTTTGAAATAGTAACAGACAGGGGGCCTACTGCTTCCTTACAAAATAGGCACCTCTCCTCTAAGCAATACTGAACACAAAGTATATTTGATTTTCAAGTAACAAACACATTTATATTTGTAATGTTCAATTGATTATAAAAAACAATATCATTAACATAAAACCTAACAATTTTTAAGTACAGAAATTTTTCATTTTGATTATATTTCATATAATATTACTTCATGGTAATGTTTTACATGTCATGATCCTTATCTGGTATTGTAAACTATACATTTGTGCAGTCAGAATCAGTAATGATAAGTCACTTCTACACCTGGAGGATCCTTTTCAAAGTTAAAATATATGTTTGTTTAAATATATATATACACACACACACAATCACACACACACTCACACTTCCACACTCCCACAGACACACACACACACATATGCTCAAACACGTTCACACCAAAATGCACGAGTGGAAAGTGTTTAGGTGAGGAAGAAGGGACAAAACGGAGGAAGGTGAACAAGATGGAGCAGTACCTGTTGTTTCCAGGTTCTTCACCACCAACTTACCTGTGCGGGGGAAAATGCAGCCCGCGCCCAGAAAGATGCAGATCAACCGAGCATGCGCCAGGTGACCTCAATCCGAAGCGACAGAGACTTAGCTGGCCGCACCTACAGAACGCCCCTATCACGCCCTTATCCCGCCCACTGCCTTCCTCTTTCCAATACTAATGCATAAAAGTCCGCTGCCCGCGGGAGCCGGCCTGACTTCTTCGGCCCCCGCATTCGTGGACCGGGGAACCTCACCTGAGAGCGCCAGCGTGACTTCCCTGGCCCTCCACACCTGAGGCCCAGGGAACCTCGCCTGAGAGTGTGTGCATATTTGCAATAAAGGGCTGCCGCTTTCTTATGTACTTTGGCCTCATGTTTAATTACTTAGCTCTCCTAAATTAAGTTACATTAAATTAAATTAAGACAGGTGGTGCAAATCAGAAAGTACCTCAAAATAGATACATTTTCTCTCGCAAAGGCTATTATCTTGTTTTCCATGCTTGATATATAATTCACCTAAATTAAATAATCATGATAAATGATATTTTATAAAAGTAAATTTAAATTCAATATTGAACTTTCTAATCATTAAAAATAAAAGGCCCATATTTATGTTTAGGTTTTCGTGTATCAATGATTATGTAAATTACCTTAATGTTTTCAAGTTCTCTATTATGTATATTAATGTGGAGAGCGTACACACATTTATAATAAATGTGATTTCTACCATAAATAAATTAATTACATTATCATTATGGCCCCAGAACTGATTTGTGTTGAAAGTCTTTATAAAACCTAAAATGAAGGTTGAATTTTTTTTTACAGTTAACAAGTTTCTCATACTGAAAACATTTTAGAATTGTACAAGTTAAATATTTTATTCTATTCAGTTCATCATCAAGACATTTTGTTTATTTTGTTTTCTTTTTAAACTGCAGAAGTAACTATGTTGTACTTGAAGAAAATTAAGGACTGAAAAATACCGTCACTCTATGGATATTTTGTAGGGTGTCCATCATATAATATGGTCACTGATTGACTTGTGTATGAACTATTGAAAACTAAGAAAGCAAGGAATTTGAAAATTGCTCTTATTGGTTGAAAACTAGCTCTTTTAAATTGAGTGAAGACTCTCATCTATATGATCATTTACTGACTTTTCATGACACTTTCTATTCTATCAAGTTGTCTCATTTGAGCTTGCAACATTTCTCTGAGACGAATATTCTTTTTTTCGGCCTTATTTTCAAACTGAGTAATATGAGTCTCAGGCAGTCTTACAATTATTACAAAATATATCTATTTTTATTATTAACTGAAGCCTTCTTATTTTAAAATCAGATTTTTTTTTTACTTCTAAATCTGCTAAGATTCTCAGGAAGATGCATTAAGTCCTCTATGTCTCCAAAGTTGGTGATAATTAAATGAAGATTTATCAAACACGGGAAGCTTTTCGATGGCATTTTCTTCAGACTTATCTACAGAGAAAATTTGGCTACATAACATTATTTTGAAGAGAAGTTTAAAATTAAGGACACTGTTTAAATGAATTTCAAGCTATGGTCTCAAACATCCTGAGAGACACGGGTGGAGGGGTGGGCTTCAGAATGGATGTTGTGTTAGCAGACGTAATAATAACATTAATCTCCTTGTACGTCTCCATCAGAGCTCTTGGGTGATGAGGTTTGTTGTCAATACACAATAATATTTTGAAAGGGACTTTGTTTTTTAGCAGTAGGTCTCAACAATGGCCTTAAAATATTCAGTAAACAATGCTGTAAACAAATGTGCTGCCATCCAAGCTTTGTTGTTCCATTTAGAAGCACAAAGACAGAGTTCATTTAGCATTACTCTTAAGAACTCTAAAATTTTCAGAATGGAGAATGAGCATTGGCTTCAACATAAGGTCACCAGCTTCTTTAGTCCCTAATAGTAGTGTCATCACATACTTGGAAGCTTTGAAGGCAGGCACTGACTTCTCTCTAGCTATGAAATTCCTAGATAGCATCTTCTTCCAATATAAGGCTATTTTGTCTACATTGAAAATCTGTTGTTTAGTGGGGCACCTTCATCAATGATCTTACCTAAATCTTCTGGAGAACTTGCTAAAGCTTCTTCCTCTGCACTTCCTGCTTCACCCTGCACTTTTGCCTTATGGAGATGGCTTCTTTCCTTCAACTTCATGAGCCAAACCTTGCTAGTATCAAATGTGTGTTTTTGTTTGTTTGTTTGTTTGTTTGTTTTGTTTTGTTTTGTTTCTTTAGCTCCCTCACCTCTCTCATCCTTTGTAGGATTAAAGAGATTTAGCTAGGACTTTGTCCAGATTAGGCTTTGGCTTAAGGGAATATTGTGGATGGTTTAATCTTATATCCAACCACTAAAACTTTTTCCTAAAAACAATAAGGCTATTTTACTTTCTTATTACTTATGTGTTCATTGGAGTAGTGCTAAAAAATTTCCTTTAAGATTTTTTTTTTTTTCATTCACAACTTGGCTAATTAGAAAGAAGCCAATGGTGCAAGATGCCTACCTTTCAACCTATCTCAACTTTCAACACACTGTCCTCACCAAACTTCATCATTTCTAGCTTTTGATTTAAAGTGAGAGATCTGGGACTTTTCCTTTTACTTTGTTAAAGCAAACTAAATATGGCTTGAGAAGGACTCCGTACTTCTATATTTGAGTCCTTGTGGATGAACTGTAATCGAGCTTACTAGGTAGACAAGAATGAAACCTAATTTGGGAGTATGCACTTGTAACAATAACTGAGTCTTGGCCAATCCCAGTGGCCACACTTCAACCACTCACAGACTGCTACATGTTCAAACTGTGCTCACATAAGGCAAATACCAACCTGTAAGCAATCCAGCTATTTCTGTACCTCACTGCCCATTTTTGTACATAATTTTTCATTTTTTTGTCTATAAATCCTCTTCCACCACGTCGCTGCACTGGAGTCTCTGTGACTGTGATCCTGGAGGCTGCCTGATTCACGAATTGTTCATTGCTCAATTAAACTCCTTGAAATTCAATTCGGCTGAAGTGTTTCTTTTATAAACTTGAACATTTAGAAGTCATTGTAAACTTATTAATTGACATATTTTGTTATTGCTGCTTCTTCAGGAATAGGAAGGCACAGGAGAGGGAGAGAGATGGGAAAATAGTTGAATGGTGGAGCTGTCAGAATACACACACGTATTAATTAAGCTGGTTATCTTGCATGGCTGCAGTGTGTGGTTCCCTAAAACAGTTATAAGAGTACATCAAAGATCACTGATTAGAGATCACCATGATGGATGTAATAATAATGAAAAAGTTTGAAATAGTGCAAGAATTAGCAAAATGTGGCAGGGACACAAAGTGAGCACGTGCCATTACAAAAATGATGCCAATAAACTTGCTTGATGCAGGGTTACCAGAAATCTTCAAGTCATAACAAAATGTCATATCTATATAGCACAATACAGTGACACACAACAGAACAGGTATGCCTCTCTATAGTCAAGAGAATTAACATCTCTATCATCCCACACAGTTGCCTATTTTTGTGTGTGCGACAAGATCAACTAAAACTCTCTTAGCAAATTTCTAGTCTACAAGTATGTTCTTGAAGGTAGGATCAAGCGGTCACCTCATTGCAGCCACAGAGGGGCTATGGATGCAGTAAGAAGAAAAGTAGGCATAGTTTTTGCATAAGGGAAATTCCAGTCTAGTAGATAAAGTCAGCAAGTACAGAACAAGAACATGAGATGCTTTCAGAAGGGTTATGTCCAAGAGTGGTTACAAAGCACACCGCTTTTGATAGAGTGATTGGGAGGTGCACATTTTCAATAGCGTGGTGAGGCCTCTCTGTGTATACAATGAGTCCAGGGCACTAGCCAAAAAGAATATCACATTCTGTAATGTGGATGGCAACTGCTGGACTTGCATCTGAATGATGGAGGGAAGTCAGTCACCAGAGGCTGAGGAACCCTGGAAGCAAGAGTAACCTTGGTTGCGGGAGCTCCCTCTGGCTTGTTCCTGAGAGGGATCTGGCTGTGAGACATTGGCAGCCAAGTGCCTGAGTTGAGCACCCACATCCTGGATGGTCTAGCACAGCATCCGCTATGGTGGATCTGGAAAGACGAAGTTAAAAAGAGCCTCTGTATTCATTGGCTGTGGCAACCTGATAAAGAGGAAAGATCAAGGGTGACTTCTGGGGTTTAGGCTGGAGAAACTAACAGGCAGGTGATAAAATTCCTTTTCTTATTGGTTTATGACCTCTATTTATAAAAATGTGTCTGTCATACTTGTATAAATTGTTTTTCCAACTTGTTTCTTTTTAAATTTTTGATAATTATTTTTGACATTAAAAAGTTCAAAGTGGTCAAATCTATTTAGGACTTCTTGCATTGATTTATGCTTAGATGATCATTTCTCATCTTCAGAAAAAAATGCCTTAATTTGCATCTTTAAAAATATTATTATTTTATATGTAACTCTTTAATTTAACAGAAATGTATTCCATGGTATGACATGAGCCCATATATTAATATATTTTGTTAAAATTGAGCTCATTGGACGAGAGCATGATTTTTGGACTGGAGGGCACATAAAAATAAGATGTTAAAGTCAGAGAATTCTCAGATTCTATCTGCATCTCACATATCATGAGCAAACTAAAGAGGGAAAGGTACAAGGAGAGGTGCTTGCTTCATTTTTACTGCTCTTCAGACAGGCAGCAGTATTCCTTCTCTGATCTTCTATTCCCTTTTGCTGTCATTCTTCAATCAGCCACCTCCTTATTATTTTCTTATTCTTGGTCCTCAGATTCCCACTTCCAGTACCTGTGGTTCATTTTCTGATGCTCAAATATTATACTTGTGCCCACAACATAGACATTTTATTAAGCAGTAAGAAGTTATTTGATGGCCCATGATTTGAGAAGCACCGGCAATTGTCGTCTTTGATGGAGCAAAGGAGAAGAGTTAGAGGAATAAAAAAATTTTTTAATGGAGTAATACAGATTTCCCAAATGCAAAGCTGAAAGCATAAATGCACTTAGTTTTCTTAACTATCTCTGATTGTCAGAAGGAACTACAACTCTTGGTAGAAGAAAGATTGTGTAATATTTTGGTTTCAATTTTCCCTCACCAAGCTGAAGTTACATTAGTCTTCATGCCAGCCACATTTACATTTATTCAGGCATTCTTTCCCACATTCTTTCACCTTATTCTCATTTTTTTTTTCCAAGCAGTATTTAATTAACTAGGTACTAAGTGTCAAGTTAGCTTTTAGCGGTAGGTCATTGGAAGATGAGTGACATTCAGCTTCTGCCATTAAAAATCTTCAAGCCTTAGTGTGAGATGAAGATACACAAGAAGATTTTTATCATCCTGTGGTAAGGGCAGTGATGGAGACTGGGCTGGTTTGAATGCACATGGAGAGTCGGCTCCCTGAAACTGGTTTATGTGGTGAAGGGGAAGACTTTCTGAAAGAAATGTTATGCATTACATTAGTGAGCTTACTTTAAACAAGAAGGAATGTAAAATTAGCAACATTGGAGAAGGGAGAAGAATGAGGCAGGAAGACAATCTAATTCTATGCATCTTTAAAATTTTAATGTATGAAAACAACATATCTTCTGAGTTTTATTGGGAGCGCTCCCAAATAATGAACTCCAGTTGGTGACTCAGGAAACCCCAATTCCAGGGGCTGTTAGCTTTGTGCATGAGTCATGCTCCCTGGGGATCAGCATTCAGTCCAGCCTGTGAGGTGAAGTTGATTAGGTTTAGCCATCTAGAAATTAGAGCCACAACTTATTCAGAGACAGTGAAGGTTACTGCTTATTTTGGCTAAAATGTTTGTGAAAATGTAAAATATGGCAGTATTTTCTAAAGCATGTAGGCATTGTAAATGAGTTTGCAAAATTGTATAAACAACAGTAAACCCTAATTATTCTGTAGTGGCAAGGTACGTTTTCTTCTCCCGAATATTAATATTTTCTCTTTCTGTAGAGATAGCTATAGGCAGAGTTACCAAATTTCTACCTTGATGTTTGTTCATATTAACCATGGAATATCTCTAAATTAAATCATTAAGAGATCTGGTGACATTTGGAAACAATATTAAAATAAGTCAAATGTTCAACCAAAAAGAAAACCAGTGTTTTCCTGTTGATAAATCAAGCACATTAAGTTGCTTCTTTGTGTATTTCAGATAACTATAATCCTATCTCAAGTCAACTGGAAAAATTGTCTGATTTAAAAAATTGCCTTTAATCTCTTACCAGTGAGCACAACAGCATTCTAGGGTTAGAATAAGATGCATAGGATCTTTAAAAAAGTGATATTCTCTGAATGTTTTTGAGATTAAATACACTCCTGTCATACTGGCTGGGAAATTACCTTTTTGTGTTCTTTCTAATAGCTTCAAGAATATTTGATTTTCTAAAGAGGAACAAAGGAAACACCAACATTCTGTTGCCTTTTCTCTCTGGTGTCTCATCTTTTTTTTTTTCAAACATGTTCTTCAAGCTATGCAAATGAAAGTCAAATTACTGACTGACATACCACACAGTTAGAGAGACCCAGAAGGAGTTGTTAAAGATCTATAGACTCACACTCTAGACAATTATAAAAGGCTGATGTGTAATTTGATTCATTAAAGTTCATATTGAAATATTCCATTTTATAGTTATTTTAAATTATTTCTGCATAGTGTGGGTATATGTGTATACATGTATGTATGCATTCATGCACACAACATATGTATAGGTATATATTATTAAAGGTCATTTTATTTATATATATGCCTATACATATGCACAAACACACACAGAATCAAAGAGATTTTTCCTTCAACAGATTCCGAATTGATCCCATATAATTTCTTTCACCAGGACTCACCTGAACGAACTTGACTTCCTTCTTTGGCATCTTCCCACATCCACTCCATTTCCTCAGTAAATCCGAATTTTTTTTTTTTTTTTGGCATTTTTGCTGATACAGCGGGCCTCCGATCTACAGTATGGCAGAATGGAAATCAGAATTGAGAGGTGACCTGGAATCTGAGTGCACTCCAGTCCTGCTTTGTGGGAAGGAGCCACATCCTCAGGCAAAGCATTTAACGTGATCTCCTGTGCCAGGATCATCACAGCAGCCATGAAGCTTATCTTAACTTCTCATTTAAACACAAATCTCCTGGTTCTTGTTTTTTCTCATCTGCAAGATAACTAGAATAATTGTACTTATGTCACAGAGATGCAGAGGGTTGGAATAAGATATTGTGTGTCATGCAGGTAGAATGATGGCTGGCACCCAAAACATGTCCCATAAATACTAGATGCTATGTTGTGGCAAGATGGAGACTTGGGGGATACCTGGATATAGGTGATCATGCAGGCAGTAAATGTAAGTGGGACCACTTAGAGAGTGTAGAATAAGGAAAGTGTCCAGAAGTGCAGTGTCTGATAACGTAGCCACTAGCCTGACAAAGCTGTTTAAATTTAAATTAATTAAATAAAAACCAGTTCATTAGACGCACGGGCCACATCTCAATCTCAATATGCACATGTGTTCATTGGCTACATATTGGCCAATGCATTTTCTTCATCACAGAAGGTTATCTGGGAAGCAGTTATCTAGCATAAAATTCTAATTAATATGCCTAATTAAGAAATCATGATAGGAATAACTAATAATCACTGAGCATTTACCATGTCATGTGCTGTGCTGAAAACATTAATAAATTCTCTGCATTTTTTTCCTCAAATGCTCTATGAAATACTCATTGTTGCATTCCCATTTTACATCAGAAGAAACCAAGAATCCTGTAATTTAAAGCATGGCTCCGGGTGACTTATCAAAGGAGAATTTGGAGATGCCATGACTCAAATCTAAGTTTGATGTGGCTTGGTTGTGTCCCCACCCAAATCTCATTGTTGTGGGAGGCACCCAGTGGGAGGTAATTGAATCATAGGGCCAAGTCTTTCCTGTGCTGTTCACGTGATAGTGAATAAGTCTCACGAGATCTGATGGTTTTTAAAAGAGGAGTTCCCTTGCACAAGCTTGTTCTCTCTGTGCCTGCTGCCATCCATGTAAGATGTGACTTGCTCTTCCTTGCCTTCCACCATGATTGTGAGGCTTCCCCAGCCACGTGGAACTGTAAGTCCAATTAAACCTCTTTCTTTTGTAAATTGCCCAGTCTCGGGTATGTCTTTATCAGCAGCATGAAAACAGACTAATACAAAGTTGGATTCCCAAATACCAGTTCCATATCAATGCTTCATTTAGTCTCTGTCAGCCTTATTATCACACATGGTTGATTCTAAGAATTCTACAGGCAACATGATTTATATTAAGAAAACATTTACTCTTTATGTGTAAGCTAACTTTCTATTTCTGAAGTTTGCTGTATCTTCTAAGGTGATACAGAATGGTTATATTATTAAAAATTTTCAATTATTTTTAATTTGTCAAATATTCAAAAGCCAAAAGACAGAACTGTTAAATAATTTACCCAATGGCACATATCATTGAGTGTCTGGCCAGGAGTCAAACCAACTCTTTGGGAAACAGTGCAAACACTGAAACTAATTCTCTAGAGCTCAAATCTGAACATTTCTATTTGCTATCTCCGCCTCTGTCTCCTTGGAGTGGTCACATGCACCCTAACTTTATTGCTTATGCACTTACCTTATTTTATAAAACCTGTGGTCAAACATTTGCTGAGTTCAGTTAAAATTGTGCATAAATCATTGCTGTTTCTTCTTTTACCAATAAAAGAAGTCAAGATACAGTAGCCTGCTGTTTCTGGCCTCTATTTTTGACTGGTTCTGTTTTGTGTTATGTCGATAATAAAAATGCTTTACTATTTTGCCTACAGACATTTTGACAATGCTGTAACTCTTCTATCATCAATCTTGTTAATAATATAATTAAGACAATCAAGCTCTATTATAACCATTCTGAGGTAAAAACTGTTCTCAGGAATAATAACTTTTTGCAAGACTGCATTTTCTCTGTTTCTGCAATGTCCTGATGATTGGTCTGTGCCAATCTGTCACTCTGCATAACTTTCCATTTATTTTTAAGTGGCATTTTGATGATATGTGTGACTCATGCAATGCTAATGATACTTTTCATATTCAATTCAATTTTGTCTTATATACTGTACCGACATAGCCACAAAATTACTAGCATTTGTATAAAAACAGTTCTACACAATTATCTTGAGCTTAGAGAATTACTCTTTCAAATTCAAACTAAAAATGTCACCACTTAACTACTTCTATCATCCTGTCAATCATACCCTGAGATGTCATTTCAAGGTAGGAAAGAAAAATGATGTTCTCAACAAAAAGAAAAATAGTAAAACATTTCTATCTCAATAAAATCATACCCCAGTCTCATGTACTAGGGCTATCTAATGACAAAAGAGACATGTCATTTATTCTCATGGGAAAACATATATGCCAAAAAAATTATGATTGAAAATTCTAAAATGATTTATAACATTCTTGTCTCTATTGTATATATTCAATAAACATTTCTTGACTGACAAACAGATGTCAGATTGGGTGCAAAACGCTACTCAGTAGTTTTTTTTGTACTCATATTTTAAGAAATGTAAATATCTGAAAATTATTTTTTAAATGCCTGTAATCTTGATGCTGTTACACAATATTTTATGTATGTAAATTTTATATGCAACTGAATATGAAATCTGAATTAAAAATATATACACATACATTTTAATATATATACATTTTAGTGGTATATGCATACTTTTTAATATATATGCATACTTTGTAATGGTGCTACTTCATGAAATTGAGTTGATTTTGAATAGTTGTTCTATTTTTTGAAATATAAATTCCAAAAGCAAAGTTAAAATTCCTTTTCAGATTTCACATTCAGTTGCAGAGATTCAGATAAAAATTACAAACATAAAATACTGTGTAACAGCAACAAGATTACAGGCATTTCGGGCAGATCACCTGAGGCCAGGAGTTCGAGACCAGCCTGGCCAACATAGTGAAACCCCGTCTCTACTAAAAATACAAAAATTAGCTGGGCGTGGTGATGGGTGGCTGTAGTCCCAGCTACTTGGGAGGCTGAGGCAGGAGAATCACTCGAACCTGGGATGCAGAGGTTGCAGTGAGCCGAGATCACACCACTGCACTCCACCCTGGGCGACAAGAGCAAAACTCGGTCTCAAAAAAAAAAAAAAACAGTACGCATATATAATAAGGTTGATATGATAAATTAATTTAAAAATTCATATTTATGTTCCACCATATGCCCGTCACTATGCAAGGTATATGCAATGCTTCTATATTAGGCACTATATGTATACATTTTATATATATATATATATATATATATATATATCTCCTGATCTCTGTATTTAATGAGCTTGAACTCCAAAAACAAATACTTTAATAAATGAAACATCAATATAAAATTTGTAAGCAAATAATTCATAAGTTACTTACAGAGATACTACTACTACTACTATTGTTAACATCAGTTAAAGTCATTTTTTGGAGAAGTTGGTGCTTAATATGGGCCTTGAAGGACTGGTAAGGTTTGAATGAAACATGCAAAACATTCAATAAAAAGTGATGATTGGAAACAAATAATTAATTATTTAGAACATATACTGACTTAAAAATATGAACTATAAAGCATAACTATTATAAAAAATATAATTATAAATGTAAGAATTCACTGTTTAATGTATACAAGAAATACAAAATTAAGTTGATTTTAACTGTGTTTAATTGTAATTAAAGTAAATTAATATTATGTAAACATAATAATTACCACTAAACAGTCTGGGAGGAATTCTTGAGATTCTTTTATTTCACCTAATCATAAAAATTTTCATATATAAAATAATATGAACAAAAATTATTTTGATGTCCTCTAATTTGCCTAGGCAAAAAGGTACGTTTATCACACTCAAATCTGTTTCCATCAATTTGTATTATGTGCTTTTGCCTGTTTCCTTTTTTAAGATAGGAATATCTGGGAAAGCTAGATTTTGGTAGACTTTACATAGCCATGCTCTTAAACGATCACATATTATAACGAAGGGCAAGGTGAGAAAGGAACTGATAAAATTACCATGGACTCCTTTATTTGGACACTAGAGATAGATTTTGTTGACTAAATTTATAACTAGATAAAAACTAAGGGAAATCTAATTATAGAGGATATAAGCATTTCTAATACTGGTATAAATTATTAACAAAAACAAAAGGGTATAAGAGGAAAACTTCATTGATAATAAATGAAATCAACCCTAAGAAGAGCTTTGTGCAAAACATTGAGAACTAGCAAGCGAATGTGTATTTAATCTCTGAGAAGTTTTACGTGCCGAAAATATAAATAGGCAGTTTCCGCTGAGATGAGAGTAAAACAATCCTAGGGTTATGCCCCCTTAATGCAGCCCTTAAGAGGCTGCAAAAAGAAAAAGAGTTTAACAGATTCTGAAAACTAACGTAAACAGTATGAGAAGCCACTGTGGAGAAAAGATTATTGAGTCATATCAGTCTATCGGGATGCCATCACAAACCAGGGGCCATACACAACAGAAATGTATTGTCTTATAGCTCTGGAAGATAGAAGTTCCAGATCAGGGTGTTGACAGGGTTGGCTCCTTCTGAAGTTTGTAAAGGAGAAGCTGTTCCAGGCCTCTCTCCTCTCTTCTAGTTTGCTGGGAATCTTTGGCATAGCTTGACCTGCAGGTGCATCACCTCATCTCTGCCTTCACCTGCACGTGATTACATGATGTTCTTCTCCTGCACGTCTGTGTCCAAATTTCCCCCTTTTATAAGGACACATATCATAATGAGTTTACCTAGTTATCTTAATGAATATGTCTTCAACAACTTAAGTAAGATCAGATTCTGAAATACTAAAAGTAAGAATGTTAATGTTTAAATTTGTGGAAAACACAATTTAACTTACAACCAAGGGAAACAGAAGGCTAGATCCAAAGAGGGCCAGACACCGTGGATGGGAGAAAAGACTTGGGCAACTCCATTCTAAATCGCACATCTAAAAATACATGAAATGAGACTGACATGTTGAATTAATCAGGAAATTTATATTGATGCTCCACCATATGTCAACCACTATGCAAGGCATTGTATAAAATAAGCAAATTGGCCTGGCGCAGTGGCTCAAGCCTGTAATCCCAGCACTTTGGGAGGCCGAGACAGGCGGATCACGAGGTCAGAGATCGAGACCATCCTGGCTAACACGGTGAAACCCCATCTCTACTAAAAAATACAAAAAACTAGCCGGGCGAGGTGGCGGGCTCCTGTAGTCCCAGCTACTTGGGAGACTGAGGCAGGAGAATGGCGTAAACCCGGGAGGCAGAGCTTGCAGTGAGCTGAGGTCACACCACTGCACTCCAGCCTGGGTGACAGAGCGAGACTCCATCTCAAAAAAAAAAAGAGAAATGTACAATATTCTATTATTATCTATATCCATCATGCTGTGCAATAGAGCTCAAAATTTAAAATATTCCTTCTGTCTGAGATTTTATACCCTTTGGCCATCACCTCCCTCTTCCCCTCATCCCCTAACCTCTGTAACCACCCTTCTACTCTTTGCTTCTGCGAGTTTGGTTGTTTCAGATTCCATATATATGTAAAAACTTTCAGTTAACTGTTTTTCTGTGTCTGGCATATGTCACTCAACATAAAGCCCTGCAGGTTCATCTATCCTGTGTCAAATGACAGGATTGTGTTCTTTTCTATGATGGAATAGTATTCATTTATGTTTATTTCATAACTTGACTATTGTGAATAATGCTGCAATGAACCTGGAAGTGCAGACATCTCTTCAACAAACTGTTTTCAAATATTTTTGGTGTATCTCAGCAGTAAGATGGCTAGATAATATGGTAGTTCTATTTTTGTTTTCTTGAGGAGCGTTCATATAGATTTCCACAATGACTGTACTAAGTTACATTTTCTCCAACAGTATGCAAATGGTGTTTATTAGAAATATATCACACAATGAAATCAATGGGGTTTTAAATTTTCAGTTAGTTTAAGTATCATATTCATATAGGAATATGAATTACTACTAGAACTCAAGTGTTCAGCTTTATTTTCTTTTATATGTAAACTATGAAAAACTATAAATAAGAAAATGAGGCATAAGGTAATCTCGTTATAGCAAAGTCATTATGTACTTCTTATTTATCATCAAAAATTATTTTAAATAATTTACAATCTAACAGTTATGCTTACCTTAATTTGTTTAAAAATCAAATAATTAAAATTTACCAACTCAAGTGAATTCCTTAGAGAAATCTTCCATATCTCAGGATGATATTCACACTATTTCAATGACTTCTACACCAGATGATTATAACCTAGGAAATACAGCCTTAGAAAAGATCATTGACTAGATTAGAGTTTCACAGAGATATCATGAGAGGCAGTAGCACCTGGTGAATGTGGACATGAAAACCCAAGAGAGAGACCCCAGTGGAGACTCCTTTCCACAGTGAGTCAGAGATCCCATTGCAGACTCATTTCTACAGTGAGCCAGAGATCCCAGTGGAGATTCTTTTCCACAGTGAGCCAGAGATCCCACTGGAGATTCTTTTCCACATTGAGCCAGAGGTCCCAGTGGAGACTCATTTCTACAGTGAGCCAGCGATCCCAGCGGAGTCTCACTTCTACAGTGTATTAATCCATTTTCACGCTGCTGATAAAGACATACCCAAGGCTGGGCAACTTACAAAAGAAAAAGACTGAATGGACTTACAGTTCCACATGGCTGGGGAGGCCTCACAATCATGATGGAAGGCAAGGAGGAGCAAATCACATCTTACGTGGATGGTGGCAAGCAAAGAGAGAGTTTGTGCAAGGGAACTTTCACTTACAAAGCCATCAAATCTCATGAAATTTATTCACTGTCATGGGAGCAGCATGGGAAATACCTGCCCCCATGATTCAGTTACCTCCCACCAGGTCCCTCCCACGACACATGGGAATTCAAGATGAGCGTTGGCTGGGGACACAGCCAAACCACATCATAGAATAAGCCACTGTGATTTGTGGAAATGTGCTTTGTCCCTTGAGGAACTTTGATGTGGACCTAAAATTTGAGAAACATTATTATTTGAGTTTTGCATTAAATCCTACGTTTATGCATGGTTTTCTTTTCCTTTCACTATACTCTTTAACAGCATTGATACCTCGCCTACAACCAGTGTTTCAGCTACCACCCAAAATATGCTTTTAGTGTTGAATTCACAAACTGTCTTCTTTCCATTAACTGGACAGCTCTGCCGGAATCTCAAATTCTATATTCTCTAAAACTAACCACATCAATTTGTTTTACTTCCTCAGGATTTTCTGACTGTGTCTTTTCTTCTTTTCCCCCATTGTCCTTATTTCAGGCTGATTTTTCTTACTTTAACAGTGGGAATGGCTTTATAATGCATATCATCTCATTCAGCGTAGCCTTCTTCCAGTAAATTTCTCAACCATCTCCAAAATTAAACTTTCAAATGCATGTGAATCGTGTAATCCACTCTTTAAAATCTGTCAGTAGCCTGCTATCTCCTTCCCCCCAAAATAAAAGCATTCACATAAGACTTTTCCTAATCTGACCTGAGAGTTCGTCGCAATCCACCTCTCGGGCTTCTCATTTTTTCTTGTGTTCCTTGTAGTTCATCCATCCAAAAAAAATTGAAGTTCCTCAATGTTACACTCTCTCAATCTGTTCTCTTAGTGTAATCTTCCCCATACACATTCTTTGACCAAAATTAACTTTTAATACTTAGCTCACTTTGTAAGGCCAAGGCAGGTGAATCACTTGAGGTCAGGAGTTCGAGACCAGGCTGGCCAACGTGGTGAAACCCCGTCTCTACTAAAAACACAAAAATTATCTGGGTGTGGGTGTGGGCACTTGTAATCCCAGATACTTGAGAGGCTGAAGCAGGAGAATTGCTTGAACCCAGAGGTGGAGGTTGCAGTGAGCCAAAATCGCACCGCTGCACTCCATGCTGGGTGACAGAGCGAGACTCAGACTAAAAAAAATTAGCTCAAGTCCCCCCTTCTTGAGGAAGTCATGCCTGCAGCCGACCGTTCTTATACTTTAATGTAGCTGATGCATATGAGAAGCTCAATATCTACCTGTATCCAAGTGAGCTAGAGCACGTGCACTTCTTATTATGCATGTTTTACTTTCTACCAGAGTGTGAGCTTTGGAGAGAAAACAACATAGCTCTTTTTATTATATCCTTAGCGATGAAAGAATATTTGACCAGCTTGTGTTTTTTGAAAGAGTAAAAGAATTCAAAAATTGTGCCTCTTTCTGATTTAGTGCCCTCAGTGTTCTGTTGATCAAGTTTCTCTGTTCTCATCAGGGTAAAGTAGATTTTTCAAAACATTATATTTGAACTAATTCATACATGTTTGCGGTAAAATTCTATCAGTGCGTATCAACTAGAAAAGATGTTATTATTTCATTAAGCACCTTTCAACAAAAGCAAGATTTAAATTGCTACTTTTCTCATACCATTCAAACTACAAAGCCTCTGATAAGAAAGAGAAGAAATCTTGAAAGCTGATTTTTATATCACAGATGTTGTATGAGTATTTATATAGAAGGGGGTTGGAGAGGGAGAGAAGCAAATACAAGACAGCAGAAGAGAGAGGGAGGGAAAGAGAGAAAAGGGCAGGCACATATATGCTTTCATGCTTTCCTTTCAACAAAAAAATGTTGCCTGTCCTTTTTTCTATGTGTAATAGCTAGAATAATGCTAAATTTAATTCAATATCTAATGCTAGATATCGTAATCTTTCAGCAGAAAAATCTACTGAAACCAACCCTCCTTGTAGCATTTTTTTTCATGCACAGGGATTCTGGAACTTACCATTAAGTAACTATGTAACAAGACAAGCATCAATCTCTTCAATACATAACTTTACAGAAATCATAGTAGATTTGCAGACTGAAATAAGCTTTGAACATTCAGAATACTGCTGGTTTTGCTCATTTTATTCAGGCTCAAAGGTCCCTGTAGGACAAATAAAATTTTCTTTGAATATCCTGAAGCATGAATAATAATTTAAGTTTATTCTGCATGCCTCCTTCTCGACATAGTAATAGAATAAAGGTTTGAGGCATTGTTCTTTGAGCCTCTTGTACAGTATATCTTCAACAGTGAAGTATATCAGAAGTTTGGATCCTGGACATAGATGAGCAATTTATACCTTAGTCACATCTGTTTGTTTCAGTTGTATTTTTATTGATATATGAGATTGCAATATTATTAATTAAGGTAAGAGACTTAAAAATTATAATGATAATGAAATTCATTACTTGCTTAAAATAATTATTTATATTTTATACTACACTGATTTTAATTAAAATTAAAATTATTCTGTATTTTCACATTTTCAAAAATTATATCAGTTTAAAATCAGAAATTAAATATCTAAGATTATAGAAAGCATATATGCTCCAATACAACAATGGCTCGTTAAAACCTTATAAAACCAATACAACAATTATTGCAGCTATAAATAAATACAGTTTTTTTTCTTGATACATCTGCATTACTCTGGACATTGCCTCTTACTGGTTTCGTTGATATAAGTATATCCTAAATCATTGGATTGATTCATAAATAATTTTATTGTTCCTAATATCTTATCTTATCTTCACCAGAAATATCCAAGTGTGGCTATGATATAGCAAGTATATGCTTCAAAATCTGTATCCTCTTAGGGAACAGAAACAGTCTCAGAAGCAGAACATACTGTCAGTGATAACCCGGAAATTAGATTTTCTGTACAGCGCATACAAACTCATCAAATATTTAGAGGGTCTTATGTTAATAGTCACGTCAGGGAATATGCCTACATTCAGCACTATGGGTTGTGGTAATCAAGTAGATGAAACCAAATAATATTATATTTACTTCTAGTACCTTTTTTTCTTTAACTGTAAAAATGTTATTTAATGAATAACTATTTCGTCTCTATCTTTGTAGTCAGTAAAAATCAAGAGCTGGCAGCTCTCCAAGCTTGGACTTGTGTCTCCTAGAGAAGAACAAACACTCTGCCTGGGGCAACACTGATTCTTCTGACTACACAACACGGTGTAACTTGGGTGAACTGTTAGATCCCTCAGTGAACAGAACATTTCCCTACCTTGATGAAAGTACGGCTGTTGCAACAATTAAGCTCTTTCTTTATGTTTTTCCCCTCAATAACAAGACTCCTATTCTCACTCTTCCCCTAGGAAAGAAGTTACAGGAAAATTGTGGAATAAAATTAAAATATTTTCCGGAATCTATGAATAGGAGACCATCCTTAAGTAAGATGAACTGTGAAGAGAGATGCGTTCTCTTCTCTGTAAATGCGACTTTGGAAATCAAGACAATGTTGAGCTACAAAGTAGCAGGACTCTTCTACACTAAAGGCACAAAATGATTAGCCCCATGAGGAATGATTAAGAACTGTGACTGGAAGTTGACCTAACAAGGATCTAATCTATTTCATTTCCTGGATAAAGAATGTCTAGCCCATCTTGTATGAAGGAGTGACTGTACTGATTCATTGTTGGGATTTGATCTGGCTGGTAGGAAAAATATTAAAGATAGTTACAGTAATAGCCAAAAAACTGTTTACTTATATGGGCTTAAGACTAACCTTTGTCCTACCCTAGGTACTTTACTGTCTCATACGCAGGGGGTCGGCAGAAGTTTGGTGTTTGCTTTTGGCCTGGGAACCTGGCCTTTAATCTTTACCCTCTCGTGGTCTTTACTCACAACTTTTGTTAATTAGTCTTACTGAATAAATGCAAGCCTGACTAGTGGATCAGGGCTGAGTCGCAACTGTTTACAGAACTCAGCTTGGAGCTTTGTAAGCGGTTCAGACCCACAGCTGGACTGGCAGAGCAGAATATCTGTGTGTCAGTGTGCTTTATTCATCCGTGGGAATCAGGGGTCTGCAGGAATAGACCCCCCACAGCTAGTGCCCTTGTGAAAGGAGCCCTGCCTGAATTCATCACCACACTAACCTGTTCTTCAGGCCCATTCATTCAATATGTCTTGACGGTCAGCGCGTATCACCAGTGTTTCACATTAGTACAGATGACAGCTGCCATTTTACTATGATAAGTGAATAACATGAATGGCTGGTGATGTGATAATGATATTTTCTTTTAGTGTTAGAAACATTTTAAATGTAATTCAGTATAAAATTTAGCATTTCAAATACAGGTGCCATTTAGTATAAATTAATTATGGGTGCCATTTTACTGTGATAAATCAAGAACATGAAAAGCTGGTGATGTAACAATGATGTTTTCTTTCAGTGTTAACATTTTTAAATGTAATTCAATGTAAAATTTAGCACTTCAACACGTTGTTACTACTTCCTTTGGTTTACTTCCATTACTGGAAACATCCTATTTCTTTTAATAAAACCACATATAAGGTCAAATATTTGGGAAGCCAAGGCAGAAGGATTGATTGAGGCCAGGGGTTCAGAACCACCCTGGGATACACAGCAAGAGCCTGTCTCTACATGAAGTAATAAATTATCCAGGTCTGATGGCTCACAGCTCCAGTCCCAGCTACTGTGGAGGCTGAGATGGGAGGATTGCTTGAGCCCAAGAGTTTGAGGCTGCAGTGAGCTGAGATTATGCCACTGCACTCCAGCCTGGGTGATGGACCAAGACCCTCTCTCTCTTAGGAAAACAAAACAAAACAAAAGGTCAAACAGAAATTTGCCTGCTCTGCCATATACATGGCCCACTTAGAAAATAAAAATACAACAAATACATGTATAACAGTCTTTGTTTCTAAAATATTATGATACACAATGTTCTTTCAGTATTCACAGCCAAGTTCTGTAAGACGATGGAGCCAGGCATGTCTCATGCACTTCACATAGCTCATTGCTGTGCTTACTGTCTTAAACAGTTATGTGAATTAGAGCTTTAGTACAACTCATAGAATTAAAGTGGATGCATTGAAACCAAGCATTTTAGAGTTATCTTTGCCATACACATTTTGATATCCACATACAAAAATATACAAACTGAAAAGCTTTAACATAGCTCCTGTCAACAATAGACACTGGGGACTCCTAGAGGCTGGAGGGAGAGAAAGGGGGAAGAGTTGAAAAACTGTTGGCTGGAAGCAGAGGCTCATGCCTGTAATCCCCGGCATGGGATTTTGGGAGGCTGAGGCGGGTGGCTCACCTGAGTTCAGGAGTTCGAGTTCAGCCTGACCAACATGGCAAAACCCTGTCTCTACTAAAAATGCAAAAAAAAAAAAAAACAAAAACCAGAATTAACTGGGTGTGGTGGTGCATGTCTGTGATACTAGCTACCTGGGAGCCTGAGGCAGGAGAATTGCTTGAACCTGGGAGGTGGAGGTTGCAGTGAGCCGAGATCACACCATTGCACTCCAGCCTGGGCAACAGAGCAAAACTCTGTCTCGAAACAAAACAAAAAACTGTTGGGTACTATTCTTGGTATCCAAGTGACTGGTTCCTTCATATCCCAAACAGCAGCTTCATGCAGTATACACAGGTAACAAATCTGCACATGTACCCACTGAATCTAAAAAGTTAAAAAAGAAATAAGAAGAATAAAATTCCTGAATAGATTTGAAGAATCGAAGGTTGACCCAAACCTCCCAGTAAGTTACAGTTTATCCAGTACAAGTGAGACCTACTGACCTTGAGCACTGCTGATCATGAGAAACTAAAGGTAATCAATCATGAAATGGAGAACATGAAATTCAACATAATTTAATTTCATGAAATTGAGAACATCTTTGACAATTTCGCAGATGCATACATTTATTTTATTATTTTTCTATTCTCCAGTGTGACACATGATTCAATTTTGAAGCGTGTTATGTATTTTTCTGGGGGAAACAAAGGACACGTCTTTGTGAATACTCCTTTTCTGCACTATGGTCCTATTTGAGTATGTGGTTATACACTTCCCACCCTTGACATCTTCAAAATTGTTTACCTTTTACAAACTGAACAGATTTAAGATGACTCTCATGGTGCCGATCACCCTGCATTCCTTCTTCTTGGATGACAGATCGTGCTATTTGATGTGACTGAAGCTTCTGTAACCCCTCCGTGTTGACCAGCATCCTAAACTGGGCGCTGATTGCCTTCACTTAATTTGCTTTATGAATAAAGCAAACCTAGAGATCAGCTGTTCAATACTTAATTTGCTAGGATAAATCTAAGACCTTCAGATCAAAGACATTTTTAATTATGTAATACAAAGTTGAACATGGATACGTATTTCAGAGGAATATTAAAAAGTACCCCAACTTATTCACAATCTTTGAGATGCTATTAAAACTGATAAGAGAACTGAGCAGTTCCTCTAATTACTAACATATATCACACATTTTATGGCTGTATTTCAATTAGTGTCTCTTCTCTGTGTGCTCTCAATGTCAAAGTTTCCTTTCTGAATTCACCAGGGTGTTTGAAGAGGGAGAGAGAAAGTTTTCATGCACCTGCACTGCCCCCATCACTACCTGCCCAGAGTTGTGTGGCAACCCCCATATTTTCCTGACAGCCTTAACTACACCCTTAACTTTTCCTTAAGCACTTAAGTGTGACTAACTGTCAAGCTCTTGAACGGAAGTCAAATACCATTTCATTTTTTATATTCTGGAAAATGCGAAGGCTGTCATAGAAGCAAAACCAGAAACCATAAAACAAATACGTAAGTTTGGGGTGTTTTCTATGCCATAGAGATCTGAGAAGAGAAAAAAGAAATCATGACAACAAAGCATGATGATGTTACCAATGCTAGCAACAGGGCTTTCCTTGTCGGATGATGCTCTAAGCATTTCACCCACATCATCTCATTCATTCCTCACAACAATCTCATTAGATGTGTGCTCTTTTTAGCCCTGTTTTAAAATGGAGGAAACTGAGGAATTAGGATGTTGAAAAATTGCTTAAGGTCCTATATCTGCCAAGGCCTGTGGCTGCCACACAAAAATGACAATCAGTATGGCCTTTGCACTCAATCATTTTTCAATGTTAAAAAGGAATTGCAGCTTTATAAGTCTCCATCCCTTTGCCTGCACAAAGAAGGATGTATGTGAGCATAGAAACCGCCTGGGTTTGTTGCTTGTTGGATTCCACACTCAGGATTTGGACTTATTTCCTTGGGTAGATTTTACATAGATAGGGATCTTTGATAGTTTCATTTCACAGAAAATGAAAATAATGATACTTACCTAGTAGGAGTTTGGAGGGGTTGAAAAGTTAACATATTTCACATGCCTTGCACAGTTCTTGATACACTGAAATCAATAAATATGAGTTCTTATTCTTTCCCTCTTTAAATAATGGTGGAGGGAAAAATGATACTCAAGGATTCTATGATTCTTAAACATTGATTTCAAAATAAGTTCATTATTTGGAGGATTGAGAAATATAACTGTTGAAAATGTTTAAGTACGTAAGAATGTACGTAATTCCAAAGTTACCAGGAAATATTTTAAGAAAAAATAATAGAATTTTTAAAATTGGATTCAGAGGATCCTAAAAAGATTTGATATACTTCATGTTAAAAATGAAGGTTACAACAAACTGAGTTTGAGTTTGAAGTAGGAAGAGAACTTATGAAATGGAAGAGTCTGGGACTTTTCACGGAGAAGTGAAACAGGGCCAGTATTAAAGCCTGTATAGCCTTTTAAAGAGGCAAAAATAAGCTCAGCATCCCCAGAGTAACTATATGTTCAGAGGAGGCCAGAGAGGGCAGCATGTGTTTAAGCAATTGATACCTCGAAACTAGATAGAAAGAGAGACTTATTAATGATACAGAGTCAGAGAGTGGGAGATAAGGCAGAAAAGAACACTTGCAATGAAATTTAGAATAACTGTAAAAGTCTAGGGAATATGCTCTCGATCCTGGTGATAAAAGGAGTTAACTACTCAGGGCTGGACTTCATTGCTTCGTGCATTTTCTCATTCCCTCTTCACTCCTTGATTCCTGTAATATTCCGTTCATAATTATTCTCTCCTACAGGATTCCCTGGAACTGACAGCCTTTGCTAGGTATGCCACCACCAGATGCTTGTGTCCCTTGCTTCCCTTTATTACAAAACTTACCACGCTGGACTGTAATTTCTTGGGTATTTGTCTTCTCTCTAGATAGTAAGCTCCTTGAGAACAGAGATTTTCTTTAACGCATATTGCTGTTTGTATAACGCATTTTATGTTTTACAACAGTTTTTGACTAATAGAAATATTGAGACCATGATACAGAGAATCCCCTTGTACCTCCCCCCACCCGGCCACACACACACAGTTTTCCTTATTGTTGACATCTTACACTAGTAGGGTACCTTTCTTAAAATTAGTGAACCAATATTGACACATAATTATTAACTAAAGCCTGTAGTTTCTCAGATTTCTTTAGTTTTTATATGATGTCATATTTCCATTCCAGGATCCCATCCCAAATACAACTTTACACTTAATTATCATGTCTCCGCAGTTTCTTCTTGACTGTGACAGTTTCTCAGACTGCCTTTGTTTTTGATGACCTTGGCAGTTTTGAGGAATATTGGCCCAGTTATAGCAGGATGCCTCTCTACTGGAATTGATCTGATGTTTATCTTGTGAGTAGATTGCTGGTCCTGTTCATTTACAGAGGTAAAACGCTATTTTCATTATCACAACATATCAAGGTTACATTCTGTTAAGATGGCTAACAACCTGTGAAGACTGACCTCATCAATCGACTGAGGTTTGCTAGGCTTCTCTGTTCTATATTTCCTTTCCCTGCTCTTTCTACACTATAATCTTTGGAAGGAAGTCACCATGTGCCACTCACACTTAAGGCATAGAGGATGAGGCTCTTCTTCATTCAGGGTGGAGTTTCTATATAAGTGTTTTGAATTCTTGGCCCAGGCATTCTCCACCATTTGTTAATTTATTCAGTCATTTATTTATATCGACAAATACTGATGAATTTTATTTTACACTTTGGGTTATCATCCAATGTTACTTTATTTTGTTGCTCAAGTCACCCCTGTTTGGATTTTGGAAGCTCTTTCAGTTGACTCCTGTGTCTCCTTGACACACCCCTACCAATGTGTGTTTGTGTATGTGTTTAGCACTTCCTTACTTTCTGACTACAAGATACCAGATGCTCATCTTGTATATTTCCTTTTCAATGCTAGAATCAGCCATTTCATCAAGGAACCACGGTTCCTTTTATTAGAGAATGATATTAGAAACCAAGATGTGGAAATTGGGTGTGTTTCTTGCTACTAGAGTATTGTTTCTTTGGTGTCATACCATCTGACATAGAAAGGAAATCTATGTGTACACACTAACCCATGTATTTCTATAAATATTTCCATACACAACCATCTGTGTCTGTATGAAGGACATCTGAGTGAAATGTGAATTTATACTGGTATCTCCAACTCTAATGCATTACCACGTGGATCATTCTAACGTGCTCACTTTGCTTATCTGTAAACTCCTATCCCAACAGTGACAAATCTGGCTCCCATGAGCTGCCATCTATTTACTTAAATGTGTGATACTAATATACATGTGTGAGAACTGTTATAGCAATGTCAGAATTGTTCATCTGTGTAACCCCTAGGAAACAATCGTAGGATCTGGAGGACAGTGCTTATACGCAAGTCATTTTGCTTTAGTCTTTAAAGATCCCAACCACTTCCAAAGTTACTTAGATGCATACCTTTTCCCTCCCCTGCTTCAGTGAGTCTGTTTCATACATGTGTAATAAGGTTAGAATCTCTTGTTACAGCCTCATAGGACCCCTAACATAATGATTTTTCTAGTTTGCGTGCTTTTCGTCGTGCTTTTTAAAATTTTATTTATTTATTTGTTGTTGTTGTTGTTATTGTTGTTTGAGACGCAGTCTTGCTCAGTTGCCCAGGCTGGAGTGCAGTGGCATGGTCTCGGCTCACTGCAACCTCCTACTCCCAGATTCAAGGGATTCTCCTGCCTCAGCCTCCCGAGTAGCTGAGACTACAGGCGCCCGCCACCATGCCCAGCTAATTTTTGTATTTTTAGTAGAGATGGGGTTTCACCATGTTGGCCAGGCTGGTCTCTATCTCTTGACCTTGTGATCCACGCGCTTTGGCCTCCCAAAGTGCTGGGATTACAGGCATGAGCCACCATGGTCAGATGTTTTTCGTCGTTAAGATCTCTATGTTTTTTGCAAATATATAACATCATGTATCCACAGTCACAATTTTATGCAGAATGTATTTTAATACCCTAAAAATCCCCTGTGCTTTATCTATTTACCTTTCCCATTGCTTCCAAAACCACTGATTTTTTTCTCTCCTCTCTCTATAATTTTGCCTTTTCCAGGATGCCATATAATTGGAATCATACAGGAGATAGCCTTTTCAGACTGTCTTATTTAATGTACCAATATACCTATAAGATTCTTCAATGTCTTTTCATGGCTCCATAGTCTATAAATAAGTTAATTAAGTGACTACAATATAGTGGACTCATGTATGGGTGAGGTGTGTTTTCACCTGCAGTAGTGATCATGAGTACATGAGGCACTAGAAGACACCTCAGTTGACTATTATTCAGTTGCTCATTTTGCTTTGTGCTTTCTTGTAGCTGATGTTCTGATACTAGAGTCCTTGGGCATCTATTCTCTACTGGCGTGAATGCGGGAGTCTGAATTTTCTGAGAGAAGATGCAGAGTGCAGATGTACACACACAGGCATTAGCAGGGCCTATGTCTTTTATTTATTTCAAAATTGTATTCTGCTAATATCTATATTTATGCTAAAATGAGACTACAGCTATTTTGTCATAACAAGTTAAATGCCTTATATGCTATCAAAAATCTATTGGTGAATTTAGGATTGCTGGTACTGATCATCAGAAGAGGTAATCGCTGCTTATTGTAACTTTGATCTCCTGTTGTTTAACTGTGACAGTATGAACTTTGAATGCCTTCCATAAAAGCTGAAATACTCTTATAGAAATAAGCCTATCTTAAACAATGACATGAAAAATTCATCAATATGCATTAATAAGTTAATGAACTCAAATTATTGCCTATTACAGTGTTCAGAAATGTAAGCTTCAGAGAAAAGGACAACTGTTCTGGAAAAGGCATCCCTGGAATGAGAATTCGGCAGAGCCCAGGCTTTGATCTCAGCACTCCTGGGAATGATTTCCAAGACACCAATTACCTTAAGGACAGGGGCTGGATTTCCACTCTGACTACAGAGTTTTCCACTCATTTTAAATTCCTGGTGGATAGAAAAACTGCTCTGTGCCAAACCTGCTTGTCCTGAACTTAAAATTTCTTCTTTTACAAAATCACAAAAATCTGATCTCTAATAAACTGTATTTTCTATCAGTTAGTTTAAACTCGAATTAAGTGTGATACCCCAAGTTTTTATGATGACTAGTACCAGGATATATTTTTAGTTAATATATATTAGCATCTAATGAGAGACATATGAATATTAATATAATCTATAATGAATAATTATCTAAAAGCTAAAAGAAATATGTCATCAAAATCAATTCTACAAATAGAAGTGTAATGTCTGTCAATTGACATAAAATATTAAATATGTCTAAAATATAGGGTTAAAATAGTACAGTAATAAAACTTCTGAAATTTTCAAAAATCAAACAAATGTATGTAATATGCAATGATTTAGGGATTAGGAAAGGAGAGAAATTACACAATTTCTAAAACCAATAATGATATCAAAACTTGAGAAAACCTCTAACAGAATAATCTCACTTATAAACATATATGCATACATGCAGTTTCATATATACATAAATGCTAGTTTCTAAACATAAATGCATAAAATGCCATATAGAAATTAGAATTTAATAGTATAGTAGCATTAAAGATATAGAATCTATCTGAGGACTAGGCTGATTATTTCTAATACCTGAAAGTCTTTTACTTTAATGTATCAATAGATAAAAATATCTTAAATATATGCAAAATGTGTTTAGAAAATTTAACAAAATATTTTTAAGTAAAACACCCAAAATGCTAATGTTGTCAAATATTTCAAGCAATATGCAAGACAGCATTTCAGTTATCTGTAGCTTTGTAACAAGTTGTTTCAAGACTTTTCGGCTTAAAAATATTAAAGATATAATTTTTTGTAATTCTCTTAACCAGGAATTTGAGCAGTGAACTTCTCTGGAGCTGTAAGAAATAAGATGAACTCTCAGTCTTCAAATGTTTATCTTCACTTGCCTTCTCAGCCAGTTCTCTCGTCTGATTGTCTTACTGCATGGTGACTGGGGTTTAAGATGGAGGAAGCAGAGCTGCCTGATTTTATGTCCTGGGCTTTGAAATTCCAGAACATAACTTTTGCCATATTGTATTGATCAAAGCAAGTCACAACATAAAACTAGATTCAAGGAAAGGGAAAATAGACTCCACTTGTTGAAGTGAGAAAGACAATAAGCATATGGCTATAAGATAATATTATGCCTGTCGTAAACATCAACATCCCTCACAAGAAAAACACATTCGCACACTCTCTGAACATCCCGTTAGTTTACCAATTTTTAAATTAGGATTTAGATACGGAAGCTTTTCAAGTATAGCTCCTCTCAGTGAGGTCACCTGTAAACTCAAAGTATATTTTTTTCTGCCTCACCTCCTGACCCATGCAGCTAACAGGAATAGAATGACTGCAATAGATCTGCCCAATCAAAAAGCAAGAAACATAAAAATTCAGAGAAGCCATTGGTCTAATGCAATCCCGAAATCCAACTGGACATAGGTTTTCAGGGCCTCCTATTCCAACAGCAGGGAACATCCTTCAACTGGGGCATAGTTCTTCTTTGGAGTACGTCTCTGCAACTTTTGACTCTGTCTTCTGGACTTTGGCTCTACTTGATCCATTCTTTTCCATATGTGAATGTCCTATGTATGCAACTGAATTGCTTTCTCAGCTTGGTTTTGGCTGTAGAAAGTTGGATGGTTTTATTTTATTTTATTTTTATATTTTGAGACGGAGTCTTGCTCTGTTGGCAGGCTGGAGTGCTCACTGCCACCTCTGCCCCCAGGTTCAAGCGATTCTCCTGCCTCAGCCTCCCAAGTAGCTGGGACCACAGGTGTGCGCCACCACACCAGGCTAATTTTTTGTATTTCAGTAGAGATGGGGTTTCACCATGTTGGCCAGGTAGGTCTCTATCTCCCGACCTCATGATCCACCCACCTCAGCCCTCCAAAGTGCTAGGATTACAGGCATAAGCCACCCCGTTCAACTGCTTTATTATTATTATTATTATTATTAAACCACCATTGTTCCTTTAAATACAAGCAGATACACCTCCTTTAAAAACTCTGTGGGCTTCTCATGCATAAAATAATAATGCATTTCCTATATTAAAAGCCCCTCCCATAAAACTGTATGTGCTGAATTTCTCTTTATATTTGGGCTGCCAGTCAGAATGCTAAAGGACAAAACCTTTAAGATTTTTAGATGGCTTTTTAGTTTGTTGATAACACCTGCAATGTAACCCTTTAAATCTTTCTGAAATTTCAAAAAATACTGTATAGACACAAACTTATTTAATGTTTACACTGAAGCTATATTTTACGTGGAGTCCCCTGGACCCTAAATTTCATCTTTACTTTGAAGCTATTGTTTTTAAAATTTATTTTTATTTTTAGTTTTTAACTTTGAGAAGTTTTTGCTATCCAGAGAGGTTCAAAGTGAGAAACAATTTTATTTTTCAATAGAATAAGTCCGGTTCGGAACTATTTCTTCTAAATTCTGCTTGAGAACTGAAAAACTTTTTCTTTAGTTTTTCTCTCTTTCCACACTTCATCCTAAACTATTTACAGATAAATCATGTTACTATAAAGACACATGCAAACATATGTTTATTACCGCACTATTCGCAATAGCAAAGACTTGGAACCAACCTAAGTGTCCATCAGTAATAGACTGGATAAAGAAAATGTGGCACATATACACCATGGAATACCATGCAACCATAAAAAAGGATGCGTTCATGTCCTTTGCAGGGACATGGATGAAGCTGGAAACCATCATTCTTAGCAGACTATCACAAGGATAGAAAACCAAATACCACATGTTCTCACTCATAAGTGGGAGATGAACAATGAGAACACATGGACATAGGAAGAGGAACATCACATATTGGGGCCTGTCGGGGGTTGGGGGTGGTAGGGGAGGGATAGCATTAGGAGAAATACCTGATGTAGATGACGGGTTGATGGGTGCAGCAAACCACCATGGCACGTGTATACCTATGTAACAAACGTGCAAGTTCTGCACATGTACCCCAGAACTTAGAGTATTATAAATAAATAAATAAATAAATAAGAAGCTGGCTGACACTTTCCGTGTTTCACCTGGAACTCTCAACCTGTTCCAAAAATCAATGATATCTTTCAAATTTTTCACAGCACTCCCATTCCAGATACAAAATTTAGTGTCCCTTCTCTATTGCTGTATAGTAGGCTCCCCAGAACTTAGCGTATTTCCAACAACATTTTTTTCACCTTTTAAATGATTTTATCAGTCAGGATTCAGATAGGGTTCAGTTGTGCTGCTTTTCCAAACTCTGTCTGTTGCTTCTGGAGCCACCCAGTCAGCGTCATTGAACCGGAAGCTCAGATAGGGCCAGAGCCACCAAGGAGGCCTCTCATTGTTCACAGTGTCCTCTCCAGTCCTTCAAGCATTCAGTTGTCTAGATTGGACTGACTTACACACGGTCGTTGACTTCTACGAAGGAGGATATAAAAGTGTCTAACCCAGGCAAAGATTTCTTGAGTCATACCCCACAAGCACAGGCAACCAAAGCGAAAATTGACAAATAAAATCTTATCAATTTAAAAAGCTTCTGCACAGCAAATAAAACAATGAACAAAGTAAAGAGACAACTCATAGAATGGGAGATAATATTGGCAAACTACCCATCTGACAAGGGATTAATAACCAGAATATATAGGAAACTCTAACAACTCTATAGGGAAAAAAATCTAATAATACGGTTAAAAAATAGGCAAAATGCCTGAATAGACATTTCTCAAAAGAAACATGCAAATGAGAAACAGGCATACGAAAAGGTGCTCAATGTCATTGGTCATCAGAGAACTGTAAATCTAAACTACAATGAGATATCATCTCATCCCAGTTAAAATGGCTTTTATCTACAGTCGGCCAATAACAAATGCTGGTGAGAATGTGAAGCAAAGGGAACCCTTGTACACTGTTGTTGGGAATGTAAATTAATACAATCCCTATGGAAAACAGTTTGGATGTTTCTCAAACAACTAAAAACAGAGCTTCTGTATGATTCAGCAAACCTACTGCTGGGTATATACCCTGCCCAAATGGGAAATCAGTACATCGAAGAGATATCTGCACTCCCATATTTATTGTAGCACTATTCCCAATAGCAAGATTTGGAAGCAATCGCTGTATCCATCAGCAGATGAATGGATAAAGAAAATGTAGTACATATACACAACGGAGTACTAGTACTATTCAGCCATTAAAAAAAAGATTATGTCACTTGCAACAACATGGATGAAACTGGAGGACATTATGTTAAATGAGATAAACTCAGTACAAGAAGACAAACTTTGCATGTTCTCACACATTAGTGAAAGCTAAAATTAAAATGACCTCATAGAGATAGACAGTAGGATGATGCTTACCAGAGACTGGGTAGGATAATTAGACAGGGACAGTGGTGGGGGAATGAATGTGGTTAATGGATACAAGAAAATAGTTAGAAAGAATGATGAGACCTAGTGTTTGCTTACACAACAAGATGACTATAGTCAAAAATAACTTAACTGTATATTTTAAAATAGCTAAAAGAATGTAACTGGATTGTTGGTAAAGCAAAGCAAAAAGGCTTCCCTCATCACAAAGATGATGAATACCCTATTTTCCATGATGTGATTATTACACATTGCGTGTCTATATCAAAATATCCCTCACAGCTCATAAAGATACACACCTACTACATATCCACAAAAATCAAAAGTCAATAAATAAATAAATAGCCGAGGTGAGCAGATCACCTAAAGCAGAGAGTTCCAGACCACCCTGGTCAACATGGCGAAACCCCTTCTCTACTGAAAATACAAGAATTAGCGAGACGTGGTGGCGGCGGGCACCTGTAATCCCAGTTACTTAGGATGCTGAGGCAGGAGAATCACTTGAATCCGGGAGGCAGAGGTTGCAGTGAGCCAAGATCGTGCCACTGCACTCCACTCTGGGTGACAGAGTGAGGTTCCATTTCAACAAAATAAAAAATAGAAGGAAATAAATAAATAAATACAATGAAAGTTTCTAGTCCTCCTAAGACTAGAGCTAAGAGGTTCCCCATCATCGCTTCCACCACCACATTGCATTGAACAAAGCAAGTTACACGGCCAGACCGGATTCAAAATGGGAGTTTCCAATTACATTAAAGAAAAACACAGAAAAAGTCAACTACTCAATTTTGGGAATAACTTTCTTAAAAGTAGACATATATTTAGGGCACACATTTATATGTTTGTAACTCATTTTCTTATAACCACTACTTAAAATCTGCTTATATTATAGGTAATGTATCTGGTAGAAGCAATGACTATTAGCCTCTGGGCTTTCTTCTTTGATAAATGTATTGTTTTTAGGGAATTCTAAACTCTGAAAGATTTTCTGTCTAGACAGTTTCGTTTGGTAAAAATATCTAAATATCATTATTCTACCAGATTTACTTATATTTTGTTCTAGATATTTAGTCATGTTGCCTATCACAGAAAAGAAATCAGAAATACAATGCCAAACTTTAGACTGTTAACCATTTGCAGTAAAGGTAGTGCCTGCGTGTGTGTGTATTAGTCAGCTCAAGCTGCTGTAAGAAAATACCACTGGCTGGATGGTGTAAACAGTGTAAATTTATTTTCTCGTAGTTTTGGAGGCTGAAAGTCTGAGATCAGGGCGGTAGTTTGGTTGTTTTCTGTTGAAGGCTTGCAGACGGCTGTGTGTTTACGTGGTCTTTCTTGGGTATCTCTATGTGTGGGGAGAGAGATGAACCCTATCAGATCAGGGCCCAACTCTTATTTCATTCTCTTTAACCATCTCCTTAAAGCCCTGTCCGCAAACACAGCCATAGTGAGGAATAGAGTTTCAATGTAGGAATTTACAGGGAGCCATAATTCTATCCCTACAAGGATGCTAGGCCTGTTTAATAACTTTCCTAGGCCTCCCCACCCCAGTCCCTTTCAAGGATGGGAATTATTTTCTAACTCCTATTTTCTCTGAAGCTCCTGGTTAAAATTCTGTGAATTAGAGAAACCGACAGCAGATTGAGATGGTGGGAAGGCAGTGGAAGCATTTATTTTCAGAAGCTGATGACTGTCATACGCAGTGAGGCTTAGATGCAGAGTTCCTAGGGAGCAGGCTGTTTTTACACATTTAGGGGCTGCCACACACCCAGATGCTGCACAGACCTCCGCAGGAGGTCCCAGGCCACTGTCCAGGCAGGTTCGGGAGCCCTCCACGAACCCTCACTTTGCAGCCCTGCGCATCCTGCCTCTCATACTTGTCTGCACTCTCTAGCCTTAGCTCTGGCACCAAGGCTTTGAGCTGCAGCGGTTATTGAATATTCCTCTTTGCTCTTCACACGCTTGTGCAAACAGTAGTTTGTACATACTGCCTCCTAATCTTTTAATGTTTGCAGTGGCGTTTTCATCCTGAGAACTTCAGATTGATATACTGAGATAAATATCTTTCTTCATAATAAGCGAGGATCTATTTACACATTTTTAGATCGTTATATTTGTATATGGCTTTACTTAAGCACAGAATAATGTGAAACTTAGGTTTTACAATTATTGATGAATTTTCTCTAGGATTTGCCCTTTTTGTAAAAAAAAAAAAAAAAAACAAACTTTAAAATGTCATAGGTTTTACTTGGTTTTATGTGTAATGTAAATAAAAAGTTTACAAATAAAGCCACACAGTAGAAGAGTAATTAGTGTTACTTGACTCATAGTAAACTCCAAAGACACTGAGTTGTGAATTAGGTACATGAAATGGACATTAATTTTTATGATAAAAATGTTGCATAAAATCCTAAATTTTCTGATTTTCATAACTTGTATATTATAGACTACTTTAAAAAGTTTTAGAAAAACTTGTATTGTATTACATAAAGCACATTTTGACAGTAATTACAAAAGGCATAGCCCAAGAAATATCTATAAATGTTTAATCCTAATAGTTCAGAGTTAAAGCTTGGAAGCAACCGAATACATCTTCTTATTGTAAAGTGTTTGCTGGGTAAAAAGTCTGAACAATTAGTTTTCACTCTCATTCAGATGTATATTGGGAAGAGGCTCTTATTAATTATGCTTAATAGTTATTTTGGTTTTGAAATACATTTCATCTACACAAACAATGCTCAAAATTGAGGTTTAATAATAGTTTCTATTGTTCAGTTTGTATGTTCAGGAAACAGCAGTTGAGGTTGCTACTTGGGTGTTTACTTTGCAAACCTGAAGCCTCCCTTCCTTTTAGAGTTAGGGAAATGAAAAGGAACTCAAGGCAGAAATGGGAGTTATTAGTTCCATTAACACATCAAGAAACAGATTTAGATTTTCGCTTCAAAGTTGCAATAGAATCTGTGCTGTAGGACCTGTAATGAGCATGTCCTTCATGCATTTTTTTTTTTTTTTAGGCTCCCATTCATAATGATGTCAACTAGCATGACTCATTTTGCCATTATCATTCAGAACCTACTCACAAAGAGTAATGGGTGGGATGGAAGGTGAAAAAAATTTTTGTCCAAAACGAACTGGAGTATTGTGTATTATTATCTACTTCTTTTGACTGTGGACAACTATGTACCTTTTCTTTACATGTATAATATGCATGTATGTTTTGAAGTTGCTTCTGTTTGCTATTAATATTCAGTCTTGAGATTGCAATTCGATTATAATATCTCTAAAATATTTCTTTAGAAATATCCAGTTGGTCTTAAAACATTTCCAAATTCTTTACATTATACAGAAAGTGGTATTTACTGTTATTGAGATTGGAATCTGAATTATTTAGTGTAATATCTGCATTTATGAACAGTCTAGTGTTTAAGATTTATGGAAGAAACAAGTTGATTCTTTAGTAGCAGTGACATATCTGTAAATAATCTGTCATGTGGAAAGTTATATATAAATATGTTTTCTCAATTAGATATATTATTACTCATTTCCCGGAGCAAATGAGAAGACTGAGACAACTTTATGTTTCTTGCTTAAGTAAATATATTTCTATGGTTAATGATCATTTCTCTTCTCCTCAAATAAAAATAACTGTTAGGTAATAAACTACTTAAAATTCCAAGGCAGTAGAATGATACTTTCTTTTTATCTTACTTATAAAATGTAGTAAAAGGTAATTTGTCCAGAAAAACATGAATAAGAAATACAGAGAATATTAAAACTCCTAGTCAGTTTCTTTGTATATTTTTCTGGGAAGAAAATATCAATGATCATCCCAGGTCTCTGAGTGAAAACTCAACTCATGAATGGGTATGTTCTTTTTAATTTATTACTCATGACATTGCAGTTCACTTAAGGCTCTCAAGGATTCAATAAAATATGATTTTGTTAAGAGTAATAGCTGCTAAATTTGAGGTTTCACTAATAATTTTCTTTGATAAGATATTTGCCATACACCTACAAATTCAAATTGAGGAAATAATGCAATTAAATTTTCTTAAATTTTGTAAAGGATTACCAATGTGCTTGATTTATTTGTGGTTGAATGAGTTGTGATGTGTATCATCTATACCTTAATTTCCCAGAGGTATCATTTATGTAAGTGTGAGCCAAAATCTGTAAGAGAAATGAGTAACCTTTGAAAAAAATTATTTTCAGGTGCGGTTACAATTACATGCATCTGCAATGCATATCTGATCTCACAAACTCAATGGGCAGATAGATATTTTAAAGCATTATTTTGTATGTGATATTTCTCTTTTGACTATTTATATCTTAATAATGCCTTAAGGTCTAAGATCGATCTTTCCCTGTCTATCCATCACAGTCACAAGTAGTGCATTTATTGAGCAATATAATTTGATGTTCACGTACATGAGTTCTGGGTTCAGCATCCCAGTTCCTCCATTAATAATTGTGACTGTAAGCTAGTTATTTACCTTTTCTGTGTCTCAGTTTTCTCAGTTACAAAATGAGAGAAATGATAGCATCTATCTCATAAAATTGTTGAGAGGATACAATGTATTAATAAGTGTAAAATATTTTGAAAAGCGATACATACTGTTTTTTAATTGTGAATTGCTATTTTTATATCATTAAATTTTATCAAAGCCCTATGGGTTCATAATTTTAGTTTTTCATTGTTTAGATTAAAAGAAAAAGAAAACCCTGAGATTTGGAAAGTTTAATTGACTTGTCCAAAGTGACATATCTTGTAAATACTATAGCCTGGATTATAACCCAGACTGTATGATCCAAAGTCCATGGGTTTCATTTCTATGCTATATGTTCCCAATCCATATGAACTTTTCCTGGCACCTCCACCTCTCATTATTCACATACTTTTTCCCTAAATTTTCAATCACTGATGCAGTTACAGCACAAGTTAGAACTTACCTATACACTGCTTTATAAACATTATTTTCCACGTGTTTTGTTTCATTTGTCCAAATAGGTTAGAACTTTGCAAAAGGAATGGGTTGAATTTTAAATAATACAATACCTCCAGAGTCTGCAATATAGTCCTGAAAGAGTAGCATTTGCTCAATAAATGTCATTTGATTGGAACAATGTTTGAAAGATGTGTTTGAGAAATATGCACAAATTCAAATATAACATTCTGCAGAAATTTTCTGAAATGTTATCAAATATGTAGAGCAAAATTATGTTTTTTCTTAATCAGCAGGCATTTTATATTCCATTCCTTATAGTTTTTGATACATAGATTAGAGTTTGACAAGAGGATCCCTGCACAGATGTAACAAAAGAAAAAAGTTCATTGGGTTAAAAGAAAAAGGTATAAAAATGATGACTAAAAAGCATATGTAACAATTTAACTGCATAGCACAAATGGTGTTCAAAATCTGTATTACCTTTAGTTGCCATGTCTAAGAGTGTTTCATAAAATTAGAGTTATTTAGAGTAATTATAAATTATAAAATGGTAGTCTGGAAAGAACATTTGTGTCCTAAATTTGACTATAACAAATGTTGAATATGTTTATTCAGGGCAATCTAGAATAAAATATGCTTCCTTGAAATTTAGAATTATGACGTCTATGAAAGGAACAAATGCTATCTCATTTGAGGTAGCTGTAATTTCTTATATTTTGCATTATAAAGACAATAAATCCAAGACTATGGTGGGACTGTAGAGGTCATGTAAAAAAGCCTAAGTAGCAGTAACCTATAACCGTTAGATTGCAGACTGCTGTGCTAGCAATGAGGCAGGCTCCGTGGGCGTGGGACCCTCCCAGCCAGGTGTGGGATATAATCTCCTGGTGTGCCCGTTTACTTAAAGCGCAGTATTGCGGTGGGAGTTACCTGATTTTCCAGGTGTTGTGTGTCTCAGTTCCCCTGGCTAGGAAAAGGGATTCCCTTCCCCCTCGCGCTTCCCAGGTGAGGTGATGCCTCGCCCTGCTTCAGCTGCAACAGCTGACCAGCATTGATTGTTCGGCACTCCCTAGTGAGATGAACCCAGTACCTCAGTTGAAAATGCAGAAATCACCTGTCTTCTGTGTCGCTCGCGCTGGGAGCTGGAGACTGGAGCTGTTCCTATGATTCTGACTTTAAAAAGGGTAAGAGTAAGATGGGATATGGCCAGGGGATACAGAAACACTTAACTTCTTTTTTTTTCTGTAATTCAATGCTAGCCTTCTTCAAAGGAAATTTCTTACCCCAAGTTTGCTTCACATATAAAATTTCCCCTCCTGCCTACCCTGAAACTACTTGTTTTTGTGTACTTATCCTTACGCAGAGATCATAAATTGTTTCCTATTCAAGAGATGTGCTGCCTGTCCCCGCCTTTCCCACACAATGTGAGAAAATATATCCTCTCATCACACAGCCTGAATCCATACCACTGCCTGCTCAGCCGTGGAACCTCTCCAACCAGCACATTTCTCTTCATTTTCTGCATCCATACTCCTTTCTAAGAACGTTTCTTCTGTATTTCACCTTACCTGAAGCCTCTCTTTCTTCATGCATGTTAAATTCCTTCCACCTCTCTCAAATCTTATTATTCCCTGTTTCATGTTCCCAAGAGTCACAGTCCTTTCCAGTTCAGTTCACACACTGGAGTCTATTTTATTATCCTTCCATTACTTTATAAAAAGACATAATGGTGGTGACAACTGGGTACGAATTTGTTTTCCATTGCTACTGAAAATAATACCACCATTTGGCAGCTTAAAGCAACATCCATCTATTATCTCATAATTCTACAGGTCAGAAGTATCAGAATTCTGGTGGACTCAACTGGGCACCGTACTTAGCATCCTGTAAGGACAAAATTGGAGTTCAGAGAGTCTGGGCTCTTATTTAGAGGCTCTTGTCTGCAGCGTTATTCAGACCATTGGCAAAATCTCAGTTCCTTGCTGATGTGGTTATGAGGTTCCCATTTGCTTACTGGCTGTCAGCTGGGGAGATGACCTCAGAACCCAAGGCTGCCCACATTCCTTGGTTTGTGGTCTTCTCCTCCATCAAAGCCAAATCCTTGTGCTTTGAGTTTCTTGGACTCCACCTTATGCTTTTAAAGGCTCATGTGATTACTCAGGCACACCTGGATGTTTCTTAAAATCAACTGATTAGTAACTTAAAGCACATAAACAAAGTCCTTTTTGCCACATAAGATGACACATTTGCAGTTCTGGGGCTGAGGGTAGAATCGCCATACGTCTTGGCCACTCTGATTCACTGATGATAATTTTCACTCCTTAGTTGGAGACTGTGTTGCCCATGTCACACTCCACTCCTCCATCCCAAGCCTGGGCTGTCTCCCACGACAGGTCACTGCCAGAGTCTCAGCCTCTTGGCTTCTCACACCCCATTGAGCTTCTTTTCACTGGTGCCTGAGTCTTCCTGCCCGCATGAGAACCCCACAGCATCATGTCCTCCAGATCATCCTGGGAATCCTGTTCTGACTCCCTCATAGATCTCACCCCACTGCATTTCTTTCAGCAACCCCAGGCCTCCAGTGCCTTCAGTCTTCTTTCAGCTGAAACCATTCCCTTTCATGTCTAGTGATCTCTTCATTTAACCGTGCTCTGGCCCATATTCTAACCCTTCCATTCCAAAAATGTTCCGTTTTTTTCGATATAAAATGAAATCCTCCTTGAATCCAGGTGGACGCCCTCTTCACAGGTGTACCAGCTTGATCACTGCTGTTTAAAAAGAGCCCATGCAGTGCAAATGGATGCCAGGAATGAGACAGGGTGGGCTCCAGGTTCCAGCAGGGCCTCCTGTGCTGCCCAGTCAGCCTCCCATGTCACCTGCTGAGCTTCCCTGCCCAGTCAGCCTCCCATGTCACCTGCTGAGCTTCCCTCCCATGCTGCCGAGGGCGACTGAAACTCCCTCCATTCTTTTCAAAGCCCCAAATCTGTCACCTTCTCCTGTACTAATGCCAGATCACCTTGTTTTCCATTATAGGTCCTGATAATATGATCTAATCATAGGGTGCTTGTTTTTAAAAATCTTCCAAAATCTACAGTCTCATATAATTTTGGGGGAAAAACCTAATCAGAATTGTTCTCTGATGAATTAGAAATCTTAAACAATGTATTCTACATTTATTTACAAGTAGTTTAGTATTCCTTTAAGTGAATTCATTTTGTCCCTTTGACAAAAAATACAAAAATTTAATTGGATAGGATGAATGAGACCTAGTATTTGATAGCACAGAAGGGTAACTACAGTCAACAATAATTTATTGTGCACTTTAAAATAACTAAAAGAGCATAACTGATTTTTTTTGTAATCCAAAGAGAGGAGAAATGCTTGAGGTGATGAACACTCCATTACTCTGATGTGATTCTTATGCATTGTATTCCTGTATGAAAATATCTTATGTACCCCATAAATATATACACCTGCTTTTTCCCCAAAAAGATAAAAACTAAAAGATTACTTAACAGGTTTAAATTGTCTAATCCCATCTCTATGGAAAGGACTGTAAATACAAGTGATTCCCAAAGTTTTGTTTTGTTTTGTTTTGTTTGCTTGATCGACTAATGTTCAGTTTTAAAAAGACAAAATGTCTATATAAACTCAAACTTAAAACATAAATACAAAATACATGTACATTTTAAAAATTAAGTGGTTAAAAACTAAGTAAGCTAAGGAAAAAAAGTGAAAACTTTACCAACGTTATCAGAAAATGCTGAAAACAAAACATGAAAACAAAACTTCTCTCAGAGAGGTAATTAAAGACCTTCAGGTCAGGGTGACAGCTTATTTCTTTTCAAGGTCTCAGGGTGATGGGATAAATATTTTTCACAGCTGGGTAAACATTGCTGGAAACAACAGTATTACAGGAGATTGTTCATGGCTGCAGACTATATGTAATTCTCTCTCCTCCTGTTGCATATGTTTCATTAAATAAAGAGGAATAAAAATCTGAATATCTTTCACCAAAATAATGTAAGAGAATCATGACTTGAAAGACATTTTTTTTAGTCCCTTTCACTGCATCTTTTCCTTTAAATGGTTGAGGAATGAGCATGAGCTTCTGAATTCAACTTTAGGACTATTCACTCACAGGGTTTTAGCTGAAATTAAATTTGGATCTGTCTGGTACTACAGAAGTAAAAGATCATCCCTTCAGTTGAGAGAGAACACATTGCTCCCACGCTGTTATCATGCTGGAAAGTGGAATGTTTTCCATGGTATTAAAGAGCAACACCATGAACAGCAGGAGCAGGGATAAACTTATGGTCCTGACCACAGGACTTGGCACCTGTAGCCACCGTGGATTGAGAGCACTTATGGTCTCCACCCACTGGGGTATGTGTAAAGGGAAAGTGATCTGACTTCCCAGTTGGTGCACCAAATACCTGTGAAATGATACCCCAAGGGCAGTCAGTGCCTTAAGGCCCATCTGCCCCAGCATCTGCCTTGACTCTTCTTCCAACCTCCAGGGCACACATGGAAACTCATTACTTGGGTCATATAGGTGTGTTCTAAAACTTTTTCTCTGCCCTCGTATTTTGCATACCTAGAGAGAGAAGGCAGACTGAGAAAATTGGAAGGCCTAAAAAGAACATTATTATCTTTACCTCAGCATGATTAATGGGGGAGTCAGGTAAGCTTGCTTTGGAAAGTAAATGTTTACTTTGGAAGTGAAATGCTTGTATTGGGTGAGGGGTAGTAGAAACCCGTGTGGGTCTAATTTAGTTATTTCTAACTTATAAATAGGAAGAGACTTAATTTGATGAATAAATCCAAAGAGTAGTGGAGGAAAGATGTCTGATGGAGAAATTAAGAATACACAAGTTGATATGATTTTCTCTCTTTTTTTTTTTTGGAAGTGTTTTCACTATTAGGTCAAAAAATTATATTCCCCGTTCTTCACAGTGAGGCTAGTATCCTGCTCCCGTTTCAAGATAGCAACCAATGCCAGACTTCACTGACAACCCCTGAACCATTTAGTAACAGGTTTTTATTTCCTCTCATTGCTAAAAAGCATGAAAAAAATATATAGTCTATATACCCATGACACATGGCCTTCTTGTAGTGCTTATCTTGATATAGAAAAGCAAATAAGAGTTAATGAATCCCCAGAACACAGACTCTGGCGAGGAAGACAAAATATCAGTCTTAAGAATACCTATAGCAGTAGTGAAAATGCCACAGCTCTGGTAGTCAGGTGCTTCCAAATCTCTACAACTGTTTTCCAGGCTTCAAGCAACTATTTTTCTTGCTGAATTTGGCACCTTCCTCTTGTCTTCTGCAGCAATCCTTCCTCCTTGATTTCTGTGACCCTGGGCTCCCCCAGCTCTCTTTGTAGCTTTCTGATACTCTCTTCTGTCTCTTTGCTTTCATCCTTATCTTCTTTCCACACTGTAGACGCTGGTGTTCCACATAGATGCTGGCCTTTTTTTTTTTTTTTTTTTTTTTTGTCCTTTCTCTTCTTCCTCCCTGGAAGCTTTCATTCACTCACACTTCCACTTCAGGGTACTGTAAGCCCTTCAAATGTCTGACAAGCTGAAGATGGAACTCATCCTTTGCCCCCTTCCTTCCCCATTTAACTCAAACATTTTCTTCCTTTTTGGTCTTTCTTGGGATTAATGGTAGTCTCTTTATCCAGGCAGTCATTTAGATTGAAAATCTTGACATCATCATAGACTTTTCTTCATTTGTCTCCTCTGAATTGATTACAGCAAAGGTCTCCTGCTTTGCATTCTACGTGTTTCTGAGTTCCACTTCTGCCTTTCAAACTTCACTGTTGTTGGTTGAGATGAATTCCTCTCCCATTAGGCTTTTCTACCCTCTGCCTCTAATGTCAAATATCCATTATCATTAATATTAAAGTAATTTTAGTTATACTAATTTACTAATACTGCACTGTTACTGAAATCTTTATGTATTCCATAACTTTGGGGTCAAATTTCAGTATCCTCAGTGTGATTTTTATGGACTCTCTATCATCTGTTTCTATTCAATTGTAATCGTTATTTATTGTTACATTTATACCAAAGTTTAGCAGATGAAAGCAACAAACATGTAACATCTCATGATGGCAAGGATCCAGGCATGGCTAAACTAACTGCCTCTGCCTCAGAGCCTCACGACAATCCATCATGTTGTCCACCATCCTAGAGCTGTCTTACAGTTTTCTTTCTTTTCATTTTTTTGGCAGACCTCGTATTCTCACTAGCTGTTGACCAGATATATTCGTTTCTTGCCACTTTGGTCTCAGTATGGCTATGGAAAAAATGGTGGCTTGTTTTTCTGAGAGTTAAGGTTCTAAGTGAGAGACAGGGGAAGGGCAAGATAGAAGTTACAGTATTTTCATATCCAAGACATAGAAAGTGACATCTCATCATTTTTTGCCATATTCTATTTTTAAGAAGAGAGTCACTAGTTTTAACCATAATAAGGAGGAGGGGATAAAAAAAGTAGTAATACCAGTTAGGAGGATAATTTGCATTTAGAGGCTCCCTGCTGCTTTCAGAATCCAGCATAAGGTCTTGTTACATCCTCTTTTGTCTGTCTTTTGTAGGTAGATATTTAAACATACTTCATGGTTTTTTTTGGAATCTATTTTTCCATGTATCATTTTTTTCTTTCTGAAACTCTTTTCTTTCCTTAGCCAGATTTGAAGAACTGATATTTACACTTCAAATTTAGCTTCAGGTAAAGCCAAAGCTAAGCTCCTTTATAAGACATTCCCTAAACTCTCATTATTGTATGTCTTCTGTATCTTTTATATTTCTCTATTACTGTATGTGTTACACTCTGCTGAATGTATTAGTTTATGAGCTTCTCAAAAGACTATAAGTTTATTGAAAGCATGGGCTCTCTTACATTCAGTGTTCATTGAGTAAACACCTGTGAATTATAAAATGAATAATTTTTAATTGATCAAATTAACTAGAACATAATTTTAATGATTCATGATATCTACTTTAGGATGTAACACTTTTGAAATACTGTTACTTCTATGAAATAAGATATATACAAATAAAAAGATAAATTCAGTACATTATTCATTACCTTCTATTGTGGCATTCTGTTTATTTTTGGACAAAAATACTAAGTAAATTATGTTTCCTTTGAAGGAGCTCATAATTTTAGGGTAGAAGTTAGATAAGACAGGCTGAAAGTCTCAGCTTTATCATCTTTAGTACGGTTTATTTGGTGAGTCAATCTTTTTCAGCTTTATAATATTAATATTGATACCTACTTTGGAGAGTTGTTGTAAACATCAATCTTAGTCTTCATGTAATATTTTGGTGTTATTATATATAATCTATCATTGTACTCTGAGGTATCTTCTAAGTAAAATAATATATTAAATCACCCTTTAAAATGAGAGGGAATAAAAAAACACTATGGTAAGTAAAGAATACAGTCTTCAGACTCAGACATCTATTAATAATGAAGATGGAGGAATTATATTCCAATATAGATACTTAGACAAATATTTAAAATTATAGGTCTCTTATATTATTGAGATTTTTTTTTTTTTTTTTTTTTTTTTTTTTTTTTTTGAGACGGAGTCTTGCTCTGTCGCCCAGGCTGGAGTGCAGTGGCCGGATCTCAGCTCACTGCAAGCTCCGCCTCCCGGGTTCACGCCATTCTCCTGCCTCAGCCTCCCTATTGAGATTTTAATACATTTTAAAAAAGAAAAATATCTTAGTATCAATCAATACATCCTATTGTTGTTCATTTCTCTTTCAGACTTTTTATGTTTTTTCATTTTCTCTCTCAGCACTTTCCACTAATCTTAATTTTACATGTATAAATTTCTTCCTGGTGTAATGTCTTTCATTTTGGCACAAAGACATCAAAGAAGAAACAACAGTTCTGAGAATTTGCTGAGATCAGGTAGGGAAATAACTGTTTTCTAAAATTAAAAATGCTTAACCATAGTCTAGAGATTTTCTAGGTTAAAATTCTAAATAGATAAGTAAGATGTCATGCAATATTTAAAAGCTTCCCTAAGGAAAATTAAATAATAACAACAAAAAATTAAGATGAATATTGTTTAAAAGCTGCCCTTAGGAAACCGAATGGTCGTGATGACATAACGACAGTTATACAGAGGGCTTCCTACATCCTATAGCACCAATGTGACTGCTAAATGAAATCTTCACACACCTTTTCTAAAAGTTACACAGATAAATAAAGACTACATGTACTATCATTCAAAACTCATACTAAGAGGACAATTCATAAATAAAGAATGTGATAAATCCTGATTTACTGGTAATTTGGAAATAAACTCCTGAGGTCAGCAGAGGTGTTTCTAAAACTATTATCAGCAATATAATTAAGGGGAAGATAAGCTGAAGATGATCGAAAGTGACAAATGATGGAGAAGCACAAGCATACCCAGTGGTGGGGGGGGGGGGTCACTCCAAGCTGCCCCCAAATGAGTGACAATGGAACAAGAAGAACAGGTTTGAGAGTAGTACTAAAGATTATGGACTTGGAAATTGTGAAGGACCAGAGGTGCCTGTCTTGGAAATGAAAGCTCCTGAGGGAGGCAAGGCATTACTTGTAGACTTAGAAGGGAAGGTATTAAAACAAAGTGACTGCAAGAAAGATGGTTTTAAAACACAGGTTGTGTAAAAAGTTACAACAAGATAGACTCTCCATAGACGTCATTGATTTAATAATGTGGTGCCTCACAATACCAGAAGAAGAGAGTACTTTTTTTTTTTTTTTTTTGAGACGGAGTCTCGCTCTGTCGCCCAGGCTGGAGCGCAGTGGCCGGATCTCAGCTCACTGCAAGCTCTGCCTCCCGGGTTCACGCCATTCTCCTGCCTCAGCCTCCCGAGTAGCTGGGACTACAGGCGCTGCCACCACACCCGGCTAATTTTTTGTATTTTTTAGTAGAGAGGGGTTTTCACCGTGTTAGCCAGGATGGTCTCAATCTCCTGACCTCGTGATCCACCCGTCTTGGCCTCCCAAAGTGCTGGGATTACAGGCTTGAGCCACCACGCCCGGCCGAAGAGAGTACTTTGAATAAAAAATGAATTAAGCTACTTAAACTTTCCCATCATAAAATTGTTAAAATGCTTTATTATTGTTTAAAAAGGAATATCCTAGTATGTAATAATGAGCAGGAAGTCTAAGTCTTCATTTAATCAAAGCTGTGAGAAAAGAACACAAAGTGAAGATAAGACATTGTCTGATGAAAATACTTAAAAAATCTGTAAAGCAGGGAAGAAATCTAGAGCACAAACATGAAAAAATTTATCGCTTACTCATTTAAATAAGCACCCATCATATAAAAATACAAACTAATAGGCATAAATTTAAAATAGAAGTGGATGAACAGCAAAAGATATATAATTGAAGTGGAAAAAATTCAGAAAGACATTAAAGAAAAAGAAAAAATTATCTCAGAAACGAATAACAAAATATAATCTGCAAATAAGGAAATCAACACATATATAACATAAACATGTATGAAGGATTCCTTCTTTTGGCTGTGTATGCAGCCATGAGATTGCTGTATCGTATGTTGGTACTATTTTTAGTTTTTGAGAAACCACCATACTGTTTTCTGTGGTTGCTGTACTCATTTACATTCCCACTAGCAGTATATGAATGTTCCCCTTCCTCCATATCCTCACTGGCCTCTGCTTTTTGTTTTTTTTTTGAGACAGAGTCTCACTCTGCCGCCCAGGCTGGAGTGCGGTGGCGCCGTCTCAGCTCACTGCAAGCTCCGCCTCCCGAGTTCCCGCCATTCTCCTGCCTCAGCCTCCTGAGTAGCTGGGACTACAGGCGCCGCCACCTCACCCGGCTAGTTTTTCTGTATTTTTAGTAGAGACGGGGTTTCACCGTGCTAGCCAGGATGGTCTCAATCTCCCGACCTCGTGATCCGCCCTCCTCGGCCTCCAAAGTGCTGGGATTACAGGGTGAGCCACTGCGCCCAGGCAATAATAGCAATTGTAACTGGAGTGAGATTACAGCTCATTGTGGCTTTGATTTATACTCCCCTGATGAGTAGCTATGTTGAGCATTTTTTCATATACCTGGTTGCCATCTATATGTCTTCGTTTGAGAAATGTCTATTCAAATCCTTTGCCTGTTTTTATTTTTTAATTTTGCTGTTGATTTGAGTTGTTTACATGTTCTGGTGATTAATACTTTGCCAATTGAAGAGTTTTCAAATATTTTGTCCCATTGTGTGTGCTGTCTTTTCTCTCTATAATGGTTTCCTCTACTGTGCAGAATCTCTTTAGCTTCATATAATTCCTTTTGTCTATTTTTGTGTTTGTTGCCTGTGCTTTTGAGATCTTTATTTACCCAGATCAACGTTTTGAAGAATTTCCCCAATATTATTTTCTGGTAGTTTCATAGTTTAAGGTCTTACATTTAAGTCTTTAATCCATTGTGAGTTGATTTTTGTATACAGTGAGAGACAGAGATCTAGTTTCATTCTGCTGGATATGGCTATCCAGTTTTCCCAGCACCATTTATTAAAGAGAATGTCCTTTTCTTGTGTATGCTCTTGGTGCCTTTGTTGAAAATGAGTTGTCTGTGAATGAAGAGATTTATTTCTGAGTTTTTTATTCTGTTGCCTTGGTCTACATGTCTGTTTCTATCCCAGTACAATACCGTTTTGGTTACTAGAGCTTTCTATTATAATTGGAAGTCAGGTAAAGTAATGCCTCCAACTTTGCTTTTTTTTTTTTTCCTCAAGAATATTTTGGCTATTCTGGGTCCTTTGTGGGTCCATATAAATTTCAGAATTATTTATCTTATTTCTGTGAAGAATGTCATTGGTATGTTGATAGATTTAGCATTGAATATATAGATCTTTGGGTAGTATGAACATTTAAAAATATTAATTCTTCCATTTTGTGACAGCAGAATACCTTTTCGTTATTTTTATGTCCTCTTCAGTTCTTTCATCAGTGTTTTATAGTTTTCATTGCAGAGATCTTTTCCTTCTTTTGTTAAATTTATTCCTAAGCATTTTATTTTTGTGTAGCTATTATAAATGCATTTGCTTGCTTGATATCAGATTATTCACTGTTGGCATATAGAAATACTACTGATTTTTAAACATTTTATGCCCTGAATAGTTTGTTTTCTAATACATTACAAATTTAGGTAAAGTAAAAGGCTGATTGTCAAGAAGCAGATTGCCATTTATAAAACTAGGATATGTATTGTAAACCATTTTTCAATAAAGTGGGTTATCAGGAACAAAAACACTAGATTATAACATATCTGTCATATTCTCTTCCTTGAACATCCAATTCTTCGTATAAAATGGCTTGCCACGTGAAACTTCAGCTAGTCATTGGAATGACTTGCTATTTATAAACTTTGGTTCCCTACTGAGTCACTGATTGAGTCGGCTGTGCAGAATTCCCTGACCTTCCTGTCTTTCCAGTTGCCATTATTCCAAGGTAAAATATCCTCATCAGGAGCCTGAATTATGCCCCAGCTTACGTTGCTAGCCATATCTCCCCTACTATGCTTTGTGGGATTAAAGCTGTACCCAAATGAGTCATAATTCTCCTTCTCTTGCTTTATCTCAGTTGATTCCCTGCATTTAGACTGTCTCTCCTCATCGCCACTTCAATGGTTCCTTCTTTCCATTAATTAAGTTGTAATTAAAGGATGTCTTCCTCTAGGATGTTTCTATAATCCTTGTCAACCAGTCTTTTTCTCTTCTTCTGCAGAGTGCAAAATAATACATGGTATGATTCTGAGAAATTTCTGGAGTGCAAAATGGTTGCCTTGATACTATTTATTTGTGTGTCACCAGTAAAAAAATATATAATGAAAATAAAATGATAGAATGTGATAAAAATGAAATCTTAACTCACTATTTGACTCAAAAATGACAACTATTACCTTATTGATTTATATTCATATTATTTTTCAAAAATCTTAGGCATTTGAGAGATGAAATATTAAATATGTCTCCATTTATTTAATGTTTCATGGTTATAGAATAGCATATAAATAATATCAGTGACCTAGACAGTAAAAAAGTTGTAAAGAGGAAAATATGGTATAGGAGGTGTTAAGGAGATATAGTAAGCCATGATACTTTTATTTTACACAATGGGGAGACGAGATATTACAACTAAAACTGGAAGAAAATGACACAGAGGATTAAGTACACAATTTAAAAAAATGCAAACATAAACAGTAGATGAATATAAAGTAAAATTGTATCAGCTTGTGGGCAAGGAGGAGAAGGAAGGTAGAAAGTAATTTGTGTGAGTCAAATGCTCATCTTTCAAAAACAACTATGCACATGCAGCATGTAAAGCTGACACGTAAGTAGAGCTGTAAGGTACATTTAAAATCATGGAAGTCATTACCCAGAAACACCAAACGTCAAAACCATCATACCCAGAAGCCTCTATAGACAGACTTGAGGGTGCTAAAGGATGGAACAGACAGCCATGCTGTTCATTCTAGAGCTTTCGATTTTTTTTCAACTCCAAAAATGACCTACATGTCTCTGTTACAATATTTCTTTTCATTTATTTGTGGAAGAAAAAAGTTGGCTCATTTTCTTTGCAGAAATAAAATTAGTAATTATTCTTGATAACTGTTTCTATCCGTATATTATGATATCAATTAAGAGAAAAATGTTGAGTTAATTGAATCTCATAAGAATTATTTGCTTGAGGTAGTGTAGTAGAGTGGGCAGAGTTCATCTTTAAAAACATGCTGTTCTGGGCCCTGTTATTCACTGATTATATTATTTTATTACAAGTTACTTTACCTTTCTGAGCTTGTTTGCATATGTAAATTGAGTTAATATCTAATTCACAGGGTACTGTGAAGATTAATTGCGACAATTTAAGTAAAGTGTCCTTCCGTAATTACCATTCACAAAACATTAGTTTTCTGATATCCTTTTAGCTTCACTGATTGATTGAAAGAAGATGAATTGGATGATCGTGATATGAGGGTGCTGGGAATGGAAGATGTCAACTCCATTGACAGCCAGAACTATCAGATAGTTTACCGTGAAGATGATGCACATTTTTTTCTCCTTAGTTAACATATAATTCTCACAAATTTTAATATTTAATTTGTACTATTAATATTAATTAGCTTCTAGATCCCCCTCACAGATGAAATGTTCCTCTTTTTATTTTATATATTTTCCCTCAAATCGCCTGAATATTTTGAAGTGTCCAATGCAGATCATAGTTCTGTTCATTCTTACCACAAATCACATTGCATCTTTATTATTGTCGCTTACATAACTACCTTTCATGGTGTTAACCTCTCAGTTCGTATGAAAGAACAAAATGGTTTTCTGAGTTTGATATAAAAATTTACTCCCTTATGGGTAAGAACCACTTTTTAGCATATTCATGATAAACTGTATTTAATTGCTTAGGTAAATACTATGCATTATTTGGCTGCTTACCATACATTATTCAATGGGGCTCCACAAAATATACCCCTTTTGTTGCCAAGATATATTATTTAATACATGTGCATATTTCATATATGTTAAGATTATATATATTAAAGTTCTAAAATATACAAGTTCTAGAAGACATAGCCTCAAATACTAAAACATACATATATATTCTCCTTTACTTTTTGAAGTATGCATCTTCTAGAACTTGTATTTTTTATTTTATTACTTTAATTGACACACAATGATTGTACATATTTATGGAGTACAGTGTGATATTTCAATACATGTATACAGTATGTAATATTTTAACTATGAAACTTCATTCTGTGTTATGCCCACATTAAATTTCAGTTGCAATTACCTGTACTTATAAACAGGATGGTTAGCATCTATGTTATTGAAACGTCACCTGAAATATTTTCATCTGAAGGAAAACAGAACCAAATGTATTATTTATGTTAAGATGAATAATACATGTTCCAGCTTTGTTACTCAGTGTTAATTACAGGAGTGAAAAAGTACTAAATGTGGTGTTTACTCAGCTGAAGATGTTACAGGACCTACTGCAATTTACGATTTGTGCTTCACACATATGTTTCAGTCTTGAAGCAAGACAATGATAGGACCAGACCAGTATTTCTTTATAGAAAGATTTCGATGCTCTAGTTGATTAAAACCATATTTAAACAAACTGCAACAAATAAACAGTATTACTAACAATAATACGAAAGTCAATTTGACTGAATTTCGTGGAGTCAGTATTATACCCCCATGTTATATAGTATATTGTGTGTACTAGAGTTTATTGTGAAATATACCCAACTAACTATAACCAAATAACAATAAGATATTGGGTTTGAAGCACGTGCCTAAATTTACAACAAACATTAATAATGTTTTATAGAATGTCAGATTTGCAAAGTGTTTTCACTGATTCATTTTTGTCACCAATATTTATTGAGTATCTGCCACATACCAAGATCAACATAGGCTGCTGAGGAAAGAACAGTGAGCACAGGAGAGCCAGTCCTGCATGTTTCTGTACTTACATGTCTCATGCATGATGAACATCAGTCAAACATCCACATGATACAGCTAAGATGACAGAGATGACTGCCATGAAGGAAAAGTGGATGTAGACAAGAGAGTACGTTATAAAGAAATTGACATGGAATTGAGGGCAGAAAGAACTCTGACAAAATGACTTTTGAGAAATATATTAGGAAACCAGAATGTTATCCACAAAGTTCCTGTGGCAGGAAAAATCATTTGCTATATCTGTCCTTAATTTTTTTTAGCTGATATTCATTGCCTTAAGAAAATCGAAGATTCACAAAAGCTAAATACAGGAGTTAGCTAATAAAATAATATTTGAAAAACATGTAGGAATATGTTAGTGTTTTGCTATTTATTGACTAAATTGCTGTGTTTTAGGTTCAAATCCATTTAGAAATATTCATGGCTGAGAAAATCATGACCCAAGTATATGCCTCACCTTCACAACAGGAAACAAAAACACCCAAAGAAGGCAAAACCATTCCTTGACAATAAGAAACATACCCTCTTTGTCTGTGTTTTGTTCACAGAGGCAGCATGGATCACCAAAACTCAATCTGCCAAATGTTAATTTGAACAAATTAATTGTTTTAATTGCGTAGTTAGCTGTTTTTTTAAATTTGGGTTTTAGTATGGCATCTAAAATAATCACAGCTGTATTGGGTTATAATTATTTATAATAAGTGCACACATGTTAGATGTTCAATTCTGGCCTATGTGCAAACCAATGAAACCATAACCACAATCAAGAAATGGAACATATTCATCATCCCAGTCAAAACAAAATTGCACCAACATTAAATAGGCAAAGAAGGCTTCATATGAGACTTGCAAGAGGGCAGAAAGGCAGGACTTGGTCTGAACTGGATTCCACTGGAAAAAAAAAGGCCTGGATCCTGGTATGGTAGTGCACTTATACCCTAGTCACTTGGGAGGCTGAGGCAGGAACATCACTTGAGCATAGAAATTAGAGGCTGTAATGTGTCATGATTATACCTGTGAATAGGCACTGAACTCGATGCTGGGCAACATAGCAAACCCCCATCTCTAAAAAATAAAATAAAATAAAGAGCTGGAGAGTTTTAAGAGCTGTGGTGAGTGAGCAGGAGCGGGGATCATAGGTCTCCTGTTTGCTAATTGGCTGTGCCTGAAACAGGAGTAATCCTTCTTCTATTTTCACCGGAAGTAGTTCTATAACGTGGGGAAAGGCATTCAGCAAAGTTAGGCTCCTGCTCTCCTGCAGAGAGTGGTCATTCGTGATTATTACATTTCAAAAAGATGACTCCCAGGTTTCTCAGAAAGAAAGTCTTGTGCTGTGAAACTGGTCAGAGGCTTTTAAAAAAAGAGTTACAGCTCAAAGGGGCAGAACTGACAATTATGTTTCCAAAAGTAGTAGTCTGGAACAAGAGAGCTTGGAACCTAGGGTCAGGAAGAAATCTGTCTAAACTTTAGTCAGGTCACAGGGAAGTGATGGCCATCATGGTTACCCCAAAAGTTGTCTCGTGCCCCTCGGGAATCCCTCCTCCTCACATCGTCTTGCCCTCATTACAGTCAATCTGCTTCTTTCACGATAGATTATGTTGCCTTTATGAAACTTTCTATAACTGGAATCATACAGTACATACTGTTTTGTGTGCCTTCTGTCACTCAGTATAAGTGTGAGATCGGTGTCTGATGTGGCCAGTATTCACTGTCTATTCCCATTGATAGTATTCCATTGTATGGAACCCAAATTTCTATGTTGATGGAAATTTGGGTTCTTTCTAGCCTTTGTTTTATTGGCAGCTACAAATAGCCGCAGTGAACATTACCATGCAAGTCTTTCTACGAGCGTATACTTTAATTTTTCTCATTTAAATTCCCAAAAGTAGTATGGTTGTCATGTGGTGGGTGTATGTTTACCTTTTAAAAAAATTTCCCAGTGTTTCTTAAAGTGACTGCACAATATAATAATCCCACTAGCAGTGTGTGACAGTTCTCGTTCTGCCAGGTCCTCACCAACACTTGATTTGGTCAGGCTTTTACATTCCGTGCATTCTAAAAGTGGACATAGTATCACACTGTGGTTCTTATGACTAATGATGCTGAGCACATTTTTAAATGTACATTCACCATATGTACATATTCTCTGGACAAGTATTTGCTCAAATAATTTGAGGATTTGGGGAGCTTGTGTGTTTCCTTATTATTGAGTCTGAGAGTTCGTTATATATTCTGAGGAAAAAGTCGTTTATTAGGTATGTGATTGACAAATTTTTTCTTCCATTGTGTGACTTGTCTTTTCCTCCTATTAACAGCGTAAATGAAAGAGTAAAAGTGTTTATACTGATGAAGTCAACATAGGGTAAGAGGAGAGAGAGGGTCTCCAAGGGACCACAGGAATTTAGTGAACTTGAGCAAGCAGCCTGTTTTACAGCCTCCTACCCTGCAGCCTGCTTATCCCCAAACCCTGTATGGAATGTGGTCACCTGGGTTGTTGGAACCAGCCTTTGACAGACCCTAGAAACTTACAGATGAACTCAAGTGAACTTTCCTCATGGCCATGCTAAAGTCTCCACCCAACTCAGGAGGAGCTATAGCTTTATCACCACAACGTGTGACCTATGTGCTGGCATGATGACTCACTGCACCTACATCTCCTCTACATGTGACAATGTGCCCTCTCCCCTCTCCATCACCCCATGAAACCCTCCTGTCAATTTCCCTCAGGGAGACACTGCCTTGGAGAGTACTCCGGGTGTCCTGCTTACTGGCACTAAGTAATAAAACTACCACTGATCAAAACATGCATTCTCATGGAGAGTCATTTGTGACTCACCAGTCAAATGAACCATATTTTATATTGGGTAAACATAGTTGTATTTACCTCCAAATATGTTCAGTTCCACAAGTGCGAGCCTGGATAAGGCAGGTTAAATTTAACTAGATCTAAATTTAAATTTAGATTTAAATTTAATTAAATTAAAAGCTAATCAATTTTAATGAGATTAATTAATTTAATTGTAAATTAAAATTTAAGCATTCTTATGGCTTTTCTGGTAGTTTTTGCTCTAAACATTTAGTGGGTATATTGTCTGTTGCTTAGCAGTTATGTCAATTTAATGAAATTTCTTATAAATTGGATTATTTTTCATTATTTTATTTTATTTCATTTTTTTCTGATTTGCCCCAGAATAAAATGAAGGGAAAAAAAACTCCAGGAAGTTGATGGCATATTCACTGTAATGGTTAAAATAAATGACCTTGGGATTTAGGCAAACTAAAAAGGAGCACATAGGTCGGTGGAGCTGAGGCATGATACAAAGGTGGGAACATCTGTGAGTCCCTGTTGGATGCAGGATTTTGGATTCGGAGTGTGAGAGGGAGTGAACTGGAAAAACAGGAGGTGGTTGGATAGAGCTCTGTTATTTGAAATTATCATTTTTACAGGGTGTTCAGTTTTTAAGATGAGAAATTCCAGGGAATGATCCTTGCATGAAATGGCTGAAGAAGAGAAGATCAAATAATTGAGATATCCTGGGTATACATCTTGCATGCAGGTATTGAAATCACCAAGAATTAAGAAGGAGATGTGTTGGAGAGAGTGAAATTGAGTCAGGAGGTAAAATGTCCAAGAAACTAAGAAAACTGGATTGAATAAATTAACAGAACAGTGAGAATTAGTGGGTGACATAGCCTGGTATACATTGAGTGTTCTAGGGCAAAAAGTGTGCTGGCAAAGGACACAGGCTCCCCTCTCTACCTGTCTGCTGCATGCTGCAGTATCGGGGGCTGGAAATAATTGAACACTCCTAAAAATATAGTTCTGGAAAAAGAAGAGGAAAATCAGTGAAATAATTTAAATTGTAAAAAACAAAAATTTTATTGGGAATATGAGTTATTTTGCACATTGGGTATTTGGTAAATTGTTAAAAAATGGCAGCCTCATTGGAAGCAGGTTCATAATATATTACCTGGTCTGTGTTAGTGAGGGGAATAAAAGCGGCGGGGGGGCAGTCACTGACATTCAGAAGATGGCCTGCACCCACCGTTAGACTGTACGTTCTCCTATGGGAAGTACTTTCGCAGACTACCAACCTCACATAATCCTTATCCTAAAAATTCTGGAGATGATAACCATTATATTCTGATATTTAGCATATAGAGGACAAGTCTGTATTCTACATCATTTTTGTTTGTTTTTAGATAACTTATTTTCTTTCTAGGTGCTTAAATAATTTCCTCTATAATCTCTATCACAATTGTGTGGTTAGTAGTGGCCCTGTTTTTATTACTTTTTCCAGAATCTGGTGAAAAATTTTTTTACACCTTAGAAAGTTTTTAGTACCATAAGTATTAATAAATAAATATAAAATATAAAATATAAAAAATAAAATGCATCTATAATCCACATCATATCTATTGTACTCATTCATATGATATACACTTATGCATATATATTCATATATACATGTGTATCATCCATCCATTCACCCATCTGTCCACCCATCCAGCCAGCTTGCCATCTATATGCTTATTCATTCTGGTCTCTAAGAAATGCCAGCCATCTATAGTTTGTTATTTGCTTTGTCTACATTTTATGAGGGCTTCATCAATTTGATTTTCTTCAGTATTACATAAACTATTTAATGTGTCCAATGTGATTTTAATTTCTGCCTTTGTATTCTCGGTTTCCATGGAGTCCATTTTACTTCATCTGTTTTTCTTCCCTCTACTCCCTCCCTTCCTCTCTCATTCTTCTTTCTGGGAGGAGTGGTCTCATATTTTTCTCACTTTATGATTTCCTGATCATAATATCCTATTGTGATGTCAGTTTCATATTTTTATTTTGAATCCATTAGAACAGTTTGCAGAAATTAAATTTGATTGTCTTTGGGTTTGTCTTTTTTTTGGTTGTTTTATAAGGTTTCGGTGAAGGCCAAGTTACTTTTTCCACTCTTTGCCAAGGCTGGAATATTCATAAAATTAGAATTCATGTTGTGTGTAACTGTGTAAATTGTGTTTTGCCCATTCTCTGTTTGCTACTGAAGTAACCCAAAAATCTACATTTACAGTGAAGGGGGGCAGAATAACTCCATGTCCTTTCAGGCAGTCACTAGGTGCAGGGATGCAGTATCAAGACGAGATTATCTGTGTTGTACTCTGAGAATGTAGAAACCCCACATCTCCTAATTCCTGTAGCTAACAAGATTAAGATTCCTTACATGACCTTACTTGTGAGAATTCTACTTCCTAGAGTGTTAATTTTTAAAATATTTATTGAGTTCTAATGTTTTTAGCAATATGGGAAATGAAGAGCATTTAGATAGAATTTAGGGTTATCATGTTACCTAGAGTTTGTTTTCCTTAACTGTTGAAGAAATGCTGAATTGAACATATTAATGCTTTAGGAAAAATTGAGATTGCAGGGATGAAGATGAAGATGCTGCAAATTTCTCATCACAGGGCAGACTCAATTCCAGGGATGCTATTATGTCCCTGCCAATTTGTTGTTAAATTCTGGAAAAGAAATGTTTCAAAGCCAAACCATTTCAAAAATCTTTCAATGATAGGCATTTGCTATGCTGAAATGGCCAAGGACTTAAGAGTGCTGCAGAGTCTAGGGAATAAGCATTTTGAGTCTTCACTTTTGGTTGAATGCCTTGAATAATGCTGGCTACATATAAGCTGAATAATCAATGATATGAAGACAACTTTAAGAACACATCCGAAAATTCTATTTCTTAGTAGTTTACTCGTATAAAGAAATCCTTCCTTATCATAGCTTTATAATTTCCTAAAAAGACACTTTTGTACAACTTTCTGTGGGATAATATGACATGCATTATTAAGATTTATAATTACCACAGAATTTGAAAACAATTCCAAAGTATTATTGCTGTTCTAGAAAATAATTTTTACCAAATGTATTTTTCCTACATTTGTAAAATGTAGTAATAATTCATTAGGTTTGCCTGTGCTTTGTCAACTTATAATTAATGCAATTGTTTAATTATCTGCTCTAGTGAAGTGGTAAAGCCTCAATATTGTGCATTCAACTTTGGAAGATATATCAAATTTTTGCATTTTTTTTCTGTTTGTTTCATGACAGTTAGACAAAGGTTCTCTGAAATAGCAAAAAAAAAAAAAAAAAATTGACCCTTATCCTTTTAATAGTACTGGAGAGATCTTGTATATTATATTTATATTTTTTCCTTGTCAAGTATTATGGTTATCTCTGAATGTGACTACTATCTTAAGAAAACAGAATAAATATTTTTGATTGCTTTATATTTCGTTTATAACCTCATTACAAGTTGAAATTTGTTTACAATGCAGACGCTCCATGGCACAGGTCAAAAATCAAACTTCGTCACTTTAAATAGTCTTTTTAATTAAATCAAGGGCAAGCAACAAACTGAAAATTTACTGTACCTATTTTACTTTTCAGGATTTTATTAGTGAAGCATAATTTAAAATAGGAATCCCAAAATGCTGTCTTCTTCAATTTTAAATTAGCAACAAATTACACGTTAGTTTTTGAAATGGGTTTGGAATTTGTTCTATTATTTTTACCTTGCCAAATTTGTTTCATTTTATAAATGCTTTCTTTTAAAGGTCAACTGTAAATTGTCTGGAGATTGTTTTAAATAAAATGAAACAACAAATATCTAAATATGTTGCTAATGTTTTCTAAAGGGTTAATGTTCAAGTTCAACAGAAATTTAATACTAGGAATATTTTATTTTCTAAAGTTAAAAATTTAAAGTGTTGCACATAAATCTGAAATAATCCATCTTCCTTTTAAAAGAAAATTGTGTTCCTTTTAAATATTCCCATGAAGTCTAATGCAATTCCATTTTTTTCTGTTTATAATATAAAGAATGGAATTAATTGGAATAAATCAAGAAACTATGTATCACCAGGTCAGTATTTTCTCTCTGAGAGAGGGTACTGAACTGTGGTATGTGTCATAGCTCTGTTCCCAAATATTACTCACACAAAAAAGAGAAATGTAAGCTAAAGCATGTCAGAATCCACCACAAACATATCAATCCCTTATAATAAATGTATCCTAATTTTATTTGAAGCTATTAGGATTTTAAATTATGCCACTTAGAGTAATACTCTATGAAGTCTAATATCTGATATATAAATTTGAGTTTTTATTTTACTTTTTTTAAATAAGTAAATTCATGCTTCAAGGTTAACTTCCTGTGATTTGTTAAAGAAAACAATAGTCACCACTTCCTTTATTGTTTTAAATATTGATCAAAATTATCTTAAAAAGTCCGAAAAATTCTGTATTTTCTTAGTCTGTTTTATATTAGCAGTCTGTTACATAGGTTTGGTATTTATTCATTTTATTAAACTGCTGTGTCATTTTCTGATGTTACTTGTATAGATACAGGTTTATCTAGATCATAATTTTGCATATACTTTAAATATTTTCTAATTTGCCTATTATAGTCCTTCTTAATCATAACCAAAATTGTATCCTCACTGTCATTTCGAGTAGTTGTTTTTAAGATAATGCTATGCAATGACATTCTTTTACTGAATAACTGATATCATAAAATTTGTCCTTCAAATTATGGTAATTTGTGAATATTATGCATCTTGATAGTTCACGACATTTTTTTAGTTGACTTGGCATTTCATTACACAGATAAGCATTATTTCATCTGTCAAATTAAGACATTTGTGCTATTAAGTCCCTCTTGTGGCTTATTTACATATGCAGGCATTTTATCTTTAAGCATTTATGAATGTTTGTGCAGTGTGGCACTGACTTTCGGGAAACCATTTCCATGCCTGGAAGAGTCTTTTCCCCCTACCCTTTATTTCTGTCCTCTGAGTTCCCTATTCATGGAATACTCTCCTAAAGTTATTGTTTTGTATTAACAAGTTGGATGTGGAATTCTACCAATAATTTTAAGTAATCTTTTTAAAGTGTTGTGAGATAATTACAGATTCACAGGCAACTGTATGAAATAATACAGAGAGGTCTCGTTTACCCTTTACCCAGTCTCCACCAATCTTGCAAAACTATAGTACAATATCAATTTGCTCATCTGTTTCGTATTTACCCATGTTTATATACACTTCTTAAAATTTTTATGGATTATGTGTGTGTGTGTTTAGTTCTATGCAAGTCAAACATGTATAGATTTATGAATCTATTGACACTGTCAATATAGATAAGAAATTCATCCCCAAAAGAATTCATCATGTGGTGCTTTCACAATCACACCCACCTCCCTAAGTCGCTGTCCCATCCTAAACTCTGGCAACCAGTCATCTGTTCTCCATTATTATGATTTTGTCATCTCACGATGTCCTGTAGATGGAATTGTGTAGCATGTAATCTTTTGGGATTGCCTTTTTGTTCCTCACTCAGAATAATTGCCTTGAGATACATCTAAGCTGTTGAATTATCAATAGTTGTATCAGTTATCAATAGTGCATTTCATTTTTTGGCTGGTAGTATTCCATGGTACAGATGTAGCGCCGTTTGTTTAACCATTCATGCTTTCAATGCCATCCGGGGTGTTTCCAGTTTGGGACTATTGTGAATAAAACTATTATGAATGTTCATGTACAGGCGTTTGTGTCAGCAGAAGTGTTTATTTCTCAGGGATAAATGTGAGAGTGCAATTACAGGGTCCTATGGTAATTGCATGTTTATTTTTATAAGAAACTCAAATTGGTTTCTATAGTGTTACATCATTTTACATTCCACCAGCAATGTGTAAGTTATCCAGATTTTCTTCATCCAAACCAGCATTTGGTGGTGGTGGTTTATTTATTTGTTTATTTGTCCATCATTCTGAGAGGTACATAGTAATATCTTATTACAGTATTAATTTGCGTTTTCCTAATGATTAATGATGTTGAATATATTTTCATGTGTTTATTTGTGACTTGTATCTTTGGTGAAATACAGTCTTGCCTTGTTTGATTATGCCTCACTTTCTTGTGGTTTGCAGATAATGTGGTTTTTACAAATTGAAGGTTGTGGCAACCCTGTGTCAAGCTAGTCTATTGGTCCCATTTTTCCAACTGCTGCTGCTCACTTCATGGGTCTGTCAACATTTTTTAGCAATAATATATTTTTAAATAATTGCATTTTAGACATAGTGTTATTGCACATTCACTAAACCACAGTTTGGCCTAAATATAACTTTTATATACACTGGGAAACCAAAAAAAATTGTGACTCATTTTATAGTGATATTCGATTTATTGCGATGATTTGGAATTGTAGCCACAGTGTCTCTGAATTCTGCCTATAGCTGTTCATATCTCTACCTTTTCTTGAATTTTTAATTTTTGTGGGTACATAGTAGGTATATATGTTTATGGGGTATATGGGATATTTTGGTACAGGCATGCATTGTGTAAAAATCACATCAGGGTAAATGGGGTATCCATCACCCGAAGCATTTATCCTTTATGTTACAAACAGTCCAATTACACTGTGCTGTGTTGTTTTGCATGGAGCTTTTAGAGTACTTTACATGCCCAGGCTACTACCCCTTTGTCAGATATGTGGTTGGCATATATTTTTGCCCAAGTTGTAGCTTGTCTTTTCATCTTCTCTCAAGGTCTTTCACAGAGCAAAAGCATTTCATTTTCATGAGGTCCAATTTATCTGTTTTTGGCTTTATAAATTATGATTTTGGTATCAAGTATAAATATCTTCCCCCAACTTCAGTTCTGAAAACTTTCTCCTTTTTATAAAAAAATTTCTAGTTTTATGTTTCATGATTAAGCCCATGACCTATTTTGAGTTCATTTTCATATAACGTGCTTGAGATTTAAGTCGAAGTTTTGTTTTTGTTTTTGTTTTCGCTTTTTTGCCTGTATCTATTCAATTACCTTAGTATCTTTTGTTTAAAAGACCATCCTTACCATTTTAAATTGACTTTGCATCTTTGTCAGAATCAACTGGGTCTATTGTGTGGGTCTGTCTTGGGGTTCTCTGACAACAACAACACATAATAACACACTGTGTTGTTGTTATACCTGAATAGTACATTTTAACGTCAGGTACAGTGGCTCCATTCATTTTATTTTTTTCAAGATCAATTTAGCTATTCGAGGGCAAATTAGTTTCCACAAAAGCTATTGATTTTTGTGTATTGATCTTGTGTCCTCCAACCTTGTTTAACTCACCTATTCGAGAAATTTTTTAAATCAAATCTTGCTTTGTTTTGGTTGATTTCTGCCTTAGTATTTCTTACATAGACAATCATGTCATCTACAAATAGGGACCATATTATAACTTCTTGTCCAACCAATATGTGTATTATTATTTTTCTTGTTTTACAATGTGGCTAGAACTTCCAGCACTATTTTAAATATCAGTGATGAGTGTGTTTACCCTTGTGTTATTTCTGATAAAAGTGTGTAAACATTAGGCTTTCATCATTATGTATGATATAAGATGTAGATTATTTGTAGATAATATTTTTTAAGCAATTTGAGGCTTTCATTTTTAGTCCTTACTTGGTGAGACATACATAATTAGTTGGTTCTGATTTTTCTGCAATAATTAATATAATCATATAATTTTTCTTCCTTAGTGTATTGACGTAGTATATAACTTCGAATCATTTTTGAAGGTTGAAACTTGCGTGCCTGGAATAAATCCCATTTAGTCATGTTGTATAATTATTGTGATTTTCAGGTATGTGCTTTCCATCTGGTTCTCCTATATAATTTCTAGTTCTTTTCTGATATTTTCCATTTCTTCCTTTGTTTCAATAGATTGTTACCATTTTTTGAAGAATTTTTGTAATAACTTCTTCAAAATCCTTGCCAGATAATTCCAACAGCTGATGTATCTTGGTGCTGTCATAAATTGCTTGTCTTTCCTCATTTAAGATGTGATTTTTCTGGTTCTTAGTATTTTAGTGTGTGCATTTTTGTTGTTTGTCTATTATATTATGAGATGCTGAGTTCTATTTAAATCTTGAGACAATCATGTTTTCAAGGACAATTTAATTTTAACAGCTCTTGTGGCGCTATTTTGGTCTGCGTGGTTTGTCTAGTGATCCCTGCTGGTGCCATGTGAAGGAGCAGAAGGGGCTTCCGCAGGAGACAGCAGGGGTGCCTCTCAGTGGGGTAAGCGGTCTCTGCCCCTGGAGACAAAGTTCCCTTGCGGCATCTGGCACTTACCCTGTTGAGATTCTTGCTCTTCAGCTGGCAGCCTCTTGTCGCCCCTTGTTGGTAACTCCCAATGCCTGGTGTTTACAGGTGGGATCAGGAGCTCTGCCTGGTGGAATCAAAGAAGGTTTTAGGAATAAGCACTTAATTATTTGAGTGGGACACTCCTTGTTCTTACCTTCTGGTCACCAGGTGTCTCCATCGGAATGAGGGGAGTTTCAGTAGATGGGGAGCTTCTGTCTCTGGCCCAGGTGATTTTACTGGCAAGACTCTCGTGTCTGTGATGCCAAGCTATGTGTTGTCTCTAGGTGAGGAATGGAGTCCTCTGGCCCATGGGTCAAAGAGACCTTCCCAAGTGGAGTCACAGTGACTTGATCTTTCCTGCTGGTGTCCCCGGGTGCCCCCCTTCTGGGTGGGGCAGAGGAGTACCTCCTAAGGCCACTTACTGTTAACAGAGCTCCCTGTGGATTTGCCTTCCTGGTGGCAGTGGGCTTGCCTGGTGGTGGTAGAGAGATTTCTGTGCTATGGGGGAGGAATGAGCGTAGCTGGGATAACTTCTGTTGCTAGGCTGGGCTCCAGAGATAGTCGGCCTCGGTTGTCTTCTGCCGTTCAGAGGTAGGTCATAAGCCGTGTTGTTGCTACAGTCCTTCTTGTTTCTACCTTTCAGAGTCCTTCTTTGGTTGCCTCTTGTATTATTTCCAGGGTTTATAATTGTACTAATCAGGGAGGAGTAGGGATGGCTGAGTATGTCATCTTGTCTGAACCAGAGTTTTCTAACAAAGTTTTTGAACTGGGAAAATTAGATGAATTGCAACAATTCAACTCCCCATGGAGCACTTTGTTGGGACTTGAAGATTTACTCTTTTGTTTATACTTTTGTAAATAAATGGATTGCTTAATTAATTTATTTGCAAATTCTTAATGTGTGCCAAAACGTGTGTGGGAAACTTTAAATTAAGAGAGGAAAAGAATTGAGCCTCATCCGCCAGCACTCATGATCTACCTAGTGAAGTTTTACATGCAAACAAATAATAAAGCAATTAAGACAAGTAGTATGATAGAAGACTATGTGAGTATATAACTCACAAAAGTACAGAGATGAATTCATTCACTAGTATTGATTGAGGGAGTGGTATGAAGTTTACAAAGAAGGTAAGTGGATAGTTGTGTCTAGCAGTGGACTATAGTATGATTTGAAGTAAGCTAGTGTTTGAAGATAGACAGAATATGGAAATTGTTGAAACATCTAGAAAATTATGACAGTACTTCAAGTGGGAGATGGTAACAGCTAAGAATATGTAGTGCCAGTGGGAATGGGAAGGGTGATGACAATACAAACGCCCAGTCGAAGTGTCCCAGCTCCCCTCCTGTGGATAAAGACCATGAACCTAGTCAATTATGAATAACGTTAAATGATCAGATGTTTCCTAGTGACCTTCATGCAATGTAGCTTCTGGTTGTCTCTCTAATATCCATTCCATCCCCAGTTCATTGTTCAGAAGTGAGCACTAAGTGACCTAAATTGGTGCTGACAAATAGTAATATGCTATACTCTTTATATGCAATTGTAAATCCTTTAGCAGTCTTTAAAAATTTTTTTTAAAAGACAAAATTGATTTAATAATATGTTTTATTTAACCACATATATTCAATATGTTAACATTTCAACGTGAAACCAAAATAAAATTAATGATGATATATATTACATTTAGAATTAAGTCTTTAAAATTCGGTGTATATTTTATAAATATACATGGCTAAATATAGATATATCTCTATATTTCAATTAAGAGGTTACATTTTTACTGGAGATCCTTGACTTGTATTTAAATTTTATAAAATGTACACCTGAAAAATAGATTCCCCATTTGAAAATTGTTCCAAACATACTTAAAGTTTTCCTAATAACTGAATGAAATATTTTTCAATTTAAATTTAAGTTAACTAAACTTCAATAAATTTTAAAAACTAATTTCTCCAGCATAGTAGCTACATTACAAATGTCTAATAACCACATATAGCTTATGGTTACCATATTGGAAAGCGCAGGTCTAAGTCAATTTGTATGATTCTGGTCCTATGTCTTTATATTTGGTTAAAGAACTGACGTGAATTATAGCCTTAGGCCAATTTATAGATTCTATTTTCCACAATAATTAATTCAGGGATGGACTAAAGGATTGGATGTTTGTGATGGTTTAGCGGTTCCTTCATTCCTGTTTATTATGGGAGTAGTTACTTTTCAACTTAATGCCTAAAGAAAGCCAAAGTAAGGCTTTTGTACAAAACCATTACACAAAGAGGGCAAGCTGAGAGATGAGCAGATAAGCAAAATTGGATTAGAGTCAATACTACTTGAAGCCCAAATGATGGTCTTTTTAGTCACATGACTCAACAAATTCTTCTTATTTATTCTTCAAGCTATTTTGAGTTAGATGCTTCATTATTTGTAAGAAAAAATAATCCCAGTGGGTACAGGATTACTCTCAAAAGTGATAAGTATCAAGAAACAGATGACAAAATATGAAACTGACTCAGCAGAGGATTTAGGTAGAACAGCCCTGAGAATCACTCTTTCTCAGCTGGGAAGTAAGTTGGCAATTATAATTACACACTGCTGGTATTTATCTGGGATACCCAGTTACAGACTCACTGGTGTTTCTTCTTACAGGACACTGACCCTATTGGGTCAGGGCCCCGCCTCTAGGACCTCATTTAACCTTGACTAAGGTTAAACTTCTTACAGACCCTGTCTCCAAATATAGTCACACTGCGTATTAGGATTTCAATACATGAATTTGGGGGAGACATATACATTCAGTCCAAAAGACTTCTACTTGCTTATATAGTCTTTTCTATTTTTCCAACTTATGGTCAGTCTATGCATCAGTTGGGATATCTCCTGATGTATCTTTTTATTTACTAATTTTCTCTTCAGGTCTTTCGTTGTATTCAATCACTGAGTCTTTAATTTCAGGTATTATATCGTTCTAGTCCTCCCATTTAGTTCTCTTTTATGTTTCTGTGTTCTCTAGCAAAATCCCCAGTAACATTGTAAATTTATTTTTATAATATTTTACAGTATTTTTTACAATATTTATTTACAATAATTTATATTATTTACAATATTTTTGCAATATTTTATAATATTTTTACACAACTATCCAGTTACCTTCTCTACAAACTTTATACCACTTCCTCAATCAATACTAGTGAATGAATTCATCTTATTTATTGTAAAATTATTAAGCTTAGGTTTAAGGTCTGTGTTTGATAATTTCTCCAATCTGAGGCTATCGTAGAGTTTATTCCATTGTATATTGTTTTTCTTTATTGTCAGTTATACTTTTTGTCTAGTTTGTCTCATTTTTTATCAACTTACAAACTTCAAAAAATGTAGTAATCATTTTAAAATTGAAAAACATTGCTCTAAGTTTCTTTAGTTTTGCTTCTGATAGTTGGTTATCTCAAATTTAATCAAATGTCAAGGGTTAAGATAGTCAAAATCTAGGCTCTGACGCTGGCATAGGCTGGGCTACTTCTAGAACACCTTTACTCCTGTAAGCACTCAAGAGTCATGACACAGTAGCTGGAAGGCTAAGAAGCCTCTACTTTTTGTCTGCAGAGAGGGTGTTCTCATTTTGGCCCCATGAACCTCACGCTGCTGTCAAAATTGCTGCTTATAATCTTGAGCTTTCAGTTTTTGCTTCAAGGATGGGTTGACAGCTGTGGAAAAAGTGTTCCAAGTGTCAGGCTTACCTCTCTGGGTTTTCTTAACTTGGATCTTAGCCCCGTAATTCTTCATCATGTTATAATATCTCTAATGCCTCCAAGAGTAATTTAGAAAATAGTTACTTTACGTTTTTGAGTCGACCTTACTAGGATGATCCTTACAAATTAGTTAGTCTTTCGTTACCAGAATCAGAAGCCCTCATTTAAAATTTAAAGTTTCATTGCCTAACAAGGTAAAATAAGCAGATCAATACAGTAATATGAAGGATATCAAGCATATGAAGAACTGATTGTTAAAATGTCCTCCACAATGACCTTTGCAGATAATATCATAAATGGCAATAGTGGAAACATACGATAGTATCAAGAACAAAAATATTCACTTATTTTGTCTTAGGCACTCTCCTGAGAGCTTATTTTTTTAAAAACTTGTATTTTAGGTTCAGGGGTATATGTGCAGGCTTGTTATACAGGTAACCTCAAGTCATGGGATTTTGCAGTCCAGATTATTTCATCACCCAGGTACTACGCCTAGTACCCAACAGTTATTTTTTCTGATCCTCTCCCTCCTCCACCCTCAGGCAGGCCCCAGTGTCTACTGTTCCCCTCTTAGTGTCCGTGTGTTTTCATAATTTAACTCCCATCTCTAAGTGAGAACATGCGGTATTTGGTTTTTTGTTCCTGGGTTAGTTTGCTAAGGATGATGGCCTTCAACTCCATCCATGTTCCTGCAAAGAATATGATCTCACTGTTTTTTTGTTTGTTTTTGTTTTTGTTTTTGCTTTGATGGAGTTTCACTCTATTGCCCAGGATGGAGTGCAGTGGTGCATTCTCGGCTCTGCGACCTCCTCCTCCCGAGTTCAAGCAATTCTCCTGCCTCAGTCTCCCAAATAGGTGGGACTACAGGTGCCCACCACCACGCCTGGCTAATTTTTGTGTTTATAGTAGAGACACGGTTTCACCATGTTGGCCAGGCTGGTCTTGAACTCCTGCCTCAGCCTCCCAAAGTGCTGGGATTACAGGCATGAGCCACCGCACCCGGCCTAACCTCATTCTTTTTATTGCTGTGTAGTATTCCATGGTGTATATGTACCACGTTTTCTTGATCCAGTCTACCACTGATGGGCATTTAGGCTGATTCCATGTTTTTGCTATTGTAAATAGTGCTACAATGAACATATGTGTGGATGTGTCTTTAAGGCAGAATGATTTATGTTTCTTTGGGTATATACTGAGTAACAAGATTGCTGGGTCAAATGGCAGTTCTGTTTTTAGCTCTTTGAGGAATTACCTGGCTGCTTTCCACAATGGTTGAAATAATTTACCCATCCATCAACAGTGTATAAGTGTTCCCTTCTCCCTGCAACCCCACCAGCATGTTTTTGTTTGCTTGTTCTTTTGTTTGTTTGTTGTTTTACTTTTTAACGATGGCCATCCTGACTGGTGTGAGACGCTATTCTCATTGTGGTTTTGATTTTGAGAGATTATTTTGAAGTTATTTTTTTCAGTGTTAAAGGAAACAGAAGTGAGATAGGACTGCCATGCCCAACTTTAGACACACAGAAGAGGTGGCAGAGAGAGAATCCTTCTCCAGCCCGTCCCAACAAGGTTATAAGTAGTTTATGCAAATCATACTTAGCTTTTCTAGTTCCAGAGCCTCCACCTTTGCTAACTACACCACAATTCTCAGCAGGCAAGCACAGTGGCCAAAAAGAATAAAGAGCAAGAAAAAGTCTCTTGGGAGCAGAACAGGGACAGATTCACTACCGACAGACTAACTGGGCAAGAGCACAATGTACGGTGGAGTGCTGAGCCCTGTTTGTTATTTTCCTGTTTGCTTTTCAAAATAACACTTTTTGTCAGGATTATAAAGTTCCATCTTGGTATTGCATATCGACCATATTGTGGATAAAATCATCAGGTTGTTAGATATGATAGAGGGTATGGCTTATATTTCAGGCATTTGGCTCATTGTGTACTGGTGTTTTGGGGGAGGGGGTGATGGTATCTCAGATAGGGGAAAACATATTTGGAATTCTTTTCATGGGAAGATGGGCATTTGTGAAAGCTGAGTAGCAACACATCATTTCTGTTCTTTTGAATATTATACCTATTGGCAAAATATTTTACCTAATTAGTAAAATTGTACCTAATAGTAAAATTAAATGGCTTTTTAATAATCTTTCTCTCTCTCTGTTTCTCTCTCTCTCTCTGTCACACACACACACGCACACACACACACGTGCATACACAAAGTCCTTGTTAATTTCCCAAATCAACTGGTTTGGATATTATATAATTTAATCACACTCTTAGGTATGGGAATAAAATGTCATTCACTCGACTCAGCTAAAGAAGATGTGGAAGTATATGGTTTGCAAAAATTATAGATTGTGAGGGAACATGTTTTAGGTAGATGGTAGGTCTGAAGAATAGAAATTTCTTTGAGGTTTATAGAAAAATAAAAATTTGCCTGAATATTTTTTTCTTTATACTTGAAACAGGACTTTAACTTTAAAAATTATTGAATCATTTATGTTTTATATTAGACTCAATGCACTGCTTTCTTATGCTACAATAAGCCACTAGATATATCAAAATAGAAAAAGGGTTATTTAGAAAATCCATTTAACATATTTGTATTGTATAAAATTATTTAACATTAAAAAAGATGAATAGTGTAATTAATTTATTTTTCTTCCAAGCGAATTATTTTTTAGTCTGAGGTTCTGAGACCGATCTGCAAAGATTCTGTTTTTTAACATTAAAACATATCTATATATGTATATGTGTGTGTGTGTGTGTGTGTGTGTATACACTTAAAGCCTAAGTTGGTAAGTAAAAAAGTAATAATGGAAAAACAAAGTTTTCCCTTTTTTAGTAAATCTTTAAACACCAAAATGACCAAAACAATTATAATTTGCTAAAATAAATGGATAATGTGTTTTGACCTAAAATGTAAAATGAGTGAAAGACTGGGAAGCTAAAGGAAGATTAAAAAAGCTTGAACATGATGAAGGCAACAACAGAACTGATTAGGCGTGGAAGGACCACTTTAGTTGAACAGATGTATCAGTAATATACTGTTAGGAAGGAGTTGGAGGCAGGGGAGAATAGTTAAGTTTGTTATGAATCTGTTTTCAAAGAGTAAAATCTACTAGGTGATACTACTTTATCAAATAAATGAGATGTTTTTAATATAAGACAGGGAAATCTAAGAAATGACAGAAAATAGTGCTGTAAGGTACATGTCAATACAATTTCAGTGCAGTGGTGACTCATCTATGCTTTTTAACTGTCTTGAGACAGTTAAGATAGTTGAAACTCAGTATTCTACTATTGTTAAATATAACTCTACACATATGATTGCATTTTTAATAAATGAAGGATAAAAGGAATTATATTGCCTGAAATTGAAAAATGATCACTGCAAATATTTTACTAGCAACATGACCAAAAACAATTAAATATAAGTGAGCCTTATTTAAGATATAATTGTGGCTTATCAAAAATTCTACTGATAATGTTCTTATTCACAATCCTTATTATAACATTTGTATCTAAACTCTTTTGCTAAGGTATACTGTAGAGTTTCTTTAATGTTCTTCTTTACTTCTTACTTCAAAATAGTAAAAAAAACTCAATGGGTATGCAAGTTTTCATAAATGTGATTTCTTATTTGAAGTTTTGAATATTTATTCTTGATGTAGTTCTAATCATTCTTTCAAAGAAGTTAGGAATCAGAGAGGGAGAGTTTTCTTCTCAAATTTGTCTTATGTGTGAATTAAAATATGTTAATATATTGTAGAACATACAAAAGATGTGAATGACAGCATTTCTGAACAAAATCACAAGTTAATCAAACGGCGAATATTTTATGCTCATACACACAGCTCAAATCTGTGAAGCAGCTTAGTATCCATAGCAACTATCGTAGTATAACAGTCTGTTTTCCCAGATCACTTTTTTTTGTTTGTTTTGTTTTGGGTTAAGAAGAATTCCCTAGGCTTACTGTTAATATATTGTGCTAGCAAACTACTGAACCAAGAAAAGAATCTTGCTAGCAACTGTGTTCGAGATTAACTTCTGAAAAATTAATTTGCTAAGGACAAGAGTGAAAGTCAAATGGTTGCAATAAATATAGCACAATCAAATCTATGAAATTTATGAGTCATTAAAAAGGTCAAATTTAGAATCACCAGCTGTGAATTTAAATGGAATAAAAGGATTGATTTCTTTATAGTTTTCTGAGCAATTAGGCATGTGAAAATATACATTAGACAAGAAAGCCAAGTGGTGCCAATCCATCAGCTACTGAGCAGGTTTACAAAAATAATCTACACGCATAGGAATCATTAATCCAAAATCCATGTGCATAATTTATTATTTATTAATTTATTTAAAGCTTACATTTTCCACATGGGGAACATACCATAATTTAAAGGTCAACCTTTGGAGAATATACAGAGTAAATGTACAACTTAGTTCTCTATATTGCTACGAAATTAGGGTCCAGATGGTATTAGGGTTTTCAAATGTGACAGTCATGATAATATGTGTTCCTTTCTTTACGTTGCAAAACACCTTCAGACAAGTTAACCAAAGGAGTGACAAGCATGCCACATAATTTATCAGAGAAGAGAAATAAATGCTGCTTATTTTCTTGTACATTTCACAGGAGGTGCCTTAGACTAGTTCTCAAACCTCAGTCCACGTTAGGATCACAAAAGGGCCCGATGCATCCCAGATTCCCGTTCCTTCTCTCCATCCCAGACATTCTGCTGAGGTAGGTCAGAGGTGAGGCCTGAGAATCTCATTTCTTACAACTGTTCTGCTAATGCTGATACTGCAGTTGGGGGAATACTCTCTGGCAACCACTTCTTTAGAATATAAAGCATCTCCTGCCTTCTACAACTATTAAAATGGAGTGCATGTCTACTTTTCTGTAATTTTCTCTGTATTTCTCCTGGCTTATTTCTTTAGGCAGCTTACCTTCTAATTACTAAATTCTTCCTCATATGAACCTAAATATCTCTCTGTAATTTATTTCACATTCGTTTCCTGTTTCTGAAGTTTTTAATTATCACACTTCTTTGTAGATTATCTAAATCTCTCTAGATTCAATGTTTTTAAGCTACCATCACACATTTCAAATTTATTTGCAAGTGCTGGCTCTCATCAGAAAGAGCCATTTGGATAGAAGTTTCAGCTGCACCCAAAGATGTCCTTGGGTTTCTGATGCCTCACCTCCGTGACACAGTCACTTGTCACATTCATTTTGAAAATCACTTTTACTTTCCTTCTCAGAAGGAAATACCTGACCCATGGAGGTCTTGTGACTCTCTATCCTGATGTTCTGATTGTGGGGTGGGTATAATCAGACTCAATCATTAACAAGAGTCTGATTATGTCACTTGATTTAGAACTACATCCTGGTAGAATGAGAAATGGGATCCATTTACTCTGATTTCCATATGAATGGTTTTCCCAGGATCACAAGTCTTTTTAAAATAGGCATAAATTTAAGGTAAACAAAGGTTCAGTGTAATGCAAAAAATGTGTGCAATAACTAAGCATGTTAATTAAACTATGAAAAAGATTGTATCTATCTAAAACTAATTTGATATTATTACACTCTTAACACACTGGATAATGTGATAATTGCTAGCATATGAAGACTATCCAGAGTGTTAATATCTTAATAAATAATATTATTAGTATTCATTGAACCTTAGATAAAACATTTTTGAAGGATCATATAAATGAGACATGTGCCATGAATAAGATTACTTTATTAAAATATTCTAATTTCTTCTAACAAATAGATACAGTAAAAACTATTTGTGTTTTCTTTTTAGACAACGACCACATATAAGTGGACAAGTTCATCATTAATATGTAACATGTGAGGCCTCTCTTGGATCAGCATTTCTTCACTGACCATTCACATTTTAGGTACCATTGCTGCCCCCTTACCCCAGTCAACATCAAGAGAAATATTAAGTGCCACACAGAAGTGTGCCAAGGGTAAAAGTGTGTGAAAGTAGAAAATGTAGTTTGCTATGAATCTGCTAATAATGGCGGTGATGTAGGGGGAGGGTGATGTGCAGTATAATGGACCCCAAAGGTGTCCATGTACTGATTTTCCAGAACTGTGGTTATGGTACTTTACATGGTAAGGGGAATTAAGGTAGCAGGTGAAATTAAGATTGCTAATCAGTTGATCTTAAAATAAGAAGATAATCCTAGTTTATGCAGGCGGGGCTGATATAATACTAAGAGTCTTAAAGATGAGAGAGGACGGCTGATGTGTCTTTGTCACAGTGCCACAACGTGAAGAAGGCTCGATTGGTCACTGCCATGAGGCCAAGAGGGCAGTCAGGATCTAGAAGCTGGAAAAAGCCAGAAAACACTTCCCCTTAGAGCCTCCAGAAATGAATGCAGCCTTGCTGATAGCTCATTTTAAAGCCCAGTAAGATCTATTTTGTATTTCTGACCTTCAAAACTGTAAGGTAATAAATTTGTGTTGTTGTAAGCCAGCAAATTTTTGGTAATTCTTCACAGCTGTGTTAGTAAACTAATACAGAATATATGCAAGCTACCATGTCTGTTTTACAAATATCATGGGCATCTATCTTTCTACTGTCTCTGTTGTTGTGCAAGTTCGGTTCCTTCATGAAAATAAAACAAGAATTATATGTAAGGTCAGATGCAGTGGCTCATGCCTATAATCCTGGCACTTTGGGAGGTCAATATGATGGACAGATTGTTTGAAGCCAGGAGTTCAAGACAAGCCTGGGCAACATAGGGAGATCCTTTACCGAAAATACAAAAAAATTGCCAGGCATGGTGGCATGCCTGTAGTCCTAGCTACTCAGAAGGCCAAGGCAGGCGGATAACTTGAGCTCAAAAGGTTGAGGCTGCAGTGAGCTATGATCTGGACTCTAGACTGGATGAAAGATTGAGACCCTTTCCTAGGAAATGACAATGACAATGACAAAAAGAATTTTACAGATGTGTTAGATAGAAACAAGTAAACGTAACGATAGAAGAGGTCTTGAAGAAGGAGCACTGCTACTGCTCAGGAAAGTAGTCTCCCCTGCTCATCCCAACCCTCCCACTTCATGTTCACTTTTGGGACAGCATGACTCTTACTCAACTGTCATATAAAAGAGGGTGTTATGATTGGAAGAAGTCTGGTCTTAAGCAATTCCTTAACCCATGCTAGCCCGTGACTTGAGCGTCTTTCTTTACATTTGATGCTTGAACAACCCACGTTTGACCTGCACTGGTCCACTTATACATACATTTTTTTCAATAAGTCTCTCCTGTCTCCCTTTCCACCCCACCCCTACAACCTCTTTTGCCTTTGCCACCTGATGTGGTTTGGATTTGTGTCCCCACCCAAATCTCATGTCGAATTGCAATCCCTGACATTAGATGAGAGGCCTATTGGGAATTGACTGGATCATGGGGCTGGATTTCCCTCTGGCTGTTCTCATGATAGTGAGGGAGTTCTCATGAGACCTGGTTGTTTAAAAGTGTGTAGCACCTCCCCTTTCTCACTCTTCCTCCTTCTCTGGCCATGTAAGACATGCTTGCTTCCTCTTTGCCTTCCGCCGTGATTGCAAGTTTCCTGAGGTCTCGCCAGCCATGCTTCCTTTATAGCCTGCAGAACTGTGATCCAATTAAACCTCTTTTCTTTATAAATTACCCAGTCTCAGGTAATTCGTTATAACAATGCAAGAACCAACTAATACACCACCCCTTAGACAGCAAAATCAACTCCTCCTCTTCCTCCTCATCAGCCCACCCAATGTGAAGATGATGAGGATGAAGACCTTTATGATGATCCACTTCCACTTAATGAATAGTAAATATCTTTTCTGTTCATCAAATTTTTGAACAATATTTTCTTGTGAATAATTATTACTTTATTGCAAGAATCCAGTATGTAATGCATATAGCATACAAAATACGCATTTATTGACTGTTCATATTATCATTAAGGCTTCTGGTCAACAGTAGGCTATTCCTAGTTACATTTCTGAGAGTCAAAAGTTACATGTAAATGGGTCCTATGATATACATATGTACATGGATATATACATATCTAACCGTAACCCTCCTATGGTATACATACATGCATATACATACACACATATGTATACATATATATGTATATCATAGGATCCATTATGTAAGATATGTAAATAGGTGGATATAAAATCATTAGAACTGAAAATGTTGTTAGAAATCAGAAAGTTAAGCAGTATATCAGGAGTTATACTATCACTGAAGTGCTTTTCTTTATGTAAAATAGAGTGTGGATGCCTAAGAGATGAAGTAATTAAATAAAGATACGAAGTAAATTAAATAAATAAACGCATATTTGTTCTGTATGAAGGACCTGGAGTCACTACATTATTTGTCCTGCGTATGCTACCTCCAACTTCTAAAGGGTCCTCCAAGCAGGGTCATGTGGAATTTTTAAAAAATGTTTTGAAACATTTTGTGGGTACATAGTAGGTGTATATATTTATAAAGCACATGAGATGTTTTGATACAGGCATGCAATGTGAGATAAGCACGTCATGGAGAATGGAATACCCATTGTCTCAAACATTTATCCTTTGAGTTACAAACAATCCAGTTACATTTTAAAAGTTGTATTAAAAGGTACAATTATTATATTACAACCACTATGGAGAACAATGTGGAATTATTTTGATTCCAAATAACAGAGTTTGAAAACCACTGGCCTTTTCCAACCCTGTACCTTTAAAAATGATGCAACCCCCAGCAAAATGACTTCCCAAAGTGAAATATCCATGGACCAAAAGGGGCCCTCACTGGAGGCTGCGGCCTCTCCTATCAGAAGTTTGGATTGGGGATACAGGGAATTGGGGAAATGTTACTTAAAGGATACGAATATTAGAGTTAGGCAGAAGGAATAAGTTTAAGAGATCTATTGCAAAGCATGGTGACTATAGGTGATGATGTATTGTATTCTTAAAGAATGCTAAGAGAAGGAATGTTAAATATCCTCACTACGAAAATTATACCTATGTGAGACAATGTATATTTCAATTAGCTAGATTTAACCATTCCACAATGTATATATACTTCAAGAGGTCATATTACATACATAATTACATATTATTTTATCTGTCCATTTCAAATAAATAATGTGAAATTAAAAATGTTATTTTACAAATTAGGGATGAACATATTATCTGTAATATACAGCACAAACATTTTCTCCCAACTCGTAATTCGTCTTTTGGCTTTACTCATAATTTAGTGCATGTTTAAAAATAACCATGTAATCAGTTTTGTTTTTTTAGTTCCTGATCTTATTGCACCAAGAATTTGAGTCATAGAAAGAAAAATTTTCAACAGGTTATTGGTGAATCATCCATATTTTATCTTAGTAACTCCAGGAATTTCACTTTTCTTTTTACATTTAGGTATGTGATCTACTTGGAGATTATTTTTATGTGTAGTCTAGCTTTCCCTGAGTGACTTGAAATGCTGATGTTTTAAAATAAGTAGTTTCATAGGTACTGTATGATTTCTTGACTTTCAATTCGATGTTACTTGTTTATCTGTCAACTCAGGTGTCACTACAACACTTTTCATTCTAGAGTAAACAACACAAAGCCTTCCTATCCTATTTTTAACTTGTCTTTTTTCTCTGAGTCAGTGTTTGCTTAGTTATCATAAACCTGTGTTTCCCAGGGTTTCAACAAAGTTGGTTCTGACAGCCTCTACTTTCTTCTCCCCAAGCTTTCTTTGGAGCTGCCTACTCTGCCATTTTGCTGAAATCAACGCCCCTCTCTTTTCTTCCTCCCATATGTCCAAGAATCCCAAGGACATCTCTTCCATCGTTTTAATCCCATTCTCCCTATAATGTGAACTTTCCAGGACAGTCACCTTGAGTTCCCTTGCAGTTCCTTTGCTGTAGTCAGTGATCTCATCTGTACAAATATGTTCACATTTTCTGATTGGTCATTTGGCCCTTTCTCTCTGTTTCTCTCTGTTTTATGTTTGTTTGCTTGTTTGTTTGTAATAGGATCTTCCTCTGCCTTCCAGGCTGGGGTGCTAAAGTGCACTGGCATAATCATGGCTCACTGCAGCTTTGACTTCCTGGACTTAAGAGATCCACCCACCTCAGCCTCCCAATATTCTGGGATTATAGACATGAGCTGACATGCCTGGTCTATTCTTTTTCATGCACATTTGCCAAACTCACATCTCATTCTTTGCAAAAGCTATAGAGAAAGACTGAGAGACAGCACTATAAAAAATTTGAAACACATTTTTGTACTCATGATTAGTTATAACTACATCGTGTTTTCTGTGCCCCAGTTATTCTGAAGACAGGGGATTTATTTCGTTCTATGTGTTACTTTTTTTTTTTTAACTACAGGTTTTGGAGGATATATGGAGATATTCAGATTTAGGTGGCTGGCATTACCTACTCAGAAGTTCTCCAAATAATTTTAAAAATTCACGTGTAAAAGATTCAATATTATGATAATTTGATAAACTCAGATACTAGCTATAATTTCATAGTTTTATCTTATTTTTCAGAAGAAATACATTTAGCAGTCATACAGCAGGTAGCTGCGTAGTGTGATGGCCAATACATTGTGCTGTACGTTTGCATTAAGAAAATGAAGGTTGTTCTGAAGAAGCATGAAAATAGTGACGCCAAGAGAATATTACTTTTTGTTAATATGCCAATGCTATTCTCAGAAAAACAAACAAAAAAAGGAAGGAAGAAAAAAAGAAACAGTAAGGGTTTACTCTAAAATAGCTATCCAGATAAATAAAATAGATTTGACTGTCCTATGCAGTATTAATAGATGGTTTTATTTAAGCAATGGATACTTAGGATCAGCAAAATTTCAAACTTTTCTATCACTGAGATAGTATCACTATTTTTTCTTTTCCCCCTTCCTTCCTTCCTTCCCTCCTTCCTTCTTCCTTCCTTCCTTCTTTTCTTGCTTCCTTCCTTCTTTCTCTCTTTCTCTTTTTCTTTCTCTTTCTCCTTCCTTCCTTCCTCTTTCTCTCTTTCTTTCTCTCTTTCTCTCTCTCTCTCTCTTTCTTTCTTTGTTTCTTTCTTTCTTTCTTTCTACCTTCACCCTCCGGGTTCAAGCGATTCTCCTGCCTCATCCTCCCAAGTAGCTGGGAACACAGGTGCCCGCCACCACGCCCACCTAATTTTTGTATTTTTAGTAGAGACGGGGTTTCACCATGTTGGCCAGGATAGTCTCAATCTCTTGACCTCATGATCCACCCTCCTTGGCCTCCCAAAATGCTGGGATTACAGGCGTGAATTATCACTATTTCTTAAGTAGACAATGACACCCCAAAATTGCTTAAATTTGCTGTTATATTCACATTTTATTATACTTAACAGACAGTTCGATGTTCTTTAAAATGTACATAAAATGTATTATATGTTGCAGAAGTATGAGAATATCTCCTATTCATAATATGCCTTCAAGTAAAAAAATGCCTTTAGAAGAATTAAAATGTATCTAAAACAGTTGTTAATTCAATGTCAAAATCAGTAATGAAACTGGGAAACAATGCTATTTTGATGTTATTTCCTAACATTTGGGAAAATATGCAGGAAATGCTTTCAAGTATGAATGGAGATACTTAAGGGTTCTAACTGCAGGAAGAAATGAGAACGAGCTTATTGTCTTGGATTAATTAGAGATCTTTTATTGCAAATAAATTTGTATAAATAGATACACTTCAAGTAAACAAATAAGAGAGTAAATAACTTATTTTTATTGTTATGGAAGGTAGCGATGTTTTATCAACCTAAGAACCTTAGAAATATTGTGAATTTGGGAACTGGACACCAATGTTATATCTTCAAAAATATTCAGTGACCTTGGTCATATCCCCCCTTCCCTTGCATTTCTCCTATAGTCTCTGCACATAGGATTCATGATTTTCTTTCTCTATAGATTTGCATTCCTTCATTCTTTGTTATACAATACCTGTGCTACAGCTTGAACGTCTCTGGTTAGAGTTCTAAATATATTCTCAGATTCAGACCAATCAGGCCATTATATTTGTTGACCAAAAATTAGGTTCTCGGACTTTTGAGAAAAGATTTTCTTTCATGCAATGATCAAGTTTGCATCATTTACTCAAAGATGAAGTTCAATCTTAATATCATAACCTCATGTGGAATATTATCTATTAATGTACCTTTGCTCCCATAAAATGTTTCAAAGTAAATTCCCCAAGAACTATCTTTTTCTGTATTTTCTCCTCACTCTCCTATAGAGTTTTCTGAATCATTTGTCCTTGGTACAAGAAGCATCAAGATTTCAAGGTGTGTAAAAAATGAGTGTGAGAGGTCTCAGCAGCAATAAACTACATTGTTTGGGATCAAACTACTTTTGCCTCTAGTGATAAGGGTAACACTATTTTTCAAGGAGGAAAGAAAATTTCATAGCCTGTGTGTGATTGCACATGAAATTATGTACACCACTGGAGAAGTCTGAATTTGTATTTCCAATAAATCATTCTCTTATCTTCAAAATCTGGCTGCTGACCAGAAGTGATAGGCAATATTGTGAAGGAAGAGAAGTTGCTCTGTGGAGCCCTGGTAGCGTTTCGATTCTTTTCATTCCATACTATAACTTCCTTTCTTTCCACCCCAGGACCCTAGTAGAATCCCTTTTCCAATGGTGCAATCTCACATGGGCCCGCCTGACTTATATGCTTAAATACGTTCCTTTCATTTCTCCTTTCTACTTAATAAAAGTGCTTTTCCCTTACTATTCATTTTGTGTGATTATAGAATTATTTTAATATGTGACTTAAAAAACTATTGAAAATAACCTAAAAAGGTCTCCCAGCACTTAAAAGATTTTGTTAAAAGTCAGACTAATTTTTCCCACTTAACTCTGTACTTACAGGGTAGGCACACTCTAATGGATTTCAAAGTTATTAAAAAGATAAAGGCATGTCTACAAAGCCTCTAGCACACTGCCTCTCATATAATATCAAATAAAACATTGCTAGTATCTCATGTAATGGCATATTCTCTTTGACTAAAATATATAGAAATTTCATCTAAAAGAATTTCTAAAAGAAATTCTGGACAGTGTCGTCATGTAGAGAAGATACTATGGTTCATCAGATTCTTAAGTCTGTTCGACACCTGACCTTTCACCTCCCTTTGGTCAGGGCCTCTTTCCATAAATCACCAGTTCAACCTCTTCTTCATTTAGTCCTAATTATCCTGTTCTTTGTAAAATTCTCATTTCCTATTAATCTCAGAGAGTTACCATCAGAGTTCCTTGTGATTTCATGGCAGAGTTTAATCTCAGCACACAATCATAATGTGCAAAGAGTAGAGTGTTCTTCATTTTTCCACAACTCACATTACCTTCAATGACCAGTCCAGAGTTACTGTAACTTAATAACTGTCTAATTGGAGTTTCTGTCTCTTTTCCCTTAGAAAAGGTTACTGCAGCTTTGTGAAGTATCAGGGGTCGGGTTGGGGTGTTGAATGTGTGCCCTTGTCCACATAGGCTGATGGGGGGCAATTGTCCTTATCTGATGCTGGCTCACAAAAGTAACCTTTGCAGCATCTTCTGTTCTCACCTACATGACCTCCCATATCTGATGGCCATTGCCAGTAATTTTCTGCCACGCGAGGCTCTGCAGTTATCTCTTGAAAGAAACAAAATATGGCATTTTCCAAGACTCTCCCACTCCCCTGTTCCACACAACACAAGGCAAAAAATACTTTTCTTCTCTAATTTTTCCCTTGATACAATCTTCCCCTGAGACAGTGGACCCAGAATGACGTGAGTGCTAAAAATAAGATAAATTAATGGCAGAAGGGAAAACTATCAATGAAAAAAATCATTCCACAAATCTACCAATGCTGTCCATGTATCACATAGTATTCTCTGAAGAATGCAGTCTACCTGTCTCCATCTTGTATGCTATTAATGTTCATTTAACACAGTGTGTGATGAGAGCAAATGTTCAAAATAAAACCAAGTTCCATTGCTAATTCTGTAACCTTGTGTACATTTTTACTTCTTCATGTTTCAGTTTTTCATTTGCAAAATGCAAAATGGAGTTAATGTACTAGCTGCAGGGTTATTACTAAGATCTAAAAAGATACAAGATAAGTTATACAAAACACTTAAAATGTGCTGGGCATATATTAAATCCTCAGGAATATTATATATTATTATAGATGCTTGAGTCAAGCCTCCAGTTACTTAAAACTACTTAAGACAGTTTTTAGTTCGTTCTCAAACTCACAGCACCCTACTGCAGGGCTCCAAGTAGTGATTCAATGGCTTGCTTTGAGGATGCACATATGTATAATACAAAACATATTTGGAATAGTTATATCTTCCTGATAAGCACTGGTAATTTAAACCAAATCTGATATTACTTCTGAATTTGGAATCAATGCAATTACAAGAGTTATAGACAATTTTATATTCTTTTGCCCTCAAATTGCATTTGATGTCAAAATGATGCTTTTATAATACTCTTACGACATTCTCTGGCAGAAATGCAGATGGATGTATTATTAACTCCTAGAGTATGTCTGAATTTTCATTTTTCTTTATCACTGTTATATATTCAGAAACTTTATGTAACATCATTTTATTCAATGTGTAACTATTATGGAAAAAGCAGTAATCTATTTGTAGGTTCTGATAATCTTTCTTTTGGTGAGAACAGTTGAATTCAAATATTTAAATTATCCAAAAGTATAGACTCAGGGACACAGCTAATAATAATTCTGTCAGAGTACATAAATAAATATATCATTACGTACTGGTAGAATTTAATATGTGGTCTTGCACTTTGATAACAATTTTATAAAGCTAACAACTTATTGTAAACTTGGCTTAACACATTTGAATTTTCCAGCAAAGCATGTTGAGACATGAAGAAGGGACCAAGATGAGTTTTATTCCAACTAAGTTTGTTCTTGGTTGCCCACTGATGGAGTGGAACAGGGTCAAAAACCTTCAAAATTAGCATATCTTAGGTGACAGTGGCAACTTGATCTGCTCTAGTTTGACAACAAATTGAAGGGGTTTATTTAATGATGGACGCTAAAATATAAAAACTCCCTGGTAATGGCAGTGACTATAAATATGCTGAATTTGGAAAAATAGTAATAACTGCCTCACAGGAATGTGCTACAGATTTAATTTATGTATACATACATGCACATATACATGCACATATATAAGTGAATATAGTAAGATATATAGCTACAGAATTCAAGCCAATTTTAAGATTTAGCTAAATTTATGGAATAAATTTTATGGATTCTCAAATAAAGTGAATGTAATCATAGAAGTAAACTATAAAAATATAAAAATATTTATTTGGAAAAATGTGTTTCAAGATTTAAAAGACTTTAGGAATTCTGTAATTATTCAATGCAGTAATTATAAAAGAAGGAGGTAGATTGTAAACTTAATTTTCATATTCATATGGCACTTTTTTCACAGTCTCCATATCATTTTTAGTACATTGCTCTGTATTCTTTTCATAAAATTTAGGAGAAATTTAGAAATTTCCTGAATACAAATAAGGATTATATAATTACAGATAGCAATTAATCTTAGGGAGTGGTAAACAAACTCTTCATTTTTTTTAGTCAATACTAGGAAATTTCTGTAAAAAATATTTTAAAATATACCACACTAAATTAAGTTTAAAGTTTTGTAATGAACAAATAAAACATCTCAACTAATTCTTTTGATAGGTAGTATAATATTAAAGAATCAAAGAAAATAAAATATACTGAATATTATCAGATAATCTTTTCAAAATTACAGTTCTTTGTCTGGCTTGGTGATACAGGTAGTGAAATTAACTAGAAATCCTATCAAATTTTAGTTCCACTGTGGACAAGTTATATATCCAAAGGCTAGTCCAATAGATTTGCTGTCTTCAATTTCTTCAGTTGAATGTAGGAATAATATGGATAATATTACTCATTTGGATGAATATTTTGAAAATGTAATAGGTTATCAAAAGTGATGGATATTTTATGATGATTTAATTTATAAATGGAAGGATGAACCCATATTAGTTTATATAAAATAAATGTGACACTTCACCAAAAAATGATTTTGTTTCATACACAATTATTCTCAGGGCAAACTTTGATTCTCATCATTTACTTGTATTATTATTTTTCACATTTATTACTCCTTGAGGCTAAGTTTTTGGCTTTGCAAAGATATTAATTAGTAATTATCCAAAAGTAAGTTATTGTAATTTCAGCTTTTTATTCTCATGTTTATTTGAAGTTGTTTAAATATAGTTTTAAAATAATCTTTCAATATATTGAAAAAATAAAAAAAGATCCATTACTAAAATGATTTTGACTAAAAGTTAATGTAAATTTTATCTACACTTAGTATGTTTTCAACTGAGTCACCAAGAGGATGGGGTATAATATTTCTTTTGTTTCACATTGGAGATATGTTTCATATGGAAGATAACATATATGAAGTATTATCTATATCTGAAATGAACTAAAAATAAATGATACTTTAGCAAAACAGATTTTAGAAAACTGAATGCAACAATGGAACTATATGTGTTTTTAAGTTTGGGGACAATATCAAATTGTGAAGCCAAAGAAAACATCTTAAATTAAAACAAAAAAATCAATAAGATAGTATTTTATTATAATGGAAATAAATCGATGGGAAATAGGGCATGCGAAGATTCTATTTTAGGGTTGTCATTTATAAGAATAACTAACGTTTGCTATTAGTCTACCTAGCTTACTGCCTCAATAATGCAAACACTTCTACAGAAATGATTATTCTTGAAATATTCTAAACAGTTGCTGGTTTCTTTTATTTCCTTTCATTTTTACAGGTTTTGAAAATATATGCTTATCTTTTGAGTAGCAACTATGCATCTTTGAATTTTTCTAACTCAGCTGCAGCATCTACTTGTTTTTTAGGAAAATACCAGGCTCTATTTCAGATGTCTAATGTTCATAATGCCAGGAATTATTTATTTATAATAATTATAATTCCAAACATAAAAGTGAGGATATAATTTACTTAAAAATATCCCCTTGTATTTTTCTCTTCTATTTGGAAATAAACATTTTTACAATATAATTTATGTTCAAGAAAATGTACCCATTTTAAATGTATAATTTCACAAATATACACACCATGTAATCTCCAAATCAAGATGTAGAATATTTCCATCAACTTACAAAAACTCTCAGAGCCTTTTGCATTCAATCTTTCACCCTAACTCCAAGTCCTAGACAACCATGAAGTTGCTTTTTTTTTTTTTTTTTTACTGTAGATCAGTTTAGCTGCTCTGAAATGTCATATAAATGGAAACATAGATTGTGTTTTCTTTAGTATTTGGGTGTTTTGCTTAGCATGTTTCTGAGATTCATTCATTTTGCTGAATGTTTGAATATCTTTCTTTTTTATTGTTGACTAGTGTTCCAGTGTGTGGATACACTACAATTAGTTTATCCATTCACCTGTTGATGAACATTTACATTGTCTCAAGACTCTTGTTCGACTCTCACAATTCAAACTGCTATGAAACGTGCATCTACAAATCTTTTTGTGAACATGTTTTCATTTTTCTAAATCGCCTATGAGTTGAATTACTAGTTCATATGTTATTGCCCAAAATTTCTCCAAAGTGTTTATACCATTTTACACTCCCAACAATTATGAATGAGAATTTCAGCTACTCTACATCCTTGCTGATACGGTTTGGCTGTGTCCTCACCCAATCTCATCTTGAATTGTCATTCCCATCATCCCCATGTGTCGTGGGAGGGAACCTGTGAGAGGTAGTTAAATCATGGGGGCTATTTCCCTCATACTATTCTCATTGTAGTGAGTAAGTTCTCATGAGATCTGATGGTTTTATTAGGGGCTTCCCCCTTCGCTCGGCTCTCATTCTTCTCCTTCCTGCTGCCCTGTGAAGAAGGACATGTTTGTTTCCCCTTCTGCCATAAGTTTCCTGGGGCCTACTCAACCCTGCTGAAAAGTGAGTCAATTAAATCTTATTTTTTTTTATAAATTACCCAGTCTCAGGTATGTCTTTATTAGGAGCGTGAGAATGGACTAACATACATAACAACACTTTTTGCTATTCTGTGTATGTGTTTGTATCTCATTTCAGTTTTAATTTGCATTTCCCTGATTCATTACAATCTTTTCACATGATTGTGACTATTTATGTATTTTAACTTCTAGTCAAGTATTTTGCCCATTCTTTATTTGGTAGTTTGTCTGAGTTTTTAAATTTAGTATATAACTTATTATATAATGTATATATTTATAGTATATACATGTGTATATACATAATATACTATGTATTTTTATGTATTCTGAATGCATAGTTTTTTGTCATGTGTGTATTGCAAATGTTTTTTTTTTCCAATTTATGAGCTTGTATTTTCATTGTCTTAACAATGCCTACTGAAAGTTAGATGTTTTTAATTTTGAGGTTCATTTAATATTATTTAGAAGTGTAAAATATGTGTCTTGCTTAATAAGTCTTTGCTTAATTAAAAATCACAATAAATTATCCTCCCTTTTCTAGAAATTTTAAGATATTAGTTTTTATGTTCAATTGTGTATACATTCTGTTCCAGACTTTTTGTTTGGTTATTTTAAATAGTTTTTTATTTGTTATTGTCAATAATTTTTTGCTTTTTGTGAATCACTGATTTTACTTAATGATTGGTATTTAAGTATTTCTTTGCAACTTCAATAATTCCTCTTATTTCTAAATCTACTCATATTAAAAGATATTAATTCCTCTAAGCAGTCAATAAAGAAGTTTCCTTATTATTATTCATATCTAGAAACTTTTTACTTGACTCTACATGTTTTTATTCAAATTTAACATTTTCATATTTTTTATGTAGTTAATTTTTAACTGATGTAAACATACATAAAAACATCATATTGAATGCTAGATTTTTCTTTTTCTTAATGTTATTTAATAGGCTTTTTTTCTTTATTTTTTATTTTTATTTTCTCTATTTTATTTTTTGTTTCACTTGGCTATCATTTTTCTCTCTAGCCTGCTGCCACGTGAGACATGCCTTTCACCTTCCAACATGACTGTGAGGTCTCCCCAGCCACTGGGGAACTGTTAGTTCATCAAACCTCTTTTTATTTATACATTACCCAGTCTCGGGTATTTCTTTACTAGCAGCATGAAAAGAGACTAATACAGTTAGCTAGTATTTTGTCAAAGATTTTTGCATCTATTTTCATCAGGGATATTGTTTGTACTTTTCCTTTTTTCTTATGTCCTTCCCTGTTTTTGGTATTAGGGTGATATTGGCTTCATAGAGTGATTTAGGGAGGAATCCCTCATTCTCTATCCTGCGGAATAGTGTCAATAGCATCGTTACCAAGTATTCTTTGAATGTCTGATAGAATTCAGCTGTGAATTTGCCTGATCTCGGACTTTTTTGGTTGGCATTTATAAAATTATGGTTTCAATTTTGCTGCTTGTTATTAGTCTGTTCAGAGTTTCTATATCTTCCTGCTTTGGAAGGTTTTATGTTTCCCGGAATTTATCCATCTCCTCCAGGCTTTCAAGTTCATGAGTGTAAAGGTGTTCTTAGTAGCCTTGAACAATCTTTTGTATTTATGTGGTATCAGTAGTAGTCATTCCTGTTTCAATTCTACTTGAGCGTGTTTGGATTTCCTTTCTTTTCTTGGTTAATATCACTAATGGTCTATTAATTTTATTTATCTTTTCAAAGAACTAGCTTTTTATTTCGTTTATACATGGATCTTTTTGTTTGTTTAAATCTTTGTTATTTCTTTTCTTCTCCTGGGTTTGGGTTTGCATTGTTCTTATTTCTCCAGTTCTAGGAGGAGTGACCTCAGATTGTTCATTTTTGCTCTTTCAGACTTTTTGATGTAGGCATTAAACGCTATGGACTTTCTTCTTAGCACAGTTTTGCCATATCCCAGAGGTTTGCATAGGTTGTATCACTATTATCATTCAGTTCAAGGAAATTGTTTTTTTTTGAGACAGAATCTTAGTCTGTCACCCAGGCTGGAGTATGGTGGTCTGATCTCAGCTCACTGCAACCTCTGCCTCCCAGGTTCTAGTGATTCTTCTGCCTCAGCCTCCTGAGTAGCTGGGATTACAGGCACCCACCACCATGCCTGGCTAAATTTCTTTGTATTTTTAGTGGAGACTGAGTTTCACCATGTTGGACAGGCTGGTCTCAAACTCCTGACCTCAGGTGATCCGCCCACCTCAGCCTCCCAAACTGCTGGGATTAGAGGCATGAGCGACTGTGCCCAGCCCAAATAATTTCTTAATTTCCATCTTGATATCAATGTTGACACAGTGATAATTCAGGAGGAGGTTATTCAATTTCCATGTATTTGTATGGTTTTGAGGGTTCCTTTTGGAGTTGATTTCCAATTTTATTCCACTGTGAACTGAGAGATTACATGATATAATTTCAATTTTCTTAAATTTACTGAAGCTTGTTTTGTGGCCACCACATGGTCAGTCTTGGAGAATGTTGCATGTGCTGATGAAAGAAAATATATATTCTGCAGTTGTGGGATAGAGCTGTAAATATTAGTTAAGTCCATTTTTGTAGGATATAGTTTAAGTCCATTGTTTCTTTGTTGCCTTTCTGTCTTGATGACCTGTCTAATGCTGTCAGTGGAGTATTGAAGTCCCCCACTGTTATTGTATTACTATCTATCTCACTTAGGGCCAGTAGTGTATTAGTCTGTTTTCATCCTGCTAATAAGACATACCCAAGGCTGGGTAATTTATAAAGAAAAAAGGTTTAATGGAATCACAGTTCCACGTGGCGTGGGAAGTCTCACAGTCATGATGGAAGACCAAGGGACATCTTACATGGTAGCAGGCAAAGAGAGACTGAGGACCAAGTGAAAGGGGTTTCCCATTATAAAAGCATCAGATCTCATGAGATGAAAACAGTATGGGCAAAACTGCCTCCATTATTCAATTATCGCCCACCAGGTCCCTCTCACATGTGGGAAACATGGGACCCACAATTCAAGATGAGACTTCAGTGGGGACACAGCCAAATGATATCATTTGCCCCTGGTCCCTTCCAAATCTCACATCCTTACATTTCAAAACCAATCATGGCTTCTGAACAGTTCCCCAAATTCTTAACTCATTTCAGCATTAACTCAAAAATCCAGTCCAAAGTTTCATCTGAGACAAAGCAAGTCTCTTACACCTATGAGCCTGTAAAATAAAAGCAAGTTAGTTACTTCCTAGATAGAATGGGGGAAATGGGAGAAATTGGCCCAATCAGAGAGACTACAAGCTCCCTGTAAGTCTGAAAGCCGGTGGGGTAGTCAAATATTAAAGCTCCAAAATGATCTCCTTTGATGCCATTTCTCACATCCAGGTCACACAGATGCAAGAGGTAGGTTCTCATGGTCTTGGGCAGCTCCGCCCCTGTGGCTTTGCAGGGTACAGCCCCCCTCCCAGCTGCTTTCATGGACTAGCATTGAGTGTCTGTGGCTTTTCCAGGTGCATGGTGCAAGCTGCTGGTGGATCTACCATTCTGGGCTCTGAAGGATGGTGGCCCTCTTCTCACAGCTCCAGTAGCCAGTGTCCCAGTGGGGACTCTGTGTGGGGGCTTCAACCCCACATTTCCCTTCCGCATTGTCCCGGGAGAGGTTCTTCATGAGGGCCCCGCCCCTGCAGCAAACCTTTGGCTGGACATCCAGGTGTTTCCATACATCTTCTGATATCTAGGTGGAGGTTTGCAAACCTAGAATTTTTGACTTCTGTGCACCTGCAGGATCAATACCACGTGAAATCTGCCAAGACTTGGGGCTTGCATTATCTGAAGCCATGGCCCAGCTGTCCCTTTGCCACTGTTAGCCATAGCTAGAGCATCTGAGACACAGGGCACCGAGTCCCTAGGCTGCACACAGCAGGGGGCCCTGGGTCTGGCACACCAAAGCATTTTTTTCCTGCTAGGCCTGTGGGTCTGTGATGGGCAGGTCTGCTGCAAAAGTCTCTAACATTCCGTGGAGACATTTTCCCCATTGTCTTGGTGATTAACATTTGACGTCTTGTTACTTATGCAAATTTCTCCAGCAGGCTTGAATTTCTCCTCAGGAAATGGATTTTTCTTTTCTGTGGCATCATTCAGCTACAAATTTTTCAAACTTATATGCTCTGTTTCTCCTTTAAAACTGAATTTTTTTTTAACAGCACCCAAGTCACCTGTTGAATGCTTTGCTGCTTAGAAATGTTTTCCACCAGATATCCTAAATCACATTGCTCAAGTTCAAATCCCCACAAATCTCTAGGGAAGGAGCAAAATGCCATCATTCTCTTTGCTAAAACATAGAGTCACCTTTACCCCAGTTACCAACAAGTTCCTCATCTCCATGTGAGACCACCTCAACCTGGATTTCATCGTCCATATCATAATCAGCATTTTGGTCAAAACCATTCAACAATTCTCTAGGAAGTTCCAAATTTTCCCACATTTTTCTATCTTCTTCTGATGCCTCCAAACTGTTCCAGCCTCTGGCTGTTACCCAGTTCCAAAGTTGCTTCCACATTTCCGGGTATCTTTACAGCAGTGCCCTACTGTACCAGTGCCAACTTACTATATTAGTCTGTTCTCATGTTGCTAATAAAGACATAGCTGAGACTGGGTCATTTATAGGGAAAAGAGGTTTAATGGACTCACAGTTCTACATGGCTAGGGAGGTCTCACAATCATGGCTGAAGGGCAAGGAACATCTTACATGTTGGCAGGCAAAGACAGAATGAGGACCAAGCAAAAGGGATTTCGCCCTATAAAGCCATCAGATCTCATGAGACCGATGTACTACCACAAGAACAGTATGGTGGAAACTGTCCCCATGATTCAACTATCCCCACCAGGTCCCTCCCACAACACGTGGGAATTATGGGAGTTACAACTCAGGATGAGATTTGGGTGAGGACACAGCCAAACCATATCAAGTAGTAACTGTTTATAAACTTGGAGCTCTGGTGTTAGGTGCATATGCATATATATTTAGGAATGTGATATTTTCCTGTTGGACTATTCCTTTTATTATTATAAAATGACCATCTTTGTCTTTTTTAGCTTGTTTTAAAGTTTGTTTTGGCTGATGTAAGAGTAACTACTCCTGCTTACTTTTGGTGTCTATTTGCACAGAGTATCTTTTTCCACCCCTTTACCTTTAGTTTATGTGAGTCCTTATGTGTTAGGTAAGTCTTTGAAAACAGCAGATACTTGACTGGTGAATCCTTATCTGTTCTGCCATTCTGTGTCTTTTAAATGGAGCATTTAGGCCATTTACATTCAACATTAGTATTGAGAGGCAAGGTACTATTCTATTCATTGTGCTATTTGCTGGCTAAATACCATTTTTCTTTGTGTTATTATTACACAGGTCATATGAGATTTATGCTTAAAGAGGTTCTGTTTTGCTGTACTTTGAGGAATGGATTCAAGATTTAGAGCTCATTTTAGCAGGTTTTGTAGTGCTGGCTTAGTAGTGGTGAATTCTCTTACCATTTGTCTAGAAAAGACTGTATCTTTCTTTCATATATGAAGCTTAGTTTTGCTGGATACAAAATTCTTGGCTGATAATTGTTTTATTTCATGAGACTAAAGATAGGACCCCTATCCCTTCTGGCTTGTAGGATACCTGCTGAGAAATCTGATATTACTCTGACAGATTTTCCTTTGCAGGTTATCTGATGCTTTTGCCTCACAGCTCTTAAGATTCTTTCTAATGTCTTGACTTTAGATAACCTGATGACTATGTGCCTAGCCAATGATCTTTCTGCAATTAATTTCCCAGGTGTTTTTTGAGCTTCTTGTATTGAGATGTCTAGATCTCTAGGAAGGCCTGGGAAATTTTTCTCAATTCTTGCCTCAAATATGTTTTCCAAACTTTTAGATTTATTTTGTTCCTTAGGAACACCAACTATTCTTGGGTTTGGATGCTTAACATAGTACAAAACTTCTTGGAGTCTTCGTTAATTTTTTAAATTCTTTTTTCTTGTTTTTGATGGATTGGGTTATTCGAAAGCCTTGCCTTCAAGCTCTGAAGTTCTTTATTCTGCTTGTTCGAGTCTATTGCTAAGACTTTCCAGTGCATTTAGCATTTCTCTAAGTGTGCCCTTGATTTCCAAAAGTCATGATTGTTTTTTATTTATACTATGTATTTCACTGAAGATTTTCCCTTTCATATCCTGTATCGTGCTTTTTATTTCCTTAAGTTAGACTCCCCCTTTCTCTGGTGCCTTCTTGATTAACTTAATAATTGACCTTATCAACTATTTTTTCTGGCAATTCAGAGATTTTTGTCTTGGATTGGATCCATTGCTGGTGAGCTGGTATAATCTTTGGGTGGGTGAGTTAAAAAAAAAACCTTGTTTTTTCATAATACCAGAATTTTTGGGGGGTTCATTCTCATTTGGGCATACTGTGGCAGAGGGAAGATCTGGGACTCCAGAGCTGCTGTTTCGATTCATTTGTCTCACGGGGTCCTCCCTTGATGTGGGGTTCTCTCTCTCTCCCTAGGGATGAGACTTCCTGAGAGCTGAAATGCTGTGATTGTTTTTGTTCTTCTGGGTCTAGCCACCCAGCAAAGCTACCAGGTTCCAGGCTGGTACTCCAGGGGAATGTCTGCAAAGAGTCCGTTGATGTGATCCATTTTCAGGTTTTTCAGCCATGCATACTAGCATCTGCTCTGGTGGAGGTAGCAGGTGAGTGAAGTGGACTCTGTGAGGATCCTTTGTTGTATTTTTGTTTAGTGCACTGGTTTGTGTTGGTTCGCCTCCAGCAAGGAGGTGGCATTTTCCAGAGTGTGTCAGCTGCAGTACTACAAGGAGGATGCCAGCTTGCCCTAGGGTTGCTTGGTTAAGTATTCAGGTTTCTCAGGCAGTAGGCAGGGCCATAGAATTCATATGCCCTTCATCTTCAGCAACCAGGGTGGGTGGAGAAAGGCCACCAGGTAGGGGCAGGGATAGGTGTGTCCGAGCTCAGACTCTTCTTGGACAGGGCTTGCTATGGCTGTTGTGTGGGATGGAGGTGTGGTTCCCAGGCCAATGGAGTTATGTTCCCAGGGGGATTATGGCTGCCTCTGCTGTGTCATGCAGGTCACCAGCGATGTTGAGGAAGGCTGGCAGCCACAGACCTCACTCTGTTCCCATGCAGCCCGTAGTTGTAAAGTCTGGTCTCACGCCCACTGTGCCCCTTCAACAGCACCTAATCTATTTCCAGGCAGCAAATGACCAGGGCATAGAAATTGCCCCAGATCCCCATCCTCCATGATGAGAAAGCAAGCAGACTCACAGATTTTTCGTGTCTCAGGGAGCCTATAGTGATGATCCAGTTCCTTTAAAGGATCTGTGGATTCTCTCAGGTTTACTGGTATGTGTCTGTGGTAGTTCTCGGAGCAAAAGTTTACGATGTGAGTCTCCACATACTGCTGTGTCTGAGTGGGAGCTACATGCTAGTCCGGCCTCCTACCCGTCATCTTAGCTCAGAAATAACTAGATGTTTTGAAATTTAAGTTGTGTTTACATTTTGTTTTCTTCCTTTAAAGAGGCAGAAGTTAGCTTTGGAACTTAGTATCCCTTTTCTATGTCAGAATCTTTATCAGTTACTTTTCCTGAAATAATCTTATTTGTTGTTTTGCATGCACAGGAAAATTTACTGTGGAACTAATGACCCTATGCTTAATGGCTCCTCACTTGTACTGATGTACCCTTAGGTCTTGTAGAAGGTCCTAAGCATCTTTTCAAATGGTATGCTTCTGTAAAATTTGCTGAGAAGTATTTGTGACTAGTACTTTAGAAACACTATTTCCCAACGCTGTCTTTTTTCAATCTGACTTCCTTCTGGTAAACTCATGCTACCATCAGTAATTTCTACAGTAGACAAGTACATTTTTCAAATTCTGGCTAATGGGGACAGCTCAATTAGTGATACATTTGGATTCGGGATTTAGTGGAATATATCAACGCTATTTGCTGTCACTATTCTCCATCGGATTATAGCACATCTAGGGATGGACTTCAGCCATGCTATTACTACTCATTGTATTGACTTACCTATAGCATCATAACATGGAGGTACAAGGCCAGGTGTTACATTAAAGGACATAATGCAATGAATTTGATATCAGAAATATGTGGGTGTTATGAAAACAGGTCTGAAATATATGGGTCCAGAAGCTAGACTGTGGAAATTTGTTCTTTATGTGAGATGGGTAAATTGAAGAGAAGCATCCAATCCTCATTAGCCTAGTCATAATGGAAGTTATCTTTTCCCTGAAATTCACTTGTGATGTAACATACACAATTACAGAAACATTTTTATAGAAATTATGAAAAGTAGGACTTATTGGAATTTTGTATAACATAGTTCTGAAAACAGTATAGCTGCATGAAAAGATAGAATTTATAACTTCCAAGCATCATTAACAAAAGGGAAATTAATGATATTTTTTCTATTGAGAGAAACTAACATTATAAATGCTTGTCATTTGCAGAGGCAGTAAAAGAATAAAATGCCAAAAATTTAAGAAGTTTTGGAAAAACATAGAAAAAAAAAGAGCATGACAGATAGTTTTTAGATTAAAAAATATGAGGTTCTTGATCCATTTTTACTATTTTTAAATTTGTGCTTTTTCTAGTTCTAAAAACATTTAATTTCAACCTTGATTTTGTGTTTGTACTTATATCTACTTTTTTCTTTAATGAGGATATTCAAAATTATGTAAACTTCTTCATAAAGGCTTCTATTATTTTGTTTCAAAAATTTTCAAGCTAGGAATGGTGGCTCACGCCTGTAATCCCAACACTATGGGAGGCCGAGATGGGTGGATCATGAGGTCAGGAGTTCGAGACCAGCCTGGCCAATATGGTGCAACCCCGTCTCTACTAAAAATACAAAAAATAGACAGGCGTGGTGGCACACACTTGTAATCCCAGATACTCAGAAGGCTGAGGTAGGAGAATTGCTTGAACTTGGGGGGCAGAGGTTGCAGTGAGCCAAGAGTATGCCACTGCACTCCAGCCTGGGTGACAGAACGAGACTTGTGTCAAAAAAAAAAAAAAAAAATTCTAAGTAAACTTAACCTATATAGTATGAAATATATACATAAATATGTATATATAACATGAGATTACCTGTTTTATTTATAAACACACACACACACACACACACTGAAATATTACATAGAAATAAACTTAGACACTTTGTGATAATTTAAAAAATCCCAGTTAGACATAAAGTTCTCATCTCACAAGACATCACATATGCTTATATAGGAAACATTGGCTCAGAACTGCTTTTGCTTAGAGTACAAGCAGTGCACTTTTTGTTAAATAAATCCACATAAGCATGCTATTCTCTAGTGTTAGCTGGAGAACAGAAATGTCTTACTTGAAACTATGACTCAATGTCTTTAAATTACCTTCTAAATTACTGCATGTTTATCAATGGCCAGTGTAGAGGAACTCAGTGGGAGTTTCAGCCACTCAGCCCAAACACACTTGTGAAGAGGAGTGAAATATATTCTACACATCACCAGAACAGTCCACAGCACGTGCTTCTCTCCTGGTTCTCATACGAGTGTCAAGGCTAGCCCATTGCCCCGACTGCCTGGCACATAGGCTGTGAAATCATTTCCCACCTAACAATCACTTCACTCAACCCCAAGGCTCCAATCCAGAATCATACCTCCATGTATAATAACACATGCTTGTCAAGAAACAACCTGAAAAGTCAGAGGTGATCATATTGAAAGGGTTTTTAACAACTTTAATTTTTTGTTTCTTAAAATACCATTATCGAACAGCATTCACCATGATTATCTGATTATCTCTGTTGACAGAAAGTGCAGATTCCCATGGCGCATCTCAATTAGATAAGGAAAAACGTACAGAGATAAAGCCTGAAAGCCTGGATACTTCCAGATGACTTTTAGATACATTAAAATAGGAGATTTTGATCTAATTTATTTGAATAAAAAATGACTGAGTTTGAAAGTAGACTTCAGGTTGCTCTGTGTATATGACCTTCTGTTTGCATACTGCAGGTCAGTGAGTGAGGCATATGTGTATTTTGTGCCTATGGATTTGTGTTATTGGGGGACAGGGACTGTTCATTATTTAAATGGTATTTTGTTTTCTCCTAAGAATATGAGCTACAGGACAGTAGGTACCAATCTTGCTTGCTTTCTTCTTCCCAGATTACTTCTTTATCAGAATCAACGCAACACACACACTATTTTTGGGGTTCCTGAGTTCTAAATAAGCATACAAGTTGCTTACCAAAAGTGTATGGGTTTATCCTGGCAAAGTGGAGCTGAAGACCCTATTGGCTTAGCCAACTTCCTCTTTGGCCTGTATAAGACCTGAAAGCAAGTGAGAAAAGATCCATACTCTAAGAGACTTAGCAGATTAAAATATATGGTTAGTAATTCTGTCAGGTCATATCAGTAATATTAAGTCAGATGTTTACTGATGAACTGAAAATGTTAAGAAGTCTCTCTCTCTTCGTCTGGCTTGACCTACCTTTCCTTTCCTTAATGGTGGTATCATATAATGCTACTTTAAAAAAATTCCCAAATGAAATTTTGAAGGTCACTTCTAAAAAGTTCCCAACTCCTCCTAGTATATTTTAATTCATTTGAAATGTCTACCGACTACTGATTATATATGACAAATCCTTATCGTCGTAAATAATTCCTTTTTAAAATACTAGATATTGTATTACATGAGTGAGGAGCACTATTTTAATAGTTCAAATAGGAAGCTATTTAAAAATAGGTTTGAATAATTCAAAAATATATGACATATATGGCCTGAAAAATGAGGAACTTAAAATGTAAATGACTGATAAAATATATAAATACTTAAAATTATTTATTTGTACTTTTATATTTCTTTTGTACTTAGTTGTTAACATGATCAAAGTCATCCAAAAGTTTCGGAAGTATTTCTGTGAGTTCATTCCTTACTAATCCCAACAATGAGAAGTAAGTGACAAATGATACCATTTCTGAAATTCAGAAAAAAATATGGTCTTCATGAATCATTGGAAATTTCCAGTGACCATAGAAATTCTGAACTGAAGGCACATAACTTAGAAGATCTGTCACTGAGTGATGACTGTAGAACAACTATGCAGCATCATCCATGATCAGCTGTGCATAAGCTTAGCCAAGGTGGAGTTGTGTAATGACCTTCACCACACAGGAGTTAACAGAGTGAAGCTGACCTGCTGGTACTGGGCTTAGATGAAGCCAAACTGTGTGAATCAGAGTATGGTTACAGTTTTCACAGTGACCCTTAGTCAGGAGCAGAGTGAGAGCGATACAGCCTTCTCAATGCGTGCAGATGGCTTGATAGCACCAGGTGCGAGAAAATACCAGAGCTAGTGTTCCAAGTTGTTTTGTTCAGATGAAAAAATACACTTATAAAAGGTAAAGGTCCCTGAAAGTACAGTTGAGAAGAAGAATAACTTTACAATCATCTGACCTATGCTTACATTAAATATCTGCATCTTGCTCACTAGTTACTTAGTCTTTCTGAGCCTCAGTGTACACTGCTGCCAATTAGTTTAGTTATGGAAGAATAGATATTATAATTACTTATGTAAAGTATCCCTTGGGTCCTCAATAGCTGGGTATATTGGGGGAAGAGCAAACTAGAGGTGGGATTTGGGATTATTCTTCATCAATTTCTTTGTTCATCTGACAATATCTTGTTGATAATTGCTGTTTGAACACCCCCGGTCCTCTGCATATTTTGAACACAGCCCTCTTGCTTTTAGAATATATTGCCTGAATCTTAGGATGTTTTCATGCTCATTTGTGATGATGCATGAAACCTTCTCTGCAGGAGGCATGCCACATCTTCACAAAGACTCATGGAAAGCTTTCTCTATCTAGCCATTTAAATTTTGTATATAGTATAACCAACCACTTTGGCAAAGGGCCTTTCAAATAATGTGGCATCTACTTTATTGATGTGTCAGAACTCACTTGGTATCCATTAAGTGATTTTGCTAACATCTATGTATTATTTAAAATAATACAAGGCACTATATTGACTCAGTATTTCAACTCTAAGCTTAAAAGTCTATGAGCCAGTGGTAAGTGAGAACAGCAGAGTGGGTATCTTCAAAGGCACATCCCCTCAAAAAACATCAAATAATTTAGGGAAAATTGTCGGAATCAACTTTGTCCAAACTCTGGAAAATATTCAGAGCTTTACAGAAATTAAGCAAATACTGGATTAAGAAAAAGCACCTTGAAAAAGGTGAAAACTCTTCAGAGCATTTTAACTGGCTCTTTGCCCAATACTCCCTGGTGGTGTGGCTGTGTGTTGTGGAACACATTCCCAGGGTGGGACCCTGGTTCCTTATTGCAGAGGAAGCAGTACAGACCTTGCTCCCAAAGAACTGCATGCGCTCGAATTTGTCTGTGGGCTACCTGTAGAACTCATGCAGAGCACTTGCCTTTATTTCCCCTAATTAGAAATTTACTCAGGATAAAAGAAAACAGTGAACATTCCTTGAAAATATTATAAGGTCAATGAATAACCCACAGATTTATGGGCCAAAATATTTTGGTTGAGATAAACAATAGATTCACTGAAAATCTGGGAGGAAAATCCTGGGAGAGAGTCTTTTTGAGAAATTACGATATTTAGAAGTAGCCATATATACAGAGGAATTTAGAAAGGGAAACATATGCTGAGATAAGAACTAAGAAGACCCTACATTTTAACCTCTGGCCTATATCTAGGCTTCATGCAAGCAAAATATGAAGATGAAGACAAAATTGTAAATGGCCTCAGCATTAGCAGAGTGACCCAAAACAAACTATTAAAATTTAAAGACAAATTTGCAAAGGCTGGAAAGTTTTTCTTGTCCATCATGACTTTTTTCTTTTCTCGTCTTTTTCCTCCTTGTCTTTCTTCTCCTTCTTCTCTTTCTTTTTTTCTCCTCCTTTTTTCCATTTAAGCAAATTTATGTCAAAACGCTAACTGAACATTAGCAGAAGATACAGAGACTACAGAGATTACAAATAATAAAGAATACAGATGTTATAAAAATTGTTTCCAAAAGTTACTAAACAAATAGTTACAGCCCACAGTAAGGAACAAACAATAACAACAACAACAACAACAAATCTTCAGGAAGAAAAAAATCTGAATTTCAATTTCCACATTATGGTGTCCAAAATGTCCAATTTCCTATTTAAAATTAACATAAAAAGAACGAGAATAAAGCCTATTTATGGGAAAAATTAACAGATTGTTTCTTAGGGGACACAGATATTGAGCTTACTAGGCAAAAGCTTTAAGTTAATTGTCTAATATACACTCAAAGAGGTAATGAACACTATGGACAAAGAGCTAATGAAACCTTACTTTTTAGAGAAAAATGAATAATCAAATAGAGAATACCAATAGAGACAGAAATTTTAAGAAGAAACCAAATAGAAATTCTGGATCTGAGAAGTATAATAACTGAAATAAAAAAACTCAAAAAACTCACTGGAGATTTTCAACTGCAAATTTGAGCAGACAAAAGAAAGGGCCACTTGAAGATTAGTTAATTGAAGTTATTTAGTCAGAGGAGCAGAAAGAAAAACATGAAAGATAAAGAAAAATTGACAGAGCCTAAGAAGGCCATGGAACACCATCAAGTGTACTAACATATATGTAAATAATGGGAGTCCCAGCAGGAGAAGAAAGAAAGGAACAGAGGAATATTTGAAAACAATAATGGCTGAAAACTTGCCAAATTTCATGAATCTACACATTCAAAAATTTCAATCAAATTCAAGAGGGATAAAAACAGAGACCTACACTGAGACACATTATAATCAAATTGTTTAAATTCAGATAATGAGAAAATCTTGAAAGCAGTAAGAAAGAAGTACTCATCATATACCAATGACCTTCAATAATATCAAGGACCAATTGCCCATCAGAAAGTATGGAGACTTTAATGAAATTGGATGAGTTGTTCAAAGTGGTGAAAGAAAAAAAAAAAGAAAACTATTAACAGAGAATAAGATATTCATCAAAATTATTATTGAAAATGAAACAAAAATGTAGACAATACCATATAGTAGAATTGATTCTAGACAGTAACTCAAAGCTATATTAAAAATTAAGAACTCTAATAAGATAACTGCAAATGTAAATACAAAACCAGCAATTTTTTTTTGCTTTTAACTATTCTTCTTGTTTCTTCTATGATGTATAAGACAAATGCATAAAAAAATTATAAATCCATGTTAATGGGCATGAAATGTATAAAGGTGTAATTTGTGAAAGTAACAACATAGTGGTGGACTGGATCTCTCCAGGAGTAGACTTTTTGCATGCTATTGAGTCTCCATTGGTATCAATTCAAATTAGATTGTTATACATTTAAGATATTAATAGTAAAATGTTTAGGAGTTTCCATGGTAGTTCCTAAGGAGTATCTAATAAATATACAGAATAGAAAACCAAAAGGAAATCAAAATGGTATACTAAAGATCAATTAAGGATGAAGGAATGAAAGAAATGTGGGACATTAGGTATAAAACATACAGAAAACAAATAGTAAAACTGCAGACATTATTTATTAGAAGTTATTTTAGATGTAAGTGGATTTGACTATTCAATTAAAAGATACAAATTGGCAGCTTAGAACAAAAATACATATTCCAGGTATATGCTGTCTGTAAAAGACTCATTTTAGATTCAAAGACACAAACAGTTTGAAAGTGAAATTTTGGAAAAATATATTGCATGCACATACTAACAAAAGGGAGCTTGAATAGCAACACTAATATCAGACAAAATAGACTGTCAGACAAAAAGTTATAAGATACAAAGAAAGTCATTGCTATTGGTAAATAAAATTGGGAACATTACTACCAGCCTTACAGAAGTAAAAAGGATTATAATAGAATACTACAAACAATTGTATGCCAACAAATTAGGTAACAGGTGAAATAGATACATTTCCAGAAACACACAAATTACCTACATTGACTCAAAAATGAGTAGAGAATCTCAACAGACCTATAACAAGTAAAAAGACTGAATAAATAATCAAAAACCTCCCCAAAATAACAATAAAATTCCAGGATGAGATGGTTCCTTGTTAATTTTACCAAACATTAAAAAAAATTAACACCAATTTTCCCCAAACTCTTTCAAAAAAAAAAGAAAATACAATAGGAGGGAATACTCCCTGACTCTTTCTATTAGGCTGGCATTACCATGATACCAAAGCCAGATAAAGACAGCAAAGAAAAAAGTTACAGACTAATATCCTTTGTAAATCTTATGAACATAGACGCAAAAATCCTCAATAAAATCTTAGCAAAACAAACCAGATAGCATACTAAAATTATTTTGCACCCTGGCCAAGTAGGCTTCCTCTCAAGGATGTAGAGTTGGTTCAAACTAAGAAAATGGATTAATGTAGTGTATATTTCCTGTTCCCCTAAGGGAAGAAAAAGACAAAGATGCCTGTTTTCATCACTGCTATTCAAAATTATGGTAGAAGTTCCACTCAGAGTAATTATTCAAGAAAAGAAATAAATGGCATTAAGTTGGAAATGACGTGAAATTGTTATTACTTGCAGATGATATAATTCTATATTTAGAAAATCCCAAGGGATTCACAAAAGAAAACTCTACTAGAGCTTATAAGTAAGTTCAGCAAATATGAAGGGTACCGGATAAACACACACCAAAAAATCAGTTGTGTTTCTATGCACCAGAAATCCAAAATAAAAATTAAGAAAACAGTTCCATTTGCAATAAAATCAAAAACTAAATTACACAAGAGTTAATTCAACCAAGAAGATGAACATTAGTTTACTAATTGAAAAGAATTAAAGGTCTGAATAAACAGAAAGACTACCATGTTCACAAATTGGAAGACGTAATTGTTAAGTTGTCAATACTACCCAAAGTGATGTATAAAGTCAATGCTATGCATACGGAAATTCCAATAGTCATTTTGCAGAAATGGAAAAGCCATCCTAAAATTCGCATTGAAATGTGGCCTTCAAGTAGCCAAAATAACACTGAAAAAAGGAGAACTATATTGAAAGATTCACACTTTCTGATTTCTGGACCCAGCAATACCATGCCTAGGCATAAACCCCAAATAATTGAAAAGTGTAATCAAACAAATATTTGCACACAGCTGTTCATAGCAACACTATTCCCGAGATCTAAGATGTGAAAAGATCCCAAATGCTCATCAAGCAAATGAATAAACAAAATAGGGTATATGTGTGTGGCAGAATACTAGTCAGATATAAAAATGATTAACATACAGATACTCTCTACATTGTGGATAAAGCTTTTAAGTTGGTACACTAAGTGAAAGAAGCCAGATACAAAAGATCACATCTTATATGCTTTCATCTGTGTGAAATCTCCAGCATAGGTAACTTAAAGCAGAAAGGAGATAGGGAGCTGCCGAGGCCAAAGAGAGGGGAAATGGGATTAAATACTTAATCCATAAGCGCTTTTCTTTTGGGGTGGTAAAAATATTTTGGAAATAGAGTGGTGATGGCAAACATTGTGCATGTAATAAATGCCATTGGATTATTAAGAAATAAGTCATATGCATAATAATTATCACACGTGTCACCTGGTCCATGGAAATTTTACAAGGCTAAACATCCATTCTCATTTGAGCCAGCCTTTTCTCATGCAGCATCTTGTGTTCCTTACGCTAAATCTTCAAGCTGTGTTTCAGTAACTTGGAGCCGTCTGAGCAGAGATTGGTTAATCTTGCCTGATTTATAAATACTATGAATCCTGATTTTGTTGACCCTGTGAGCTTGGTGGTTTATGTTTACTATCTAAAGAGAAGATATTATATACCGCTTCTACAATTTATGTGACATATCATGGGCCTTTTAAGGGGCAGTAAAACATGTCAAATTTAGGTTCAGACAAAACAAAACAAAACAAAACACTGTAGAGACTTTATTCTTTAGTAATGTTACGCTAATATTGTCATTATACATAACAATCTGCTTAAAACTAAATTGAGATGGCTTTCAACACAAATATAAATAAAACATGTTTGTTATTGTGATTTAAATGAAATTGGCATTCTTCACTGCTCTAATGCAGCTTAATCTAGCATATATTTTATGATATGGCTTTGATCTAATTACCTATAGTTCCCTTTCTTCCATTTCTGTACACCAGTTTTGTTTTTCTTATCAACTTATACTTGGTTCAATAACATTATGTTTAACTCTCTCTTTCATCCTATTTCCATGTATTTGCCAGTGCTTTTGCTTTGGAACTGTTCATGTAACTTCCTGCATATCTACCATCTCCCTCAAGCCTGAATTCACTACTCCTGTCATATCAAGAGAGGGTTGGGTATGAACGTGATTCCATTTCTTCATTTCTGATCAGGTGCTTTCACTCGGGTTACAAACAAGGTCACAGAGTGATTTGCCGTCCAGGTTGAGGTAACTTTGAGTTTTGCCTAATGAATTAAATACATCTACACATTCAGGGTGGGTATAGGCTTGCCATTGTGGTGGAGGGAAAATATCCTGATCTTACCTCTCCAGTGATTGTCTGTCCACACTGACCAAGGAGAAGGCGGAAGGGAAGTCGGTGCTGGCGTCAGAATCCTGTGTTCCAGGCAATAACTTCCGTAACGTTATACGTAACCACAAAGTCAGCCGAGATAAAGACCAGAAGGTAGAAATGAAACTGATATTATTTAATTATATGATAGTCCATATGGAAAAATTGAAAAACCCAAATTACTGAATACTACAATATTAGAACCGTAAGATAATTTAGAATGTTTGGTGAATAAAAGATAAACACATAGCTAATATTTCTAACCAAAGCAATAACCAGATAGGTAAGACAGGAAGTGTAACACTTGTGTTCATAATAGAAATGAAAATAATACATTTCCTATGAATAAATTAGTAAAAACATGTGCAAGTCATTTATGGAAAAATAACTAAAAGATATAAAATAAAACCTAAGTAAAGGAAAGGATATGTTTATGATGAAAGGAGTCAGTATGGCAAAGATGGAAAATCTCCACAAATCAATATTTTAATTAAGTGTTAATCTAATAAAAATCACAGCAGTAGTTTTCAAGGAACCTTAAAAAAAAAAAAAGAATCTGCAATTTATAGGACAGCAATGAATAAAAAATATTTGAAAAACAATTAAATAGCAACAAGAAAGAGTATATTCCCTAGAAGATAATAGGAACTATTATTTAAATACACAAAATAATAATTAATTCACAATAAAAACTTTGCTGGGATTTTCAACAGCTCAAATTCATATAGACTTACCTTCCCACTGAAATCTTGATCTCATCCATACTTCCAGGCTCCAGCTGACCCAAACGTGATTTATAACAATGGTATGAGCCTGATTTATTGGTCTTCCCAGAAATTTGGGACTTATCCTGGTTTTATTTCTTCCTCACAATGTGTGCATTTAATCTGTGAACAAATATTATCATTTATGCCACTAAGATTTTTCTCTGATGTATTTCAGTCTTTTCAGTTCTTCCGCTCTCATTAGAAATGACAGCCAGGCACAGTGACTCATGCCTGTAATCCCAACACTTTGGGAGTCTGAGGCAGAAGGATACTTTGTACTCACGAGATTGAGGCTGCAATGAGCCATGATCATGACAGTGCCGTTACATTTTAGCCTGGGCAACAAAGCAAGACCCTGTCTCTGAAAAAACAAAACAAAACACCTAACCTCAATGCTATTCAAACTGTACAGAACCATACTTACAAAGAACCTCATTAGTAATGTGATCGTGATCTTTACCCGTGTTCCATTCTAACCTATTCTTCATGCAGCAACCAGAATAAACATCTACCTATACGGCTTCTCAGACAGGTCTAAGTGGCCTTTACCTTCATCTTACAAATCACTACATAAGCAACCATAACTACTTCCCAAATTTACTCAATAACACTGAAGTTTTGTATATTTGCTTGCTTTTATAAATCCCGGTCATGTTTATTTCTCTGAAAAATCTACTTGAAGATAAGACTGACTCTCCCAAACAGTTACCTCTGCCTCTACACCCCAAAACTGTATTCGAGATGTAGGTATCTTCATCTGTTTGGGCTACTATAACAAAATAGACTGGATGATTTATAAAAATAAAAATTTTAAGGGAACACGAACGTTCAGACTATAGCAATTGGTTTCACGCTATCCATCTTTGAAGTGCCTGGGGTTTGTTTGATTGCTTGTTCTCTAATTCCCTTTCTGACACACTTATTAACCCCATGCGGGGATCCCTGTTGAGGCTCCCCAGCTAGACTTTATTTCTACCCCATTGAAATGAAAGCTTTAAGCCACAGAAGCTCATCAGCATTATATTAAACAGATGTAAGCTTTAGTGCAGGTATACATCTCTGGAGTCATGATTTAGACATTTTTTTTATGGGCAAGTGTTCTTAGGATTTTCTTACTTTTTTTCCCAGACAGGTATAGATGTATAGATATGTGTGTGTGTGTGTGTGTGTGTGTGTGTGTGCATGCGTGCACATACACACATTTTAGTATTTTAGGTGTTTCTTACTAGAAAGAATTTTCAGGCTATCTTGTCTGCCATAATGCTGGACATAAAAGTCCTGACAAATAATAATTTCACTTACAGATTTTTTTTTTTTTTTTTTTTTTTTTTTTTGAGATGGAGTCTTGCTCTGTCGCCCAGGCTGGAGTGCAGTGGCCGGATCTTGGTTCATTGCAAGCTCTGCCTCCCGGGTTTACGCCATTCTCCTGCCTCAGCCTCCCAAGTAGCTGGGACTACAGGCGCGCGCCACCTCGCCCGGCTAGTTTTTTGTATTTTTTAGTAGAGACGGGGTTTCACCATGTTAGCCAGGATGGTCTCAATCTCCTGACCTCGTGATCCGCCCGTCTCGGCCTCCCAAAGTGCTGGGATTACAGGCTTGAGCCACTGCGCCTGGCCATAGATTTTTAAACATAGTTTAAAGCATGCAAATTAACTTTAAACAACTGAATGAAAATAATTTTATCTTGAAAATATGTAATATTGGTTATCAATGAAAAATATGTAAATCTGTTATTTGTTCTTTATAAATTTGTACCTTTGTGAAGAATTAAAGATACTGTTTTATTCAAGAGTATTTAAGGAGTCTATACAATGATAGTCCCTGTACTGCATACTCAGAATTCTCTGGGGAACAGAATAAAGACTGCTACTTGCTACGCAGAGCTTATTGTGCAGAATAAACACAGATAAAGGACGTTTTTGATATAACACAACGAGGGGATATGGTAGAGACAGAAGGTGCTATGGGTGAATAAGAGGATGCTTTCTTCAGCCTTGGGTATCAAGGATGACTTTCTGGGTTATGATACAACTGAACTTCATCTTTAATAATGGGTAATAATTTTCTGTATTGAAGCAATGGTATAAGAAATGCAGCAGAAACAGTTCTCACCATATATGCAATAGAGAAGCATTGAAAGGTTTTATTAGGATGAGTAAAAGTTTATAGGGAATTTTCTCTCTGTATTAATATTTCCTTTCCCATCCTGTCAGTGAAACAAAGGGAAATGATCCACGTTTTGTAAGAAGGCAATATGAAGTGAAATTTTATTAAGCACGCAATGTACAAGTGCTTCATATATGTCAATTATTTTACCCACAATGAAGACCAATAGTGTAATTATTTTCCTTCAGAATACTAGATGAACAGACCAAGACTCAATTAGCTAAGTCATCTGCCATGGTCATGCTCAACCAACTGGTGGAGGCAGAATGAGAACAAGGTTTTTCTGACTCTAAAGACCATGAATTCTTTATTGTATTCAGGTGGCTTCTGTAGAAAATACCTTTCAGAAGGTCACTTGTGTTTAGTGCATTTAATTTGTTTACTCTAAGTCTAGACGGATCTATATTATTTTGACAATTAACCTTTGGACATTCCAATTTTACCTAGTCTCTGTTGCTTGTCATTTTAAACTCAATTAGATACACTGATACTGGAACTAATCACTTTATTAGACTAAATGAAATACTGAGCATTCTTTGATAATACATACTCAATTGTTTGAATTTTTTGTGATTCCAGAAAAATCATGACTCATTCCTGCTTAGGTTTTCAAGTGGAGTCCAAATTTTTACATCAGACAGAACGCCCTTGAAGATCTGCTCTTGTCTTGTGCTTTGCTCCATTGTTGAACTTAATCTCACCCTTTGACTCACTAGCAACTTCTCAATTGTATCATACTCATTTTTAATCTCGTGGCTCTCCCTGTGGTAGCTGTCTATGATAAGACTTGGTTTTGCTATGAACTATTTTGAAATATTTTATGAGCCATTCCTGCATTTCTAAATATAATTGATCCTTATATCTGCATCTTTATTTGCATACTCAAAACATATTGCCCATTATTTCATTTATTTACATATGTATCTTTCTTAATAGATGATGGATTTAAAGAAGGTACCATAGATTTCATGCCTGTTATCAAATTGCCTAATAAATAGCAGGTTAGGGGCTGGAGAATGTTTGCAAATTAATAAATGAATAAACACATCAATACATAAATATTTACTTAATTTTATTTTTATTTTTATTTTTTTTAGATGGAGTCTTGCTCTGTCCCCCAGGCTGGAGTGCAGTGGTGCAATCTCAGCTCGTTGCAACCTCTGCCTCCCGGGTTCAAGCGATTCTCCTGTCTCAGTCTCCCAATAGCTGGGATTACAGTCATGCACCACTGTGCCTGGCTAATGTTTGTATTTTTAGTAGAGACGGAGTTTCACCAGGTTGGCCAGGCTGGTCTCAAACTCCTGACCTCAAGTGATTTGCCCGCCTTGACCTCCCAAAGTACTAGGATTACAGGCATGAGCCAATGTGCCCAGCCACAGATCCTTATAATAAATGCGGATGTGTGATTGCACACATCCATGGTGAAAATATTTCTTGGGTTTTGGATAAAATTGTGGAAAAACTTAAGAAGTCTTGTTGCACTTGTACCTCAGGTGTCTGTAAGGAAAAAAGTAAAAAGCGACTAGAATGAGAAATATGAAAAATGGAACTTTCAGTATTACTTTGGCAAGTTCAGTGTTGCTGGCATTTTTCCCATTTAAGATACAGTATGAGGATTACATAATACATTGCCAGCAAAATAAAAAAATCTGTAGATCTTTAAAATGTTTGAGATGTAAGATTTCTTCAAAGACACACCAAAGCAGTTGGAAAAGGTCTTCAAAGACAATGTCCCTCAAGGAAGCAATAATAAATCTTGGAAAGGAAAGCTTTGCTTGGGATTTAAGATAGGTTGGAAAAAAGGCTTTTTGCTAAGGAAGGAATTTATAAGGCTCTGAAACATAAAAGGAGACAGAGCCAAGTGACTAAAGAATATGGTTAAAGAGAAAATTATTGCAGGACTAGAATTAGAAAAGGCAGATCAATAAATCCTATGCTAGGTTCTAAGTCTTAGGGTAATAGAAATATTTTTGATAAGTACAGGAGGCAGTGCAGGATTTCAGGCTAATCGTGGAAATGTCACTTAGAATATTTGCTTCTAAATCCTCCTTTAACACCTGGTCTCTAAAAATATAGACAATAGCTCAAGTGTTTTGTTCTTTAGTTCATAATATACATAATGGGATTAGAGATGCTTGTCATATCCTAATGGAAATAACTATTATAAAGGTTAATAAAATATTTTACAGATGATTTTAGACTAGTGAATAGTAAATTAGGTTTAGTAATTCAAATAATGCTGTCTGAAATAAGTTTACTTTTACACATTGTTTTAATAGGATATTCAAATCATAGATTTGAAACCACTGCAGTGGGCGATTATCAGGCTGGATTAAGCCATGTGTCAAACAGTGATGACTATAAAGAAGCAGGGCCATTTATTAATTAATAATATAATTATTATTAGCATCACAGTGATTAAGGATATACATTATGGAGACTTGTAGCCTGGGATTAAATCCCAACTTGCATAATTATTAGCTATGTAGATAATCTGTAGACAACTTAACTGTAGACAGTTAAATATCATATGTTTCATTTTTCTTAGTAATATGGAGATAATATCACTACTTACAACATATAATTATTATGAGCATTAAATAGTATAAAGTCATTAGAATTCTGATAGACACGTGTCATTACGTTGTAAATACCAATATTAACACAAAATTAGTGTCCGATTGGGAAAACATAGATATTAAATATTAGAAATGTTCTTATCATATGTCTATATAAAGAATACAATACAGACTTCCAGTTCTGAAGCGGTGACATGAAAAGCTGGCTTCACTGTCCCCTACCCCAGAAAACCAAAGCCAAATATACGGCACTGAGGTATATTGGTGAGGAGGTTCTCACCAATAATATCCCATAACTCAAATATAAGTTCATTCCCAAGGTCACAGAGAAATAAAATCACCCGGCAAACAGTAAGATAATCCAATTTTTATACCCTGACACCTCTCACCCCAATCTGCCTGGCACCAAGCATGCAGAAAATTTCCTGCAACTCATGGTTTCTATGCTGCAAAAAGTGAGATGCGGTGACAACCAGCATCCTCAGCGTTTTGGGTTCTTTGGTAGGGAGACCTGATGATGTCTCCAGCCATGGAAGTATTCTGAGTGCCTGAGAGGAGACATATCTAGAGACAAAGAGGGAGGTGCAGCCACCATCCACAGTTCTGGAAACTCTGCTCTGTCACTCAGCCAAAGGAGACACCAAATCAGAGTGGCTGTTCAGCAGCAACACTCTACAGGAGGTATGTGCCATGGTCCTCTGGGCACAAACCCCTTGCAAGGCCTTCCACTCCACTGGGATATCCCCTTGGGGACCTCCCCCATTCTGGTCCCGCAGTGCTCTCTGATCACTTGCTAGAGCTGAGGCAAACTTGGGCTTTAAGCATCATCTACTGCTGAAACAAAGGCACTGGTAAAAAAAGTGTAAGTTTAATAGGTAAATTATGAAGATTCTCTAAGCAAACACAGCCAATAAAACCCCAAATAATCCACAGACTAGAGTAAATAATCCTACGATGAAAAGATACAGGCATGTATCCATAAGAAACAACAGCAAACAGGGAACATGACCTCCCCAAATGGACAGGGCAAGGAACCAGTGACCACCATAAAGAGACAGTGATACATGAGTTCTCTCATGTATCATGTATCATGTAATTCAAAAGAGTAATTTTAAAGAAACGCAGTGATCTCCAAGATAATACAAAAAAGTGATTCAGAAATGTATCAGAGATATTTAATGAAGAGATTGAAATAATTAAAAAATCAAATGGAAATCCTCAAACTGAGAAATATATTTCTAAACTGAAAACATAGTTAAAGTTTTCCAAACAAAAGTTATAATAATTCACCACCACCTGACCAATCACATAAGAAATACTAAAGGAAGTGCTTCACTCTGAAAGAAAAAGACACTAACATGAAAAAAGAAAACATTCAAAGGTATGAAACTCATAAGTAAAATGAAGACAACGCCAGAATACTTCAACACTGCAATTGTAATGTGCAATCCACTTATAACTAGTATGAAGCCTAAAAGACAAAACTATCAAAAACAATAGCTACAGCGATGTGTTATGTGATAGGCAACAGAATATTATATAAATTGAGACAACCAAAAGTCAAAATCTGGAGCAATGGAGTTAAAGCCTCTGTCATTCTCTTTCTAGATTTGTATTTCTTGACTACCAGGCTACAATTACACCAGTCCAAAGGGAATGCAATTTCCATGTTTAAAGCATAATTTTACTCTTTATATTTAATTTCTCCATTAACCACACTGTCACACATGATAGTATTTATTCATTTGATAAATTGACTTAATAATGTTGTTTACACATCTAGGAGTTAAATGAATGGAAATTTTATTCCATCTGCCAGGTAAAACTCCTCTTTGAATTATCTCAGAATGCATCATAGCAGTACACTTTATGATAATTATTAATTAAGTTGAATATTCAACATGGCTCATTGGGTCTTTAAAAAATAACATGTTTGGGGAATTGAAAATTGGTTTTGAATGATTTCTTCCCCTTAGAGAATTATTATATTTTCTGTTAATCACAAATTTAAGAGCCATTGCATAGTTCTTAGGGCTATAAATATTATGCTGCGTTTCTTAATTCAGCCTGATTCAGATGTCTCTCCAAAGAACCAAGCATTTAGATGTAAAGTTTTCAGTAGGGATTTCTTAATTAGCTTTTAATAAGATAAAAATATTAGCATTTGCTGTTTCACTCTTTTTATTCAGATAAAGTTTAGAATGTCCAATATTAAACAACATGATTATTTATTTTCTTTTTGAGTTCTAAAGAATGTTCCATTGAATTGATAATGCAGGACACAGGAATTTAGTTGTAAAAGATATAATTACTACTTCCAATTTACATAGTTTGTGTGCTTTGAGATAACAGTTCATAGGACATTTATGAAACCTATTTTGATATCTTCATACTTCATTGTACGGGAAAAAATAAATTATTAATGGACAGCAACAACAGAATATATGTGTTTCAATGTTATTGAAAGTGGGTGACCTTCACTAAATTTAAGTTCAATACAAAGGAGCATGTTCACATTTCACTGGGTTATTTAACTTGTTGGGCCCATCACGTGTATTCAACCGCATCGGATAGAGAAGGTATAATAAAATGTGAGCTATGTAAACTTCCCAAGTAATTTACCATGTAGTTAATGTATTACTCAAATTTCCATATATGAATGATTGATATTTTTGCTACTTTCAGCAATGTAGTTCAAATACTTCTTTCCTGTTATCCTCCATCTCTCTACCCACCATAAAGATCATAAGCTTTACATTATATTTAGAAGGTCTCACATCCAAACCCCCTTATTCCTTGTGACCCACTGACTTCAAGTCTAGTGTTCTTTAAAATAAATATGAGTTATTGCATGGTAAAAATACATATGCAATAGGACAGTAACATTAAAAGCAGTAAGGGAATGCAAAATTTCATAGAGGAAGGGAAGAGAGGGAGGCTGAAATAGATAATCTTACCAGGAATTATATGTAAAATGGCTCCTCCCTTGTCCCATTTGATTTATTCTTGGTTTATCGGCAGCTGCGATAAATGCAAAAACATGGCTTTCCCATCGATCTCTTTGTCTGTTAAAGGAAATTTTTATCGTTTCTATGAAAGAGACTTATTTGCCCTTTCTGACTGCATTCTGAAAGAGTTCTTATTAGAATATGAAGGTTAATTAAAATGCAAGTTGTATTTTGATGAAAAAATAAAAAGAAACATTTTCCTTGGCCATCTGTCAACCCTCAGTAAAATTTGAGAACATCTTATTACATTTTACTTCAAAGGGGACAATAATGTAAACTGCAAAATGAATAAATGAAATGAAAAACTAAGAGCATGTCTCATCCCACCACATACACATATATCGAAACCATAAGGTACAACATAATTATTAACATTCGAATTTGAAAATGATTCTCTTAGGATTATTTAGTCTTTCCGTAAAAGTTGTTAGTGTATACTACATTTCATTTGCATTTCCTGACAAGAGAACTGTAATGAACACAAATTATAAAAGGTGATCTCTCATCAATAGTATTTAATGTTTTGAAGAAATAGACCGGTGTACAAAGGGACAGGGAATTCATTTCTTTTAATGTATTTATTATTTCTTACTAGGAGAAGAAATGTAACTATTCCTCTTCAAAACCGTTAAAAATCAAGCACTGGGGCAGTCACCCCATCGTTTGCTCCCTATGTTCTGATGTCGTTAAGATGACCTCGAAGACAAATTAACTCTTGATTCAGGGTAAAGGTTTCTGCCAATCCAGTTCTTTTATCATAACCATGAAAAAAAATCACTGAAAATTACTTTATACAAGTTATGCAGTTCAGAATTGTTTTTCTTGATATTTGATCACTTTGATATATGACTAAGTTTCTGCTAGAGCCTCTAAACCAATCTCTTGACTTCATTTTCTCTTTCCTTCTGCAACCAAACGATTAATTTTCTCAAAGTACAACTCCAGTCATATTGCTTCCCAGGCTAAAAGGCATCATTAATGCCTCAATATAAGGGAAGTCTTCTCTACCCAGAATCTACCTAGAAATCAAAGTCCTTTGTAATTTAGAACCACCTTTGAGAGGATGGTATTTTATAACTGAAGCAAAATACAATGCATTTTTTTCTCTTTCTCCAATGAGATCTGTACTTTTGCTGCTCCATAACTCTGTTCACTACAAGTGTCTGCCTGTGGAAACCCTAGCTACACTTAAACAGCACTTGATCTCAATTGCACATTTCTTGTTGAAAATACTATTGATTTGGAGTTAACAGGAAATTCAAACTCTTTCAGGCACATAAGGAGCCCAGGTCACCGATCTGCCAAAAATGAAACAATGACGTTAAAGATGAAATTAGACATTTGAAATTGACCTATATGAATGTTTATGTTCATTGAGATGGTCATAATTAAGCATATGGTAAACATTAATACAGTCCAATTACTTCTGTGATTTGGTTACTTCTACTAGTTCCTCCCAGGGGAAGTTTGCTTAGTGGTGGTTTTCCTCCCCTTTCTTCTACACTCTAGATCACTCAACTTAGTTGGTATTTACTTCCCGTGCATCCTCTGGGCTTGCTGGTGGTGTTCAGGATCATGGCAAAGCCAGAGGTGACTGTGTATGAACTGATGGCAACATGTGGTCTTTGTACCAGGAAGCAGGTAAACGAGGTACTATTGAGTACTAAAGCAGTGCTCCAAGTACCGTGATTCTCTCAGGGTAACCTCAGCCTTCTAACAGTGGCAATTTGGAAGTACTAGACATTTTATCAGCTTTGTGCTCTCTGACAACAGAGTCTCTAGTTTCCCCAGAAACTTTTCTCTTACCTTTCTTCATATTTCATTGATGTCAATTATTTCATTATTATTTTGCTAATAGGCTGTGGATTTTTAAATGAAAACATTAAGTAAATGACAACAACAACAACAAAAACAGTTACTACAAAAGAGATCCAGAAATAGGTAAATTGTGAAGAACAATCACATAACCCTACCACTCAGACAAAAATACACATTACCGATACGGTATATATTCCTAGACTTAAATTGTTTACGTATATACAAGAAAATACATATATGTTATATATACATATATATAACATATATATTTTACTTTGAAACAAGAAAAAGAAAAAATACATGTATGTATATTCTATGGTACGCATTTTTACTTAGCATTTTCTTTTTCACACAGAATGTATACAGTAGATATTTTATGTGTCAGTGCATTTAGATCTAAATTGTCATATAATGGCTATATTGCATTTGAGTAGCTCACTGAACAATATGCATTTAATTAATCACTTTTAGTTTGACACTGAGGTAATTTCCACATTTTTCCTTATTTCCAACCACATTGTGATAAACAGTTTGGTTACTTTTGTGATTATTGTGCCTCAAGTTTGACCATAAATTAGAAATGATACTGTGTTATGTTCAAAATATTACTTCTCTACTTAATATATCAAATTGTTGCCTCAAAAATCTTAATTTCAAGTGTTCTGTGAAAACTAGAGGACTTAGAATTTTTTTTTAAAACAGATTATTTGTCACCACCCATGGGGAATCAAATCCAGTAGCTGTAGAGTAAGGCCCAGCTATGCCAGCTATGCATCTTTCTTTCTTTCTTTCTCTCTCTCTCTTTTTCTTCCTTCCTTCCCTCCTTCCTTCCTTCCTTCCTTCCTTCCTTCCTTCCCTCCCTCCCTCCCTCCCTCCCTCCTCCCTCCCTCCCTCCCTCCCTCCCTTCTTTCTTTCTTTCTTTCCCTTCCTTCCTTCCTTCCTTCCTTCCTTTCCTTCTCTTTCTTTCTCTCTTTCTCTCTTTCTCTCTCTTTCTTTCTTTCTTTCTTTCCTTCCTTCCTTTCCTTTCCTTTTCTTTTCTTTTTTTTGGACAGAGTCTCACTCTGTCACCCAAGCTACAGTGCAGGGGCACAATCTTCGCTGACTATAACCTCTGTCTCCTAGGTTCAAGCGATTTTCAGGCTTCAGCCTCTCAAATGCAGGCATTACATGTGCGAGCCACTGCCCCCAGACTACATTTCCAAAAGCTATACAAGATGATCCTGATATGCAACCAAAGAACTGGTATTAACATGTTACCCACATATTTTTGTTGTTGTTGCAGAAAAGACAAGGCTCTAAGTATTATGAATGCAGAATCTTATATGAGTAAGTAAAATTTGACCTACTGAATTGCATAACCTTAAACTGTGCCTATTACATATAAAATGAAGTGTGGCACTCAAGTAATAAGATCACACATTTTAGTCAAAAATACCTTTACTACTCGTAGCTAAATAGTCCACGGAAACACCCACATTGCCCAAGCAAATCTTAATATCTAACTCATTTTTAATGTATAAAATGATTAACATTTATTAAGGTTTTATATGTTGTTCTTCCAGATTCAAAGGTACTATAAAAATAAAATGACATTAAAAATCACTTTATTGTGGAAAGGGAACACTGACAATTTTCAAATAGTTTTTTAATGTCTGGTCATATTTCCCGATCACGTTGTTTACATTTGAGGCACAAAGTATTCAGTGCTTGAATCTGTTTTGCCAGGAATCACAGAGTTTATTTATGTTTTTATGTTACAAAAGAAGGAGTATAAATTAAGGTTGTAGACAAATACTTAAGGTTTAGGCTAAGCAGTTGCACTTACTCTGTAAGTAATAGACATCAATGAAGGTGGATAAACGGGGAAGACTCACAGTGATTTGAATCCACATAATAGACAGTTTGGAGTTAATAAAAATAAGACACATGAAAGAATTGAAAAGCAGAATGTTGATCTTATTTTGACCAAAATGAGCTAGGAATATTCATAAGGCAACTAGAAATGTCATTTTTTGTGTGTTTGAATTGCTTTTTCTAAAAATTAAACATTTAAATTTATACATTTGAGAAAAGAAATAATATGCTCAAGAGAAAGAATAGAACATAGCAGAAGGCCTGATGGCCAATTTTGAGAGACAGTCTAACTGTGCCATGAGATGACATCACAGTTTGTGTTTCCTGCTCATTTCATGTTGCACAGAACCAAAGATGATTAGAGAGATTCTCACTGTGGATTTGGGAAGGGAAATATGCACGATGAGCCTAGGACTACCTGGAAGCCATCAAAAACTACTGTGGGGTGTAAAAAAATAACAGGTTACCCAAATAAACTGCAAATTTACTTACACATAAAAATGGGTACACAGATATTTATAGCTGCATTTTTTTTCACATTGGCCCAAACTTGTAAGCAACCAAAATATCCATCAGTATGTAAATAGATAAACAAACTGGGGTCTATCCAGACAATGGAATATCATTCAGCATTAGAAACAAATGAGCTATCATGCTGTGATGGTTAATTTTTGGTGTCAACTTGACTGGATAAAGTTAATCTAGACAGCTGGTAAAGCACTATTTCTGGGTGTGTCTGTGAGGACGTTTCTGGAGAAAATTGGCATGTGAGTCCTTGAACAGAGTGGGAAAGAGCCTCCCTCATGTGGGTGGGCACCATCCACTTTCCTGGGGACCCAGATAGGATAAAATTATAGAGGGAAGGCAATTTCACTCTTTCATTTTTGGAGCCGGAGCACCCTTCTTTTCCTGGCCCTGAGCCCAGAACTCCAGTCTTCTCTGGTCTTTAGACTCCAAGACTTGTCCCAGCAGCCCCCAGGTTCTCAGGCCCTCTGCCTCAGACTGAGAGTCACACCCTCATCTTCCCTGGTTTGGAGGCTTTTAGACTTGGACTGAACCACACTGTTGACATTCCTGGTTGTCCAACTTGCGGATGGCTTATCATGGCACTTCTCAGCCTCCATAATCACGAGTCAATTCTCCAAATAAATCCCCTCTTATCTATTCATTTATCCATCCATCTAGCTGTCAACCTTCTGTCTGTCTGTCTATCTATCTATCTATCTATCTATCTATCTATCTATCTGTCATCTATGTATCCTGTTGGTTCTCTCTCTAGAGATCCCTCACTAATACACATGCCTTGAAAATACGTAGAAAATACGTAGAGGAAACTTCAATGTATATTATCGAGTGAAAGAAGCCAATCTGAAAAGTCTACACACTGCATGATTCCAACTATGTGACATTCTAGAAAAGACGAAACTATGCAGACAGTGAAAAGATTTGTGGAGGACAGAGGTCAGAGGGGAGAAAGATGAATAGGCAGAGCACAGTGGGTTTTTAGGACAGTGAAACCACTCTGTATACTATAATGTGGTCTATGTCATTACACATTTGTCCAAACCCACAGAATGTAAAGCACCAAGAGTGAAGCCTCATGTGAACTATGTATTTTGGATGACAATGATGTGTCCATGTAGATTTATCGATTATAACAAATGCACCACTGATGTGTGGAATGTTGACAGCAGGGGAAGCTGTGCATGGGTGGGGACAGAGAGCTATGGGAACTCTGTACTTTCTGCTCAAATTTACCGCAAACCTAAACAAAGAATTGTTTATTAATTTTTAGAAAATGTATAGCAGAAAACTTGAATATATTCACTCTGACTCAAGGGAGAGAGTTTAAGCACGAACAAAAAAGATTGAAAGCATTAAATAGATCTAAAATCCTTGCATTGATAAAGATTTTTTTTTTTTTTTTAAAGAAACATCTCCTTGTTTTCAACCAGAGTTTGCTAAGGTGCCCATGTACGATTCGGAAAATTGGCAAAATTTGCATTAATCCTGCCATACATCTCTGACTTTTCTTTTAGGTTAACTTCCTAATTTCTGGAAAAGACTCCAGAAGGGATGATAAAATTAGGAAAATACTGTATTGTGATCTGTAATGTAATACTGAATTTAGACCACATTCGATGGATCAGTCAATGACGTAAGCATTAGGTGAAGAGTTGATGGGGAATGTTATGAGAAAAGTTCAGACTGCACATTACCCAGTGATATCAGCATTGAATCAAAAGAGGCCACATAGGCGTAAGTGCCTCAAAATGGGATGAAATGGGGAGTGTGAGGCATGGCCTCTGAAATTCATCATGTACAGACGTAATTGAACTGTTAGCTAATTAACTTTCGAGGTCTAACTGTACTTTTGCAACACCTGGAAGAAATAGAGGAGCAAGTTAGCTCGTATTAGGAAGAAGCAATAAACTAAATGCAGAAAGTTGGATATTCTTTAGGGCTGGTTTTGATGATTAAAGAAGAAAAAAAATGGAGAGTAAAATAGATATAGAAGACATAACCACCAAAATTAGTGCTTGTGCTTATTTAAGTGCTGAATTAAACAAATATGCTGTAAGAAAAATATTTAGATTCAATTGGAAACATTCAGATATGAACCGGATATTAAATACTATTCAAATAATACTAAGTGATTGAGGTCAAAATTGTTAGCTTAATTCCATATTGTTATGTAAAATTATAATATCATTTTCATTTAGGACAACATATTGGCTTCAGTGGAGAAGTGGTGTGATATCTGGAATTTGCTGTAAAATCCTGCAGCAAAAATTAATTAAAATACATAAATAAGTAAACACAATAAAAACAAGTGGGGTGATTAGTAAACAAGATTGAAAGCATGTTCACAATTATTAAAGCTGGTTTCTAGATATGTAGGTGTTCACTATAATATTCTCTTTCTTTCTTTCAAAATTCCCATAATAAACAATTAGAAAAAAATATTCACTTATCTATTTGTTACCTACGTCAATAATTTTCTCTTCCTTATGAGTTTACTCCTTTTAGCTTATAAACAATCTGCCAGCTCCTCCATATAATGAAACAACAGCACTTATCTGCTTCTGTAAAAACAAACAAAAACATGCTTTAACACAGGTAGGTATCTATATTTGCTTTCTTCTATTTTCTATTCCTCATTCTCTCTCAAACCCACTGCAGTCAGGACTCTTTTCCACCACTTCTCTGAAGCCATGTTTGTCATCATGTTATCAGTTACTGATAACTTTCATATGCGACATTTTCCACTTCACTCAACAATTCTTAATGCATTGCACCAATGAACAGCGTATTTGACCCAGTAGAATGTCGTTTCTTCCTCAATATACTTGCCTCTTTAGGATTCCTTTCTGTTGTGCTGCTTTGGTTTCCCTCATACCTCACTGATCGCTTTTGTCTTTGTTGCTGAGCTCTCCTCTGGATGCTGACCTTGGGGAGCCTAGCGATGGCTTTAAATGTCATGTTCATGCTGATGATTGCCAAGTACATCTCATTAGCCCACCACTCTCTTGAACGTCTGAAAAGGTTATCTGTACACCTGACGTTCCTAACTTCATTCTCATAGATAGACATTTCATTCTTTACCTCTCCAGAATTGAGTTTCTGGTCTTTCCTCATAAATCTGCTTCACCAGCCAGGCATGGTGGCTCACGCCTGTAATCCCAACACTTTGGGAGGCCAAGGCGGGTGGATCACAAGTTCAGGAGCTCAAGACCAGCCTGGCCAAGATGGTGAAACCTCATCTTACTAAAACTACAATAATTAGCCTGGCATGGTGGCAGGCGCCTGTAATTTCAGCTACTCGGGAGGCTGAGGCAGGAGAATCTCTTGAACCCGGGTGGCAGTGGTTGTAGTGAGCTGAGATCTCTCCACTGCACTCCAGCCAGGGCAACAGAGTGAGATTCCGTCAAAAAAAAAAAAAGTTTCACCTGCAGCTTTTCCTGATTAAATTGATGAAAATTATATCCTTTTAATTAGTGTCAAATAATTAGAGTTGTTCTTATTTATCTCTTTTTCAGACAGTTCATATCCAATCCATCAGAAAACCCTGATGTCTTTCAAAATATATTTAAATATGATGTCTTTATGTCACTTTTCCTATTCCCATTGTCCTGTGAGCTAAAGATTTTTGGGAAATAGCTCTTAAAGAATCTCCATGGTTCTGCCTTTTCCCTCCTCCCTCCCTCTAGCATACTCAGAATGAAAAAGTTAGTGAAATCTGTTTTTAATATAATCCAATTAATATCAAATCTTCATTCAAAAACCTATAGATTCGTTTCATTGAGAGGCAAAGCCCAAACCCTAGATTGAGATCTGGGTCCTTCTGTCTGTGGGCTTCCCTCCTGTCAATATTGAACCATGTAAAAGTACGTGGTCCCAGCTTAGGGGTTTTACATTGACCTTGTAAAAGGAAATCCTTAGCCAAATTAAATTTAACAGAGATTAACTGAGCAAAGAACACTTCACCAATCCGGCAGCTTCTGGAACCAGAGTAGGCTCAGAGAGACTCCAGGACAGCCACGTGGTGGAAGAAGATTCATGGACAGGAAATGCGAAAAGTCACATAGAATAATTGGTGACAGCTCAGCCTTTCCCTTGTTGAAACACAGCTTGAATGGGTGGTCCCTTCTGATTGGCCGAAGTTCAGTGATTGGCACAACCTCAGTTACGGTCTGCTTACACCTCCATTTAGGTTACAGTTCACTGTGTACAGAGAAACCTTTGGGGTGAACTTAAAATATATAAGGTGGCAGTTTTAGGAGACATTTAATTCAACATCCTATAGTGCAAAATTATTGATGTGAATTATACACGACACTATCTTTAATATTGACCAATCCAATTACTTTTTTTTAATTTTTAATACTAAGTTTTACATGAGGTAATCACAAGGTTCAGAGAGATTGAATACTTTTCCAAAGTGAATATACAACGGAGTCAAAACTTCAATCCAGGTCTTTCTCTGACTCTGGGGTGCATATTCTTACCATTGAATTACACTGCTTCTAATGCAATGATGGAGAAACTGGATGCCCCAGTGTTCACAGACATTTATAAATATGTAAAAAGATCTCCACTAGTTTCATTTTTACTAAAATTGCACAGTTTTATTCACTATGACTAGTAGAAATTATTTCCCAGTACTAACCTCTTGTCCTAATCACATTTTAGATTTTACAAACTAATACTGAACATGGTTTTGTCTGAATTCTAATTCTCTGTGCTGAGCATTGCTTGGCTTTTGAAAAAAGGTTTCAAATAAACGTAATTAAATAAATTTGAAGCTGTTGCTTATTTTATTTTCCATTTCATTTTCTTTCCAATGTAAATATATATATAGTTCTGGAAATTAGTTTATTATTTTCTTCTTACAAATCTTTAATCAAAGGTTTAGTGTGTTCAGGGGATCCACTAGCATGCCACAGGCTCATACATTTAGTTCTAGGGTAGTGTTCTAAGGTCTGCTCTGCTATCTTCATCAGCGTGGTAGTTTACTTTTTTCACTGGAAGTAAATGCAGTTTATATAACCCATTGGTGTCACCGACAGCGGCCATATACTTCAAATTGTGCCGTACGTTTTACAGTCTCAAAACTTTGTGAGCGTAACATGAAGTGAACATTTGCTTCTGAAGGTCCCTAGCATGCCCTTACCTGTGTGATAATCCGTGGGTGGCCAACAATACCATGCTAATATATTTCTAACAGTGTACAGCATATACAACACTTCTTAATAACTCAAGATTGCTACTACCTTATTAAAATGTAATGTAGGGTTTTATTCCTGTTACAGTTAGCTTGAAATCACGCTTACAATCATGGGTAATTTCACTGGCAAATGTATTTAAAATAAGAATTTAAATGTCTCATAATTCAAAAACCTATCGAATTTGGAAAATTCTGTGTGTGAATTTCTTATATCAACATAACAGGCTAAGATAAGGGTAACTTTTCTGTCCTCTGGCATTAATGAAGAAGTTCAGACTTGCTGTTTGAGGCACTTGATTAAGGAACCTTTCCATATCCTCCAGTGCAATACTCAAGCAGTGTCTCATGCAAGAAGCAAACTCCCACTACTCTTGTTTCTGCCCTTAACTTCCCTTTGTTCTGTAAAGTTGAATGGTTTGACTTTCATCTTAGCAAATGCAAATATTCTAAGCCAAGGTTCATGCCTCTACGATTCATTGGGACACCAAATGAAAACAACATATTTGAGTAACAACACATACAACCACTTAAAATTTGGTGTCTGACCCAAAACTCAATTCCGGATTAATGAGTGACAAGAGTCAGATCAAACTCTGTTCCTTATTTGCTTAGGTTTAATATGATTTTCCCAAGCTCAGTTCATGTAATGATAAATTATTGACTAACTCCGAGGGCCCTGCTAATAGAAGTTGTATTGCTATGAAACCTACTTCACACGGTTCTCACGGGGCACTTTTCTGGGAGTATACACACTAATGGAATTGATTTTTCTACCAGCCTCAAGGATGAGTCGTTATTGGAGTACTTGGTGCTCTTAAAAATTATGCAGTCCTTATTTCTGGCCAGGGTCTTGATGAAACATTTTGCTTCTTGGCTTCAGTTTGTATAGTTCACCACTTATTCTACCACAGAGTCTACTTCAGTCCTTCCACACTGCGTGTTCATTCACTGTGGATCTGAAGGGAACACAGCTGCTCTTTTATTAGTGCATGCAAACATAATGACATAATTTTTTAAAAAAGCAATAAAATACCCTAGGACAAGTTTACCAAGAAATTTTCAAGCACTCCACTAAGCAAAGAGACTTTGACAATAAATCTACCTATTGGCTTTACATCTGATGTTATTTTCTAGATTGCTACACACAGGTGGATTAAGGATTATCTAACAGTGATTTATAAATTGAACCTAACACATCATTCTTAAAATTCAACTAATGTCATCCCTAAGAAGTTGCAATAAAATGTCCTTTGCATTTGATATTATTTTGATACTTGATTTCAGTACTCCAGAAGTACTAGTATGGCACAAATTTTATTCTGGTATGATATTACAGCATGCATTCTACTTTAATCTATTTCTTGATATTTATTATTATAAAATATTTAACTGTTAAGTAATAGTAAAAAAATTATGATTATTTTTAATCTTATTCGTAAGAAATCACTATTATTAATGAGCAGGTGGGTAGTAGTGTCCTGGATTTTTTTTTTTTTTTTTTTGGTGGACAGGAAGTAGAATTTATTGGTATTAAGTGGGGGCAGCATATTGGAAGCCCTCATGAGTGCAGGGCCCGCCATTTGTCCAGAGGACCACGATTGGGGATGTACTTGACCCCACAGCCATCTGGGATGAGCCGCTTTTCAGCCACCATGTCTTCAAATTCATCAGCATTGAACTTGGTGAAGCCCCACTTCTTTGAGATGTGGATCTTCTGGCGGCCAGGAAACTTGAACTTGGCCCTGCGCAGGGCCTCAATCACATGCTCCTTGTTCTGCAGCTTGGTGCGGATGGACATGATGACTTGGCCAATGTGAACCCTGGCCACAGTGCCCTGGGGCTTTCCAAAAGCACCTCGCATGCCTGTTTGGAGCCTACATTGGGGTAGTGCAAAGTTAGAAACATGAATGTCCATCGGAAAGGCTTATCTCCAAGGTCCCTTAGAGCAACCCATACAACAAACAGGCTGCATACACTACCAATTAAGCTGCTGTTTGCAGCCATTGCACACTGGGCCCCCATGAGGAAAGGAGTGTCCTGGATTTTTATATCCATTTACAGACACATATTTTGTTGTAAAATATAAGAATATGCTCTCTGAATTATCCCAAAGTTTTTTTTAAAAGTGCATTGCATATACATTTTCCCATCTGTATGTGGAAATATATTTTATTCTTTAAATAACTGCAGAGTATGACCTGTTACATGCAGGTATTCATTTATAAATGTATACAAATTACTTTATGTGACAAGATTGACAAGATTGTTTCCAACTTAAAAATATTATTGTAAATAATGCTGTAAAGAACATTCTCCTGCTTAATTTTCGTCTATTTTTACATGATAATTTCCTAGAAGTAAAATTTCCAGGTCAGAGGATATTTAAAAAGTGTATATATTATTATTAGTGATCTATTGTATGCTAAAACTGTTGAGCCCATTTATAATCTCAGCTGTAATATATTAACCATATTTAAGCTAATGTTTGCATAGTATTTCTTACTCCAGTCATAACTTTCATCCTTTTCGTACCCTGATTATTAAAATGTATACAATTCACATATGACAGGTTTTAAAATTCAATCTGACAATCTGCTTTTTAATTAAAGTATTTAATCCATTTATTGTTAATGTAATGACAAATATAGTGTGTTTAGATCTATCATCTAATATCATTTTCAATGCTCTTTAACTTCCACTTTCATTCTTTTTTTTTCTTTCAGATATTTTATTTTGAATAAATAAAGAAAAAGTCGGCAGGGCGTGGTGGCTCACGCCTGTAATCCCAGCACTTTGGGAGGCCGAGGCGGGTGGATCACGAGGTTAGGAGATCGAGACCATCCGAACTAACACAGTGAAACCCCGTCTCTACTAAAAATGCAAAAAAAAATTAGCTGGACGTGGTGGTAGGCGCCTGTAGTCCCAGCTACTCGGGAGGCTGAGGCAGGAGAATGGTGTGAACCCGGGAGGCGGAGCTTGCAGTGAGCCGAGATAGTACCACTGCACTCCAGCCTGGGCGACGGAGTGAGACTCCATCTAAAAAAAAAAAAAAAAAAAAAGAGAAGAAAAAGTGAATTTTCTTTGTTATTTTCCTTTAGTTATATATTTATATATTTATAAGACAGTGGTTAGTAGTTTTTTTTTTTTTTAAATGAAGGTATGGTATCTTCATTTCTTTGTTCCTGTTTTTGTTGTTGTTGTTGTTGTTGTTGTTGTTATTGCTTGTAGAGATAAGGATCTCTTTATGTTGCTCAGGCTGATCTTGAATTCTTGACCTGAAGTGATCCTCCCACCTCAGCCTTCCATGGCACTGGAAGTATAGATGTAAGCTACCACACCCAGCCTGGATGCTTTAAATATCTCCTCTTTCTCTTTGTTCTTTTGCAGCATCTCACTCAATATTTCTAGATATGGTTTTTTTCATATTTATTTATTTTAGTTTATCAAGGCACAATTTGCATACAGTAAATACACTGATTTTAATGTACAACTCAATGATTTTTAGTAAACTTAGGGAGTTGTGCAGCTCATGCTAGAATTCAGGTTTAGAACATTGCTATTACCTCAAAGAAATCCCTCATTTGCAGTCACTTCCCATTTCTAGCCCCATTCCTAGGCACCACCATCGGTGTTAGATCTGTGACCTTGCTTTAGTTTGTGGCCCTTTGTGACTCTGGGGCTTGATATTGTTCAGATGTTTTAGAAACTTATTGATCATGATCAGATAGTGTTTCTGATCTATTCTCTCATGGTTGCTTTTGTTGGATTCCAAATTTGCGCTATGTTCCATCTATCTCTTCTGTTTTCTTTTAGATTTTCCTTCTAATCTACTTTTCATAATTTACTCATTTCTGGGCACTGAACGTTCCTTTTTTTCCTCCCATGCATTTGGAGCCCAGTGAAAACTCTAATTAGCTTCTCAGACTCATCTGCTGCTTTCTGTTAGGCTTCTCAGCCTCTAGGCTCTGAGAAATTTGCAGATACACTGAGGGAAACGTGGCACCAAATATTGGGCTTCCATGGCTGTACTTGCCAACTTTTGCATCTTCACTCTCAAGGTTGTCTGCCCTGTGAGCCAAGAGTTGTAATTTTTGTCTCTGCAGTGCTGTGCAACTCCCAATGACCCTCATCAGCTTTTATCCTGGTAGCTGCTACCTTTTTCTCTTACCTATTTCTCAACCAAATAAAGAAAATTAATGTAAGAATTCTGAGTCATAGCTCCTTGTATCACATCAATAGTGATTACAATTTTTAGCTCGTGAAGAAAATTACCATGATTGCTCTCCTAAAAATAATTCATTATTCACTTATTTTTCAGGACACTTGCAGGAGATCTGTATTTGGCTAAAATGTTGCTAATTTTTCTACTTTATAAAAAAGATTGTCAACTTGAAAAATATCAGTTCTTGAAATATCTTCAAAATTTGTCAAGTTCAATTGATTTTTTTGAAGTGTTTCATTTATCCTGGAATCTTATATTATTTCAGGTACAATAGATTATACTTTATGGTTGAAAACATATTTTTTATTTTGTATTACTCCATGTACTGTTTTGCCTGCCATAGAACAGTTATTCCTTCATAACTGATTTCTTTAGAGCCATCACCATGTTCTTACATTAACGTACTGGTAAGGGAAATTTTTCCATTTCTCAAAAAGATTTTAATCAGTTCTTATTTTCAGTTTAAAATAAACATAACTTTTGTAAAGATTAAGAAAATAGCATAAATTACTGGCACATAGAGAAACTTTCATATAACTATAAATATTAAAAGATGCCATATATCGAATCTTGTGCTTGTTCAGTCACATTCTAAGTAACAGTATTCACTTAAGAAGACAGATTCTGTATTTTCTAGGCCACTTTTGGTCAATTTGTGCCTCAAAGTTTGCCTGCATGGAAATGGCAGCAAATTTTCTCACTGCAGAGTTTTCATAATCTGCTGTTTGGATGAAAACTAACAGCATGCATCACTTAATTTTAAAGTACAACATGTTGCACTGATAAAACATCCTGTTCTAGTTTCGATTGCCACTTAACATGTCATCCTGAATTTAGGAGTTTAAAACTATGGTGAATGTATTCTTATGATCTTGTGGGTTAGAAATTGAGGAAGGTCTTGTCAATTTCCTTGTTCTGTCTGGTGTTAAAATGGTTTTCTGCTGATAGTTGGGGGCGGGGCCACATTGGTCAAGATGATTCCACTGACAGGCTTGCTACCTTGATGGGAAAGGTACCCCTGACTGCTATCTCTCTCCCTTCATGTAGTTTCTGAGCTGCTTCATGAGGGTTCTCTAATAGAGCAGTCATATTCTCTACATGACATCTCTAGGCTTGAGACCAGCGTGGGAACTGCCACTCTTCAAAAAGGCTATTTCCAGAAATGGTGTACCACTCTTTCCATTTTACCTTAGTATCAGAGAAGTCATAGGCAAGACCAAATTCAAGGAGAACAGAAATATATCCCACTTTTTAATGGGAGGATTGTTAAATACATTATATTTATTTGTTTAATACAATCTGTATAAATCAGCATTATTACTAACACTATTAATGCTAGCAAATACACGCCACTGCATTTTCTCATAATTTTAAAACCTTTTCTCTAAATGCATACCAATTCAGGAAGGCTATTGAATTATTACTATGTTCAGCCCAAAGCCTTTTTTTTCCAGAAATTATAATAATTTCTTCCTGATTGTTATGAGCATTTTTATATATATCAGTAATTCAAATGTGACCCACCTGTTTTTTCTAAGTGTTCCTATAGTTTGATTATTTGAGATATTATAATTTGTTTCCTGAATTTATTTGTCATATTTTACACAAAGAAGACATTCCATAGACGTTTTAACAAATAGCATTTCTCTCATCATTCTTCTTTAGATTTTGTGTCTTGTTTGGCTTGGTTCTATAGATTTATAGAAAATATGATAATATTAGATTATGTGATATTTGTGTAATACTATTAAATCAAAGAACTGATAAGCCAGTGACCAGAATGAGTTAAATTGTTGCCTAATAAACTTCACTTACATGAGGGAGTAGTTAATAAATAGAATAATTCCGAAGGCCTATAAAATTAGTTGGGAGAACTAGATGCATATGTAGGTTGGACTAAGGCTGAATTTATAATCAATGTTCCTTGGAAAAGCAGATACACATTGGAGTTAGGTATATATTTGGAAATGAAAACATTCCTATGGTAGTTTTATGTGATTAAAAAATACAGAACTTCAATTTGAAATCTTCTATTTTATAATAATTTGCCAGACTATAGAAAACAACTATCAGAAGTAAAACATGTATAATATCTACAGGGATAATTAATTTCTTAAGAGTATATTTCAAAGTCACATCACTGTAATATTGATGCAAAGTAGAATTATTGGGGAAAAACACCATCAAATATTTGTATCTTTATCACATCATCACTTTGATCACTGAATCATTGTCAGCTGATATATCTAGCTAATGATAGAACTTCTGTAGAGGTCCTCCAATTTAGAGATTTTTCTGAGAAAAGGGAATAGGAGATTCTAAATTCTTAATAAGGTCAATCCAATTATTAACATGAAAAAGAATCACTGTTCAACCTAATCAGGAAGCGTATTCTAGTATTATAAAAGTGTCTTAGAGCTTATATATATATATATATACACACACACACCTAGAGTGTATATATATACACATACACAGATATGTAGCCCCATTAGTAAGCTTCCAATAAAAGAGTGAAATAATAGTAGTGCTAATTTAATGGGGAAAACCAAATGAAGAATGTACGATCAGGTACCCTTAACAGATGTCCTAATTAAATATCATTAAGGAGACTATTAGGTGAATTAAAATTGAGCCTTTCATTTACTACCAAAAATATATCCATTAATTTAAAATGGAGCTGTTATATAGGCTGAAATATCCACCTGTGAAATAGGAAACTAGGTCTGAATTGTCTGGAATCAGTCTATCATGCTCACTACACTTCTAGGTCACTAAGGGGAACTTGGATATCTAATACTGATAGCTGAAATTTTTAAATGGAGAATAAGGCAAACTAGTTTTCACGAAGTTTCATGAAGATTTATAAATAGTTCACAATGTCTTTGAGGATGTTTTAAAATTTGTTCTTTGATACAAAATAAAGTATTAAACTATACAGATTTTTTTTTCATTTTTAATGATAACTTCCTGTGGAAACACATTTTAAAAGAATAATAATTTAGTTTTTTAGGTCAGTATTTTTCAAACTAGGAAGCAAGCCATAAACCTGTTAAGTCCTCTGGGATATTGGAGGCATGTATTTTTCTTTTTTAACGGGGATTTTTATAATATCAAGCATGGATGAATACAAAGCAGCGATTAATACATTTTTCCCACTGCTGCTTAGTTAATACTATACAGAGAAACACGTGGCGAACATCGGAGCAGTATTAGTGTTCCTAATATTTACCTATATTTACTAATAAATTTCTTGTAATTAGATACAAGAATGACAAAATATAGTAGCAAAACTCGAAACCTTAGCCAGGCACAGAGGCACATTCCTGCAGTTCCGGTTATTTGAGACCTGAGGTGGGAAGACTGCTTGAGCCCATAGATGCGTTGCTGTGTTGCTCAAGCAGGCCAGGCGGTGCAACATAGCAATATCTCTCTTAAAACAAGACAAAAAGATACTTCTCAATCTTGTAAATGTGTTTATAGAATTCCCTTTTGTGTTCAGTCCACCTGTTCTTGTCCGTTTAGCTAATGTCCAACTGATTTTTGTTAAATTCTCTAAGGGAAGGCTCCCCATTTAACCAATCAGAATAGGTGAGGCCCAAGCATCCTTCCGTTCCATACTTCCAACCTGGTGCCTAACCTAGGATCCAACGATGCTTTTGGGGGATTACACAAAAGGAGTCAAACTGGGGAAGATTTTAGGATAAAGTTGCATTGCTATAAAGCAGTAATAGAGGCGGGCAGATCACGAGGTCAGGAGTTTGAGATCATCCTGATCAACATGGTGAAACCCCATCTCTACTAAAAATATAAAAATTAGCTGGGCGTGGTGGCGCACGCCTGTAATCCCAGCTACTCAGGAGGCTGAGGCAGGAGAATTGCATGAACCTGGGAGATGGGGGTTGCAGCAAGCCGAGATTGTGCCACTGCACTCCAGTCTGGGCAACAGAGCCAGACTCCATCTCAAAAAAAAAAAAAAAGCAGTAATAAACTCTACAAGTGTGAGAGCATAAAAAGCAGAGAGATCTTCAAAAGAATGAATCTCCTTAAGCCTGAAGGTATAAATATTTTAATTATATAATCCCTAAATCTCCTAATACATCACATTCAATATGTGTTTTTAGAGTAGATTCTTGTGCTGATTAACAAACATACCTATGTTTAACTAATGAGCCATTGAACATAGAGGTCTGCCTTACATCATTTGTGATTATGATACCCCTCCTTCTAACTTACAGTAAGTTCTTTCTCTGGGAATCAGTTTGTCAATATATGTAACCAATTATTAAATGGAGTAAGACTCCAAGCACTAGCAGGGCACCTCTCTATTTTTCTATAATTACATTCTTCAAACTTGCTCTTTCCAAGTGTCCTTCACTACCATTTAACAGCATCTGGGCATAACCAAAGCTTTCTTTTCATTTTCAGGACTCAGTATCTTTCAGAACCACTGTCTTACTTCCCCTTCACAAACTGTCTCCCTTTCTCCCATCTCAGGCCTGGCTCTGTCCGGACTGCTGGCTCTCACTTCCTTTCTCGCTCTTCAGTTTCTCCTTCTTGAACAACAGGTCTTCAAGGTCTCTAGGGAAGAAGGAATAGACTTCACATAAAAGACAAAATAAGTTTTTATTTGATAGGTGTGAAATATATTTTTCTTTTTTTTAATTGTAGTTTTTTTTATTATTTAAGCTCTAGGGTACATGTGCATAACGTGCAGGTTTGTTACATATGTATACTTGTGCCATGTTGGTGTGCTGCACCCATCAACTCGTCAGCACCCATCAATTCGTTACTTATATCAGATATAACTCCCAATGCAATCCCTCCCCCTTCCCCCCTCCCCATGATAGGCCCCGATGTGTGATGTTCCCCTTCCCGAGTCCAAGTGATGTCATTGTTCAGTTCCCACCTATGAGTGAGAACATGCAGTGTTTGGTTTTCTGTTCTTGTGATAGTTTGCTAAGAATGATGGTTTCCAGCTGCATCCATGTCCCTACAAAGGAAGCAAACTCATCCTTTTTTATGGCTGCATAATATTCCATGGTGTATATGTGCCACATTTTCTTAATCCAGTCTGTCACAGATGGACATCAACTAACGAGCAAAATAACCAGTTAATATCATAATGGCAGGATCAAGTTCACACATAACAATATTAACCTTAAATGTAAATGGACTAAATGCTCCAATTAAAAGACACAGACTGGCAAACTGGATAAAGAGTCAACACCCATCAGTCTGCTGTATTCAGGAGACCCATCTCACATGCAGAGACATACATAGGCTCAAAATTAAGGGATGGAGGAAGATCTACCAAGCAAATGGAGAACCAAAAAAAGCAGGGGTTGCAATCCTAGTCTCTGATAAAATAGACTTTAAACCATCAAAGATCAAAAGAGACAAAGAAGGCCATTACATAATGGTAAAGGGATCAATTCAACAGGAAGAGCTAACTATCCTAAATATATATGCACCCAATACAGGAGCACCCAAATTCATAAAGCAAGTCCTTAGAGACTTACAAAGAGACTTAGACTCCCATAGAATAATAATGGGAGACTTCAACACTCCACTGTCAACATTAGACAGATCAACGAGACAGAAAGTTAACAAGGATATCCAGGAATTGAACTCATCTCTGCAGCAAGCAGACCTAATAGACATCTATAGAACTCTCCACCCCAAATCAACAGAATATACATTCTTCTCAGCACCACATCGTACTTACTCCAAAATTGACCACATAATTGGAAGTAAAGCACTCCTCAGCAAATGTAAAAGAACAGAAATTATAACAAACTGTCTCTCAGACCACAGTGCAATCAAACTAGAACTCAGGACTAAGAAACTCAATCAAAACCGCTCAACTACATGGAAACTGAACAACCTGCTCCTGAATGACTACTGGGTACATAACGAAATGAAGGCAGAAGTAAAGATGTTCTTTGAAACCAATGAGAACAAAGATACAACATACCAGAATCTCTGGGACACATTTAAAGCAGTGTGTGGAGGTAAATTTATAGCACTAAATGCCCACAAGAGAAAGCTGGAAAGATCTAAAATTGACACTCTAACATCACAATTAAAAGAACTGGAGAAGCAAGAGCAAACACATTCAAAAGCTAGCAGAAGGCAAGAAATAACTAAGATCAGAGCAGAACTGAAGGAGATAGAGACACAAAAAACTCTCCAAAAAATCAATGAATCCAGGAGTTGGTTTTTTGAAAAGATCAACAAAATTGACAGACCGCCAGCAAGACTAATAAAGAAGAAAAGAGAGAAGAATCAAATAGACACAATAAAAAATGATAAAGGGGATATCACCACGGACCCCACAGAAATACAAACTACCATCAGAGAATACTATAAACACCTCTACGCAAATCAACTAGAAAATCTAGAAGAAAGGGATAATTTCCTGGACACTTACACTCTTCCCAAGACTAAACCAGGAAGAAGTTGAATTCCTGAATAGACCAATAGCAGGCTGTGAAATTGAGGCAATAATTAATAGCCTACCAACCAAAAAATGTCCAGGACCAGATGGATTCACAGCTGAATTCTACCAGAGGTACAAGGAGGAGCTGGTAACATTCCTTCTGAAACTATTCCAATCAATTGAAAAAGAGGGAATCCTCCCTAACTCATTTTATGAGGCCAACATCATCCTGATACCAAAGCCTGGCAGAGACACAATAAAATATATTTTTCTTAGTTAACAACCACAATGAATAGTTCAGAAGTCAATATTTCTGGGTCCCTCAGGAGCCAAAGCACTTGATTTTAATGCAGTTGAATTTATGTTAATGTCCTTTCATACAGACTACATTTATTATTTTTTCATTGAAGAAATCCTATCTAAAGTTATAACAGTGTGTTTCCGCATTGCCTTTGAAAATGTGCTTTTTGCAATGGATTTTTAATACACATTAATAGGCATTAATTTTGGCACTAGTTTGATTTTTTTTCCCATGTGGATTCTGAATTGACTCAATAGCATTCATTTTATAGGCTGTATTTGTCTACTCTCTTGAAATCCAAGTTGAAAATGTAATGGAGTGTATTTGTCATTAATCAAGGTTTCATTTGTGCTTCGTTCCTTTTGGACTCTTTATTTTCCATCCATTTGACTATTCCTGTTCTAATACCCCGTTACCTTAATTCTTAAACCATGACACATTAATTCTTGATATAGATTAAGAAAAATCACCTCATCTTGATTTATTCTTAGTCGTTTGCATTTCTACATACATTTTAAAATATTCTTGTCAATTTGTATACAATCACATACACTTGTGTATGTGGACTTTCACAAGATTTTTTATAGGAATTGCATTGATCTATAGATCAATTTGATTAGAAGTCATATTTTTAGAGAAAGGGAAAGAGATGTGTATATTATATATAATACACATATTATATATATATAATACATATATAATAGACAATATGTATATTATATATAATAAATATATAACAGATAATACATATATAATACATATATAATAGACAATACATATATATAATAGATAATACATATATTATATATATAATACACACACACATACACACAGATTATTTAAGTAGTTGGCTCACTGAATTTTGGAGACTGATAAATTCAAAATCTGCAGGCCAGGCCAGCAGGCTGGATGCCTGCGCAAGGAAGAGTAGATGTCACTGCTGGAGTCCTAAGGTCCTCTTCCTAGGAGAGGGCTGTACTTTCTTAAGCCTTCAGCTCATGGCATGAATCTCACCCACGTTATGGAGGGTACTATACTTTGCTCATATTCTACCTACATGTTAATTGCATCTAAAATACCTGCGCAGCAACATGTAGACCTGTTTCACCAAATATCTGTGTACCGTGGGCTAAACACGTTTACACATAAATTAACAGTCCTGTATAATATGGTTTGGCTGTGGGTCTCCACCTAAATCTAACCTTGAATTGTAATAATTTCCATGTGTCATGGGAGGGACCCAGTGGGAGGTAACTGAATCATGGGGGCGGGTCTTTCCCTTGTTGTTCTCTGTTAGTGAATAAGCCTCACGAGATCTGATGATTTTATAAATTATCAGATTTATAAAAGCTGTCTCTTGCCTGCCACCATGCAAGATGTGACTTCGCTCCTCCTTTGCCTTCTACCATGATTGTCAGGCTTCCCCAGCCATGTGGAACTGTGAGTCTATTAAATCTCTTTCCTTTATAAATTGAATTACCCAGTCTCAGGTATGTCTTTATTAGCAGTGTGAGAACAGACTAATACACAGTATATGGTTATATATAGTTTTATATGGATACAGTTGTATAACTGTTTAACCTTATAATTACATACAGCTGTATAATTGTATTTCACACACACCTATCTGTAAAACTATATACATTTTTTAAAACAAGATTTTTATTTTGCTTTACCATCTTCATTAGTTCTAATAACCTATCAGTCAACTTGTTTTTTATATGAACAACCATGTTATCTATAAGTTTGATTTATTACTTTTTAATCTTTTCATTACACAGATACAGTTGACTTATTCCTGACCTCTAACAAATAAGATTTCAATTTGACCACTAATTTATGACCTTTGTGATAGATTTTTTGTGATAACCTATTTTAGTTTAAGGGATTTTTCTTCTATAGTTTATATGTTATTTTAAATAATTATTCCAAGTTATATTAAATGCTTTTCAGCACCTACTGATGTAATCTCTATTATAACTTGAATTAGTGAATTCGTTCTAATAATATACAATCTTGCATTCTTAATAAGAAACTAATTAGTTTTAATATATTACCAATTTATTATACGTTGCTGGATTCATCTTACTAACTTAGGTTTCAGATATTTACATTTATATTCATGAGTAGATGGAGCCTACGTTTGAAATCTCATACTGTTTTTTAAGTTTTTCCATTAAGCATTTAAGTAAAATAAAAATTATTGAGAAGCATTTTCTCTTTTTCTATTCTCTTGAAGTATATGGATTTGGAAGCACAATTAACCCTTAAACAATGTGAAGTTTAGGGGAGCTCTGACCTCTTCTACAGTTGAAAATCCTTGTGTAGGCTCTGAATCCCTAAACACTTAATGACTAATAGCCAACTGTTGACTGGAAGCCTTACCAATAACATAAACAGTTAACACGTATGTTGTATGTTATGTGTATTATATACTGTATTCTGTCAATAAAGTAAGCTAGAGGAAAGAAAATGTCATTAAGAAAACATAAGCGAAATAAAATATATATGTTTCCTTTTTATTAAGTAGAAGTGGATTATTTTGAAGGTCTTCATCCTCATTGTCCTCATGTTGAGTAGACTGAGAAAGAGGAAGAGGAAGGATTGGTCTTTCTGTCTCAGGGGTGCCAAAGGCAGAAGAAAATCTGCACATAAGTGGATTTACACAGTTCAGACCTGTGTTGTTCAAGGGTCAAATGTATTTGCTTACAGAAAATCTGGAAGAATTTGCCTGTACACCTGCTGCATGTTGTTTTGCATGTGTGAGGTTGGAGAAGCAGAATAAATTTAATTTGTGGCTGTAGCAGTATTCAGGCTTCTCACTTCTGTTTTCCCCTAACTTCTTATATTGAACAATTTAGAACTTAAGTGTGAGTTGGATAAGCAGTAAAATGCATAATTGCCTTCACCTCAATTCTTCAATAGTAGGCATTTAAAAATATATTTCCATTGTGTATGTGCTTTCTGAACCATTTGAAAATAAATTGTAGACCTTGTGACATTACGTTCCTAAAACTTCCGCAAGTATCCACTAAAAATGCCATTTTCCTATATAACCACAATAACATTATCAACACTAAATGTTTAACCTTGATTTAGCAATACACAGCTCATATTTTTTCAAAATTGAAAATATCTTTAAAAGTTATATTTTTCAATCATGGATCACACATGACAGTTTGTTATCAAGTTTCTTCAATTTTTGTCCTGGAACACAAACCTACATTTTAAAAAATGTTTCATGACATTGATATTTTTGAGGTGCCTAGACTAGTATAGACTGCTACACAATTTGGGTCTTTTATAACTGTTTTCTCATGAAAAAAATGTTAAAGATATTATTTTTGTGAAAATATTCTTCATATGTAGTATTGAGAGCCTCTCCATTCATAGCATCTGGAGGGTGTTAATGTCACTTTGTCCCAGTAAAATGATGTTATGTTGATCACTGTGCTAATGTGTTGTCCATCAGACATTTACATTGCAAAGTTCCTTTGTAATTATCAGGCTGGTACTTTGTAATTATAAGATGATACTTTGAGATCCTGTTCCTTCAACTGATGGTTTTAACACTTATTAACAATCCCTTTCTTTATCAATTACTCCATTAACAGTTGTAAAAGGGTTGGTACAATACTCCTATTCTGTTTTTTTCTTTTTTACATGGAGTTAGTTGAAATTTTTCTTTGTAACACATTCTTTCCTACCTCTTCCCCTCTCTCGACTTTTTATGAGTCAGTGTGAACTCAGGCATTTAGAAAGAAATAAACCATTGTTATCAATATTCTTTCTGATATTCCAATATACTCAAATTTGGCCACTGTGAGACTCTCCAACCTAGTTCCTGTTTTCTTTTGAAACTACACCATCTATATATTTGTACTTTAATTCTTTCTGCCAAAACAAGATGTTGAGACTCACAGACTTTCACTGCCCCCTATGTAGATGCAGACATTTTAACAAGAAGCCATGTGTCCTTTTAGTGAGGAATGGTATTTAAAAAATCAAGATCTGGACACTATCTGGGATCTTTGAGTCCAGATTTTTCAGTGCACCAAGATTAGAAACATGTTTTATTTTAAGCTATTATAAGTTCATATTGATACCTCAAATTCCAACCTAATGCCACAGTGCTCTCTTTTTCTTTTTAAAATTTCATATTGATACCTTTCTACTCCCATAGTTACAACCTTAATTCCCATCAACATCAACGTATTTTCTCATTTACTCTGTCCTACCTTAGTTTCAGAGATTCAAAAAATAATTGTAGAATTTCCACAAAATACTTTTTTAAAAGAAAACTCATTAGATGAAGTTAAATACTCCTTGCAGTCCTTTATATCTTATAATACATCATGAAAATATGTATTCCAAATTTATTTGACTTTGTTAATTTTTTCGTGAAAGTAAATGATCAATTTTTTTATCTCTACTGATCTATTTTTATTCAATTTTAGATTTTCTTTAAAAATATTTTTGTTCTTTCTTTATTGATTATATAAAGCATCATACAATCCAGGATCAACTATACATACACATAGTTTGGCATATTTATATAATAGATTATATATTATATTTATGTTCTAAGATAATGAATCAGTCTAAATGTCCATCAGTGTATGAATGAATAAAGAAAAAGTGGTATATATATAGAATGGAATACTATTTAGCCTTAGAGAAGAAGGAAAACATTTCTTTTGCAACAATATGGATGAACCTGTAAGACATGATAGTAAGAGAAATAATCCAGGCACAGAAAAACAAATACCCCACGATTTCACTTCTGTGTGGAATCTAAAAAGTTGAACTCATAGAGTAGAAAGTAGAGTGGTGGTTACTAAGAGCTGAGAGATGGAGAGAGGAGTGGGGAGATACTGGTCAAAGGATACACAATTTCAATTACACAGGAGGAGTAAGTTCAAGAGATCTAGTGTATAATATACCATGGCCACTATAGTTAATAACAATGTATTGTATTCTTGAAATTTGCTTTAAAAAGTAGATAGTATAATCAGTATTATGGCCACAATTTTTTATAAATACGTGAGGTAATGCAGATGTTAATTAATTCAATTTAACCATTTCATAATGTGTATATATTTCAAAGCATCATATTGTACAGGCTATATGTAGTTGATATTTGTCAACTCAAATAGAATAATTAATCCATGCACATTAATTTAAAAAGAAAAATACACTGTAAACATAAATCACTTGATCAATCCTGAACAGCATTGTTGAGTTCATCATATTCTATTCATAACTATGTATAATGTGCCACAGGTCCATTAAAGTCACCCCTTGTATTCTGTTTTATTTTATTCAGTTTATTTTCCTTTTTGTCTCTTTTTTCTCTGAATTCCACTAGCATTCTATTTCTCCATAAATACCCACACTCACGTATTTATCACATATACTTGTATATAAATGTATTCTATAACATATGTAGCGTTAAGTTGAAGAAGAAATACGGTTTTACATTTACATAAATGTTAATGTTTTACAGGAAAACCTTGTTTTTTTATTTTAATTTATGGAAGTGTAACTTAAGGATAAATTTCAAGGAATGAAAATGATATTCATTCCATTTCTTTATATGATCTCAATTAATTTTATCATTTTCTTTTTACTAATTTTAACTATATTTTTTATTCTTTAAGTTTTATATGTGGTGTTCCATTTCTTTAAAATCTATTAAGTTTCTTTACTATAACCTGTGTTACTTTAAAAAGTGTTTGTTATTATTCATTTTATTACGAATTATTTTAGTTCTTTATGTTCTGTGTTTGCAGCTCATGTTTTTTTTTCTCAAAGTAGTTGACTTGTGGCATTTCACATTTTTTATCACTGATCTTAAAACTCATTTATTTCATCAACTCTTTGTGTTTTTCTTTGTATATGAGCTTTTATTTTCAATTACTGAATTTAGTTTTAATAAATAGATACTGAATTTAGTTTCAATAAATTCAGTATTTTTATTTAACTAATTTTATACTTCATATCATTCTTTATTTTGTCATCACTTTTTTATTTAGTTGGTTTTCATGCCTTAAGTTTTGAATTATCTTACATTTATTGTTTTCTTTTAGTTCACTTCTTTTCATAATACCAGAAAGAAGGGATTTTCTGCAGAATGAACAAAGAAAGATATAGACATTTATCTTCTGGCCGAACATTTTCTCTTATTTTTTCACCAACGGATTACTGAAACTACATAGGAGTGAATTTTTCAGAATTTTGCCTCAGAGGGCTTTCTGATTCAAGTGTTAATTCTTCCCATAGCAATTAGCAAGAATTATCTTTGATGTTAGAAGAGTGTTACTTGTTGAGGATGATTTAAGTGTTTCAAAATGTCTGTCAGTTGTTTATTGGGAAAGAAATATGAACGATATTTCATGGTACTGAGGAAGATGGCACAGAGGGACCACCTAGGGAATGCTCCTGACATAAATCTTGTTGGAATCAACCAACATTAACCTCTTAATACAAACTCAGGAGGAGTGGCATGGATTAATTTTTCAAAGCAGATTTCTGGCTCTTTTATTAATCAGTTAACCATCCCTCTTCCTGTAGTGACTCTGTAGAAGTAACATCTTAGAATTCTTTTTTCTGACCTTAACTTCTTTATTATTATTATTATTATTACACTTTAAGTTCTAGGGTACATGTGCACAACATGCAGGTTTGTTGCATATGTATACATGTGCCATGTTGGTGTGCTGCACTCATTAACTCATCATTTACATTAGGTATATCTCCTAATGCTATCCCTCCCCCCTACCTTCTCCCCACAATAGGACCCAGTGTGTGATGTTCCCCTTCCTGTGTCCAAGTGATCTCATTGTTCAATTCCCACCTATGAGTGAGAACATGCGGTATTTGGTTTTCTGTTCTTGCTATAGTTTGCTGAGAATGATGGTTTCCAGCTGCATCCATGTCCCTACAAAGGACACAAACTCATCCTTTTTTATGGCTGCATAGTATTCCATGGTGTATATGTGCCACATTTTCTTAATCCAGTCTGTCACTGATGGACATTTGGGTTGATTCCAAGTCTTTGCTATTGTGAATAGTGCTGCAAAGAACATATGTGTGTATGTGTCTTTATAGCAGCATAATTTATAGTCCTTTGGGTATATCCCCAGTAATGGGATGGCTGGGTCATATGGTATTTCTAGTTCTAGATCCTTGAGGAATTGCCACACTGTTTTCCACAATGGTTGAACTAGTTTACATTCCCACCAACAGTGTAAAAGTGCTCCTATTTCTCCATATCCTCTCCAGCACCTGTTGTTTCCTGATTTTTTAATGATTGCCATTCTAACTGGTGTGAGATGGTATCTCATTGTGGTTTTGATTTGCATTTCTCTGATGGCAAGTGATGATGAGCATTTTTTCCTGTGTCTGTTGGTTGTATGAATGTCTTCTTTTGAGAATTGTCTGTTCATATCCTTTACCCACTTTTTGATGGGGTTGTTTGTTTTTTTCTTGTAAATTTGATTGAGTTCTTTATAGGTTCTGGATATTAGCCGTTTGTCAGAGGAGTAGATTCCGAAAATTGTCTCCCATTCTGTAGGTTGCCTGTTCACTCTGATGGTAGTTTCTTTTGCTGTGCAGAAGCTCTTTAGTTTAATTAGATCCCATTTGTCAATTTTGGCTTTCATTGCCATTGCTTTTGGTGTTTTAGACATGAAGTCCTTGCCCATGCCTGTGTCCTGAATGGTATTACCTAGGTTTTCTTCTAGGGTTTTTTCGGTTTTAGGCCTAACATTTAAGTTTCTAATCCATCTTGAATTAATTTTCGTATAAGGAGGAAGGAAAGGATCCTGTTTCAGCTTTCTACTTATGGCTAGCCAATTTCCCAGCACCATTTATTAAATAGGGAATCCTTTCCCCATTTCTTGTTTTTCTCAGGTTTGTCAAAGATCAGATGGCTGTAAATGTGTGGTATTATTTCTGAGGGCTCTGTTCTGTTCCATTGGTCTATATCTCTGTTTTGGTACCAGTACCATGCTGTTTTGGTTACTGTAGCCTTGTAGTATAGTTAGAAGTCAGGTAGCATGATGCCTCCAGGTTTGTTCTTTAGACTTAGGATTGTCTTGGCAATGCGGGCTCTTTTTTGGTTCCATATGAACTTTAAAGCAGTTTTTTCCAATTCTGTGAAGAAACTCATTGGTAGCTTGATGGGGATGGCATTGAATCTATAAATAACCTTGGGCAGTATGGCCATTTTCACAATATTGATTCTTCCTATCCATGAGCATGGTATGTTCTTCCATTTGTTTGTGTCCTCTTTTATTTCACTGAGCAGTGGTTTGTAGTTCTCCTTGAAGAGGTCCTTTACATCCCTTGTAAGTTGGATTCCTAGGTATTTTATTCTCTTTAAAGCTATTGTGAATGGGAGTTCATTCATAGATGGATTCACAGCCGAATTCTACCAGAGGTACAAGGAGGAGCTGGTACCATTCTGAAACTATTTCAATCAATAGAAAAAGAGGGAATCCTCCCTAACTCATTTTACGAGGCCAACATCATCCTGATACCAAAGCCTGACAGAGATACAACAAAAAAAGAGAATTTTAGTCCAATATCCCTGATGAACATTGATGCAAAAATCCTCAATAAAATACTGGCAAACTGAATCCAGCAGCACATCAAAAAGCTTATCCACCATGATCAAGTGGGCTTCATCCTTGGGATGCAAGGCTGTTTCAACATATGCAAATCAATAAACGTAATCCAGCATATAAACAGAATCAAAGACAAAAACCACATGATTATCTCAATAGATGCAGAAAAGGCCTTTGACAAAATTCAACAGCCCTTCATGCTAAAAATTCTCAATAAATTCGGTATTGATGGAATGTATCTCAAAATAATAAGAGCTATTTATGACAAACCCACAGCCAATATCTTGCTGAATGGGCAAAAACTGGAAGCATTCCCTTTGAAAACTGGCACAAGACAGGGATGCCCTCTCTCACCACTCCTATTCAACATAGTGTTGGAAGTTCTGGCTAGGGCAATCAGGCAAGAAAAAGAAATAAAGGGAATTCAATTAGGAAAAGAGGAAGTCAAATTTTGTCCCTGTTTGCAGATGACATGATTGTATATTTAGAAAACCCCATTGTCTCAGCCCAAAATCTCCTTAAGCTGATAAGCAACTTCAGCAAAGTCTCAGGATACAAAATCAATGTGCAAAAATCTGACCTGAACTTCTTAAAGGTTGAGGAGATACTGACAAGAATAAAAATTAGCCAAAACAGGATGGTTGTTTTAATTTATCCATTTCTCTATTGCAAAACAAATTGTCCTAGGAGGATAGATCTAACAGTGTAGAATAGGACTTCTTTATTTTGGATTATGAGCCATAATCTGTCCATTTGCCCATCCTCCTAGTCTTTACTCCAAAGTTTTCATGACATCGCTAAGGTAGACTGCTACAATCATTCACTGAAACCTACAGTTTAAAAGTTTGACACCAAATTGGACAGAATGCAACTTCTGGGAAACTGGGATTCAGATATCCACCAGATTGCACATTTTCCCGATTACATTCCAATTTGGATTCCCAACCCCTATGTGTTCTGAAATTTTTATGTAGTCCCAAAATAATTTTATTTCTTTTTCCTTGTCAGGGGACATGCGCAGTGATTTAAAGACATTTTTGCTTTAACCATTCATGTAGCTTCAGAAGGAGATCTCTGCCTTAATGTTATCCTGTTGAGGTATTGGCAAGAAATTGCCCTCTCTTCATCCGTTTCTTTACTTTCAAATGAGTAACTTGTTACAGGTTTTGAGAATTGTCCCTTCATTATCTTAGAGTTATTTTATCTTCAATGTGGGTGTCCAGGCTTATAACGTTCACACTCACCAATAACTAGGGATAATTAAGTACCCTCTTGTTGATTTTTTTCTAGACAGACTTGACCTAACATGTAAGATCAATCCATTCTATGGAAGGTAGGTGCTGTTGTGGGTGCCAAACTGACCAATCAGGCAGCGAGATAAAAAGAGGGAGTCTACAGGACAGGTAGGCAACCTGGGACATGCCCATGGCAAGCATTCCTCTCATGTAACTCGGCCAGTCCTTTTTTTCCAATTATTCATGTCAAGGTGTTTCCTTTTTTTTTCTTTCCCCCTCAGGTGTTTTAATTTCACTAAGCATTCAAGGGACTTGAAATTTGAAATGTTTATCTCCATTTCCTGATTGTATGCCTGTTACCTTACTGACTGCCAGAGAACCAACTGACAAATAATAAACATTGGCAGAGATAAATAGGGATTGGCCACGTTAGGCTCCACCATCCCAGAGGGGACTGCTGTGGTGTTATCTAACTCACAAATATGTAATTATATTCTTTCTATTTGGTCTCTTTGCTTGGCAAACTGGATGTGATGATTAACATTTATCTGTCCCTTGCCAAAAAGTACAATGACATGTTTGGATTCATGATCTCAACTGTGTAGTCATTTACAATGTATTTCTGTATGCCATATCATAGAGCAAATCGCTTCTAGGAACTTGAATGCCAGGAATGAAGAAGGCATACTGAATTCTATTCACAGCTACTCAGTAATGAAGGATCATATCTCTGGGAGGTGTTTTTTTAGAAAGAGAAATATAGTTTTTAAATTATTCTTTTCTTATTTCAAATTTAATGCATGTTTGCTAACATATAACTTTGAAAAAAGAAAATTAAAATGACCACACTTTCAGTACTAAATATTATCTATTTTAATGTTCTGCCAGAATTTTTTTCTCCCTTAACCCATTACTTTTCTCTCCATCACATCTGCATTACCTCAAACATATTCAGATGCATGTAAGAAATCACATGTATGTGACTTATTAACAATCATGTCAAATTTAGTAATAGAATGGGTCAGGAATAGCAAGACCATTCTGAACAAGAATAAAATTGGAAGACCAACTTTACTAGATTTTGAAAAATACTATAGAACAGCAATAACTAAGACCATTGGTATGAGGAAGGATAAGTAGACCAACTGGGAGTCCAGAGACAGACCCCGGCTTACATGGTGGTTTGATTTACAAGAAATAACACCATGTAACTAATGAGGAAACAATATTCTATTCAAGAAACTGTGCTGAAACTATCATATATACATACTGGATAACCTCAAAGCACACAACAATGATTCTATATATTCTACATATTGAATCACATAGCAATTATATTGGCCTATTAATTTGGTACAAATCTTGATTTGGTAAGAATTCTTCAGGCTATGTACTTAATTTTTTTGCATTTTATAGAAGTTATGCCTCAGTGAAAGGTAAACATAAATTTATATAAACAGAATAACATCACAAATGACTAACTGAGAAATATTTGCAATATATATGACTTGAATATGTACATCTATATCTCAATTAGATTATATCAGTTACGTAACAATTAAAATGATAATGTTTTCAACAATTATGAAAAACAGCCATAAAATTGTCCAAGAAGTATTCTTACAAGAGGCTTACAAGCGTAGTCTCATTAGAAACTAAGAGTACGCAAATTCAAATGAGATACTTTCTCTCATCAAATTGTCAGAAACTTAAGAAACTAATACTCAATTCACTAATGGCTGTCAATGGAGGACTGAATCACTTAGACACACTATGATTTAGAATGACATTTTGTATAAGATTTCTGGAAGAATATTTGGCTAGGAATTAAAATAATTAGATATTTATACATCATTTGCATAAAAATTTCAGTTTAAGAAATCAATCTGAAGCTTATAAATAAGAATATAAACCAAATTTTAATATCAAAAGTTTTTATCATAATGACAATTCAATTAAAATGACAAAAATCATAAAAACATTATAGTATGTATATGTAATAAAATCTTTTGAAACCACATAATATGTGAAGTAAGAATTAGAAATACTGTGTATATGCAGCTGCTACTCAATTTATTTCTATACATTTGATTTATACTGACTTCTGTTCAAACTTATATTCCTTTTACAAGACTAGTTTTAGAGTCATTTGATAAAAAGGAGAGCTGAATATATTTTTGGATGCATTACGGTAGAGTTGAGTATACTTAGACCCTTCTCCCCCAAAAATACTGAAGTTCAGTTTGATTTATAATACAGCAGGATTTTGATCCTGGTCATTCCATAATAAGATATTAACTAATGATAGGACCAAAGAATAAAGTGAACATTCCAGGCATTGGAGCACTCGTTAAGACAGCACTACATACAGATTTGGAATATTTCGAGAGGAATGGTTCTTAGACAACAATATCTAGTCCAACTGCTACAAGACAGTTAAGCAGAAGAAGTCCATAAACCTTAATGACACAGTCCAAAGATGCAAAGCAAATTTGTAATTGTAAGTGGTTCCTAAAATTTGGTTTCTTGACCTCAGCACATGCAAAGAATGTGCTTATGATTCCTGAAATGTGCACTGTTTTTAAATTAATATTGTACTTGCTATTAAGATTTGAACTGATTCAGAATAAATCGAAAATAGGCACCTATAAGTGATAAAAATCCAGTTATTCTGTCAGTTAAGAAGAGTCAGTGAGTCTTTTACATGCTCTGGCAAAATGTTCAGTACTTGTGAATCAAGTTTTCCACAAATTGTGTAATCTCTGGACAAATCACTTACTCATTCTGCTTTTCTTTTTTCTTTCATAAAACTGGTGGCTATTTATGGAATCTAACACAAACCCCTATGTAAGGATTCCGTAAAATAAAACCAGTAAAGCACATACAGTAATAATTATACATACAGTTATTAACTACTTAAAGTTTATTATGGTTTCCTTTTACACTGTGTTGCTTTTTGGTATACTTTATCACTTCATATAACCTCTTTCTTATATCTTGAATAGATTTCCAGTAATGAATGCATTTTATTCCTTAGCTGCTGTTTCAATCATACTAGGAAAGACACTAGAAAACATCAGATGGCACCTTTTTACAAACTTCAGACTAAGTAAACTAGATGTGTATGAGTCATTTGTGAAGAGGGCTACAGTTCTGATTCTGTAGGTGCGGAGAGGGGTCCAGGTTTGTTTGTTTCTATCAGGTTTTCATATCATATTGACACTGTCAGATATCCAGCTATACTTAAGAGTATTGATGCTGCAGGTGAAATGTTTAACTTTAGAAACATACAGATTAGCAGTCTGTGGATTTATGTGATTTGAGGACCATATTTTCCACTTCTTTCCCTATTCAGTAAATAATGTATGATCATTTCTTTGGCCTAATTATAATCTTCCTTTTATTATTTGCCTATTTTTAATGACTTTGTTTCCAAGAGGGTTTATGGTAATATATGCGTCCCTATAGGATGGAATAAGGTTAAAGTGAGTATGTGAACAAACTCTGGAAAGAAAAATGAAGGTTTAAATAAAGAGGAAAAAATCATGGTAAGTTGAGTATCCAGAACTACTTTCAGATAGCTATACGTTGCTTCTTAGAAGCCAACAAAAGAAGGGGTTAGACACTGGAGCCTACTTGAGGGTGGAGGGTGGGAGGAGAAAGAGGAACAAAAAAAGCTACTTATTACCAATGGGATACACTCACTACCTGGGTGATAAAATAATCTGTACACCAAACCTCTTCAACAAACCATTTACCCGTGTAACAAACCTACACATGCATCCCCTGAACCTAAAATAAAAGTTGGAAAGAAAGAAAAGCAGCAGCAGCCAACAAAGACTGACAGAGTTATTCAGCTACCTAATTCATTGCAATGTCATGAACCACCATAAGAGGTGACTTGGTCGGGAGAAGCACAACTATTTCAGTCACTTAAACCAAAGAGAAAGTACTCTCATGTCAAGAAGGAATTTAGTGACTCGTAAGCAACATTATCAATAACTCTTTATCCTTACATGAAAAAAAGTACTAGGTGTGTCAGAATTTTTCTTGTAAGTTTCCTCTTTGCGTGCTGATGGAAAAATATCAAAGTTGCTCAGTAAATGTCAAAATAATGTAGTCCAGGTGCAAAATTCCCAGGTGAAGTGTCTTGATGTAAGCATGTTGTGTTTGTTCACTCTCCTGCATACCCAACACTCTGAAATTTCAGCAGCTTAGAGCATCAGACTTTATTTTTTAAAATTCTTATTACATGTCAGAAGCTGGTTAGCCCTCCTTGGCTCTTCCTAGTTCTTTTCAATATGTCTTTTCATTCCGGAAGCCAAGTAGAAAAAGAGTAGAAAACGGCGACTTGGTTTCTGATGTGCCTTCCATGGGAGAGAAGAGGCACAAGAGGCTGCATGGAAGCAACTGCGTTCCAAGCTGCTGGATGAACGCACTGAAAGGAAGTCCGCAAGTCATCCTTGAGTAAAAGCACATCACTTGGCCAAAGCACCATAATCATTGTTGGTCATGCATACTTCCACTGGGCTCAGAGTTTGGAGGTGAAGGTAAATGTCTGTGACTAATACAAATTACCATAAGTGATCTCTGTCATACTTAAAATACTGAAAAAAAAAGATTGCAAATCTTCTCAACCACTCTGAGCTGTTAATATTTGACAGCAAAATTTGAAGATGTATTTTCTGACAAGTATTTGGAGTGTAGAGAGTCTCATGTGATGTGTAAGTGAATGACACGTGTGCTAAAAAGTGGTTGGAACATCACGGCTATGAGACTTTGGAAAATATATTCAATGTTTCTAAAAATCTTCCGTTAAGTGGATATTATAGGAAGGACTTTATTTTAAAAGAATTAAATAAAAAAATGTGAATAAAGGAAAAAATATTGAAATACCTGGAATAGAGCACATATTTATTATTGTTGATATTATTGTTACTACTTGTTTTTATAACATTGTCACCTGAAGACAGGATTGATGTCACCTTATTAAATCAAGAAGTAAGCTGGTGGAATATAAACTAGTACAATCACTATGGAAAACAGTGTGGAGATTCCTTAAAGAACTACCATTTGATCCAGCAATCCCACTATTGGGTATCTACCCAGAGCAAAAGAAGTCATGATATGAAAAAGATACTTGCACACATATGTTTATAGCAGCACAATAATCATATATATATATGTGTGTATATATATACATATATATATATAATAGTAGGAATGCCTTAGTGTCCATAATCATGTGAACCAATTATTTATAAGACATATATACTGATATGGTTTGAATCTGTGTCCCCACCCAAATCTCATGTCGAATTGTAATCCCCAGTGTTGGAGGTTGGGTCTGTTGGGAAGTGATTGGATTATGAGGGTGGATTCATATATATATATATATATATGAATACTACTCAGCCATAAAACAAAACAAATTAATGGCATTTGTGGCAACCTGGATGAGATTGGAGACTATTGTTCTAAGTGAAGTAACTCAGGAATGGAAAACCAAACATTGTGTATTCTCACTCACAAGTGAGAGCTAAGGTATGGGAATGCAAAGGCATAAGAATGACACAATGGACTCTGGGGTTTCAGGGAGAAAGGGTGGAAAAGGGGTGAGGGATAAAATACTACAGATTGGGTGCAGTGTATGTGTATAATGTTCAGGTGATGGGTGCACCAAAATCTCACAAATCACCACTAAAAATGTTACTCATGTAACCAAACACCACCTGTGCCCCAATAACCTATGGAAATAATTAAATAAATAAAGGAACAAGAACATGTGTAGATAAACCCAGATCACAAAATATTCCTTTGATAAAAAGTGATCCATATTACAAATAAAGTAAATAAAATGCACATTAATATTAGCCAATAAACAACCATCAGTTATACAATGTATTGAAAGAAACAAAATAATGTTAAAAGTTTGGCTTTAATCCTATTCCCAGGATTAAATCTAGAAAGGAATGTTTAAGGGAAAATGAAAACATCAAAATGAATTTTGAGTGACAGATAAAGGTCATGAATAAGAAGTCATGTGATATTCTTCAATACTAATATAAATTTCCAACTGAAGTCAATTATGCTTATGCTGATCTAAAAAATTAACTAGATATCAGTAAAAATATGATAGCATTGAAAATACAATTACACAAACCAATTCTAAGTTCTTATGATCTATGGAGGCTTTCATATATTCATGCATAATGGGCTATGCTTTGATCTACAAAATATGTAAAGCATTACACTGCATTATAGGACTTAACCATGGAGAATAATACCATGAAAACCATTTTTATCCTGTAGCATAAGGTTAACTTTATGTGCCTCTTTACATTTGACCCCAGAGCACAGACTATAATAAAATAGTGCTGAATAATGAAATCGTACTAAATAGTACTGAAATCACCCTGTAAGCTACTAATGATACCCAGAGCTAACTATACATCTCTATAGTAATAAATGCTTGTGATTTTTAAAGAATCTTTGCTTTTAAATATCTTCAGTGATAAAAGTTAGAATTTTATTTGTCTGCATGTCACAGAAAACAAGCTCAGTTTTGCTGAAACTAATAGGGGTTTGTTTTTCTTATGTAAGTGAAGATTCAGATAGTCTGGAAATGGCGTGGAGCACCAACAATGCCATCAGGAATTAATGGTTTTAGTGGAAAGGTATATTAGTCAATGTTCTCTGGAGAAACAGAACAAGTAGCAGATGATATATGAATCAGTCCATTCCTGCATTGCTATACAGAAATACCCGAGACTGGGTAATTTATAAAGAAAAGAGGTATAATTGGCTCACAGTTCTGCAGGCTGTACAGGAAGCATAGTGGTACCAGTTTCTGCGAACGCCTCAGGGAACTTAGAATCATGCTAGAAGGCAATGCAGGAGCAGACTTTTCAGGTGGCTGGAGTAGGGGGAAGAGAGAGAGAGGAAGTGTCATACACTTTTAAAAGACCAGATCTCATGAGAACTCTATCAAGAGAATGGCACCAAAGAGATGGTGCAAAATCATTCATGAAGGATCCATCCTCATAATCCAATCACTTCCCAACAGACCCGTCTTCCAACACTGGAGGTTACAATTCGACATGAGATTAGGGTGGGAACTCAGACCAAAACCATATCAATATATATGTCTTATGAAGAATTGGTTCACACTCTTACGGAGACTGGCAACTCTGGACGTTCACTGTGGGACAGCAGGCTGAAGACGCAGGACGGCCAAGAGTGCAGATGAAGTTTGAAATCAGACTGTTGAAGAATTATTTTATTACTCAGGGAAAAGTCAACTTTTGTTGTTGTTGTTGTTGTTTGTGGCATAGTTATACATTTGCCATGGTGGTTTGCTGCACCCATCAATCCGCCATCTACATTAGGTATTTCTTCTAATGCTATCCCTTCCCTTGCCTCCCACCCCCTAACAGGCCTCAGTGTGTGATGTTCCCCTCCCTGTGTCCATATGCTCTCATTGTTCAGTTCCCACTTACAGGCAAGAACATGCGGTGTTTGGTTTTCTGTTCCTGTGCTAGTTTGCTGAGAATGATAGTTTCCAGTTTCATCCATATCCCTGCAAAGGACATGAACTCATCTTTTTTATGGCTGCATAGTATTTCATGGTTTATATGTGCCACATTTTCTTTATACAGTCTATTATTGATGGGCATTTGGGTTGGTTCCAAGTCTTTGCTATTGTAAATATTGCTGCAATAAACATACGTGTGCATGTCTCTTTATAGTAGAATGATTTACAATCCTTTGGGTATATACCCGGAAATGGGATTGCGGGGTCAAATGGTATTTCTTGTTGTCCATCCTTGAGGAATCGCCACACTGACCTCCACAATGGTTAAACTAATTAGTGATTAGATGAGGCTCACCCACGTTATGGAGGCAATCTGTATTACTCTACTGATTCAAATGCTAATCTCATCCAACAACATCCTTGCAGAGAAAAACGAGAATAATGTTTGACCAGATGTCTGGACACCCTGTGGCCCAATTCATGTAAATCAATAATAACATTAAATATCACAGAAGGGAAAAAGGCAAAGTTGCATGCCTGCCGGTTTTCAAGTATTCATAGATATCTTGAGACAGAAGAGTATGCTCTGTATTTTTATTTTTGGAGACAAGGTCTCAGTCTGTTGCTCAGGCTAGAGTGCAATGGCATGATCTAGGCTCACTGCAACCTCTGCCTCCTGGTCTCAAGCAATCCTCCCACCTCAGCCTTGCAAGTAGCTGGGATTACAGGCACATGCCATCATGTCCTGCTAATCTTTATCTTTTTTATAAAGATAGGGTTTTGCCACATTGCCCAGGATAGTCTTGAACTCCTGGACTCAAACTATCCACCTGCCTCAGCCTCCCAAAGTGCTGGGATTACAGGCATGACCCACTGCACCCTGCCTGAAATCACTCTTTAAGTCTTATTAGCCAAAACTCTGTCATAAGGCCACACCTAACTGTATGGGAGCTAAGGAAATTGAGTATTTTAGCTGAACTTATTGCAATCTTGAATAAAATATTGGGTGAGTAAATTAGCATGATGTGATCCACTAAATAATTTCCAGGGTGTCGTTAGTCCATAAAGTATACATCAATATATTCTATAAGTCAGATACATTGAAAATAAATATTCCCCTGATTTTTCCAAGTAATGGCTCACAGAGTCACAATTTAAGAGAATGTGATTAAAATTTTAACATAAGGAAGAGAAACGGTCAGATAGGATGCAAATGTATTGAGCCAGACAGACTTTTAATTCCATCTAAATTTGTTTTGTTGTAGGATAACCACCAGCTACTATGTAGGCAGGACAGGGGACACCTGAAAGAGTAATTGCAATGTTGTAATTATCAATGTCTGACAAATGTATGATGTGTGCAATTAATTTCATTTTGACTTATCTTCCTTCACATCATCTAGAATGGGTTATACAATCATCTTTCTGATATACATACAATTGAAAATTCCTATATATATCATATCAATGTAGAAGTGCATCTTCTCATTTTAATTAAAGGTTAGCTACTAAGGATGACTTCCCAGTAGGAAAATTAAACTTCCATTGTCCATATAAAATATTCCACAATATCTCATACTGAATAATTATTTTCCAATTTCATCACTTCAATTCTAGTTATTAAAATTTATTTTTATTTTACACTAATAGAAGAATCCAAAATTTTGAGGTCCTTGCTGAAATGTCACTAAATAATAACCAACATTTGTTATTGAAATATAGCAAATGCGGCAAGGAAGTTTGAAAGTGGGACTCTAAGTGTGCATTTAGTGAAATTTACCGAAAGGATATTCAGGTACTCTTATGCCAAAGATAAATAGTACGGATTGTCTGTTAAACATAGACTGTTTATTGACTATCAAATCTATAAATATTTAAATATATGATATATTTTGACAAATATTAACTTGTTTAAATTTCTACCATGCACAACAACACAGTCAAAAATCTAGTTCCACATGTCACGGGTGCAACTGGCGGGGGCCAGTGTCTGCAGGTTGTAAAGGAATTTACCAAAATAATTGTGGGGAAATAAAGGCAGATGTATTAGAGAAAGTACAAAGATTCCTTGTAAGGGTGCAATGGGAGGCACAAAAGAGAAGGGGCTTTCTGCAAAGAGGCAGCGGCTGCAGGGAAATTTTATAGAGACAGATAGTAGAATGAAAGGGGATTTCCAGAGGCAGGAGAGAGGCGGTAGTAGGGAAGGTGTTTAATGGGTACAGAGTTTGAGTTTTGTAAGATGAAAAAGAGTTCTCGAGATTGCTCACACGACAATATGAATGCAGTCAACACTAGCAAACTATGTTTAAAAATAGTTAAGATGCTACATATCAAGGTATGTGTACTTTAATCACATTAAAAGTTTTAAAAAAGCCAATTGAAATTATGAAATATTCAAACCATAAGAAAAAGTTTAGGAAAAATACCATTCTCTAAATTTTTAAAACTGTGACAGATTTCCATATTTGCATATGTATTTTTGACATTTTAAAAATGAAATATATTAATAACTGAAGCCCATATGTACCATTGTCTAATCTAATTAATATCTTTAATATTCTAAGAAGTAACTGCTCTCATAAATTTGACATTTACGATTTTGGCACAAACTTTACCCATTTACTTTATAAATATGCATTCAGAAATGTAATCGTATTTTTCTTATTGATACACCATATGCAAATATTATTATTCTTTAAATAAATATGTGTGACTTGATTTAGGATTTCAATGTTATATTTTTGAAGTTAATCTACATTGACATAAGTAGTTGAATATTATCCATTTGATGTATTTTATGTGTTATCATGTATTGGTAGACATTTAGATGGTTTCCAAAATTTCACTATAAAAGTATGCCAAAAATTATATCCCTGTTATACCTTCTTATATATAGTACATGATTAAAATTTAATTATGATATACATGTAGATTGTATTACAAGTCAATAGGTTGTTATATTCTTTACTTAATGTTGAAAATTTGCATTATTAATTTGAAATCTCATTAAACATATGCTAATTTCCTGGTTTTTATTCTCAAGAACAGTGATAATGTAAGGTATTATAATTTTGTCATTTTCAAGAGCCCAAAATGGTATTTCAATGCAATTTCAATTATCAATCAGAGAATGACACTTTGTATTTAATTAGCTTTTTGGTTTTTCTCCTGCAAATAGTTTTTAAAAATGTTTTTTCTATTTGTGTTATTATGTTTTTTCTTATGATGTTTAGGAATTCTTAGTGTAGTCTGGCTATTAAGCCTCGCAATTTTCCATATCGTAACACTTTTTCTCCCAGGTCTTGGCTTTCTTTTTTCATTTCTTATGTTGTCTTTGATGTTAAACAAAAACTGAAATATAATGTAATTGAAATAATCAAAGTTTCCTTTATAGTTTGTGGTTCTTGAAGCTTGTTTAGAATATAATTCCATAACTTGAAGTTATTAAATTTACTCTTATATAATCTTTAAACTCTCTGATATATCTTTTTTACATTTATGCTATATTCTGTTTGTGTTTTTTCTGAATATTATGTGAGATAAAGGTCCAATTTTGTTTTATTTTATTTTTATTATGGATAAATCATTATCTGATTATTATTTATTGAACAATATATTATTTCTCAAGTGATATATAACAATGTGTTTTCATATATTAAATTTCTATTTAAGAATGAATTTGATTCTGGATTCTTTTTGCTCAGTTACTTTATTTTTCTATCTCAGCACCACTGATGCAGAGATAGATTACTGGAGTAGCATTTTGTTGGTAATGTTTTATAATAAGTTTTGACAGCAGGCAGGGCAACCCCTCTCACACATACACATATACTTTATGCTGTTCCTCAAAATAGTCCTGCCAATGCTTGGCCCTTTGCTCACCTATGTACATATTATCATTCACTTCTTAAGCTCTATTAAAAATTCTATTGGAAAATTTTGATAATTTTATTAAATATAAATATTAAATTGGATCAATATTTTAAATTTATCAACAAGTTATTCATATGGTATATATTTGTATGCATATATTTGTTTTGTGTATACCCATGATTTTTCCTGAAATCCTTTATCACATCTTCGTAGAGTCATGTCTAGTATTTTAAATATTTACACTGTTAACAATAAGGTATTTTATTGCATTTAATTTTTTGTTTTATATAGTTCTGTATAATTGATACTGCATATTTATTTTATATTCAGAAGATTTACTATTTCCTTGTTTATTCTAATAATATGACTATAGTTTCTTAGGGAGATTCTTGGAAGACATTTAATTAACTTCAAATTAATAATAGGATTATCAAATTAACATTAATAAATATTAATTCAATGTATAATTAAACTAATAGTTTAGTTAACATAAAAATACGTTTTACTTTTAAATCTCAATCCTTGAATATGATCCTTTCCATGTCTTACTACATTAGCTAGGACTTCTAGTTCAATTTCAGATGAAGGCAGTGGTAGTTTTTCCTGGAAGAAAATGATTCACAAATGGTGATAGTTTTTCCTAGAAAAGGATTCATAAAGGTCTATCCTTTTCTCTAACTTTGGATATGCTGGATAATTTGACCACTTGACTTTGATTCAATTTTTCTTGCAATACTAACTCAAGAAATTTATAGGTCAGTAATTGAGCCAAGAGTAAAGATAATCTATTTAATATTACTACGTTCCAACCATGTACATAACCTCATTTTTAAAGCTTTTGTTTATTGAGTAATAATCAATGACTGGTGTTGAAAAGTTGATTCAGTTACCTCCCAATGAATCTTCCCTATCTTGGATTATTCAATTAATAAATTAGGGTTAATAATTTAATGAAAAATATAATTCACTGGCAGGGCTAAGTACCTGTCCTTACTTGCTGGAGGGTGTCAGCACCCAACTACCCAGAATTTACAGGTAATTGAGTTGCTACTTTCAGAAATTAGTGAAGGTACACCATGATCGCTTTAAGCTGAGAAAGACTATTGCTAACCCCATACCTCTGGAAAAATGGAACACTCTTCTAAAGTGGTTTACTGTTTAGCCACCTCAAATAATATTCTTCAGACCAAAATGGTAGAAACTTTGAAATGGGAGGCTCTTGCGTGGGCCCATACTGGAAATCACCTGTTAGTATGACAAGAGACCATACACAGGACTGAACCAACTTGTTATGTAGCTATCAAGCGTGGGCTTTAATGATGGAAAAAATAATAATGTTGAAGACACTCAAAAGAAGGTGAATGTCTAACAGGAAAGAAAAGATAATAAGGGAAAAATATGCACGAACAGCTAAGCCAAAAGGAATTGTTCAGGTGGTTGAAAATGGAAGAAAAAAAAGAAAAACAGAAAAATAGAAGCAATTAGCAACACTTCAGAAAATGATTTGGTGGCACACCATTACTGATTGGAAGAAAATAAATATCCATTATTATTTGGGAAACCACCTCACCGAAGAAAATTCTATTTATCTCAGTTTCGATGAATGTAAATCCATTCTGCTGAAGGAAATTGAGGCACACTGTTAGAGTGGGGTGCTGAATTTTCTCATCTATTAAAGTGGTGGAAGAAAAGATGCAGACAGGAGAGCTAGGATGCCATGTTTGGCCTTCAGAAGGAATCCAAGTTCAAATGCTGCAACTGAAGTTGAGTGAACTGAGGGTAGTGAAAAAACATTTGGGCAAATGCTTGATTGTGGTTTCCAATGAACTGAAAGCAAGAGATTGGTATGTGTGCACCTATGTTCGTGGTAGCATTATTCACAGTGACCAAATGGTGGAAACGAGTCAGATATCCACTGACAGATAAATGGATAAAATGTTGTGACCAGGTGTCGCGGCTCATGACTGTAATCCCAGCCCTGCTTAAAAACAGGAGGGCAGTATCAGATGGCTGCGATATGAAAGGTGGAGTGAGTCTGTGGTAGACGTTATGAGGGTTTTGCTGAGACTAATTAGAAAGCGAGAAGGTTTTTTTTTTTTTTAATGCTTTATAGTTTTATTAACTACAGCTGAATGCATAATTGAAATTAATGGATGTGATAAACAGGCTCAAATGTCAGGTAAATTTATTCTGTACACAACTTCAATTGGTCATTTAAATGGAAACCTTTAGAATTGTCGAAAATAATTCCAATAGTAAATATTAAGCAGTACCAAATTAATGGAGGTCAACAAGAAATTTTGGCTTTATTGAAAAAATAAACAATACAAGTACTCTTATGCACCAATTTGTGGTGGATTCTGGAGACTAAATGTTGACTAACGGCTTGAACAAAGTACTTTCATTGATGACTCTACCAAGGTAGATGTGGCTTTCACTACTCAAGAAATTCGATAGCTCAAAAATGACTTGGATACTTTGAGATACTTGGCCACTAAACCCCACCAACAAGAAATAAGCACAATGCCTTATGAAACTATTTGCATTTTGAAGGACATATATACTTCACCTGGGTATTTCCTTATCAATTATACAGCAATTGACCAAAAAAAAATATAAATTTAAATAAGATCAAAAATAAAAATTATTACAGAAGGCTGGCTGCAGCTCAAGCACTGCTATTAAAAACATATAATTTTCATAATGACAGACAATGTGAAATATGTTTTGCTATCCTTATTTGGCATTTGCATGTCTTTTGGCTCATTTATTAATTGGGTTGCTTGTTTTCTTATTGCTGAATTTTGAGATTTATTTATATATTCCTTATTTAACTCTTTTATCAGATAAATAGTTTACAAATATTTTCTTTCACCAATGGATTTCTATTTTCAAACTCCTACTACTTTTTTGAAGAGCAGAATGTTTTATTTTGATAAAGCCCAATTTATCAACTTGATTTTTATGGTTCATAATTTTGGTTTCCTTCATAAAAATTAATTGCCAAGCCCAAGGCCAGACAGATTTTTCTCACATACTTCCAAAAAGTTTTATATTTTTGCCTCTCACATTCAGGTATCTGATTAATTTTAATTTAATTTTTGAATCGGTTCTGAAATACATATTTAGGTTATTAATTATAAATGAAAGTTCAATTTTTTTCAGTATCATTTGTTAAAAAGTCCTTTTTTTGGAATCAATTGCCTTTGTCAATTTGTCAATAACAGCTGAATATATTTTTGGAGGTCTATTTCTGGAATTTCTATTCTGTTCCATTTACCTATATGTGCCTATTATTTTGTCAATATCATTCTGTCTTGATTACTGTAGCTTGATATTAATTCTTGAAACTGAACATTGTGAGCCTGTCAATTGTTTAAAGATATATTTTTTCAATTCTATTTCATTTGCCTTTTGAACACATTTTAGTATCAGCTCATCAACATGTACAAAAATACTTGAGATTTTTTACTGGGATGGTGATATCTCTAGATCAAATTGGGTAGAGTAGACCTCTTAACAATATCGGGTCTTCCAATCCATGAAGGTGGCACACCTCTCCATTTATTTAGGTATTCATTTATTTCTTTCATCAGTATTTTGTAGTTTTCAGTGTAGAGATCGGGACATATCTTTGTTAGACTTAAACTTCTCTCTCCCATGATGATGTGCACATATGTACATTTAAATTTCAAAATTTGATTGTTCATATTGGCATATAAAAGCATTATTGACTGTGTATATTGATATTTTATTGATGACCTTGTTAAATTCACTTATTTGTTCTAGAAGTTTTTACTGGATTTTTGAGTACTTTCTATATAAACATACCAAAGATTTCTGTGTTCTTTCTTGCAATCTGCATTCATTTTAGTTATTTTCTTGCCTTATTATCTTGTCTAGATATCTTGTCTATCTTTTCTTGCCCTATTATCTTGTCTTTTCCATCAAGATACTGTATAGAAATGGTGAGATGGAGCATCTGATCTCCAATCATAGGAAGATAACATTTAGCCTATTACCAGTAGGTTAATACCATCTGTAGATTTTTTGTAGGCATAATATATTAAGTTAGGCCGGGCGCGGTGGCTCAAGCCTGTAATCCCAGCACTTTGGGAGGCCGAGACGGGCGGATCACGAGGTCAGGAGATCGAGACCATCCTGGCTAACACTGTGAAACCCCGTCTCTACTAAAAAAAAATACAAAAAATTAGCCGGGCGAGATGGCGGGCGCCTGTAGTCCCAGCTACTAGGGAGGCTGAGGGGAGAGAATGGCGTAAACCCGGGAGGCGGAGCTTGCAGTGAGCTGAGATCCGGCCACTGCACTCCAGCCTGGGCGACAGAGCGAGACTCCGTCTCAAAAAAAAAAAAAAAAAAAAAAAAAAAAAATATATATATATATATATTAAGTTAATGCTTTTCTGCCTATTTTTTCTAAATTAATGAGAGGACAGTATTGAAGCATCTCTTTATAATTGCAAACTTTTCTATTCCTCTTTTCAGATCTATCAGTTTCTTCCACTTGTATTTGAAGTTCTACTTTGTGTACGTTTCCATTTAGTATTTTAATATTTTCTTTAAAAGTTGATTCTTTAACATTGTGTATTAACACTCTTTATTCGTGAATATATTCCTTGTTAAAAAGTCTACTTTTTATGATATTAATATAGCTACTGCAGCACTTGCATGTGTATGCATAGGTATGTCTGTATGATAAATTTCTCTTCACTCTTATTTTTTTAATCTACCTAGGATTTTAGAGATGGCATCTTGTAGGTTTCTTCTGGATGATATAGTTGGCTTAAAAATGTACAATCTACCTAGTTGTTTTCTATTTGTTGCATTTGCCTTTTGTTTCCATTTTTCTTTTTCTCTGTGTTTATTGAACATTTTTAAATTGTTAACATAATCTATTTATTTCCTTTTTTTACCTTTTCAAAACATTTTTATTGTTTTCTGTATACTTTACATGTATATTTCATTTGTCAGAGTCTACAGTGAAATAATTTACCATTTTACATGTTGTCATGGAAAAACTCCAAGTTGGTGCCTATGATAACCGGTCTCCTGGTATGCACACAACTTCTACCAGTTATTCAAATACGAATCTAGGGATTTGCTCTGAAGGGACTTTGCAGATATAATTAAAATTAAACTCCCAAATCAGTGGACCTTAAGAAAAGGAAATTATCTTTACGGGTCCTAACAATCAAATGAGACTTTAAAAAGACTGGGCTTTTATTTTTGAAAGAGAGTCAAAGTGTGGAATGGATTTGATGCAAGGGAAATTTTCTGTTGCTCACTTGGAAGATAGAGGGGTCCATTTGGCAAAGAACATTAGTGGTATTTAGGAGCAGAAAACAGTGGCCAGTTGTCAGCAAGCTGGGAATGAGGACCTCAACCCTACAACCACAAAGGCTTAAATTTTTCCAGCAATTTGAATGAGCCTAGGAAAGAACCCCACGCTTGAGTTGAGATTTCAGCCTGACAGATATTTTAACCTGATCCTTGTAAGCAGAGAATTCAGTAATGTCGTGTGTAAACGTCTGTCCTATAGAACTGTGAGACAATAAATGGGGGTTGTTATAAGCTGCTAAATTTGTAGTAATATTGTTATGCAGAAATAGAAAACTAATGAAAACAAAGAATAAACATATTACAACACTAGAGATAAGCAGTAAAAACAACTCTGAGATTAGAAACGAGGTAAACCCTATACTTTTCCCCACTTTTCCCTGTACTCACAATTTCTCCCACTCATCCTTCATGTTAATTTTGTCATGTTTTACCTTTACGAATGTATACACACAGAATGTATTTCTATTATTTTTCCTATAACAATGCCAGTATTTATAAAACAATTAAAATCAGAAGAAATACATTTATTACTTTCATTTTTTTCCATTTCCAGTGCTATTTATCTTTTGTGTAGATCCAAGTTTCTTTTTCTTCACCTTTATTGAGGTTTAATTGGTATTCAAAAAAATAAAGATAATTAATGGATACAATTTTGTGAGTTTGGATATATGTATACACTCATGTTATCATCATCACAATCCGGGTAATAATCGTATTCATCACCTTCAAAAATTTGGCAGTGTTTCTGACTGATATTCCTTCTACTAGAAGAATAATCTTCAACATGTTTTGTAGTCTGCTGGACATGATTTCCCAGTTTGTGTTTTTTGTTTCTTATTGAGAAAGTCATTCTTTTTTTCTAATGCTAGATCTTTGAATAGACGATTATGTTAATCAACTTAGAAATGAGTCTGCGTTGGAGAATTCTTATTGTAGTTACTTTCAATGTTTTGCATGTTTCAAGTTCATCCAGTGATGTGTTTAGCATATGGGCTGGGTTGGCTGAGATCATTTTATCAACATATGCTCAGAGCTTGACTTTGGGTTTTCTCTTTGTGCTGTACCTTGAAAAGAATCTGTCTGTGATGATTCTTCCAGCTCCATGTACTCTATTCTTGTTAGCCTCGTGGTGGTGGAATAGAAGGAGAGAGGCATTCTCTGATATCCTGATTAATACTTAATCTTGGTTCGTTACTGTGTCCCTGCATCTAACACATTTGGGCTTCATGGGCATTTGCACCACTCTCTCACCTTTCAGGTAGTGCTAATTAGCACGTACAGCTTTTTCTTCCTGCTTCCCTTGCAGAGTTGCAATGGGTTTCCATAAATGACTCAAGGTGACGGTTTTTTGTCACCATTTCCCTTCGAGATTAAAGCTTTCTCCATAGAAAAGACAAGGGAGATGGATCCAGGTACAGTTTCAGGAGTGGCGTTGCTCTTCTGCTGGGAACCCCATGAGGGGAACCGTTCCAATTTTCTGCCTATCTTTCATGTGAGTGCCTAGAGAGACTCATGGAGATAAATCTTTGGGAACCCATTTAGATATCTGTGACCTCCAGTGCCCTCACATTCTCATGCTAGGCGACCCTTGGCTTTTAGCACTTTTTTAAAGTAGATGAATATTTTTAATGAGCTTTATGGCATTGGGCAGAATCTATCTCAGATAACAAAATGCTCAGATCCTGTTTCTTTCAGTATTATGGTTGCCACATAAACATGAGAATCCAAGTAAAATTTGAATTATATATATTTGGAACATTCTTAGACTAAAAATCTGTTTTTTAACCTGAAATTCAAACTTAACTTGGTATCTTGCTCCTGTTTGCTAAATCTGGCAGCGTTAAACAGAAGCCTCCTGATTCTCTGCAGATTTCAGGATATAGGGTTGCCCTGCACTCTCAGCTTTACAATTAGTTTGGTTTAAGGAATGTTGTAATTTTGCTAATTATTTAGCTTTTTTCTTGTAACTGTAGGAGGAATGCTCTTTCCATCGCTCTACATCAGGAAAGGAGGAGAAACTATAATTGTTATTCTTTTACTTTTAATTAGCTTATGCCTTCATATATAGAGAGTATTTCTTATGGGCAAAGTACAGATGGGTCTTACTTTTTAATTCCATCTTTGATCTCTACCTTTTGGCTGGTTACATAAACCATTTAAAACTAATGTTTTACTGACAAGGTTAGGATTACATGTATCATCTTCACCATGTATTTTCCAATTTGTTTCCATTTTCCTTTTTTGCTGCTTCCTTTCTTATTTGGCACTCTGTTATTGTGAATTCTAGGTGCCCTGGGCTCTCCAGACCTTTACTGAGTCTGCTGAGCAGGGACTAGAGTCCCCCTCCCTGAATCATGGATGGAACTCTTTTAGGGTGGGAAAAGTATAGGGTTCACCTTGTTTTTCATTTCTCAGAGTTATTTTTTATTGTTTTTATATCTAGTCTCTTAAAAATTGTTTTTTCTCGTCATCTGTCTTTTTGCTGTTGTTGAAATTCAATCCTTTTTATAACATCTTGGCTATATGCAGAACTATCTACCTTGGTTCTAAGAACTTAGTCACCTGTCAATTTTAGAATGACAAATGACAAAATCCTTTCTCTAGCAGTCAGACTCATGTCTACCTGCCTACTTAATACCTCCAGTTGAATGCCCAAAAGATTTTCAAACTCAACAGGTCTAAGTTTGATTCCTATTCTCCTTTCCTTTAGTTCAACCCTTCCACATCTTAGTCGATGACAGTTTCATTTTTATAGATGCGCCAGTCAAAACCTAAACATTATTCTTGACATCTTTCTTTCCCTTATATATCACCCCAGCTGTTGGAAAACCATGCTGCTTTGCCTTCAGAATATATCAAGAATGTAACTACTTTCCTACTTCTCTTGTATTTGTGCCACTACCAACTCATCTGGATTACACTGAGGGTTTCTTACCTGGTCTCCCTGCTTAAGTTCTTGCTCTCCAAAAACATATTCTCAACACAACAGTCAAATAACCGTTTACACTAAACTCAGTAGAATAGTAAATTAATGACTCAGAATGATATCTCTTGAGAAATTATCCATGGTTCTAGAGTTGTGCAGAAAATAATAAGATCTAATATTCATGGATTTGAATTTCAGAGGAAGTGAACAGATAATATGGATGTTAGGCAATATTAAAATAATATTGGGGTATTTTCCAGAATTGATAAAAGTCATATGATTAGCTGCATGAATAAAATCACTACTTTAAAAAAAAGTATGCTAAAAACATTATATTTAAATAGTAGAAAGGCAATGACAGATGTAAAAATCTTAAAATAAATAAATTTAAAATCAGTGGCCTCAAAGGAAATTGGTAGGTGAATTCTCTCTAGTTAATAGGAATCTGTGGAAATAGAATACTATTTTCAAAATACCAAGAGAAAAATATATCACTCATTCACTTGCTTGAACACATATATAATGAGCACAATATATTCTTTGTAATTTTTTTCTTGCCAGTACTAGAAACATTTAATTTGGAAGAGTTAAGTATGAAAATCAATGAAAGAGAGAGAGTGAGAAAGGGCCAGAGAACTATGGACTTGCAGAGAATCTCTCTGTCTTCTGCATTTATGCGGGCTACCAATGGCAGAGGACCCAATGGCTTCATATCCAACAATCTACCATGTGGATATTGAACATGGAAAGACATTTTACTCTCTGTATGCGGCTGATTAGTGCAGGCTGCCAAGATTGTAGGAGTTTCCATTATTTCTACAGGTTATGTCCAAGTGCAGAGTATCAGAGCTTGTGATAATCACTGTGCCCTGTTGAGTTTCACCACAAACCTACAAAACCAGGGCTTCTATTCACCAGGTTCTAGGATTGCTACTGGTTGATAAATAGCTCATTGATGTACCATTTTTTTTCACCACCACCATTTTTTTTTTTTTTCTTTTTTTGGAGACAGAGTCTCACTCTATCACCCAGGCTGGAGTGCAGTGGTGAGATCTTGCCTTGCTGCAAACCCCGCCTCCTGGGTTCACACCATTCTCCTGCCTCAACTTCCTGAGCAGCTGGGACTACAGGCGCCCGCCGCCACGCCAGGCTAATTTTTGTATTTTCAGCAGAGACGGGGTTTCACCGTGTTAGCCAGGATGGTCTCGATCTCATGACCTCATGATCCGCCCACCTCGGCCTCCCAAAGTGCTGGGATTACAAGTGTGAGCCACTGCGCCCAGCCCACCACCACCATTTTTATGAAAATTGCTGAAGCTTCGTATTTATGAGTGAGCCATCTTTATATTTTATTCACTAAAAAATGAAAATCCTGCTTACATTGTTTGAGTCATTTTGGTGAAAAATTGAAAATGGAAAATCACACCCATCCTGGCTTAGCTCAACAACGTGCTGTTGGGATATTGTCATAGCTAATGCTAACAAGGTTCATAAGTTATTTTGTTCTGCATTAAATCCATGAATCTTTTTTGTTCATCAAAGCTAAAGTGTAATTAATGTATTGCCCTTTCATAATTATATCTGGTATCATATTTTGGCAAGTATTTTAAATTCATTATATAGTATATATATAATTATAAATACATAACTTATATAATTTTATAAACAAATAATGTATTATGCAATTATATACATAAATTATTAACATAATTATATAATTTACCATTGTTGTCATGAGGCCAGGTGATACGCTCTGCTATATACATAAATTATTAACATAATTATATCATTTACCATTGTTGTCATGAGGCCAGGTGATATGCTCTGCCATTTCTATTTGAATTTTAGGACTTATGTGGTAAGAGAGTTTATTGACTTGGGCTGGCGAGTGAGAGAGTGGTGAGGATTGATTTTCAGAAAATTCCTTCTGGCTATCATATGAAATTTTTTCCTGACAGACTGAACTAAGTCCCAGGGGGGTGGGGCCTGTTGGTAATTAAAACATTTTTTCAAGTCTGTTAAAGTCCTACTCTTTCCCCATCCCATTCCTGTATTCTTAACTATATAACATCCTGCCTCCAAAATGGTTTTAAACAATGAAGAATCTGAAAGTGTATAGGGAATTTTTTCTAATATGCATTTAAAAAGGAGCACGAGGGTCTTGTGGCTTTCCCGAATAACCAATAATTCTCACAGCATAAATAAACATCATCCCTTCCTATTATTTTAAATACGCCACGGTTCTGATACACAAAACCTTCCATGCTTGTCTGAAAATTACCTACTGCAATTGAGACCTGGGAAAGCCCATTCCCTTCTGATTCAATCCACTTAGGTAGTGCAATAAATGAGACTGGACAGTCCATATTTCAGCACTGATTGTTGTAGTGTATTTCCATGGATGAAATGGAATTGGTTTGTTCCCACTAGGGCTTTTGCATTCCACAACATAATAAAAAGTTACCTTAGCTGACAAGGTGGTATGGGCTTTCAGAGTTTGATGGACCAGTTATTTGTTGAGTTCAATCATGTTTGATTTCCAAGCAATTCTAAGGCAATTCGATTACATTTTATTTTACTCTTTAAAGATATAAATGATATGATATAGATACAGATGTAGATATACATATACATATATAATATTATAAATTATATTATGTGCATACATGTAGACTTCTAAATATATTAAATAATAAGTCTATTTAAGGCCACATACTGGTAGTATATTTGTCTCTTCTTGTTTTTTAAAACTATTTTTCCTAGAGGCCATCTGATATAAACCCTAGAAAAATTCGAATTATTTAAAAAATGTAGGAAACATCTCTGTCTACCAAAGTACACACACTCTGCAGAGTTTTGCATCAACTATTAAGTTCATCTTTTTCCCATAGAGTATCAATTCAAATGTATACCATAAATGTACAGTGAACATTTTATATATAAAGACTTACATTGGATGCCTTAAGAAATTTTTTAAATGACTAAGCTATAATCACACCTTTTACAGAGTAGTTATGAAAGAGTTCATACAGGAAGTGTAATGCAGATGAACTTTTAGATGTCATCGATGCTAGCTATTGTTATTACTTTTATTACTATTGTTATTACAAGAGAGACCCACAACAGTACAGAATTTGTCATGAGACTGGAGAACAGATTGAGCAGAAACATTTTAGGAGGGTCGAGGGAATTTATTGAGTCCCTAGGCCATTTGGATTGTATGTAACACGTACATAAATATGTATGGGGAAAGAGGCAGAAGAAGTTGGAAGTATGGTATAGAAAATACTTAATATTTTATAGGTTTAACTAAGCATTATGAACTCTTAAAGATTTATCAACAGAAGAGCTAAGGTATCAAAGTAGTGCATTAGGAAGTGTTAACAGTGACATGTAAGGCAGATTCCAGTAGAAAAGTTAAAAATGGAGAGACCAATAAAGAAGTCACTCTTAACAGTTCAAAGTCGATGATCTCCATAGTAAGAAGACACAAGCTGCCTCCTGCCCATTCTTCCAGCCTAATTTCTTTCTCCTGTCCCTCCATTCCCCATAATGAATGCAAACCTTCATCCAGTCCTCATGCTGTTTGTGCTGTCTTACGTATCCAAGGCATCTGCATGTTCACACCTGAGACCGGACACAGCTGAACTCACCTGTCTCTTTCCAGAAGACTTTGCTAACTCCTGGAAGCACGTCAAGAGCTGAGCCACAAGCCAGGTGCAGTGGCTCACACCTGCAGTTCCAGCACTTTTGGGTACTGAAGTGGGAGGATTGTTTGAGCCCAGGAGTTCGAGACTAGTCTGGACAACAAAGAGAAATCGTGTCTCTACAAAAAATACAAAAATTAGCAGCATATGGTGGTTTGCATCTGTAGTTCAGGGACTTGAGAAGCTGAAGTGGGAGCATCACTAGAGCCCAGGAGGTCAAAGTTGCAATGAGGTGTGATTGTGCCACTGCATTTCAGCATGGGAGACAAAGTGAGACTCTGTCTCAAAAATAAAAACAACAGCAGCAATAACAAAAACAATAAATAAATAACATAAAAAACGCTATTTATACTAACCTAGACTCAGCTGCATTAACATTGAAGCAAGAGGGTAGTATTTTAATGGTATGTGGGTCCTCGAGAGCCTACCACTGATCACAGATTCAACATTTCAATTTAAATGAATGAAAGGCCTTGAATGAACGAGACTTGGGAGATATGCTGGTGTTGACATCTCAGGAGAACACAAGAGGAGACACCCCTTAAGTAGGCAGAAATGCAGCCCTCAATTTCAAATAAAACTGGAGATAAAATGAAGGCAATGACTTCACAAAGAGTGATTCAAAGCTGTGTGAGGGGATGGGCTAGGCAAGAGAAAGGGTGTACACACTGAGGAATTGTGCCATGCTTTAATGGTTTATTATCCCGAATTTTCAATCATCAAGTTTATATCTATAATTTATTCAAAATTTGTTTTTCAGCTTCTTTTCATCCATCTTAAATTACACGTTTTCTCAAATGTATGTGAAATGTGCGTGTGAAAGCAGATAATATGGTGCGAACACCTAAGAGCTCCTTCCCTAAGGAGAATGTCACCTGTTATTGCTCTGTCACTGAAAGCCTGTTTGATCAACTCCAAAACAGTCATACCTGTGGTTACTTGTGAAGTAAAAAGTCAATGAATTTGGCACAGTTAATCCATCTTGTGCTTTCTTTTTCATTAGTCAGCATTAGAAAAATTACCTCTGGTTGCTAAAACCCTCGTTCAGAATTGGTGTCTTGATCAAATTCATCCCACCAGCAGCAGCATCAGAGCTATCAGTCATTGGTACTTCTGCAACAACGTGCCCGTTGGAAATACGTTACAAGCAGGATTTAAAAGATTATGCTCCAGAGTAGTACTGCTATGCCCTAGAGACAAAGAATAGCTGCCATTTTAAATTAAGAAAGATCATAGGAAATGAAAAATGAAAACGAAGACAGTGCAATTCCTATAAAAGGTTTGTTACAGGTGGTTTGATCACTTAATCACATTTTTGTGTGAAACCTAAGTACCGTTTTTGTAAATCATTAAAGACAACCTTCAGGATTAACTTTAGTTTCCACAAGGAAATTTAATAAAGGTTTACAGAAGCATCCACAACCTGGGAATCACACTTAAATTTTTGAAAAGTTTCAGAAATTATATTTGAATGTTGGAAGATATTTTATAAAAATGCCTAAGAATTATCAAAGCATCAAAACCTCCATTTCAGAAATTTCAATATAACTACACAATCTTCAGTACAATGTTTTCATCAAGTGGGCGTATATTTTGAAGCATCATGTTAAATCGACCTTATTGCCCTGCAATCTGTCAGCCCTCACTGGTATAGCAAATTAAGATAATTTTCCAGTGCTTCAGTTTAACAGATTTCAAATTCCTGTAGTGCCTGTAAACAGGACAGTGACTTGGGGAGGCAGCTGGTAGTAGGGAAGGAGATAGCTTTACCATTTGGTGAGAAACAAAGCCATGTGGCTTATAAATTCATTACAATCCTTTTAAAAAGTAACAATGGAAGGAAATTACCCTCCTGAGTGAAAAATAAGGTAGTATGTAATTATATGCACACAAAACATCTTGTGTTCTTTCATTCATTCTTTCTACAAGTATTGAGTGCCAGAATTCAAAGTTAGTACCAGTGTAAATAGACAAGAAGAAACATTGAAAGCATTGAGAGGACAGTGATTAAAAAAGTAATAAAATTTAGAGTAAATAGCAAAATATTTTGTTCTGTTTTTGTAAATGGGGTGTTTGAGTATGGTCATGAAGAAAGAAAATGAAAACTGGATTAAAGGAAAAGGCATTTCATTTGGGAATAATTGCATGTGCAAAATATTGAGAGCAGAAATGACCCAGTTTTGCATAAAATCAACATAAGTTTTTAGTATTTAGAAAATCAGGTTTTATGTTATTCAAATGAGGTTATATTCTTAAATATTTCAGTGATTATTCTCATTGGAGTTTTTCTTCTTGGCAAAGAACAATAAATTACATAAGGAGACATTGGTTTGTGTGCATTTCTGCATAAATCTCTATTGAAACATGAATGTCACATTGTGACTATTATAGGAAAGTCTCAACTAGATGCTAATGATCTTCCACAAATATTCTGTGAAGCCCTAGGATGTAGATCACTTAGGAGGAATTTCTAATGGAAATTAAGAGTAAGAGCATGGTGAGAGAAGAGAAATTTAGAATGGGGAAAAAATAAACTGATGGAAAGAAAGGAAAAGGAAGCAGATGACTTTGTATTTGTACATCACAGCTGACCCATGCAGCATAACTACAGATTAATTCTTGATTTCTTATGAATAGAAAATAAAATCCTCCCTACTTCATTCCCATGGTATCAGTATGGACAAATGACTACCAACATAATAGTGGTTATTATTATTAACATTGATTTAGTGGTCTAATTATTATTAACATTGATTTAAATAACTTAGTTATTGACAATCTTTCAGTAATAAATGGTTCAGTAATAAGTGAAAAAATTTAAATTAATTAAATTTTGTATTAAATCTTGTGTTTAAAAAAATTAAATACAAGATCAAGTTAGTCTCGGATTAGCCAAATTATCTAAAATATGAAGTGCTATAAAATTAGTTATATTTAATTTAACCCCAGTGATCATCTCAAAGACAAAAATATAATTTCACCTGCTTTCAAGTTTTCATAAATTTCACTGTGGTCAAACAGTCTCTATTTAGGGATACAAACACACACATGTACATATATATATAGGATTAGATATACATTGATTTATAAAGATTTATATTTATTATATTTAGTAGTTGCTATTTCTGTAACAAGAGATAGCTGGTTTACAGTACATAGACTTTGGGGCTAACCTAAGCAAAAATTAGAAAAAAAAAATTTATCTGTAATGTAAGCTTGGCAAATAGTTCCATAAACACAAAATACAGCCTATATAGAGGTTAAAAGATATTTACTTCCAAAGCATACATTTTATTTTATTTATCCTACAGCTGTGACTGATGCTTTATTGGCCTGCACATTAGTTTTTGCTTTTTCATTTGAGTACCTTTCACATGGAGTACATAATTTCTAATTCCTAAGCCTGATCACTCCATGTTATTTTGTATTTTTCATCACGCATAGAAATACGTTCCTGTCAGTTGAGTGCGGTGGCTCATGCCTGTAATCCCAACACTGTGGGAGGCTAAGGCGGGCGGATCCCCTGAGTTCGGGAGTTTGAGACCAGCCTGACCAACATGGTGAAACCCCATCTCTACCAAAAATACAAAAATTAGCTGAGGGTGGTGGTATGTGCCTGTAATCCTCAGCTACTTGGGAGGCTGAGGCAGGAGAATCTCTTGAACCCAGGAGGCAGAGGTTGCAGTGAACCAAGATCATGCCACTGCACTCCAGCCTGGCCACAGAGTGAGATTCCATATTAAAATAAATAAATAAATAAATAAAATTAAAAAAAAAAAACATTCCTGTCAGCTGTTGGCATTTTAGTTTAGACCCTTTTACCAACCTATCATTTTTTGATTAGGCAGCAAAGTCCCAGACATGCCATGACCTTGTGTGGTGAGAGCTGAGGGTGGAGCCAGGCCTGGGACCAGGCCTCTTCCCCCTGTGTCCCGAACCTCTCCCTTCCGTGTTACACGGGCCCTTGCTTCATAGCTTTGTAAAGAAGGTCACATTTTTCTGTTTTCTTTTTCTAGATTATCTTGGTCTTGTTACTGCTGCTCTAGGCATGAGGCTGCATTGTTCACCATATGGTCCCTTGAGAAATAAAAATTGTCTACAGAGGGCCCGCCCAATCCCCCATCATTTTTCTCTTTTTTCTCCTTAAGAGGAAAACATCTCCTGGTTCTCAAAATAAAAGAAAAATAGAAGAGTGTTCCCACTAAATGTCCTAGAGCATCTTACTCCCCAAAATGGAAAGAAAAACAAACACGAAAAATCAAATCTGAAAAAATATTATCTCCTAGAAATGTAAGAGAGGTAGTCACCAGCCTCAGATTTAGAGTTGGGAAAATTGAAGCATCTGAAAAGAAATGATAGAATGCTTCCATTGCTTCAGCAATCAGGGCCACTTGATCATAAGCTCAGCTTACATAGGCCATTTGCTATGATAGTTGCAATGTCTATTTCTGAGAATTCTACATTGTGTATTACTTGGGGAACAAACTAGAAAAGATGACAGCCACCAGGTCACTTACACGTATAGAGAGCTCACAGGAGTTACTCTTCTGTAAGTGGGTCTTCAAAATGATTGTATGATGGTAATGTGGGGAGGAAGAATAGGAGGCAGGAGAAAAGAGAAGAAGAAAAGAAGGAGAGGTCATGCCTGTGTTCCCAGCATGTTGGCAGCCCAAGGAAGGAGGATCAAATTGAAGCCAGGAGTTCGAGACCAGCCTGGGAAACACAGCAAGACCCTGTCTCTACAAAATATATATATATTAAATTAACCAGGCATGGTAGTGCATGACTGTAGTCCCAGCTACTGGAGAGCCTGAGGTGGGAGAATTGCTTGTGCCAGGAGGTCAAGGCTTTATGAGCTAGGATTGCATCACTGCACTCCAGCCTGGGTGACAGAGTGAGACCCTGTAAAAAAAAAAAAAAATGAGAGAGAGAGAATGGAGGAGAAGGAGACAGAGTAGAACAAAGAAGAAGAGTGGCAGGATGAGGAGGAGGATGGGGAGGAGAGGAATGAGGAGGGAGTCAAAGGAAGAGGACTGGGTGTAGGGAAAGGAGGAGGAAGAGAAATGTATGTTAGTGCTGGCTCTGTGTCCATCTTCAGCTACAGCAACTCCACTACTCCTGACTGCGATACTTGAAGTGAGAAGTCATTACTGCAAAAATCTTAGACATAAACTAGATGTATGCTGGGATTTCCAGTTCAATATGAATGCCAGACTGAATAATTCTACAAGATAGCCTCTGCCCGTTTTACTTCATACTCAAATCTGCTAAATGTACAGAATCCAAAATAAATTGCTAGTTGCTTTGAGTTTCCTCCATGTCTGTAACTAATTTGTTTAATAGTTTGACAAACATCCTGGCTGATCTTTATGTTGACAAATATAACGATTCAAGGCATCATTAACATCCCTTGCAGATGCTTTGAAAATCCATGTTACCTTAAGAGTTTTCAAAATCATTTTACTATAGCTAGTGGCAAGGCCAAACAAGAAATGAAACATAATTCGTTAAAACAATCTCAGGATATAGTTAAGGTTTAATGTATTTTTTAATCTATTCCAGCTGGATTTTTTTTCAGAATATTTTTAATTTGTATGTATCAAAAAACATCCATTATCCCCCCAAAATTAGGATATTCTAAATCCTAAATATACTTTAGTCAAAATTGTCTTTGATGAGGCATCAGTGCTTTTCAATAACAACACATACTTGGTGATTAAAAAAGATGTCATAATTTATTCTAGCTTAATTTAGGCTGGAGATATGAAAAATAAGCCAATAGTTGTATTTCAATTGCCAACTTCTTTATGAAGTCTTGTCAGACTGCCTTGTTTATTGATTTACAAAAGAAACACCCTATTGAGCCCTGATTGACATACAGAAAGCTGTACATATTTAATGTGTGCAACTTAATGAGTTTGGAGGTAAGTATACAACCATAAAACAATCATCAAAATCAATGCCATAAAGGTATCTCTCATCTCCAAAAGTTTCTTCCCTCCCTCTTTACTTGCTATTTATTTATTTATTTATTTATTTATTTATTTTTATTTTTTATTTTTTTTGAGACGGAGTCTCGCTCTGTCGCCCAGGCTGGAGTGCTGTGGCCGGATCTCGGCTCACTGCAAACTCCGCCTCCCGGGTTCACGCCATTCTCCTGCCTCAGCCTCCCGAGCAGCTGGGACTACAGGCGCCCACCACCTCGCCCGGCTAGTTTTTTTTTGTATTTTTTAGTAGAGACGGGGTTTCACCGTGTTAGCCAGGATGGTCTCGATCTCCTGACCTCGTGATCCACCCGACTCGGCCTCCCAAAGTGCTGGGATTACAGGCTTGAGCCACCGCGCCCGGCCTACTTGCTATTTATTACTTTGTGATAAGAACAGTTAACACAAGATCTTCCCTTGTAGCGCTTTTGTTAACTGTACCGGTATTTATACTGGCATAAGTATACAGTTAACTGTATAGTATTTCTAACTATAGGCACCATGCTCTACCGTGGATCCCCAGGATTTATCCATCTTTATAACTTTGTAATCTTTGACAGATATTTATTTTCCCTTTCAGACAGCACCTGGCAACCACTGTTCCACTTCCACATTCTGAGTTTGACTATTTTAGATTCCTCATCTGTGTAGTATCATTTAGTATTTACCTTGTGTCTCACTTATTTCATTTAATAAAACATCCTCCAGGTTTATCAACGTTGTTGCAAATAGCAAGATTTCTATCTTTTTAGAGGCTGAAGAATATTCCACTCTATGTATCTACTACATTTTCTTTATCAGTTTTTTCATTGATGGATATTTACATTGTTTCTATATCTTGCTCTTGTGAATAATGCTGCCATGAGCAATGAAGTGTACATCTCTTCGAAATCCTGGTTTCAATTCCTTTGGAAATATATCCAAGATTAAAATTGCTGTGTCTTATGATAGCTCTATTTGTAATTTTTTGAGAAATCTCCAGACTGTTTTCCATAGTGGCTGCATCATTTTACATCAACTGCGAACAAGGGTCCCCTTTTCTTCTCATCTTCACCAACACTATTTTTTTTTTGTTTTTATGGTAGTAACCATTCTAGCAGGTGTAAAGTGACATCTTATTTAATGTTGCAATGCCTTACTTCATCCACAACCCAGAAATCCACATCTCCATCTGTGTTTTTTCTCTATATTATTTCTCATTGTCTTACGTATTATGTATATTGCGTATGTATTGATTTATTCCTGAGAATGTAAAGTAATCTAATCAGATATTTTCAAAGAGAAGTTACCTTAGCTAAGTAAGATCTCATCATAATAAAGAGCAGAAAAGAAGAATGGTTCAAAGGAGGGAATTCCATGTGCAAACACATGTAAATATGCAGTTCAGATCATCGCCATTAAAGAATGGCCCAAGTAAGACATTTATTGGGCAATGGGTTAGCTTGGTTATTTTGGTTTTGAGCAGAAAGTATAATCATTTGGGTTATCTTTTTTTCTACTTTCTGTTAAATAATAAACTCATTTTAAACAATTAAGCCATTATTTTGTTGTGTCTTTAAAATAATCCTTCATCCCACTATTCAATATTAAGATCATTAACTATATACAGATAAATTTAAAATGCCTCATTTTGAATTCGTTCATATACTTACTGTTTGTTAGTAAAGTACCCTGTTTGTATTAACAATAATGAAATGTGAAATAGGTTTGCACGCAGCACTAATATGGTGCATACTGCTCTGAAAAGACTCGAATTCAGAATTCCTGAGTTATTACCTGGAGGAAAGAGTCCATTCTGACACTGCTTTTCTCTACTGATACTAATTCGTGTTTTCACCCTAACAACATCTGCTACCAATTTGGTTGGTGTGCTTTGTTCTTTTCTATTTAGCTTGTAACCATCAAACTGCTGTTGCCATCATGTCACAAATACCCTACTCTATAATTATCTAAGTTAGAGTAATGACATTGGGAGTGGAAAGGAGAGAGATTGCAGACATCAACTGGTCATTTGGTTGAATGCAGACCTGTGAGAAAAGGAATCACTTAAAGATGAATTCTGGATTTTCCTTGTAAGTTACAGGGAAAAACCAGAAGGGTGTCATTGACTTACCTATGAAATTTGGAAGAAACTGAGGTTGAGAAAAGGAGACTCTGGAACATCTGTGCCACTAAGAATTTGGGCAGACATGTAAAAGACAAAGCTAAAGACAGGAATGGTTAGCATACACTTGATAATAGGAGCCATGAGCTGAAACGGGATGTCCCACTGTGAATGCTGAGTTCGGTGTTAGTTCATCATCTATTTCCCCACTTTCCTTCCAACTTTAACGCCTCCTCTATCACTTCTCATGCACACTGGTTTTATTGTGTAGGCTAGGACTCCAACATGGTTTTATTGTGTAGGCTAGGACTCCAGCAATCCCTGGTATCAATATCATTCCTGATCATAGTGAATAAAAAATAAGATATAACGTTTTCTCTAAAGTATTTTTTTGTATTTTTTTTTACAAGTAGTTTTATCAAGCGGTGTGATTCCCCTAAATTTTCAACTTATCTGAGAACATTCACCTGTGATTGCAGTAGGAACTGAATATTACCAAATGAGGGTTTTGAAGCTGTTGAAGATAAATACATAATTTTTTCTTTAGACACTAATAATGTCAGTTATATAAAGAGATCTTCTGATGTTAAACTATCCTGAATTTTCAATTCATTCTAATGCATGTCTTTGGATAAATGATGGTTTAATTCAACATAAATTATATCATATAATATTTTATTAATGCTTTTAAATACATCTTTGGTTGTATTCTGCCATCTGATTTTGAAAAGTATATATTATCTTCCTAAAATTCACTGGGCAACTATGTCTAATTTTTTTCTGGAACAACTTGTAAAAAATAGATATTGGCTGTCTCCTTGAAGTTTGATAGAACATACTTGTAAAATTATCCAGAGTTGGGTTATTTTGAGAAAAGTTCTTCTATTATCATTTTTTGATTGTTAATCTCTCCAAACTTATATTTATAAAAATATTTTATTATATAAATTTTTGAATTCATTAATATTTATTGATGTATAAATTGCTTTAAAATATTCTCATGATTTTATTAGTTGCCATTGTGTCTGAATTCATTTTAATCTATTCTATATCATACTTACGTGTGTTTTGGCTTTTTCTAATTAGTCTTGGCACAGATTATTCTGTTTCATTATCTTTTTCATTTTGCCTTTGTTAATCTTCTCTGTGTTGTCTGTTGTTTGTCTCCCATTCACTGATTATGGTCCTTATCTGTAGTATTTATCCTGGTCTCTCTCTCTCTCTTTTTTTCCCTTGAGACAGAGTCTCACTCTGTCGCCCAGGCTGGAGTGCAGTGGCACGATCTCGGCTCAATGCAACCTCCGCCTCCCGGGTTCAAGCAATTCTCCTGTCTCAGCCTCCTGAGTAGCTGGGACTACAGGCACCCACCACCACGCCTGGCTATTTCTTTTTGTATTTTTAGTAGAGACGGTGTTTCACCCTATTGGACATACTTGTCTCGAAATCCTGACCTCAGGTGATCTGTCCTCCTCGGCCTCCCCAAGTGCTAGGATTACAGATGTGAGCCACTGCACCTAGCCTATCCTGGTCTCTTAAAGCAGTGTCCAGCACATGGTAAGTACTCAATGCACTTTAGCTAATATTGTTATTGATTAATACTCTTTTCTCCAGTCTCAGACTTTCAAATAATCAATGTTAACAGTGTAGCATGCATTGTCACATGATTTTACTGATGATCATGCACAGAGTACAAATACGTATGCATAGATAGTGTTTTGTTTTCTATAAAAATAGATTACATTCAATATTACTTTTTAGCATCTGGTTTGCTTTTTGGGGGGGCCTTGATCATATATACTATTAATGACCCCTTGAGATACACATTTATATCAAACTTGCTTTATTTTAATAGACCCATGGGTCTTTTTGAGTGGATATAATTTATTTAAACTTTACCTGTTCTTAACAGTCTGCCTATTTCTGAGGCAGTGTGTGTGTGTGTGATTTTTATTTTTATTTTTATCTTTTGTCACTCGTTCAAAAGATGTGCACTATACATGTTAATATACACTGTTACATTCCTTTTTAAAAGTTGTAACAATTTATGCTCCTAAGAGCAACTAGTCAGAGGCCACTTTTCCTCCAAGTATAGTGTTGTGGTTAAAAATACACTAAAGCGGCCAGGCACGGTGCCTCACGCCTGTAATCCCAGCCCTTTGGGAGGCCGAGACAGGAAGATCACCTGACGTCAGGAGTTTGAGACCAGCTTGGCCAACATGGTGAAACCTTGTCTTTACTAAAAGCACAAAAATCAGCCAGGTGTGGTGGCGGGCACCTGTAATCCCCGCTACTCAGGAGGCTAAAGCAGGAGAATCACTTGAACCTGGGAGGTAGAAGTTGCAGTGAGCTGAGATCCTGCCATTGCACTCCAGCCTGGGCAACAAGAGTGAAACTTTATCTCAAAAAAAAACCCAAAATACACTAAAGCTAAACTACCTGGATTCTAATCTCAGCTCCATCATTTACTAGGGGTGTGTTCTGGTCAAGTTTTTCAAACTGTGTCTAAATTGTCTCATCTGCAAAGTGGCAGTGTAAAATACCGCATCCTCAGAATGTTATGAGAGTTAATGTAGTAATATTAGTAAAGTGTTTAAGTAATGTCTGGCGTTTTTAAACACAGCCACAGCTGAGATTGTTGAATAAATTTAAAACCATAAATTCATAAATTTCATCATCTAATTGCTGTTTTACTATGTATTGCTTAATAACTAGGGGATTGAGCCATTTACTATATTGATAGAGTGTCAGTATTGCTTCCTCTTTTTTTATTCTTAAACTCATTAACAGGTAGCAGCTGTTGTGACTCATTAACATAGTGTGATGGTTCCATTTCTAATCTTCTAAGAGTTGTATCGTTACACTTGTTTTATCAGTTGCGGTTTATGCCTTTTAAACCGTATTAATTCTTTGTTGTATATAATATCTGTGTAGTTAATAATTGTGAGTGTATGTTTATGATAAATCCAGTAAAGACACAATTTGACTTTAACAATTTGACTCTATATTCAAATAATCTGAGGACAGCCATAGTTCTTGCTAATTCATTATTGAGACAGGATCTTTACCTGTTTTCTTCACTGAGATTTTCTAAGAACCTGAAAGAGTGCTTACATATGTATATATTAAATGACTGTTTACTAAATGAACAAAATTTGTACATTGGGATTTTCTCTCTTATTCCAAAGTAACGATTCCAATTAATAAAAAAATGAGGAATTAAATGACAAGTTCTAAAACAAATCATACTTCTAAATTCATTGACTTAGACCATTTTTCTGATTGTTCATATTTTTGCATGCAGACCTGCTGGTCTTTGAGGTCTGAGTGCTGGTCCTGGCCCAGGCTACACTTGGCAAAGGATCCTCCCAACCCCTGCAGGTATCTTGGTCTCAGCTGCTGCTTTTGTTTGCTTCTTTCTGTTTATTTTAATTACCTTGGCTTCTTCTGCATTTGTCAGTAAAAGAATATAAGAAGGACAACACAAAGGATATTATGCAATGTGATGAGGTCAAAGATGAGTTGGATATATGAAGATCACTGAACAAGGAAAACCAGTATAAAAAGCTAGTTTTGTGTTCTGATTCAAATCGGTTAAAACTCTTGAAAATTTTTAAATTGCATTATACATTTGATAAAATGTTTAACTTTCAAAGTTAGAAAGCAGTAGATATTATCACAAGACAAAAACGAAGAAGAATATACAGAGGACAATATGTTTTGTAAAGTGACTAATGCCTTTATTTTTATCAAAATATATTATGCACATGAAGAAAACTTTTGTACATTATGGAATATTTTGATATAAACGATACATTTTTGTAAAAAGCAATGGTCTCCCGCTCACTTCTGCCCACTCCATTTTCATTCACATACGCTACACTTCTCCACTTTCCTCTTTTTTACTTCTCATGGTTGCTGCTTCAACAACTGTAAATAATACAAGCATGCATCAATTTTTCAATGTAGTAATACTTAACAGTACCTATCCCTTTCCAGTTTTGAAATACAATTCTTTTCTTTTTACATTATCCCTCTCAACTTTATCTCTTCCTTCTCATTTTGGCCAGTTATATTATTTTTAGTTCTACGGCTTACCTTTTAGCTTTAAGCTTTTACTTAACCTTCTATTTGTTGGCAAATTAATATTAGAAAGTATCTCTTCGTTTTCCTCTGCACAAAATAAAGGTGTTTATGCCTCACTTGTAACAACTATCGATCCTTTCTGACTGTCCAGCCCTAGCCAACTGTGGATTTGTTTTTACATTTTCAAGACTGAGAATATTTCAATCGTGATCGACAGCTCAAAATGTGGCGTCTTCATTTTGTGCCTGTGTTCATCCTGAATGCTTTGGGATGATGCGCAGTGGGTAAAGATGGTTTTTGTGGGTGGACCTTCACTTAGTGCCCCTGTTTCAGCCATGTTTCGCTCTTCCTCTCTTGCTGGAGCCTTAGAAACTCGAAGGGTTGTCCTGCAGTCCCGCCATGAAGCTCGGCAGATATCACCATTGTTGATGGATTCTCCAGTGTTGTCTTCACTATAAACCATTAATTCCAAATTTCCATGGAATTTTGTCTTCCATAAATGCTTTGATATCTCTCTCCTCCGTGTGGCTCATTTCTAAATTTTTTTTTTTGCTATCGTAGATGTCTTTCCCATTTTAGTTCCTTGCCATAATTTTCCCAGAGTTTTCAGAAGACAGTATTTTGAATCAAAGGTCCTACTACCAAATAAACACTTTAATATTTTAAAGGTTCACTTAGGTAGAAAAAAAGAATAGAATATATGATCTAAATACTGAGACGAAAGTGATGGCCTGACTCTCTGCATATTAGCTGATGGATTTTGGATAGAAAAAATTATAAGATAAAATCTTAGAAAGTCAGTTTCCTCGCTTATAAACTGGTTGTAACACTATGTTTCTCAAAAGCTTATTTTAAGCATTAACTAAGAAAATGTGAATATGCTTTATAAAAAATTAAACTCTGTGTAATGTTTAATATTGTAGCTTATAAAAACCAACACATTTATTTTATTTAAAAATTCTCAAAACAAAAATTAGTTTTTAGCTGCTTGTGTCTTTTACTCCAAAACAGATGTGAAAATACTTACTAGCGTTTTAATCACGTCCAAAATTACTTTGTAAAGACATAAGGAATTCTGAGACCTGGGCCGTAATCACAAGGGGTCAAAATGCTTAAAAGTAATCGCAATACAAAGTCCATGACACTGGTATAGAGGCAATTATTTAACACAAATTGATTAATTATTTTTACTTCCAATGATTGAAACGACTTTAATCACTTGATATTTAACCAATTATTTTTTCACCGCTTTTGTCTAAATTAACCAGTGCTTTGGCATTTTGCACACACTCCAACCAGATCAAGACACAATTCCGGGATATACTCATCCAAGTTTCTCAGGGCAGAATGACACCTGGAGAGCAGGTGACATCCTCCCTTTCCCCCACATTTCCCAACCATCTCTTCTTCCTTCTGAATCCTAAACATTCTTGACGAAAACCCTATGCATCCCCTTCACATGACACAAATCTGAATTCTCTTCCTTCCTCTCTTTCCTGTAATATCATACTGGCCCCAAGACCTAACAAATTGACATCTCCAATCCCCAACATCTGTTTACACTTTCACTTCCATTTCCCCGTCACTACTTGAATATCTTACACTTGGATTTTTCACAGTTCATCATTTTTCTGTCTTTATTGTTGCCCTCTCTGATTCATTCATGCACAGTATGTTGTTCTTCCTAAAATCCAAATGTGGCGTCCTTTCTCTTTTGCTTGAACCTGATAGCCCCGAAGTGGCATTGGCCTTTCCCTGGCCCATTAGTGGCCAGGTCCCTGCCTGTGTCCAGTCCAGCCCCTCCTAACTCCACTCAGAAGGCATTCCTCTCCTTCAACTGGCTCGCAGTCAGTGGAGCTGCTGTTTTCACTTGAACCTGCCAAATCCATCCTTACTTTTAAGCCTTCACACACATTCTGTCACTGGGCTGAAATGCCCCTCTGCCAGCTTGACTCCCATTTTATCATTTGGCTAAAAATGGTCTAACCATTTTGCAGGAAGCTGGATGAGTTCACTCCTCTTTTCTGACAAAGCTTCCCTGACTCTTTTATCAATGTTAAATAAACTAACTTTTGTTTATTATGTTTCCTCTTCCCTCTGTGTTTAGTTCTGTTATAACAGTTGGTGTCATAATTGTCCGTTAACATACTTTTAAAGTTTTATTTATTTATTTAATTTTTGTGGGTACATAGTGTCTGTATTTATGGGGTACAGGAGATGTTTTGATACAGGCCTGTGATGTGAAACAAACACATGATGGGGAATGGATGTTCATCCCTTCAAGCATTTATTCTTTCAGTTACAAACAATCCAATTATACCCTTTAATTATTTTCAAATGTACAATTAAGTTGTTATTGATTATAGTCACCCTCTTGTGCTATCAAATAGTAGGTCTGATTCATTCTGTTTTTTTTATACTTATTAACCATCCTCACCTCCCTCCAAGCCCCCAACTACCCTTCCCAGCCTCTGGTAATCATCCTTCTACTCTCTATACCACGAGTTCAATTCTTTCAATTTTTAGATCTCACAGATAAGTGAGACCATATCATGTTTGTCTTTCTGTGCTTGGCTTTGAAGATCACGATAAAGTACTCTTTAAAAGTGGAGATTCTGTGATCCCATCATCAGGATGGAAAGCCAGGCTTCGCTGCCCACGACCAGCATCATCTAAGGCATGTTACACGTGCTGTGCCTCAATTTTCTTACTTGTAAAATAAGAATAACAATAGTATTCATCTCATTTTGTTATTGAGGGGTTTAAAAAGTAATGCACATACAGTATCAAAAGGCTGTGTGTATGGTAAGCACTAAAGAATTGTTAGCAATTTTTTCTAGTTTTTATTTTATTTTTTGTCTAGCCCAGTGATTAGCACAAAGTGGGTGTTCATGACGGTAAGTCATGAATGATGATAAGCAAATGAATGTGAGGGTTAGGTACTTTTTAAAGCTCTCCTGACCACTTTCACATTAATTTTATTATTGCATGCATTTATTCGCTAAGCTGCTTGTTGGAAATTAACTGGATTTACAGCTAGGTGCTTTGCTTTAAATATTGCACATTTTGAAATAGTTGAATTATGCATGAATCTAGGCAAACGTAAAATACTCTAGGAATTTAATTTTCTGGTGGCTTCTGGAATTATAGATGATTTCTGACTTGCAGAGCTCAGTTACTGAAGATACCCTAAGAAGTCAAAGTGCTTGTATTAATGATGATAAACAGTTGTATCCTCTATATCATTAGGCATTGATTAATAAATCTCATCTCCACATACAATTTTCACTTTATGGCTTATTTATTTACTGCTTCAGTTTTCAGTAATATCCATATGCTCTGAGTCTTTTAGCATATGTGCCTCCACTGGCTGGCTCCCAGGTTGGCTTCTGTCCTTACAGAGAAACTCTGGGGCATACATCATGATCACGTGAATCTTCAAAGGAGGCATGAAATACGATTTTTCATCTTGCACCTCTGTTCCTAAAAACATACATGAATGAAAGTCTTTGCATTATCTTCTATGCATACATGTTTAAATCTCAGACATCTTTGTCAATTTCATACATCACTGTATTATAGCCTGTCCTTATACTGCATGAATGACAGGTGTCTGATATAAAGACTTTGCTTTAAATTGTTTGACAAGGATGAAAACCATTTTTATACTCAATCATGATGCATGCCCTGTTTAAATGATATCTAATGTTCATATCACACTCAATAATTAGACTTGTTAAGCTATACGCCATATAGCCTTGTGGGCCTCTTTCATTATCTCTATTGAGATTAACTAAAAGGGAATCATTCATTCACTTCTTTAACTAAGTATCTGCTGAGGGCTGTCAGGTAGTCTCTGGAAATAAAGATAATTAAAAAAAATCGCTAAGCTAAAGGAAGTTGGAATGTATAAAGGAAAGAAAAAATACAATTTAAGATTTGATATTACAAAACAATTGAGAGATTATTGTAAGATAAAAAGATAATGAACATATCAGTTTTCCATCATCAATTCAATGTTGCTACATTGCTTTATGAAAACTATGAGGTTGGTGCAATTACTTTTGCACCAAACTAATAGTTTAAAGTTAATAAACGATTACAGTTTAATAGCTTAAGTAATTACTTTTGTATTTTGTAATTTTTAATGGCAGGAATGCTCTTCATTTTTATTATAATTTTAAACTTTACTTTCTTGATCATGTAGTACATTAATGCACTTACCCTATTTACTGTTGTAGAGGTAAAATATTACAATTTGTTATCATTTCTTTAACCATATTATATATCCCTGCTTTCCGAATTTTGCAATTTTTGAAAAAGTGCCCTGTCATAAATAGAGACATGTGTACTCCTCCATGACCATACGTTTCTTTCATGCTCAGATAATGTTCAACCTTCCACTGGTCCTTCGGATTCCCTTGTTAAGGTCTCTTCATATTGGCTTCTTTCTTGATACATTTAGGTTAAGTCTGATGACTCTGAGGTAAAATTATACTTTGTCCTTTACTGCTAGGCTATGGTACTTCATACTCTGAATTATAATTTCGTATTTGGTTGTCTGTCCTTCCGATCTTACTGTAAGCTTTGTGACAACATCAGGGTTTTGTGTCTTATGCAGCATTGTATTCTCATGCCCTACAAAGGGCTTGGAACATAACAGGTCTATATAAATAATAAAATCAGATACACAGTGGGTTAGTGTGTAAGCAACAGTTTAATATCAAGTGAGTGCTTACTGTGTACAAAATGTAGTGCTGAGTGATATATAAGCATTAACGTTATTTAATATTTCAAAACTGCCATCATCATTCCCCGTCTAAGGATTGTGCTATCATCCTTTTATAGGTATGGCAACTTGCTCAAGGTCACAAAGCTCAAAAGTGGCACAGCCAGAAGTGAAACCCTGTGTGCTGACAACAAATTTAACACACTTCTGTGTAATGAATATGTTAAGCTCCGATGTTCAAGAGAATAATTAGTACTAAGTTCAAATATGCATGTTATTTAATGTTCGAATGATGAACATATTCAAATTACTCCATCTGTGTCCTGATCTTGTGTTGTTGCTGAGCCTGTAAAAGACATATGCAGCACAATTCACAACTGCAAAGATATGGAACCAACCTACGTGCCCATCAGCCAGTGAGTGCATAAAGAAAACATGGTATATGTACACCATGGAATACTGCTCAGACATACAAAGGAACAAAATAATGTCTTTTGCAGCAACTTGGATGGCTGGAGGCCATTATTCTAAGTGAATTAACCAAATACTGTGTGTTCTTGTAAGTGAGAGCTAAGCTATGAGGATGCAAAGCCATAAGAGTTGTGTAGTGGACTTTAGGCACTCAGCAGGGGGAGGTTGGGAATGAGGTGAGGTGAGGGAAAAAGACTATATATTGGGTAAAGTGTACACTACTGGGTGGCTGGTGCACTAAAATATCGGAAATCACCATTAAATAACTTACCATGTAACCAAAAACCACCTGTACCCACATAACTGTTGAAATTAAAAAGATAAAAAAAATTTAAAAGCCACACCCCAAGTAACTGATAAGAGGCTTGAGCCAGAGGTTTAACTAACACAAAAAGAGTTTAAAATATTATATATTAGCAAAAGCCCAGGACGGGAGTTTTTTGTTGTTGTTGTTTTTGCTGAAATATGTATCATTAATTTGTGGGGTTTTTCGGGGGTGTGCTGGGAGTGTGCAGTAGAGATATTCACTGCACACCCAAAATGTTTATCTGTCAAAATATTTGTCACCAATTTGTGGGTTTTTTTGTGGGGGGATGCTGGGAGTGTGCAGTGGAGATATACATGTAAATTTCAAAAGCTGATAGTAGCAAAAAGAAAAAACCTGCAAATAAAGCTGAAATTTATTCACCTAAAAGAAGGAACTTTCAGATATTCCAGCACTGAACACCTTAATAAAGTTTTGCCTAAGAATGAGAACATTTTCTTACATAACAATACCTTTATAATATCCAAGATACAAAATATTAATTTAATTATATTACCTAATATATTGTCCTTATTTAAATTCATTTTTCCTCAAAAATAACTGTATCCGCTAATTTTCTTTTTTTTTTTTTTTGAGACGGAGTCTCGCTCTGTCGCCCAGGCTGGAGTGCAGTGGCCGGATCTCAGCTCACTGCAAGCTCCGCCTCCCGGGTTCCCGCCATTCTCCTGCCTCAGCCTCCCAAGCAGCTGGGACTACAGGCGCCCACCACGCCCGGCTAGTTTTTTTGTATTTTTAGTAGAGACGGGGTTTCACCATGTTAGCCAGGATGGTCTCGATCTCCTGACCTCGTGATCCGCCCGTCTCGGCCTCCCAAAGTGCTGGGATTACAGGCTTGAGCCACCGCGCCCGGCCTGTATCCGCTAATTTTCAAAGCAAATCAAATCAATGTTCAAAAACAGCATTTGATCATCATCCTTTCATTTTTTCTTAATCTGGAAGCATCCTGCAATGTTTTTTGGTCTTTCATGACTGACTTTTAAAAATATTCCAAGGCAGTATTTTCAGAATGTTTTTCTTAGTGTTTCCACATGATTATTAGATTTAGTTAAACTTTTTTTGTTGTTGCTTTTGGCAAGGATACTTCACAGGTAATAGTAATTACTCTCATTACAAAGCACTTTTTTTTTTTTTTTTTGAGATGGAGTCTTCCTCTGTCACCCAGGCTGGAGTGCAGTGGTGCAATCTCAGCTCACTGCAACCTCCACCTAATGAGTTCAAGCAATTTTCCTGCCTCAGCTTCTCGAGTAGCTGTGACTACAGCCACCAAGCCCAGCTAAATTTTGTATTTTTAGTAGAGATGGAGTTTCACCATGTTGGCCAGGCTGGTCTTGAACTCCTGACCTCAGGTGACCCACCCACCTCGGCCTCCCAAAATGCTGGGATAACAGGCATGAGTCACCACACCGAACCTACAAAGTAAATAATATCAGGTTGTCTTGCTATTGCTAAGCTCAATCACTTGCTTAATCACCAGATATATTTTAAAGGTAAATTTATTATTTCATAATTATAAGTGATACTGTGCGTGATACTTTGAGATGATACAAATACATTGTATGGATAGGTCTGGCATTCAGTGATGATTCTGAATGGATTCAGTTATTAATCTGGGGGTGCCATGGTCTGAATGTTTGTGCCCTCCCACCCAAATTGATGTGTTAAAATCCTCTTCTCCATGGTGACAGTATGAGGAGTAAGGCCTCGGGGAGGTGATTAGTTCTTGAGGGTGGAGCCCTTATAAATGGGATTAGTGCCCTCATAAAATAAGCCCAAGGGATCCCATTTATCTCTTGCACTACATGAGGACACAGAGAGAATCAGAAAATGGAGCCTCACCAGACTCCAAATCTACTGACACTTTGATCTCAAATGTCCCAGCCTCCAGAACAGTAAGGAACAAATTTCTATCATTTATAAGCCACCTAGTTTATGGTGTTTTGTTGCAGCAGATCTAATGAACTCAGTAAGACAGGGGATTGGCACTATGGCTTTCCCGGTTAATAAATATTTCTATATTATTAACTGGCATTCTCCTGTAAAGAAGAGTTGTTCACTGTTTCTTTTGCTTTTATTTCGTTGACCTCTTACTTTCTAGCTCTATCATATTCTTGTGGACTCACAGAACCTTATATTTCATCTATTTTTTTTTTTCAGTTCATAGAATAGTAAACTAACATCCACAAGCCAAAGAAGCCCACCAACTGTTGTAATGTGGGCTGGGAGCTAAAAATGTTACTTATATATTTAATGGTTGAAAAATACACAGAAAACTAATACTTTATGACACATAAAATCATATGAAATACAAAGAGTCAAAGCAGGGAAGTTGTGGGATCTAAATGCAGTGCTGGAATAGAGGAGAAGAGGAGTCCCTGGAGGAAGACACAGCTCCTGACTCAGCAGCATGACAGGACTGAGAGAGAGCCATGGAGAAAGACCTCGTCCTCTGTCTTCTCCTGCCACCCCATCCAACCAGGAGCCAGCTGTGGAAGGGGACAGCCTCCAGGGCCCAGAGCGACACTGTGCAGGTGAAACAAGGACTGTGTATTTGTACAAATGGAGAAATATCTGCGTTCTAAAAACAGTGATTTCAATAGAAAAAAAGGTGGCATAGATGATGGTCTCGATCAAGTGTAATTTTCATACTGAAAGCTGTATTACCTGATAGTATATTTATAGTTTCCAACTTCTAATATGAAATAAAACAATTAAAATGGCAGTGAGAAGTATTTAGTACATTATTCATTTATATATTATTTCAAGAAGTATTAATAAACTTGAGAAATATTACAGTGTTATCAAGCATTTGGAGACATGAATACATCAAAAGCTGGAGAAACTGAAACATTTCTATCCTAAATAGTGAAATATTAATGAATGAACATCCATAATGTGTCCTCAGTGATTTATAGGCATTGTCCATACCACTGAGAGATCCAATCTGGATCATGGATAATCCAAATTATCCATTTTGTGGCAGAAGAAGCTGAGACAGACGATAAGTCCAAGATGTCATGTCTCATCAATGCCAGAGTTTCAATGGAAGTAAGTTTGCTAATTTCCAACAATCACACTTTGGGGTCCCTTTCTTTTTAAACTGTGCTTTGAGTGATTGAAGCTTATGTAATGATGAATGCCTCGGTGGTTGGGAAATGTGGTATAGCAGAATGATCGCCTGGATTTCAGCTTCAACCACATCTGTGGCGGCACCCGCGTGAACATGGATTTAATTTCTTTTTCTTACTTAAAGAGATTGTTAAAAATCATGTTCCACTGTAAAAATATATCTCCCAGGGATTTCACAAATGAACCTAGCTAGCTAATTTTACACTCTTCAAAAATGTGAAAGGATTCGTAAGAGAAATGAATAATAGAGGGGAATGCATGTGGGAGACAGAGTCAACCCACTTTGGTCGGCTACCTCGTTACAAGAAAAATGTTCACTAATTATAAAACTTGAATCTACAATGACTAGGTGTCACAGGCTTTGCGGCTGTTCACAGGCGCTTTTCAGAGGTAAATACAGTACCGTATATCTCCACACACAAAGAGGCTTGTCACCTGCCATTGGAAACGATGAACATAATACACCCTGCCGTGTATTGAGGAACAAAGGACCTGCTACTCCTTCCAGTGTGGTGTCAAGAAATGTCTCAGTGGAAGTTGCATAACATGACTCCACTAAAATCTCTTTTAGGTTTGGTTTCTACTCCCGTGCTCTTGAAATGTCAGCCAACACTGCAAATGGCAGTCACCTATTCTGGTCACCACCTGTTGCTTCGGTGCAAAGATGGCTTGCTTGACTAAAGAACCAATTCTTAGGCTTGGACTAAGGAATGTAAGTGGCCAGGGATCATTTTAAAGGAAAGTGGCTACTTCTGCATAAATAATAAAGATGTGTTAGTGGAAGGGGTTCTGACCACTGGAGATTTAATTCTCCATTTCAGTGCATGATACCATTACCTTTGAATTTCCTTTCTGAATTTCTTCCATGGCTAGATTCTGTAGCAGCAAAGAAGACATAAAGGAAAAATATATGTCAGATGTGTTTAATCTGGCTGCCAAATGCAGGTATCAAATTCTATTGAAACATAGAGTTTTTTGCTTGTTGAAGTAGAATTATTAATCTTGCTTTTTTTTTTTTTTTGCCAAAATGAACTGGCATTGTTGCTTGTATTTTTCAGGAAACCTCTGTGGTAGCTTGTCTTCAGAGTGTGCTTATATTATTCCCACAATGATAGGTGAAGCCAGTTCCTCCAGGCCCTGAATCTAAGATGGCTTGTTGACCAAGAGAGTGGGACATTTTGTTGTGCCATCAATATAAGAATGTAGTGCAAATTGTGTCATTATTCACATTAAAAACACCCTGGGAGATGACTTTGCTTTTTAATCAAGAGGGAGTTCCGTTGGTGGTCAGCAGACTTACCAAACTGAAACTCTATTGAGACTCACCACTGAAGTATATGCTTGATGCAAAAAATAATTTTCATAAAGCATTGTAAAAATATTCTCTTTTTTTTTGGAGACAGAGTCTCACTCTGTTGTCCAGGCTGGAGTGCAGTGGCATTCATGGCTCACTGCAGCTTTGACCTCTTAGGCTCAAATAATCCCACCACTTAGGCCGCCTGAATAATTGGGACTACAGGCATGCACCACTATGCCCAGCTAATTTTTTTTTAATTTTACTTTTTGTAGAGACGGACTCTCACTAGGTTGCCCTGGCTGCTCTGGAACTCCTGGCCTCAAGGAATCCTTCCACCTCTGCCTCCCAAAGTGCTGGGATTATAGACATGAGCCACTGCACTCAACCAAAACATCTGTTTTTTCCATCAGAATCAAGTATTTCCAAATTATTTCCAAATTTCTTTAAATATTTATAAAATTTATATAAAAGGTTTACAAAGTAAATTAATACTCAGGAATAAACAAAATTTATTTTGTTACCTATTATTTTAACATTTATTTATATTATTTCCTACTTCTAGTTATGCTATTTCTCAACACATTTTTATTGCACTATTAGTTATAATGCCATTAAAACAAAGGATGTTAATTAAACATTAAAACGAAAAATGAATAAAATATGTCCCACATAAACCTTGTTCCTGAAGTAGTATATATCAATTTCAACTACTATGTAGCATTAATAGCAGTACACGTTATGATCATGCCCCCAAATTTGAAGAGTTGCATACATCAATTCTGACAAGCCAGTATTTACAAATTGTAATCAATTGTTTCTGATTCCCAATTGTATTATCAGCTTAAAGTTTTTATAATTTTGTCCTATATAACTTCATTAAGCAACCAATTTTCCATTATATGCCTGTAAGAAAATTTCCACATGAATGTATTTGACTACTCAGAATTAGGTGCACATTTGAGATATTGCCATGAACACACCTCAGCTGGGTGCTCTTCAGTGACCCCCCACTTAGCCCTCCCAAGCAACAAGGGAAATGCAGGACTTGTTTGACAACTTACTATGTGCCAGGGAAAATTATGCATGGTTTTTCTTCCTTCAGTTTTTAAAAGATTGGTGCAAGATCATTTATTTTGTTTTAAGTGAGAAGCCCTATTACATATATTGATTTTGAAGAAAAAAGAATTCCCACTTGACTACTTTAATTTTTTTAACTTCAAGACAAAATACACTCTTGGTTTCTAATTAATAGTGTTGCATTCTGTAATAGAAAATGAGTTAATGAATGAACCCATGAACTTCTTGATAGCTTGGTGTCTCACTAATACATGTTATCTTCCCTAGGGCGGATGGAGCATGTATGATAAGGCCATGATTGCCTGAGCACAATTCAACCAGTAAATTGTTTACTAATGGCAGATAGCAGCAGGAGCTAACTTTCTCTATTAATCATAAGGTTTTCTTTCTACCACAGTACTGTTGCAACATCAGAGTCACTGTATAGTTCAGTATAAATGCAGTTTCCAAAACCAACTTTGCTTACCTTAGATGACTTTTTTGTTAGACCCATGGATATGTAGACAAAGCCTAAGCTTTAGAGTAATTCAAATAAAAAGTTTAATGGTTTAAGCAGAAATCACCGTAATTTAGGGGAGAATTAGACTGCATGTTAAAAACCTAGAACAATGTGTAATCACTTTTTACTGTATAAAACATGCCACTGCAAGGTGAGTGGGAACAACCATATTTCACCTTCTGCTGTTAATTTCTATATTCAGATTTCCCCTTTGCAAAGAATGAGAAAACAAAGTAGTTAAAATCTTCTACTCAAAACTGATATTTCCTCATGGAGTCTGTATCATTTTTATAGGGAGAAATGGAAATATTCTTCCCTAAAATGCAGCCATATAACTACATCTACATTTCCTAGAATTCAACGAAAGTCATATCTGATATAAAAATCCTTCCTTCTTCCTTGTCTATATCCATGCTGGAATTATAAGAATTTCTCAAGACCAGATTACATAAAAAAAATGCTACTTTGGAAAGTGAGGCTGAAAGTATGACACTTTCTTTTGTTTAATTTCTTCAAATTTCTCCATTGAGGTTTTGTATCATTTTAATGTCCTTCTCCACATTTTTTATTGTCTCTTGTATGTTTCCTTTTTTTCCCTTAAAAGGTTAATCATTTTATTTTCATGTCTTCGTATACAACATCTGCCAGTAGTTCTCTTATCAAACTTCATTAGACTAACTATAAGGTATTTTAATGTTGCATAATCTCTCCTTTGCTTTGCAATAATATAAATATTCCATAACTTCTGTTTGCATTACAGTCAGCTCTTCTTAGGCTCTCATTATGTGTGGTCACTAGCAAACATTGCATGACATCTAGACTGCTTAATGGGTGCCACTTAAAGCCATGGTGTACTAGATTCAGATCCTGAGCCACCTTACAGCTGTGACTGTGTCCATGTCCAATTTTCCCATCACCCAAACTTTGGCAGTTTGCTCTGTTCACAGCAGGAAAGATTCCAGCAGTCACACACACTGCTACCACAGCTGTAGAGCCAGGTGACTGCTCATGCCAATCAGAGACAGAGGAACTGCAAGCACAGCATGCCGGACGGGAACCAGCTGCCTCACCTGCACTCTGTCCAGACAGCTCGGCCAAGAGACAAGCCTCTGTGGTCCCACCTTGCCAGAAGCTGCTCGGAGGTGCCAGAAAATACAGTCTGGGTGCCTACACGAGTGAAATTCCTGGGAGCAGATTCTGTCCAATGGAAGTCAGGAAACTAAACGAGCCAGGCAGATGAATTCTCCTTCTTTCAGAACAATTCCCCCGAGGAATTGTTCTGAGATGTAGTCACTTATATTTCACAGAACAAATTTTTTTTTTTTTTTTTTTTTGAGACAAGGTCTCACTCTGTACCGCAGGCTGGAGTGCAGTGGTGTGATCACAGCTCACTGAAGCCTCAACCTTCTGGACTCAAGAGATCCTCCCACCTCAGCCTTCCCAGTAGCCAGGACCACAAGTGTGCACTACCACACTGGGCTAATTTTTGTATTTTCTGTACAGACTGAGTCTGGCTATGTTGCCCAGACTTGTCTTGAACTCCTGAGCTCAAGTGATCCACCCACCTTGGCCTCCCAAACTGCTGGGATTTACAGGTGTGAGCCACCATGCCCAGCCAGAGCAAATAATTCTTGAACAAGCCAGGGCACTTTGTCAGAATTGGCAGGAACACCGTTAACAATTGCACTGTGACAGTAATATAAGTGAACTATCCTAGGCAAGCAAAAATACATGCTAAGCCTATTCTTAATTTTCTCTGAGGAACTTCTATGAGACCACAGTGCCCTGTGTTTGCTCTCCCTTCCTCCTTGACTTTGCCCTCACCCCTCCTTCCCTGGCATTGCACTTCTCCATGTGGGTGAGGATGGATTTTCCTCAGACTCTTGAGCTCAGGCAGTTGGTACCAGGAGAATGGATGGTCCTTCAGATTTGGTTTGGAGTTGATTATTGCTCATCAGTCTAAAGACAATAAAACCCCCCTAGCTGGTAGAAAGTGGGATGATGGTATCCCTGGAATGTGAAACAAGCACTTGCTTCCAGAAGTTGGGAGAAGACCTCATGGAGACCTCGAGCCTGCCCCCTAGCAGTTCCTTTTTAAGTTCAGTTGTCCAATGCACCTAGGACATACCCGGTAAGGCACATGGCTTGTTGCTGCTCTTCACACCTCCTGCCAGTGAGGAAGACAGGCAGTGTTTGGTCACCTGTTGGAATCTCCCAGTTATATCTCAAACTTGGGAATTCGATTCTGCTCTGAGATGGTTGTCATTATTGAGTGGGGCCTCCCATGGGATTTGGACTGTCACGAGTTATCCTTAAATTCAAGCCATTTGCCCTAACTGATCTATGGCACTATAAATATTAGCACTATAGATGTTCATGTGAAGATGGACTCCATCTGAGGCTTCTGATGGGTCCCAGTAGGTGACCCCACAAAGCAGATTCTCATTGCAAATGATTTTTCACCATTTATAAAATCATTCCTGCCCCTCCTAGAGGCCGAGTGCCAGACCATGATTCCAAGTGACTGTGTCACTGGAGATACTGATTGTGAGGTGAGTTTTATCAGATTCTCCTGTTGATTCCTTTGAACAGTAGCAGCTGTCCAAACAAGAAAAAAACATGTAAGATTAGACCTGAGGAGGTCCAGAAATTAAATTAAATGGATAAATGACCCAGGCTGCATGGCCCCTCCCTCTGCTCTCTGAATGCCTCACTCTATTCTGGACCACAAGGGGTTCTTCATGAGCAATTTATACCAGGTTCAAAGCCAATGACACAATAGTTTGAGCCAATTTCACGTATTTGTTGGTGTGATACCTTGACACTATCTAGAAATGAACTGCTGTATATTACAACCCCACTGAAAGATTATCTCAAAAATCAGACTTAAAAAAAATTCTATTATTTGGTAGAATTCTAAGCAGTACTCTTCCTTTGTTCAAAGGGAGTGAGTAAGCACCCTTAGATAAGGACCCGTATGGGATCTGGGAAGTGGCAAATGGCTTGGCTGTCTGTTCAGCAGCCTCTAGGAAACAGAACTGGAATACAAGCGATAAAGGACCTTAGAAAATACATATGGGGGTGGATTTGTGGAAGTAGGGACAAATCTTAGAGCTTCTGTGTCTCATGTTATAATCCATCAGAGAACACCCATCATGGAGATGCTGAACAAACATGTACAAGGAGGACTTTTGCAGTTGAGGTCAGACAGATCCTGTCTGACTCTGAATGCTATGAATCCACAACAGAGTGGCACTGGAGGCAGAAATGGAGGTTGTAGACCTGGGCAACAGCATGGGGCCCTCTCACCTAGGCTCATATACTCAACTAACCACAGCAGAGTGCTCAATAGGCCAGCGGCATTGACTGACACTTAGCTGTTGATGTGACGATATATTTTGGAGAGATCTGTCAATAACCTGGTGGCAAGTTGATTATACCTCAGAAGAAATTGTTATTTATCCTTATTGAAATCAGCTCATACCCTGGATATAAACTTGCCTTTTCTACCACAGTGCCTCTGCAATTCCTGATCTATTTGGCATGATATTTGATACATTTGCCTCAGAACCAGAAACCTATTTTGTGGCAAAGGGAGGAGAAAGAAAAATAAAGAGAAAAACAGGTAATTAATGCAAATCTACTGATATTTACTTGCTGATACTTAACAATAATGTCTTAGAAAGACACAATCAAATCTGTATCAATATCTTATATAGGATATTCAATATTCAAAACATCAGTAATTGCACAGGATATTCAATCCATTCAATCGATATTTGTTGAATCTGTAGCAGAAACTTACAAAAAGTTTACAAAGTAAAATAACAAGAGTTCTTAAAAATCACAATTTGATAGCAAGAATGCAAAGCTCCATGGAAGGACTGAAAAATAAAGTTGCAAAACTCCTGAAGAATAAAATCAAAGCACAGAGATGTCAAATAAAGGTAGACGTTTTCAGGTCAGTGCAGGAGGTTTAGCACATGACTAATAGAATTTCCAAAAAAAGAAAAAAGAGAGAGAGAATTAAAAAAATAATCCAAAGGGAAAAAACATTAAAAAAACAAAATTTTGAGTACTAAAAGGCATATATATTAAGATATTGCCTGTTGATATATCTTAATAGATATATCAACAAAACTAGATCCATAGCAATTTAATTGTAAAGTCTCAAAACCTTGGTGTGGGCAAGCAACTCCTACAAGCTTCCAGAAAGAGGATTGTCCAAAGATTCAACTGTGAGGAGATTTTACATATTGATCATAATATTGAATATTGAATACTGAATATTGATCCAATCAAAATCATACTGTAGCATGATTAGAAAATTGAAGATGCCAGAAGTGTGTGTATGTGTGTGCGTGAGGCAATGGGGGTTGGAGAGAGAGAGACCTAAACTCAAAATATCCTTAATGTGAAGTCAATAAAAAGTAGTAGTTTTTCTTTATAGTTTTTGAGAATATTATCCAGTGACACTTTTCTGAGGAATTTTTATCTTTCTATTACTTTTCCTCAATGGTGTGGTGTCTTTGTTTATCTCTTGACCTCATTCTTCCTCTTCTGTCTCATTTATCCTTCATATACTACCTGGAAGACAACTTTAAAGGATAACACATAATAGTGAAAGCTGGACATTTGTAATTAAAAAGATCAAAAACGTGTCTTGGTGCTGTCACTCACTCCTGTAATCCCAACATTTTGGGAGGCAAAGGTAGGTGGATTGCTTGAGGCCAGTAGCTCAAGACCAGCCTGGGAAAGATCCAGTCTCTCTAAAACAGCAACAGCAACAAACAAACAAAAAGAAAAAACAATATATTCTGAGCAAAGATAAATAACCTTAGAAATAAGGTGGAATCTTTAACAGTGCACTCAAAAATTAAATAATTAAATCCTTAAATATGATAAAATGGAATTGGCATCATAGCTTATTTCCATAAATATTATTGGAAGTAATATTTTTAAGTTTGTAACAAGATTTATAGTTATTGAAGATGAATGTATTGGGACCATTGACATGTGAATAATTAGCATTTGAAATTTGCAGGTATTGATAGTACAGATAAAATGGGTTTAAAACCAAGTAAAATCCTAAGCAAAAAAAAAAAAAAAAAAAAGTCAGTGAATTTATCATAGGCGATAGGAAAACTCACTGAAAAGATAATTGTATTAGTCTGTTTTGTGTTGCTGTAAACAGAATATCCAAGAATATTCAGACTGGGTAATTAACAAGGAAAAGGGGTCTGTTTAACTTAAGGTTTTGCAGGCTGGGAATTTCGAGAGCATGACCTGGTTTCTAACAAGGGCTTTTGCACTACCTCAAAACATGGCGGAGAAGGTCAAAGGGGAAGTGGACACATACGTGGAAGCAAGATCTGGAGTGTCCCAGCTTTACAACAACCCACTTGCTTGGGAAATATCCATTCCCACAAGAACTAATCCTGTTTCACCACAGTGAGACTGGCACCAAGCCACCCATTCATGAGGTCAGAGCCCTCATGACTCAAAATCCTCTCATTGGACCAGGCACAGTGGCTCACGCCTGTAATCCCAGCACTTTGGGAAGCTGAGGTGGGGGGATCTCAAGGTCAGGAGTTCGAGACCAGCCTGACCAACATGGTGAAAGTTCGTCTCTACTAAAAATACAAAAAATAGCTGGGCATGATGCTGCACACCTGTAATCCTAGCTACTCAGGAGGCTGAGGCAGGAGAATTGCTTGAACCTGGGAGGCGGATGTTGCAGTGAGCAGAGATCACGCCACTGCACCCCAGCCTGGGCGACAGAGTGAAGCTCTGTTAAAAAAAAAAAAAAAATCCTCTCATTGGGCTGCATTTCCCAACACCGCCCATTTGGGGATCAAATTTCAAAATGAGTTGAGGTAGGGACAAACAAATCGTATCTAAACTGTGATGATAGTTACGGTGATTCTCAGATGACATAAACAACGTTTGGGCTGACCACAAACTTGAGAAGGTTGCTTAAAACTCTCTGGCAGTACTAATTTTAGGTATGCTTTGTGGGTAGAGTATGTGATGATAAATTAGACACACTACCTTGTTACTTTTATCCTTACATCTCAACAAGAAAATGCTAAGCGTTTACTCTGGCCAATTCATGAGTATCAGTCTACATGAATGCCTGTTCCTGGATGTGGGCGATGTGGCTGTGCCTACCATGTGTTCATAGTTCACTTTATAAGCCGCCAAACACATTCTATTAATTTCATTAAAGCAGTTAATGTTTTTGTATTGTAGTTTCACGGCTCTTGTGAGCATTTCATTTTCTCTTTTGATGTAACAAAATGAAAATTAGAAACATCTTAGAAATGATACAGAACCTCAATTGATTTTGAATTTTTAACTCCATTTTAATTCTCGTGTATTTTAAATTTCTGTTAAAGTTCACAATTTAAAAATAAGTTAATGATTCATTATTTTTGCCTTGTATTATAATCCATTGTATCTGCATTCAGATTTTTGTAGACTACTCTCATATTTTGACAGTGACATTTACTTTTCTCAATTTCTTTTAATTTGCATTTTTAATTTTTTCTTTCACTGACTCATTCTAGGTTTTTTTTCCCCAATTTTTAATGGCTTCAAATAATTCTCTTCTAATATTAAAAGTATTATTGTCTCAATAATACGATCATCTAAACGTAAATAATAAAGATATTTCTCCTTTAAATCTGTGTGATTTTTTAAAAGCTATCCTACTATAGCAGTTCTTTAGCTTGTCAGAAATTAGAATCAATTTGAGGCCTCTTAAAAAATACCAGTTGCTGAGCCTGACACCCAAAGATTGATTTAATTGATTAGAGGTAGGGCCAGACCTCCTTGGGAGAGTCTAAGGTGCATTCAAGGCTGAGCACCACTAAATATCTTTGACTTTGCACATTATTTTCTACAATTGTGTAATGAATCACTCACAGACTTGTACAGAGTGGAGCTGATTTGTACGGGAAACCCCCCATCGGGCGTGTTGCCTGCTATTGTCTTGGGTATTGGCATGCCTTCCTTCCTCTTTTCTTTCTGCCTTTCTTCCTTTCACTCTCTTTTTCTCTGCTTTCTTCCTCCCTTTCTTCCCTTTCTCTTTATTCTTCCTTCGTGCTTATTGAGGACTTTGATATTCAGCAGTTAGTTCATTTGTCCACCAATTCTACACTGTGAAACTTTCATTTTATTTAAGAAATATCTGCAGGCCAAACACAGTGGCTGACGTCTGTAATCCCAACAACTTTGGGAGTCCAAGGCAAGAGGATCATTTAAGGGTAAGAGTTCGAGACCTCGCTGAACAATACAGCGAGACTCCCATCTCCACAAAAAAGTTAAAAATTAATCAGATGCTGTGGCGCACACCTGTAGTCCCAGCTGCTCAGGAAGCAAAGCTAGGAGGATTGCTTGGACCCAGGAGTTTGAAGTTGCAGTGAGCTATGATCGCACCACTGCATTCCATCCTGGGTGACAGAATAAGCCCTTGTCGTTAAGAAAAAGGAAGAAGCAAGCAAGCACAAAATGAACAAACAAATAAACATATATAGTAATCACACATCATTCATAGACAGGTGCTGTCCATAATTCAAGGAAAGAAAACAGACATAAGAAGTAAAGTAATACCTACTTGAGATTGCTAGGCTTTATTTCTAACTTCCTCTACAAATAGTAGTCTCCACTTTTCACTTAGCCGGTTGCCACACTACTGTATGACTGATGTTAAAGAATAATACAATGATGCAACTCTGATGTAAAAGAGGGATGTGCCATTCCTACTCTCTCTGCTTTGACGTCCATGGGTCATTATATACCTATGTGCTGGTAACGGACCTCAGATTCAATTGATTTTATTTGGGTAAGAGTTTCCTACTTTCTTCCTCTTTTTATTATTTTTAAAGGTAATCTGAAATCTCAATAAGATAGGCAAACAAAATATTTAAAAAGCATATGCATATATTTATCAAGTTCAATGAATAAGTAAAACTTTATTTTTAACATATAAAGATGCACAGATTTTGCTAACACACATTTCTTGATATTAAATAAAGAACAGAGGAGACAAAGGATTCAAGAAAAACTGACCCATCTAAGTGGAATTAGGAAGAAGTAAAAGAAAAAACAAAAAGGAACACTAATACCCCTAACTTATAAAAGGGTCATAAAGAAGCAGCACTTACAGCTGATGAATGCTGTATCATTTAGCTTAAAATGAAACTGATGGAGAGAATAAATCTGGTGATGACAATGACGAGAAGAGGGATGGAAGTGAAGGGACAGTGAGTCGAATCTGTCAACAGATCATGGGCTGGTGGTGATGAAAAACACAGTGAAAAAAACTCAGGAAACAGAGTTGGAGGCATTTATAACATATGTTCAAAACAAAAATAGTTAGAAAAATAATGTGCAACTGGTACGAGCAGAGCAAGTGTTAAATATTAGGACTGGAGATGTTTGTTTTTTATCAAAAATGATCTTTATTATTTTACTTTTAAAACCATGTGTGTATCAGTACATCTACTGATACACATACTTTAAGTATATGGGACAATTTTATTAGTTTTTCTTTCTCTTACTGGTATAATTCTCAATGTTTCTGTGTGCTTATTGGAATCAAATTCTAATATTTTGTTGTTTTTGTTTTGGGCTTGGTTTCATGGCATGGAATTTTGAATGTTAGGTGGCAAGTTGTATACTTACTAGTTTATATGGAATATAGCATTAACAAAATTAAACTTCCCACATAAATAAAATTAAACTTCCCACATAATAAAATTAAGCTTCCCACATAGCTTTTCTAAAAAAAGTTTCTCTCCCTGACTTTCAAAAATATTTTTCACTGTGAAATATATTTTTAGAAGAATGTGTAAAATATGTCTTGGTACTTATTTATCAATATTTTAAAAACAAAGTGGTGGTGTAACCAGCAACCAAATTAAGCAGTAAAGCATAACTAGGGATTTGAATAAGCAATTCTATTTTATGGGCATGTATTTGACTAGTAACGAGGTTAAGCACATTGTTCTATTATATAATTATTGACCATTTGGACCTCCTCGTCTGTGAAAGGTCTGATAAAGTCCTTGCACTTTATACTACTCACGTGAATGCCTTTTTCTTATAAATCCTTGATTTATGTGTACATTCTATAATAGTTGATCAGTTATTTAAGTATAGATAAATAATAATTTCTTTTTTCTTTTCTTTTTCTTTCTTTCTTTTTTTTTTTTTTTTTGAGACAGAGTCTCACTCTGTTGCCCAGGCCGCAGTGCAGTGGCACGAGCTCAGCTCACTGCAAGCTCTGCCTCCTGGGTTCACGCCATTCTCCTGCCTCAGCCTCCCAGGTAGCTGGGACTACAGGCGCCCGCCACCACGCCCGGCTAGTTTTTTAATTTTAGTACAGACGGGGTTTCATCATGTTGGCCAAGATGTTCTCAATCTCCTGACCTTGTGATCCGCCCGCCTTGGCCTCCCAAAGCGCTGGGATTACAGGTGTGAGCCACCGTGCCCGGCCAATAATAAATATTGTAAAGCATATATGTGTTTGATTCTTTAACACTGAACTAACAGCCAGCCCTACTATATAACCCATGCCAGTAGCAAGCTTATGGAGCACAGGTATTTTCTCCCTCTGGCACATTGCAGCATAAGAACTCTGGACAACACTTCAGCACTGTGCTTGGGAGTCATGCTAAACTGTGAAATCACCAACTAAAAGTACCAAGTTGTGGAAATCCCAGGACTAAATATGCTGTGAAGAGGATATCTGTTGGGCTGCAGGCTGAGAGCTCAAACAGGAAGGCAGAGGATCCTCCAATTCAACCTCCGCTCGGGACGTGGCATCAGATCCTCAAATCCTTCACCGTTCTGTACATGTCGGGAATGACTGTGGATTTGTAAGTAGGTTAAACTCACAGACACTGAGTCCACAAATGCTGAGGATCACCTGCACTTTCATAAATGTAAAAGCGCAAATTTGCCCTTCTGTGTGAGATCTGCAACTGAGTAGGAACCGTCTTCTGACTGCTGACATATATAGGTGAGAGAAAGTGAAAAATTTTATATAGAAAATACAGTGATATTAATAGGAGACTGTTGTAATGAATGCAGGAGTAGAGAAGAAAGAACACATTCTAAAATATGTTGCTATTGTTGTTTAATGTGATGAAATTATTATCATTAGTCTTAAATTTCAGAGCATATTATTCTTATTTCCAGACTCAGGTGCACTTATTGTGTGAGGGTTTTTTTTTTTTTTCCAACTATTCTTTAGTCAAAGAACAGATCTACTTTGATTTTCATTTTACTTTATGTTAATCTTCCATATTAATCTCTGTAGTTAAATTACAGTCACCAATGTCCTACTTAAAAATAAAAGAAACCTACTGAATAAAAGTATGCAAACAAACATCATTACGACTTGTTCCTAACTTCTTCCTGAGAGAAGTGATCAAGGCACATAATTGCTTTATATCACAGTAGAAATGTGAGAACTAGACAATTATTTTGGTTACCACACAGTCCAAAGTTGAGTCTGTACATTTCCTTCAGGATTTAGGAGCAAAGATGAGCCAAAGGGAAGCACAACGTGGAAACATAGGACTTCCCCACAACAATATATTTAAATAAATTGTAATTAGGGAAGTCATCTTTTTATTTCCATTAGCATAAATAATGAGTTAAAATTGAACAGAAAAATTCATCTCAGAATATGTGTATATGTCTTTTTGTTTTTATTATAAAATTAAGATTGGCAATCAAGGGTGAGAAAATTGTCCCCTAGTCTAGACTGTTGTTTGCTAGAGGATTTCTTTATTTTCACTATTGATTTATGGATTCAACAAGGACGTATTAAGTCCCAACCACTTGGTGGTGTGTGTATGCATAAAACAGAAAAATGTCAGTGCCATTATATAGTTCATATTCTGTGTTGTGGAAGATAACTTGCTGATTGGCTGTAGAGTGAACCTGTGTTTGTTTTTACTGTTTAATTACTGTCCCCAGTCTCTCAAGTCACCAATCCATATGCAAGGCTGTGATGCTCACTCCGTGATGCTGACAAGTTTTTTTCGAGTAATGGCAGTTACAGATATGACAAGGTATACGTTATTTCCTGTGATGTTTTAAAAATGAACTGTGCTTGCAGATTATGTACAGAGTAAAATTCAGTATTACACATTGTTTCAGAGACGGTGTTCAGTAATTTACAAAATAGTGTTTGCTTATTGTCAAGCTATCAGGAGCATGACATATATTGAGAAATATAAGGCCTTGTAGCCCTGTCGTAAGACCAGCTGGCAACATTGCTGCCACAGAAATGAGCACTGAGATATCACAGCTTTGCTATCAAACGGTAGGGTAGACCTCGGGGAGGAAAGAGTTTTTGTTTGTACAAGAAAATTGCTTGGTAGTGACAGAGATTCATTTCAAACCTTTCAGGAAGCTTTGCATGATTTCCCAAGAGATCTCTCCAGGGGTCACAAAAGAATGGGGAAAACAAACCTGGCCCTTCTATTCTTGCTGGAAGGGAGGAAAATTAATATTGGGGAGTTTGAGCTCTATCCATTTCACTCATAAAAACAAGCTCTTGTATTAGGAGGCGTTCATTTTGAGACTCTTTCATCTCCACCCTCTTCTGTTGCACAGTTTCACTGCTGTCATCGGACAATGAATAATAACTGGGGTCAATCACAATACAAACACATCCCTTTCTATTAGTCTTCATATAACAGCCATATAACAGCAATGTTTGGTTAACCAAGGGAATCAGTACTATTTGCAGTACCTACCAGAGTGCCTAGCACCAAATAAATAGTCAAATAACTTCTGGTATGATTTTAATGACCTTTGACGAAAGCTAATTAATATGAATATAGTAATTTAGCAGTTGAAGGAAAAAATATAACATATAAAAAACTGTTGGCAAGGAGATTTACATTCTTCTGGTGAGAAGATAATATAACAATGCTTCTATGGAAAGGCAATGTGGAAAGTTTTGTTACCATTAAAAATCCAAACGCTAAGAATTTGTTCTCAGGATATTTCTTGCAGCTCTTTTTAAAGTATTAAAAGGTTCGGAATTACATAAATATTTAAATACTTAGTAAAAAGCATCTGGCAAATTAACTGTAATACTTCCGTAAAATGGAATATCATGCAGCTGTTAAAAATTATAAGGTAGCTCTGTGCATATAGTCCCATAGAAATTCCAAGACATACTGACAATTGAACAAGTAAGAAAACAAATAATTACAGTTGGCTTTGCTATAATTTGTGGAAAAAATGACAAGTGTGTGTGTACATCTTCACACAAATATGTTTAGATTTGTGTACACAAAGAATACAAAGAAACCCAAGAGGGGTGGCCACTGAAAAGATAATTGGTCAAAAGCCACAGAAGAATGTGAGATTTCTGTATAAATTTTGTACCATTAGACTGCATTATTTGTTCAAAAATCATTAAACTTTAACTTAAACATTACTGCAAGAACAGAGATGTAAATTGACAGTTCTAATTAATGACATTTGTTTGTGTTTTGTTGTATACATGTTGTTGTTAAATACATATGAATCACTTTAGTGTCCATAATTTACATTCTATTTGATACATTTCAGAAGCATTCAGAACTTATGTATCACTAATTTGGAAAACTCAAATTTAGAAATTGTATTGCTGAAAATAATGGAAACAATCCAGTGGGTGAGATGTTCCTATTTTAAAGATAGTTAAACAGGATGAGCTACTAAATTAACATTTTGAACTGTTACAATATCTTTGTTTCTATTTTAACAGTTCATGATTCAAAACCATTTTAAAAGATTTATTTCTCTAGGTTTGTTTAAAAATTTCCCTTAAATTATTATATACAACCAGTAATTTGTAGTCTTTTTATTTACTCCTTTGAGTCATACTGCCAAGTGCCACACAGTCCCTTCCCTGAGGTCATTTCAAGTTTTAGAAAATCTTGCTCTTCACTGTGGAACAATAAAAAGTGCTAAAGTTACTTTTTATTTATTTTTATAGGAGATGTATGCTAAAGTTCATATAGGTTAAGTAAGATTATGTCTGCATAATCATAGTTATGTACATCCATATACACACATATGCACACACACAGGTACATACATACTCCTCTGCTGATTATTTATGTTTATGGTTATAAACACACATAATAAATTTGAGCATTAGCATACATTCATCTATCTATATACCACTACCCCCTCTCTATACATAGATATATAAACTTCAGATAATATATAGACCGATAGATGAATAGACTAACCAGTTGATCAATTGATCAAAATATAGATAGATGTACATATCTGTAAGTTTTGGATCCCAAGACTCTTTTTTTCCTACTGCATTTCTGTGTGTACAAACTCTATGATTGTTCACTTTATGGATTGAAAAATCATCCAACATTTATGGAAAAAGTGAAGAAAAGATGGCCAATATGATGGCTGTTGTCCATTTTATCTTATCCTAGCCTAGACGCATTATCTAAACTTTTGTGCCTGGATTTCTACCTCAGGATGCTTACCTGTAGAGAATGTATCATTGAAATCCCTTGCCTGGAAACTTTTAAAAGCTGATCTTTAGTATAACATGTAGCATAATTACCTTGCCTTTTCTGAACATCAGAGTCTTGATTATAATTATAATTGTGTTAGCATTATTATAGAATCTGTGCAGAACAGTGAGTGGTTCATGTGTTTTGCTCATATTCAGCTCATGTGCTTCCCTAGTAGCAGGTGTGGATATATAACAAACACTAGACGTGTTCTCTAGTCGTAAGTTTTCTAGAGCCCACTGAAGGGTCTGTTGAGAATGAATAAATCTCCACGACAAAATAAAAAGCATATTCAGGCAGGACGTGGTGACTCACCCCTGTAATCCCAGCACTTTGAAAGGCCAATGCAAGAGGATCGCTTGTGCCCAGGAGCTCAAGTCCAGCCTAGACAACATGGAGAAACCCCATCTGTATAAAAAAACAACACAAACATTAGCCTGGTGCAGTGATGCACGTCTGTATCCCTAGTTACTCAGGAGCCTGAGGTGGGACGATCCTCTGAGCCCAGGAAGTTGGAGGCTGCGGTGAGCCGAGATCATGCTGCTGCATTCCATTCTGGGCCACGAACGAGACCCTGCCCCCAAAAGAAGACACACACACCCACAAAAAAAGGCATTTGCATTTTGCTTTACATTAACTGTGACATAAATACATGTCTGTTATAAAAGATGTAGATTAAGATTCTGAAGTAGTGCTAGCTCTCTCTTAAGAGGGGTCTAGTCGGAACTGTGATCCTATATGACCAAGTCTCTGCATTCATTAGCTTCAGATTCCTCTTCTCTCTGCTATGCCTGTGCACATTCTGTAACCACACTCCCACGCTGTTGCCCAATTCCATCTCTGCTTGGGTTGACTCTGTTCTTTAATGTACAGTCCTAAAGCTAACTTTATGCTTAGACTTGCTCAAGGCTCTCTACAAATTCTCATCATGATTGGATTCTGAGACGCTTTGCTTCTTTGAAAACATTCTTTATCATGTTGGCTGGCTGTCTGGCATAATTCAGGGATGATTAACAAAGTGGATGTTGATAAGAAAATAATATAGTGCAGTTCTGAATAATATATTGTAGGCCCTGATTGGAATTCCATGGGCTTTTGACATGGGTGAGATATTCACATACTGTGTGAATATCTAGTTTCTTCTTCTATAAAGTGGGGAAAAATAACACTTACCTGATAGTCTTATTGAGAAGGTTAAATGAAAAGAAGGTAGAATAGTAAACGGTACATGGGAATCACTTAATCAATGTTACCATTATTATTACTAATAGTATATCATGTTTATTATCATTATTAGACAAGTTGATTTCTGAATAATTTTCAAGATAAAAAAACCAATTTTATTGTCGAAGAAATTTATTGGCACAATGACATTGCCACTTCACTAAAATTCCTTCATCTACACCTAACTAAAACTATTTAGGATGTTTCCCTACTTAAACATTTCTTGCTTAATGTTGCAATGCCTACATTAATTGCCACAGAGTGAATGTTGCCTCACTAAAAGGTGAAGCTTTCTTCTGTATATATTCAATTGTTTAATCATTCAGTCCTGTAAAATTGACATGACTCTACTAAATACATTAAAAGGTTGTTCATTGGTATTGAGGTAATTTTAAGATAAAAATATTTTAATGACTGCTTCATTAGACATCCTGATACTTGTATTTGAAGGAATCTAGTGGAATAGTAATTGCCATGCAAATACATTTTGAAAATGATTCTCAAATGTTTGTTTTAAACAATTAATACATTATAAGCAATCTACTGTATTATTGTACAAAATAACATACACCCTTGAGTTCATTAGCTACAAGAAGTGAAACCATTTAAGCTACTAATTAACAAACAGGTAAATGCGCAATGAATAAATCAATTTCCATCACTGAAAGATGTTTCTCAGTCCATCTGTTGATATTAAAACCTTTTGGGCTTTCGAAACATTCAAGCTGTTTCTTTCTAATCCAAGTGAAAAATTTTATTAATTTCTAGAATGTGATACTTAAAGGTTACATCGGAATATCAAATAACTTTCTAATTCCTAACAACTAAAATGTGTAAGGCCGATCATGCTTGGCAAAAATAAAATCACTAGATGATAGCAGGTCTGATTTTGAATCACGACAATAGCAAAGTTAGTCTTCTTAATATCTAAAGCAGATTATTTGACTATCTTTTGCCCTATATGATAAAAATGTTTCAGTAATAATTATAAAATGTGTAACATATTTCAAAAGATAATTTTCTCTACTTTTGCCTTATTTATTACTTAATCTATTTATTGGTTAAGCTTCACAAGGTCAGTGCTTGGTCACATTGGCAAGGGCAACTCCTTTAAAATTATTATAGAATTCAGAATAACTAAATGCTAGTGGCTGGTTTTGTAAATATATTTAAATTATTAGAAATTCCTCCAAATTCCTGCAGAATACAAAAAATATAAGTGTTTATGCAATAGTTTCTACATCTACCAAAAAATTTGAACATTCATCACTGTCACCAAAGGCTATATTAGCTTACATAAATAATTATCAAGAAAGTAATACTTTTATTTAATGAATTTAATGAAACCAAAACCTCCGCTCAAGTGATAACTTGGAACTTGCATCAGATTGGCCATGCCGGGAATTTAATTTTTATGCTCTTGAATCATTCTTTTGTTTTAAAACTAGCAACTCAGAATTAAAAAAACAAATGTCAAAATTGAAAACATTAAGTCAAATTTTCATACGAATTGTACCAATTACAAATTATCATACTTCATAAACTCAAATAAAAAGAGGGCACACACATTTTGAACTCTACAATGCACCCTTTTTTGATCTTTACCTGGTATCAGTTCCACTCACTGCCGCACATTTGGCCTGAAAAGGAAATAGATACTCACGATCTTGTGTTTTTGGAGAAGAAGGGAAACATTTTGAATTAGTTACTTTTATTTCAGTATGGAACTGGCTTAGGGCAGCCTCTTCCAATTTGTTCCTGTACTACATACAAACATATTTTAAAAAGACATTATAGTATAATGTCAAACATTATTCCAATAATCAGATGTTAGAATTTCTAAGGAATTCATCCTAATTTAAGGTGAATGAACTAAAATGAGAATATCTACAGTTTTCATCACTCAGTATATTCAGCTTTGTCTTTATAAAACAGTAACTGAAAATCAGAAGAATGATGTTTTCTACCTCTTTCTCCCACGTATTCCCTCACCTGAAATATAACAATTGTCCCCTGAGCGCTTCCTTTACTAGCCTTCCCTGCAGCGCCTCAGAAAGCCTGTGCATCAAGCAGACGCGTTAATTGGCCTTTCTGCAGGAACTGAGAACACCACCTGTGAGGCTCATGGTTTTAGGGTTTGGGGGTACGGATTCAAATAATTGACAGTGGGTCTTTCAAATGAGGGGCATGAGCTTGAAAACCTGTTCCAGAATAGTCTGGGATTTGTGGACACAGCAATATGAAGTTCTTTTTTTTTTTTGAGATGGAGTCTTGCTCTGTCGCCCAGGCTGGAGTGCAGCGGCGCCATCTTGGCTCACTGCAAGCTCCGCCTCCCGGGTTCCCGCCATTCTCCGGCCTCAGCCTCCCGAGTAGCCGGGACTACAGGCCCCGCCACCACCCCTGGCTAATTTTTTGTATTCTGAGTAGAGACGGGTTTCACCGTGTTAGCCAGGATAGTGTCAATCTCCTTACCTTGTGATCCGCCAGCCTCGGCCTCCCAAAGTGCTGGGACTACAGGCGTGAGCCACCGCGGCCGGCACCACACCTGGCTAAGTTTTTGTATTTTTAGTAGAGACGGGGGTTTCACCGTGTTCGCCCGGATGGTCTCGAGCTCCCCACCTCGTGATCCACCCGCTTCGGCCTCCCAAAGTGCTGGGATTACAGGCGTGAGCCACCGCGCCCGGCAGCGATATGAAGTTCTTAAAGCAAGTCTTCGTCAGGAGGTGTCCTTGATCAGCAACTGCTTGCGCAGGTGAGTGAGCTTTTTTCAGGAAATCCGTTTTCTCCAAGATCGTTTGGTAGAGACTTCCTGGCGTAAAAGGCAAAGTTAATCGTTGGTTTATAGGATTTCTTTCTTCACAAGTGCTTCTTAGAGCAAAAACTGTGGACACAGTGGTCTCATTTCTGGGATCTGTCGGTTTTGCTGTGTTCTGCTGTGTGGACGTGGGCACACTCAGGTCTCACTGAGCTGCCTTTGGAAAAGGCCCTCCACTGGGCTGCCCATTTGGCTCCCTCACCTCCATTCTACGCATCAGTATTCATGCATTTAAGCTGAAATTCTCAACCCTTGTAAATGACAGGAGTAGAAGTTGGTAATGCCTTCTTCTCTCCTGAGGAAACATTATAGGTGGGGCAAATGAGGGTAAAGAGTAGATGCAGGTTGAGTTATTTTAGAACTAAATGATCAGTATCACGAAATACTCAGGCAGTGAGATTTAAGAAAAAGTGTTTCTTGGAAAGAAGAACTGAGTTGCTACAGAGGAAATAGTGACAGTTAGGGAATGGTGGGAACATTAATGGGGTCTGCTTAAAGGGATTTGCCTCCAGTTGTACCTCAGAGTGCTGCGTGATACCACAACCCACTGTGCAGGATTCAGGGAAACTTTCCCTCTCACTCTGAAGATTAACATCTAGTTTGGTCTATTCAATTGATGATGGATGACTTAGAGGAAATGTAATAGAACAAATTGAGACTTGTATCTTTAATATTGCAGAGTAAGAGGGAAATAAGGGAAAAGGATATTGATATAAATTAGAACACATTTCCAGCCATTAATCTATCGATAAGTAGGAAAAAATGATTTAGAAATGTGAAGCACTACAATTCATAAGGTTTATTTAATGTATGCATACATATGAAACTTTTCCCATATATATGGAATATGAAATTCAAAGTAAAAGGCAATGCTTTGAGTAAGCATTTTTGAATAATGAACATGAGTCATAGATTTACTATGAGAGAAAAAAAGTAGAATAAAACTTTATTCAATTTCTAGAAGATGAAAGTATACACTTATGGCTACTAGAAAATAAGAAACGTGCATATAAATGCATTCATATACATCAAACTCTTGAATATTAAAAAAAACATTCCTCCAAGAATCTCTTACTTAGAAAATAATGACAATGCAAAAACTATTGAAATAAGTGAGATTGAAAAAAAGAAACTCAGTGGATAAATGATGCTTTATATTTCCATTGAACAAAACATTACAAATATATTCCACTTTAGTTAAAAGAAGAAATTTGGAATAACTGCTGCCCCCAGGCAAAAAACCAATACAATGTTTGACATTTTGGGGATAGTGAACAAAGAAGGCAATAAATGTAGTGAAAGCAATACATATTTTTTCTACCATAAACATTAATATCTATGCCTAATTTGTGAAGCTGCAACAATAATAATACAAAATGCATTGGGGAAATTATAATAAGCCGATTTTAATACTCTTGTATTATATTAAAAGGGAGTCTTAATGATTAATTTTAGCCTTCAATAATTTAATCATGCATAGTAAAATTTCAAAGGTAACCACTTTAAGAATCAAGGTAGAGTTTATAAGTAACAACATGAAAATTAAATGAAAGAGCGGAAAATACGACATTTTAAACTTAATTGAAAAAGGCCAGATAGAAAACAAAAAACAAGAAAATTGTATAAATGTTAGAAATATATCAGTAATGAAAATACCTTGATTTATGAATTCTACAAAAGGAGATTAATTTTTCATTAAAGCTTTTTTAAGTTGAGAACACATATCTAAGTTCAAAGGAGATTTAAACAACACACAAACATTGAGTTGAACAAACATAAATAGAAATACATACTGCCAAACTCAAGAAGTTGAATTTCTATGAAACATTACAAAAATGCATATACGATAGGCCCCAAGTAATGTCTTATAAATTTCAAAAAATGAGTGCCATACAAATAAGTTCTTTGATCAGAATGCAAAGAGCCAGAAATCAATAAACAATTGAACACTGAAAGAAAACCATAATTTAAAGTATTCCATGGATCTAATAAAAAATAAAATAGAAATGACAGGATATTGCATCATAAAGTCTGTCCAAACTCAGACACCAGGCTTGAGAGACCTACCTTAAACTCATCCAGTCTGAATTCTAAATCCTTATACATTTGTTTTTTTTTTTTTTTTTTTTTTAATTTCCCCAATTTGAAACACTATTAAGATTCTGTCAAGGTAGTGTTCTCTCTTACTGCACTGAATCTAATAACCTTAGTTTTGTTTGATTAATGTGTTTTTCTGAAACCTTCTGGGGACTCAGCATTTGACAGAAGGCATTTAATGTGAAATTACATTAAGGCATCTTAATAGATGAGCATTAGCTGAACCCTGGCTTTCTGTGTTTTCAGTGAATTGGGATGAATGATTGTTGCATGGTTAATATTTTTTTACTGATGTGCAAGACAAAGAACTAAAGTCTTTCTTCCAGGAAACAGAACCAAAAAGCAGTAACCATGTTACATGACAAAACTTCAATGATGCAGTAAAGTATCATATTATGGAAATTTAAAACTTCAAGTGCATACATTTAAATAATAATTCAGGCTGTCGAAAGAAAAACTTAGGCAAATTACATTTAAAGGAGTTTAAGCAAGCAAAGAAGAATTTGTGAATTGGGTAGGTCACAGGACCAGAACAGGTGCAGTGTGACTTGGGCTGCCACGTGGTCAGTAACATGTATCAACAGAAAAAGGATAGTGAAGTTTGGAAAAGGGAAATGAGGGACAGAAACAGCTAGGCTGGTTATAGCTTGGCTTTTGCCTTATTTGAACAAGGTATGAACAGTTGGCCACCTGTGATTGGTCAAAGCTCAGCTGCTGTGATTGGCTGAGACTTCACTACTTCTTAAAAGTAAAAATGTGTTCACACATCTAGTGGATTAAAGTTCACAATGTATGGAGACACCTTTAGGTGGAACTTAAAATGTGTAAGGAGGCAGCTTTTTGGCCAGACTTAATTTGACAAGACTTAAAGGTGATTACGCAAACATCCACATAAAGAAATAAGAAACAGATGTAAAAAATAAAAAATAAACAATACAACCAGTAGAAAAAGAAAATAATAAAGAAAGAATAAATGAATAAGATATCAAAAGCTAAGTTCGAGGGCATCAAAAATGACCTTTTGTAAGCACATTTTAAAATGTGCTTACAGAAATTTTTTTTTTTTTCAAAACTGATAATCTAGTTACAAATTAAAACTGTGAGTAAAAAGGAGTTAACGCCGGTAAGCCTGAATTTGGAGTCTTTCAGATAGCTTTATTCATCCTTCGGTGGAGGGCTTTGTAAGACATTTTAAAAGTCACAATTGAACTTCTTTTCTTAGAGAATAGCATCAGTCTCTACTGGTAGAAATTAGAGGACAGAAAAGAATATTGAGAGCAGAACCTTGTTTTCCTCTAGAGTCTTGCTGTTTGGAATAGGCTTAATTTTTTATCAGTCTGAACATTTTCAATCCAGGTACAGAAATGTGATCTTCAGATTATGCATACTGTAAATATTCATCATCTCCTCTTTTTCAAGTATTTAAATAAGCATTACATTTGTATATCAGTGCTGCAGGAAAAGTCAGTCTTACATTGTTGTGGCATAAAATTTCATCTAGGCAAAAGGACATAAAAGAAAACTATTTGTTTCATAGATATATGTACATAAAATATACAATCGCCTTAAAATCATTTCTGATCTTTAAGCAATATGAGAATACATGCAAAAACATCTTCCTAGCCCAATATATTCTTTGATTTTGATATGCACTTCTTAAGTTATAAATGGTTTTAAGCACTTTCCTTATACTTTCTGAGGGTTTCTATCTTTTTCTATTTTCTGTAATCATTAATTTCCTTTACTAATGTCTGTATTGAATATATTTTCTTTTTAAAAATTATTTTCTCTGAACTTTTTCCAAATTAAAGCTATAAACCCCATTGCCTTATATTTTTCAAACTTTTCAGTGTCTTATTTCATGTCATATCAGTTTTAATTTTCTTTTCATAAGATTTAATTTCTATGGAGAATTTTATTCGTTCCTTTATAAATTCCGTGTCTTCCTGAGAAAGCCTTTAACATTTCAGAATTAGAAATAAATTTATCCAAGTTACTTCTTGTGTTTTGAAGGTTTTATTTCATTTAATTCATTTAATATTTGATTGGTATTCGCATTATTCCACTGTAAAATGAACTTGTCTAATTTATGATTATTTATATAAAAAAAGCTTTAGTAGTTTTTCTGTTGTTATATGAAAGTATTATTTTTTCTGTTGTTATATTTAAAAAATCAAGCTAAAGCAGCCATTCCTACCATCACAAACACACACACACACATAAACAAGCATGATTCTATACAAACACACACACACAAATTAGGACCTTTTTCTCCTCAAATCCCAGCAATGGTTGTCACTACACATATCATAAACAGCAGGAACATATGCTCAAATAGTGCCCTTAAGGTAGCCTTGCATGCTCTGAAAGGCATAGCCTTATGGTAGATCTAATTCCAATACTTTTTGAAAGTGACAATTAAAAAAAAAGTTGTTTTTACCAAGGTAGCATAATTGATAAGGAAAACACAAAATACTTTATTATTTTGTATGTCTCAATTTTAAAACTAGAAACCCAAAGAACATCCGTTATTAAATACCCACTTTTCTGCGCTTATATGAAATACTGCCTGTGGTCTGGAACCCATTTCTGTTCTCAATTATATTTTCCAATGGCGACCACACTGATGTCTTCCCCACTCACTGCCCTTCTTTCTTCCGCAACTTTGACACTGCCGCAGTGAAAGACAGGTCTGTTCCCTTCCCTTGAACTGGAGCAGACCTTTGTATCCAGCTGGATTGACAGACTATAGTGAGAGTGATGCTATGTGACTTCCAAGGCTGGTCTGTGAGAGTCTTCTCCCTTGTCACTGTCTTTCTTGGAAAATGCACATTGGGAGTCCTGAACCTGTAAATTAAGTCCAGTTATCCCAAAACCGCCAATGAGAAAGGAGATCATAAATAAACGGAAAGAGATGCCTGATGGGAGCCAGGAGTCTTAGGCCCCAGCAGTTTGATCTTCCCAATCTGGGGTTCAGATAGGCAGTGGTGCCTTCAGATGCCTCCGGGGCGCTCGTCGTTGGAGCTGACACCGAAGAGGATCCCGGACAAGCTGCCTCTTTGGAGCGCTGCCCAAACTGCAGATCTGTTATCTGAAATTTGAAAGTGGTGTGTCCTATATCAATTAATGATGGAAACTATTTCCATATATCTTTCGTTACTTTACTATAACACATTGATCTACATTTGTATTCCCCTGTAGATACCAGCTTTAAAATTTTCTCCACCTTTAAAAGATCAAATGTAGCAGGGAAAACAAAAAATGATTCCTATTACTCAAAATGTCCTGTTTTTTGGTCATTTCTTTTTTGCTTTTTTTTTTTCCAGAAAACCAAATTAATTTAATATCTCCTAGCAAAACAAATCAAAACAAACAAACACTATTTAGTTAAATTGTTATCCCACTGAATGTTAAGAAGAATTAGGAAATAATTGTTAGGCTCATTCCATAAGCTTGAAGAGCAAGTTATGCTTTAAAATTTTACGACATATATTTTTGATTTAAAGAAAATGTTTTACAATTGTATTTGTATAAGTTAATGTAACACAGACTATTTCCTTACGATAAGAATGCTCAATAAATTTAGCTATTATTATAGGCTTGTGAGTTTTTTTAAAATTTTTGTCCTTTGATATTTTAATTCCATGATATTTTAAATGGTTATTTTATTTTTACTATTGATTTTGCATATTAATTTTATAACTAGTCACTTTTTTTTTTTTTTTTTGAGTCGGAGTCTCGCTCTGTCGCCCAGGCTGGAGTGCAGTGGCCGAATCTCAGCTCACTGCAAGCTCTGCCTCCCGGGTTTACGCCATTCTCCTGCCTCTGCCTCCCGAGTAGCTGGGACTACAGGCGCCCGCCACCTCGCCCGGCTAGTTTTTTGTATTTTTTAGTAGAGACGGGGTTTCACTGTGTTAGCCAGGATGGTCTTGATCTCCTGACCTCGTGATCCGCCCGTCGGCCTCCCAAAGTGCTGGGATTACAGGCTTGAGCCACCGCGCCCAGCCAGCTAGTCACCTTTTAACCTTCTTTTTCCATTTATAAAATTTTAGATGATTTTCTTTGGGTTTCTAGTTATAAAATCGAGACATAAAATAATAAACTATTTTGCGTTTTCCTTATCAATTTTTCTAGCTTGGCAAAAACAACTAATTTTTTTTTAATTCTTAACTTTTAAAAAGCATTGGAATTAGATCTACCATAAGGCTATGCCTTTCAGAGCATGCAAGGTCGCCTTAAGGGCACTATTTGAGCATATGTTCCTGCTGTTTATGATATGTGTAGTGACAATCATTGCTGGGATTTAAGGAGAAAAAGGTCCTAATTTGTGTGTGTTTGTATAGAATCGTGCTTGTTTGTGTGTGTGTGTGTGTGTGAGAAAGAGAGAGAGATGGTGGGAGTGGCTATTTTAGTTTGATTTTTAAATTTCAATTTCCTGCACTCTAGCTATGGAATTTGCTTGTCTAATGAATATATTGTGAGGAGATAAGGTTTTTAGCACAGCGCCTGACAAGTAATAAGCACTTATTATATGTTCTCTCTTAACATAATTATCACTAAGTGTGTACATTTTAGCTTTATTTTTTTGGAATAGGATTGATATCTACCTAAATATTGAGCCCTTTTTTGTATTTGTTTTGTTTTTTGATTGATCTTGTAACCATGATGGAGTAAATTCAAATAGGATTATTTAGATAATGAAAATATTTTTGTTATAAGTGGTCTTACATTCAAAAGTTATTTTTTAAGGATTTATAAGACCCTAGATGGTTTCACACTTCAAAATATTGAGAAAAATTCCTCCTTAATAAAGTAGAAGAAGGCTTCTCTTGGATCATTTGTAAAAGGATGTTACTTTAAATTTGTGTTACTTCTGTAACATGATTTGTAGATCTTTATTTTTCTTTCATTTTTTGAGATGGGATCTCACTCTGTTGTACAGGTTGGAGTGCAGTGGCATGATCACAGCTTACGGCAGCCTGGTCCTCCAGGGCTCCAGTGGTCATTCCACCTCTGCCTCCTGCGGGAGCTGGGACTACAGGCACAACCCCACTGTGCCTGACTAGTTTGATTTGTGGATCTGATCTTTTCATATCAGGATATAAAATATGTTGTATATTCTGCAGAGTCCTGATACATATCTTACAATTTTGACCAATAAATATTTACTTTATAGAGTAATTCAACTTGACTGTATTGTACATGTTTTCATTTTTGTAAAATAAACGCCAAGGGGTACAATTTCCAGGTTGTATTGTAGTTATGATGGTTGCATGCTTGTTTATTTTAGAAACTGCCAAAATGTTTTCCATAGTAGCTGTAGCATTTAACACTCCCATCAGCAATGTTATGAGTCGTTCAGTTCCTCCATATCATCACCAGTATTCGGTGCTTCACTATATTTTATTTTGGCCATTCTGGTAGGTGTGTAGCGATAACTCATTGCAGTTTGAATGTGTATTTTCTTACCAGGTTGTGATTTTCAATATATTTCAAGTATGTTTTTGCCATCTATATCTTCCATGAAAAGCCTAATCATATCTTTGGCCCATTTCCTAACTGAATTTTTTTCATTGTTGAATTTTGAATTTTTTTTTGTATATTCTAGGTACTAATCCTTTGTCAGATGTTGTTTTGCAAATATTTTCTTCAAATATGTAGATTGCCATTTTTATCCTCTTCCCACTAGCTCTCACAGAGCAGTATTAATTCATTAATGATGAGTTCTGATTGATCTATTTTTCCTTCCATGAATTGTGCTTTGGGTGTTGCTATGCTTTGTGGTTCCTAAAGTTCACATGTTAGAAACTCAATTACCAGAGGTATGGTGAGTGGTGGGACGTTTAAAAGGAGATGAACGGATAAACGTTGTTACTGCTTGAGTAGGTCAGTTATTGTGGAAGTGGGTTGCTGATAAAAGAATGCGTTTCGTTCCCTTCCTTCTCACAGGCACGCTTGCTCTCTTACACCCCACCTTCCACCATGGGATGACACAGTAAGAACGCCATCAGTAGATGCCAATCCCTCAACCTTGAACTTTCCACACTCAGAACTGTAAGAGGTGAATCTCTGTTCATTATAAATTACCCAGTCGCAAGTGTTCTGTTACGATCGTGTAGCACATAATAGATTGAGATGATTGTCAAGTATTAGAATCTTAGTCAAGCTGTAAATATCAAAAATTTTCTCCCATGTGTTTTTCTAAAAGCTGATGGTGTACATTTTACATTTAACTCCATCATCCATTTTGAGTTAACTTTGTATACACTGTGAAGTTTAGTTTGACATTATCTATTTGATAGATGTACATTGTTTTAGTAGCATTTATTGGAATGGCTTTCCTTCCTCCACTGACTTGCGTTTGCATCTTTGAAAACAATGAATTAGGCATATTCATGTGAGTCCATTTCTGAGTTTTCTACTATGTTCCATGGATCCATATGTCTATCTCTCTACAAATATTACCAAATCTTAACTGAAGCTACATTATGTCTTGAACTACAGTGGACTAATTTTTTTCTATGTCTTTTTCTATCTAAAAATTTGTCTTAACTACTCTAGGTTTTTTTGCCTTTCCATAAAAATATAAAATAATCTCATCTGTATTTACAAATAATTTTTCTGTCATTTTGAGATAAATTGCATTAAGATTGTATATCAACTTGGGGGAAATTGTCACCTTTATTATGCTGAATCTTTAAATCCATTAACACAGTATGTTTCTTGATTTCTTTAGATCTATGATTCCTTTCATCAGCATTTTGTAATTTTCAACATATATATCTGTACTTGTTTCATAAGATTATGCAAAATGGAGTATTTTTTTCTTTGTATTGATTGTAAATACAATGTTTTGATTTTCAGTCTTCACATATTCAATGTTAGTATATAAATACCTTGGTACCGTTTGGATATTTGACTCCTCCAAACATCGTGTTGAAATTTGATCCCCAGTGTTGGAAATGCGGCCTAATGAAAAATGTTTAGGTCATGGGGACAAATTACTTATGAATGGCTTGGTGCCATCCTCAGGGTAAAGAATGAGTTCTCCTTCTAGTGCTTTCCATGAAAGCTGGTTGTCAAAAAAGGCTGGCCCTTCCCTCCTCCCTCTCTTACTTCCTCTCTTGTTGTGTGATCTCTGCACATGCAAACTCCCATTTACCTTCTGTCATGAGTGGAAGCAGCCTGAAGTCCTCACCAGAAGCAGATGCTACACCCGTGCTTCTTATACAGCCTGTAGAATTGTGAGCCAAATAAACCTCCTTTCTTGTAAATTATCCAGCCTCAGGTATTCCTTTATAGCAACACCAAATGGACTAAGACATGTGAATAATTTTTGCATGCTGATCTTGCTTATCCTACTCATTTTTGGGCTTTTTAAAAAGATTCCTTGAAATTTTCTACATAGACAAACATGTCATCTGCAATTAGGGACATTTTATTTCTTATTTTTTCCTCAGTATTTTTTTAAACTTTCTTTTCAGGTATTTTTTTTTCTGGCTATAACCTCCAGTATTAAGTTGAATTAGAGTATTAAATAAAAGCAGTAAGAAAAGACATTCATTTTTACTTTTTTCTGCTCTTAACAGAAAACATTTAGTCTTTACTGATGAAGTGTGAAGTTATCTGCAAGTTTTTTTTTTTTTTTTTTTTTTTTTGCGGATATCCTTTACAATTAAAACTTTACTATTTGTAGATGACATTTATCAATATTCCTTAATTCCTAGAATTGCCAAGAGTTTTTGTCTTCAATGAATATTGAATTTTGTCAAATAATTTTTCTGCATCAATTGATATGATCTTGTAATTTTTCTTTTCTCAACTGTTAAAGGTAAATGACATTGACTTTCAATTTTTGAGCCAGCCTTGCAACACTGAAATAAACTACAGTGGCTCATGTGTAAAATTATTTTATGTATATATTGATAAGTGCTATTTGTTAATATTTTATAATAATTTTTACATTTTTGTTCACAAGGGATATTGTTCTGTAGTTGCTTTCTTTTTTTTCATTTTATGTACTTTCTTTGGTTTTGGTATCAGGGTAATACTGACTTAAATTCAATCATGATAAAATGAATTAGGAAGTATTCCCTCCTCTGATATTTTTTAGAAGAAATTGTGTAGAAGTGATGTTAATTTTTGTTTAAATGTTTGGTAAAATTTTCCAGTAAAATTATCAGCATCTGTATATTTTACTTTCAGAAAATTTTAAGATCATGAATTATACTTCCTGAATAGTTAGAGGATGTATTTCATATTGAGTGAGATGTGGTAGAGGGTGTTTTTTGAGAAATTTTTCAATTTTAAAGAACTTTTTCAATTTTTATCTATTTGTGAAATGTATGTGTGTAGACTTTTTCATAGATTTTCCTTATAATCATCTTGATATCTATAAGGTCTGTAATGATTCCCCTGTTCCATTCTTATTATTGGTGACATCTCTTCCCTTTGTTTTCTTTTTTGTTGATTCTCATGTAAGTTTGTCAATTTTATTGATATTTGCAGGGAAATTGTTCTTTGGACCATTGATTTTATCTTTTGTTTTTCTGTCTTCATTTTAATTGCTTTCTGGTGTTTTATGATTTTCTTTTTTCTCTGCTTTAGGTTTATATTGCTCTTTCTTTTCTAGGTTTCTGAAACAGGATTTTAGATTATTCAATTATGTCTACATATTTTAAACTTTTTAATGAATTGTTTTAAAATATTTTAATAATCATGACAACTTCCAGAGATTAGGAAAAGTATCCCTACGAATGTGTTTCAGAAGGTTCCCCAGTTGGGGTCTGTCTTATGTTATTTTCATGATTAAACTGTATTAATGTGTTTTTGAGAGGAAGACAGAAGTGGTATGCCATTCTGTTCACATCATATGAGGGGTGTTTGTTATAAAATGACTTAGCCCTGTCAACACTAAACTTATTTACTTGGCCTGAGGTAGAGTTTCTCAGGTTTCTGCACAGTAAAGTTACTCTTCTCTTCTCCGTTTCTACAGTGCACTCGTTGGAAGGAAGTCATTGTAGATATCCCACGCATATGGAGAGGGGAGCTATGATCCACCTCATTAAGGGCGAGGTAGCTGTATGAATTTGGATTTATTTTGCACAGAAGATTTGCCTATTCTTCCGTATCTATTTACTTTATTCAATTATTTTTATATCTTCATGGATTCATGTTAATTCACTTTATACTTTTGGTTATAATCCAAAGCTATTTTATTTATTTTGTTGCTCAGATTGTTCTATCTTTGGCTATTGGATGGTTTCTCAGTTAACTCTTGTATTCCTTGACATAATTCCCATTGTGTGTGTGTGTGTGTGTGTGTGTGTGTTGAGCACTTTCTTACTTTCTATTACAGCAAAATGGTCCAGGTTCCTCTTGTATATTTTCTTAGCAAGTTTTAAAATCATTCACTTCTCCAACATGCTATGGCTCTTTTTATTGGTAAAGATCTGAGTTTTAGGTTTATTTCCTGCTGCTAGGATATTATTCACTGCTACTCCCAGGGCTTCTCAGTTTAAAGATCAAGGGGATGTATATGTGTACACTAACTCATGTTAATATCTACACATTTCTGTAAATATTTCTGTCAGCATCTGTATCTCTATTAAGCTAGATATGTGTTTATTATGATGTATACAACTTTAGTCCATTTCTATTTGCTCTGTGTCCTTGCCAGTAATTGGTAATGGCAGTTATTAGATTTTAGCCATTCTAGTAGATGCGGATGGGTACCTCATGGCTTTATTTTGCAATTCCATAGTGAAAAGGAGAGGGAACATCTTTTCATGTGCTCATTTTCTATCTGTATATCTTATTTGGTGAAAAGTCTGTCCATAGATTTGGCCAGATTTATAATTGGCTTGTTTGATGTCTTATTGTTGAGACAGCAATGAGATGTCTTGTTTGATGTCTTACTATTACAAAGAATGTTAAACATTCTTTGTAAAATTTAGATATAAGTTTTTACATATATGTGTTGTGAAAACATTTTCTCTAAGCTTGTAGTTTATCTTTATATTCAGTTAACAGTATCTTTTTCAAAGCAGAAATTATTTTATAATTAGCTTAAAATTGTAACAAAGTTATAATTTAGTTTATAAGATTAGCTTATTTTTTCTTTCTTGGATTGAGCTATTGTTTTCGTATTTAAAAATCATTACTGAACCCAAGATATTATATATTTGTCCTGTTTTCTTTAAGAAAGTTTGCACTTTTGTACTTTACATTTAGACCTATATTTTATTTTTTATCCATTCTGACAATCTCTGTCTTTTCACTTTTAAAGTAATTATCAATATATTTGGGCTACTATTACCCATATTTGTTTCTGCTTTCTACCTTTAACAGAGGCTTATTATCTGCCTCCTCGGGATTTGACAGAATATTTTATTATTTCCTCTGGTCTTCACACATCAGTTATACTTCTTTTACACATTTTTGTAGTCATTTCCCTACAGTCCATATTCAACATTTTGACCGGATCTATGTCCACCTTTAAATAGACGATTCCTCTTTGTATGCAGTGCAGTGCCTTCTGAGAGAGTATTCCCTATTTCTCCTTCCCACAACCCCAGTGCATTACTGCCATTCATTTCACTTAACCATACACTATATATATTCATTTAGTGGATTTGTGTTATTATCACTTTAAACAGTCTTTTTTTTAAGATCAATTAAGAATAACAAAAATAAAAAGATTCTGTTTTACCTTTTTTATTCATTCTCCAACATCCTTCCTTTAGGTAAATTCCCACTTCTAACCTACATAATTTTTCTTTCCTCAAAAAATATAATTTTTTGAAGGACAGGTCTGCTGGTATTGCATTCCTATGTTTTGTCTGTTCAAGCAAGCTTTTGGTTTTGTTTTTTACTTTTGAATGATAATTTCATTGGATATAGAGTTTTGATTGGTGCTTTTCTTCTTTTAACATTTTAAACATTTCATTCCATTATCCTCTTGTGTTCCTGGTTTCTATGAGAACTCCACTGTCATTCTTATTCTTGTTCCTCTAAATGTAAGGTGTTTTTTTAGCCTTGGGCTTCTTTCAAGATTTTTCTCGTTGACTCTGTTTCATTTATGACATACCTAGGTGTAGTCCATTTTGAGTATTATGTAATAAGACGCCAGATCTTATTTCCACCTTCTGTTTTGTCTGGATTTCCTCTCAAACTGCTCTGGCAGCAAAGGAGGAAGAGTTACTCCCAGTTACGGTTGTAATTCCAGGTCCCTCACCTGGCCACTGGGGAAGAGGCTCTGCATTACTGCGTGACAGAGATGCAGGTTCTGGATCACCTCTAGGCTTCCACTGAGACCACTCCATCTGGGATGACTAGGAATTTCTGGTTTCTGCTCACCACCTGGCCTCCCTGGACACACCCAGAGGGGAGGCAGGGTGGGCTCCTCATTACTCCTCAGTTGGGGTAGAAGTTGAGGCTTTCCCCCTGTGGCAGTGGAGACGTGTCTCCTTACGTGACCCTCTCTGACACCAACCCATGGGGGTGAGACATGCCCTGTAAGGGGCTCTGGTGGCTGTGGAGGTGAGGAACAGTCTCTCACCGTATTTGGCTGGAGTAGCACGGTTATTGCCCAAAGTCTTCTGTCTGCCAAGGCTGTACCTTTGGGCCTTTGGCAAGAGAGAGCAGTCTTTGGTTAGGATTTCCAGGTTGCTGGTTTCTTTATCTCCATTTCTGGGATATATGAGCCAAATAAAACAAAACGAAACAAAAACCAGGGAACACACAGTCATATAGTTCTTTTAAAGCACTACATGGCCAACGTTTTCAGCCAGTGTGCTTTCTTCTTTTCAGATTTTACAGTCTCCTTATGTTTGTTTTGTATACAATATCCTAGGTTTTACTAAATGGAAAGAATAAAGAGAAGTATGTCTATTATCTTTCTATTTTAACAATATTTTGTTATTATATATAATAAAGTCCATTTTAATATTATGGAGAGGTATTTATTTAGAAAATGCTTTTCATGATGTTAGGTAATCTTCACCTATTTCTATGTCTTTTTATTCTTCTGCATGCTAACATTTCTCATTTACGTGTGTTCTATCTATTTCCATGTGCTAGGTTATTTCCTAAACTGGCATTTTGTTATTAGAGCTAACATAATCAATTTGGAGCCATGAGAGAAAAGATCTTTCTTTCTCTCTCAGTAGATCTTTTTATGGTCTGATCGGAGGATCAGGAGTTCAGAGAGCCTTCACTCAAATATGAATCCTGCTGTTTATTCTCCAATCTTATTCAACCATTTTTAAAACGGCAGAGTTGAATGTTTATTCTGATAACGTCTGTTTTACGAGCCACACTGTAGCTTGGAGGCGTCTGCATGCCCTGTATTCTGTGACATGTTACGTGGGTATCACACGAGCAATCCAAGTATTAAGAGCAACCCAACCAAGATATTCCTACTGATGGCATGCCACTGAGTTTGAATCCAAACAATAAAAACACAGGTGATGAGCTGTCCAAAGGTATGCATTTTTCATTGATTACTGCATTAAAACACTATTGTATTCGACATAGCTCCAGACAGACAATCACCTTGTGAGATTAATCTAGATTCACAGGTGAGTACTACTTTTTAAAAGTCGGCATTTTTACATGCCAGAGTTGTCAGTCTTACAGTTTATTCAAGGATTATTGGCTACTCCACAGTCTGTTGCGTGTATCCTGAAAAGCATATTGGCATCCACTTATGACTCCCTCTCATGTTAAAATGGAGTAGCTGCACTTTTGAAAATGGTGCATTGATTACCTAATTTTCCTCTTCCCCCTAAAGCATCCAACATTTGTGTTTCGTTTGTAGTGCTACTTTCCTTGCTCAGAAGTATGGACTTAATTTCATCCATTTCCTCAAGCCAATTGATGGGCTGAGTGATTGGCAGTGGATCCGATTGCCAGGTTTCATTCACCCGTGAGCTGCACAGACCTGTCTCTCTGCCGGTTCAATAATATTCTCAACACATACAATGTGACCCTGATGACAAAAGCTCCATAGCTTCATTCAATTCCTTGGTGCCTCTTTTCTATGCTATTCTCTGACATTTCCACTCTTATTAACATCCCCCTTCAATTGTATATACTTCTTGAAGTATACAATTCTTCAAGAATTTCTTCCCTACATTTCTTCTTTAATGATTATTTATTTGCACATGTTTAGAAAATTTGCATTATAAGACTAATATTTTACTATTTCCTTACATTTTGAATTCCCAAATGTAAAACTCACTCAACTGTCCCCCTGACATGTAATTCTTAGCAGACCAAAAATGCAAATAATTTTCATTCTAATGGCATATCTCATATGCTTTGTAAGGAATCTCTGTTTCTTTCAACCAGACATTCTCAACACTTCACATTGTACAGTGATCTCTGTTTAATGATTCAAAGCACTGAAAATGTTTTAATGATTTGTTTTCGTATTTTCCACATTATCTTTAATTCCATAAATACCAAACTTGCCTGGGCCTTTGACAAACAAGCTAGGAATTTTAAAGCTCTGGATACACAATTTTACCTTAGGTTTAGTTACATTGTGATTTAAAAGTTCAAAATCTCAGTGGTTAAAACAGGCCTATTTCTTGCTCAAGCTGCAAATTCATAGTAGGTTGCCTGAAGTTCTCCATCTTTTTCATTCTGGGGCCTCCATTGTCTACTTGTTTGTTCACTGATAAACTTTTATTTTTCTCTCTTCTCTATAGAAAATAAAATACTCTGTCTCTTTTTCTTCCCAAACCATGTAGCCATTTGTAACTATTCCATCGATTAGTTTCGAGTTAATATTCTCTGACCAAATCTAGTGACTTCCTTCCTCTTATTGTTTTAGCTACTTTTTATGTACAATCCTCCCTGATAAAGTTCACATTATATTCTCTAGTTGTAATGGGTTTAAAAGCGTGTGTGTGAGTGTGCGCATATATGTGCATATTCTCTAGATGCTAACAGAGGAGGAATTAATACAGAAACTTGGTTTGCTTTCTCTCAGAATCAAATATGGACTTTTGAATGAATTATCTACATATGTATGATGTTATCTACATATGTCCTTTTGGAATCATTGATAGGAAAGCATTTGATCTCTTAGAGAAAGTGAATAAGATGCAGTAATATATAATTACCATTGTCAATGAGGTTCAGAAAAGTAAAACAAAATAAATACAGATGCTTTGAAATAATATAGGTGCTACTGTACAACATGTTTACAAATTGCTGACTGCAACTATTGGAAGTGTTTTAAGAGTATTTTGTTCTTAATGTCTTGGTTGTGGCATTGAATATTTGTATTTTGAAAGTTTTATGTTCACAAAGAGCATGTTGCTCCGTTTCATTCTTGAGCTGGGTCATAATTACGGTAGCTCTTATGTTTACCCGTTGGTTTTTAGCATTTCCTAACGTCAGGGATTAAATTCTCCTATCCTAAACATTGTTATAGTTTTTCATTTATATGAGCGATTATTTTACCATAGTTATCCCTTCTACTAAACTATGACAGCTGTAAGGGTAAAAGGCGTATGAATATTTGGCTGTATTCCCAGAGCCTAGCATACAGTACCTTGTTGAAAAATATTTTTGATTTAATGAACTAATACAAAATATTTTTGTAGGTACTATTTTGTAGCTATCTATTTTGTAAGGAGCAGATGATATATCTATATGATCTAGATATATTTACCCTCTAAGTGAAAGAACATTTCAAACAATTTGAACATTTAATGATAATTTATTTAAACTTTTCTCATTGTGTTCTTCTTGTGAGATTAAATTAGACTCCAATTAGTTTTGACATTAATAAAAGGACTGGCACGTATATTTATACATGTAGTCACTGTGATAAAAGCTAAGACCTTTGAAATGCAAATGGTAACAAATCAAGTTCAAACAGAACAGAATTTACTGACGCATGACACCAGGAAGTACAGGGATAAGGCTGACTTAGTTAACAAATACACATAAAGGTACAAACAATGTGAATGTGAATATGATTAGAAATTTAATCTCTCTCTCTAATCTCTATCATTTATTCACTCTCTCTGTCTGTCTTAGAACTGGCTTCATTTTCAGATGGTGTCCTTTTAAAAGATGGCCCGGGCAACTGCCATCTTAAATCTTTCTTATCCAGCAATGGAAGGTCACTAAAGCATCTTGTTCTAAATAGCAGCTGCAAAATTCTCTGATAAAATTCTCTTTGATCCGTGATGTTGTGCCACGTCCAGATCCCTGATTCCATCGCTGAAGTGACTGGGCTCAGCCTTGCGACCACAGGGTGAGCACAGCCCCATGTAAACAAGGACCCAGATGGGAGAAAAGTGGTTTCTGAAATGGTTGCTAAGGAAGCAAAACTGTGATTGCTGCAGTAGATAACATAAGCTGGGGAGGGTGGTCTCTTTCCTGACCCCCAAGTGGGACATAACAACTTGTCTTTCATACCGTTAATGAGAGAACTATGCGCCTTGCCTCATTTTACTTTCCTCAGAAGGTTTTTATTTCAAAATATCTTTGTTTCTTTCTCAGCAGCAGAACTATCTGTAGCACGGACAAAACTTGAGAAGTAGGTTAGTGTGATCCTCACTTTTCCCTATAATAAGGGTATTTTTATTCTCCCCATTAACTTCCCATCTTGCCATAGAAGTCACCATCTTTAGATACCATGAGGACCTTAACATTCTGCTTGGCTTGACTTCTTAGACATACTTTTTCTTAACTCTATAGCTCTGACATCCTTTTACTTAGAGAATTTATTTTAGAATACTTGTAAGTTTAAATTACTTTTCTGCCCATTTGAAATGTAAGCATTTAAAAAAAAATTTTAAAACCTCCTCCCAGTTTTCAGAGCCAGGCAATGTCTTTCTCAGTGACCTTTGAGGTGTCTCTTAGAAATACAATCATCAGCCAGATGCAGTGGCTCACACCTGTAATCCCAGCACTTTGGGAAGCTGAGGCAGGCAGATCACCTCAGGTTGGGAGTTCAAGACCAGCCTGGCCAACATGGAGAAACCCTGTCTCTACTGAAAATACAAAAAATTAGCCTGGTGTGGTGGTGCATGCCTGTAATCCCAGCTACGCAGGAGGCTGAGGCAGGAGAATTGCTTGAACCCAGGAGGTGGAGGTTGCGGTGAGCCGAGATCGTGCCACTGCACTCTAGCCTGGGGAACATAGTGAGACCCCATCTCAAAAGCAAACACACAAAAAAGAAATGCAATCGTCAGGGAAGATAGTGCCTCTGTCTTCCAGCCTCTGTGGGAGGGTAGGTGCCTAACTTCTGTGGGCATCTTGCTCCAAGTTGAAAAATTTCCTCCTATGATGGAGGTAAAGAAAAGTTTACTTTTACCTTGGTGAGAGGCCAATTAGGAAATACAGATGACCTAAGATTTTCCCCACACCAGCTCTTAAAACTTATCCCTCTTTTTCAAGCTGAACTCAGATTCAGTTATGATTCCTCTTCCTTAGTGCAAGAGTCTGGAGTAAAGTTTTCCTTGCCTGTTTAAATTTTCCTGGTGCAACTTCTGCTTTGATAATATTCACTCATTATATAGCTCTTCTCTGTCCCTTACCTCCTGCTTCTCTGTAGCCATCAACACATCTATTTGCATTGATACCTACCTTTGGGCATGTAGAATGGTAGTCATGAAAATAGTTGCCGTCTATTAAAATATTTGGTCAATTGGGTCATGTTAAAAGTCAAAGTGTGGTCTATAATTTACATGTCCAAAGGGAATTTTTTTTCTCTTACTAGTGTTATCAAATAGTCTTTTTACAGATGATAAAATAATCAAATTCTTCTTTAAAAGATAATTTTAAGAGTATAAACTTTATTTTATATGCAGTCAATACATACATCATTAGGTATCCATGTGGGGCCCAAGACTGCTTTATTTACCTCCACATATGCCATGTTGATGTGATATGGTGAAAGGAGAATACATCGAATGGCGTAAACCCGGGAGGCGGAGCTTGCAGTGAGCTGAGATCCGGCCACTGCACTCCAGCCTGGGCGACAGAGCGAGACTCCGTCTCAAAAAAAAAGAAAGGAGAATACATCTCAGGACCTCAAACTCACTAAGCCAAAGGGAAAAGTCAAGCTGGGAACTGGGCCCCACAAACTTGCTTTCCATTTGATTCCTAAATCAGATAGCTACAGAGATAAAAAGCTACATACCTCCCTCACAGTTTTCCCTCACACACACACACACACATTCCTCATGGGACCCAAGGCCTTTCCCCTAAAACAGTTGTGTTGAATCTCACCCTGGTGATGTAAATTGATAGCCTGTCTTTGTGAGTAAAGGACAAAGGAGAAAACTCAAAGTCATCCCTCTGCTCCCCTGAGACAAATGCATATCTGTTAGCTTCCTGTGCTCTGTTGTCTGTGTTATGTAAAAATGCAGATCCACTGAGCCAGAGGAAGGTATAAGTAACTATTCCTCTTATCCCCCTCACATGTAAATTGTGTATTCAGTGAAAGGCTGATCAAATACTCAAAAGAATGCAACCATTTTGTTTTTCTATCTACTAACACATTTTACCAATATTTCTCTTATTCCAATGTCTGCCCTTTCCCCTATAAATATCGAAGCCCTCAGCGTCATCTTTGGAGAAAGGCATAGACCTGTCTCTTGAGTGCACGTCCTTAACTTTGACAAATCTCATGAAGTGATTGAGACTTTCCTCAATCATTATTTTTAATTTAAAATATAAACTGGACATTCATATAACTAGAATGTTTCCTTTATTAACTTTTAGCTCAGATTTTAGAAATAATTTTAAACCAACAGTAAAGTACCATAGTAGTACAGAAAACAACACCTGTATATCTCTTATCCAAATTCACGTATCATTACCATTTTGTTCCATCCTTTTATTATATACTCTTTTTATACATATCATTTCTTCCAGTTTGTCATTTGTCTTTCAACTTTGTTTTTGTATTTTTATTTATTAGCCAGGCTATTGCTTTTTATGTAAAAATATATTAGTCTGTTTTATATTATATTTTGGTTTTGTATCATGTTTAGAATACTTTTTCTACTTTAACCTCTCTATAGAAAAATTTACTTACGCTTTCTCTTAATGCTTGTGTCATGTTTTACATTTATATTATTGGTGAATTTCAAGTTCATCTGTGAGTATAGTGTAAAGAATGAATCTTATTACATCTTTTCCCAGGTAACTATCTGGTTGTCCCAGGACATTTGATAAAAGGTTCATCTTTGCTCCAGTATTTTGAGATACAACATTTATTATTTACTGTATTACTGTGTCTATTTCTGGATTTTTAATCTATTTGACTGGTCTGGTTTCTGCATACCTGTGCCAAGTTCCTTTTCTTAAAGAGGCTTTCAAGTACACTTTAGTATCTGATAGGGTTCATCACTTCACAACCTCTTCCTTTTGCGATTTTCCCGATTTTTTCTGTGTATTTCTTTTTCCATTTGAATTTTTGTACACTTTAGACTTGTATTGCCTCTCAAATTATTGGTCTGTTTACACCAAAACAGGATGGGTCTAAATCCTATCTCATTGAATTTATACATTAACTTAGTGTGATATGACAGTATCAAGCTTAAGATTTTTATTTTTTGAAGGGTAAATTTCATATTAGCTTAAAAATAAAGAAAAAGATTCTGAGCACAGGCTCCAGGATGACAGGCAGAAATGAAGATGAAATCAACTTGTGGAATAGACCCCTAACAACACATACTCTTTGTTAATTGTGAAATGGTTATTAAGGGAAGCACTTGAGTAGCTTTTCTTAATATTGCATGAAAGGGAGTAGCTTCTATTGTTGTATAACCTGATTATGAAGGAAAATTAACTATAAATACTTTCATCTTTTAGTATGTCTCTATCTTGGAAAAAGGAAACCCAGACCATATATTCATTTACGGGTCCGTGTGTGTATGTGTCTGTGTGTGTGTGTGCCTAGTCAGTGCATTAATCACTGTGCATAGAGGATAAATGATGTATAAAATCAGAAAAGGTATCTGGGCATGGTGGCTCACTCCAGTAATCCCAGCACTTTGGGAGGCCGAGGTGGGCAGATCACAAGGTCAGGAGTTGGAGACAAGCCTTACCAACATGGTGAAACCCCACCTCTACTAAAAATACAAAAATTAGCCAGGTGTGGTGGTGCATGCCTGTAATTCCAGCTACTCAGGAGGCTGAGGCAGGAGAATCGGTTGAACCCGGGAGGCAGAGGTTGCGGTGAGCAGAAATCGTATCACTGCACTCCAGCCTAGGCAACAGAGGGAGACTCTGTCTCAAAAAAAAAAAAAAGAAAAGAAAACAGAAAAGGTAACTCCGTTCAGAAGACCCTATTCTAGAAAGTGAGGTATGTATTTGCCAAATAGGTGTAAACTTGTGACCTTCTTGAGGAAGTGACTTTTGAGCTAATATTTGAAAGTAGAGAAGGAGATGAAGTGGTAGGCAAAAGCTAGGAAGAGAGTTGTGGCCAGTGTGGAGAAGGTCTGGAAACAGGAAGAATGGGGTCAATGAGGAAAAAACGGAAGGCCAGGGTGTTTGGAGTGCAGAGCCCTACCAAGATCATGGTTTGAGGTGTGGTAAAAACATTCGCAGTAGCCAGACCCTACAGATGTGTGCGTGGCTTGTTGAAGTCTTTTCTGAAAACCATGAAGCCATTGATTGGACTCGGTTCATGTGAGGAGAAGAAAACAAAATCTGGGCTTGAATATTAAAATAATCACTTTGGCTTGTTTTTAAAGAACTGGTTTTAAGACAGTTTTTAAAAGAAGAGGGCAAGGTTGTACATGGAAGGTGTCCCCGGGGGGCTGCTGCAGATGTCCTGAGAGAGGTGATAGCTTTACATGGAATTATGGGTAAGGAAATGGTGTGTATTTAAAATGGAAATAGCTATGGTGATTTAGAAATGCTAACGGCTGGGCCTGAGTTTAATCTTAGGAAATGAAAGGATTGTCTTACCCATTACTGCCACAGAGAACGCTGCGGGAGAGCCTGCTTTGGGGTTGAGGAAGAAAAGGTCAAAGTTGGCAACATTGAAGAGAGAGAGATTTCAAGTAGGAAGTTGCATATGTAAGTCTGGAACTCAGAGGTGATATCTAACTTGTTTCGTAAATAGACATATCTCACAATCATGCAATTCGTAAGCCTTTTATTTTAATGATTAATGGAGTTTCTGAAGGAACAGTGATTCTATCCACATGACTTGATCCTAAATGATCTGTAAGTTTGTGTTTTAGGTCAACTGTGCAAATATGGGAAAAGCACATAGCAATTCACAGGAGGATGATTTTCAGTTAGATTCATCCTATGGCCTAAAGATTTGAGAAGAGCAGAATTAGAAGCACAAGATGAGTCTGTTTAGACATAAAACAAAACAACAACAAAATTTTGTTTTAGAAAAAAAAGGTGGTATCTGACTGGTTCAGGAGGATTAGGTGGTTCTCAAATGTCAGGAAGAACTAGATTCTAGACCTTTGACAAACCAATTCACCTTGTGGAAACAGAGAGCTATTAAATCGAATTTGGGAGATAAGGGTTCGATGAGATAGTGTTGGAGACTTCTTCACATTTTAATATGCTACAAATACATTATTTCTGGTTTTCTTTAAATGTCCCCGCCCCACCCTGACACACACACACATACACATACGCACACGCGCACCCTTATGCCCCTAATTTTCAACTTAGTTTATGACAGAGTTTGCCATAGCGATTTATAGAGCAGTCTTCCTTACAAGATTCTGTTATCAATTCACATAAGTTGAAAATTATTCCGATTGCTTCAGAGTACCAGTTTTGTTTATTTTTTTTTCTCCAAGGGTCTATGAGAAAGTCTAATATTCTCAAAGGTAAAATTTCCCAAGAAGACACTACCTCATTACCATTCCTTAAAAGCTGTTGGGGTTTCTTGGACCTTGAAATGTGGTTTTAAAAAAAATGGAGAAGGCATCCTTGTTTTTTTTTTTTTTTTTTTTGAGACGGAGTCTCGCTCTGTCGCCCAGGCTGGAGTGCAGTGGCCGGATCTCAGCTCACTGCAAGCTCCGCCTCCCGGGTTTATGCCATTCTCCCTTGTTTTTCTTTGTAGGTGATCATTAGCTTTACGTCACATACACTTACTACTCATATTATTTATTGTCATTCACACTGGGTAAGCTAAGTAAATTAATAAAACATTTAATAAATTTAGATATGGTATTTTATATGTGTATAAGATTAGGAGCAAAACTCATATAACTATGATGCAAAACCATTACAAACCAATATCTCACACAAATATATGTATGAAAAATCTGATTTCAATAAATTTTTATCAATTAGAAATCAATTTAGTGTTTCCTAAGTATTTTGTAGATTATTTTGTTTGTAGTAAAGTATTACATTATGTCTTGCATCAAGTCTCATGAATGTTTTGCTACTATCCTTAAATAAATTTGTAAGTAGCATTTGCGTTGTGTCAGAAATAAAACACTATAGTATTTAGTTTATACACCATGTTTAGTATGTACTATAAGATATCGAGGACTGCCATTATTTCTATTCATCTATCATGTTTTCCAGATTGTCAACTCATTACTAAATGTGTTTTGGTTAACTCTGTATCGCAGCATGTCTATTATAAGTAATAGTGGCACTGGGCGCAGTAGCTCACAGCTGCAATCCCAGCACTTTGGATGACCTGAAGTCAGGAGTTCAAGACCGGCCTGGCCAACATGGTGAAATCTCATCTCTACTAAAAATAACAAAAATTAACCGGGCCTGGTGGCATGTGCCTATAGTCACAGCTACTTGGAAGGCTGTGGTAGGAGAATCGCTTGAACCTGTGAGTTGGAGGTTGCAGTGAGCCGAGGTCATGTCACTGCACTCCCACCTGGGCCACAGAATGCGACTCCATCTCAAATAAATAAATAAATAAATAAATAAATAAATAAATAAATAAATAGAAATACAAATAAGTAGTAGTGGCACAATGGATACTTATTGATACAATAAACAATCTAGGGACCAGTTACATTTTCCAGTCCCTCTTAAACACTCCTGGGTCAGGGTAAAACACTTAGCTGCCTGCTTAAGAAATACTTTCTCCTGAAAGTTACGAATGTGAGAATGTGAATGAATTGACACAGTTTGCTCTCAAGACCCTGTGCAAAAAATGCCCTCCTGTGCCTACCAATCCAAAGCTATTATATCGTAAGTTTTTCCTACCCAAAACTGCTTTAAAATCATCTGGATGAGAAATGAAACCTTATAAATACCTCCCTGAATGTTTTCTCTTTTAAGATACTATGTGCTAGCAAAGTGGTAGGTATTCTTCTTCCCTACAGTAAATCTTGTAAAATTTACTCATCGTGAGGTTTTTCTGTTGATCTGGCAAATGGTATCCATTGTACAACTATGACAATCTGGTTGTTCCGACAAGATCACATAGAAATATCCTCAGCATCACATCTCAGGCCCTTTCATCAGAAACAGCTCACTTCCCTGAGGCCCGCAAAGCCTCTGACTACAATGGTGATAAGTATGCCCTGTGTTTTGACTAAACGGAAATGTCCTTTCTTGAAACTCTCAATCACGAATTTCTTTGTTATGAATCTTGTGATTATCTGAACGGGGGTGAAAACTCTTACCCCTGGGGAGCAATTGACTGGTAACCAACCTGGCTATGCAATCTGTCCCATTTTGTTTTGTTTGTTTGTTTGTTTTCTGTGCATTATTTGTGAACCTATAAAAGGAATTTCAAAGGGAAAAGGGTTTTATCGATCCTGCAAGTTCCTTCTTCAGACTGTCTAAATTGCTGGTTACTTCAGAAGGCTGCATTCAATCAGCCTCTTTATAGAACACAGTTAGCTTGTGTTACCTTTTCCACGTAGCAAAAGGGCTTTCATCCGACTTAATGTTACTGAGAACAGCTTTGTTTTGTTTTGACTGTCTAGAGAACATGTCATAGCTCCGGCTGGCAGTGACTAGTCTTTGGTCATGTTCTGGAGCTACGTGGTTTGCACACGTGTCGTTTTCACGAGCAAATGCTATTTTTATGGCTGTTCACCGTTTGGCTCTACCGTTCAAACCCTTGCCTGCTTCGTCTTTTAACATACGTGCATAACGCCCCAGTGGGATTCAGGCCTGTAAGGACAATAAGAAATTGCACTGGCCATGTAGGGAAGCTCAACATGAATTACGTAGTTCATTTAAAAAGCACGTCAAAGAGAGATCACTTTGTTTAACATAAGTGAACTCTCCTTTCAGTTAGCTACAACAGTTACTGAACTAGTAATATGTACACAAGAAAATTAATGTGGTTGGATTCTTAAGGAAAGTATTACAGTGTATTAAAGGTGTAAATTCAAAGAGATTCATAGTTACTGAATACACTAAAATAGTTAATATTTTAGGCTAAAATTTAAACTTATCATCTAATTTAATAATTATACTAAACATACACATAGAAGTATATTAAGATTAAATTAAAAGAATTTGCTGCTTGCCTCAACAAATATTTGCTTCTGGAAGCTAAGACTATGAACCAACTATTTACTTACATAAATCAAGTGCATTCTTCAAAATTTCTTTCAAGACATTGTTCTGTGCCTCCCAATCCAAGCTAGGATGTGATAAACTAAACTCCACTCATAGATAAACTTCACCCTACAATTTTCATCCCAGAACCACTCAGCCGAGCCTGCCAAACCTCATAAATACCTTTCTCAAATTTCCTCATATTGAGAAACTACTAAGACTCCATTAAGGTAGCATTCTCCTACATTTTAGTAATTCTAATAAATTTAATTTCTTTTGCTCAGCAATTTTGAATGGTAGTCTTTTATGGATTCAAAAGGTAGCAGAATTGATAACAATGAAAACAAAAGTAAATGACACAAATGGATGATTTTTATGGAAGATATTGTGTTAATTAGATTTCCTTAAAATATACTATTTTCATCTTTTAATCTTTATCAGCTTTAATTTAATTTAAGCTTTATCAGATTTTTAACATCAATAATGTATATGTAATATATTATTATAGTAATTTTTAACTTCATAATACATTTAAAATATTTTTAATTTACCATAGGATTAAGCAATGAATTTACCTCAAAATAATACTTCAATGAAATGAGAACACACAAGTTAGAGTTCCTCCTGACAATATAACTTTAAAATATAATTTGACTTCTCTGTTATTGAGAGATAGATTAGCTGTGAATGTAAGAATTTCTACTTTTTCTTCTTAAAAACGCTGAACTGAAAGTTAGGTCCTTCAGCAGTGCGTCTGCCATATGTCGAGGGTGTGACAGAATGGGAACACTTATAGCCCAAATTAAAATGTCTCATGGTAGTCTCCCAAGTGATTCTGAAATAGAAAAAATGTAAGCCAAGGTCAGAAAAATGTCACCATGTGAACAAGCTGTCAAGTAGCCTCCAAGGAAACATGTCCAGTTGACTTCTCTATAAGTAAAATAAGTCATGTAAGTGAAAGAGTACAATTTAAATGCACCTTCATTAAGCTTATTAGGGATTAAAGGAAAGACAGCAATTTTTACTTCCTCTCAAAAGAAAGAATATACTTTATTTTTTCTCTAATTCTTGCTGCCTCCCCAAAATTCTGAGATGGGGCTCAATAAATTGCCTAAATATTATGATTTCCAAAGGAATTCATAATTTGGCCTGAGGTGTTAGGGAAAGAGGGTTATCATAATGATCATAACCTGGTGGTGAACATCATGGGTCCTCTCCAGAGGTAACTGTGAAATCAACAAGTCCGGGGAGTTCTCATCAAAACCGGGTTCCCTTCCGATAGACTTGATCATCCCACCTGTTTGCTCATACGTATGTTTCATAGGTCTAACCGTCTATGTAGATTTGTTATATTAACACGTTAACCTGTTAAACCGTTGATCCCCCAAAATTGCAAGAATTGTGGTCATGCATTTTAAATATTTGTTTCAAATATGGGATTCAATCATCTTAAAGAGTTGAAAGTTTACAAGTGAATGAAGAAAAGAAAGTATTTACAGTAATGGAGGGAATGGGTAATGTAAATGAATTATTTGCTTATAGGTGATACACAAATAATGCATGCCACATTTCCTGCTCCAGTCACTGACACAGAAACTGATAAGGAATTGAACTGCTGTAGTTAGTAACAGAGACAGAGAGACACAGACAGACCTTAGAGCATATTCACTCCCGAGCTATAGAGACACAGATTTATTCCTACAGGCGGTTAAACCTCATGCACAGGCTCGACGGGCTTAGTGCCTCCATAGAAGTGCCTTAATTGAATTGCCATGTAAGGCTGTGCCCTTGTCTTTTATCAAAGGTTATTCTAAGAAACAGCCACATGAAGAAAATTTCTCTATCTTTAGCGAAATTGTAGATAAAAACACTGCCTATTATGCTAGTTAATGTCCCTTTTAAGATTTTGCACAATACACTTTTTAACATCTAATGCCATATATATCTATGTATTGACCTATTGAAGGTATAGTTTAATGTCATATATATATTTATTTTATACACAAACACACACACACACTCCCAGACACACACACACACACACACAGTCTGCTTTCCTTTTTTTCTCTTTTTGAGTGAAAACCACATAAGCCATTATATCTTGGTTTTTCCTTGTTGTTTTGATACGAAAAATTCAACTGAATTTGTTCTCTATGGCTCCTGATGCTATTAACTTCTTCATATATATATATATATATATATATATATATATATAACATCACAGATTTACTTGTAGATGAAGAAACTGAGCATCAAAAATGTTAATTAACTTGTCCCTATTCCAGACTCACAGGCAATAGATGGCACAGAAAAGCTTTTGCCATTTTTCAATCTGAGCAGAGTTGTCATTCTTTATTTTATGCCACACCTATGGAAGTGCACAAGCCAGGCACCCTGCCTAAATTACATCCCTGCTGCCTGTCATGGAGCCTAGAACTCAACTTTGTTTCATTATATTCATTAAGTTTTAGAGGCTTTCTCTATCTTAAATGTAAAATCCACAATGCACAGACCACACTCAACTTTGTATATTAAGGAGGTGAAGTACTAGAAGCTTCTGCTTTCAGAGAGGCACACAGGAGGAAACAAGTTATTAAAAGACACACAAATACAAGGCTGGGCGTGGTGGTGTGCGCTTGTAATCCTAACACTTTGGGAGGCCGAGGTGGGTGGATTATCTGAGGTCAGGAGTTCGAGACTAGCCTGGCCAACATGGTGAAACACCTTATCTACTAATACAAAAATTAGCTGGGCATGGTACACGCCTGTAGTACCAGCTACTCAGGTGGCTGAGGCAGGAGAATTGGTTGAACTCGGGCGGCAGAGGTTGCACTGAGCTGAGGTCATGCCGCTGTACTCCAGCCTGGGCAACAGAGCAAGATTCCATCTTAAACAAAGACAAAATATATACAAATGTAAAAAGGCAAATCCACTAAAAAGACAGTTTTTCTAGTATTTGTCACTCCATGTTTTTCAGGCCACAAAAGATTAAGATATTCTGAAAATTATTTTTGATATCTATTTTACTGTTATCATCTAATGATTTATTTTAAAACAACATGCCTTCAAAATGAGAATAAAATAGAAACAGTCCAAGCAGAGTAATCAATCTAAAAGAAGATCAAATGCAAATGCACAAGAAACATTTAAAGACTAAAATGCTAATGGTAATGTGTCTCTGATAATTGTGGGTTCACTCACTGAAGGAAGTTAAAGGCAAATCCTCGACTTTCATCATCTCTTCAGAAGGATGTTTCTGGATTGAATCACAAGGAACAGATATTATTTCTGAAATGTAAAAGCAAAAGCCCAAATCCACCTTGTTTGTAACATTTTTATGAGTTAGGTGCATTGTTTTCCTAGAGAAAAGAAAGTGTCAGAATGAAGCGTCATGGCATTGAGTTTTAGTATACATGTGTGAGCCTCACTTCCTGCTCTACATCGGCATGTCTCAGCCACTTATGAAAAGGTACATATTGCTTGGCCCCACACAAAAGTCCTAAATGAGGATGTCTGAGAAACAGCCATAGAATTTATATTTTTACAAAGCTGTCTGTATGCAATTCTAGTGAGCAGCCAGCTAGGTTTGTGAACCACTAGCAGAGAATAAGTAATAATAATCCAAACAATAAGTCATCTGCCAGTTGCTATGTAGCAGAAAGTAACATAATCTCAAGTGAGGAACAATGGAAACAGATTATGTTTGCATAGAGGTTTACTCAAGTACATTCATATATACTGCTAAAAATATATTAATTCCAAGACAGTGAAAATATAAACAACCATGATAGCATTTTATTGAGCACTTTCCTCAATAAAAAGTGTGATACTTTGCAATGTGTTTGTGTTTGTTTAGTGGACATACATATATTTTACCTTTTCATTACTCAATTTAAAGATATTCTTCAAAATTAGTGCTTGAACATATAGTGCAATGCTGAATAACTTATAGTAATTGTATCAAAACAAATAAAGAGAAATTAAATTGTAGCCTTAAGGCTCCTCTCTCTTCTTTCATTTGTTTATTTGCTTTTGATTTAGTCAGTTTACATATTATTTTGTTCCTATTTTCACCAAATAAATTAAACATATCAAAAGCTTTAATCTGTGACAGAGTATTACTGGCAATGTAGATCCAATGGTGAACAAGGCAGAAACAATCCTGGCATCAGAAAACTTAAGTTCTACAAAAATGATTACCAAGAAAAACCTTAATAAAATGCTTCTTAATAAGATGTCAAGAAGAATAAAATGACAAGAAGGAGGCGACTTGGCAAATACTAATAGTAAACATGTATCAAGCACAGGGAAGAGCTAATATATAAGGTGTTAGAAAGAAGCCACCTGGGTGGTGCAGGAGCAGAAAGCTTGTGTGGCTGGAGTCTGTAGGACAGTGGTGAGAACAGCACAACAGAAAGAAAAACTTGGGCTGCACAGAGAAGCCAAAAGAAGGAGCCAGTACTGAACTCGTGGTTAAGCAGAAGCTACTGGAGTATTTTAAGAAAGGCAATTGTTTGATCTGGTTTACAGCCTAAAAATGATCACTCTGACTGCTTTATGAGCAATATAAGGGGCAAAATGGACAGAAAAATCACCCTTATATGACTATTGCACTTGCCTGGCACAGATGAGGGCTTCTCCTAGGAAGGTGGCACTGAGAAGGGAGGGCAGAGGGCTGAGTTATGACATGTTTTGGAGGTCAGATGACAGAACTGGATGATGGTGTGGATGAGAGTGGTGAATGTGTGTGTGTATAAAACCATCCTCAGAATATGTTGATAGTTTCTCAAGATGGTTACAGTGTTTGTATCTCATGTACATGGTGTAGTTTTAAAGTAAATATCTACTTTGTATATTGAAAGTAGTAATATGCATGTTAGAATTTTGTTAAGAAGGTGTAGGCTCCCCTTTTGTTTTCAGCAATTCACCTTCAAGTAGTCCTAATGTGAGACTATTAGCAGAAGTGAAGCTTCTTAAATACATATCAAAGACAGTTATTATGTAAACATGTGTCTTTCCATATCTTTCTATCCTTCCATTGTCTGACCAAATATATTGTTGAGGGATGATAATGTATGTATGAATGTCTCACAATTAAGACTGTAATTTAGCTTTGGTTCTTCTAAAGTGAAAAATTACCAGTATCTTAAAAATATATTTGCTTGTGGATACATATGTGTGCATTTTCAAATGACAGGTACTTGGGGGAAAATGAAGGGACCAACCCGTAATTTACTCTGTAGGGATCAGTTATCAATGTGAGCAGCGAGGCATGTGGTCCAGGGTGTTGGTGGGAATTTTCCACACCAAACAATTCTAATGATAGACCATCAGGTGGGGCAACAAGGACAGTTCCGTGGCATTACAGAGCCTAAGCCACAGTGGTACTTTGCTAAAAGGTTAAAGAAGCATAGGTAGTGAGAGAGATGAAGCAGCCTTATATTAACCAAAAGACTTTGTGTATAAGCATGGAGCATTCCTAATGGATATTTTAAGTGACTATTTTGCACAACTGCTTTTGACTAAACCAGTTCTACTTCACTTAGAAGGTGAAGAGACTGTTGCTGTAGCAGCATTTCTTCTCCTTGACATTATTTTTCAGCATATAGAAAAAGATATTTCAGAAATAGTCATACAAACTGGGACAGTTGGAGACATGTCTATGCTTACATCCTATAAGTAAAAATATTTCTATTATGCTTGTCACAAAAAATTCAATATCATGGTATTGATGAGTATTATGCAAACATGGAAATACCTGTAAAATAATTGTAACACATTTTTAGTTAATTCTTTTAAATTCTTTCAAATTTCACCTAATGAGAATCTAAAATTCAAGTGCACCTGTATGTCACAAATGGAAAAGATAAATCACCTTAAGATCCGGGAGAAAGTACATGCAGATCCCATGGGCACTGGAGATGGAGGATGGCATCTTTCTGTGGTACAGAGTGTGCAAAATTTAAAGACTAACAAAATAAGGGTTTGAGTTCTTGCTCTTAGTATTTCTTATATACAGCAGGTATAAAAAGACATAAAAAGTTATCGAAGTTTATTGAAGATCTCATAGAGACTGAGGTAACTGGAAGGGAAAATGCTATTCTGAGGAAAAAGAGAAAGGTTGCTTCTAAAAGAAAAACGTATTTATTATTTCTTGTCTGACACATAAAACAATATGTGTACCTATTTATGGGGTACAATGTGCTGCTATGGTATGTATACACCAGCGAATGAATAAATCAAACTAGGTAACATGACTGTCACCCCACATACTCGTGTGTGTGTGTGTGTGTGTGTGTGTGTGTGTGTCTGCGTGCATGAGAAGATTTCAGATCCACTCTCTTGGCAATTTTCAAATATGCAATACATCATTATTATTTAAAATCATGATGATGTACAATCGATCTCCAGAACATAATCTGTCTGTCTAACTGAACCTTTACACCCTTTGACCTATATTTCCCCACTCCCCACTTTCCCAAGTCCCTGGTAACCAGCATTCTACTCTGTTTTTCTGAGTTTGACTGTTTTCGATTACACGTAAGTTAAGATCACGCAGCGTTTCTCTTTCTGTGCTGGTTTATTTCATTTAGCATAATGTCCTCCGGTTCATCCATGTTGTTGCTAATAACAGAATTGTCTTCTGATCTGGAATTGTACATTAAAACCACAATGAAATATCACCCCACACCTGGTACAATTTCTTTTATCAAAAAGATCACAAGTGTCATGAGGGATGTGGAGAAAAGGGAGCCCAGATACACCGCTGGTGGGAATGTAAACTAGTACAGCCGTTAGGAAGAAATGTACTGAAGTTCCTAAAAAATTAAATACACAACCGCTATGTGATCCAGCAATTTGACTACTCAGTATATATCCAAAGGAAATGAAATTAGTATGTCAAAGACACATTCATTTTTTAGCTGGATAATTTACCTACAGAAAATGCCTTACTAAGTCTTCATTTGAGACAGTGGAGGCTTTGTAGCCATGGTTAGATGCCTGTTGGTTTCTTTTTATTTTCCTTGAATGGCGTAATTTACTGTTCTGCAACATAAGACTGTAAGTACATGTCTGGATTTTAAGGTTTTCTAGAAGGAGGAACTGAAAAAAGTTTTAAAAAGAGGATTTGATATAAAAGAGAGATCTTGTCAGGACTGTGGTAGGTGGGCGTCCTGAAGATGACCTAAGCAATTGAATGTCATACACCAGGAATGACCAAGCAACTTTAGCAAATCTGAAATGTAGCAATTTTTAATAGACTAGTTTTTAGAGCAGTTTGAGGTTCACACCAAAAGTAGGAAGTACAGAGATTTCCCACACGCTCCCTGCCTGCACACACACAGCTTCCCCCGCTACGAACATGATGCCCCAGAGTGAAGCATTTATGAGGAATGAGTCGACATCAAGACCTCATTTTCACCCGAAGTTTGTATTAGAGCTCACTCTTGGTACTGTGCATTCTCAGGTTTCTGCCAAATGTATAATTATATATATATAAATATATATAAAAAATATATAAATATATAAAACATATAAATATAATATATATTTATATATGTATTATGTATTATATATAAATATATATAATATAGATACATAATTGTAGTATCATACGAAGTAGTTTCATTGCACTAAAAATCCACTGTGATCCATGTATTCATCCCTCCCCTCCCTGTCCCCCAGCAACCACTGATCTTTTTACTTCTGCACAGTTTTGCCTTTCCCAGAATACTGTGTCGTTGGAATCATACAGTAAGTAGCCTTTTTACATTGACTTCTTTCACTGAGTAATACGCATTTAAGCTATCCACATGTCTTCATAGCTTGATAGGTTGTTTCTCTTTAGCACCAAGTAATATTTTATTGTTTAGATATACCACATTTTATTCATACATTTACCTATTGAAGGACATCATTACTTCCGGGTTTCGGCAAGTACGAAGAAAGCTGCTGTAAACATCCACATGTGGGTTTTTACATGAATATGTTTTCAGTTCATCTGGGCAAATATCAAAGAGCATGACTGCTCTACCCTATGGTAATGGTAAGAGTATGTGGAATTTTGTCAGTAGCTGCCAAACTGTCCTCCACAGTGGCTGTACTATTTTGCATTCCCACCAGCAATGTAGCATGTAATTTTAACTTTCTTCCTCTGCTGACTTCTACCGTAAAACAATTCTTCCTAATTTAATTCTAAGAAATGTTTGCTCCTACTGTGGCCTTGTGTTAGCATTGGCGTTGGGGAGTGCAGGAAGGTGAGGATTTGCATGGATCCATTGGTATCGGGAACAAATGGGATCCAGAGGAGACAAATATAAGAGGGAAGGAGTGGCTGACTTGAAGCAAGAAAAAAGAGCCAATGAGAACCAAGAGAAACATAAGCTTCTTGGGAATCCTCTGTGATGCTACAGATGAAGATGATCTCTTTTTTGGTTCCATATGAACTTTAAAGTAGTTTTTAAAAAAAATTCTGTGAAGAAAGTGATTGGTAGCTTGATGGGAATGCATTGGTTCTATGAATTACCTTGGGCAGTATGGCCGTTTTCACGATATTAATTATTCCTATCCATGAGCATGGAATGTTCTTCCATTTGTCTGTGTCCCCTTTCATTTCATTGAGCAGTGGTTTGTAGTTCTCCTTGAAGAGGTCCTTCACATCCCTTGTGAATTGGATTCCTAGGTATTTTATTCTCTTTGAGGCAATTGTGAATGGGAGTTCACTCATGATTTTGCTCTCTGTTATTGGTGTATAAGAATGATTGTGATTTTTGCACAAGAGAGATATCACTTTCCTTGTAAGAGTCTTGAGATTTTCTGAGATCCCCAGATGATTTGAAGTTAGATTACTTTCTTTGTGAGGATTTATCTGCCTTTTTACCCAAAATAATTTGTAATGGAAATAATATAATCTCTACATAACCAAACCATAATCATGGCATTATATATCTAAACCAGTGTGCTCTATCAGAAACGGTACTGAAAGTAATATTTGTAACCATATGTTTATACCAGGAAATAAAAAGTTGAAAGTACTCAGAGATACATTTTTAAAGATAAGATATGAATAAAGGAAATTTCACAGTATAAGATTTTCAAAAAAGATCTCTCTCTCAGTATATATTTTCTTTTGTGCAAAGAAGAGAGACGACGTACAGGAAGCTGTCCTACATTTTTTAGAGTCACGAGTCTTTCTTCAGTGTGAGTTTTTCTATGTTTCCCACGGTATAAGGGACAGCTGAAGGCTTTCCTATATTTTTCACATTTATAGAGTCTCTCCATAGTGTGAGATGCCACATGTTGCCTAAAATGGAAAAAAAAAAAAAAAAACCAGACACGTAGACCTTCCTGCATTTCTTATATTTCTCAGTTGCACCTCCAGTGTATTTTCTCAGTGCAGGTTAGGTGTAAGTAATTAGCAAGTCTTCTCCACATGACACATCTTTATATCTTCTCTCTAGTGTGAGTTTTCTTTAAAATTATATGGTGAAGCAAAGATTTTCTCACGTTTCTTATATTTCTATGGTGTCTCACTCCTTGTGGGTTCTCCCATCTGAAGCAAGGTAGGAAAATTCACTGAGAGCTTTCCCCCAGTTTCTACATTCATACAGCTTCTCCCTAGTGCGTGGTAGATGCCCTAAGTTGGTAGGAATGACTACAAGCCTTCCCACATTTTATACCTTCATAAGGTTTCTCTCCACTGTCAGTTCTCAGATATTTAATGACAAATGAGAAACACAAGTTTCTTCACATTCTTTTCACATGTATTAAATCTTTCCAGTGTGACCCCTGATATATGATGGACAGCAGCCTTGCAATCCTCACATTTATAGTGTTCTTCTTCATTGAGAATCCTCATGAGAGTCCTCAAATTCGACAGACAATTTCAGGCTTGTCCTCATTCCTTAGATTAACTGGGGTTGTGTCCAGGAGAGTTTTATATGATTCTAAAGGGATGATGGGTCCACAGAGGCATTGCACACTGAATCCATAGGGTTTCATCCCAGGAGCACTTCTTTTCAGCACACTAAGATTTGGAATCCAGCAGAAGGTTGTCCTACATTGATTATCTTCTCTGTGTCCTGGAAGCCATGTAGCACATGAGTTCTCAAATGACCCTCCTCGTTCTTGTGATGAACTTCAATACCAGCATTCACACGTTTTTCTTCAATGAAGGCCCACAAGTGATTCCTGGTGATCTTGGTCTATTTTCTGTTTATTAACTTTTCCTCCATAAATATGATACTGAACAACTTACTGGTTTTAGGTTGAAGCCCATAATCTATTGATGTCACATTTCTGAAATTTTTGAGCATCATGTCTCCATAGGGAGTTCTTGGTTAGGATGAAGAAAAACCCACTCCTTCTGGAGAACATTCACCCACATACACTAAGATCACAACTTCCATAAACAAGGCAGGTGTGAGCCATTCTAGGCTATTCACAAGTAGTACAGAGGCTCAATACCAGAAAATAAAGAGTGTGGATGGTGAGGAGACATCCACCTATATCACTGCCAAAAGGGAAAGTCAACTCAAAGAGGTACTGCTAGGTTGGCTGTCCCTAGTGAGAGGATATTTCCTGGTTCTGATACCTGGAGGTCTCTGTGGGCATCTCCCATTCATTCCAAGAGGTAACTTAAAAACTATGGGCTAAAAGAGCTGGAACAGGGGACACCCCAGGCCATTTGAGACTGACAGGGAGGGTGATGTCTACTTTTGATTCCTACCTACCTTTAAGGGAGTGTGGACATGGCACAGTAGGACCCAGCCTATACCTTTTAACTTAGCCTTGAAAAATGCTAAAAAGCACTCCAGAACTTCTCCATATTGGAGAATACCCCCAGGATAAAAGTGGCCCCTAAAGTGGAGCTCATCTCTCTAGAGTTCTTACCCCTTCTGAAACTTGTCTAATAATCTTTTGATGTTATTAGCACTGTGGTGCCATCAAGCATTGTATTTTTAACATTGTAGACTTTTTTTTTTATTTCTGCTCAGCTTAGGGTTAGTTGTAAATGACTAATGTGCTTTGACTAATTTGGGGTTGAATAATGAAGGAACAAATTAATAACCACTTGCTTACTGGACTGTAGTTTTATTGATTTACTATAATAATAATAAACATTGTGGACTCAGGCTTAGAGGAATATTTACTTATCTTTTTATTATATAATGCATATTAAGCTTTTTGTCATATCTTAAGCAGAAATATCAGTCTTTCTCACTACTCTAGTTATTTAGTAGCACACTTAATGTGTTCCCCTGGGGTAACAGGTATCTTCATAGATTTTTCTGTTCACATTTCTAGTTTAGTCTTCTTTTGATAATATCTACTTACTACCTTGTGAAGATTTGCCTTATTTCAATTATTTTTGACCTTCATATGCCTCAAAATATTTTACTTTTTCCAAGTGATAGCTGATGTCTCTTTAGATAGTTTGTATAGCTACTTTCTGGGTGTAGGCCAAAGCAGGATAATAAGCAAATGAAAATGGACTTGAAATTATGTTATTTGACACATTTCTGAATAGTAGACCAGAGAATGTGAAAGAACCACAAACAGGCAATTTGAATATATACATTTTAAAGGACAGTTTTGAAATCTCTTAATATAAATAAATGTTTAAATCTTACCTTATGTCTCCCAGAGCAGAGTAATTGCTGCTGCTGAAAGAAACTGACACTTACTTGGATCACATCTCTGCAGGAACAACACATTTCCAGAGCATTTGTCATCATTTTCTATTGCTCAGTTCCACGGTGACAGCTTTAAGAAAAACTGTTTCTGATGTTGCAGGATTCTCTTAAATCTCTGCAAAGAATCTTCTTTAGAAAGGGTTTTCTGTGACTGTTTTCATAGACCACATAGTCTAGTAAGAATTAGAAATTAGAAATCACTGAGCTTTAATCACAGAATAATGTTTTCCAGCCTTGAAAGAGTTTGTTTCTTTGTAAAATATTTGTCATTTAATCTTGCCCCCACTATTATCTACCTTCATGAACTCTAAAGACTTCTCTCTCATGGAGCGCATCCCCCCCTCTATTTCCCCTGCAAGTTTTGTGTTAATAGTAAAACTTCATTTTCCCAGTTTTAGAGATGGTTTAGATAAATATTAAGTCTAGACAGTATTTTGGTCACTATTATATTCCTTTTGTTTTGCACAATGTTTAATTGGTAGCAGCATATTGATAAAAGTTTTCTTAGTGAATAGCCTAATTAATTGTGATAATTTGTGTATATGTGTAGTTGCGAATGTACAAATATGCCATATATATTCATGTGCACACTTGCAATATGTGTAGCGTTGGTCTACACAGCTCCAGCAATGTGGATTAAAATAAATACATGTCAGAAACTAATAGCATTTCAAGTAGGTATCAGTTGTGATCTTAATATACAGTGAAAGGAAAAATACGAATTTATGAATTCTACTGTTTTGTTATACTAGTTTCAGATGGTAAAGAAGCATCTAATGAATGTTAAAAATATTTTTCACTTGAAACCTGGCACTCAGGTTAATATCTTAAATAAGAACTCCTAATTGTATCTGCATTTACATATCTGTGTCTATATATAATTTATCTATTTAGTGTAAGAAGCTAACAGGAAGTAAGAATTATTGGAGATATGAGATAGCCTAAAAGCCTTTAAGAGACAACCTAAAGAATAAACAATTTTGATAAAACAATGTGTCACAATAGAAAATCTGTTCTGATTACTGCTTTCAGCTGTTATATAAACTGTGAGTTATAAAGTATAATAAAGTGAAAATACATTTTCATTAGCATAACTTATTTTCATCTATGAGCAGAGAAAGCAAAATGAGGTAAAAATAGAGGTCAGAAGAGTACTTGGGGAAGTGGCATGTGTCCTGCTCCTTTTTACCTACGTACCTAAATATGCCAAGGATTTAGAGAATGAGTTAAATGGCACATAATTACTAGACAATCAAAATACTACATTTTTATTTTAAGAATATTAAAAGAAAACTCTGGAAATATCATCTGTTGTACATTCCAGTATTGTGGAAAATAAAATAAATTACTATGTAGCTATCTATGAGTATTTCACATTTTGTGAACTATATTGAGATAAAGAGCTATGTTCTGCAGTCTGAAAGAATTATGCATTTAAGGGAAATAAAGTGATGAATATAACAATAATCAGCAGAATATAGTAAAATCCCTAAAAGAAATGAAGTGCAATCATATTTTCTTCCAATTTAAATTTGAGTTTTAGACCCTTTTTTGTTGTTGTTGCTGTTAAAAGTCATAAGTGAATTTGCTGGGTTGAGTAGTTCTGTGTTTAGATACATATGTGTTCCCTAAAAATGAGAAAGTGAATTTATTTTGCTTACAGGATTACAAAGTGGCAATAATATCTTTGAGTATGATTAACATCAAGCGTAATTCTGTACATAAAATGACTTCCAAAAAGTTTGTATTATTTTAAATGTTATATTTTTAACATATTGTTTCATGTGTATTAAATTTCTAATAATGCAATCTTACTTAATGGGCTCTTAACAAAGGCATATTTAAAATGTTTAAAATAATTAAAATAATTTTTAATAAATATTTTAAATATTTACAATAATTACACAAAGAAAGGAGAGAGAGTAATTGAAAGCAAAGTATTCTAAGGTCCTAGCACCATTGAAAATGATTTAAAAAGAACTTACATTACACTTGATTAATTCATAGATATCATTTGTGATAAATCAAGAATGCAGAAATGCTGGTTGAAAGCAGTACACAATGTATAAGTTAATTTAATGAATGACAAAAGAAGGTATTCATATATATGTTTGTATTTCTATATAATATATAATTGTACATATTGCCATTATTTATAATGCATTATGCATGTATTATATATATGTATATATATATATACTGCAACAGGAGAACATGAAGGAATTAGTAAAATATATAATTGGTACATACATATTAAATGTGCAAGTAGATAACATCTAGAGTGTTTCTATACAACATCAGAGATCTTACAGTGTAATAAACTTTGGAAAACATTAAAATTTCAATGGATATTCAGTAACATTTTAATATGTGTTTAGGATACTATAATGAATTTGATGTTTTGCCATACAAGGCCATACAATGCCATGTTACAAATGCCATAATACCCTGAAGCAAATTAAAAATAGAAAAGATCTCCATAGAGGAGCATGCTTACTTCTTTCCAGAACTTACTCTGTGAGGGATAAAGTCATGTAAATAAAATTATGTATGTTACAGCATCAGTTTGTGTGCTGAAACAGGGCCTGGTATGGGAGATATTTTGAGACTATGAACAAGACAGAAGGAAGAAAGTAAGAATGTGGAATTTGAGTAGATAATTGATAGATGAATAGAGCTTTTCCAGGTAGAGGGATTTTTGAGGCCAAGAGAGGACCAAGAAATCAGGATGTTTAAGATAAGAAAATAGTATTTTGCATTTGGGGAACTTCAGAGTTTGGCATGACTATAGTATCAAGAGTGTTCAACAATTAATAATAATGGTCAACATTGATCAATGCTTTAGTATGTGCCAGGGTTCTCTACCTGTGTATACCACATGTAATTTTTAATTTATTCTTCATAATAACCCTTTATGATATATTATCTATCCTCCTTTTGCCAATAAAAAGTAAATGAGGTCAAGCTAATAATATGGTATCCTTTTAAATAAATATATTGTATTTGTTCAATATTCATTTAATTTTATCAGAGAAAACTGCATTATTAATGATAAGGTTTATACATTTATTTCTCCATGTTTGAAGTGAGGGCTTATTAGGTGTAATTCCCCCACCTCCCAAAACATACCTCTTAGATCAACATCTTTATACTTTTCCCTTTGCTTATATTCAGTAGCATATTTCCCTTTACTTATGTTTGCTTGCTGGTAAATATTTAATAGCTGGCTCTGGGGGGAAAAAAAAAGAAAGGAAAGAAAAAAAAAATCCCTGATACCTGATGTTTGCTGATTTCTGTTGTGCAAATATTCTTATCAGGGTAAATTTAAACTACCAAAACATGACGTCACTGAACACAAGGCTGGGAAGACGAACGAACGTACACACTATGTCGCCACCCAGCTCAACAACACAATGGCCCATGTCTCTTCCTTCTTGTCATTCTTAAGACTTCATTATTCCTAATACAGAGGTGTACTCTTCTGACCCAAATTTCTTTATATCCTGTGTCTTTGGAATAGTATTTTCCACACTTTGTACTGATTCTTTTTGATTACGTGCTTTGATTTTCTATCTTTTTCTTTCCCCACAAGAATGTGAACTACCAAAGAGGAGCTTTATCTACTGTTTCATCACTGTACCCCACATGTATCTTAGTATCTGGCGTATAAACTCAATGCGTATATGTTGAATTGAAGAATAAGACTTTGGTCAAGGCAAATATGAGAGGCATTCCCTTTGATCATTCATGTTACTAAATCAGTAGGTTCTAATGTTAACAGTAAGTTAAATTGGTGATATGGTTAAATGATAATTTAATAATGATATGATGTAGTTTGTGGACCTACATCTTTATAAAGATGAAATTGTAAGGCAAATATGCAGTATTCCGCTTTTTCCAGTAGAGATGTCAGATGGACAGGATGAGGTCATTTTCTGCTAAACCATGATTTTGTGTTTTGTATTTTATTGTAGCTCTGTGGAATGGAGTGGAAGAGGTAGAGCAATGGTTAGAAATAGGAAGGCAAATATTGGGGCCTATAATTTATGCTAATGTCATTGATCACAAGGACTACAGACTCTTGTACATCTCCAATATGGATGCTCCATCAATATGGAGTGCACAAGAATCTACATAATGATTGATATTGTGTCAATGTTTATTGAATTGAAATTAAGAAGGAGACGTTTAAAGGTGCAGGGTTATGTGATTAAGATAAAATGATTTTCTGGATCTTCGAGTTAATATTGATAATGCAGCTATATCATTTTGTTTACACCTCAATCCTCACAAATTTTTAGATATAAGTATATTCAAATATTGTTACATTCTCAGAGTGAAATGCAAATTATTTGGTAATTATGGTTTTACTGGATGAACTTCTATAGTTTAGGTAGTTTAGGAAAACTAGTCCAGAATTATTCGAAGCATGACATTGGATATGTGCTGATTGACTCATGTGCTCATATTCTGTGATATAGTTTGATTACTTTAGAGACACATATAACCAACTCTAATATCTTTTCTCTTTGCTTTTAATTGAAAAATTCATCTTAGTATACTTGTACGTTAATGCCAAGATAATTAATTGTAGCCTACCCATAAAGGCGAAAGTGAAACATTCTCAAGGCAATCAAAGAAAACTGCAGAGAGGAGTAGAAAAAATGAATTAATAAATTTCTGTGTCATCGAAGTAATATAGAAATTCATATTAATAAAACATTTACTTTTTAAAAAATTATTATTCAGAAGTCATGCTTATGTGTTCTAGCTATTTTTAAATATCATTCTGCCTGTTGGGATGTGTTTTTAGCAGTAGGATGCACATATCACACAAACACAATTCAGCAATGAATGGGAACATTGTATTGATCTCTTAAATTACTACATTTTCAGGGACTTATTTTTACAAAGGAAAACACAATAAAGAACAGTTAGACTTATATTATATAAAAGCAGTGTATTGTCTTTCTGAGATCCATTTATCCCAGTAAACTCCCTTTTTACCTTGAAATTATTCTTCCTTCCTTGTTCCTATGTTCTAGGTGCCACCATTGCAAATCTGAAAATTTTGCTTAATACCGCCTGTTCTGATTCCATACACAGACTAAACATTTTCCCTTGATGTTGCTCTAATTTTCTTAACAGCATCATGCTTTCCATTAGACAGAAACTAAACCCCATTTTTTCCCTTCTGTGGAACCATATTTGCCTCATGCCTCTTTGTCCTTTTTTTTTTTATTTTATGTTTTATTTTTGAGATGAAGTCTCACTCTGTGGCCCAGGCTGGACTGCAGTGACCCGATCTCAGCTCACTGTAACCTCCTCTTCCTGAGTTCAAGTGATTCTCCTGCCTCAGCCTCCTGTGGTTACAGGTATGAGGCAACATGGCTGGTTAATTTTTGTATTTTTAGTAGAGACGGGGTTTCAGCATGTTGGCCGGGCTGGTCTCAAACTCCTGACTTCAAGTGATCCTCCTACCTTGGCCTCCCAAAGTGCTGGGATTACAGGCATTAGCCATCCTCTTTGTCTTGACATGCCTTTATTTATTTTATTTTTTAAAAATTTTTGCCTCCTTATCCCCACAGTTTCCACAGATCCCCATGCTTACTTGTAACTGGGAATCTAAGGTTTATTCACATCATTGATCAGTCTATATTTATGATTTTCATTTTGCCAAGTGTCTCAGACCCCATTCTCTGGCTGAGCCTCGATGCCCTAGAAAACGAGGACAGAATTTATATTTCTCTATGCACAAGATAAGAACTTTCTGTGGATGTGATATCTGACTTCATGTTTTTTGACCATCTATACATGCCTCATTCCTCAATCACATCATTCTCTCTGTCTCTCTCTCTCTCTGTGTGCTTTCTAAAGGATTCTATTTAGCTTCTGCATTTGTGAGCGGCTGAAAACAGAATGGAATTCAATTCACTATATAGAGCATTTTGAATTGTCTCTCTTTGGCTAGACTTTAAAAATGTAATAAGGGGTGTCATGGAAGGAACTTATTTTGGAAATCCAGAGCTCATTTGCATCTATATTGTATTTTGTGTCAAGGATTTAGGAAGGTCAAACACTCTCATTGAGATCATATAATAGACAGAGGTCACTTTTCTCTGCAGACAAAAATCCTTCATGATATTTATTCATGAACTAGGACAATCGCAACAGTAAAATAATTCATTGCCCAAAATATCTTTGCTCAAAAATTCAAATAGCCAGATGGTGGTTGTGCATTCTTACATCCTTTAAAATATGCTGCAGTCAACAGATTATAAGTCAGTGAGAGAAAGGAGAGTTGATATTCAGTGTAAATATAATAGGGTCATAACCATCTATCTGTTATATGCAGTCACAAGAGAATAATATGATGAAAAAAGCAGTATTTTCCTTAATACAGGTCGTGGTATTTTGTGCTAAAATTGGTGTAACATACGTTTTATATATAAATGTATTAGTCTTATATTTACCATATATGAAGATGGTCCTACATCATAAAATTCAAGAATTTAATTCATGATTCTTATGTAATACTAAATGCAAGCTTATCAAGTAGTATGTCTTATATGATTGGCCCCCAAATAGCAGCCCATTAGGCCTCATATAATAATGTCTATATCTACCTGATATATTACTTTCCCTAGTGCCATGTCTTCAGTTGATATGGTACAGAGTTGGGGCTTAGGAATATTCAGACCTTAAAATTGGGATATATAATTTTCCCAGTTGTAATTATTTTATAAACATAATTTTATGTAGTAGCCTACATTCCTTTTTAAATTTTTTAAAATAGAAGACAGAGAATTTTCACATGTTTGAGAAATACAGTAAATGGAAATCATAATTCCATCCAAAGTCTTGTTTAAACAAAACTTTAAAGAAGCAGTCCTATAAACCTATATAGAGCAAATATATTTTATCTATCTATCTATCTATCATCTATCTGTGTATCTATCTATCCATCTAAAGGAAATTGTTCATCAAGGTGGAATAATTCAGGAAAAAGATAGTCATGTCTCTAGGAGATTTACAGATACTTTTCACTCCCTGGAGTGCAGTCTTCCCTTACCCCAGCCTCTTGCTTTCCATTCCTACATCTGCTAATTTCACCTCACCCTTTGCCTACCAACTCTATTGTCAGTTTCTCTGGGAAGCTTCTTTACCCTCAGCACCCACCCACACCAGTTTATATTCCTTACTTTCACACGGCTCTTTCTTATTTAACTCTTAAAACAAATAGAATTTTAATTATTGATGTAATTATTTGGTTGATTAGACTATGCCATCCATAAGAGCAGGGACTGCATCTCTTTTTGATTACTAGAATCTTTCCTAGTCTGATATAAAAATATTTGTCAAAAGAATAAACTTGGCTTGAATAAGACATACCATATAAGTGGTCATTTTAGTTATTAAATACAAATGAATTCCTAAATAGTAAATACATAAGGGAGTTTAAGGGGACCTCTCTGTGTAGTGTCACAAATATTGCCCTTTGTAACCTGTTGTATTGCAAAGACTGTGCCGAGTGAAAAGGTTGTCAAACTTGAAACACTTAGAACATGAAAACTTCCTGGTAAGAAGTGGTTGAGATCTCTGCTGTCTAAGGAAGCCTATTGGTACGGAGTGCCAATAAATGGATGCTTAACACAGATAAAGGGGGCTAGGTCAGCTGAAGACCAAGAGCTGGAGCAATGGTCCTCCCCTCCACCTGAATCTACATTCCCTTGTTATTATGCATGGAACAATCCCAATATGGAATTCCTGGCAAGTGTAACTAGCCTATATACATCTATTCAAGAAAATAAAAACAATAATAAATTATGATAAAATTCTACATTTAAACATTAAAAAGTGTGAACTACAGTTAAGGACAAAGACATACGTGGCACTCCCACCAACAGTGTGAGAGCATTCCTATTTCTCCACATCCTCTCCAGCATCTGCTGTTTCCTGACTTTTTAATAATTGTCATTCTAACTGGCATGATATGATATCTCGTTGTGATTTTGATTTGCATTTCTCTAATGACCAGTGATGATGAGCTTTTTAAAAATATGTTTGTTGGCCACATAAATGTCTTCTTTTGAGAAGTGTCAATTCATATCCTTCACCCACTTTTTGATGGGATTGTTTTTTTTCTTATAAATTTGTTTAAGTTCCTTGTAGATTATGGATATTAGCCCTTTGTCAAATGGGTAGATTGCAAAAATTTTCTCCCATTCAGTAGTTTGCCTATTCACTCTGATGATAGTTTCTTTAGCTGGGCAGAAGCTCTTTAGTTTAATTAGATCCCATTTGTCTATTTTGGCTTTTGTTGCTATTGCTTTTCATGTTTTAGTCGTGAAGTCTTTGCCCATGCCTATATCCTGAATGGTACCACTTAGGTTTTCTTCCAGGGCTTTTTATGATTTTAGGTATTATATTTATGTCTTTAATCCATCTTGAGTTAATTTTTGTGTAAGGTGAAAGGAAGGGGTCCAGTTTCAGTTTTCTGCATATGGCTAACAAGTTTTCCTAGCACCATTTATAAAATAGGGAACTCTTTCCCCATGCTTTTGTCAGATTTGTTGAAGATGAGATGGTTGTAGATGTTTGGCATTATTTCTGAGGCCTCTGTTCTGTTCCATTGGTCTATACATCTGTTTGGGTACCAGTATCATGCTGTTTTTGTTACTGTAGCTTTGTAGTATAGTTTGAAGTCAGGTAGCATGATGCCTCCAGCTTTTTCTTTTTGCTTAGGATTGTCTTGGCTATATGGGCCCTTTTTATGACTCTACATGAAATTTAAAGCAGTTTTTTCTAATTCTGTCAAGAAAGTTAATGGTAGCTTCATGTAGACAGCATTGAATCTATAAATTACTTTGGGGAATATGGGCATTTTCACAATATTGGTTCTTCCTATCCTTGAGTATGGAATGTTTTTCCATTTGTATGTATCCTGTCTTATTTCCTTGAGCAGTGTTTTTTGTTCTCCTTGAAGAGGTCCTTCACAGCCCTTTTAAGTTGTATTCATAAGTATTTTATTCTCTTTGTAACAATTGTGAATGGGAGTTCACTCGTGATTAGTTCAACCATTGTGGAAGACAGTGTGGCAATTCCTCAAGGATCTAGAACCCAGCAATCCCATTACTGAGTATATCCCCAAAGGATTATAAATCATTCTACTATGATTTATGTGTGTTTATTGCAGCACTATTCACAATAGCAAAGACTTGGAATTAACCCAAATGCCCATCAATGATAGAATGGATAAAGAAAATGTGGCACATGCACACCATGGAATTACTATCCAGCTTTAAAAACGAATGAGTTCATATCCTTTGCAGGCAAAGCTGGAAATCATCATTCTCTGCAAACTAACACAAGGACAGGAAACAAAACACCACATGTTCTCACTCATATGTGGAGTTGAACAATGAGAACACATGGACACAGGAAGGGGAACATCACACCCTGGGGCCTCTCTGGGGATGGGGGGCTAGGGGAGGGATAGCATTAGGAGAAATGCCTAGTATAGATGACGGGTTGATGGGTGCAGCAAAATGCCATGGCACATGTATACCTGTGTAGCAAACCTGCATGTTCTACACATGTATTCCAGAACTTTAACTGTAATAAAAAAAAGCATACTTTGTATTTAAAGTCACCATTGGTGATTCTGTGGGAGTATGGGAGCAGCTTCTGAAGTTCTAGTAATATCCTTGATATATATGGGTTTCCATAACCACATATATTGTTAGAATGCCTCATGTAAACCCATTGATATTTTCTCATAGTCCTAAGATTGACTCGAACATCTTCAACATCTTTGCTAAGCCCCATGTGAGTTAGAGGCATCTGTGTCTTCTGGTCAAGAACCCATATCTTCACTGAAGAGTAAATATGACTGCCTTTTGCTCCAAAGAGAGACACCGCCTCAACCTTCCAAGACTCTTTGCTATGCAAGCATCTTTTTTCTTTTTTTTTTCTGAGACGGGGTCTTGCTCTGTTGCCCAGCCTGGAGGAGTGCAGTGGCATGATCTCGGCTCACTGCAACCTCCACCTACCACGTTCAAGCAATTGTGCTGCCTCAGCTTGCAGAGTAGCTAAGACTACAGGTGTGCCTGGATAATTTTTTGTATTTTTAGTAGAGAAAGGGGTTCTCTTTCTGGTCACCATGCTGACCAGGCTGGTCTTGAGCTCCTGAACTCATGATCGGCACATCTCAGCCTCCCAAAGTGCTGGGATTACCGCTGTGAGCCACTGTGCCTAACCAGCATCCTTTTAAAGATAGTGTGGAAAAAATGGGAAAAACTTTCCTTTTGAATTGGTTTCAGCTCATTACAGGCTTGTGGCAATTTTTCACTTTCTCTGTCCATTCACAGTCTAAGACGTATGTGTTTGGATGTTCATAGCTATATTGTTTATAAGTGAAAACACCAAAAGCAATCTTGGTGACATTTTCTAAAATAGTGCAGATCAATAATGTTGCATATAAGCACAATGAAACATTATGTAATATAGATTTGTATTTATTAAAATGAAAAAACATATAGGATATACTGTCTAATACAAAACAGAATATAAAATAGTTATTCAAAATATAGAAATAAGAAAGAACCCACTGTAGCTGCTATTGCTTTTGTTGGTTTATGGTTCGTAACCATAGAAATCTTATCAAAAAAATCTTTAAAATTGTTGCAAATCTCTCTCTCTCTCTCTCTCTATATATATATATGCTTTATATATATATATGACTTATGTATACTTAGTAGGATATACACTTAGCAGGATACACACAAATGTTAGAAGTTGTTAACACCACAAAGTATAATTTTGGTGACTTTATTTTATCGAGTATACTTTTCTACCATTCTTGAATGCTTTATATTAGGAATAAGTTATGTTCCAAAGCATTTGGTGCTGAAAACCCATGGAGTTTTATAAACTATCTGTATTTTTGTTCTGAAATTCTTAGGTGCAGTAAGAAATGTATATCTAAGTGTCCAGCCTATGGAAGAGTTACACATAGAGGTGCATATCCTAGAACAGGTTCTCTCTGATTGTTATTTCCCATGGATGTGTTCTTGGTTCCGTATTTATTTGTTTTTGTTTAAAATGTACAGTTTAATGGTGCCATTTTCTTTGCTGCAAGGTAATTTAAATAATTTAAGATAAAACAGGGAGATACAAATGTGCTGTATTATCATTAATCTCTTTAGTCTCCATAATATCAACACTTTTTGCAAAGCTACGTAACTGAGTCGCTTCTCAATAAGCATCTACTTAACACTCATTGTATGTCAAGATGAAATGGTAGAGCCTACATATGAAAGAAGAAAGTTCCTGTCTGAAAAAGGTCAGCATGGGATGTGAGAAAGACTAACAAATTGACTACAACACAATTTTATAGACACTATGACAGATCATCGGTATGGATGAAAAATGTGCCTGCTAAAGGTGTGTGTGTGTGTGTGTGTGTGTGTGTGTGTGTGTGCATGCATGTGTCTGTACTGAGGAGCTGTGTTTGTGAAGGGGTTGTTATGATTTTATCAGAGTACATAGCATTAGAAGAGGACTCCAAAAGGAAGTCATACCTGATTGCTGAAGAACAAACTCGAAATAAATCTTGAAATAAATGTTAAAATAAATATTTGAAAAAAAAACGAGAAATATATTCAAGACAGAAGAGCAAATGGATGGACACTGTAACAAACAAAGAGATAATCATGTTCTGAGAACTGAGAATTGAGAAACTTGGTATTGTGTTGTATTCTCATAGGACAGTGGCAAGAAATTGGCCTGGACATGTGAGCAGGGTGTATCAGTAAAGGGCCTTGAACACCCAGCTATGAGTTTGCAGTGAAGTCAGACTCGGGGTACATTTGAAAGACCTTAAACAAAGGAGGAAACTTATCTATTGTGTTTGTAAGAAAGAAAATTCTAAAAGCTGTATAGGAAAAGGATTGGCCACGAAGCACAAAATATAAATATAGACAATATTTTTGAGGCCTTTCAAGATCAAAAGCTGTTTTCTAAGTTTATATTTTCATCTTCTCGTGTTCATCCATTTCCTTCTCCTCCAATTTCAAGGATTTTGGTGAAAGGAACTCCTCTTCCCAAAGGGGAAGGGAGATCTTTGCAAGAAACTTTCATGATTTTCAATTTAGGCTATTTAAGCCACATATACTGGGCAGCTCAGAGACAGTAATATATAGTTGATCTTACATTGAATAAATGAATAGGACATACATTTATTTATTTATTTATTTTTTTGAGGCGAAGTCTCGCTCTTTCACCTAGACTGGAGTGCAGTGGTGAGATCTCGGCTCACTGCAACCACTGCCTTTCAGCTTCAAGCGATTCTCCCGCCTCAGCCTCCCAAGTAGCTGGGACTACAGGCACCTGCCACCACACCTGACTAATTTCTGTATTTTTAGTAGAGACAGGGTTTTGCCATGTTGGCCAGGCTAGTCTCAAACTCCTGACCTCAGGTGATCCACCCACCTCGGCCTCCCAAAGTGCTGGGATTACAGGCATGAGCCACTGCACCTGGGCACTAAGACATTTATTTTAAATATATTTTGAACTAAACTTAGCCTTGAGTACTCTGTTAGGCATTTAATTTGTTCATGAATAATTTATGCCTTTATCACAAGAGATTGTCGTATGACAAACTGAGGAGGAGTCAGAATCACTTTTAGGTATTTTTTAGGTCAGTAAGAAGTTATAATGCTGCCTTAAATATATTTATTTGACCATAAGTACAGGACTTGATATTCACACTTATAAAGGATCCCACACAACCTTCTTTTAAAAATTCATGAAATAATAATCACTGTAAAACACATACTCCCTTAAATTATTTTTAATTGCTATTCTTTGTAAAGAACAATGAGCTTATCAAAAGTCTTTACTGCCTCCACCTCCATTGTGGCTAAGACAAGACAAGAAAAGTATGGAAAGTTATCTCTATCTCTGGCAGCTTGTTATGTGTTTAGTGAGACAGAATTAATGTCCATAAGATATTTTTAAAATAGTAGATTATAGAGGATAATGAAGTGTTAAAATTTCTGTGAATTATACCAATGCTGCAGAAGTTTTGAGGAAGGAGAGAGAACCTTATAAACTAAAGGAATCAGAAAGAATTGGTTAGGAAAGTGGGAAATTTCCAGACTTTGAAATGGGAGAAAATTTTTGAAAATACTAACAATGGAAATGTATAGGACGGTTATTACATATTTGGTGCTGTGCTAAGTATATCATGCACATTCCACAATCTGTTCCTTACAAATATTTAATATGAGAAGCTTCATTGCTCTCATGTAACAAATGAAGGAAATGAAGCACAAAAAAGCAAGGGGATGCCACAGCTCACACAGCTGGTAGGTTCAAGTTTGTTCTTGAAGCTAGAGCTCCCAACCTGTGCTATTAAGTTCTCAACAAAGAGAAACATGAGCTAAAAGATGTGGATAATGTGTGCATTAGCTCGCTGCTGAAAGGCCGTTGGCTTTTTCCTTGAACAGTATTTTAGAAGTACCGATTATTGGGCTGAACTGCCCACATTGTCTGAAAATACATCTTAAAACAATTCTTTGGTGCTGGCAAATTTCAGACCAGAAATGGCATTATCATTAGTCCAAACTCAACTTACAGTTTAGAAAGTAAAATGAAACTGCTTAATCAACTAAACTATTAAACATAAATACGATGTCAATATTTGAAAATTTTGGATCTAAAAAACCAACTTTCCTAAAATAATATAATTTTATTAGAATAAGTTTTATAAGCAAATAACTCTTACTCTTAATTTCAAAGTATACTGTAACAGAATATATCATAAGTAGAATTATCCACATTATCATCTATTAGATCCTATGCAAAAAAATCACTAATATTACTAAAGGTAACTACTTCATCTTTGTGGCATAAGGTTTTTGTAAAAAACCATTTATTTAGACAAGTAGACCATATAAGCTATTATTTCACTATATGAGGTGTCAAAGAAATTTGTTTACCTAAAAATATCTCTACTCATTAATATAAATACAACCGCAGTGTGAGGAAGTGAGGCCAGGTAATACATCCTTTTTATAATTTTAATTACTTTAGCTTGTTTCTAATACAAGATAATTTTTGCTGTGTGTAATATTCTCAAATTATGCTCTGAGTATCTTTACAACCATAGGATAACTTGGGGAAAGATATTTGCAATGTTAAAATTACATAAGAAAACATTGTCTACAATAAACACATTTTAGAAAACATTAAAATAACAAGAGAAATCTCTACAAGAAAGAAGGCAAAAGATGTAAATAGGCAGTTAGTATAAATGGAACCTTAAGAGTGGCAAGCACATACCAAACTACTCAGACTCACTATCTAGAATCATGTAAATTAAAAGAGTAATGTCAACTCACTTCCCACTTATTACACTAGCAAATACGTTATGAAACTAGAGAATGTGGGGAATGGAGAAACCCTCTTGCTGATGGAAAAGTACCTGCTGCAGCCATTGAAGAGCATCTCGGATTGCTTAGTTACATACCTGCATTTCACATGGCCCAGCAATCGTGCTCCTGGGTATGCAACCCCTAGAAACTCTAACAGTTAGAGGTTCCTCATGGCACACACAGAAGATATTTGTTTTAGTCTTGCTTGGAGGGAAATTTGAGGCCATTTGGAAGTCTGTCACTGAGGTACAGTGAAATGTGGAAGATGCCCACTGCAAGCTCTACACAGTGCTGAAGAGCGACGCTCACGCTCTGCACCTAGTAACATGGATCAATTTTAAGAGTGTCCAACAACTCTTCTTCCCAACCCACCCCAAATACCACCCTCTGGTAACCACCACTCTACTGTCTATGTCCATGAGTTCTGCTTTTGTAGACTCCACAGATACGTGAGAGATGATGTGATATTTGTTTTTCTGTACAAAGTTTCAGTTAAACAGGCCCTCCTGTTTAGTAATACTGCACAGAACGGTGACTATAATAAATAACAGTGCACTCTATATTCCAAAACTGCTAAAAGAATATATACATTTTAAATATTTCCCTACAGAAAAATGATAATGATGTGACTCGATGAAGTGATTAATTAGCTTGTTTCACCATTTCACAATCTAAACATGTATTAAAACATCACATTTTACCCTATAAATATATATAATTACTATATGTCAATTAAAAATAAATTAAAATGAAGAAAGTGCTAAGTGAAAATACATAAGAAACAAAATTCAGTATGTATAATGCACTGAAGGAAATTAGTCTTCAAATATATGCATTTAGAAGGAAATAAATTATATATATATTATATATAAATTACATATATATTTTATATATATATAATATATATATATATACACACACACTCAATTCATTAGAATGGCTGCCTCTGGGGAGCAAGGGGAGTAGGTGTGGTTGAAAAAAAATGTAAGGGGCTTAATTGACTTAACTAATACTATCCACTTTAAAAGACAAATCCTGAATATCCATGACTTCATGCATTAAAGTTTTAGTTTTGACTCACGTTATACTGCCATGAGCAAATTTATGGGCAGGCAGCCAAATGATACACTTTGGGAATTCCCCCCACCCTATAATAATTCACAGATAACCTTGTGAATCATTTCCATCCCAACCAGTAAAAGGAAGAGGAGTGGGAGTTTTAATGGGCCACACATGGAAGGTGCACCTCTCACCGTTGCTCTCCGTCATTAATTAGGCTTTGTCATGGACAGTCAGCAATGAAAACTGGAGAAGGTAACCCGGGTGCAGTGGCTCACACCTGTAATCCCAGTACTTTGGGAGGCCAAGGTGGGCAGATCATGAGGTCAAAAGATCGAGACCATTCTGGCCAACAGGGTGAAACCCCATCTCTACTAAAAATACACAAAGTAGCTGGATGTGGTGGCATGTGCCTGTAGTCCTAGCTACTTGGGAGACTGAGGCAGGAGAATCACTTGAACCGGGAGGCAGAGGTTGCTGTGAGCCAAGACTGTACCACTGCACTCCATCCTGGTGACAGAGGGAGACTCCATCTCGAAAAAGAAAGAAGAAAAAGAAAGAAAGAAAGAGAGAGAGAGAGAGAGAAAGAAAGAAAGAAAGAAAGAAAGAGAGAAAAAGAGAGAGAAAGAGAAGGAAGGAAGGAAGGAAGGAAGGAAAGAAGGAGGGAAGGAATGAAGGAAGGAAAGAGAAAGAAAGAAAAAGAAAGGCAGAGAGAAAGAAAGGAAGCTGGGAAAGGTAAAGTCAAGTTGTGTGCTGTGCAAAAACAGAAATGAGTTCTATGGACAGTGAGCCAGTACTGCCTGTACATGTAGAATGATAATGTGACTTAAATTGAGGTGTTCAATCAATGCAACCATCTGCATTGAGGTGCACCTGTCCCTAACTAAACATGAAATACACTGAGCTTTATATCAATCAGTCTTGAATGATGAAGCAAAATTATGAATACACGTAATATTAGTCCAGGTATTGCTGTGCAAGCATTATGGTGATGGGGAATAACTGTAATCAGCAGAGAACTATGTTTCCAAAATGGAGAAATAATTGCAGTCAGGAATTATGCTACATATACACATAAAAACCTCTATCATAAAACTTAAAGTATGTAGTAGAATATTTGAATAATTGTTAAATTGATATAATTGAATTTTAGAATGTATCACATCACTACAATTTTTCCTTATGATGATAATTTGGGGAAAATACAAATGGAAAAGATATACTAGAGAAAATCACTGTGACTTGATTGAAGCATTGTGTTTGATAATTATGTGATATTAAGATACCCCAAAATATCAGCCAAAATAGGTTGGACCCAGTTTTCCCTTCTGTCTTTTCCTCATATTGGGGTCAAGACTTCTTTCCCTACAATCACTTAATGAGCTTCTATCACCTATGTCCATCATCCCGACAGGAAATTATAGGACACACCTGTGTTTGTTCTGGGGACTATGTTTATTGTTCATTGCATCTTGACTGTTAACATAGTCTTATAATTTTCAATGAATTTTGGTAACAAGTGTATTTCCTTTCCTTCTGCCTATTATTGTGTAATAGACAGGAATGGAAATTCTTATTATTTTTTCAATGTTTGCCATTTTTTCTCTTTACTCTAGTTATGCCTCCATTTTCCTCTGTTGCATGACCCCAGGAGAGATTTTAATTAGCTTTCTAACCTTGGTCCAGATTGCATATGCAAAGGGTAGAGGATGCAACACCCCCGGTCGTGGAGCTGCCACTTGTGTCTGGCATAGTGAGTTCAACATTTGCTGCAAGTCCCATTGATTCTGACTGTTTCTTTCAAGGGCCACATGTTCAAAATCGAAACTTGTAATTAAGTATCATTTGAATAAAATACACTGCCAGCTGAATGTTCATTCAGATATGTACGATAATAAAAACTGTTCCATTGCTGGTGTAGATAGAGAGTTCCTGAATAATCCCAAAGATTGTTACAATCAACAAGTTTAATTACTTGAAAAAAATCTTGTGCAAATTAAGATGATCAAATACATTTTAGGAAAAAACACGTGATCTTTTACGTAATGAATGATATTTTGCTGAGATTCTTGGATTTGTAAGGCATTGTTGGCCAAGCATGGAATGTTTTCCTATGGTATGGTATGTGAAGTGAGTTCCAGGATACACAGAAAAACATTTATGTTTCAATATTTATCTTAAGCTATGTGACTTTTTAGTACTTCATCAAGCAGTAATGTTGCAGATATTATTATTAAGAATCACATAAGCAGCACTAGTAATGTTTATTTTCAGACAACATGAACAGTAGGTGTGGTACTTGAAACCTTAGAAACAATTTCCATCATATGTGATAAAAATGTAGATGGTGCATAATATAGAAATTACTCATGTTGATTTGTATATTGCTGACTTCAGGAAAACTATCCCATGCCTCAAATGTTTCTTGGGAGATGCTTCAATTATGCTAAAGTCATGGTTCTCACAGTAAGAGAAATTGTTTCATCTTTGTAAAGATACTCTTTGATGGGCACATAGGAAAGCAGAAACCAATTGAGATAGGTGTTATCATTTAGGAAAATACAGATGTACCATTTAAAATAGTAACCAAATTAAAAGCATGCCAAGAAATTATCAAAATATATATTCTCTGATTTTAAAGAGATTGGAAATGGCTACAAAGTTACCGTGTACTTGGCTGTCATGTGGAAAAGTGCGCATTTTTTAAAAAGAACCTCATGTGCCTCTAGGCTGAACATTGTATCTGTGACATCCAATTCATGATTGAGACAGGCTGTGCAAATGTTCATATTTTGCAGTTATATTTATTCATTTCAACAGCTGAGGTCTATTCTTAAAAAGAAACCTTACATCATCCTTCTCTCTGTAAGACAAAGTGTATAAGATGATTGCAAACCTGTTGTCATGAGAATACCTTAATAAGGGTGAGTTATATTATTTTGTTAATCTGAACAATCGGTTTTAAATCCATGTGAAGAGCACACTGAAAATAATTTTAATATTAATAGGAAAGACATGAAAAAAAAGGCCTTCTTATGTATTTTCCTGAGCAGGCTCATAGTTGCAATTGTGCAATAAATTTTTTTTTCATCATTCTTCAGACATCACTAAATCCTTTTACATACTCAAATAACAGAACTTAGACATCACTTCATGTGGCTTCTGCAAAGGGGAAAATGGGAATAAAATGCACTTACATCATTTTGTTTGGGAATTAATTCTCAACATCTAAACATGTGTAGTAAGGTGTTTAAATACATTTTTTTTCTTTTTCTATATAGGCATTTGTAAATAAAGAATCCTAGTGCTGAATAACATTAAAATGAAAGTAATAATCCTTTATACACAGTTCTGTTTCACCAACAATAAAGTGATGTAGAATAAATTCTCCTTTATATTTACTTTACCTTCTGCCTGTTTCTCTTTTATCTATGCTTGTCTGTGTTGTGTATATGGGACACAGGACATTGCAAATATCTTACCATGTCCGCACAATCATTACATTCATATATTAAGAACAGCAAAGCAAAATGATAGAAGGGGCCGAGGCCATAAGGACATTGAGGAGGAGACACCTTATTGTTCCTGAAAAAACATATCTTTAGACTGATTATGTGAGAAAACCAATGTTTAGTTAAGCTTCAAGAGTCAAGTTTTTGTTGCCTGCAGTTAAATGCACTCATAAATGTTTCAGAGAGTAAGCAGATAATGATGGAAACTCATAACTAGTGTGATCAAATCCAGGACATCGGGATAGATCTGCTACTTCTTGACACTATTTCCATAATAATGCCGCCGGCCATCGAGTAGAAAATCTAACAAACAGGCAATATAGGAAAAGCATCATGGCCCGTTTTTTAAGAGTGAAAAACTGAGATTGTACAAAGATCATGATCCAGTCATGACTTCATTTAGATAATTTTGATTATTTCAATATTTTATGAAATATACTAATATGTAAAATATGTGTCTTAAAGAAACTACAAAGAACAGGTCAAAACTGAAGAAGGAGAAGTAACTGGCAAGCCACAATGCCATGGCAGCTAATGAACTTATTTCCATCACTTTTATTTTAAATATCTATCCAGGATGCACTCTTATTCTCCAAATATTACATGAATTAGAAATAGAACAGAAATATAAGTAATTTTCCTCAATAGAATACAGAGATAAAGAGAAGAAACTTTGAATGACACATTAAAAGATAAACATAAAAAAGCAGAAAGTCTAAATATCGATTTAAGCAGTGTTTCATACTGATACAATTGAGAAAATGGGGACGAGGAAATACTTGCTGCTATAATGGTTAAAAATCTGGAATCGTTCAAAGACACAAAATCTCAAATTGTATTAACGCCAAAGAGCCCCAAGAGATTAAATGTAAAGAAATCCACATTTGTACAAATCACAGTGAAACTGTTAAACATCTAAGACAAACAAATGTCTAAAGCCACTGAAGAGCACACAGCCCAGTACCTATATTGAAATAAAAAATGCAGTTAGTCTTACAGGCTGATTTTCAATAGCAACAGTGGAAGCCAAGAGAGTGCAATATGATCCTCAGTGTACTGAGAATAAATGTACAGAGTGAAACTGTATTCTATCAAAAAAGACAAAAATGTTTTTATGTAAAAAAAAAAATCTTGCCGGGCGCGGTGGCTCACACCTGCAATCCCAGCACTTTGGGAGGCTGAGCAGAGAGATCAGTAAAGCTCAGGAGTTTGAGGTGAACCTAGGCAATATAGCAATACCTTGTCTCCACTAAAAATACAAAAATTAGCCAGGCATGGCAGTGGATGCCAGTAATCTCAGCTACTCAGGAGGCTGCGGCATGAGAATTGCTTGAGAACAGGAGGTGGGGGTTGCAGTGAGCCAAGATCCTGCCACTACACTCCAGCCTGGGCGACAGAGTGAGATCCAAGAACAAAACAAAACAAATCTGATGGAGTTTATCATCATAGACTTATGATAAATAAATATAAAATAATTTTTTCAGTTGAGCAAACATGATCTTGATAAAAGACTGACATGCAAATAGGAAGAATAAGCAAAGATGCTAAGTGTAAGTACATTTTAAAAATAAAAAAAGAAGTAAAAAATAGTAGAAGTATAAAATAGTAAGAGGATCTAATAGCTGTTATTTTATTTATATATTTATTTTTATTTATTTTATTTTATTTATTTTTTTATTTTTTTATTTTTTGAGAGGGAGTTTCACTCTTTTTGCCCAGGCTGGAATGCAGTGGTGCGATCTCACCTCACAGCAAACTCCACCTCCCGGGTTCAAGTGATTCTCCTGCCTCAGCCTCCCGAGTAGCTGGGATTACAGTCATGTGCCATCACTCCCGGCTAATTTTGTATTTTTAGTAGAGACGGGGTTTCTCCATGTTGTTCAGGCAGGTCTCCTACTCCCGACCTCAGGTGATCCACCCACCTCGGCCTCCCAAAGTGCTAGGATCACAGGCCTGAGCCACAGCACCCGGCCAGCTGTTATTTTAAAAACACATGTTTGAAATAAGTTTGTTGAATATTGTGATTTTCTACCTTAAAACATACTGTTTAGTGTAAGTTAGATTCCACATTGCTGTCATTTCAAGAAATTAATTTGCTACATTAGTCTATGGAAGCCCACATTGATTGGCAATCAGATCCTATCTTTGCAGCCGAAGTCGGCCATCTTGGATGTGGTCAATTCTAGCCTAGTTCGGATAGGATTTCGGTGTCATACCTTGAGAGCATATGTCTCATTAATACTCAAATAAAATCAAAGCATCTTCACAGACCTTTTGCCTCTTTTCTGAACCATTTCAAGGACCGCTGTGAATGATGTGTGACTGTACTTTTTAAACTGCCTATGTTTATTGGCTTCCTGGGCATAATTTCATGTGTCACCTTATTAGAAAAGCTGCTTACATTTTTTTGAAATGCTATATAAATTTAAGTTTCTCAGAAAAGTAATGTATGAGGAGATTTCTTATGGATCTTCGGTGTGATTTTTACCACAGTCTACAACCAGATCACTTGTTACCTTATTGATAAATACATTAGGAAAAATGTAAGATAGCTTATAATTATAATGTCCTTCATTGTTGTTTCAATGGGTCAAATGTGACATTAAACTTAATGTGACATATAGACTACGTTACTCATGCTATTAGTATAATCTATTAATAATGTATTAATACCTTAAATGTTAAGTTTTGTAGCAAGAAATTCTGAACAGACAATAAAATTCAAACCGGTTAAATCAAAAATACCACTCATCCTCTCTCTTTAAATTGTAATTAATTTCCTTCCTTCCAAAATTAGCACTACCACCACCATTGCCACCACCACCACCAACAGCAGTGCTGTAGAACCAAAAAGTCAAACATTTTTCTAGACATGGTTAAGTGACTTATGGACACCTGTCATGATTTCTCATTTCTTGCCAAATAAACTGACTTGATACTAACTTTTACAAATAAAAATCAATTTTTTGTTCACTAACCCAGAAGCCAACGGTCTACAGTTAACACCTTGGAAAACAAGTCAACTTATTTAAAAACTAAGGAGTAGGACTGTTAAAAAATTTTTTTAAAAAGGAAATATATGGCATTTTATTGGATTTATTAAGAAATTACATCATTTAAGGACATTTCTTCTACTCGTATTAAGCTTTTAAAAAATAACTGTGGTGGTGATTTGTTAATTGCTATTTTGATATTTTTGGCCCTTAATTGCCACATTAGTTCTATACTTATGCAAACTCAAAATGCTTTGAACTGATTTTAACTTTTCACATTTTAAAATGTATGTCAACAATTTTGCTCCTTCAATGACCATTTTGCAATTTACCCCTAAGCATTTTTTAAATCTCCCTACTGGTTCGTGAGATATATTTTATTTGGTGGAGTTCGATTAACCTGCTTCATTAGACCACATGTGAAATTAAAATACTTACTGACTCCATTGTTTTCAATTCTCTCTCACCATGACAAACACCAGGTAGATACACATGAAATTCACTGAGCCCAACACATATTCTGGAAGCACATCACTGCTCTGTTGATTTTGCTAATGGAGTAAATAAACCTATTTTCTTCATGAGAGGGAAGTGGAAAAACTATACAAGTAGGTGTGTAGCTTATTCAATGAGTTTACATAAAATTCAAGCAAGTATTTGTGAAAAATATGTATTTTTTTTACTGAGCAACAACAGATTGTGGAGACATTGCATGAGAGGATGATACAAGAAAGCCATAAAGCTCTTAAGGGATCTCAAAATAATGAAGTTCAGCCCTTACTGAAATTGCATTCTGTGGCTTGAGTAAAAGTGTTTGCTTAAAAAGCATAGAGAATTTTGTGTCAACTTTAGAGACAGAAGCTATTTATAAAACCCCTAGTAACCTCAAGGTCTTAAGAAACCAATATTACCCAGCTAATTTCATTTCTAGAATCTGATCATATAATAACACACTTTTCTACACATACTGTCTTTTTAAGTTTTTGCCTTTATTTTATTTACCCAACTCAATTGCCCCACTCATACCTGAGCACTTACCCTGACATTCTAGGTAATCTAAAAATAGGAATAAGTTCAGCTTAAATTTAATTAAATAAATCCTGGTGCATTCTCTCTCTCTCTCTCTCTCTCTCTCTCTCTCTCTCTCTCATTCTTGTCTTTTTATGACTTTCCTATATCAAAGGTTCTGGGGTATGATATAGGTAAATTTAATATCCTTTTAACTTCTAGTTACCCTGGTAGATATGGCTTGTAAATTTAGTTTTTGACAGCAGTAAAGGATTTTGCTGAACTTTTTCAAGTATGCTGCTATTTTCAGGCATACAGTTAGTGGTATTTCGTCTGTGGAAATAAGGGCAAAAATTTACTTCAAAAATATGTTTATTTTCTTAACACGTGATAGAGAAGGTAATGTGAGGTGTTGTCTATATTCAGAAAAAAGGGGAGTTTTCATACCGAATATGAACAAAACCACCATAAATATTTGTATTTTGATATGCTCAATATAAAAACTATCCATTAGAATTTATCCTGAAAGGATTTCTTTGGTGCTTCATTTATTATGATTTGTTTTCTAGTTCTAGCGTACACTTTTACTCAAGCCTGCTTTGACAAATTTAATCTGCTTGTTTTATTCATCTTTTTAATAGTTGTTTCCTTTCTGCTTCTGCTTGTATCATATTTTTGTTAGTAGATGTACCTAAAGATTAATACAAATTAATTATCACCTTTGATATTTAAATCATTGGTAGATTTTGTGACCATTCTAAATTTAAGCATGCAGGCATTAAACAACTATTGAATTATCCCAAACAAAAATGACTTATATAAAAGAAATGTGTGCCACAAATAAATTTTCATGTCAGAGACTGAAAATACAAATGCCTTCAGCAGGAGGGAATTAACACAGTTATCTGTACTCAGTGGATAGATAATAGCAGGAGCAAATAAACTTGCTTGGTAAGGAAGCATATCCCCCACCCCCCGCTTACATTATCTGTGCCATTGTCTATACATGCTATTAAAGCAGAACTATCAAACTGAACAGATGACAGGCATATACAATACATGTGTATCGTCACAATTCTGAAACGTTTGTTCTATGCGAAATAAAAGGAAGATGTTACAATTGGAGAGATCTTGAAATGTGACAAAAAGTTTTTAAACTGCAGTAGGATGTGTACCATTAGCACATCAGCAATAGCAAAAGAAAATGTAGACTTTATTTTGTAGGCAATAAGGATTCCTTGTGAGTATTGAGCAGGGAGTGTTAATATTATGAGAAAAGCGCTACTGGGAGAGGCATATGGCAGGTCTGTGTAGAATAAAATGATGTAGGTAAAAAATAGTAAGGCATAAGAATTAGAATAGTGACACTAGAGTAAAGTGTCACTTTTTTTTTTTTGTCAACAATATCTGGCAATTGGTTGAAGACATGGGGCAAAAAACCATACAATTAAATTATTCCCAGCCTTTGAACTTACATATGCCTAATATCTTGATGCATTTCTTTAAGAACTAAAGCGAAAGGAATGGACTTTGTAACAGGTATTAGTGTTGTATTTGAAATTCTAAATAGATATTCAAGTAGAGATTATGGTAAATGTTTATTTGCAAAGTTAGGGTCAACCTTAAGAAAAAAACTAATTCCAGGACTACCATTTATTGGGCACATTTGTCTAATATTACACACATCACCATTAGTTCTCATTGTCAGTTCTATATGGTATTTATTATTACTGTATTTTCAAGTAAGTAACTTAGTCAAGGCTAGTCACTGTAAAGTGTGGAGCCTGTGTGCTTCCAAATTCACAAGATTTAGAATACAATGACATAAATTCCTTAACGATGTTTCCAAATATAGCAGTGGAGAAGAGTAGAGATAGCAGAGAAGACAAGAAGCATGAGAGGAGAATGAGTTTATTGATTCTGTTGGTAAGAGGAGAACTAGGTAAGCACAAAATGAATGAAAACAGGAAGAGAAAATTAAAGAAGGAAAATGAAGCAGAAAAATCAAGGAAGAATGATGATATCTTTTACTTCCCCACCGCACCCCAGTTTGAATGGTTTAGCTATGTACAAGGTATAAGTATTTCTACCCTTCATTCAAAAAAAAAAAAAGAAAATATGTACCTTTCTTTGGATTTATGCAAGAATAATCTATTTCTAAAAAGCATCATGAAGAAATGTAATCTTTAATGAAGACTTCATAGAGGTGGTAGTAGTGTTAGAAAAAGCAGTGAATATTTATTGAGGATTTTACTATTTACATAGCACTGCTTTAAGGAAGATAACATTTGTTAATATCCAACACTCACAATACCATTATAAAGTGCATACATTTTACAAATGAGAAAACTGATGTCCAGAAAGTTGAAGTAGCTTTTCCTAAGGCAACAAATACATTTAAGGAAATCACATGAACACACAAGTCCCATTGGTAATTCTTTTTTAAAAATGGTCACTTTTACATGGAAGTTACACCCTTTTTCATTTATTTTTTCTTTTTGTTGCATTGAAGGCTTCTGTCAGCATACTAGTAAACTGAGGTATATTTGTGAGCCCTGTATTATGTACTGCTATCAGCATGCGAGTAAACTGAGGTAGAGTTGTGAGGCCTGTATTATGTAGTCCTAGAATTATTTTAAATTGTTCCATATATTTCAGTTTAACTTGTAGAGGATTTGTAAAATATTTGACAATGGCTCTCAGCTCAGAATGGAACCAGAGCTTACGACTAATCTTGAGGATCTTGCTTTGTTCTTAAAGGAATTTAAGTTTATGAAGGAATTGAGATTTAGAGGATTTTAGCTTTGAAGACCATTGAAGGTTGGGAATTTAATTTTCTTTCTGTACGAAGTATCTTCTCAAATGAACATTTGTTGTTATAAAAAGTTACCCAACGTGGCAGATTGTCATCTGGAATTACAGTATAATAAATACATATACTGTATCAAGAGCAAGGGTCCAGGATAGAAGACGCATGAACTTTGGTGTCCACTGATAAAAACTCATGAGTCCAGCAATGGCCATTGGAAAGCTTTGCTTTTGGTCTTGTGCTTTGGGCCCCATCTGTCTATGACTCCTGGCAAAAGAGAAGTTTAGCAAGGAGACATCTTGCAGTGCCAGACTCTCATCAACAAAACATAACAATGCTGAAAAAGCTCCCATGACATTTTAATAATTGGCCTGAAATAGAATTTATCAGAAGGATGCCAGTGTAAGGAGAAATTTCTGAACTCCTCCACCCCTGGGGTCAAATCAAGAAACAGATTTATCAATCACTATGTTCTCGCTTCTTCCTGATGAAAACACTTTCATAGGTTTCCAAAAATAATGATGAGGATCAATATACAGCAGACAGGTTTCCACTGAGAATGAGAAATTTCAAATCTGATCAGTTAATCAAGGGATTCCTAGGAGACAAAGTAAAGTTAGCTTTCGAGAACTCAAGAAAAACTTAGAACCAATACCTGACTTACCCCATCATCACAGCTAGAGACCTTAGGCAGAAGCTCAAAGGGCCTCAGTGGAACCTACTGTTTACAAGTTTCAGATCTTAGACCAGGGAAGCAAGACAGTCTTGAGTGGATATTGGAGAAATCACTAGATTGCTGAACTCTCCTAAAGTATCACTACAAAAACTGTTACTAAAACTCAACTTTAGAACTTACTGCTTTTAGAGACAAGAACACCTTGACAGTTTTTACAATGTTAAAGACTGGAGAAAAAACCAGTAGTTTAAGGCATCTCTATCAAGGCAAGGAACTAAGGAACTAATTAGAATTTGGCAAATTTGTGTACAGTTCTGGATTGGTGAAAACTGCCAAGGGAGGGTCCTGAACCAAGTCTTGATCAGAGAATGGTTTGGCTAAGTTGGAAAACTATTGTCTCTGACAAATGGATCAGCAAACATTTCCTGAAACAAACAATAAAGTTATTTGTTCATTTCCAGTCTTATCTTTTCCAGGTAAACTTTGCCTGGAACAAGCAAGTCAGTCATGTTGACACTGGTGGTTATGTCATGTTGATGTGAGTCTCGTTGACATATATATCATCTGGTGTCAACATGAAAAAAAAATCCTTCCCCAGTCTTTGTGTTTCCTGTTCTGATATTCCGAATTCTCAAACCTTATTCTTCTCCATACTTCCATCTCCCTCTTTTGTCCTCCTACCTGATTGGCTCTTTCTTGCTTATACATTTATTTCACCACTTCACCTAGCAGGACCCTGGAAAGTCTTCAGTCTTTTAAAATATCTCACCATCCTGGCTATACTTTCTCTTCATTTACTAATTCATTAATTTTCAGATAATAACAATCCAAATTCAATATTTTATTTGATAAACTATTCCCTGCTCATCAGATACGTGCCAAGTTTTTTAATTGATTGGCAAATTCAGAGACCAACGGCAAGTATAAGTAAAAATATTAATTTCAGCTACATGTCATTTAAGAAATAATCACCTTCAACAAGCAGTATAAAGGTAAAAGTTAAAATAATTAGAAGTTTTAAATATATGTTCAGATGCCAAATTACATGGATTACATTATAATATTTCAAAAACAAATTGTAGTGTGGAAATTTTATATACCATCACTCTACCAGACACATCAGTTAGAAAGTTAACTTGGAAGTGGGTCCTTCAGCCAAGTACTGGAGTCAGAGATGTTAGAGGTTTATCATTAAATATGGTAAAAGCAAATATTGAAGTACCCTTCGGGGATCATATTGCTACCTCTTTGAGGATGTGGCTTTTTACTCTGGTCCAGCAACACTGGTTTTCTGAAGGATACAGTGTCAGAGCTGATGATTAAATCAATGAGAAGAGTTAGTTGAGGAATGAGTTTGGTGAGTCAGAAATTGGGATTTAATGAAAAATCCAGCCAGGTGCGGAGGCTCATGTCTGTAATCCAGCACTTTGGCAGGCTGAGACGGGTGGATCACCTGAGGTCAGGAATTTGAGACCAGCCTGGCCAACATGGTGTAAACCCATCTCTACTTAAAATACAAAAAATTAGCCAGGTATGGTGGTATACGCCTGTAGTCCCAGCTACTGGAGAGGCTGCAGCAGGAGGATCGCTTGAACCTGGGAGGTGGAGGTTGCAGTGAGCTGACATGGCTCCACTACACTCCAGCCTGGGGTACAAAGTGAAACTTCATTTCAAAAAAAAAAGCAGAAGGAAAATTGTGAAGAAGGGGGGCAGGGTAAAGTAAGTGTGGAGGAAAGAAAGAACTTTCAAAATTAATGTCCTTGCAGTTTTAAATTTCTAGCAGAGTGTTTGTAGAAATGAAATCAAGAGAAAGTCTTACACCAGATATGGGTCATGTGGTGTATTAGTCTGTTCTCACACTGACATACAGAAATACCTGAGACTGGGTAACATATAAAGGAAAGAAGTTTAATTGATTCACAGCTCCCCATGGTTGGGGAGGCCTCAGGTTTCAATCATGGTGGAAGGCCCATCTTCACAGGGAGGCAGGAATGAGAATGAGTGTTGAGGGAAGCGGGAAGAGACCCTTATAAAACCATCAGATCTCATGAGAACTTACTTATTATCACAGGAAAAGCATGGGGGAACTGTCCACATGATTCAATTATCTCCACCTGGTCCCGCCTTTGACATGTGAAGATTATTACAATTCAAGATGAGATTTGGGTGGGGACACAGAGCCAAACCATATTATATGGCATGTTCAACTTTCTACTGCAGGCTCTGATCAACCATTGATGACTTATCAGCAAGAGAATGACATTTAAGAGTAATGTTTCTAACTGCAATGAGAGTGTGCAGAGGCAGGGTTTCAGGACCAACACAGGGGGCCAATTTAAGAGACTCCTAAAATAATGTAAGAGAAGATGATAGTACATCCTGAACCAGAGAGATAAATGGAGAGGCGCATTGAAAAGGCAGGAAGAAATAGGATAATGTTTGTAAAAGTAAATTCAGCAGGACTTGATGAATTGTGTGACCTGGATCTTGCAGAAAATAGGGAACTAAGAATATGTTCTCATCTACTAGATTTTGATGATCCCGATTGTAGTTACCAATCAGAGGTGACTTTGACGTTTTGAGGATGATCATTACTGAACCCTTTAACCTTAGGGATTTAAATGCATTTAAGGGAAAGTCCTAAGCAAGAGACAAAAAAGAACACGTACAAGAGAAAGAGGGAGCAGAGGACTGCAGATGAATGGAGAGCACATTAAGTAGAGAGATGAAGTAGGAAGCAGAGATGCACTATGCAATTACTTAGAAGTGGAAGGATGTTTAGGAGTTGGGGATGTTGAGCTTGTGTTTACTGATACATTTACTGATAATTTCTGCATAAAACTATTATTTTTCTCATGATGGAAAGAACTGTTAAAATTGAGAATATTACGGAAGGACTGAGATGATCAAATAGTTGGGTAACTGCTGTAATATGGACTTGGGAACAGAGACAGACTATGAGCCAGGCTGGATAGAAACTGTGCTGCATGCATTGGTGTCTTCCCATTGGCTTGAGCTTATCCATTGTGCAGCAACAGATGGTTCTTACCTCTGAATAGTAACCTGGACGTGTTGAAATATTAAATGATAATAAATATCTTAGTAACTCCCTTACAAATAATAATGCAGGATAGGTACGCCCTAATTGTTAATTGATTGTATATATAATGTAAAGCTTAAATGAAGCATTTTGGGGGAATGTTATGATAATAATAGCTAATACATTTCTATTTGGAAGGTTAAAAAAAAACTTGATAATCCATGAGGACAAAAAGCAAGAGCTGAAGAGAACAAAGTATCAAAACAGTGAAAATGTTAAAGATTTAGATGTATGGAAGCAGACAGACACATAAGGAAATATTCTGTAGCAACTCATAGTCTTCCCTGGATATTTTGAACTGGTAGAGGATACAGAATCAGATTTTTGCCAAATGTATTCAGTTATGTGAGGAATAGAGGGTTGATATCTGCATTATATAAACAATTTTCCCGTAACAGTCTCACTTGGGAATGGAGTATACCAATGATGTTATTGTAGACTTTGAAGTGTCAACAGATTAAATTGATCATTTTAAATAATTAATGTAATGTGAATACTACAAAACATACAGAAATTGGATTGTCAGTATGTGAATTAAAATGTTAACAGTGCATTTGTGTGGAAATCTTGTTCTTGAATAATCTGCAGATTTGAAAATCGAGAGGGTCATTCCACCAATTTTTTTGTTGCAAGGCTCATTGCTTCTTCTGAGTTTGGCTTTACTGATGACAATTTCTTTAATGTTGGATGTTAAGGTAAATAATTTTAATGTGTACATAATCAGTAGTACTATGAGACAGTTAATATATCTGCTATAAGTAAACCAATTCTTTTCTGATTTGTAATTTAAGAAGCAGGTTTAAATTGGCTTTCCAAAATGAGTCAAGAAAATAAACCTGAATCTCAAAGAAGTGAGTGCCCTGAGGAATAAACTTAATTGATGTGTTGAAATGTTCCTGAAAGTTTTTAGAGTAATAGAGGCTATTTTAGGGCCAAAACACCTATAAAGAGATCTTTAATATCCTAAGTTATTTTCATGAAAGAGTTGATGAATCTCCAAAACAGTAAACAGTTCACAACATTTTGGGGGATAGGTTTTATGCCTTTTAAGCATACTACAAATGGAAACTGTTGTTTATTTTCTATAGTCAAGCAAAGTATTACATGCCACTGCTAATGGGAAAGACTTACACACTTGCCTAAACAGCAATTCCATTATTTAGAAGCAATGATAAATGTTCTTTCTTTTGAATGAGAATAAGGAATTACTTGACTAAACCATTCAGTCTAGTATTATTAATTATGTAGAGAATTTCATGATTGAACGGAATTTAGATAGCCTTGCAGGAAGCATTGTGATTTAGTAATGTACTGACAATGAGCTAAGAAAGGTATCATGTATATTTGATCCCTATTTCTAGACATCAACCTCTGATACATTAGAAGCATGAAGAATAAAAACTACATTATTAGTCATTTTGGGGCACTAAAAATGTCTTCTTTAAAGAAGAGAAAACATTTTTTTGTCAAGAAAGGAATTTTATAATAAAATTGATTTTATAGCAAGACTGAAGTATCGAAAGGGCTTTGTGTGTGAGAAGTAAATTGAGCCACTTCAAATAAAAGATAGGAAATGGTAAGAGTTACTAGTCGTTCCTTAGAACCGGAGCTTGTTCACTTTAGGATTCCCACAGCACTTTGGGCTTTTCTTGTAGTACATATTAATTTATCTATTGCTTTACACTTATTGATTCTTGTCTTGCCACTTTAAAGAACATTTACATCTTTTATACGCGGTGGCATATAACATTGGCTTTAAAGAGGCCTAAGTTAAAATTCTTGGCTGATGTAATGAGAATCTTTGTCCTCAGTGTTCATGTTTAAAAATGTGGGAAAATATGGAAAAAATAAAATCTTGGAGAGGTTTTCTTGTCATGAAGTTAATTAAGGTAAGCACTGTAGGAAGAGTCCAATGACAAATGCAGGGTATCTTGGTCGTTCCTTATATAAATCTATTATCAATATGTCAAGCATGCCTCTTACATTGCATTAATCATTGCCCAGAGGATACGAGAAATAAATTCATGATAATATAATTTGAGAGTTAATGTATGTCATTAGGTTTAATGGATTAGAGCATCACTTAATGAAATGAACAGATATGGGATAGGCTTTATCTTTTTTTTTTTTTTTTTTTTTTTTTTTTTGAGACGGAGTCTGTCTCTATCGCCCAGGCTGGAGTGCAGTGGCCGGATCTCAGCTCACTGCAAGCTCCGCCTCCTGGGCTTACGCCATTCTCCTGCCTCAGCCTCCCAAGTAGCTGGGACTACAGGCGCCCGCCACCTCGCCCAGCTAGTTTTTTGTATTTTTTAGTAGAGACGGGGTTTCACCGTGTTAGCCAGGATGGTCTCGATCTCTTGACCTCGTGATCCGCCCGTCTCGGCCTCCCAAAGTGCTGGGATTACAGGCTTGAGCCACCGCGCCCGGCCTGGGATAGGCTTTATCTTTAAGAAATGATGATAAAATAATATATTAATACGTTTAGACTTAGCTTTAAATAATAGAAAACCAAACTAAAACAGAAGTGACTTAAACAAGTTAGAAGTTTATTATTATCTCCCAAAGAAATTCAGAATTAGGTGATTCAGGGCTGGCATGGTATTACACGATGTCAGAGACTCAGATTCTCAGTCTTGTTAACCTTCATTCAGGCCTCCATTACCCATGTCACCTCATGGACCACAATTGCTGCTCTAGATCCAGCCATTATATCTGCACTTTAACCAACAGAAAGTAAGAAAAGAAAAAGAAAAGCATGTGCCCTCAGTTATAGGGCAATACTCTTAGAAACCTATTGACCAGAATTTAGTTCCTTAACTAAAAGGAAAGCTGGTAAATATTGTCTTCCTTTTGGATACTATATGCAAAGATCAAAATCAGAGTTCTACTACCAAGCAGGCTGAAAAAATAAATATTGGAAGACTTTGGGCTGTCACTGTAATGTATATATTATTGTATCCATCATCTACATAAAAATATTTAAAAATAAATTTTATTGAGTATATTTGAGATTTACAACACAATGTAATTGAGAAATATAGATAGTAAAATAGTTACTATAGTGAAGCTGAGTAAGACGGCTATCATATCACAGTTGCTTTTTTTGTGACAAAAGCAGCTAAAATCTCTTTATTCAACAAAAATCCCTATTACAATAACATTTTATTAACTTTAGTCCTCATATTTTATATTAGACCTCCAAACTTGTTTATTCTATGTATCTGCTATTTTGCATCCTTTGACCCAAAGCTCCCCATTTCCCCTCTCATTCCTCTCACTATACACACACACACACACCACACACACACACATATATATATATATATATATATATAAGCTCAAATATATGTTATTCATGTAAGTGAGACCATGGAAGATGTTTCTTTCTTGTCTGGATTATTCACTTAACACCGTGTCCTCAGAGCCATCTCTGCTGTGGCAAATTTCAGGGACCTCTTGTTTTTTAAGACTGAATAATGCTTCATTGTGTATATATAAAAATTTTCTTTATTTGTTAGCTCATCGATGAAGATTTAGGGTGTTCCCATACCTTGGCTATTGTGGCTAACGCTGTAGTGAACATAGGTATGCCAACATCTTTATGCTGATTTTAATTCCTTTAGGTATATACCCAGAAGAGGAATTTCTGGGCCCTCTGGTAGTTCTATTTTTAATTTCTTTAGGAAGCTTCATACTGTTTTCCATAGTGGCTGTACCAATCTACATTCTTATCAGTGGTGTGCTAGGGTTTCCTTCTTGCCATACCCTCACCAACATTTGTTATATTCTATCTTTTTGATAATAGCCATTCTTACAGATGTGTGGTGATATCTCAGTTATTTTAATTAGCATTTCCTTGATGATTAGTGATGTTGAACATCTTTCATAAATCTGGTGGCCAATTTTATGTCTTTTTGGAGAAATATATCTTTGGGCTCTTTGCTCATATTTTAATGGGGTTGTTTGTTTTTCTCCTATTGAGTTGTAAGTAAGTGTTCTTTATAAGTGTTGGATACTATCCTCTTATCAGATATATGATTTGCAAATATTTTTCCTGGTTGTAGGTTGCCTTTTCATATTTTAAGTTGCTTCTTTTGCTATACAGAAGCTTTTAAATTTAAAGTAGTTCCATTTATTTATTTTTGCTTTTGTAGCCTGAGCTTTGGGTTTCACCTTAAATAGAATTATGATAAAGGCCAAAGTCAAGAATACTTTCCTTTATGTTCTCTTCTAGGTGTTTTATGATTTTGGGTCTTACGTTTAGGCCTTTTGTCTATTACAAGTTGATTTTTGTGTATAGTCTAAGCTAACAGTCCTCCCTCATTTCTTTGCATGTGTATAAATCCAGTTTGCCCAACACAATTTATAACTTCCATTAGGTTATTGTGATGTGCTTGTCAAAAATTGCTTAAACATATGTGTTTGAATTGCTTGTTGGGCTTTCTATTCTGTTCCATTACTCTATGTTTCTGTTTTTATGACAGTACCATAATGTTTTGATTACTGTAGCTTTGTAATATAAACTTAAATTAGGAATAAAGTGTTCAACTTTATTATTTTCTTTTCAGTATTACTTTGTATATTCAGAGTTTTTGTGGTTCTACACACATTTTAGGATTGTTTTCTTCTATTTCTATGAAAAATGCTATTGAAGTTTTGATACGGATAACCTTAAATATGTATATTGCTTTGAGTAGTATAAATATTTTAACATTACTATTTCTTCTCACCCATGGGTGAGAACATGGGGTATATTTTCATTTATTTGTGTCTTATTTAGTTGCTTTAATCAATGTTTTATAGTTTTTAATGTTCATATTTTTCACTTTTTTGAGTAAATTGATTTGTAGTCATTCTTCATGCTTTCATAAGTGGGATTTTTAAAAAAATTATTTTCAGCAAGATCATTATTTTGGTATAGAAATAGTACTGATTTTTGTATGTTAATTTTGTGTCCTGCAAGTTTATTGAATTAATTTGTTAGTTCTAGCAGTTCTGAGGTAATCATAGCATCTGCAAATAGAAATCATGTTACTTCTTCCTTTCTGATTTGGATGCCTTTTATTTATCTTGTCTATTGCTCTTGCTAGGACTTCTAATACATTGTGAACGAGAGTGATGAGCATGGACATCTCTACCTTGTACTGGATCATAGTGGAAAGTTTTCAGTTGTTCCCCATTGATTATGATGTTAGCTGTTTTCTGTGGTATGCGTGCGTGGTTTTTTGTTTGTTTGTTAGTTAATAAATGGCCTTTATAACATTGAGGAGCTTTTCTTTTATACCTAAACTGTTAACAGCTGCCATAATTCACATTGAACAGAATGCAGGAGCCTATGTTAAAACAAAACTGAGTTCGTGTCTCATTTACACCTTTCATTTGCTCTTTGAAATTGGAAACTTGCTTAAACTGTATTTCTGTTTCTTCAATTATAAAATAAGGTATTACCTACACCATAGCTTCTGAGTGAAGAGTAAATGATTTTATTGTTATAAACATGTTAACACAATGGATTACACATATTGCTCACTCCAAATGCTCGTTCTATTATCATCATTACCACATTTAAATACATTCCGACGTTTGTATCCTCTGCCTGTACACGTACACCACATACTTATTCTCACATAAAAAATTTCTAAAATTCTTCCATCTATTTATAAGAAGAACTATCAATATGTTCATCTTACAGAATGGTAGACTTTCTGAGAATAGAAAACAAACACACAAAAGCAAAACTAGAACCTGGGTTAAAGGAAAGCCTTGTGATTTAAAGGGTGTGAGACCTGGAGTCATCTGCTAAAGAATCAAATGTTTAACTTGAAGGAGAATGTGCAAGGGCATTTTTTTTTTTTTTGAGAAAATGCTTTTACATTACAGTGAGGAATAATATTCCCAGCCAAGGAGCCAGGGTTTATATCCCAAGGAAACTGTCAGTGATGACTAGGTCTCTCTCTCTGTCTTAGAAGGGGAGAGTTGGCAACTCTGTAAACTGTCCTATAGGGCCGTAGTCATAATTGTGACTGGCTTCCTTTCCCATTACTCTGTACATGTAGGGTGACATCTGGTTCTCATTACGTTGCCCCGGGGGACTGGGACGAGGGTGACTGATGCAACTATTACGGTGGGGCTCTTCAGACTACTTGGTGTCAGCTGTTTCACTGGAATTCGGGATCTGAAAAACAATGGATCAATTCTTAAACAAAAGCCTTATGATTCTCATGTCAGAGGCCCTATCCATGTAAACAATGGGAATGCAGATGGTCAGCATCCAGTGCTGTGTGACTTACGGTTACAAGAAAGTGAGTCAAAGTGCAGTCTAATCAATGCTTAATTATAATTATAGTTCTGTCCAGAATTCTTGTTAACCTTGTGAGGATGGATTCATTGCTTTGAATCATATTTTTATTTGAAATCTGCCTGCCACTGCAGTTTCTATTTAGAACACAAAGGCATCCCGGTTCCAACCATCCTCCTGGACCCCATATGGATGCACTCCATATTAGCTTTAGAGTAGGGAGATAAAACAGAGTTTTTAATGTGTTGACCCCAGACCCCAGGATACAACCAAGGAGAAGGGTCTTTCTAAGTAAGATCTGGGTTATAAATGGTTAGAGAGAGCTCTGTGGTTGATAACTCCAACAGAGGCACAGGGAATAGGAACAGGGCAATTTCTCAAAGGAAAGGGAGACAGGCTGGGACCAGCAGAGAGTGCAGAGACAGTGTAACGGATGGAAATAAAATTGTACGACTCCAGGTACCACATCCATCACACTGGCCAATGGACTTTAATATACTTTTTACAATGAAAAGGTGGTTGCTCTAGAGAATTACATCAGGCTATTATTAAATTAAATTTTAAACTCTGAACACATCTTCTCAAAATTATACGTCCACAGAAACTATCTTATAATTCTAATTTTACTACAGAATAAACTTTCCTAGAGAGCTAGAAAGTTTTAATCTTTTGAACATTTAGTTTTAAGCTGATAATAGTTATTTCTCATTATTATCAAACTAGCATTATAATTTCATTTATCAGTTGTGTAAGTTGGGTTAAAGTGACTCCACAGTTACTGTGATGCAATGTAGGCTATTTGACATAATCATTTTTTCTGAGCTACAGTTTGAGTTCCAAACACTTGGTGTTGATGAGTTTTGTTAAATTCACCTACATTTAAAAAAATTCTCTGATTCTATTTGGGGGAGAGCTCTCAGACCTTGTTTATATTTGATAGCATGTCATCTTTGCCATGTGCCTCAGAGAGTATATTTGCAATTGCTACAACAGACACTAACTCAACGATTATATAATAAACTGTGAGCTTTGAAATAGAAATCCTCTAGCTACAACAACACCTAGAACAATGTAGGCTGAAAAGTCGTCAAATGAATGCAACACGAATCCATGGAATAGCCTCTTGAATCCACATTTGCAAATGAAAGTATTTCTTTCTTTTCCTAGTGCATCTGGAAAACCATTTTTTTTCTCCAGAATTTGGGAATGTAATCCTACACTATATCTTGAAACTAACTTAATACCATGCACGTGACAAAGATTTAATGGGGTGTGTGTGTGTGTGTGTGTGTGTGTGCATATCTGACATCTCCACTGTATCTACACTTGTTTTACATCCAACTGTCAACTTGACACCTATACTTAAGATGATTGATGGGCACCTCACTAGTAACTTGGCCAACACAGAAGTTTCTAATTTCCCACATCACCAACTTAATCTTCACAGTGTTTCTAGGGATCAGTAAAGGAAACTTGCCTTCCTCCAAGTTGCTTAATAGTGAAAAAAAAATCTAGGAGAGAATTCTTCACCCGCAGCATGTTATCCTGGCTCTGTCTGCAACATGTATCTGAGATCTATTCACCATGCTCACCATTCTCCATTCTTTCTGAAAATTTCTAAGTCTAAACCACCATATTCTCATTAGACTCTCAAGAGTTTCCAGTGGTGTCTGCCTGTTTCCTCTTAGGTCTCCTTTAAAGCCATTATTTAACAGTAGATAATCTAAAAGTATAGATCATGTCATGATCTACTCCTGTTTAAAACTCTGTGGTGACTTCCCATTACTGTCAGAATAAGGTTCAGACTTCTTAAAATGGTCCACAAATGTCTCCCTGACCTGTCCTTTGCCTTGCTGCAGACAACTGTGGCCCCTTTCCCACCTCCTTCACCGCCCCACAGCTCTGCTGGCCTTCTTCTTTTCTATCCCGAACATGCCAAACTCGTTACCATCTATGTTTTTTTTCATATTCTGCAACATCTACCATCTTCACATTTGCCTTTATCTCTGTCTAGGATACCCCTTCTAGATGTTCATGGCTCACTCCCTGCCTTGTTGTCAGGTATTAGAGCTCTCTGTTTTCACTCATTGTAGATGAGCAGAAGAGGAAGTGAGGGCCTTCCCAGAACAACTCCCCCAGGTAACTATATGATTCTGCATTAATCTATTTGTAACACATATCACCTCCTGAAATGCTTTTATTTTTAATTTGTTTAGTCTTTTATTTCACAGTTCTTCCCTCTAAGATATAAAATTCATGAGGACAGATAAATTTGTCTCTCATGTTCATCCCTGTATGTTCCACAAGATAGTCTGAAACATAATGGCTCCTACATGTTTATTCAATGAGTTATGTTTCATTCTTTTAACATGGCTTTTTCCCCCAACCTATAAGTATTCTAATGGTATAAGCTCTGCTTACTCACCAGTTCTCCCACTTCATTGTTAAAAGAGGGCCAGGTACTCAGAAATGGGGGGAGAGGAGGGAGCAGGTAGACCTGCAGACCATTTGTGTAAGGAGGACTTACTAAAGAAGAGTTTATTTAGGAATGTGACAGTTAAATGTCTTTGGATCTCTTAAACAGAGTTCTCCAGAAGCCCCATGTGGCCAAACATTCAGGCTAAAATTGCTGTATAGAGGCTATATATTACATAAAAATATGTAAACACATAATATTCCCATATTTGGTAAATACAATACACGTTAGCTCTTAGTACTACTACTTGAAATGGTTGTCAATTTATTTCCCTGTTTTGATGTGAATGATTACATATTTTAATGCAACTATTTTACAGGATGTGTACATATATGAATCTATAGATAGAATTATGTAGTTTTGAGTACATAGCATACATTTTTATTTTTTTTTTTCCTGTGGTGGATTCTTGCTCTGACATCCAGACTGGAGTGCAGTGGTATGACCTTGGTTCACTGCAACCTCCACCTCCTGGATTCAAGTGATTCTCCTGTCTCAGCCTTCTTAGTAACTGGGATTACAGGTGGCCATCATCACGCCCTGCTAATTTTTTCTATTTTTAATGGAGACAGGCTTTTGCCATGTTGGCCAGGCTACTCTGAAACTCCTCACCTCAGTTGATCCACCCACCTCGGCCTCTCAAAGTGCTGGGATTATAGGCATGAGCCACCACACCTGACCCACATATTTTTTTTTCTACTCACATTTTTCTCTTTCATAAAGCATTTTGTAGTGCATAGATGTACAATGCTTCATTAAGTTCTGAGTAATTTAAAAAATTAATATCCTGCTATAAATTCTGTTTTTTCAGCTAAATATGCAACAAATTCTGTAACAAAATATGTGAACAAAATAATACTTAAAAATATGTATGGGCCAGGCACAGTGGCTCACACCTGAAATCCCAGCACTTTGGGAGGCCAAGGTGGGCAGATCATTTGAGGTCAGGAGTTTGAGACCCCTATGGCCAATGTGGTGAAACCCCATCTCTACCAAAAATACAAAAAGTATCTGGGCATGGTGGCAGGCACCTGTAATCCCAGCTACTCCAGAGGCTGAGGTAAGAAAATTGCTTGAACCTGGGACGTGGAGGTTGCAGTGAGCTGAGGTCGCACCACCGCACTCCAGCCTAGGCAACAGAGTGAGACTACATCTCAAAACATGTATCTATGCATTTAGCTTTGCGCTCATTGGTGCTTGGCAGAAAAAGCTGGATGCACCCATGCAGCTTGGCTTGGTTACCTTAGGGTCCTTGAGCCAAACCAACCTGGGACCTCCTAAAGTGGGTGCCTTAGCAGACCACCCTTGGATGACTTCCAGCTGGTTCCCTCTCACCAAAATATACGAAAATTGTGTATATTCCTTCCATGTGGCTGGCTATATCCCAAGAAAAGCATTTTAAATTATTTTATTATATTTTCCCTCCATTTAAAACTTATTTCAGTTTTCCCTCTATTGAAACTTATTTTCTGAAGTATTAGGGACACTCAGATTCATATCTAAAGGTTATGAAGCTACTTGTTGAAGATGTGAAAGCGAAGTCAAAATCAGAGACAATGAACTGTAAACACTATAATGGTAACCTATTGTTCAGGGATTTGTTCAACTAAGATGAGTGTTTTAGTATCATAACAATACACAATTTCTATTCCCTGAACAATATTGAGTTAAAACTGGATGACTTTTCATCTTCGCACTTTTAGTGCAAATAATCACAATTAATTTGTCATAAACTTATCAGGATATTTTATTTAATTCCCTTGTTTTTCATGATGCCAATGAACTACAGTGCAATACATTACAAAACAAAACAAAAATACCAAGATACTGTATTATAAATATCCCTTTAAGTATTAAATACTAGTAAAATCAACATTATCAGCTTTTGTACTTCTACTTTCTTCATCAGCTTTTTCTTCAATGTAATCATATCTGATCATCAGATCATATGAAAAGTTTAAAGTCATTATTTTATTCATATACTTCCAAATACTTAATTCCACTTAATAAAGACAATTATTAATGAACTATATTTTGGTACCGTTCTCTTTACCTTTGGTTTGCCTCTACTAAGATAATATTAGATCTTCAGAAAGTGTAACCCTGTAGTTCTAAACTGTCTAACATCTCTGGGTTTGTATTTTTCATCTATTCCCAGATGAAGAGAGCCAGGCTGCCTGGATTCAATGTTATCTTCATTTCTTAACTGTATCATCACGAGTAGTTTAATTCTTCAGCACTTAATTTTCTTGACTTGCAAAACTGTGGATCATAATAATCATTAACTAATAAGTTTGCCATGAGGATTAACTGTGTATGAAGGGCTGATAAAATTATGCGTTACAAAGTAAGTGCTCAATGAATATTACTCATAACATTATGTAATTACATTTTTCTGTTAACGTCAGGAGAAAATTGTTGGGAGAACATGAAAAAATGGATTTAAAAGTTAAGTCATTTAGGTTACAATATTGAAGTAATTGTGTGTATATAGCATATGCATTATGTAAGTAAGGGTTTTTTTTTTTGCATTGGTACATTTGTTTTAATAATCCAACAGTATTAATACAACACTGATTACCATTAAAATACAAATGTATATTTTGCTTTGGAAATAGAGCCAATGCAATTATTCCAATAATTTGCTTCAATTATTAGGCACTTAAAAGATAAAATATTAATGGTGAGGAGGGTAAAGCAAAATCAGTATAATAAAATTGATTCCCAGTAACAGATCCCTTCCTTTTCACTCTGTAACCAGCCCAGTCTCTCTGGCTCCATATTGTTCTGTTTTGTTTTGCTTTGTTTGTTCAGTGCTGTTTATACTTAGATTTTTCACAAAATAAATTCTATTTTTAAACAAACATGCAGTCCTATAATCCTTTTAGTTTTTAGTGTTTGTGCTTTGCTACTTTACTCACAACTAATTCTCTCTGAAGAAAAGCAAAAGAAAATCACAGCTTCATTTCCAAAGACATTTATATTTTTTTAATTTAAGCATCTAGAACCAACCATATTTTTAAACATGTCTGATACTGACACTAAAATAAGATATTCATTACAAATTTAAAGATATAGCCTGAATTATTCAGAAATAATTTGGAATTGCGAAGCAATGCGCTATGATATTCAAACAGCAATTCAACAATAACTACATTGCTTCTTAAAATTATAATTTAAATAACTATCATTCATTTTAATCAGTGATTTAGACATTATTTTAAAAATATGACAGTTTATCTGGAATATGATTTAGCTTAACTGCACAATATTCTAAAAACAATTATCTCAACAAATAATTTGAAAATAAGTTAAAGAGATCTTATATGACCTGAACCCCATTCCAGGAGATTTTCTTACAAAATACTTGGATCTTTCTGTCGCAGTACCCTATTATCTTACATTTCCAAGCACATTATTATTTATATGTATTTAAGTTTTAAAATCCATTTTGGGATCTAGGCTCATAAAAATGTAACAGTAGCTAAAATGATTGATTCTCATAAAATATCTTTATGCATACAGCGAGCACTCTGAGTGAGATTATCCAAATAAACAAGATAACAATATGTAATTTAAGATGTGAACATTTAAAGTCTGAGCCAAAACCATATGGTTTTAAATTTCCTTCCATGTACACCATTATACTTTGTGTTGTATTTTTCTGCAGGCCCTATAAATATACCACACCCCAAAGTACTTCCTTATATCTATGTCTTTATCTTTTTTTTTTTTTTTTTTGAGGCGGAGTCTCGCTCTGCCACCCATTCTGGAGTGCAGTGGCACGACCTCTGCTCACTGCAAACTCCGACTTCTGGCTTGAAGTGATCCTCCTGCCTCAGCCTCTTGAGTGGGATTACAGGTGCATGCCACCATGCCCACTAATTTTGTATTTTTAGTACTGCAAACTCCACCTCCCAGGTTTAAGTGATTCTACTACCTCAGCCTCTCTAGTAGTTGGGATTACGGGTGCAGGCCACCATTCCCGTATTGTTGTATTTTTAGAAGAGGTGGGATTTCACCATGTTAGCCAGTCTGGTCTGGAACTCCTGACCTCATGTTGACAAGGCTGGTCTTGGACTCCTGACCTCAAAGGAGCTGCCGGCCTCGGCCTCCCAAAGTGCTAGGATTACAGGCATAAGCCACCGTGCCTGGCCCTATGTCTTCATCTTAATAAAACCTTCATATCAGTATTTTTCTAATTTTCTTTAACTTTTCCTGATGTGTCCATATTTAAAGTATTTAGTGAAAGAAATATGACATATTAATGTGTCTATTTTAAAATTAGGCTTTGGTGGTAATCACAAATCAGCCATCCAGACCCTAAATTTTACCTAGGACTGAAGCTAGGTTGTCAAAAGAACACTGGGCAGCCTCCTGTCCTGGCTCTGGACTCTTGCTTTTGTTGACTGTGGGACTCTAAGCAAATTTCTCATGCTTTCTGGGCTCTAATATGTTAATTTGTAAGAGGTTTTGGATCACTTTCCCTTAACTTTTTATTCTTTCCATATAAAGGGGTAGCTCTTATTTTTATTTTTGTGAGATATTTATTTTTATATTTATTTTTCTTTATCTTATTTATTTTTGTGAGATAAACTTTGATCCTTTTGTTCTTATATTTAAAAAATTATCGCGCAGTGAAATTGACATTTTCTGATGTGCCACTCTATGAAATGAAACATGTATAGGTTAATATAACCATTACCAAACCAAACTCTGCCAACCACAGGTACATTCTCCACAATTATAGTTTTGTCCTTTGGAGACTGTCATACAAATGGAATTATGCAGTACACATTTGAAACTGACTTCTTTCATAGAGAATACCTTAGAGACTCATCCAAGTTCTGTGTACCAATTGGTCATTCTTTTTTATGCCTGATCCGTAGTCCACTGTTTGGCACAATATTTGTATCAATTCACCCATTGAAAGGCGTTCAAGTTGTTTCCCGTTTTGGCCAATTCACAGAGCTCTATAAAGATAAGTATTTATACAAATATAAGCATTTATTTATTAGGGTAAGTACACAGAAGTGGGCTTACTGGTTAATCCAGCAAGTATTTTTAACTTTGTGAGAGAATATCAAATTTTTTCCAAGTTATAAAAATTTGCATTCCCGTCAACAATGTATGAGAATTCTAGTTGTCTTATCACAAGCACTTGATATATATGTGTGTGTGTGTGTTTGTGTATTCATATGCATGTATATACAATACATATACATAAATGTATGTACACACATATGCATAGGTATGAATAATACATGTGCATATATGTATACACACACATATGTTATCCATTTTAATAGTGTAGTTTTATAATGTCATGGTTTCAATTTGCATAGCCATGCTGGCTAATGATATTGAACATGCTTTTAAATGTGCATTTGCCATTTGTATATCTTTGGCAAAGTATTTGAATTTGTTTTCAATTTTGAATTAGTCTGTTTTTCTGTTGGATATTGAAACTTTCATGATTTCCAATTTTTTTTTCTCAGTTTATAAGGATGCATTTTATTCTCTTAGCAGTTTTCTTTATACAGGAAAATAGTTTTAAAATTTTGATTAAGTCCAATGTATTACTTTCCTTTTATGAAGTGCACTTTTGGTGTCTGGCCTAAGTACACTTTCCTAAGCCCTAGTACATAAAAAACTTCACCTATACTTTTTTAAAAAAAAATTATAGTTTCACATTTTACATTCAGCTATTATGCATTTAGATTTAATTTTTGTACGATGATGTGAGGATTAGATCAAGCCCTCCCTCACTTTTTTGCATGTGGATGTTCAATTGTTTCAATACAGTCTGTGGATGGTCTCCTCTCCCTGTATGCTCACAGGATGGAAGGAGTGAAGGAAGTCTGTGGGACTTCTTTTATAAGGGTGCTAATCCCACTCATGAGAGCTCCACCATTATGATCTAATCACCTCAAAAGGCCCCACCTCCTAATACCATCAATTGATTATTAGGTTTCAACATATAAATTTGGGGGAACACAAAAATGCAAGCCGTAACAGCGATGTACTTTTGGAATGAGCATGGAAAAATTATTTAGCTATTTTAAACTTACTCTCATGTGAAATAGTTGGATAATGATAACATTCAAAATCTACCTTACGGAGTATTTTTAAGAATAAGTAGGTAATATTTACAGTATTTAGCCCAGAACCTTGCACATAATTTATGTTGAAAAGAAAACTTAGATATTATTATTTTTTAAAATAAAGTAGAATAAAATAGTCTTCTTTGTCTTTCTTTCTTTTCTTTTCTTTCTCTCTCTCTTTCCTTCTTTCTTTCTTCTTTGTTTTTTTTTGTTTGTTTTTTTTGTTTGTTTTTTTGTTTGTTTGTTTGCTTATTTGTTTGTTTTTACAAGATCTCATTCTACCACCCAGGCTGAAGTGCAGTAACACGATCTTGGCTCACTGCAGCCTCAACCTCTTGGGCTCAAGTGATCTTGCCACTTCAGCCTCCTGAGTAGCTGAGACCACAGACACATGCTGCCAGGCCCAGCTAATTTTTGTATTTTTTGTAGAGATGAGGTTTTGCCATGTTGCCCAGGCTGGTCTCAAACTACTGAGCTCAAGCTATTCACCCACCTCAGCCTCCCAAAATACTGGGATCACAGGCATGAGCCACTATGCCCAGCCATAAAGTACTTTCTTAAACATTCATGCAGTCACAGAAATGCAAAGTTCTACCATCTAAATAACTGGAAATACCTGCTGCATTAGTTCAGTCGATAATGCAGACACGTAGGCAGATTCTATATCCCTTTTGCCATAAAATGAGTTATTCAGATCTCCATGTAAGAAGCAAGAGTATTCAGTCTTTCTAAAAGAAGAGCAGGCCCTTAGACTGAGCCCACAGGAGTTTTAACTCTCAAACTAGTCTACAATTTGCCAAAATTACCATTTAAGTCATTTTACTTTTTTTTTTTTTTTTTTAAAGGAGACAGGTCATCGCTCTGTTGCCCAAGCTGGAGTGCAGTGGTGATCACAGCTCACTGCAGCCTCAAACTCCTAGGCTCAAGAGATCCTCCCATCTGCCTTGAGTACCTGGGACTACAGGTGAGCGTCACCATGCAGACTAATTTTTTTCATTTTTTGTAGAAATGGGATCTCACTACATTGCCCAGGCCAGTCTTGAACTCCAGGGGTCAAGCGATCTTCCCACCTCAACCTCCCAAAGTGCTTGGATTACAGGCCTGAGCCACCAGGCCAGCCCCATTGAAGTGTTCTAAGCAGTTACTGGCTTCAGCAGCTTCTCTTCCAGGTAAGCTGACCTGCATTTTCTGTTTCTTTCTGTTCATTTTCAGGATGATGGTTTGTCCTGTGACCTCAATTCTCTGAGGGATCTAAGAAAAGTCACTGGTTATCAGTTCAGTTTATTCAATTCCTTTTTTTTTTTTTTTTTTTTTTTTTTTGGTTTTAAGGGCAAGAATGACAACTTCCAAACTTCCAAGATCTTTACATATTACAGTGGAAGCCACTCAGTGTCTTAGAAATATGAGTTTTAAGTTTAAAAACACTGTATCATCTGCAAATAATATTCTTCAAAACTTATATTGATTAATTATATTCTCCTTTTTCATTCACTTAAGGCTCCAAAACCATTTCATAAAATAAACTAAAAGTAAAACCCTAAGTCCCCTAACTGACTTAACAGACTCCATTTTGGTCAAAGAGATGCCAGGGAAACCATAAAAGCTGAGTTCCTGGCCATGATGTGCCAGGAGGCCCGACCTGCCTCATTATACCCCCTCCCTTTTGTGGTTTAGACACAACAACTAACCAGCCTTAATGTTAAAATAAAGATTAATGTTAAAATAGAGATTGTAAGGCTCACAGAATGGATTCTTTATGGCAATAAGATAGCATAAATAAGCATAAATAAGATAGCAAATAATAAGCAAGAGCTAAGTCCATGCCAGGCAAGGGTTAAGTCACGCACCCGCCCCCCCTACACTTACGAATATGTTCCCACTGCCACAAGGTTTTTCTTCAGCACCTAAACAACCACTGGCCTCCAGATAAGCACGATTAAAACAATCATGGTTCATCCACTACCAGATGATGGCCCCCACCCCGGTTCCACAAGCCATAAATACAGCTTTGATTGAACTAAATAACTGATTTCAATAACTGTCTCCTGATAAGAAACGATCAGCCTGGCACTGGCGGGTTTACAGAGGTTGCACACTGAGTGACTTTGTGTCCCTGCTTCACCCTTTGATGTCCACGGCCTAATTGTAATGCATTTAAATGTTAACTCTCCACCCCAAAGTGAACATGAGACACATGTAACATGCATGTTCATTAAGTACACATGTGTTAGTACTCCCTCATACGTATTCATAAGATCCTTCTATAACCTGTTGAATATGTATATTTGGCCAACTTGTTCAGCATAAATTCCTGCTTTACCCTTCCTGCCTCCAAATGCCTGTTTCCAGCTTCTATGGATGTCTTTACTTCCCAGACTGTCAGAATGGCTGTCTTGCAGGCTATAACCCTAGATAAGAAATAAAGTCTCCTTTTCTAGCACAGTAGGGTGACTATAGTAAAAAATAATGTAATTTTACATTTTAAAAATGACTAAAAGAAAGCTGGGCACAGTGGCTCAGGCCTATAACCCCAGCACTTTGAAAAGTCAATGGAGGAGGATCACTTGAGGTCAGGAGTTCGAGACCAGCCTGGTCAACATGGTGAAACCCACTAAAAATACAAAACTACAGGTGTGGTAGCACACACCTGTAATCCCAGCTACTCAAGAGGTAGAGGCAGGAGAATGGCTTGATCCATGGAAGCAGAGGTTGCAGTGAGCTGAGAACGTTCCAGTGCACTCCAGCCTTGGCGACAGAGCAAGACTCCATCTCCAATTTAATAAATAAATAAATAAAATGGCTAAAAGGGGATAATTGAATTGTTTGTAAAACGAAGGATAATTGCTTGAGGTGACGGATACTCCGTTTTACCCTGATGTGATTATTAGGCATTGCATGCCTATATCAAAATATCTCATGTAACCCATAAATATATATACACCATGTATACACAAAAATTATAAATTAAAAATGTCTCCTTTCTAAATTTATAAAGTGTGTGATTTATAATAAATACTAATTTGTAATAATAAATTAATATTTTATTTTTACCTTATTTATAATAATAAATTACTATTTTATTGTTAATTTATTACGAATATAATATTACTTTTGGACAATTTGTTTTATTTTAAGCAACAGAAATACTCTGATTAAATGGAGGAGTGTTTAGAAGCTCACATAATAAGAATCAAGTTCAATAGCGAATATTCAGTAAAAACGTGCTTGTGGATACCAGACCTTCACAAAATCACACTATAGGAAGTGTGTCGTCAGGGCATTGTTGTTCATTACACTGTCACCATTGTCTCCATATAGCATGGTCAATCTTGGAGGATGCTATATCAACCATGAGACAATAGTTTCAGCAACAGGTTCTAAATGTTCCATTTTCTTTGAATCAGTGACTTGATATTTATAAATCTACATGGAGTTGTAAATCAGGAGTGCATTAGGTAAACAGCTGATTTTGGCTTGGAGTAAACTCTAGGTGAGAAATACAGTGCCATTGATGAGTCTGTAACTTTCTCTAATCAATAACAGCACAACGAGCTCTTGAAATCACTTCTTTCCTGAAAGGCTTTGCACAAAATTGATGAAGGGAGATATCTGCTGACTGACATGTTTACTCCTGGAGGTTAAGCTGAGGAAATACTTTTATAGGCAAGGAAGCTTTGATTTGCAACTTCGGGATGTCAGTATGAGAATGGTTAGTATGGAAATACCTGGATAGTGATAATGTGATCACTTTTAGGAGAATAAGCACATATAATATTAAAATGCAAATAGAGGAACAGGAGAGAAAGGTTGATAGTGGCAATTGTGATAACACATAATAAATGTTAGCAATTTGGTTCTCACATTATTTCTATAAAAGCATTGAGCCAGGTCCATGGTTAAGAGGCAAAGTACAATTACTGTCTAAAATGATAGTTATTTTCAGAAAAAAGAGAAATGATTTATCTCCTTTTGTATCAAAATTCTCACTTATGTTCAACCTCTTCACAAATTTAACATAGGTTAGTATCTTCCTTTCATGTTCTTTGTTTTTGCTTCGGTATATTTCATTTATACATTGTTGGCTGCCCAATATAGTTTTTTTTTCTATTAAGTCCACACAGATAAACATTCTCCTTTTCTGTTATAGTGTTTTCTAATTAGTCAACGAACAATTTAAAATGTTATAATGCAATAGAGAATCATGAAAAACAAAGAATTAATGCAGAACAATTAAACCAGTCAAACTTCCTGGAGTGTCAAAGAGTAGTATAAATATTCAATATAAATATTGTCTCAAGCTTTCTGTAGCACTTGCAGAAGAGTATGTTCTAATTAAAAGTCTCTTTAATAAGTTCAATTGACCAAGTAACAGCTTTTGATGATCATTATTTAAAATGGAAGAATAAATTACTGAAAATTACATTTATACTTCAAACATTTGTCATTCTGCTCATTCACTTACATTGTTTGAATGATTTGTTTTTCTTTTTTATTCAAAAATTCACAAAAAGAGAGGAAATACTGAGGAGAAAATGGCAGGTTGTGTTTGCTGACTTTGATTGACAAAGAAGGCACCAGTAAAATCACAGTGAACCATTTGGAAAGCAAATTGCCAGAAAATAATCGTTAGTCATGCTCTTAGTCTGGTAATTGAAATTTTTGTTCAAATTGTACTTAATATTCCATCATTGTTGAACCATACCACTGCTTATCTTGGGAATGTTGATACCATGGAGAAAATAGGGTAAGGTGGCTGCTGAAAAGTCAGATTTAGACCCGACTTTGATTACAATCATTTTTTTTTATATCCCATGAAGGTATTATATGTTAGTGGTTGTTCTCTGCTTACTATTTTAATATTTATACAGCAACAAAGAGTAAATAAACTGTCATTTATACAAGTTATGTTGTTGACCTATGCTAAAAGTTAGTTAACACAATGAAATGGTTTGGCTGTGTCCCCACCCAAATCTCCTCTTGAACTGTAATCCCATAGTCTCCATGTGTCCTGGTGGTGGACCCAGTGGGAGGAAATTGAATCATAGGGACAATGTCTCCCACACTGTTCTTACGATAGTGAGTTCTCATGAGATCTGATGGTTTCATAAGTGTTTGGCATTTCCCCTGCTTGTACACATTCTCTCGCCTGCCACCCTGTAAAAAGGTGCCTTCTGACATGATTGTAAGTTTCCTGAGACCTCCCCAACCATGTGAAACTGTGAAGTCAATTAAATCTCTTTTCTTTATAACTTACCCACTCTGAAGTATTTCTTCATAGTAGCGTGATAACTGAATAATACACATAACAATTACATGAACAAATTATAACAAGTTTGAGGTACATCAGTTTTAAATTAAGGAAAAATGTTTAAAGAATTTTCCTCCTTAATGTTTCTTAGGGTTGAAGAGGTGTTTATGTTTGTTTATGAATAGGTCCTATTTGCAAAAGACCCTCGAAGGTAAAACATAGACTTCAACATTCTAAGGCCAAGGATGGAGCTGCGTCTGATTCATAAAGTTTCAGACACAGTGGACCAACTGACATGAGAAACTAGTCTTCCTCTGAGGCGGGTGAGGCTGCAGATTAGCACACACTCAGACTTGGTACAGAGAAACAGACTGATGTAGAAAACGTTCTCCCATTAGCCTTTGATATCCTTCAATCAACTGGGGCGGAGTGATGTCTGTGATTTCTAAACCTTCTGTCCTACTCATCTCACAGGCCATGTCCATTCTCAGAACTCATGCTTTCCTTTGTTGTAACCTCTGTTCTACTACTTCTCGAAGACATTTTTATTAGGAGCTTCATTGAGATGTAATTTATATCCCATAACATTTACATTTCAAATGTAACATCCAGTGTTTTTTAATGTAGTCACAGACTTATGCAATTACCACATCTAATTTTAGAACATTTTCACCGCCCTCTGAAAAAACTAAATAACAATTAGCAGTCTCTCCCCATTTCTTTTCTCTGCCAAACCGCTAGCAACCATTAATTTGTTTTCCGTCTTTAGCCATTTGCCTTTCTGAACATTTCATACAAATATGATCATTTAATATATGGTCATTTGTTAGTTTGTTTCTTTTTAAAATATGGTCTTTTGACTGGCTGCTTTCACTTTGCATAATGTTTTCAGTGTTCATCCAGATTTTAGCAGGTACACATACTTCATTCCTTTTTTATGTCTGAATGGTATTTAGTGGTATTTTTTTGCTGTTATGAATAATTCACTGTTTGGCTGCCATAAATTTGCATGTGTAAGTCTTTTCTAGGAACATGTTTTTATTTTGGAGGATATACACATAGATGTTGAAATATTGGTTCATATAATAAATCTGTTTAAATATTTGAGGAACACTTCTTGATGGTATTGTTTGTGACACAAATCTATTATGCATAGATGTATGTATTTACATTGATTATGCTTTTGGTGTCGTATCTATCAAAGGTTATGAAGATTTACTGTTATATTTTCTTCTAAGAATTTACAATTTTACCTCTTACATTTGTCTCTGTGATCCATTTTTCAGTTAATTCTTGTGTATGGTGTGAGGTAGGAGGACAACTTTATTCTTTTCTGTGTGACAATTCAGTTTTCCAAGACTATTTATTGACAAGCCAATAAAGTGAATTGTAGCATAGAAAATATTACATTAATTATCTTGGCACCTGTATCAAAAGTCAGTTGATCAAAAATATAAGAATTATTTCTGGAATCTTACTTCTATTCCATTAGTTGATATATCTCTCTTTGTATGTCTTAATTGCTATAGCTTTGTATTAAGTTTTGAAACAGTGTAGTATACGTCCTTCACCTTTGTTCTTTCTTGCCAAGTTGTTTTGACTGTTGTGGGTTTCTTGCATTCCCAGATGATTGTAAAGAGCTGTTTCTCAATTTCTGCAACAAATGCCCGCTGAAATTTTGGTACCAGTTTCATTAAATATGTAGAACAATTTGGTAAGCATTGTCATCTTTACCCCATGAACACCATATTTTGTACTCTCTAATATCTCTTAAAACAAACAGCCCCCAGACCATGCACTCAAAATTGTCAAATACAGTCCAGCATCTTCATTTATACAAAAGAAAAGAAATCCTTTTGCATCATGCTAAGAACTGGACCCAGCTCTGAATCAAACTGTGATACGCAATATAGCTTGGAATAAAATACTCAGCTGCTTAGGTCAGACCATCCCCAATGAGGTCCGCAGTGACTTCACAGTTTTCCTGATTTCACAAGCAAAGTGGTTGTGTATGTGATTTCCATTAATTTAGTTCAAGAGTGCATTCAACTCGTTTTCCCGGGAAAAAAATAAAACATTTTTTTCGCCAAAATAATATAGAATCATCTACTTCTAATAAGACACCATGCGTGGTAATTTTTCCAATTTCTACACTTTCAAGATTCAATATTTTGGTTTAATTTTAACATATGTAAAAGTCATAAATGTTCTTAAAATACAGAAAATGTTTTTGCTATGTAAGGACCAAGACTTGCTACATGCCAATATAGTACCACAACCATTCAATATATATGAGAAAATTCATGATATAATCATTTCACACTCCTTTCTTCTATGTACCACCTTAGGTACTACCATAGGTAGAAGTATATTTCTTTCAACTAGCTTGATAGTTTTATCTAAAGTAAACCATAAAGGAAATTGAAACCAAGAGTAGATAATGGTGATGCATCAGTTTTATTTTGTTTTGAGATTTTTTTCCTCATGGATGACACAAGGCAGAAAAACTCACATCAAATAGCATAAATTTTGCTTGAGGACAAAATGGGAATTTTGCTGAGAAATAAATGTGAGCGTCTTCTAATAATGACAACAGCTGCTTCATGAATGCCTAAACTTTTCTGCCATAGAGGAACGCCAAATAGCCTTGAGCCTGGGGATTTATAGCAGATGTAAAATTCTTAAGCAATGTTCTTATGAAGCATCTAAATGTAGATCCACATGGTTTTTCCGGTGAACCTGCCAGGGTGCATTAGGAACAAAGTGAATCCTACAGATCCTAAACAAATTATCATGCTGTATGGAATTATTTGATGGAAACCAATTAAATTCTGTAAATTTTCTGCCATATAAAATAGTTTTAGTTTTAGAGTAATTCACATGAAGCCATTTTTGAGACAATAATTAAACACCAAGCCTAATTGTCTATAAAGGTCGTATTTTTCTTGTGATAATAAAAGCAAATTATCAGCGTTTAGATCTGTCAGGGCATTCTTCTGAATTTTCTAGTGTTATTCAAAGGCAATTTTAATGAATTCCTTAAGGACAAATAGTTGCTTCATAGCAAACCCTGAATGAATATATGGTGAATGAATCATGAGCAGACAAATAAATGCACATCAATAGAATGAAATATTTATTGAGGTTCACATATCACCTCTCGCACCCACAAAGTCAGGTGTCATTCAGTGAAAGATTTGTAGTCTTCAATATTTTCGCCATCTAGTCCTAGTTTGTATAAACTATAATGTTCTTCTCTTTTAAAGCTTCCCTCTGTTTTGCATTTAAGAAATAATCTTAAAAAGAAAGAAAGAATAATTTTCCACAGATTTTTGGAAATAGAGATTGGGGGCTGGGTCTCGGGAGTTATGCAGATAGGCTTTGATTCCTGATCATAACCACGTAACAACTGTCGGTCTTCAGGCAAGTTAATCAACTTCACCAAGCCTCAGGGTTCTCATCTTTAAAATGAAAATTGCATTACTACTCAAAGTTGTTCCTAAAATTAAATGAGATAATGCAGGTAAATCATTTAGCATTGTGGCTGGCACAAATTAAATAAGCAGTCAAATTTAGATATTAATTTTAGAATTCTTTGTTTTTCTTGCAATGCTTTACCTTGGTAAAAGTTTTTACTTCATGACAAATGGATTTTTCACACAGGAAAAATTTAAATTTTACTGATTGTGATCCCTGGTTTCACATACCATAGAAACATAACTTTTTAGGTTATCATTATCACATCTTGAAAATGTATTTTTCAGCCAGGCGCAGAGGCTCTTGCCTGTAATCCCAGCACTTTGGGAGGCCAAGGTGGGTGGATTACTTGAGGTCAGGAGTTCGAGACTAGACTGGCCAACATGGTGAAACCCCATCTCTACTAAATATACAAAAATTAGCCAGGCGTGGTGGCACATGCCTGTAATCCCAGCTACTTGAGAGGCTTGAGGCACAGAGATCACTTCAACCCCTGAAGCAGAGGTTGCAGTGAGCCGAAATCGCAGCTCTGCACTCCAGCCTAGGTAACAGAGTGGAGACTCCATCTCAAAAAAGTAAAAAGAAAATGTATTTTTCTTTCCTCTTGCTTCACACTATTTTCAAATTATTGCAAATTTAATTTGTTACTGCCTATTTATCCATCTGGCATCTTATTTCACTCATTCCCACTGAGTTGAAATGAATGGTCATATTAAGCTAAGCTTACACATGTGAATGTCTGACTTGCATTAGTAAAACTAATGATTCTAATTCCATATTGCTTTGATTATAAACTAAACAAAAACCCTGACATTATTACATTAGGAAAGCTGTTTTGCTAAAAACAAGAGCAATATTATATCAGAATTGAATTAATAAGTACAAATGTTTTAATGGCCATTACAACAACACAAACAAAAACAAATGTAAATATTTTAGTAATACAAACTATAATTAACGCTGTGTATTTTAACTCTTTCTATCTGATAGAGTAACAGACTCTTGAGCATGTTGGCCTGTGTGCAAAGACCCATTGATCTGGTTTTTTCCCCCACGCATTTGAAAAACAATGCATTTTGGCCGGGCGCGGTGGCTCAAGCCTGTAATCCCAGCACTTTGGGAGGCCGAGACGGGCGGATCACGAGGTCAGGAGATCGAGACCATCCTGGCTAACACGGTGAAACCCCGTCTCTACTAAAAATACAAAAACTAGCCGGGCGAGGTGGCGGGCGCCTGTAGTCCCAGCTACTTGGGAGGCTGAGGCGGGAGAATGGCGTAAACCCGGGAGGCGGAGCTTGCAGTGAGCTGAGATCCGGCCACTGTACTCCAGCCTGGGCGACAGAGCGAGACTCCGTCTCAAAAAAAAAAAAAACAAAAAACGAAAAACAATGCATTTTGCCAAAGTATAAAATTATAAGATATAGAACTAAATTTTGGTTACCCAAAGGCTAGAGATTTGATAGGCTATGAATAATCATGTTGCTGTTCACTATTGTAAGGATTTATATCTTGGAAAGTATCTTATCAATTACATCATTTCTTCCTTACAAGTTTTTAGGTGTGCAGGAGTGCTCATCCTATCATTTTTTTATAATGAGTAAAACAAGCTCCTTAGGCCCTAAGCTAATAGCAATCACAAGCTACAGTGAAAGGAACATGACTGGAACCCACCTGCATGACTCTTCATTATATCACACTCACTCTTTGATTAAAAAGAATGTACAACTAAATATATTTGTTGAAAACAATTTTTATTGAAGAACATGCAAAGAATATTACCCATTCTTGCCAGGTACAACAGCATATTTAGCCTGTGTTTAATGTATATATCGTGTGATTAGAACATTAGAACAACAGTACGATTGAAAAGGAACTCTGTGATGTTTACCTGCTGAGAACAAAAGGAATGAGAATCACTGCTCAAGTGATAACATCAAAACTTTATAGATTCACCCATCTTTGCATTACCGTGGCCTAATTTCCAACTTTATACTAAGTGTCAAGCCTCTGTCTTTAGTCCTAATAATTCCTCTTAAGTCCACATCTATATATACAGGTTCAAATCAAATTTCTTTCTGTGTGTATCACAGGAACCCAGTCTCAACATTTCCATACCTCAGGTCATTTTTATACCTTCTCTTTCAGAGCCTGACTGAGTTCTGTGAAGCCCATACTACCTGTGATTCAAGCCAGGAACCTTGAAATCTCCCTGAACAACTTCTACAGCGTCCAATCATACTTGCAATGACTCCCCACACTCAGCAGGTTCTACCCCCAAATCATTTCTTTTCTCTATCCTCTCTTTCCTGGCTTTATAATATGACTTAGTTCAAACCCTAATCACTGACTTATTCAAAGTCCCTTAACGGGTTAATTCCTACTGTGATCAACAACTTTAAAGAAAGGCAATAGGGCCGGTCGTGGTGGCTCACGGCTGTAATCCCAGCAGTTTGGGAGGCCCGGGCAGGGGAATCACGAGGTCAGGAGATCGAGACCAGCACGGCTAACATGGTGAAACCCCGACTTCTACTAAAAATACAAAAAATTAGCCAGGCGTGGTGGTGGGCACCTGTAGTCCCACCTACTCAGGAGGCTGAGGCAGGAGAATGGCCTGAACTCAGGAGGTGGAGCTTACAGTGAGCCAAGATCGTACCACTGTACTCCAGCCTGGGCGAGACTCTGTCTCAAAAAAATAAAAATAAATAAAAAAGAAAGGCAATGGCGATCTCAAATTGCTGGAACCTTTGCTAAAAGCACAGACAGAAAACAACATTATGGTGATGTTTGTGTTAAACAAATGTTGTTGATTCTCGGACACAGGTCAGATGGCAGATAATCAAACTCAAAGGTTGATGCCAGGGTGTCTGGGTCATCACTAAAGCCAAATCACAACTTTGGCCTCAAGGGAACACAGATCTTGGGTTTGGAAAGCGCACAGACCTGGACATGGGAACGGACATAGCGTAATTTTAAGATGACTAGAGGTTCCTCAAACCCCAAAGTACCACTGAACCTTGTTTAAAGCTAAAATGGCTCCTAAATGATAGAGAAGTTTCTCAGTTATCTCCACCAACTCAAGATCCTATCAGCCTGTGGAGGGCCTCACAGGCCTCTGGGTTTGTACGTGATGTCCCTACAGTGGCCATGGGGACTGATGAGAGTCACAGTTCCCATTGGAGGAGGGCAAGCTGCCACTGGGTGTCAGTTGCTGGAGTAAATATCCAATCACATGTGTACCTGTATCCTATGGATATTGGCTTCCACTCATGCAACTTACTGCTCCTTTGTTTCCCATTCCTGACTACATTTGAATCTTTCTTGGATTTTCAGGAAACATCTGACTGCTTTCCTGTGCCACTTCATACCCAAGAGAAGCTCAGGGAGACTTTAAGGTCCTTTATGCTCGTTATGATGGTACATGAATAGGTAAATTTACCACTGCTCCCTGTACTTCTTGGATAATGCACAAATAGGAAGACAGTCTCACAACCGGCAGCCTAGACAACCCAAATATGTGAAACCAAAACAGCCTGATCTCCCGGACCTGTTCTGACTTCTTGAGTCTTAAATCTCCAAGCCTCTCTGAATGTTTCACCCACAGCCTTTCCTTTGGGATCTGGCATGGGACAGGAAGGGCAGAGAAGGGCCTGAGGCTTTTACTCCACCACAGTCTAGGCCGGTGGGTGGCAAACTTTTTCTGCAAAGGGTCAGCTGGTAGATACTTTCAACTTTGTAGTCTCGTCACAACTACTCTACTCGAGTCTGCCACTGGTGTGTGAATGCAGTCATGAATAAAAGAATGAAAGTTTTCCAGTGAAACTTTAGTCACAAAAACAGTCTGCAGCTGTGTCTGGCCCGTGGGCTTTGGTTTGCTGGCCTGCGGGCTCCTAGAAGGCTGGGACTTTATCCCTCTATGAGGGAAAGCAGGTTTTGGGGTATTCTCCCAATTCTTTATACCTTATGTCTGTGTCACTTTTTAAATTAAAAGTAAAATTTAGGCCAGATTCCATGACTCACACCTGCAATCCCAACATTTTGGGAGGCTGAGGAGGGAGGGTCGCTTGGTTCCAGGAGTTTACAACCAGACTGGGCAACATAGCAAGACCCAGTCTCTACAAAAAGGAAAAAAAAAAATAGAAAAATTAGCAGAGCATGGTGGTGTGCATCTGTAGTCCCAGCTACTAGGGAGGCTAAGGTGGGAGGATTGCTTAAGCCCAGGAAATCGAGGCTGCAGTGAGTCATTATTACACCAATGTACTCCAGACAGGGGGACAGAGATCCTGTCACACAAAAAGGTAAAAATAAAATAAAATAACTAAAAATGTGCATCTTGTTTCTCTCTGTATTGTCATAACAGTCTTCTCTGAGGCTATAAGATATGTTGCCAACTGAAGGACCAGGGCAAAGACCACAGGAAAATCCATAGACCCAAATATCAAATATTTCCCTAATGCGCTATTTTCATCTTAACATTCTTTCTTTATCACTATTACTTTTCTTGAAAATTTCTTTACATGATAAACTCTGCTTTGAATTTAGGACTGAGTATTTTTGGCTGCTCTCCAAGCCCTTGAGGAAAACACTTGGAGTCTCATCCCTTTGATGCAGTGCTGAGTAACGAAGTATTTCCCTGTCTAAATAAGAGCCAAACTATATAATTAAATTCTTTCCAGATTGTATTAAATATCTTGATATAGAATAATAGTGACAACTTTGTTTATGTAGTTTTTCTCATTGTTGTTTTAGAAAATTTTTTTATAACATGCCTCATTCATCCTAAAAAAAATTAGCCTTATACTAAGTTCAAACATTTTTGTTCTCATGCTGTTTTAAAAATTAAAATGTTCTTGAACCCAGGTGTTCAAGGCTGCAGTGAGCTATGATTGCGCCATTGCACTCCAGCCTGAGTGACAGAGCAAGACCCTGTATCAAAAATAAAATGAAATATTTATCTCATCATCAGTTACTCAGTCTGTCAAACAAATAAAAGGCCATGTTTATTTAGATTATATGCTAATGGTTTTAGGGATAATTACAGATGATACACACATAATATATATCAATTATACTTTATCAAAAATCAGTGATTCCTCAAATTATGCCTAACTCATGGAATATTAAATATTCATTTCCTATCTGATGATTTTACCAATTATTCAAAACATATTGAAGATTTATCTCACTGTGGTTTTAAACCAAGAACAATAAGGGAGTTAATAGCTTTTTGATTGTTCCCCAAAACATTTACTCATTTTCAACTGAAGAACTAACTACTTAAAATGTAAAATATGTATATCTCCAACTACACTTTGAGCTTTTTGATATCAGATCATTGTTTTTACTTACTCCTGATTTTTTCAATACCTAGAAGAGCTCCTATAATGTAGAGGATAATAAAAATAAATAAATAAATAAATAAAATTCTTAAGTAATTTTCAAAGAAGGTAGGATATATCAAATTAAAATTTTGGAGGTTTTGCAGTTATTAGTAAAGACAATTTCTAGGTTGCCTTTTGTTTTTGATTTTGTTTTTACATAAAGTATATCATTAGTAATTTCCAATTTCAGTTTATTTAAAGAGAAGTGATAAGGGCTTTGTGAAACAATCTAAATACACCTTTTAGTTCTTTACATTTAACAACAAAATTACCAACCTAATTTAGTTAAGTTTTTCTAGGTCAGTCAGCTTAGTTTTCATAGAATTATGTTTTACACTTACATTGCACTACCACATATAATAATCAAAATAATAAGTATAATTGGTAGAAAGTGGTAGGAGAATACAATGGCTATTAAGAAGCTGATAATTCATCTTTTGTGAGCAAAGATGTACAAAGTTCTAGAAATAAACTTGTGAGTCTTGATAATTCTGCATATGAAAATGGAAAGCCCCAGTTTACTCAAAATATCAATTTAAAGGAGACTGGCTAAGCAAAATTTTACTATTCATAAGACTGGGAGTTTACAACAGGCCTCGTGATTAAATCATAGTAGATGATGTTTTGGTTTAATGAATAAGAACTGATATGGTCTATGTACGTTTGAAATTGGACATTTTCAAAATGTTCAAGATATGATATTTTAAATTATACTCAAAATCTTGTCAGTCAAGAAGATTGTATTTATAGACATGCAAATATTCTGAAAAGTAATTCAATTGTAATTCAATATTAACTTACTAATTCCCATTCTAGAGATTTTAGAAGATGGAAAAAAGAAAAATACATTGGACTCTGAAACATTCTACGTGAAAATGGAATGTGTGGTTAGTGTAGCATTAGAATAACTCAGGCTTTGGACTTTGGAAATCCATTTCCTCCCACACCAGTCTCTGAAACTTAAATGATTCATTATTTCCAGTTGCAAATGCCATCAGAAAAGGATTGTTTTTCTTTCTAATAACACCAATAATGTGGTTTACCATTGTGAATAAACTGCCTTAAGCTTTCCCCGAACAAAATAAATACAAATGCTCCTCAACTTACGATGATGTTATGTTCCAGTAAAACCACCAAAAGTTGAAAATACCATCGGTCAAAATACATTTAATACACCCAACCCACCAAACATCACAGCTTATCTCAGCCCGATCTTAAACATGCTCAGAACACTTACATTAGCTTACAGTTGGACAAAATCATCTACCACAAAACCTATTTTATAACAATGTGCTGACTAGGTCATGTAATTTATTGAATACTCTACTGAAAGTGAAAAGCTGAAAGGTTGTATGGGTATTTGAAGCATGATTTCTACTGAATGTGTATCACTTTCACATTATGGTAAAGTTGAAAAATTGTAAGTCAAATCATTATAAATCAGCGACTGTCTGTACTGACATTTTAGATTAGTTTTGCTGTTTTACTATCTCGAGTAGTATGTTGCCTTCCAAATCTCAATAATCATTCCTAGAATATCCTCTGCTTACAGGACTGTAATTGTTCCCCAAAGGAAAACCACTAGTTGTTATGAAACCACGAGAATTTTTTAGATGATTATTTTAAATCATTTTCTCAGATGCCTTATTTTCTCCTCTCAATATTAACCTGAAATAAAAAGAAATGCCACCATGTTGAATCCCTTCTTCTGCCTGGATTTTTATTTTATTTTATCTACTGGGCAGATTCATTTTATAAAGCTGCATCCAAACAAAATAATTTGTAAGTAATCAGGTTTGATTAAAATCTGTATTGTGATTATGCTGAAACAACCAAAAACCAATACAAATTATAAGACCTTAATTGTTATTAGTCTGCTTTAGATTGTTTTAAATCTCTTCAGATGTCACTTCATTGTCAGTCTTCCCCATGTGGGAAGCTGTGGTAATGGTTTCTTTCTAGCTCATTGATTGCTTTTGGTCAATTGACGTAAGTGTTTCAGTTTTGTTAATTGGCTGACCTTGTTTTGAACATTTGTTAGTAATATCTTAAAAGTATCAAAATGTATTGGCCTGGTTACCACAATTCAGGAAATGCTATTTTGTATCTTCACTTTAACACATAAATCACAAAATGTTTTTCTCCAATCAAGAGTTTTATTGTACTTATGTATCACCCTAGTTTTTAAAAATTATGTTGATTGAGGTCAGAATTTGAAAAACCTTGGAAGTAACTCAGCAGTCAGTACATTGCACTTATTGCAAAATATAAAATAGCTGGTGATATAGTGAGAATTCAGACAATATCCCATTTCATTTTCATACCATCTCTTTTAAAAATGTATTTTTTTCCTATATTGTTTTGAGATTTCTTCAACTCAGGAGTTGCTTTATAACTAAACATATTTAAAATATTATAGCTTTAAATAAAGTCCAAAATATCTTCAAGCTAAGTTGTGAATTCTCAACTAGAAAGTCCTAATATCCTCCCACTGAAATGTGTTTAAGTATGTTAATGTTTGCGAAATATTAATCAGTCTCTTGTGTTCTTTTTCCCTGTCTGGGCCTGGGTTTCAAAATTGCCAGTGAACCACATTCAGGGACAAACTTTGTTAAACTCGTTGTCATAGAATAAACCACTCATGTATCAGCGCTATTACTGATACTCCCAATAACCGAAATTATTGAATAAGTGAAGCTGAGTAACTTGCAAGAATTGAGAAGAGAAACAGAAAAATCCTCTGTTAAAGGATTTATGGGATGCTATTAAGTGAATACATGTTTGCATTATAGTAATCCCAGAGGAAAAACAGAGGGATAAGAGCACAGAAAATATATTTCATAAAGTAATAGCTGAACATTTCACAAGTCTTGGAACAGATGTGAACATCCAGATTCAGGAAGCCTGAAAGAACTTCAATTAGGTTCAACCCAAAAAGAAACTCTTCAAGGCACATTTTAATCAAACTGTCAAAGACAGAGAATTCTAAAAGCTGCAAGGGAAAAAATCAAGTCACAGAAAAGGGAATCCCCCATCAAATGATTAGAAGATTTCTTAGCAGAAACCTGGCAAGCCTGAAGAGAATGGTATGATACATTCACTGTACTCAAAGAACTGCCCAAAACAAAAAACTATCACCAATACTAGATCTAGCAAAGTTATCCTTTAGAAATGAAGGGGAAATAAAGAACTACCTGGACAAGCAGAATCTGAGGGAATTCATCATCACTAGACCGGTCAAAAAGTGCTTAAGAGAATGCTACAACTGAATAAATAAATAAATACTAAAATAAAAACATGTGCAAGTATAAAACTCACCAGTAGAGTTGACTTTATAAATCAAACTCGGAATACTCCAGTGATGTTTGGTGCTATGTAAATCTTAAATTTCTGCAGTATTAAGGTTGAAAGTTGATATGGTCAAAAATAACAACAGCTAATTTTAGCAGCTAATGAAAACAAAATATATGTGCAAACTAAGGCAACAAAAATATAAATTATGAGGGTAGAGAAAAAGTCTAGAATATTCTTATGTGAGTAATGTTATCATCAGTTTGAAAAACAAGTCTATTATATATCCAAGATTCTTTATGTTAGCCTCATGGTAACCACAAAGAAACAAATTACTGCAGATATACAAACAAAAAAGAAAAATGAAACAAAACTTAGCATCACAGAGAACCACCAGTCCATAGAGGCAAACACGAAGAGTGGAAGAGAGGGACAAAGATCTACAAAACGCACACACCAACTGGGTAGGCTCAAATCCAAAACAACAATATGAAATGCTGGTAGAAATGTGGTGATTTAGAAATTCATCCATTGCTTGAGTGAAGGTGCAATGCTACAGTTACTCTGAAAGAGTGCAGCAATTTCTTATAACGGTGAAGACAGTCTTATCATACTATCTAGCAATTGTACTTCGGGGTATATACCCAATTGATTGAAATCTTCTTTCACACAAAAACTTGCAGGTGAAATATTTTAGCAGCTTTATTCTTAATCACCAAAGAATGAAAGCAATCAACATGTTCTTTTAGGTAAATGGATTTTTTAAAAATCTGGTACATTCATACAATGAAATATTATTTCAGCAATAAAAAGAAATTAGCCATTAAGTCATAAAAAGACATGGAGGAAGCTTAAGTGCTCATTGCTCAGTTAAATAAATCAATCTGAAAAGTTTACATAATGTATAGTTCCAAATATGTCCCATTCTAGAAAAGACAAAACTATAGACACTATAAAAGATGGTTTCTAAGAGGGAGGGGATGAAGGATAACTATGTGAAGCAGAGGGAATTTTCAGAGCAGGATAATTATTCTCTATGATACCATAATTGTAGATATATGATATTTTGCATTGTCAAAACTTGTAGACCTTCACAGCACAAGGAATGAACCATCATGTATTCAATTAAAAAAACCGTTTAGGAGGTCAGAGTCTCTCAGGAAGGAATGTAGATTCTAACAAGGTGATCAAACTGTTACAAATTTATGAAACGATATCCCCAAAGAAGGTGGAGGGAAATATGCTGACCTAAGTCATTTTAGAAATGCATGTATAAAAATGAAGACGGAACTGTTCATAAGCACTGTATTCTCATTTCAAAAGTAATATCCACCGGGGATCTGGGTTAATAATTCTGATACTGCTATACATGTATCTAAAATTAAGCAATTAATTAAATAGGTAGTGAGTGGTGCAAGCTGGATTTCTCACAGCTGGAGTGAGAATTTACTGATTAGCAATATGAGGAGACTAGAATGATCCAGGTGGTAAGGTATTATGATTGGAGACATTGTTGTGAACTCAAGTTAGGCCTAACGTAGCTTCAGATGGTTAAGTAGAAAAGCTTATAAATATGTGTAATGTCTGGGTTATCATAATTGCATGTTCCCTTATGTCAGTTAAGAAGGCCTAGAAACTATAAATCCCTAAGAATAACAAGTACACCCAGCAGATCTTAGTTTCCTTCACCTTTTTAATATAAGGAACCAGAGCTCATGAAATAAATGACTGATTCTAGAGCTTGGGTAGGAAATATAAAAGATGAGCCTGGAGCACCTTGTAGTGCCAGAAAGTAACAAACTGAAACAAACAAACAATAAAACTCCAAACTCCCACAAAACTGAAACAATTTGAGAAACACAAAAAACACTATACTGTTATCTGTACCCAAAGCGTAAGATAACTATCCATGAGCTATAGTGAAATAAATAAATAAATTATAAATTAATGCCAGGAGAAAAGATGAGCCTCCCTTAGAATTAATTCACGTATACATTCCATCTTCAAGGAGTAGAAACTTGTAAAGACCAACAAAAAAGCGCAACTGCACAATAGTGTTTGTCAGGTTTCTCCCTAAAATCCATAACCTCAGCCTAATTGTATGAAAAAAAAAATTAAACAAACTCCATTTGTCAAATATTCTGAAAACACTGACCAGTCCTCCACAAAACTGCCAAGGACATTGAAAACAAGGACAATCTGTGAAACTGTCACAGCCAAGAGGAGCTTAAGGAGACAAAATGACCATAAGTATACCGGAAACTAGATGAGATAATGAAACAGCAAAAGAACATTAGATAAAAACCAAGGACATGTGACTATGCTATAGACTTTTGTTAGAAACTAATGCGTTGATTTTGAGTCAATAGATATCAACGTACCACATGAATGTAAGCTGTTAATAATATGAAAATTGAATGTGGGATATATGAGAACTCTGTGTTATAGCTCAAGTTTTCAGTAAACCAAAATATTTTAAAAATAAAATACGCTTTAAAAATAAAGTCTATTGGCCGGGCGCGGTGGCTCAAGCCTGTAATCTCAGCACTTTGGGAGGCCGAGACGGGCGGATCACGAGGTCAGGAGATCGAGACCATCCTGGCTAACACGGTGAAACCCCGTCTCTACTAAAAATACAAAAAATGAGCCGGGCGAGGTGGCGGGCGCCTGTAGTCCCAGCTACTCAGGAGGCTGAGGCAGGAGAATGGCGTAAACCGAGGAGGCGGAGCTTGCAGTGAGCTGAGATCCGGCCACTGCACTCCAGCCTGGGCAACAGAGCGAGACTCCATCTCAAAAAAATAAAAAATAAATAAAAAATAAAATCTATTTAAACAAAAATAAAAAATAAAATACAATGGCACCGTTTAAATCAGAATAGAACATGATGAAATAATACATTTTAAGCTGAATTATTGGCACCATTCTAAGAAGTTAGGTAACAGCAGTGAATAAAATGAGCAAAAATCCACCTCTCAATGACCTTAAATTTTTAGGGGGGCAGTTGAAAATAAACAAAACATTTAAAATATATAGGACATTTAAAGGTTATACTTTTTAAGTAAAGTAAAATAAAGGACAAAAGAGGATAAGTTGTTCTAGGGAATGGGGTTGAGGTTGAAATTTTGAATAGGCAACTAAAATAACTTTATTCTTTAGATAAACATGACCATTAGTTGCACTTAGTGAGCTTGGGCATACGGAAGTATTTATCTGTAATGTCTAGGACAAAACTGAGAAGCATTCTAGAAATGGAGGTAAATAAGAAAGATAAAAGGATGAGAGCACGGTAGAAGCTGATGTCACAGCATGTCCAGGGCAGCACAAATAGGTATTGGTAATGCAGAAAACAGAACAAGTTGGGTGGGGAGTTAAAATGTTAGGGAAAACATTTCATTTTCTAACTATACACTTTGAATATGAAACTTGAAGGGGCTAAAATAAACTCAATGATAAATTTATTAAAACTTATATAAGATTAAATAACATTGATAACATCTCTGACCTTACACCATGAAGAAGAAAGTTTCAAGCCTCAAGAATGGAATACAAAGGTTAAATTCAATCTCAAAAAAACAAAAATCTGAACAATCTCAGATTTCTCGACCTCTAAATATAAAGATTCTAAAAATGAAGTTTCTGTTTCAGCAATAATGAATCTAGCTAAATTCAAATTATTGAAAATAATCTTCACATATGAAAATATTTAAGCTTTGTAACCAACTAGAAGATTATTACTCAAATTCAGATCAGTAAATGATAAATCAAATTTAATAAATAAAGAATGAGATGTTAAAGCAAGAAAAATATTGATAATAAAAATTGAAGTTAAGTAAATATCAGATAAGTATACAGTGGAAAGGTGACAACAAATTAAATGTAAATAACTAAAACCTTTGTAAGAATATACATAGGTAAAACATATAATAAAGTTATGGTGTTTATTATTAAATTTCACAGTAGTAGAAACTAACAATACTGAATTGAAAACATAGATCTCTATATAATTTAGGGGGTTCTCATTTAATTTATTCATCTACAAAGTCTATATTACAGAATAATAAACCTATACACTAATGACTAACTTAAATAGAAATTAACAAAACTACTCCTTCTACAACAGCATCAAAAAGAGTAAGATAATGAAGAATAAATTTAATCAAGGAAGCAAAAGATCTGTATGCTGAAAATGATAAAACATTGATGAAACTAATTGAAGACAAATAATGGAAAGGCATCTCACATTTAATCACATGGATTAAAATAACCACTATTGTTAAAATGTCCATACTACTCAGAGCAATCTACAGATTCAATGCTATCTCTATCCAATTACAATGGCATTTTTTGCATAAATATAATAGAAAAAAATCTTAAGATTTGTATAGAACCACCAAAGTCCCTGAATAACCAAATCAATGCTGAGAAAGACCAAATCTGGAGCATCACACATCCTGATTATAAATTACATCACAAAGCTGTAGTAATCAAAACAATGTGTTACTGCCATAAAAACTGACACATGGACACATAGAATGAAATAGAGCCCAGAAATCCACTTACACATTTAGCATCAATTGATCTCTCATGAATGCACCAGGAGTGCATAATTGGGAAAGGATAGTCTCGTCAATAAATGATGTGAAAACCAGAATACATGTGCAAACTAATGAACTTGGACCCTTTCATCATATGCAAAAATCCTGAAAATGGTTAAATACTTGAAAGGTAAGACTGGAAACTGCAAAAATTCTAGAATAAAATATAAGAGGAAAGCTCCTTGATACTGGTCTTGGTAATAAATTTTTGCATATGACACTAAAAACACAGGCAACAAAAACAAAAATAACCAAGTGGAACTGTAACAATCTAAAAAAGTTTCCCACATAGCAAAGGAAGCAATCAACAAAATGAAAACATAACACTGTGGAATGGGAGAAACTATTTGATATTTGTAAACTATATATCTGATGGGGGCTAACTTCCAAAATATATAAGAAACTCCTGCAACTTAATAGCAAAACAAACAACAACGACAACAAAAACTAAAACTAAAAATTGAGCAAAGGACCTGAATAGGCATATTTCTAAAGAAAATGTACAGATAACCAACAAATATATGAAAAGATGATGCAATGCAAATGAAAACCATAGTGAGGCATCACTTCAAACCTGTAAGAATGGCTATTATAAAAAAGCCAAACTATAACATGCATTGAATGATCTAGCTGTCTGTATATACATCCAGAGGAAATAAAATCAGTATGTCAAAGAAATAGCTGCAGTCATGTATATTACAGGGTTATTCACATGAACCAAGATACAGAATCAACCTGTGTCTGTTGACAGACGAATGGATAAAGTAAATGTGACATACAGACATATACACACACACAAACTACATATACATAGATTGTATATATGCGTGTGTGTGTATATATACCAACAAGGAAACATTCAGGATTAAAATGAAAAGTTATGTCCTTTGTGACAACATGGGTAAGGCTGAAAGACTTATTCTAAATGAAATAAATGAGAAACAGAAAGACAAATATTATATGATTGCATTTATATTTAGAGTATTGAAAAGTCATACTGAGAAACAGAATAGAATGGTGATTGCCAGGAATGGGGGGTGGGGACAGGGATGGGGAGATGTTGGTCAAACGGCATAAACTTGCAGTTATAAGATGAAAAAGTTCTAAAGACTTAATGTACAGCATGGTGACAGAGCTTATTTTCACTCAACATTTAAATTACCCATTTTCTCATGTTCTAAATTTTTGTTTATTAAGCCCGTGATAATATTTTTTCTTTCTCTTTTGTTGTTAAAGAGAAGTAGTGGCAGGAATTCTTATTATAAATTATATAGTTGACCTATTTGGTCTCCTGGGGCTGGTGTTATAAGGATGATAACAAACGGAGAGGCCCCTTGTAAGTGGCACTCCCATGATGGGAGTTTGTCTCTTGAAAAATGGCAAGTCTACCACTAGGTAGACCCTTCTCCTGTTCCTACAAATAAACAAAGTTGCCCGTAAAACACTACCTCCAGCCCTGATACCTCTCCTAAGTCCAATTCAGCTTCATATTTAAATATCTACCATGCTGATCACATTGGCTCAGGCTGCAATCTCAGTCACTCTGGAGACAGAGGTAGGAGAATTGCTCAAGCCCGGAAATTAGAGACCACCACCCTGGGAAACGTGAGGAAACCCCATATCTAAAATATAATGAATACATAAATAGAAAAGTAAATTTTCTACTAGGCTATTCCATGCCAAACGTGTTCCAACACAAGTTTATAATGTTAACCAATTTCGTGATATCCCCTTCTTTATTCCTATATTTCTGTTTAGAGGCGCCACTCTTACTGGGGATTCTGGTTCAAAGTGGATGATTATTGATACATTCTTTGGCCTTACACATACACTTCATTATCATTTTTCTTTATTTTCTGATCACAATGATTTTTGCATTTCTCATTGTATTTCTTAAGAATGTAGTTCAGGCCGGGTGCGGTGGCTCAAGCCTGTAATCCCAGCACTTTGGGAGGCCGAGACGGGCGGATCACGAGGTCAGGAGATCGAGACCATCCTGGCTAACACGGTGAAACCCCGTCTCTACTAAAAAATACAAAAAACTAGCCAGGCGAGGTGGCGGGCGCCTGTAGTCCCAGCTACTTGGGAGGCTGAGGCAGGAGAATGGCGTGAACCCGGGAGGCGGAGCTTGCAGTGAGCTGAGATCCGGCCACTGCACTCCAGCCTGGGCGACAGAGCGAGACCCGTCTCACAAAAAAAAAAAAAAAAAAAAGAATGTAGTTCAAACAACTAATTCCTGAGAGAATTAGTGGTTAATGTCATAAACTTTTTCACTCCCTCATAACTTTTTAACCTGGCTTTCCCCTCAATCCCAAGCTTTATATTGCTCTGTGACTGTATAAATGTCTTATCAACCAAGAATCATATCTTTTTATATGAAAAAAATGCCTTGCAGGGTAGAAAAGATGGAAGAAGAACAGAAAGACAGTGTATTGAAATAATTAAATTGAAGTTTATTATTTTTAGTTACATTAAGTTGAAGTTTATTATTGTTACAATTATTATGAAAAGCTATAAGCATCACAGATACTGAAGTCAATGTCATGTATTCCCATCAGCTTCTCAGAATTCTCTCATCACAAGGTAGAATAACAGGATGCATCATTTATTTGGCTAAATTAATTTTCTAGATATTTTAAAATCATAACTGAATGTTGTCACTTCTCAAATTGATAACTTCAATGTAAAATTGGAGTTTACAGATACAGATACAAGTAAGTTGCCCTAAACCATAAAACAAACCTCAAACATTTAACTCTTCAAATATTTATCCTGATTTCAGTGTTTAATGACACTCCTGCAATGTGTCAGCTACTGCAAATCAACGCTCTGTCACACAATGTATACAGTTTTAAGACAAATAGCTAAAAATCATGCATGGATAAATACAAAACTACCATAAATAGCTCATTGTTATAGCAAACTCTTAATGAAAGAGAAAAGTAGAATGATGGTTACCACAGTCTGGGAAGGGCAGTAGTGAGGGGAGTGGAGGAGGGGTCGTTTAATGGGTTCAAAAACACAGTTAGATAGAAGTAATAAGATCTGGTGTTCAGTAACAGAAGAGAGTGACTATTCTTAACCATAATTTGCTGCATATTTCAAAGTGATTAAAAGAGTGGAAATGGCATGTTCCTAATAGAAAGAAATGATAAATGCTTGAGGTGATGAATGTCTCCATTATCCTGATTTGATCACTACACATTGTATGCTTGAATCAAAATATCACATGTACCCCATAGATATGTACACCTGTTATGTATTCACACTAATTAAAAATTTTAAAAATTAATAAAAGAAAAACCTCCGGAAAAAAAGACAGAAAAGTACAATATTCAATTTTAAAAGCACAATAATTAAACTTTGTAAATGAAGTAATTCCATGGAAAACAGGAAGTTAATATCTCAGTTTTGAACTCTTCCTATTCTATTCTATTTGAATGCATTACATCTGAGGTCAATAACAGGAGGAATTATACTCAAATACCTACAAAATAGAGGAATTTGAAACATACTGGCCTGTAATTTCTAAACTGTCGCTTAGAACAACTCTGAAGAAACTCTGAAGAAAATAAAATATGATCTGCATGTGTATTTTGAATTTTTAAAATTTCTTTATAACTAGTAAAAATCTTGGATTCAATTTAAAATATATATTTAATTCAATATATAAATTATCATTCAAAAGGTAATTAATGTGATATATTAATAAATAAATCTTTTATATTATGTTTTCATATTGTTTTAAAAATTTGTCAGCCTGAGAAACATAGTGAGAACTCATCTCTACACAAACATTTTAAAAATCAGCTGGACATGGTTGTGCTTACCTGTAATATCAGCTACTTAGGAGGCTGAGGTGAGGGAATCTCTTGAGCCCAGGAGTTTAAGGTGACTGTGAGCTACGATCACACCATTGCAGCCTGAGAGACAGAGCGAGATTCTGTCACTAATAAAAATTTGAAAATAAAAGTAAAATACTCATTGAACACTTTAATATTTATCATTCACTTAAAATACTTGACCTGTGTGTAAATTTTATAAATTCATAGCCAAAATGTGTTGATTCATATACCCATTTTGCTGCAAACATAATTAAAAGTTTCCCAGTGACTCAAAGTGACAGTTTTTTCTTTAAATTTAAATTTAAGTAAAATAAAATCATAATATAAGGTCTTCAGTTGCCCTAGCCACAGTTCAAGTGGTCCATAGTCACTACTATTGGACGGCATAAGTTCAGAGTATGCAAACGACGGCTATTAAAAAGGTTCATGATACATTCTGATACAAACACTCAAATAATGTTATCTGCAACAAATATTTATTTTAAAATAATGTGGTAGGTTGTTAAGAAATGACATTAGTCACAGATTTTGATTGTTACTTAATCTGCTTTGATATATCTGATTGTGAATACTTAAAGATTTTTTTTTTTTTTTTATGACAGAGCGAGACCCTGTCTGTGAAGGAGAAAAACAAAAGCTATCAGAAGGTGGACTAGTCTATCTTGTGAGGTGATGAATTCTCAGCCTTTGGGGTTGTACAAAAACAGTCTATCACATAGAATAGACTGGTCTGGGGCATTTTAGAGGAGAATGTGTATGAGGAATGGTTTACAGTCTACTCTGTTGACCCTTGGGTTCTTACCAAGCTCCACAAGGGACCATAGTGTAGAGTTCAGAACTCTAGATTGTGCAATGCAGTTTCAATATCTGCATTTATATATTAAGAATTACACTTCTGCATAATCTTTTTCTAAAGAAAGAGTCTGTTAGCTAGAAACATGTTGAAAACCACTGAGGTGACTCTGATCAAATGCCCTTTGAGAGATATTAAAATTCTGTCTAGATCCCCATTGTTATGATAGTAGAAATCTTTTTTTTTTTTTTTATACTTTAAGTTCTAGGGTACATGTGCATAACGTTTATATCATGTATAACTCCCCAAAGCAATCCCTCCCTCCTCCCCCCTCCCCATGATAGGCCCCAGTGTGTGATGTTCCCCTTCCCGAGTCCAAGTGATCTCATTGTTCAGTTCCCACCTATGAGTGAGAACATGCGGTGTTTGGTTTTCTGTTCTTGTGATAGTTTGCTAAGAATGATGGTTTCCAGCTGCATCCATGTCCCTACAAAGGATGCAAACTCATCCTTTTTTATGGCTGCATAGTATTCCATGGTGTATATGTGCCACATTTTCTTAATCCAGTCTGTCACAGATGGACATTTGGGTTGATTCCAAGTCTTTGCTATTGTGAATAGTGCCGCAATAACATACGTGTGCATGTGTCTTTGTAGTAGAGTAATTTATAATCCTTTGGGTATATACCCAGTAGTGGGATGGCTGGGTCATATGGTACATCTAGTTCTAGATCCTTGAGGAATCGCCATACTGTTTTCCATAATGGTTGAACTAGTTTACAATCCCACCAACAGTGTAAAAGTGTTCCTATTTCTCCACATCCTCTCCAACACCTGTTGTTTCCTGACTTCTTAATGATTGCCATTCTAACTGGTGTGAGATGGTATCTCATTGTGGTTTTGATTTGCATTTCTCTGATGGCGAGTGATGATGAGCATTTTTTCATGTGTCTGTTGGCTGTATGGATGTCTTCTTTTGAGAAATGTCTGTTCATATCCTTTCCCCACTTTTTGATGGGGTTGTTTGTTTTTTTCTTGGTGAATACTTAAAGATTTTTAAATGCTGATATTTAGTTCTCTTTAGAAGCTACTTAGTATTAAACAATTTGCAAAATCTAAATTCCCAACATTGAATTGCCTAATATAGGACTGTATATTCTTAAAATTTTATTCACATTTTAAGCGAATGTACTGTATACACATGTTACTATTGGGTAAAAGTTCATTTAAGTGACATTTTATTCAACAGGAAGCCTACGAAGCAAAGAATCTTTATTGAGTTTATAGAAAACAATAAAAATTGTAGATTATGTGAACAGCTCTGTTTTGAGACACAGAGACAATGTATTGGCATTAAAGTAGAAGTTCTATCTTATCAATTGAGGATAACTTTGTATCATAGCTGTCTTTTATTCTTAATTTCATATTATTCTTAGTTTCATGTTAATTTTGAAGAATATAGCTTCAAAGATACGTTTGGACCTAGCACTTTGAGAGGCTGAGGTGATTGGATTGCTTGAGGCCAGGAGTTCGAGATAAGTCTGGGCAGCATAGCAAAACCCCATCTCTACTAAAAACACAAAAATTAGCCAGACATGGCGGCATGCTCCTGTAATCCCAGCTACTCGGGAAGCTGAGGTGGGAGGATTGATTGAGCATAGGAGGTGGAGATTGCAGTGAGCTGAGATCACACCACAGCTTCAGCCTGGGAGACTGAATGACACCTGGTCTCAAAAAAGAAGACAGAAAAAAGACGAAAGACAGAAAGAAGACATTTGGAAATTTTGTAAAGAGTAGAAGTGTATCCTAAAATATTATTTCTAGAAATATTAGACTGTCGGGTTAGAGCAAAACAAAGCAAAACTACTCGCTTAAAAATTATAAGAAATACTGGATAAATACTTTAATTTTTAATTGTGTGAATATATGACTAAGCTCATTTAAAAAAGGGTAAATATTTAGGGACCAAAAACAAATATGAAGCTGAAAGTCCTTTAAGTGCTTGATATGGTTTGGATTTGTGTCCCCACCCAAACCTCATGTCGCATTTAATCCCCAGTGTTGGAGGAGGGGTCTGGTGGGAGGCGATTGGATTATGGGGGCTGACTTCCCACTTGCTGTTCTTAAGATAGTGAATGAGAGCTCAAGCGATACAGTTGTTTAAAAGTGTGGGGCACCTTCCCCGTCACCCTCATCCCCCATCGCCAGCCACGTAAGACGTGCCTCCCTCCACTTCACTTTGTAAGTTTCCTTAGGTCTCTCCAGCTATGCTGCTTGTACAGCCTGCAGAACTGTGAATCAATTTAACCTCTTATCTTTATAAATTACCCAGTCTCAGGTAATTCTTTTTTATTTATTTATTTTTATTTGTTTATTTATTTTTTTGTTATACTTTAAGTTCTAGGTAATTCTTTATAGCAATGTGAGAATGGACTAATACAGTACTGTACTGAAAACTGTGGCTGCTGTGTAGATCTTTAGAGGCTTGGTTACAGTCTTGGTGTTTGGCAACTGGGCCACACATTCTTTGAAATTCCCTTCAAAACGTGAGGCCGCCCTTTCCATGAGATAGCTTATTGCCCTGTTTCACTTCTTATCAGTCACCATAATCTCAAATAATCTATATTATCTGTTTATTTGAGGCAGAAATTTTGTCCTGTTTATCACTGTATCCCATTACAGAGAAATGCATTCTGAAATGGATTAATGTAGCCATGTGCTTATAAACACATATTTTATGCTATGCATATATAACAAAATATTGATGTTTAATCTTACAGTGAAATACATACCTTTAAATAAACTATGTACTTTAATGTGTTATATATAACATATATAAACTGTAGATGTTATATATAATATATAATATACATTATATATTATGTATATACTATATACTATACCTATTATATATACATATATATGTTTATATAATATATATTTGTATGTATTATATATTATGTATATTTAATATATAATATATATTATATATTATATTTAATATATAATATATATGTATATCATATATAATACATATTATCTATTACACACATATAATACATATATGTTATACATATATTATATATTATACACATATGTTATACATATATTATATATTATACATATATGTTATACATATATTATATATATATAAACTGTCAACCATATTACAGATAATGCTGCATCTTGATACTACTGGTGTTAATTTAAAGAAAGAATGCAAAATACTATTACTATAAAGATTAGAGTTCACTAAGAAAAATAAATGTGAATAACATGAAACATACCTTCGCCTGTGTTTATATATTATTTGGCCTACCAAATCGCATATGATTAAAATAATACAACGATTTAAATAATACCTTGACATATTTTATCAAGGCAGTTAAGCATCTGGGAAATACAGCTAAATAGATTTGACTCGATGCATTGTCTGTAGACGCTATAGGATAAGGCAATAATTATACCTTATAATTTCACTTTTCTTCCAAATTCATACTGTTATTATGCCAAGTCCTTTTATACTTTCTATATAATGAGTTTGGTGTGACAAGCCTCCTCTTGAAACTTAGGCTGTAATGCATTTACTGGCTGCAACATGAAACTTATTTTACTTTCACAGCACTTTTTCTCATTAAAGTGCACATTTGTCTGTGGATCCTGCCGGGACCCATGATTTATGAATATGATTCTGACAGATGACTGTATTGTATTTATATTTGAAAGTGAATTAGCAGTTAAAATAATTATAATGTTAGCATAACTACAACTTAGGTCTATTTAGTAAAATTTCACTTTGAAAATAACTGAGCTTCACCTCAAAATGTCTATCTCAGCAAGGAGTCTTTAGCAAATCATAGCATACATTACTTCGTTAATTTGGTGTCACTCTTAGAATGCTTTCCAAACCTGCCAAATTTTTCCCGTTACAAGATTTTACTAAAGGACTTGTCGCTACCCTGCTGGTCGCCACAGGCAAGGCAAAGACATCCCCACAGTATCGAATGCGGGACCTCCATGTTGCATACCTCTACTGCATCATTTTGAAAGCATGCTCTTCTCCTTCAATAAAGAAAAGCATAGAGATACCTTTAGGAATGGCAACGCAGGAGCTCTGGAGTAGAATCTTTCTAGAACTACAAAATGATGACGTGATGACTGTAACATAAAGACTATTTACATTGCAGATAAAGTCTCCAAAGTTAAAAGAAAAAAGTGCTTGGGCAGAGTTGCCGGGCGCCTGTAGTCCCAGCTACTCCGGAGGCTGAGGCAGGAGAATGGCGTAAACCCGGGAGGCGGAGCTTGCAGTGAGCTGAGATCCGGCCACTGCACTCCAGCCTGGGCGACAGAGCGAGACTCCGTCTCAAAAAAAAAAAAAAAAAAAAAAAAATCTCTATTTATTATAAGATAATGCTAGGTTAGTGAAAGACAACAGAGAAGTCAGCATATGTTAACAAAATTGGAAGCAAGCAAAGAACATCACTTTTAAAATAACTCCACATTTTATGAAAAACGACTGTATTTAAAACAATTTTTTAATCAATGATATACTAGAAATTGAATTATTAGTAAAACTCAGTTTTTTTCTTTCTAGTATTTAAAAATCTATTTATTCACCTAATTTAGTACCCTTAATATTTTTCCAGTAATATTATTGGAAAGAAAACACGAGATAATATGGCTTCATGAGAGATAATAGTTTTAAAAATTCTCATCAAAAGAATTACAAAGCCAGGTAGACAGTAAGTAGCAACAGTTTTAAACTGCTCTGTAGAATATATCCATAAAAACAAACTGGCCCTTTGAATGTAAAAACTTGTGCTATAAGGGATAATAAATACAATATAAATTAAAATAAATTTAAATACACAAACTTAAATCAGAAGTATAACTAACTAATTAACCCTCAAATTCATTTTCTGAATATATGTATGCCTGATATTTGGAGAACTTTTTTCCAATATGATAAAGCTGTCATAAAATCCCTACTTTAAAAAATTTTATATAAATTATCGTGGAACGAGTGCAATTTTGTTACATATGTGGTGGTCACCTCAGGAGTTTAGGGTATTCCTCACCTAAATAACGTACATTGTATTCAGTAAGTAATTTCTCAGCATCCACCTCCTCTCACTTCTGCCCTTCCAAGTCTCCGGGGTCCATCATCACACTCTGTACATCCAGGTGTACACCCTTTTTAACACCCTCTTATGAGTGAGAACATGTGATATTTGTATTTCTGTAACTTTCATGGTTACTTTTAATTTTCAGTCTCTTCTTCTACTGTCTCCTTCTAAGAAGTATATGCTCTGCCACTAGATGGTGATATGAAGTTAAAGCAGCTTTATTGTCCCTGTAACGACAAAAACCCTAAAAAAGTATATAGCCAACAAAGCTAGTTTTAAATGAAAAACTGCATTAATTTAACTTGCATTAATCTCTCCAAATCTTAACAAATAATTAAGACAAATTTAAATTGTATATTCATTACGTGTTTATTTGTGACTTAGAATGGATTTCTTATATAAATTATATTTTGGAACATTAATTAGTTTGCATGTCTATAAAAAGTATATATATAGTATAGTTGAATTATCCGTATCAACATACTGATACTTAAGTGTACATATTACTACAAAAGATGGTTCTTCAACAGGAACTCGTTGTAATTACAAAGAGAAATAGATCAAGTTTCAACTAGAACAGCAGAGCTGCCTCACAGACAGATTCTGGTCAAAAACACTTCTTGACAGCCTCTACTCTTTTCTAAGCACAAATGCAGTCCAGAAGCGATGTTAACAATATCCTTAGTTCTCTTCATGTCCACACTAGGGGACTAGAACACAATGTCAGGAAATAAAAATGAGCAGTAGAAAATATATAGCTATATAATTAGAGTGTTTAAATTAAAAATATTCAATTTGTGCTACTATTATTTAAGACACCTGCTAGACTATAAACATGTTTTTCAGAAAAGAAAAAAAAATTAACATTCTTAACTTATAAATAATTCCCACAAATAGACAACAGAAAAGAAAACCAACTAAAGTAAAAACTGAATAAAGTAAATGAAGAGGCAATTTACTAAATCCACAGTTGTCTATCAAACACGTAAAATTATGTTGGTACTCACTAGTCAGTAGAAACATGGAAAAACTAAAAATTATCTTGTTTTTCCCAACAGATTGATAATATACAATGCTGACAAAGATACTGAGAACAAATATTGCAAAAGCTTTTTGGGAGAGCAATTTGATTGTATTTATTAAAATTTGCTTGGCAATTACACATCTGCATGAGAGATCCTACAGAAATATTAACTTTGGTGCACACACAGACACACAAAAGGATATTATGCAGCATTTTGCTAATGGTGCAACATAAACAGCAAGAATATTCATCCGTAGAAGGATAGCTCAAATGTGGCTAAGACACTTTGCTGAAGTTAGAGTTGATTAATAAAATAACACCAAATGACAATCTCCAAAATGCATCAAATGAAGAATTATAGTGAGTTTTAGAAACACATCTATGATATTATCATATTTATTTAAACAGAAAATATGTATCTCAATCGTATTTTAGAATTTACTAATTCTAAGCATAAATGGACAGTAAAAGGTCCGGAGGGAAGCACGCGGTTTCCAATAGAAGAAAAAGAAGGAAATGGGACAATGACACTAAAGAGGGGCTTTTATTATTTACTCTTAGGAACTTTGTATGGTGGAAATCTTTATATTGTAGAATTTTTTCTTCATTTTTAAATGTTTTGTTTTGTTTTGTTTTTTGAGACGGAGTCTCGCTCTGTGGCCCAGGCTGGAGTGCAGTGGCCGGATCTCAGCTCACTGCAAGCTCCGCCTCCCGGGTTCCCGCCATTCTCCTGCTCAGCCTCCCGAGTAGCTGGGACTACAGGCGCCGCCACCGCACCCGGCTAGTTTTTTGTGTTTTTAGTAGAGACGGGGTTTCACCGTGTTAGCCAGGATGGTCTCGATCTCCTGACCTCAGGTGATACGCCGCTTCGGCCTCCCAAAGTGCTGGGATTACAGCCGTGAGCCACCGCTTCGGTCTTAAATGTTTATTTTTTGATTACCAAAAAGATAACTTTTAACTTGTTGTAGAACACGACAAACAGATTCACATTCAACAATATGTAATTGCTCAAAAACTGGGAGATAATAGTTGTATTTTCATACATTTATAATTGAACAGTCTATATGTTATAGAACATTAGTAAAATGTCTTAAAGTTTACACAATAACAATTGACAAAAATCCTGGTCTGCCCAGTTGACTAAGATGTCATCTTGATGCTTTATAAACTAGTATAATCAGAACCATTTCATGATGATGATATTCTGAAATATAAACAAATTTAAGTTGTCTAAGTTATGGTCATTTTAGTACTAAGGTATATTTATTTTTTAATTTTTTAAAAATGTTGACTAGGAATAAGGTTCTATGATGAAGTAAATTGTCCAAAGATTAACATTGCAAGAATCTGGTGACAATTTTAGTAATATAGACGTCATTGCCATTAGCTTTGAAGCCCTTTGCCTCTTCTGTCTTAGGAGGATTCCTTTACAATTGTGCAGATCATTGAAATGTAACGTCAGAACTTTTTCTGTTTTTATCCTTTTCATATGTTCAGATAAATAAATTTATTCAAAAATATCATTTTTCTGGGCACCTGCTAGATGCTTCTCAGGTAATCAGGACAATGAGGCAAAATTCCTCTTTATATGGATCATCTTTTTGCCTGTGGTCCACACGTATGCTCCCTCTAACATGCTAAAAGCATGAACAACAGTAAAACAGATAACTTTCTTGACTTTATTATAATAATAACAATAACATAATTGTATGTGAGAAGTAGATGATTTTACATAAAATAAGCATCTTTATTCCTTAGAAAAAGAAGTGTTGTTTACATTGCGCTAATTTATTGTATTTACTTTATATTTTGTATTTCTAAATATAGTTTTCTTTTGCTTGTCTGTAATTTAAAATAATTTGATTCATATTAAAATTATTTTTCAGTGACTTTATTTGTTGAAACAAAATTTTACTGAGAAAATGTCAATACATGTAGACATAGGTCATTCATTTTCACTGCGGTGTCACAGTTTTACGAACATATTAATTATATTCATTCTATTATTACTAGTTTTATTGTTACATGTTTTAATTGTCAGATTTTTTGACACATGATGTGTTTAGGAACACTCTCCTATCTGTTTCCTGGGGGCATGTTTACAACTATTCATGAAATAATGGAATGGTTGGCTTACAGGATTGGCTCCTCTTCAGCTTTGCTAGATAATGCAGATTGTTTTCAGGTTGTGTGCCTGATGTAGATTCAGAGCAGCGCTATGTAAACAGCTGTGATTGCTGCAAATCCCCTCATGCACTTGATAATTCAGAAACTCTGGTAATTGTCAATCTGGTGAGCATAAACTATTATCTCATGTGGTTTTAATTTGCATTTCCCTGATTAATAATGAAGCAGTGCAACTTTTCATATGTTTATTGACCACTTTTGTTTCCTTTCCTCTAAAATTCAAGTGTTTTGTGTGATTGTTTGCGTGTGTATGTGTGTATGTGTGTGTGTGTGTGTGTGTGTGTGTAGTGAAAGACTCACCAGCATATTTATCTATCCAAAAGAAGAGTAAATGTGAGTTTTATGGGATGAAAATATCTTTTGTAAATGTGTGACTTTTATTTCCATTTAATTTATGGTCTACATTTAGGAGCAGAATTTCTTAACATTAATATTCTCAATCATTTCCTTCTTTTCTTTTGTGGTTTATGCTTCTTGAGCTGTCATATATTAAAAATGCTTTCCTATCCAAAGGAATAAGGATATTCTTCCATATTATTTTAAAAATATTTTATTATGCTTTTGACATTTACAATTAGATCTTTAATAAAGCTGAAGATGAATTTGTTTGTGATTTAAGATAGAAGTTCTGTTGTTTCTACAAATGGGTAGTGTATTAATGTGAACCATTGTATTAAACATCCCTGCTTTCCTGCCTTGCTAGGCAACATCATATCTTGTCAATGGCATTTTCAAATGGGCGTGGTATTTTGGTGAGTCCATTTTTCCCTTCCATTACTGAATCTTCCCTTTCTGCACCAAATACCCCCGTCCTAATCACCAGAGCTTTATATAAGTAATCATAAATAATGAATAAAGTAGTTTTATGTAGCTGTATTTGTTTCCTGGGACTGCTATAAAAATGTACCACCCTCTGGGTGGCTTAAACACCAGCAATTTGTTTCCTCACAGTCTGAAGGCTCGAAATGCAAGGCCAAGGTGTCCACATGGTTGCTTTCTTCTGAAGCCTCTCATTGGCTTATCGATGTCCATCTTCTCCCTGTGCCTTCAGCTGGTCTTTCTTCTGTACATTTCTGTATCCTAATCTCTGGTTACAAGGGCAACAGTCATATTGGATTAGGCCCACCTCGCGACTTCACTGTACCTTCATTACTTCTTTAAGGGCATGATCTCCAAATACAGTCACATTCTGAGATTCTGGATTTAGGACATCAACCTATGAATATTAGGAGGACACAATTCATCTCCTGACAGTAGCCCTATGAAAATGAAACCTTTTAATCTTTCCAATTCTTATGTATTTTGTTACCCTCTCTCAATTCCACCCCCATTGCATGGTCACCCCTATTCTGACTTCTAAAACTATTTTATTTTCATGTTCTTTTGCCTGCAATATTTTGTAGCTACTTTGGCTCATCACAATATGTTTGAGAGTGAGAGTCAGTCATGTTATTCCATGGGCCAATAACTTATTCCTTTTATTGCTGTATGATATTCCATTGTCTGAGTATACTAATGATCATATGGACTGCTAGTCAATTCTTCTGATGAATATTTGGGTTATTTCTAGTTTTAAGCTAGATGAAGTTGCTGTGAACATTTTAATACTGGTTTTTGCTAAGAACTGAATTCTGTCCCCATAAAGTTTATAGGTTTAACCCCTCAATGTGAGTATTTGAAGGTAGGGTTTATCCAGAGGTAATTAAGGTTAAATCAGGTCATAAGGATGGGGCCCTGGCCTGATAGATTAGTGTCTTAGTGCATTTTGTGTTGCTATAAAAGAATTCCTGAGACTAAGTAATTTATAAAGAACAGAAATATATTTATCATAGCCCTGAAGACTAGGACATTTAATATCAACACACCAGCATCTGGTGCAGGTTTTTTTTTCTGGTTTCTTACCTGGTAGCAGGTGGAAGCGGCAAAAGGGATGAACATAGAGTCCCCACGTGGCAGAAGAACATAAGAGGGGGAACTCACAGCCGGGCGTGGTAACTCACGCCTGTAATCCCAGCACTCTGGGAGGCTGAGGCGGGTGGATCGCTAGGTCAAGAGTTTGAGACTAGCCTGGCCAATGTGGTGAAACCCATCTCTACTAAAAACTACAAAAATTAGCTGGGCGTGGTGGCACACACCTGTAGTCCCAGCTACTCAAGGCAGGAGAATTGCTTGAACCAGGGATGCAGAGATTGCAGCTAGCCGAGATCATGCCGCTGTACTCCAGCCCAGACAACAGAGTGAGATTTCTTCTCAAAAAGTAAATAAATAAATGTAAAAATATAAAAGAGGGAACTCACCTCCACAAGCCATTTTATAAAGGCATTCATCTGTTCATGAGGACAAAGACTTTATGATTTAATCCCACCACCCAATGCTATTGCATCGTGGATTAAGTTTCCAACACATGAAATTGGGGGTCACATTAATACCATAGCAACTAGTGAAACAGGAGAGTGGTTGTGCTCGCTGTTTCACCCTCTGTGTGTGTGTGTGTGTGTGTGTGTGGTGTGTGTGTGTGTGTGTCCTCTCTCTCTCTTGCTGCCATGCACAGATACAGTAAGAAAGCAGCTATCTGTAAGCTAGGAAGAGGGCCCTCACCAAAATTTCAATGAGCTGACACACTGATTTTGAACATCCCAACATCCAGAAAGGTGAGTAATAAATTTCTATTGTTTAAGCAACGAATCTGTGTGATTTTATTAATATTGTGCCAGCCAGACAGATGGACTATACAGTCCTTGTGGCTATACAGAATAATTTATTTTTTGTATAGACCTACAAGTAGATTTGTTGTACCATAGAGTCGTTTTGTATTTAGCTTTATTTAATGGCTTCTTTTTTAAGATGCCAAGCAAATTTCCAACATTACTGCATTCCACACATCCACCAGCAATATATGAGAGTTCAAGTTGTTCCATACTATTCAAATGTTGCTGTCTTAAATTTAAGAAAAACATATTTAGTCGTTCTGATGAATAGATAGTGATACTGCACATTTTTATTGATGATTAATGATTTTAATACTATTTGATATGCTTACTGGTCAAATGTATATCTTCTTTTATGATTTAGTTGTTAAGGACTTTTACCTATTTGGGAAAGAGAAGAAGTTTCATCTTCTTTTAATTATTGTTACTTAGGAGTACGTTTTTATGTTCTGCACATAGGCCCCAAGTCAGATATATGGATGCCAAATATTTTTCTCCCACTCTATAATTTGTCTTTCACTATCGAAACATTATCTTTTTGGGGGTGAAATTCCCATAATATAAAATTAACCGTTTCAGGTGTACGACACAGTGGCATCTAACCTTTGCAAATCTGTGCAACCGTCTGCTCTATTTAGTTTCAAAACGAACAGAGATCTGGGGCTCATTCAGTAGCCATTCCCTATCCCTCTCGCCTCAGTCTGTGGCAAGCACTCATCTGCTTTCTCTCTATTGATTTGTCTATTCTGGGTATTTCATATTAATGGAATCATACTACATGTTCACTGTTAGGGCTTTTTACGCTCACGTGATGTTTCTGAGAAACATCCCTGGTGTACCATTTATCACTACTTCGTTCATTTTAATAACCGATATTCCATTGTATGGATATAACATATTTATTCATTTATCTATTGTTGGACATTGAGGTTGTTTTCATCTTTTGTCTACTGCGAATAGTGCTGCTGTGAACATTCATGTACAAGTATATTTTTGAATATCCATTTTCAGTTCTTAATGGGTATATACCCAGGAGTGGAATTGCCAGGACATATGGCAATTCTATGTTTAACTTTTGGAAGATGCCAAAATATTTTCCACAGCAGCTACCCCACTTTCCATTCCCATAAGCAATGAATAAGGATTCCAAATTCTCCACATCCTCTCGAAACATTGTCTTTGGATGAACGTGCATTTTCAATTTTGATGAAGTATAATTTTTAAAAGATCTGCACCTTTTTGTGCCTTGTTATTAAAACTTTTGCCTATTCTAAGATCAAAAAACAATCTTACATTGTCGTCTAAATACATATAGATTTATCATGTTTAAGTGTAAGGCACATCATAAGTTAATTTGGGTGTTTTGTGTGATATATAGGTCGGAATTAACTTTTTTCCATATATATTGAAACATATACAAACAAAATATTCAGTCATGGCAATACCTTATTTTCTCTTTTTATTAGTATTCTCCAAAGAGACAAAACCAATTGGATATACACAGATTGATAATAAATAGGTAGAGAGAGCGAGAAAGAGAGTGAGGGAGAGAGAGGAGAGGGGATTTATTAGGGAAATTAGCTAATGTGATTATAGATATTGGGAGGTTTCATTATAGATCATCTCCAAGTTGGAAACCCAGGGAAGTCAGTTGCATGGCTAAGTTCAAGTCCAAAAGCCTCAGATACAGGGAAGCCAGTAGTGGTCTCTCAGTCCAGAGCAGCAGGCCTGAGGATACGGGAGTTCACTGGTGCGAGTGCCGGAGTTCAAAGGCTGGAGAACCTGGAGCTCTGATGTTCAAGGGCAGGAAAAGGAGGGTGTTGCAGGTTCAGGAGAGAGAACACATTTGCCACACATAATTTTTGTGTGTTGTATTTTCATTATAATATGTGCTACATGTTTTTATTATCATCATCACGATTTCATTTTTGACCAATTAATTATTTAGAAGTGTACTGTTTAATACTCTAATATGTATGAATTTTCTAGTTTTATTTTTAGCATTGATTTATGGCTTAAATGTACTATGAGCAGGGATCATAGTCTGCATAACTATAATCCTTTGAAATTTATGGAGAACTATTTTGTGGACCAGCATATGGTTTATTTTTGTGTATGTGTTATGAGCTCTTGCAAAAAAGAAATGAATACTGTGTTTCAGATACAAAAAAGCAATTGCAGTAATTTTTATTTCTCCTTCAAATATCTGTGCCTTCTCTCCCCCTGTTTTCTAATGGAATTAAGAAAATAGTTATTAAGAAAATAAGAAAATAATTATTAATTTTTGTAATATCTTAGTAATCAATATATATTTACTTGACCCCAAATTATCATATTTTGTTCATTAATTATTAATGAACAAAATTATAATTATTCATTAATTATTAATGGACAATTATTAATGAACAAAATTCATATCTTGTTCATTAATAATTATCTCTGTTTACCTCATGGTTACAGACTAGATTGCATATTAATAGATGAAAAATATATTTAGATTATAAGGTGATTGTATTGCAAAGACTAAGTTTAAAAAAGCAATGATTGAAGGATTGAGTACTATACATAAATATCTATAAATCTAATGCATCTTTCATATTTTAAAGTTCACTGGAGTAACCATAAATACACAATTAAATATATATATCATAAAGCACACTTCTATTCATGGAACTTTATAAAATTTTATATAGAAGTTCTTCTATTTGTAGTTTCAGAATATTGTCTAGATCCTCCCTTTTTTTTAATTTAGGCATTTCCATAGCCCCTTAAGTATAATGATTCATTACAACCCTCTCTTTTAATCATATTCTTTGACTGGTATCTGTTTAAATGTATATTTTCCATTATCCTATCTATTTCAATTACCATATGTGTAAAATAAAATTGAAAAGTAAAATCAAACAGTAAATAAAATTAAGAGATATGAGTAAGTCACATGATTTTCAGATAAACTTTGGTAGCTATATGGGTTGACTTATTTTTAATTCTTTATTTCCCAGATGACATCTAATATAATGATACGAATCTTCTAGCCCCATGGACCCCAGATATGCTTATCTAATTAACACCGTGAAGTCACTGCTATTTAGATCTCATTTCGGTGGGGACTTGCACAATAAAAACAGCAGCAGCAGACCACTCAAAGCAGACTCCTACCCTCTCTTCCAGTCTATTCCAATGATCCTTCTGAAATTATAAATCTGTGAATGATTAGCTTCAACTTAGGTATTCTGGATTCACACACTCCAAAAGAATTACTGTTATTATTATCTACAGGAAAAAAAAGTCAAAATCCGGGTTAATTGTTCTTTTACAAAGCAATTGATGATAGATGAGTAGGTCAGAAAAAAAGCAACAGAAGACTGGGATACGTGAATTTTTTTTGGAAGAGTAGAATCCCTTATCCAAGAAAAAAAACATACTTTGAAATTTTTAAGAAAGAATTTAATAAAGAGCAATCAATTATGACTTAATCATATAGGTATTTTACCTTGTACTAGAAGATCATAAGTTCAATTGATTTCAGTGAGTGCTGGGACAAAACTTCATACCTGTATTCATGTTGCACTATATTCAGGACATTTAAATCAAAGGCCAGTGTCATTTAAAATAAAGCAAAATAGGCCGGGCGCGGTGGCTCAAGCCTGTAATCCCAGCACTTTGGGAGGCCGAGACGGGGGGATCACGAGGTCAGGAGATCGAGACCATCCTGGCTAACACGGTGAAACCCCGTCTCTACTAAAAAAATACAAAAAAAAAATTAGCCGGGCGAGGTGGCGGCGCCTGTAGTCCCAGCTACTCGGGAGGCTGAGGCAGGAGAATGGCGTAAACCCGGGAGGCGGAGCTTGCAGTGAGCTGAGATCCGGCCACTGCGCTCCAGCCTGGGCGGCAGAGCCAGACTCCGTCTCAAAAAAATAAAATAAAATAAAATAAAATAAAATAAAATAAAGCAAAATAAATTCTTCCCCAAAGAAGAGCAACATAAGTCAACTTAGAAGTACAAAAAAAAAATGGCATTTTATATGTCGATGTTGGAAGAACTTACTGTGCCTCTGACAAATATTGAAGTAAACTGCCAATTAAGATAATTGCTAACAACAGCTCATAGTATCTATTATGAACAAGATTGATGAATACATAATGTAGAATAAATAACAAAAACATAATGCTTGATGTATCAAGAAATACTAAATATTTCAGATTCCTAAAATGCTTTTATTCTTTGCTAAACAAATCATGCAAAATTTAAATATGTCAGTAAGAGAAACTGAAGAATCTTTTTAGAAATGGTGGCAATATTTTTTATCCATTTAGAATCACAAAATTAACTATTAAGATTGAACTGATCTGTGAATGGTTGGACTACTTGAAATATTAAACCTAAATTATTTGACTTAATTTAAGTTATCAATCATAGTTTAGCATAGTGCAGATACAGTCTTGATCTAAAATATTATTAGGAAAGATGTGTTTCTAATTTAGAGTTATTAAGAATTATGTGTCATTTGATACTAAATAAAATTGCTATAATCCATTATCAACTACTCCTTAAATGTGATTTTATTATTCTCTCTCATGAGCGTGAGAAGATATCAATATCCTTCTCATGTTAATTCATCATAATATTATAACTCTTAATTGTGTTAGAATGATTTTGAGATTCATGATGAAATTTTGTGCTGGATTCAATATAAAAGAAAAAATGCATGAGTTTAAAATTATCTTTGTAACTTTTGGCCCAAAATTGCAGTACACGTTGTATTGTTCCTGAAGTCCAATACAAGAAATATGTAAGAATAAGTACACTATGTACAAAGAAATATGTATTAAGTGATCCCATAGAGGACCACTACACACAATTAAAATCTTGGAAAGTTTTTATGATTTAAATATATGATCAAATTTATAAAGGTTGCAATTTAATGGTTTGTCCTGTTAGAGGTATTTTTATTCCATGCATAACTGTATCTGTCTGCTAACTCTTCTTTAACCCATGTTTCTCCATGGCACTTAATTTTTCAGCTTCTTCCTGAAGCCTTCACAATCTACCACCTGCCCTCCTAGCAATTGTGCTTCACCTCTCTGCCAAGGGTGAGAAATTCACAAAATTATTTACACGTTCTTGTTAGGTTTTTCAAAAAAAAAAAAATCTATTGTTTTGCCCTCATTGCCTTCATCCTTTGTGCACAAATGCTTGATGCTCAATAGGGCAGGGCAACTTATAGCTGCCATTAAAATTATCCTCTCCTTCTTTCTATTTCACTCTCTTTCTTTTGTTGTTTTCATTTATGATTTGTTTGTTTATTAGCCTAGTTGACAGTATTCAGTTCCAGCAAAGTAAATGTTATGTGATGGACCTTCCTTCTAAGAGAGATGTGATTAGAATTTGCTAATAGTACCTAAAGAATGTTCTTAGGCCAATTAACTCACAAAAGGATTGGCACATTGGCTTTCATTGGAGCATTAAGAAATGAGGATTGTGTGGGACATTTTTGATATATGTGTATATATACACACATATATACAAGGGGATGTGTGTGTGTGTGTGTGTAAGGGGTGGGGAGAGAGACAGCATAATAGTGACATAATGTAGTAAAGGAGCAAAGAGCAGTCTACAAATTTTGAAGGTGTCCTGGAGAAGAAACGGCTGATGAGGTCAGGCTGACAGAGGTAGCTCCCACTAGAAGCCCCTTACTAGAAGAGGTCAGAGACATCACATACAAAGTGCAGGAGTTTGAAGGAATCATCAGGATAATTAGATTAACAGTTATTTGAGTCCACTCAGGACCACTCAGACTTCTTCCCCTTTGGCTCTCTGCCTTCTTATCATAAATATCATTCCTTGAACCATGTACCAGGAGAAGGCTCCTGGTGCTCATCAACAGGTCCAGTGACAGCTGAAATGAATGTATGGAGTTAACAACTCCTGAGTCATTTTATACATGAGAGAAGAGAAAAGCAAAGGCTGCTGTGTCCATGAGTTTGCTGTGATGTTCTTAACCAGCCTAACGAAGCCTTCTACTTGGTAACTGCTATTTTATTACAGCAGGTTTCAATATAGGATTTGTAAAGTATAACTGGTCAATACATTAAAATAGCATAAATAATCTTCAGTATGTTCTGTGTAGCTTGATTTCTCTGGTGTGTATGCATGTTACTCAAATTAACAAAGGCAAAAGAAGAGATGACAGTTGAGTTCTTGATAAGTTTGGAGTAAAAGGAATTGGCATTTCAATTTCTTACTTTTCTCAGAATTTGTGTTCGATTTTGTGTGATTGGCCAGGTGCCTGTGCTCCTCCCCAGTTGTGCTCACAAGTGGTCTCATGGCTATTTGATTTTCATTAGTAGCAATACAGCTCTAAGGATGGCACCTTCTTATTGGCACAAGAAACACTTTTTTCTTAGAGTTTTCACAGTTTAATCAGTATATATCCTCTGGTTCACTTATCTCTTTAACAAACAGAATATTCTACAACTTTCCTGTTGGAAATGCAAAGAATTTAAGAAATAACTACTAAAAGTAGATTTCCTAACAAGCCATGTTCCATAATAGATTTTCTTTTCTGTGATGGATAATTTTATTTGCCAACTTGACTAGGCTATATATATGGCCCAGATGTTTGGTCAAACACCAATCTAGATGTTGCTGTGAAGGTCTTTTTGTTTTTGTTTGCTTTTGTTGTTCTTGTTGTTGTTGTTTGTTTTCAGATGGAGTCTCACTCTCGTCCCAGCTGCAGTGCAGTTGCGTGATCTCTGGTCACTCCTGGGTTTAAGCAATTCTCCTGCCTCAGCCTCCCAAGTAGCTAGGATTACAGGCACCCACCACTATGCCCAGCTAATTTTTGGTATTTTTAGCAGACACGGGATTTCACCATGTTGGCCAGGCTGGTCTCGAACTCCTGTGCTCGTGATTCACTCACTTCAGCCTCCCAAATTGCTGGGATTACAGGCCACCATGCCCAGCCCAGATTTCAGACTTAAACCTCGGAATAGCATGAACCAATTATCTAATAGGATGTGTGTATTTGAACTAATACACATATGTCTTATTAGTTCTGTTTCTCTGAAGAACTCCACACATCTATTTAATACATGATTTCTTAGCATACTATTTACGATTTGTATTTCATATTAATTTGTAAATGTAGTTAAATATATTGACAAAGGCATTAAAATTATAAAAAAATATGCTCCCACCTCAGCCTCCCAAGTAGCTGGTACTACAAGCACATACAATCACGCTGACTTTATTTTTATTTATTTTTGTTTTTTATTTTTGGTAGAGAGGGGATTTTCCCATGTTTCCCAGGCAGGTATTGAACTCCTAGGCTCAAGTGATCTTCTCACCTCAGCCTCACAGTGTGCTGGGACTACAGGCATGAGCCACCAAGCCCAGGCCTCCCTTTCATAATATTACATCATTTTATATGTATTTATATATGCAGTTTTCCCATTCGTTTAATGTGGCCCATACATACCATTGAACACTACTTAACAATAAAAGGGAATACACTTAATAAACTATTGATACACAACAACTTGGGTAGACCTCTAAGGCAATATACTGAGTGAAAAACGTCAATCTCAAAAGGTCATATTCTGTATGACTCCATTCATATACCATTCTCAAAATAACCTAACTATAAACTAGTGTCAGTATCGTGCAAAGGAGGAGGGTGTGATGTGAAGGGTGGCAGCAGGAAGATCTTGAGGTGATGACAGAGCTCTTCATCTTGGCTGCGTGGTAGCAACACAAATTCACACTCCATAAGTAGTATACAACTATTCTCACATATTGTAACTATGTAAAGTTTCTGGTTTGATACCACAATTATGTCAGATGTAATCATTTGGGGCAAACTTTGTCAAGGGTATATAGGACCTCTCTTTACTACCGTTGCAACTTCCTGTAAATCTAGAATCATTTCAAAATAAAAAGTTGACATCATAATTTTGAATGAAAAGTGTACATTATGTGGTTTATTGCCATTTCAGATAAGACACTAGGGACAGTGAAAAATAATAAAAGATTTAATCAATATGACTCAGGAGAAAACCATGTATTATTATTTCACAAATTCATACTATTATTTTTAAGCAATTATAATACATAAACATAATTTGTTTAATCTGATGTTATTTTAAATACTGTGTATCTCTTCTGTAGCTGTAGAACCAGGCTTCCATTATATAACATTTATGCATCCTGTTGCAATTTAAAATCCTTTCAAGCTTGGTTATGTGCAAATCTCTACAGCTTTAAATAATTAAATCCATCTAAATTAAATTCTCAAACAAAATGTTTTCATTACATTAATGGTATTCAATTAAGGAAAATGAAATTGTATTTATTATCTAAATATTATATCTCAAAACATAAAAAGGTTTAGAAAATTCAAAAAACATTTGTAGTTGGCACTCCCCAAATGTTTAAAGATATTTTCTACATAATGCTGAAAATATAATGAAATGAAAATAATGAATAATAACTTGGATAATAACCATAGGAATGCACGTTATCCTCTTTCTGTTTTAGTATGCTTATTTTTTAAATCTGTAGCAATATCTTAAAGAAAAATAAATGGACGTTGAATAAATTATATCTAAAGCAATATGGATTTAAAGAAAATATCAGAAAGCAAAATTAAACATGATTTCATAGAAAATTTACTGTTGCCCTTTTTAAAACAACTGTAGAATTTAGCTCTCTGCTTTGCACATATTTGGTGCCTGAAATGTTTCAGTTCTATTGAATTTGATGGCTATATTGATTGGTCATTGTTCAGTTGGAAAAAAATGATATACTGAAAGGGTATGTCCATTTTTAAAATTAAATTTAAAACAAAAAATTAAATTCAAAAAACAATATTTTTTAAAAGAGACTATTATGTGTTGAGAAAACCAACAGCAGATAGTGAAGTACTAAGAAACAGCAAAAGTAGTAAGCTGTTATTCCTACCCTATGCCATCTGGGAACTCGCTCCTGTGTACTGGGAACTTCGGACAGGCTGACATCATTACATACAAGTAATCCTCAATAAGATTAACAGCTGATTTTTCAACAGACATCATGGAAGTAATAAATTAATAGGACGACTTACATAAAGTGCAAACTTTTTTTAAAAAGTCCTCAAAAATTTACATATGGTGAAACAATTATTCAAAAAAATGAAGGAGAAAGTAAGATATTCTCAGAAAAACAAAACTTGAGATGGTTCATGGTTAGTAGATTTCCACTACAAGAAATACTAGAATCTCTCAGGCTGAAATGAAAGTACACTTGAGAGTAACTCAAATTCACATGAAGAAATAGAAGTCTAACCAGTAAATGTAACTGTATTACTAAATATAAGAGTACAAATGTATTTTTCATAACTCTCTTTTATTTTTGTCTGTATCATCTAAAATACAGTTGTATAATGTAATGATAATCAATCTATATTGATGAACAAATCATCTATTAAAATGTACTCTGTGACAATAAATAAATAATCCAGGAATACCTTGGCAATTTTTTAAAAAGTGAAATAGAAGAAGAGGAGTGGGGAATAGGACTATAAAGAAACAAAATTTGTGTACATTATTGAAAGAAAAGTGTTAATCTTAATAAGATCATTGTAAATTTAGATGTTAATTATAAAGCCTGGGCCACTAATAAAAATAAAATTTAAAATATGCTGTAAAAGAATGAATAAGAGAACAACAATGGTACAATAAAATAATTTATTTAACACAAAAGAATACTATAATGGAGGACTGAGGAAAAAAATAAAACAAATAAACAAATAGAAAATATAGCAAAATGGTAGGCATAAATCCCACCTTATCAATTATCATATTAAGTGTAAATGAATTAAACTCTGATTAAAAGGCAGAGTTTGGTAAAAATAGATTTAATAAACATCCCAACTATATGCCATCTACAAAATAATTATTTATAATGCAAATACATAAATGAGTTGAATATTAACTGATAAAAACATTCATCCCATAAGACAAAGTGATAAAAAGAGAGCTGGTATGGCTATATTAGCAGCAGAAAAAGAGCATTTTATAATGATGAAAGTGACAGTTCATCAAAAAAACATAATTTTAAATATATATACTCCTCACAATAGGCTAAAAATTATATGAAGAGAAACCTGACAGAAATGAAAAGAGGAATAAACAATTTAGGAAAAATGGTTGGGTATATCAATACCCACACTTAAAACAACGGGTAGACCAACTAGACAAAATATTAGTGAAATCTGAAGAACTGAACAACACTGTGATAGTTAATACCGAGTGTCAACTCGAGTGGATTGAAGGGTACAAAGATGTATTGAACCTGGGTGTGTCTGTGAGGGTGCTGCCAAAGGAGATTAACGTTTGAGTCAGTGGGCTGGGGAAGGCAGACCCACCCTTAATCTGGATGGCACAATCTACCCAGCTGCCAGAGCAGCTCAAATATAAGTAGGCAGAAACACGTGAAAAGAGAGACTGGCCTAGCCTCCCAGCCTACATCTTTCTCCCATGCTCAATGCTTCCCGCCCTCGAATCTCGGACTCCAAAAAAATTGAAAGCTGAAGAAGTTCTTCAGTTTTGGAACTCGGATTGGCCCTCCTTGCTCCTCAGCCTGTGGATGGCCTATTGTGTGACCTTGCGATCATGTGAGTTAATACTTAATAAACTCCCCTTTATTTATATATATAATAAATGTAATATTTTTATATTATATAATAAATTTTAATATATTATATATTTTATATACTTTAATATATTTTCTATAATTTAATTTAAGTTAGATAATTTAACATATTGTAATATAATAAATATATTTTATATTATATAATAAATAATTTAATATATAATTATATATATTCATTAGTACTGTCCCTCTAGAGAACCATGATTAATACAAACACTAGATACCAAATGCAACTAACAGAATCTAGAAAAACACTCCAATCATAACAGAAGAATATACTTTTTTCTAAAGTACACGTAGAACATTATGCAGAATAGGTTATATATTTGCCCATTAAACAAGTTTAAATAAATTTAATAGAATTGGAATCACATAAATTATGTTTGTTAGCCACAATGAAATGAAGTTGTAAGTCAACAACAATATGATTTCAAAAAATCAGAAACATGTAGAAACTTAAAAACTTCCTAAATAACTGATGATAAAGCAAATCATAATAAAAGTTACAAAACACTTTGTCATAAAAACAAAATATGATCTACCAAAACTAAAGGGATACAGCAGAAAGAGTTATCAGAAGAAAATTTATAGCCGTAAGCAGCTACATTGACACAGAAGAAATATTTTCAAACAAAAAGCTACACATAACTTTTAAGAAACTAGAAAAAGAAAACAAAATCCAAAGCAAGAAGGGAGGAAATAATAAGTTTAGAGAGGAATTAAGTAACGTAGAGACTTGAAAACAATAGATAAAATCAACAAAACCAAAAGTTGCTTATTTGAAAAGACCAGTACAATTTACAAGCCTTTAACTACAATGACGAAGAAAAATAGAAGGGAAGAAGACTAAAATTGCTGAAATCCAGAATGAAATACAGGACATACCTATAAGAATAAAAACCTTGTGAGGAACTATTATACACAATTGCATGACAAAAATTTAAATAACTTGGGTGAAATGGATACATTTTTAGAGAGACATAAAATTACCTTAAGAAGAAAGAGAATTTCAGTTGTGCAGGAAGGGGCTCTCAACAGGACCTAAGACCATAGAGGAAAGAAGCTATCATCAAACAAGACTGAGGCAGGAAAGAAAATAAACTCATGAAAGAAAATAAACACCCCAAACTTCCTTTCCTTCTTCACTCTAAGTCTTTCCAGAGTATCCCATTAGCCATTATGAACCATAAATCAGGGATGATAGAGGTCTGTCTCCTGGGGCACAAAAAGGAGCAGCAAAAGTCACACAATGAATGAGGAAGATGGCACATAACATAAAGTTGCACCCTTTCATATCTCAAGATTTATTTTGTCCTTCACCTACACTGGAGTAATCTCAATGCAGACAATGTCCAAAGTCCATTAGTCATTACATCATCATGTGTTGGTTCAGTTATATTCCTTCCATGAACATAGATTATAACTTTATTCACCTCTAGTCTTCTTTATGTAAGGAGGCAAGGGTGAACAATTAGTTCATACTAAATATAGTTTTTACAAACTTCACAATTTAGCTGATCAGCGAAGTCTAAGTTGACAGTCAATCTAACTGTATTCTTCCACCATCCAATTTCTTTTTTATTATTTCTTTTATTTAATGAAACAAAACGAATTGTCCCATAGACAGTTTTGTTTTGCTTTGTTTTGTTTGTTTGTTTTTGGATAAGCATAGAAATTGACCCTTCTAGTCTTAAGGCTTGAATCTTACATTTGTTTTCTTTGAGTTCCTTCCTCAGTAAATGACCCTTAGACCTTTCAAAAATTATCAAAGAAATGAAACTCACTGGATCACTGCATCCAAACAATGAGATGCCAGACCTTTCATTCTTCATTTCTTCCTTCCCCCTCCCTTAATCTTGTTTTTCTAACCAGCCATCTGCTTCTTGTTGAGCAACTTCTCTAGCTCACCCCTTCCTATTACCTGTTTTCCCACACATAGTTACATTTCTTTCTTCCTATATAGGTCAAGGAGATGGATTTGAGACTTATATCCCATCTCCTTGGCTGAAACACCCAATTAAAGCCTCTTCCCTGTCAATACTCATTGTCTCAATGACTGGCTTTCTGTTCAGTGAGCAGCAGCACCTAGACTGAACCCCTGGCTTTTGGAAAACAATTAGTTTGTTTCATTGTTTGTTTTACAATAGGGTAGTTACCCAAACTTTCCTTTCCTTTGGTGATCATCTTTTACTTTTGTTTGCCAGCTTCTTATAAACCATAATTATTGTCCATAATTATTGGACATTCCTTTGGTGATCATCTTTTACTTTTGTTTGCCAGCTTCTTATAAACCATAATTATTGGACATGAGATCCAGTAAATGTCCTTGGTTCCAGGGAGTCCTTCTTGGTTCTGTAGCATACCAGTATCAAATATTCCTTTTGTTGTTTTTTGTTGTTGTGTTGTTTTGTTTTTTCATTTTAGTTTAGTTTAGTTTTGTTTTTTTGAGACAGAATCTTGCTGTTGCCCACACTAGAGTGCAGTGACATGATCTCAGCTCACCGCACCCTCCATCTCTCGGATTCAAGTAATCTTCCCACCTTAGCATCCCGAGTAGCTGGAATTACAGGCATGCACCACCAATGCCTGGCTATTTTTATTTATTTATTTATTTATTTTGTGTTTTCAGTAGAGATGAGGTTTCACCATGTTGGCCAGGCTGGTCTCAAACACTTGGCCTCAAGTGATCTGCCTACCTCAGCCTCCCAAACTGCTGGGATTACAGGCATGAGCCACTATAGCTGGACCAAATATCCCCTTTGTAAGATAATCAATAACCCTGGCCAGGACAGTAACCCATTTCTTTTTATGTTGGTTCATCAACGTGAGAGGAAAATACATTAATGTGTCATTGAGGCTTCCAATTTAATGAACTCTTATGGAAGCTGAGGTTGCCTCATGATTATGTATCCCTGGGTAAATGGATCTCCCAACCCACTGAACACAAAGGTATAGCAGGAAGAAGGAAAATTCCTGAAGAGGTTATTAAGTGGGCTGGGCATGGTGGCTCACGCCTGTAATCCCAGCACTTTGGGAGGCCAAGGCAGGCAGATCACCTGAGGTCAGGAGTTCGAGACCAGACTGGCCGACGTGGTGAAACCCCATTTCTACTAAAAATACAAAAATTAGCCAGGTGTGGTAGCATGTGCCTGAAATCCCAGCTACCCAGGAGGCTGAGGCAGGAGAATCGGTGGAACTCGGGAAGCAGAGGCTGCAGTAAGCCAAGATAGAGCTGCTGCACCCCAGCCTGGGCAACAAAGCAAGACTCCACCAAAAAAATAAAAAGAGGTTATTAAGTGTGCAGAGAAAAAGAGCTCTCCCATCTTTCCTGTTTTGTTCCAGATCAATGAATTCTGGCCTTGTGAGAAAAGGTACTGTGTGTTTTTTGCCAAGCTAAACCATAAACTATACTCCAGAGGCATTACTCCAACATGTGGTGCTTCAGCCAGCACTGTGAGTTTTTGGTGAGCCAAGTCAGATTTCTACCAAGGTTTTGGATCATGGAGCATATGGCAAAAACAGTAAGTTCTATTTATGTGAGCCCATTATGTTACTTTCTACTTCATAAAATGTTCTTCCATTATAGGCAACATGTGTGCATCTGTATAGGATGCTTTTCAATAACCGTCATATATTGAACATTTATGAAGCAGTAAATGAGAATTTTGACTTTTGTTTGGAGGAAGAGTTGGGAAGAAAAGAGAAGGGCAGGAATTTTCTAATTTTATTGCAAAACCATTAAGTAATAGTATTACATTTTCATTCAAACAAAGGAAATGGTGATGGGAAATGGAAATTCATTATTCTGACAATTTTAAGTAGTTGATTTATTTAACTTTTTGTCAAAACACTTTAAATCTGCCTTCCTTGTCAATGTGTAGATAACTTTTCATAAGAGGGACCTGTGATATGATAACTATCTTTCATTGGGAATGTAACTCGCTAGTATCTTTCAAGGAAAACAGCTCATTTCTATAAGTTTATTATCTCCATTAAAACATATATTGAAAGCATAGAGCCTGCAGCATTTGGAATATGGATTCTAACGATTGTAAAACCTGTTGCATGGGCAACCTCATTAGGCACCTTAAATCACAATGACAAGCTCTAGAGATGGCTATGAAATAATATTTAGGGAATTTCATAGCAAATAAAGTTTTAAGAAGAAATCAATCAAAGTTGAAAGAAACATATTTTTAGTGTTTTTGTTTTTTTTTTAATTTTAGCAGCTCAAGTTAGCTTTATATAAATTCTGGGGTTAATTAAAATGTAGCTCCAGGGGGACTCTTGGACTTTAAATTCATAAGTCAAAACCATTTATTTAATATTTGCCATGTGGCAATCATTTCTTTATTTGGTAAAAAGATGATTTGGTAAATATTTGTGAGAAATTATTACGTGTGGTCTACTTTTCTCCAAGGAAAAACATATTCATTTAAAAATCCACAGTAATTGTGCAAAGACATTTATGGCATATTTTATGCCTAGAGAATTTTTTCATACTAATGTTTATCTTCATTATATCTATGTAAAAACAAAGAGATTCTATACCCTTCAGGCTCCAAAACAGACTGGAATTAATTGGAATTGGAAAACACACTTCCAATACAAAATGTTTTAAAAAGGAGGCTGGTTATGTTGCCTCTAAAGAGAATTCTGACTCTTGGATAGGTAGTTTAACTGTAGATGGGGTTGTGCTTTTTCAAAATATATTGAATTGTTGCAAATACAATTGCTATTTTTGTCATTACTTTTAATGGCAAAACCACAATTACTTTTGCACCAACCTAATACTTCTTAAGATAAGGATGGGAGAAGATTTTGGGGAGTTTCTGTTTGTTTCGGTTTTGATATATTTCAGAGAACTTCAGAGGGCTGAAGAAATTATGTACTTAATGGTTTATTATTCCTTAATATAACTTGAATAGAGAAACAAAATGGTAAGGCCGGGCGTGGTGGCTCACACCTGTAATCCCAGCACTTTGGGAGGCCGAGGCAGGTGCATTGTCTAAACTCAGGAGTTCAGGACCAGCCTGGGCAACACAGTGAAACCCTGTCTCTACTAAAATACAAAAAATCAGCCAGGCATGGCAGCGTGTGCCTGAAGTCCCAGCTACTGAGGAGGCTGAGGCAGGAGAATTGATTGAACTTGGGAGGCAGAGGTTGCAGTGATCCGAGATCATGCCACTGCTCTCCAGCCTGGGCAGCTCTGTCTCAAAAAATAATAATAATAATAATTGGATTTTATGTAAACCTTTTTTGACAGTTGTCTATCTCACTCATGGTGTTCAGAACTCACTGTCTGATAAACAGCCTCAATTAATTAGGAAGCAGAATTTTCTTTTAATCTCATACCAAAAGTTCTCCTAAAATAGCCACAAAAGCCATATTCCACATTAAAATTATATTCCTATTCAACAGACTGGAACCAGCTTAAATTTGTGAATATATTCTCACTATCAGGCAAGCATAAGGGGATGGTAATTGTAGAGTTACACTGAAGTGGGCTGCAGGCTTGAAGATAAGTATATCTGGAGAAAATACTAATACAAATGTTCACTTCAAGTAAGAAAACTTACTTGTGAGATATTTTTGGTAAATGCAGGCAAAAGCCAAAAATGAAGGTCTGGCAATATTGAATTCAGTCTTAAAATATTTCTCTCTGTTTTTTGTAAAAAGGCATAAAACAGGATAGAATATATCTCTAGAAAAACCTGAATCTTCCATGTTGTTAGATTACTGTCAATATAATAGCTGTTTTCCCCCATGCTAGTATACTGTCGCTATAGAACTCTATCATGCCGAGGGCTTTTCACAGCTTCTGTTGAAATTTCATCCCTCCAAGTCTTTATTTAGGTTTTGTAGATCTGAGGACTCTTTAAGCAGACTGCAGATTATTTTGACATTTTACAGGATTTAGTAATCTCTGACAAAAGATTCTAGGAGGTGATGATTTTTACTTTATGATTTTTTCATAATTCAGTAAACTTGTCATTTTAAGAAAGTTTTGTATAGTCCATTCTCACACTGCTAGAAAGAACTACCTGAGACTGGGTAATTTATGAAGAAAAGAGTTTTACTTGACTCCCACTTCCACAGGCTGTACAGGAAACGTGGTTGGAGAGGCCTCAGGAAACGTCCAATTATGGCAGAGGGCAAAGAGGAAGCAAGCACTTTCTTCACACAGCGGAGCAGGAGTAAGTGAGGGAGTGAAGGGGAAGGTGCCACACACGTTCTAACAACCAGATCCCGCGAGAACTCTATCACGAGACAGCACTAGGTGCTAAAGCATTAGAAACCACCCCCCATGATCAAATCACCTCCCACCAGGCACTACCTCCAACACTTCAACGTGAGATTTGGGTGGGGACATAGAGCCAAACCATATCAACCTCTGACTCTCTAGGAGTGATCTCAGTCCCCGGAATAAGCCACTCATAGTACTGAACCCTGTAAACATAATGGAGTCTCATTCAATACACACATGCACACACAGTGAACTCGAGGTGAACAGTGTACCAACATCATATTTATATCTCAGAAATAGGGCCCCAAATCCTGATACACATTTTAGTACTGAAAAAGAATGGTGACATTATAGTAAGAGTTCACGGCCAGGCGCGGTGGCTCACGCCTGTAATCCTAGCACTCTGGGAGGCCGAGGAGGGCAGAACACGAAGTCAGAGGATGGAGACCTTCCTGGCTAACAAGGTGAAATCCCATCTCTTATAAAAAAATACACAAAACTAGCCGGGCGAGGTGGCGGGCGTCTGTAGTCCCAGCTACTCGGGAGGCTGAGGCAGGAGAATGGCGTGAACCCGGGAGGCGGAGCTTGCAGTGAGCTGAGATCCGGCCACTGCACTCCAGCCTGGGCGACAGAGCGAGACTCCGTCTCAAAAAAAAAAAAAACAAAAAGAGTTCACACACTATTCACGAAATAAACTGCATTAGTTTAACTTTTAAGATGAAACACGAATTGAAATTATACAAAAAGTCTATACGCAAATATACCTTATTCTGAGATTTGGTGTAAGAAAAGTGTTGTTTGAACTAATCTGTGTCACAGTATTTTGTTTTAAACATATATTATGTCCTAGAGATTACATTATTTCTTATATTTCAATGTAAGTACTGAGATAAAAGTCACTGTTCTGATTTCTGTGCAGTCTTCCTGACCTTAAATATTTAGATGCTTTGATGAAAAATTTTTTTATCTCTGAAAATTGAAGTAGGTTAAACAATGGTCAAAGGCAAAAGACAGATGAGTACTTGACAATTTATTTATTTATTTATTTATTTATTTATTTATTTATTTATTTTTTGAGACGGAATCTCTCTCTGTCACCCAGGCTGGAGTGCAGTGGCCGGATCTCAGCTCACTGCAAGCTCCGCCTCCCGGGTTTACGCCATTCTCCTGCCTCAGCCTCCCGAGTAGCTGGGACTACAGGTGCCCGCCACTTCGCGCGGCTAGTTTTTTGTATTTTTTTTTTTAGTAGAGACGGGGTTTCACCGTGTTAGCCAGGATGGTCTCGATCTCCTGACCTTGTGATCCGCCCGTCTCGGCCTCCCAAAGTGCTGGGATTACAGGCTTGAGCCACCGCGCCCGGCCAGTACTTGACAATTTATACCAGTATAGTTCATAAGATCACATCCTCCAGAGATCTGTGAATCTCTAAAACAGCAGCCAACTAGTCACCTCAGGCTTTCTAATGCCATGAAAATAAGCTAGCAATTATGGCAGACATTAGGCCAACATTACTTCTTGTATTTAGGGCTTGTGATGATAAAGAATAGGAATCCGTTGAAAAAGGTTTTTTTAAAAATTTTTATTGTAGTATTGGAAAACACAAATTTTAGAGTAGGACTGAAGCTCTGGAAAAAAAAAAAACATTGATTCTAAAACACTGCAGAAAGTGTAGTGTTTAATAAATATCTTAGTGACTTACAAAATCAGTGTGGTAAGTTTTGCTACAGTGTGTCATGCAACGGCTATTGTGTGCTCTAAACACTTTGGAGGATGTTGGAGACATGGATTACAGCACCTTCTTATGCAGCTCCAGAATTTGTTTTAAAGACGCACATATGCTCTTGGATTGCAGTTATGGATGAATTTTAAATGTTTCACCCTATAAATTATGATGCTGTCACCTTGAGTTATATAGATCCCCAGTTAAATGTTACTGCCACAGCCATAACCTTGAACCAACATGGAAACTTCTTGATCTACCAACACTGAAACTTCTGAATCCACCAATACACTGATCCAGCAACTCAGTGAACTCAATGCCTTGATGATCAGCAATAGTATAATTTCTGCCAACTGCTGATGATTTATTTATAATCACTGATACTAGGAATAACCACGGATTCTTCCTGTTCCCCACCTCATCACATTCCACACTTAAGAAAGCAGCAAATACACAGTTCAGTCAAGTAAAACGTTCAGAGGTTAGAGTTCACATGGAGTCGTGCCTCTGCTCATCAGTAGTTGGCAGAAATTATACTATTGCTGACCAAGGGGAAGGACTAAAACATGCCATTGTGTTTCCCAAAATCCAAACTTTGTCTCAGAAAGGACAATATTTCTAGAAGAAATTCTCAAAGCTCCTAACTAGTTATGATACTGAGTAGTTGGTGTGTGCTGGCTTCTCTTCTAAATAGAAATCATGACCTGGCCCTGCAATTATAAGTGAGTCTCTTTCTAAATTCCAGTAATAGAGTGGAACTTGAGTTGGAGAGATAAAAATGTCAGTCAAGTGACTTACTTTTCACTTTTGAATATGTCATGTCGGATTGGATTACGAAGAAGATAAAAAGTTGCCACTTCAAGCGCATGCTTTTCCAAATTCCAAATCTAGAAAAGATTCATTGGCAAAAAACTCTTTTTATCTACGGAAATAAGGATAGACCTACATACTTGTTGCGGGGATAATTTAATAAGATATTTTAAAGTAATGAGCAAAATGTATTTTTTAAGCTTTTGTAACCTAAGTAATGTCATTAGGAATCTGAGAGGGAAATTAGAAAATATATTTACATTCTTCTTTGAGTGTAAAAAGCTAAGTTTGATCTTGTGTATATAGTTTTGTAAGGAGAATAGAAGGAGGTTCAACATTTTCCCTAATTATTTCATAATTATTTTACATTTGTAGTCTCTGGAAAATTGATGAGAGACAGTCTGTTGGCAAAGTGTTACTAATATGCCAATAATACGTTAAATTTTAAATTATACTGGGATTAATTATTATTAAACTAGGCTTTCCACTATTTAGTAAGGTGAAATTGATTTATACAGATTTTCTTTTTTCTGTTTTTCTTGTAACATTAGATTATTCAGTATTATCACAGGAGTAATTCTGTTCTTCTCTGCTTTTTTTTTTTTTTTTTTTTTGCAATTATTCAAGGACAAGTCATTTCAGTGGACTTTTTGAATCCCTCTCCCAGGTGATAATTGAGTAGAAATGTATTTTCCTGGAATTTACAGATATAGGAAGGGTTCGTTAGGTATTGGGAGGAACAGCGTCAAGGCAGAGTGTCTCATCAAGAGTTAAAAAATAAAAATATAAACACTGGTTTATCTGGATATCTTCCAGTGTTGTTGAAGATAAAGCCAACATGGCTCCAAAAGTCACCACTCTATAAATCTGGTTTTGGTATATCTCACTTTTATTTAACACGACACTTCATTTCACAATCTAGGATACAAAAGACCTAGTGCAGCTGGCTGGCCTCATGGGCTATCTGCACAATTCCATGGGCCCTGCCCTTAGAACCCCTGCCCTAAAATTAGTTTAATGCTCTGCTGCTGCCCTGAAGTTCTTAAAAATCTTCAAATTTGCATTTAAAATTGAATTTGAACATAGATGGAACTAATTTGTATAAAGAATTAGAATATTTTAAGAAAAATTCTTCTGTGAAAATTATCAGCTCTGGATGTGATAAATTTTTATCTAAAATTAACTTATAAAAGTGTATCCTAATTTTATTACAGCCTACAAAATACACCTCACAGCTTCAACAACAGTTGCATCAAAGACAAAAATGCCTTTTTCAGAAGTAAAAATTACCCAGAATATTTAAGATCTAGTAAGATCCCATTCTTACTACCTAAGAATGGTCATATCTACCATTCTACTCTCTACTCCATAATTCAATGCCACATTGAATTATATCTGTTGAAAATGCATTGGTTAAACGTGTAGATTTTGATGACAAAATCAATTAATTTATAGAAAAGCTAATCAGAAACTTCTCATGCCCAGTTGAGATACTGCATTAATACTATACACTATTACTATGTATTATATTACATTAAAACTCCAAAGTTAGGTTTGTAATTTGTAAATTTATGCTATTACTCATTTGTCAAGATTATTTTATTACATTCTTTAAGTAATACAATATATTTAAAGTAAAAATGTTTGATATGTAATGCCTTTCACAGCACTATTTTCCTGCTGTTTTGTTTTTTCTTTCTTTCTTTCTTTCTTTTTTTTTTTTTTTTTTTTGGTAATGGTTTCTGCATTTCATCTTGCATTGGGCCTAACCAATTATGTTTCTGGCACTGGGAACAACCCAGTGTTTGCAGTTATTCACAGGAGACTTATGTCTCTCACGGCTGCGTCGATGAAGCAGCCTCCTGCTGTACTGCAGCCTGTCCCAAGCCATGCAGTCATATTGTGTGCCCTCTTCTCTTGCCACCCTCTCTTCCCAGTCTAGACAACACTCTGCTTCATTTCCTTTCCACAAAGATCATGGACACATAACTGTCATTAGGAGGAACTGAAGACTGTCCCACAGCAATGGCAGCTCTATATAGGAAACATTACTTAATATACTGCTTATCTTCATGGTCCTAAAAATGCACCAGCACTTCCCCATCAGAAGGCATTCTTGTTCCCAGCTTTTCATCATATTTCTCATTCTTTATTCCAACCATACCACCTTCTTTTTCTGTGTGTTGGAGTTGAGGGAGAAAGACGTAACCATTCCATTTTGAAACATTACGGTGATCAGAAGTCATTTCCTACAAAATAAATTTAGACTAAGCACAGTGGCTTGTGTCTATAATCCCAACACTTTGGAAGGCTGAGTTGGGAGGATCCCTTAAGGCCAGAAGTTCAAGACCAGCCTGGGCAACATAGGGAGATCCTATTGCTATTAAAATAAACAATTAGCCAGGGGTGGTGGTGCATGTCTGTAACCCTAGCTACTCAGGAGGCTGAAGTGGGAGGATTGCTTGATCCCTGGAGGTCAAGACTAGTGAACTATGATAATCCCTACACGCCAGCCTGAGATACAGAACAAGACTCTTTCTCAAAACAAAGCAAAACTGGATTGAGACCCTTCCCTCTATCAACTTTGTATCTAACCAGACAAGTAGCAGCGTGACTTACTGGAATAGATACAAGAAAATATTCTTCCACTTTCAATTAATACTATTCTGAGAACCATGACCAGAGTTCTAATTAGTTTCTTCAAACTGAGTGCACATCTCAACCAATAAACATGATTATATTTCTTATATTATTCTTCCTATTGGTTTTAACATTTATGACATGGTAACTTAAAGATTATTATTTTTTACTTTTTTATATATCATTTAGTAATTAAAATAAGGCATCTGACTCTCAGTTGGCCTGAGTTTAAATTCTGGCAATAGCATTTGTAGCTGAGGGGACTTGGACACATCATGTTATCTGTGTAAGCCTCAATTACTTCATACTTTGTATGTAGGTATAAGGTTAATTAGACTACCAATTTTTCAAGGTCATAAGAAAAATTAAATAATATTATGGGCCCTAAATTATTTGAGAGGATGAACCATGTTGATTTCCTCTCACCACTGGATAATCAATGTCTGCACTAGTGCTAGGCATATAGCAAAGACCAAATAATTGTCAATTGAATAAAGGAACAGAAACAAGTAAAGTTTTTAATTCAATTACCTAGTATTAAAATTTTATTAATTATTGTCACAATTATTATTAGTTTATATCACTTTTCTTTTTTATGGATACTCGTGATATTTCATGACATGCATATAATGTGTAATGATCAAGTCAGGCTATTTGAGATATACGTGGCCTTGAGTATTTAAATCATCTCTATATTTTGAGAATACTTCATGCCGTCTCTTCTAGCTTTTTTGAAATATGCAATACATTGTTGTTAACAACAGATAGCTTATTCTGTTATTGAACGTTAGAATGGATGAGTTCTATCTAATTGCATATTTGTACCCATTAAGCAACCTCTCTTGGTCCCCACCCTGCAGCACATGCCCACCCACACTCTTCCCAGCCCTTTAGTACCTACCATTGTACTCTCTACTCCATGAGATCAACTTGCTTTTGAGCTCCTACGTATGAGTAAGATCATGCAATATTTGTCTTTCTGAGTTTTTAATCACCTTTCTTTTTTTTTTTTTTGAGACAGAGTCTTGCTCTGCTGCCCAGGCTGGAGTGCAGTGGCCCAATCTCAGCTCACTGCAAGCTCCGCCTCCCGGGTTTACGCCATTCTCCTGCCTCAGCCTCCTGAGTAGCTGGGACTACAGGCGCCTGCCACCTCGCCCAGCTAGTTTTTTGTATTTTTTAGTAGAGACAGGGTTTCACCGCGTTAGCCAGGATGGTCTCGATCTTCTGACCTCGTGATCCGCCCATCTCGGCCTCCCAAGTGCTGGGATTATAGGCTTGAGCCACCGCGCCCGGCCTTTAATCACCTTTCTTTAGATTTAACTTTATTTTATGGATGTGGAAGATACTTAAGATACATATGGTCATTTTCTTATCTCTTCCATACTCTGCATCTCTGCATCAACCACCTAGCCAAATGCACTGGAGGTTTCCACATCTGCATCAGGAATCCCACACTTTTTGGAAGGTTCACTGCTTCTGATTATATATGAATGCTCTAAGAATTATCTGATTTCTCATAAGTTTATTGACCAGACCACTCACTCAACTCCACTGTGATTATGGGGTAGGTCACATGTGCAGCCAGTACTCACTTAGCTAAGTTCACAAAGCCTTCCCTGCTGTATCCCATTTCATAGTGAAGAATCCTACTGCTGGACCTGGGAGGAAACTCTTGTTATACAAATTTTAGTCCTAAGTAACTGGTCATAGTCAGCTGCAGTTGCTGTAACAGAACGCCACCAACTGCGTGGCTTAAATTAAAAACATTTATGTCTCATGGTTCTGGAGGCTGCAAAGTCCAAGAGCAAGATGCCCTCTGGTTCACTGTCTGGTGAGGACTTTCTTCGTGGTTTGCAGATGATGTCTTTCCTCGGGTTTTTGCTTGGTGTTTCCTTAGCATGACGTGGAGACAGAGAGAAAGATCTCGCATCTTTTCTTCCTTTTACAAGGACATTAATCCCATTATAGAAGTGCTTCTCTCAAGACCCAATCAAATCCTAATTACCCTCCAGAGGCACCAAGTCCAAATGCCATCATATAGGCACTGGGGTTTCAACACAGGAATTTGGGGAGGACACAAGCATTCAGTCTATAGTGGTATAAAATCTTGGAATGGTAAATTTATGACCTGTAGAGTCTACACTTTCCTTAATCCACCACAGCTGATGGTAATAATTGATCATGGCAACTTTTCCTTTCTGAACTGAATGGTGATCATACAAATCTTTGCTAGCCAGCGTTTTGAGCAAGCACTAATGAGAGCTCAGTGCTGACAGGAAGCTCTGCCCTCTCCTGTCTGCTCTATGATGACAATGCCTGGATCAGTCAATTAACTGATGACAGAATGTGATACATTTGGTAGTAATATTGGAGGAGCTGAGAGAAAAGAAAAATGTTTTGCAAAAGGTCTTTGTTCTAAAAATAGGGAAATGGTAAGAATGACTTAAAAGCAGCAATTAAATTAATACACGTAATATTTCTATTTGCAGTAGGTAAAAAAAGTAACAACTTGATGTGTTCAGAGAACACAGCCTTGATGACTTTATTAAGTGTTCTAAGTTCTATGATTCTTTTGTTATCTGAATAATTATAAAAACCTTTAAAACTCAGCGATATCTTTATTTCTATAAAAATAGTATTCAGAGATGAGAAGAATTTTGGTGAGAAAAATTCTTACATTTTATGGTGTAGTTTAATGTGTTGTTAAGCCTGGACCTAATATAATTTTTAATATAGAAATTTATAGTATAGAGGCATCTATATTTCTTTATAATGTAGAGACATCTTTCATATATCCAACCTAAAATGTATTACTGTCTCTGACAACTAGCATTGTTAACTACTTACTCTCTCTACATTGAATCTCGCTCTGTGGCCCAGGCTGGAGTGCAGTAGCGCGATCTCGGCTCACTGCAAGCTCCGCCTCCCGAGTTCACGCCATTCTCCTGCCTCAGCCTCCCGAGTGGCTGGGACTATAGGCGCCGCCACCTCGCCCAGCTAATTTTTTTTTTGTATTTTTAGTAGAGACGGGGTTTCACCATATTAGCCAGGATGGTCTCGGTCCCCTGATCTCATGGTCTATCCACTTTGGCCTCCCAAAGTGCTGGGATTACAAGCGTGAGCCACTGCGCCTGGTCATCTCATTAATCTTTAGTTATTTTTTTCTTTTCTTTTGGTGACCTCCTGTTCCTTTTTTCTGTCCACAATAGGTTGTCCTGATTATTCTGGATTTTATTTCAATATCTGTCTCCTTAAATAACATATTGTTTTGTGTGTTTAACCTTATTTTCTTGAGAAAGCATGAAGAAATGAAGAAAACAAAGAATTTACATCTAAAAAGACTGGCTTTCAATTCTCACATTTTAGCGCGTTATATGGTTTGGCTGTGTCTCCACCCCAATCTCATCTTGAAATGTAGCTCCCATAATTCCCTTGTGTTGTGGGAAGAACCTAGTGGGAGATGATTGAATCATAGGGGTGGTTCACCCGTATTTTTCTCATAGTAGTGAATAAGTCTCACAATATCTGATAGTTTTTATAATGGGAAACCCCTTTTGCTTGGCTCTCTGATTCTGTCTTGTCTGCTGCTGTGTGAGATGTGCCTTTTACTTTCTGCCATGATTGTAAGGCCTCCCAGCCATGTGGAACTATGAATCCATTAAATCTCTTTCCTTTGTAAATTGGAATATATGTATATATTTCCAATTGGGAAACCATTAAACATTACTTTAATTTCCTTATAATAATAAAAGCTTCTTAAAGGTCAGAAACTCAGATACACATAAGGAAAGAAAGGGCATTGAAGAAGGAATAAGTGAAGATGAAATAAAAACTTAATTTTGTTAATTTTCTAAGAGAAAATAGTTCATTCAAAATAATAACAACAGTGTGTTCAATTATGTGTGCTTATGTATATGTCATATAAATATACTTCTGTATACATCTGTATAAGTGAAATGAATGACAGTAATGATATAAGTTACGGAAGGAAGGAATTAGGATAATTTTCTTATTATAAAGAACTCGCACTATCAATGAAGTGGGTGTTGTTTTATTTGAAAATGAAATTGGATTAAATTAGTTGTAAATCTATATTGAAAATTCTAGGGTCACCACTAAAAAGGTTTTTTTTTTTTTAAGAAGTAACTGATATGATAAATAAGGAGAAGAATAAAAATACACAATGAAGGCCATAAATGTAGAAAAATAGCAGAAGACAAAAAATAGGAACAAAAACAAGGGTAACAAATAGAGTAACAGATACAGTAAATATTAATTCAACTATATCAGTAGTCACTTTGAGTATCGATGGTATAAATACATCAATTAAAAATCAGAGATAGAGTGTATTAGAAGACCAACTATATGTTGTCAAAAAAGAAAACCTTTAAATATAAAGATGCATATACATTAAATGTAAATTGAAGGAGAAATCATACCATGTTAACACCAGTCAAAAGAAAACAGAAGCAGTTATATTAATTTCAGGCAAAGCTGAATTTAAAGCAAGGAAAGGTTATTAGGGATAGAGAAGGGCATTGCATAATGATAAAAAGTCAGTTATCCAGGAGACTTGACAATTCTTAATGTGTACACACTTAATGACAGAGCATCAAACTACATGAGAAAAAAACTGACAGAACTGAGAAAAAGTAGCAGAATCAAATATCATAATTGTAGACTGCAACACTCCTTTTACAGAAGTAAACAGATTTGGCTGGCAGAAAAATCAGTAAGTATATAGGTGAACTCTACAACATCATAATTTAACTGAATAAAATCAACATTTACTAATTATTTCATTCAAAAACAGTATATTACACATTCTTATCAAGTGCACACGGAATGTTCACCAAGATATACCACACTCTGTGCCATGAAACACCCTGACTAAATTTGAAAAAAATTAAAAAATACAATTTCTGCTCTCAGACTATATTGGAATTAAACTATAAATCAATAACAGAAAAGTAACTAGAAAATACCAAGGTACATGGAGATTAAACAATGCACACTTCTAAAGAACACATTGGTCAAAAAGAAATCTCAATAAAAATTTTAAAATATTTTGAACTAAATGAAAATAAAATCATGAACTATCACAACTCATGGGACGCAGTGAAAGCAATGCTTTGTGGGAAATGTGTACATTGAATGGATACATGAGAAAATAAGAGAGGTCTAAAATCAATAATCTAGGTTTATACAAGAAAAGAACATTTCAAATACAAAGTAACAGAGAGAAGAAAATAATAAAAATTACAGCAGAAATTAATGAAATTGAAAGCAAAAAGTAAACAGGGAAAAATTGAAGAAACCAAAGCTGGTTCTTTGAGAAGACCAATACAATCAATAAATCTCTAACCAGCTAAGAAAAAAGGAATACACAAATTCTTAGAAATGAAAGAGGAGATATCACTACAGATTCTATGGGCATTAAAACAATAATAAAGGAATATTATGAAAAACTGTATGTCCACAAACTTAATAACCTAGACCCAAATGGACCAAGTCTTTAAAAGATCAATGGGCCAAACCTCGCACACAAGAAGAGATAGACAATCCAAATAGGCCTATGTTACTAAAGAAATTAAATCATAATTAGTTGTCTTCCAAAACAGGCCCAGAGACATTTACTGGTTAATTCTACAAAACATTTAAGGAAAAATTAACATTTCCTATTCTTAAACATTTAAGGATAGGAAAAGATGTACCAAATCTTATGTCATTAAGGGAATGCAGATTAAAATACCTTTCAGGGAATATAAGCAGAGAAAATACTTCTATGAGATCACCATTACTCTAACGCCAAAACCAGACAAAGACCTTACAGGAAAACTACAGACCAATATCTCTCATAAAGATAGATGCAAAAATTCTCAACAAAATATTCAAAAATCAAATCCAGCAGTTTATAAAAAGAATTATACACCATGACCAAGTGGAATTTATGCTGGGTAGGCAAGGCCAGTTTAACATCTGAAAATCAATTAACATAATCAATCACATGAGCAGGCTGATGAAACATAACACAATTATATTACTAGATGGAGAAAAGGCATTTGACAGTATGCAACATTCATTTTTAATAAAAAATTTCAGGATAAAGAAAAATTTCAAAATTACAAAAAAACTTTAGCTAACATCCTTAATGGTGAGAAATAAGAAGCTTTCCCACCAATATCAGGAACAAGGCAAGAATATTCTCTCTCATTACTCCTTTTCAACATCATCCGGAAGTTCTACCTAATGCAAAAATACAGGGAAAAATGTACATAAAATGAAACAATAAGCAAAATTGTCTTTGTTTACAGATGACATGATTGTATAGAAAATCTGAAAAAATCAACAAAACCACTTCTGGAACCAATAAGTGACTATAGCAGAGTTACAGCATATCAGGTTTATATACAGAAGTCAATTACTTTTTTTTATATACCAGCAATGAACAGAAGTAATTTGCAATTTAAAAACACAATATTATTTACATTAGTATCACCCAAAAAGACATATTTAAGTAATGACCTAAGAAATCACGTAGTAGATATATATGAGGAAAACTGCGATACTCCAAGAAATAAATCAAAGAACTGAAAAAAAGAAATATCCCCACATTCATGGATATGGAGACAAAATAATGTCAAGATGTCAACTCCTCCCAAATTGATCTACAGATAAAATGCAATCCCAATGAAAACCCCAGAAATTTTTCATGTAGAAATTGACAAACTGATTCTGAAGTTTGTATAAAGAGACAAAAGATATGAAATAGTCAACTCAATGCAGGAGAAGAACAAAGTTAGAGGCTGACAGTACTCATCTTCAATATCTACTATAAAACTGAACTAATCAAGATTGTATGCTATTGGTGAAAGAATAGGCAAGGAAGTCAATGGAACAGAATAGAGAGCCCAGAAATAGAACCACATGAATATAGTCCACTCATCTTTGACAAGAAAGCAAAGGCAATTTAGTGGAGCAAAGACAATCTTTTCAACAACTGATGCTGGAACAACTAAATACCCACAAAGAAATAAAATAAATCTAGACAGAGACCATTCAGAATGGATCTTAGTCCTATGTGTAAAACACAAAACTATGTAACTTCTACAAGATAACAACAGAAAAAATTCTAACTGACTTTGGGTACAGTGATGTCATTTCATATATAATACAAAATATAATATATTTTAGATATAATACCAAAAGGTATTGGTTATCAAGGTAACATGATAAGCTAGACTTCAAAATTAAAAATGTCTGCTTTGTGAAAGACAATGTCAACAGAAATTTTTAAAAAACCTACCTACTTGGAGAAAATATTTTCATAAGATCATTTGACGAAGTATTGCTATCCATGTCTCTAAAAGCTTTTAAAACTTGTTTATAATAAAATGAACAACATGATTTAAAAGTGGGCCAAACTCTTCAACAGATACCTCACCAAAGAAAATATACACATGGAAAATAAGGACAGGAAAAGATGTACCACATCTTTTGTCATTAGGGGAATGCAAATTAAAACAACATTGCGATACCATTACACATCTATCAGAATTGCCAAAATTCAGAACACTGAAAACACCAAATGCTGATGGGAGTGTGTAACAGCATAAACTAGGGTTTATTGTTGGCGGAGACACATAGTGGTACAATCCCTTTGGTACTATTTGGCAGTTTCTTAAAAAAACTAAGCATGCTTTGACCATACAATTCAGAAATCTCAGTTCTTGATATTTACTCAGTTGATTTAAAAGCTTATGTCCAAACAAAAGTGTATACACAGATGTTTATGGCAGATCTATTCATAATTTCCAAAACTGGGAAGCAACCGATATGTCCTTGATGGTTAAATGGATAATCTGTGGTACACTCAGGAAATGAAGTAGTATTCAGCTCTAAAAAGAAATGAACTATCAAGCAATAGAAAGATATGAAGGGACTTTACATGCACATTACTAAGTGAAAGAAGCCATTCTGAGAAGACTATATAATATATAATTCCAACTATATGGCATTCTGGAAAAGACAGAGGTACAGATACAGAAAAAATAACTGTGGTTGCTAGGGAGTCCTGGAGAGAGGACTGAATAGACATAGGATAGAGGATGTTTAGGACAGTAAAAATGCTGCATTTGACACAATGATGGGCCATTATACATGTGTTTAAACCCATGGATGTACACAGATCGAATCCTTATGTAATCTAGAGACTGGCGGATTATGATGTGTCAATGTAGGTTCATCAGTTGTAGCAAATGCACCACTGTGGTGGGGGATGTTGATAATGGAGAAATCTCCACATGTGTTGGGGCAAAGGCCATGTGGGAAAAGTGTGTACTAGTCTTTTAATTTTGCTATGAACTTAAAACTGCTCAAAAAACAAAGAATTTTTAAAATATTTAATTTTTATTTTTAAAATTAAACCCATTGAAGCTTTATAACTGGATTTGAGTCTTGTGACTTTCAGTAATAGGGTTATCTTGGGCAAGAACTAAAATTTCTGTGCCTCAGTTTCCTATCTGTAAAATGGGCAAACAATTGAATCTATTTATGAAGACTCTTTGGGTTATTAAATAAATTAATATAAATGCTTAGAATATTATACATGTAATTAATGCTGCTTCTATTATCACTATCATTATTATTATTTTTGAAAATGGGATAGTACTAACCATCCCTAGGGTCATTGTGTAAATAATTGGATAAAACAAAATGGAGTAATTAGCACAAAATTAGTAATTAGTATTGACTCATTCAATAATTTTTTTTTCTCTTTGTGTAGTTCACTCGAATGTTTTTAATTCTTCTCATGTTTCCATTTAATGTTACTTTGTGACTTCAGATTTCAAGTATTTCTACATGTATAAAATCAAATGCATCACTTGTCAAACCAATCCTTCCTCTAAGTTTTTGTGTTTGTCAATGGCATCTCATGTTTATTTATTTTGAAATATCAAATTCATGTTTACTTTTATGTGTTCTCTCTCAGTTTTATGTACTCTATCCCTGAGTCCTACAATTTGTAATTATTTTCTCTATTTTTTGAAACATTTTGAGATGTATCTTTTCTCCTCTGTTCTACTGCGAATAACAGTAATAGTTAACATAAACACTTTTCTAATTAAGACATTTTTGTTGAATATTAATAAAGTTAATATTTTCATATAAAGATTAAATTGGATATAAGCTTTTAGAATGAAAGATACTAAAAGATTGGATTTATGTCAGTGACAAATGGTTTTTAAATAGTACCATCTAATTCTTTGAATGAATCAGACAATATGTAATATTTGGGTAGACTTTATGAGCTGCTTTTGAGAGGCAATACAATATTGGAGACTGAAAAGCATATAATTTCATATCTGAGAATTTGATTTTGCATTCAAGGTTTGAAATTTTTGTGTTTTTTGGAGGCATGGTCTTGGGGCTGTAAAATAACCTACCTCAGATACAGTTTTCCCAAAGGAAAAGTAAATATATTTGTAAAACCTGCGGAATAAAATGTGCAATGCAGATTACTGACTTGTTGCGAGGACCAGATAAGTAATTAGAACCCTTGACATGTTGTATGTAATTATTCAGAAGCACTGCAAATTACCCTTGCAAAGAAGGGGTTTTTTAAAACAGTGTTACCTTAAAAGTCTCATGATTCGTAATTCTGCATGAATATGAGATTTGTTACTTTCCCATCCATGACTCAAGAAAATGGCTCTTCACCTTCACTTTACTGAGAAAAATACCTGACTTGTCTTTTGTGATCCTTGCTTCAGTAAACTGCACTACCCATTTGCTCAAACGTATCCCTTTCTCCATCATTATCCCTCACATGAATAACTGCAATCGTTTCCTGTCTGGAAATTATACTTTAGTCTCTTTCCAATCTTTTTTCCACCCAGCAGTTTTTGTTCACTTTACTTTGTTAGCCAAAATTGAAAGTGTTGATCTACTATTTAAAACATTTCAAATTTCCCCATTTCTCACGGAATAATGTATAACGTTTTATGTATGGCTTTAAAAGATACCTCATAACGTGACAACTCCATAACTCTTTTAGACTCATCTATTGCTACGTACTTTCTTAAACTTTGTAATTCAGACATGCCTAAAATGGATAATTATTTTTCCTTCCAGATTTTTCATATGCTATCCACGGTGCCTAGAGATCCATGCTTTTGTGAACAGGGGCTGACTTGTGAATATGAACAAGCACAGTGGAAAGCTAGGGGTTAAGGGTGGGGCACCTCTGAATTCGGCACCAGAATATGCCCGATCAAAAGCATAGTGGCAGAGTGCAAAATTGTCTATCTCACTATGGAAGACTGCTTGTCAATGGCAAAATGGCGGGGCAGAATAGAGCAAAGGCAGCCTCAACTGATCAAACTTTTAATTTTTCTCTAAAAACATCCTTTGGAAATAGGTCTATTACCCCTTTAACAGAATAAACTGCAGAAATTGTCGGACAATGGGTGCATTTGGAAGAGTCACGCGGGAGCACTGAGAAGTGAAATGATCCAGCTCCAAAAATAAAGATGATACCTGTCAATGTAATAAATTGGAAAAAATAAAATAGATGCAACTCTTAGTCCGCATATCTGGAAAAGCTGGTCACATTAAAAAGACCTTACTGAGAATATTTATGTATATGTATTATGCATAATAAAGCATTTTGTAACTTACAAAGCATCTTAACAATATTGTTATGGTTAATTTTTATGAGACAAAACTCTATACTTATTGCTGTCTGCAAGGGTATATAACACAATCCAAAATTCAAATGAACTTATTGAACAATATTAAGTTACATTTTAAGAAATAGTTGCCTTGTATATCTTTCCAATGAAATTTTGCATACTGTGGAATTAGAAACATATGTTCAATAACGACAATGCTGAAGTAAAGTGGTTTGAAATTATCTCTTCATGTTAACACCCAAATCAACAGTCAACTCCCTTCCCTCCTCAATGCAGCATTTCACTTGATAATTAGCAGCTGTATGCTAATTACATTGGGAGCTCTTGATTTCCTGAGTATGCTAATTTAAAGTTCTTTTGAGTGGTGACTTTGTTTCATGGAAGCCCAAAATATAAGCCATATAGAATAAGCTATACAGCATATCCTGCCCTCAGTTCCTGGGGAAGAGTCAATTGAGTGCTTCTGTTAATGGTACCTCATACTAAAGAGGAAAATTGTTAGTATTTGGAGTCACTTTAGCAGTGATTGCGAGATGAGAAACTGAACTAATAAGATTGGGATCCCCACAATGAGCCATGAGCAACCTGAATGCAGAAGGAAAGATGAGAGCCCATCAACTGTCATGAGAATCAAATTAGCATTTGGCTCAGCTATTTGAAGGGTTAAATGTACAAACTGAGCATTTTGAAAATGCATCATTTAACTCATGTAAATAGGACGAGAGTTAGATGTTGAGGGACTTCCCAGTTGAAAAGGAAAAGTGTGAGGGAGTCTGTCAAAACAAGTGGGAGATGGCTATGGAAGAGCTGATATCAGGAGTGCTAATGGAGTGGATGGCGATGTCCTTCTTATTGGGTCTCCCATGACATTATTTGATTTGAGTTTCCCTTTACCATTCTCACCTGGCTTTTTTTTTTTTTTTTTTTGAGACGGAGTCTCGCTCTGATGCCCAGGCTGGAGTGCAGTGGCCGGATCTCAGCTCACTGCAAGCTCCGCCTCCCGGGTTCCCGCCATTCTCCTGCCTCAGCCTCCCGAGTAGCTGGGGCTACAGGCGCCCGCCACCTCGCCCGGCTAGTTTTTTGTATTTTTTAGTAGAGACGGGGTTTCACCGCGTTAGCCAGGATGGTCTCGATCTCCTGACCTCGTGATCCGCCCGTCTCGGCCTCCCAAAGTGCTGGGATTACAGGCTTGAGCCACCGCGCCCGGCCAACCTGACTTTTCTTTTGTGCAGGTTATACATTCTGCTTAAACAAAAGGGAAGGGTGCCAGCTTGGAATAATATTCACTGGCTGATTTTTCCACGAAAAGTTCCAGTAGTGGAATACAACTTTGAAACTGAGAAAGGCTACAGGAAATGACAAGGAAATAGAGTCACTGTGTCAATACCAAAACAAAACTAGTGGAGAAACTAAAATAAATAATTATTTTGTTCTTCCCTCATGTCGTCTTCTTCATTTTTTTAATTCTTATATTGCCTTCTTATAATGTCTATAATGTCTTATAATGTCTACATAGACATTATAAATTTTAATGATAATAACTAATATTTCTGACACTTATTATGTTCTAATTTACTATGGTTCTAGGCTACACATATATGTAAATATGCACACATATAGATGCTTAAGAAAAATACTCTTTTTCTCATTTTAGAAAAGAAAACATAAAGTCATAAAAAACAAGTTAAAGTAATTTTCATGAGGTCAACCAGCAGGTACATGGTATGACTCAGTTTTGGGCACAAGCACTCTGACTCTAAGATCTGTGTACTTAGGTAAGTGGTATGACTCGGTTTGGGGCACAAGCACTCTGACTCTAAGATCTATGCACTTAAGCCCGTGGTATGACTCAGTTTTGGGCACAAGCACTCTGACTCTACGATCTGAGTACTTAGACACTATTATGTTGATTATACAAACACACACAGGCACAGACATACACACTCATCACTAGAGCTGATTGACACTTTCTAACCAAGTTCAATGTCATTATGTGACACAGAAGTACTTAAAAGAAAATAAAACAAAGAAAAAAGGATCTGCTGAGAAGATGTTCTAGGATGGTGAAAGTTCCATTTCCTTTATATCAAGTAGCTCCTTACCTGCGTATGTAAGAATTAAAATCCAAATCAGAACATGTGTCTTCTGAGCTAAAGACAGTTTTAATGGATTCATGAAAGTCTTGCTAATTTAACATCAAAAGGCATGTTTCATTGCCTGGAAAGAGTGCTGCATCCAATTTCTAAAACTTGATTTAAATCAGGCTTAGTAGAAATTGCATCTACAGTTCTACTCCTCATGTCACAGGTTATAAAAGCTAAGGGAATGCTTTTATAACATCTTCAAAGAGAAGCATTGGTCTTCTGCTATGTAACATAGGAAGTGGGAAAAACATAGAAACGAAAACAAATTCATAGGGTTTCTTCCCCCTCATTTAATATTGTGTAGTTTCTGAACCTAATTCTCAGAGATGGACAGTTCTGATTTGATTTAAATGGACTTAAATAAAAAGATAAAAAATGGGGACATAGTGCTTCAGGAAAATAAAGAGATTTCCCTTAATAATTAAGAAAACTGGCTTATGCTTGAAATCCCAGCACTTTTCGAGGCTGAGGCGGGCAGATTGTTTGAGGTCGGGAGTTAGAGAACATCCTGGCCAACATAGTGGAACTTTCTCTCTACTATAAATGCAAACATTAGTCAGGTGTGGTGGCAGGCCCCTGTGGTCCCAGCTACCCAGGAAGCTGAGGCGGGAAAATCACTTGAACCCGGGAAGCGTGGCTGCAGTCAGCTGATATCTCACCACTGCACTCCAGCCTGGGTGGCAGAGCAAGACCTTGTCTCAAAAAACAATAGTAATAATAATAATAAAGAAAATTCATGTTACATTAATGATTATATATAAATAACAATATATTCAGAGCTAAATATATGTTGGTTCTGTACTCAAAGAGCCTCAGAATTGAGATTAAATGTCACCAATATGAGTTTCAATGAAAGCAATTCATTTTACTATGTTATACTGAAGATTTATATAGTTTTTTGTGTTATATAATCACTGTGCTTATGTTTAATATTACCTTAAAGAAGGCTACACCAAGAGTCTTCTGTCCTGTTGGGAAATTTAAAATTCATCAAAAATTAAGTGATATGTGCCCTTTCAATCAGCAAACTTTTATGCAACACTTACTATAACCACAGGGCTTAAGGCACGAGGGTACAAAGATTAGCCAAATTTATTTGGGCCTTCAAAGAAATTAAGGTTAAGAACATAGGCAAGTGACAAAACAGACATAAATGTTGTGATAAGTGGTTTAGGAGTGTTTAACAGATGCTCATTAGAGGTAGACCTAACTAGCCTGAAGGTTTAGAAAAGATTCTAATTTCCCCAGGTGCACTGAAGCAGAAAACCTGAGTGGGAATCAGCTCAGTACAAAGGCAGAGAAGCAGTTGGAATTGGGATGAAATTCTAAGCAAAAATTATTCCATATTCAATCCATTTAGGGAGACAGTTTGAAATCTTCAACTCTGTTTCCTCCTGTAGTTTTGAAGATGATGCTTGACTGAATTGTTATGAAATACATTTAAGATAAACTATAAAAAGTATTATGTAAGAATCTAAGCTCAATAAATATTAGATATTACTATTAGTTTCTCTCATTCACAGAATTTCTATCAGGTGTATATTGCATGTTTGTTGCATTATGACTAGAGAAGAAGACAGGTAGGCAAGGACCAGATCATAGATAATATCATAAATACTGTGTCTCATGATGAAGCATTGACAGCTTTGTTCCAAGCTGTCTTTCCAAGGATGTTTCTATAGCAAATAGCATTAGAAGAGAGAGTCTCCCTTCAGTGCAGAAAGCAGAGTTGTCTTTTCACCAGGAAAAATAATGTCTCCCTCCAGGACAAAGGTTAGGCAGGTATGCCAGCAGCCAATTTCTAAGATAGGGAAAATCGTAAACTTGGGGCTCATTAGCTGTGCTGCAGACCAACTGTGTATATGGTAGCCAATTTTACATTATTTCCATGGGACTTGGGAGGAGGCAGACCTCGTGCAAACATGAAGGTCATGCTGTCTGCTTGCTGTGAAGAATAAAATCCTTTGCCTGACCCCCGAGTGCCAGGTCTTCTGCCAGCATCCATGAAACAGCAAAAGCTAACTTGGTTTAAAGTAGAGGGAAGCACACTTTTCCCAGACCTTGAAAGTTTTTAAATCCTTATGGTATTAAGGATCCATCACATGCATTTAATATTGTGTGGTAACAGTTTTATTTTAAAATAATAAATGTATATACCATGCCCTAGTAATAATGATGATTGCAATGATTTAAACTTAAGACTAAAAAGTTAGATGGCAACGTTGCTAAAATTGACAGATAAAATTATATGAATTTATCACATAAAGCGTGATGTTTTGAAGTATATATATATATACATATATATATAATGGAATGACTAAATCTAACTCACATATGCATTACCTGACATAGCTATCATTTTTCTGGTGATAACACTAACATCTACTCTCCTAGCATTTTTCAAGAATACAAGGTGTTATTATTAACCGCAATTACCAGGAACTGGAGCAGTTGTGGAGGGAAGCTGGGGAGATTTTGGTCCAAAGACCCAACATGTCAGTTTCATGGATGGCACCTTAAACAAACGTGAAGGGATACATATTTTTCAAAATTATTTTAGGGTGTACATAAATAAGAGAGTTTGAATATTTTATCTAAATGATTAAGGTATTATTTAACTATCCATGTTTCACTAATTTCATCTATCAGAATTTTGTTTGCACAATTTAAACTTTGGTTGCACTAAACTGAACACACAGAGCTTTCTCCACCTATATGTTTTACAGTGTCCTTATCTTGCCCTCATTCTTGAATTATAATTTATCTGGATATTGATTTCTAGATTGACAGTTATGTTTCTTCAGCATTTTAAATATGCATTTCATCCTCTTATTGCCTGGGTCATTGCTGATGAAATGTCCACTAAGCTAAATATTGTTCCCTTGTAGGTCAGTTGCTTTTTCTCTCAGGGTGCCTTTCAGACACTGTATTTGTTTTGTATGCTCTGAATGTTTAGTTCTGTTCTTTCTGCTGTAAATTTAATGGGCTTTTCAATATGATAACTTACACTTTCTTAATTATATTAAATTGTTGTCATTAATTTTTAAATAATTCCCACTCACAACAGTTTCTATACTTCTCTCTGGAATGTCTATTATTAAATAATGGTACTGGTAGGTAGCAAAAGTCATGTATATATAATCCAATACTTAGAACAACTACACATTAACAGTAAAGAGAGACACTCAAAAACAGTATTAATAAATTAAAACAAAATTCTAAAAATGGCTCAAGTAACCCACAGGAATGCAGGAAAAAGAAATCAGCAAATGAAATACGGAGAAAAAAAAAGAAATAAAAGGGTCAGGTTTAAGCATTAACATATCAATAATTATATTAAACATAAGTGATCTAAAAGCCTGATTAAATGATTAAATGACAGAGATTGGTAGAATACAATTTTAAAAATCATGAGTCAACTATACACTGTCAACAATAAGTCACTTTAAATATAATGATATAAGGAGGCTGGAAATACAAAGATGGAAAAATACATTATGCAAATGTTAATTAGAAAAAATAATAACCATATTGATATGACACATTAGATTTCAGAGCAAACTGAATTAAAAGAGAAAAAGAAACATTTTATGATCATAAAAAATCAATCCCCCAGCACTTTGGGAGGCCGAGACGGGCGGATCACGAGGTCAGGAGATCGAGACCATCCTGGCTAACACGGTGAAACCCCGTCTCTACTAAAAATACAAAAAAACTAGCCGGGCGAGGTGGCGGCGCCTGTAGTCCCAGCTACTCGGGAGGCTGAGGCAGGAGAATGGCGGGAACCGGGAGGCGGAGCTTGCAGTGAGCTGAGATCCGGCCACTGCACTCCAGTCCGGGCGACAGAGCGAGACTCCGCCTCAAAAAAAAAAAAAAAAAAAAAAAAAAAATCAATCCCCCAAGAAAACGTGATAATTATAAACATGTAAGCACCAAACAACGGGTCCATAAAATACATGAAACAAAATTGATAGAACAAAAGGGAAAAATGCATAAATGTAAAACTATAGTTAGAAATTTGAACAACCATCTCTCAACAACTGATAAAATAACTAGACTTAAATAACTAGACTTAAAAAACCAGCAAGGATATGGAAGAACTCAACAACACCATCAATCAAGAATATTGAATCAGCATTCATAGAATACTCCATCAAAACGCAGCACATTGGTTTTAAGTCCTCATAAAATATATACTGAGGTATACCATACCCAGGGACATAAACAAATATTAACATATTCGAAGAATTGAAGGGAGATGGATTAATGAAGCACACTCTGTGAGAACTCCCAATGTTTTGATGAGTTAAATGTAAAGGGACTGGGTTTGGTATGATAAAAATAAAACAGGATATTTTTCCTTGTAAATATTCTGGAAAGTAATTTGTTTTAATGCTAAAAAAATGAGTAATCATGTTTAATCTTTTAAATAGTTTCAATCATTCTATAATGTAACATTTTTCATCTCTGCAGCAATGTTGATTGATTTCCAAGTTCCAAAAAATAATTTCTGGAAAAAAAAATCCAATTATCTCCCTTTTTATTTAATGTTTTTTTGAGCACGATCACATCTTGACATCTTATTATGCTCGATTTTCTCTAATAGCCTCCTGGCTCAATGAAGGCAGGAGGTGTGTCCTAGTTGTCTTTGCAACCCTAGATACAGAATGGCTTCTGTTGAGTACGTGAAGGAAACACAACCACAAAGATGCCTAGAAAGCTGTTACAACGTGATTAAAAGTATTTTGGAGTCTATCATTTATTGGCTGGTATTTTACCAAGTTATTTAATTTTCTTCCATAGTACATATTTATATAGTATATAATTTAAAATTCATGTAGCTCTACACTGATCTTTCAGGAGGTGCAGAGTGTTGGGAATAAGAAAATTAACAGAATGCACAAATCGATAAACAAGATGTATGTTTTACTTTAATACTGTCTTCTATTTTTGACATGTCTAATATATGTCTTTAAATTCTCTCTTATAAAACACCAGAAAAGAGTATGAAGATTGTTCCACCATCTTGTTGTAATTTATTAATACAACTTCTGTTCCAATATTGAAGTGTAAAATGTAACACTAGAACTATAAACTGAACAAAAACATTTAGATGGCATCTTATATAAATTAAAACAATCTAAATACTAATAGCGATAATAAAACCAAAATCCTAACTAGATATTATGCAAATAAACAGCTGGTCCAAAAATGTTTGATTAGTAATTTTAAAAGCACAGTTTTATGGCAAAAACATAAACAAAAATTACAACTTCCAAGGAAGGTAGATCAACTTGTAAATTATATAACATTGTTAAGCCTTCAAAATCTGGGGGATGATATTATGATTAGTACAATTTCCCCATATAAATGAGACCATTAATATCACCCTATTTCAAAATAGCATTATGGATTTCTGTATCAAGAGAGGATTGGGTAGTTTATGACAGACCAATGTTCTTGGTGACAAAAACTTGAAAACTTTGATAAATAAAATGCAAAAATGATTTCATTAGAGGCATCAGAGAGTGGTCAAATAACGAACAAGAGTAGCTAAAATTTCAGAGAAGAGAGAACCCAATGGATTAAGCAAACATTTTGCAGTTGATTTGTTCTTGTGAGTATTTGACAGTTCTGGGCATGGGTAAGAGACTGTCATTACAGTCATCTTTTAGGAAGAAAATTGCTGTTGGAGGAAAGAGAAACCCATAGGGCATTTGCAAGAACGGCCTCAAAACATGGTCAATTTTCCTTTCTAGACATTTACTGAATTCTGAGGCTATCTGGAGTGACAGTCTAAAGAGCTTTGCTGAAAACTCTTGAAATATAAAGAGAACTACTCATCGGTCTCCTTGTGGGAAGGAGGAAAACACGAGAGTGCAAGACTCTGCTGGGGTGGGGACAATATTGATCACAATAGGCTCTGACTTGAAAACTTTGTTGGGGTACACCTTTGATAGAGAGGTAATTTCAAGTTAAGATAAAATTACCCGAACTGTCACTCAGCCTTGAATCAGGTCAATTATGCAGTGTTACTCTGGGAAGAAAAACCATACCAAACACAAACATTCCCCTGCAAGACAAGAATCAATAAATTGGACTGAGTGATGACTCAGGTCTTGGAAACAGACAGAAATTTAAAATAAATATGAAAGTATGTTAAAAACTTTAGTGGAGAATTGGACAACATGCATTAACAGATTTCAGCAGTAGCACTGAAATTATGAAATGAGTGACACTGGGCCAGGCGCGGTGGCTCACGCTTGTAATCCCAGCACTTTGGGAGTCGGAGGTGGGTGGATCACGAGGTCAGGAGATCAAGACCATGGTGAAACCCCATCTCTACTGAAAATACAAAAAATTAGCTGGGTGCAGTGGCGAGCGCCTGTAGTCCCAGCTACTCGGGAGGCTGAGGCAGGAGAATGGTGTGAACCCGGAAGTCCGAGCTTGCAGTGAGCCGAGATCACAATACTGCACTCCAGGCTGGGTGACAGAGCAAGACTCTGTCTCAAAATAAATAAATAAATAAATGAATGAAAAAGGAATGAGTGACACTGATAATAGAGAAGTGAAAAAAGCCATGTGGTAAAAGAGATAAGGAGAGTTTTTGAAACATTTACCAGACACAACTAATGATATTTCTAATAACATCAGACTAGACACAGCTAAGGAAAGGATTAGTAAACTTGAAGATAAACCTTAAAGAAATTACCCAAGCCAGAAAATGGAGAATAAAGGAGGAAAAAAGCAGAGTATTCACAAATTGTGAAATAATATTAAATAATCAAATATAGGTGTAAATTGAAACTCTAGAAGGAAATGAGAAAGAAGATGGATAAGGAAATATGTGAAGATATAATGTGTGATAATTTTTAAGTATAACAAAAAGTAGAAAACCACAGACAAGTTCAGAGAAACCCGGGTAGTGTTAAGGTGCATTATATTTAAAATTTTGAAAACTAATGGTAAAGAGAAAATTATAAAGGCAACAAAGGAAAAAGAAAAAAAATTATGGATTTCTTAAGGAAACCAAGCTGACATCTAATTAATTACCAATGCATGATTTGATTGCCTCACATGGACGCATAACCATTAGTTGTTGGAGTTCACTTGGATAGATTTATTGGGCCTACGCTGCCATTTGTTTCTCATAGAACACTTTTTTTTTTTTTTAATTTCAATTTTTATTTTAGGTATGGGAGTACATATGCAGTTTTGTTACATGGCAATATTCCGGGATGCTCTGGTTTTGGGTACGAATTCCATCACCCAGATAGTGAACATAGTACCTGATTGGGAGTTTTTCACCCAACCCTGTTTTCTCCCTCCACCCTCTAGTAGTCCACAGTGTCTGCTGTTCCCATATTTATGTCCATGTGTGCTCAATGTTCAGCCCCCACTTATAAGTGAGAACACGTCATGTGTCTTTTCAGTTTATACACGCCAACAGACACAAGAGTTTCAGGAAGAAAACAAGAGCATGTGAGATGAGATGATATAAATAGACAAACTTACATTGAGAACCAAGAGAGCAGCAGAAGGCTAAATAGGTTAATAATCATCTTTACCAGACAGTGCACATTTGGACCAAAAAGTATAATCAGCATATTCTTAGACAGCAAAATAAGTTCAACGACTAGGACTCAATGAAATTAGACAGAGGTCAGATTGTTCTTAAGAGACGTTCCTGGCAATAGATTGACAGAGTTTTTGAATTTGGGAACAAAGGATCTGATGAATGTCCCTGTTTATCTGTGGGTCCCACCAGATGCTGCCAAATCAGAGTCTCCAGGACAATCTTAACGGAACCCTCACTTTTTAAATAATCCATCTGTCAACATCTGAATAAAAAAGCTGAATATATTACTTTCCTTTTTAAATTTTTGAAATGGTTCTTTATTTATAAACTTGAAGTTTGTTTACAAAATTTATTGTAATTGAGAAATAAATCTACAATGAAAAATAAAATTCAAAAATCAAAGCATGCCGAATACGCAACTGTCAATCTGCTAGCCTTTAGGACATTAATGAATTCAATAATATATACTTCAATATGTATATTATTATAAATCAAATTATGCATAATTCAATAATGTATTCAAAATTTAAAGCTTTAAATAATTCTGCCTTGTCACTTGTTGTATGAGCAATTGGCAGTCAGAATTTTATGCAAATGTAACTGAGTGACCAAGAATACCAGAGAACATTTATCCACGGCCCTCTTAACCAAAGGAGAATTAAAAAGCTGAACATATTACTTCCTGACACAAGGGAGTACTGTGCTTGTTCAAGACACAGTATTTGAAAACAAAATGGAACACACTCAGCATTTGGGAAGAATGGGAAGCATTTGGAAGGCCTGTACACTGATGATGGGATTGCAAGTTTATATAGTCGCTTTGGAAACCAGCTATCGAAGTCATCTGAATTGAATATAGATATAGACATAGGTATAGATACAGTCCGGTAACTCTACGAAATTGTTTACTACTATAATCTCTACTAAATTGAAGATATATACACTCACACATATATATATATGCCCTTCCAAATGGTTGTATCTGTGCACTAAAAAACATGTACAGAACCCTTCACAGCAGCATTGTTCATAATAGCCAACAACTAAATGATTCATAACTATCATAACTATTAGAAGGAATTAATAAATTATAGTAAATATATACAATGCAATATTCTAAGATAGTAAGAAACAGTGAACTGCCACTACCCATAAAACTACAGGTGCATTCCATCAGCTTAGTTCAGCAACTATGTAATGCATGAGTATCTAAGAGCGCATACCATAATTTCATTATCTAATGTGTTATAACTCAATGAAAAGTTTTTCTAAAACATAAAATTTGCATGAAATATGACTTCATTGTAATAACTACCTCTTAAGGCATGGCAAGAATTAGGTAAAATAATCCATGAAACACTAACTTCCATATTCTGTACATTATAAGTGCTCGTTGATGCAATAAATTTGATTTTATCTTTTTTGTCTTAAATTACAAGCTTTATGATATACTCTTCATGAAAATAAAATATAAGAACTTTAAATGTTTCACTGTTCTGATGAAATATTATACTGCTCATATAAAGAACTGTCTTGCTTACAGGAATTTTATGAGTCATCTACTTTGTACATTTGCACTTCACTGGGTCCGTGTTTTTTTTTTTTTTTTTTGATTCTTGTCACCCAGGCTGGAGTGACATGGCGTGATCTAGGCTCACTGCAACGTCTCCCTCCCGGGTTCAAGCGATTCTCCTGCCTCAACTTGTGGATTATCTGGGATTACAGGCGCAGACCACCACACGCGGGTATTTTTTGTGTTTTTAGTAGAGACAGGGTTTTGCCATGTTGTCCAGGCTGGTCTCGAACTCCTGACCTCAGGTGATCCACTCACCTTTGCCTCCCAAAGTGCTGGGATTACAGGCATGGGCCACTGCGCCAGGCCTGGGTCCTATTAGTTCTAAAGTTAGTATGTATTCTTGAAATTGTTCATGATACCTTATTTTTCAAGCCTGTGATTCATCTCTCTGCCATAAATTTTCTGTTTAATAAAATTGCTTTCCTATAGTGAATAGTATAGTACAGTGGTTAGAAGCACAGAAACTGCGAACAGATTCCCTTGGTTCAAATCCCAGCTCTGTCAGATACTAGCTTTGAGACCTTCTAAGAATAATACTAGCATCCTTCTTGTAGATAGGGAGTTTTTGGCATTCATTCTCTTGCTGAGAACAGTATTAGGCATTTAGGAAACGTTCAGATACCGTTACTGATTACAATGGACTTCAATAATTCACAGAAACAGCAATCATTACTGTGACAATTCATTACTGTGACTATCTTGAAACATTCAGACATAAATAATTTTTCTTTAGAAGTTGTGGGTGTATTTTCTGTAAGAAAGAGTTTTTTTTTGTTGTTTTTTTTTGGTTTTTTTTTTTTTTTTTTTTTTTTTTGCTTAATTCATCAACCATAAGGTGCTGACAGATGCCTAATTAGTGGCACGCATCATGAAGGACATGCTTGGTGAGATTTCTGTGAAAATACCACATTCTGCTTGGCAACCCAAACTTTTAAATTCAGTCACCTTCTGGACGATTGGCATTTATTTTTTTGGTATCTCTTCTGAAAGATCACTCACTTTGGTTTTTGAAAGTTGAATTTTCAGTGACTATCTGGATCACTCAAATAAATAGAAATCCCCTCTTTTCTTGAAATACTGGTAGCAACACCAGAAACTGTCCTTTGTTTAAATGTCATATTAACTGCCAGGTATTTTTAAGAAACCTTCACCTATACAATTTGTATTTCACAGAATCGTATTTCATATAATATCATACATATACACACATGTATGTATGTATTTTAACAAAAAATAAGTAGGCCTAATATATTCAAAGCACTATCCAACATTCAGGGAATATAAGTAAATTTAAGATAGTATACCTAACCTTCAAATTTCACAGTGTATATAGTATTATGATGCATATGCACTAAAATAAGAAAACTTAGAATTAAGTATCAAATGAATAAAAGATATTTCAAGAACCAGAGAATGAGGCTAGTTTGAATATGACAGTGGTAAAACTGAGACTTGGATTATGTGTAGAACAAGATGAAAAGAAAAGAATGATTGAATATCATTGTTATCAAATCAAGATAACAATTTAAGCAAAGAAAAAGAAGCGTGGTATACATACAGATATAGTTGAGAAACAAAAATTAAATTGTTTTTGCTGAATACAATGACAGATGGAGATGACATAAAGGCAGGTCAGGACCGTATTTGAAATGGTCAAATATTAGACTAAGGATTTGGAAATGTATTCTGCAGGTGACATAAGGCCGTTGAAGATAGAGTATGTGGGGAGCTCATGGAGTGGGAAGATTGGTTTAGTAGCATACTTTGGAGTTCACCAGAAGGTAACTGAAATATACAACTTAAGTCAAATGAAATACTGACCTATACAAATGTCTGAATGTAACCATTCGTTTCTATTTTCATAAATAAATGTGTTGATGGAAGGGTGATATTACCCAGAGGATGCCAGCAAGGTCAGAACCCTGTCCTGAGTTCCCTATCTACCTCTGAAAGTGCCAAAAGTGTACAATATAAGATAAGAAGATTCAGCTATACATAATATTCTTTGCTATTATATCGAGTAAAAACTCAGTGATCTAGGCTGGACTCTACCAAGTTCTTTAGTTCGAGCCAGCGGTGGTTTTAGGTCTAAACCCAACAGAGAGGAAAGGCTTGTTCATTGCACACAGCCATGGGGTGAGCATAAGCATCATTGGAGAAAATGTCCTCTGCTCATCATCGGCCCAGACTTCCCAGCCAGAGGCAAAGTTCTCACCAGCATCTGCATGCAAGGAAGCTGATTCTAAGAAAGTGGAAAAAGAGCAGGGAGCTGGAGGTAACTCTTCTTTCTCCCAAGTAGGGAGTCTTCTCATTATGACCTAAAAGATACTGTCAAATTTGCCAATCCAGAAATTTCCCTTTTTCTTGGAAAACCATTGAGAATTAATGAATATACGCATTAGAGACAGGAAGTACTTCAGAGGGTGTGGTGTGGTACCGTCTGTCTTACAGCTCATGGCATGCTTTGCATTTGAAGACTGATTTCATTCACTTTGATTTGGTTTCTATGGCTCTCATGAAATACACACAGTTTATGAGGAAAATTACAGTGTTTTCCTGCTGGTAGTCCTCCTTAGGATTCAGGTGAAGAACTTGTAGAGTGATGGTCTTTTCGTGGGAAACATGGCCCTCAGCTGTTTCTTTTTGTCTTTAACGTGTTTCTCAGCCTGTCTCTTGGGAAACCTGGACCTTCTTTTTATTGGGTTTTCTTTTCCTCCCGTGGGAGTAAATAAAAGCAGTCTTAAAGAAGACGAATCCCTGCTTTCATGGGCTGTTTTGTAAAGTTTGGACATGTTGTTTTTCCCTGCTTGAAGAATCCAGTACAAATGTATCAAGAATGGAGGAACTGTAATAAAGGGCATAAATAAGAAAATGGACCCTGAAACTAAACAGCCTGAGAGGTTTGAATCACTTCTGCCACTTACTGGGTAACTTGGAGAAAATTAATTGGCCTTTATAAGTCTGTTTCCTCATCTGTAAAATGTGACCACTACATAATAACTCCCTAATGGGCCTGTGGGAAACTCCACAGGGCAGTCATTTTTGCCTCCTTTTCTAAGTCATGAGTCCCTAGCAGCTACAATGATGCAGGCTCAAACACACACACACACACACACACACACACACACACACACACACACACAAGAAATGCTGAACATAAAGCCTGTGAAATGAAAATTACATGGTAATTATTATATCTATTACTAATTTATTATTATTTATGAACAAAAGCAGCAAAAATAACTCATTAAAATGTGACTACAGTTCTGCTAGCTTTTTACTAAGAATAATGCTGTCAGCTTGTTTCAGATTAATCAAAGATCTATGATTTAATATACATATTACATTTCAATAAATTCTATAGAATAATCAAAATAGAGATTTTTTCTATAAAGAAGATTTTTTAAAAATTTTCGATAAACATTTCTCAAAAATTCTATTATTGGCTGGGTGCAGTGGTTCACTCCTGTAATCCCAGTACTGTGGGAGGCCAAGGCAGGCAGATCACAAGGTCAGGAGATCGAGACCATCCTAGCTAATGCAGTGAAACCCAGTCTCTACTAAAAATACAAAAAATTAGTCGGGCGTAGTGGTATGCACCTGTAGTCCCAGCTAATCGGGAGGCTGAGGCAGGAGAATCTCTTGGACCTGGCAGGTGGAGGTTGCAGTGAGCCAAGATCGCACCACCGCACTCCAGCCTGGATGATAGAGTGAGACTCCGTCCCCCCCCCCAAAAAAAAATTCTATTATCATTACATTCTTCTAATAATTCGTATGTCTTTAAGGTATCTTCTAACATACAAATTTAATAAATCTTATGGTATTATCTTTTCCTTAAAAGTTGAAAAGTATTGGCCAGGTGCGGTGGCTCACGCCTGTAATCCCAGCAATTTGGGAGGACAAGGCAGGCAAATCACTTGAGGTCAGGAGTTCGAGACCAGCCTGGCCAACATGGAGAAACCTCATCTCTACTAAAAATACAAAAATTAGCCAGATGTGGTGGCGGGTGCCTGTAATCCCAGCTACTCTGGACTCTGGAGGCTGAGGAAGGAGAATCACTTGAACACTTGAATCCAGGAAGCGGAAGTTGCAGTGAGTCAAGATTGTGCCTCTGTACTCCAGCCTGGGTGACAGAGCGAGACTTTGTCTATAGAGTTATCTTTTATTTTATCACTGTTTTTTTTCTTTATTGGCAGTCATTATTTGATAGTGCTTTCAATTTATTCTAAAGTCATTTGTCTATTTGGATTTTCTAACTCTTCTTATTTGAACGTTGAAAGTTTATAGTTCCTAGAGAAAGCAAAAATGAGCAAAATAGTATTATATCCAAAAATGAGACACAATTATATTCACAATTTGTTATTCTTTCAATAATCTTTTAAATTATGGGTTTTAAAATGGATTGTTTTGGTGGAAAACCATTGGCAATTAATATAAGCATTAGATATAGGAAGGATTTCGGCGAATGTAATGTGGGACAGTCTGTACTACAGTTTATGGGATGCTTTGAATTTGAACATTAATTCCATTCACTTCGGTTTGGTTTCTAAAGAAGCAAACACACTTTACGTGGTATATTACTGATCGTTTTATACCTTATGAATATTTTAAATATTTACAGATTTAGTGAAAATAGTTTCTTTCTCAAAATTTACTCTGCACCAAAACAGAACATATTTTGTAACCTATTTTTGACATATATATTTTGAGTAAAGTATTTATGTCAACAAATACTGATTAATTACTAGGCAAAAGAAAAAAATAAATCAGAAAACCAAAAAGTAAAATAAGTCTGTTATAAATCTGACATTTTAATCAATAATATAACGACACAGAGACTATACTGCAAGGTAGAAAGTGACATATGTTACAAAACAAATTTTAACGAAATTAATTTGCAATATTTACCAAATTATTGAAAAGGTAGAGAAAACAGAAGAGAAAATGTTGAGGAAATCATGGGAACATGAAAGTTGAGTTCCAGTAGGACAGCATGAGAAGAATGTTTAAATCAGTTTTTTATTTAGAGGGGCAGGTGTGAGGAAAGCAGTATTGCCATGTATAGTCACCAAGAGAATTGTGGCATATAGGATTTTAGGATACTGTTGAGAATGAGAAAAGCATTAAGTGGAATTTAGACTATAGAGGGAATCTGAGATTTCTTCATGTACATATAATGTGGTTTAATGTATAATTGGTTCTATCGAGGATTAATTAAGTTGGAATGCAGGCAGAGCTATTAACAGCTTCCTTGTTTGAGAATTCAGGCAAAACAACACCAAGAGGAGATTCTCTGCTTAAATGATTCAGAACTAAAATGAGTTCAGAAATATTGACTGAATCGATTGATTAATACAATTTAACCACTGAATGAAGCATGGTAGGACGAGATTAACTGTTTTTCAATTAATAGTGGTTGACAATTAGAGATGGGACTGTTAACTACAACTTACAACAATCAAAAAAAAATTTCCCCACCTCTAAGTAGTAATGTATGAAAAATATCTTTACTCTGAATTGTTAAGCATTTTAAGATAAAGAAACATACACATAAAAAGTTAAATGAATATCTTATATATTATTTAAACAGAAAGTAAGCAAAATCATAAGAGAATACGTCATACTTGGAATACAATATAGGTTTACAAATGGGGCGCCTTATGTTCTCTCTGAAGAGCAAGGAAGAAAAAGAACCTGAGGCTTGTACCAGGAATTGACCTTTAATAAGCATTTATTTTCTTCTCACATGTAGAACCTAATGAACTACTGCACAAGCATTATGAGACACAAAATTCTGACACCCACCTTCCTTCTGCTCCATGGCCAAAGAAATATCTAAGTGTTTTTGTTTAATTGGTTAGCTAAGTATTAAGGAATTCTGAAAGCATTTGGAAACTTTCTTGCTTTGGTATTTTGCTGTCCAGTGAAAAGAATTCTTTCTTCCAAAAATATTACTAAACTTTTTAATTAGTTTTTTTTTAAATCAGATGTGCCACATTAAATCTTTATAAAAATTTAAATGCATACATATATATAAAAGTCACCGGAAATTTGATAAATGTAGCCAATCAGCTGTTGGGTTTGTCTAGATAATACCTTAGGAATGTTTTATGAGACAATTTTACTTTGGAGTGAATTGTTTAAATTGATTATCAATGTTAGTATTTTTAGCAGCTGTTATCAGAGTGGGTTGTGGGGATTTCTTAGAGGGTCCCTGACATACTTTCAGGGAGTTCATGAGCTCAGAGTCGTTTTCATAATGACTGTTTAGGGGCCTTCTCTCACATTTGTTTACTGGTATTTTCAAGAGACCAATGATGTGTCATCTCCAAGCAGAGCAGGAACAGGAGCTGATATGATTCCAGCTCTCTTTTGTCAAGTAAGTCTGACATTAAGCATACTTGCAAAACATATAAAACAATGTCAGTTTTCTTGCACATTTATTTGTTTGGGGCAATGTAGCTATTTTATTATAAAATATGTTATTTATATTCACATGCAATTTTAATACTATTTTTAAAGAAATTAATAACAACGTATTCAACATTGCAGAGCTAGTCAGGATATGAATCCTAGCTGGGGCAGGGTCAGGATATGAATCCAGCCTGTGTCCACTTTTTAAGCACCAGTCTCTGCTGTTCTTTAGAGAAAAAGTAAAAAAAAGATGGTGTAAAAGCTTATAAAAATTACTCCACTTTATTATTTCATAAGACGCTAGTTACAAATCAGTCCACACTTCGGTTTGCTCATCTTGAAAACAGTGACATTAACACAACTTAAATGTTATCATTACTATAAAATGACTTAACTGATATAAGATCTTGGGATAGTGCTTAGCACAAATTTTCATATTGATGTTTGCTCTTACTAGTATTTTTGTGGTTGTAATTGCTTTTGTCTCTCAAATAATCAATTTATTTATCTATTTACTTATTGCTAATATGCTTCTTTTTGATGGTAAGCGATTATTACAATGTAACTGAATTCAATCATCTCATATTTTAATAAACATTAGAAAGATTAAATTATCTAGCCATGCTATTCATGTAATAAGAAATGATGTCAGCTAGAATAATATAAATATCGGTTGCCTATAATGGGCCAAATAACATGCCAGTCTCTAGAAGGTGATAAAAAAATTGTATCATCATTTAGTAGGTGTCCAGTCCATGTTTGCTTATGAAATAAACAAAATGTAATCACACATAATAAATATTAAGTTTCACATTTTCCATATTTGCTTTAAACATTATTTTCAATGAATTGAACTATTAGCTGTGAAATGAATTTTTCAATGAATTATAAACAGCTACAGACATAATTAAAGCTCCATCTCCCTAAATATTTTTTTCCTCCATCTTCCAGAGTGGTTAACCACTTGTAAAGCTGCTACTTGTCATCCCAGCCTATATATTGTAATATTACTACATATTAATGCATCCATAAAAATATGTGGCATTTTAAATAAATTACATGGGTTATACATTTGCTTACTTACTCATTTATTTACTCAACGTACGTGTACTCTGCACTTCCTCTATACAGGCATTATTCTAAGCAACTGGTATAAATCAATAAACAAACAAGAAAAATTTCTATCTTTACAAAACTTGGCTTTCAAAGCAATATAACGTATTATAATGTAGATTTGCTGATAGTCACGTAACTTGGAACCTAATAAAGTGAAAAGAGCCAACTGTTTATGCCCCGCACTGAAGCAGGCTGTGAAGTGGCAGCCATAGCAGGAGATGAAAGTTTGCCTGCTGGCAACACTGAGATTAAGGGTGTTGCCTATTCATCTAAACCCATTGTTTCAAATACCCACTAGGATCTAGGCTGAATTTGAAAGAGGGTGATACTACAGAGCACAGAGCTAAATGAAAGACACCTATGCGATTAGATCTATATATGATCTTTTGTTATGATGATCTGAACAATATTTGATACTTGAAACAGACTGAAACCAATCAGATCCACAGCTTGCTAGATTCTCGTAGGGTTAAGTACTGCCAAAGCACCCCTAAACCTGGTTTGCAACTGTCCATGACTCTTAATCACCTAAAATAATCCCCATGTCCCTAAACTCTCACCAAGAGGACGGGTTCAAAGGAGATACCCTCTGAAGTTCCCTTGTGTGCTGTGGCCAAGGAAAGTGATAGGCAAGGAAGGATCCCCTGAAACGGACAACCAGAGCCACAGGCAGAAACCACAAGGGAGTTTTGCTAAACGGCACAGTTAGGACAAAGCAGAGAGACTCCCTGCAATGCTAGCAAAGAGTCTTCCCTGTATCAGTACAGTGAGATGCCAGCAGCCGTGGAGAAGGGAGGGATGTGTGTTTTCCGTGTTCCACCTTCTAGCAGTCCATCGTATTTGCTTATCCCAGATTTTCTGCCATTGTCGGTTCAGAGGTGAGAATTATTTTTAGATTATAGCTTGCCAGACAAAGAGAAAATGCATTTGTATTTGAGGAAGAAGATTACACATCATCCAGGGCTAAAATTTGAGCTGAGATATAAGATATTTAGAAGAGTAGCTCATGAGAAGATTTCAGGAAAAGGAAGGCCAAGAACAGTAACTGCAAAATCTTAGAAGAAGAAATATGTTTTTGTGTGTTAATTTTAGAGGAATAAATATGCTTTTTGTGTGTTCCTTTTCTTTTTTCTTCTATTTTTAAGAAAAAAATTTAAATTAAAAAAAACATTCTGTGGCATACAAGAAGAAAAAAGAATATGCAGAATATAAACCTAGGGAAAACCTCTTAGAAAAGTTGGAGAATGAGGACCTTTTATGTTTTGTCTGGAAAACTTAAATACTAAGGGGAAAAAAAAATCCATGAGTCCTTAATTACAGTCCATATTTTTGCAATCCAAATCCTATTTTTCATCTGAAATACCCAGGAAAGGGGATCTCACTTTCATAACGAGAAAGAAAATAAAGGTAAATGCAGAACAATAAGAGAGCACATAGAAAAAGGAACAGGCCTGAGAGGCATTTGCAAGTTTAAGGTAATAGGGCTCCATAAAGAGGAAACTGCAAGAGAAGGGAAAAAGTTCCCGTCCATGTTGTCTGTTTCAAGAAACTTAGTGCCTTGAGGTTACACAACATAATAATGGCCAAGATAATTTTTAGTGAAATAAAACGTTAAACCATGAACGTACATGTAAAATTACACTCAGGAATATAATTGAGGTTTCATGGTATGAAAATTAAATGACTTATGAACTTAAAAAAAAAAAAAAGAAAAATTATCCAGAGCACACAGAAGAAAGAGGGGCCATGGAGTTTTGACACCCCAGTAGGGATCTGCATGCTCTGAGAAGCTTAGGTTCCATTTGTGTAAAGGAAAGCACAAACACAAAAAAACCGCAATAGAAAGTGTACTTGGTGCCATACAAGGAATGGTTTTTAATGGGCAGGAAGGAAAACAGAGAGAGACCCTTGCAAAGGTGAGGTATGGGTCAGTGAGAAAGATGATGGTAGTTTCATCTACAGTTGGTGGTATTGAAGATGGAGAGAAAGGGAATAAAATTTGTTACTCAATTGGGTATGAGAGATGTAGGGAAGAATCTAGATTCATAGGTTTAGGAGTTGAGCAAAATGAGGCCACCGCTTATTCAAATGGGGGTGCCAAGAAAAGTCAGGTGTGTAGGGATTAGGAGGGGTGGAACTGAGATAATTTTATGTTTTGGATACATTAAATGTAAGATTCCTTTTAAACACCGCACTGGAAATGCCAAGTAGGTATTTTGGAAATGTTTAGCACATTGTCGCATAGTCTTTAAAGCCATGCATGGCAATACTATTGCTTAAATAATAATGTGTGTAGAAAAGAGGAGAAATCTCAGAATAAAATTTGAGAGACTCTAATATTTAGAGTTTGGTAAGATTGGTTTGATAAAAGTCTTCTAAGAGACTAAAAGGAGTATATAGGAGGAAATTAAAAAGGAAAGGAAATTTTCACAGCAAAATGTAATCTTTCGGAAGGCAAGATCTTTTCAAGTAAGAGACGGTACTGAGAGTCTGAGAAACAAGACAACTAACAAAAGGCAGTGATGTGAGTAGCAGGGAGATAATGGAACTTGATGACAGGGTTTCTGTAAAATGCAAAGTTCAGCAACTGGATCAGAGATGAATGAAGAGATAACTAAAAAAAAAAAAAGAAATGAACATCATCTGTGTGTGGACAAATTGTTCTGTAAGGGGAAAAGGGAAATAGGTTGATTGTGAAAAGAGATGTAGGGTCAGGGGTACTTTAATGCAGCAGCAGGTGGAGCATGTTTTACATACTGATAGCAGTGCTCCAGGAGAGGAAAAATAATGGAGGAAGCAGAATGAGGGTTAGTAGATGGACACCTTCCTGTCCTTGGAACACACAGATTCTAGATGACTTTCAAGTCACCTTTTCATCCGGTTTTAACCTTTTCTTGGTAATAAAAGTGTATGTGTGTTCACATGCACACACACACGCACACTTCCACACACATATATTAATATTCATTGCAACAAAGCTTTTGATTGATCTCCTCCTTGTTTTGTAATTGGCTTGGCCACAATTGATTGACTATTTTTATTACAAAGGTTTGTACAAATCTCTCCAGAGGAAGCATATCAGAAAGTCAGGAAAGTGAAAAACATCTGGACATGCTCTGGGTAATAGACTATGCAGTATACACAGAGGACATTTAAAAGAAAGGTCTTTATATCATCTAAAATATATTGTAACATTTTGACTAATTATTTTATTTAAGATTTACATATTTTAATTGAACTAACAGTCCTTTTGGTGCAGGTGAATCAATGTTTTACATTTTACTCATGCAATATTATATAGTTTTTAGATGACAGAAGATAAGCAAGAGCTTGAGCATGAAAACCCATCTGTTGTGATCAGTTGATGATGAGATGATCAGGGAAGGCCTCCTGTTTAGGACTGTACACAAATGGACCAAAGAACAGCCGTTAGACTTGACTGTCCCGGTTTGCAGATTCCAAAGCCCCCATGTGAAGTAAAAACTCCATTTACTTTTCCAGTTTGGGTTTGTGTGAGTTTTTTCACAGCTGTTTAAATCTCTGGAAGCCTCACTGGCAAATGCACACTTAATCATTGAGTCAAATAATTAGTCTGAGCATTAAAATAAATGATTAGGTTCTTTAAAAAAAAAGTGAAAACATAAATAAATAAACCCAAATAATCAGGTTCTATTCTTCCTGAATGCCTGGTGTGCTGAATGATCCATTCTCTACTGTATAATAAGATGTGTGGGAGAGAGAAAAACAGCAAGCACGAACAATGCAAACCTTAAAACAAAAAAAAATCCAGTGCCTGATGGTAATAGAAATAACAATAATCTAACAACATTAAACTGCTTACCACACCCTTTTAGTAGTAGTTTCAAGAACCAAAACAAGTTATAAAATGTAGACTGAATAGAAGCAAATCCAAGACATGGTATTATGAATTATGTAGGTGCATCTGGGGTGCTGTGCCCACCTGTCAGCTGTTGTTTCTGTACGTTTTATGTATGCATTTCTTAAAAGATTTGCAGAAAGAGTGTAGTACGATTTTATCTGCACATGTTCTCATTAAGGACAAAAATTTGAAATTTTAGTTAGCCTAAATCATATTTGCAAATCTGAATAATCGAATAAAAAAGTATGGCCTTGTGAAAAGTTTACAATATTAGGGTGATTTAGGACTTAAAGACTTAATGGGTTTGACAGTAGAATACATTCTTCATGTAGAAACATTAAGTGCTTATATAATGACATTGTAAAACTAGCATCAGCATGGAGGAAAGTTGTAAAGAATATCAAATTCTCTGTGTGCACTTATGTATTTAACCACTGATGCAAGTTCTATCCAACTGTTTGCTGGCCCTCCAAATATGTCCACATCCCAATCTCTGGAATCTGGAATACATTAGCTTATATGGCAACAAAGGACATTCCAGAAGTGATGAATTATCTTGAGATGAGGGGTTATCCTGGATTGTAGGTGTGAACCTGGTATAATCACAAGGGTCTTTATGAAAGGGAGGCAGTGAGGTTAAGAGTCAGCAATGAATATGTAATGATGTTGTGCTGACTTTGAAAGTAGAGGACGGCACCATGAGGTGAGGAAGGCAGGTGGCCTCTGGAAGCCAGCAAAGTGAAGGAATCAGATGCTTCCCTAGAGCCTCCAGAATGACCCAGCCAGGCTGACGCCTTGGCTTTAGCCCAGTGAGGTTGATTTGGGACTTCTGATCGCCAGAAATCTAAACTAAGCTGTTTTACACCTCTAAATTTTGGTAGTTCGTTGCAGCAGTAGTAGGAAATTAATAAAGTTACCATGATCAAGTCCCCACCACAACTATCATGACCCAGCTTCTCATACTTGTCCCCAGAAGGATGCTGATTATGTTGCTCTGTGATTTTATACCAAGGAAGATACAACTGGACTCATTATGAACTTTTGCATTCAGGGATTATTAGCAAAGGCTTTCAAACACTATAGCAGATATTGTCTTTGCAAAAAAAAAAAAAAAAAAGATGAATCTTCAGTTTCCATAATGAGACTATTATATTGCTTATATTTATAAAACAATACTTTTTTTTTTTTTTGGTGAGACGGAGTCTCGCTCTGTTACCCAGGCTGGAGTGCAGTGGCTCGATCTCCCCTCACTGCAAGCTCCGCCTCCTGGGTTCACACCATTCTCCTGCCTTAGCATCCCCAGAAGCTGGGACTACAGGGACCCGCCACTAAGCATGGCTAATTTTTTTGTATTTTTAGTAGAGACGGGGTTTCACCATGTTAGCCAGAATGGTCTCCATCTCCTAACCTTGTGATCCGCCCACCTCGGCCTCCAAAAGTGCTGGGATTACAGGCGCGAGCCACCGTGTCTGGCCAAAACAATACCATTTTTGAACCTAAAATTCTTTGCCCTCTTTGATTATCACGGTGGGACTCTTAAGGGTGCTGTGTGCTACCCCCAAATCCAGGTCATCTCTGGAAAAAGGGGAGGACAAGGGACCAAAGAATTTCAAGATATTGTGGACATTTGAGTATACAAAGAACAACTGTTCCTCCTTTGTTGTACCTTGAGATCAAGAAGCAAACAACAACTCATTCATTCATGGAAATGAGTGACAAAGCATGTCATATCACAAACCTTCATGTGATAATTAATGTTACTATGAGCGTCCATGTTCTTCAGTGCTGACATGTATACTAACATTTTTAAATAAACTAATGATAGTTATGATAAAAAAGTTATTTAAGACATTTCAGAGACTAGTAAATGTGATTCTAAGTAATACTCAAATCGTATTTTTGCTGACAAGAACCATCAAATTATTGTGTGATATTATGAAAATGCCAGGGAGAGAAATGTTGTTGTATACATCTCTTGTCTTTCCACATTAAAAAAGGTACAAAAGATAATGACATCTGCAATAGACTCTGCGTTCCTTCCCCGTTCTAAGATAAAATGTTCTTTCTGTTTTAAACACACTTCCTGTGTGAAAGATTGGTTCGTGTGCATGATAGCAGAGTTTTTTCACCGTTCACGCATGAGAAGAATGTACAAAGAAAGACAAAGCATCAAAATGTTCTTCCTAAAAATAGTGCCAGAAAGGGAACTGATTCTTTCTTAGATTATATCAGTGATGCGTTTCTCCAGAATAAAAATATCAAACATATAACTATATACATTCCAAATTACATGTATATAAATGGGGTAACAAGTCAAAGGTCTCATAGGCAGAGTTTCTAATAAGCTTGGAAAATTAACCTGAGATAAATTCCATGTTTGCTCAATTTAGTATAATAAACTGTTAGTGGTTATGTGAGTTTTTGAGGATGACTTTGAATACCAAAAAATACAGACACGTGGCGGAGCACGGTGGCACACACCTGTAATCATAGCATTTTGGAAGGCCAAGACAGGCGGATTACCTGAGGTCAGGCGTTCGAGACCATCCTGGCCAATATGGTGAAACCCTGTCTCTACTAAAAATACAAAAATTAGTCGGGCTTGGTGGCACACGCCTGTAATCCCAGCTACTTGGGAGACTGAGGCAGGAGAATTGCTTGAGCCCAGCAGACGGAGGTTGCAGTGACCCGAGATTGTGCCACTGCACTCCAGCCTGGACGACAGAGCGAGACTCAGTCTCAAAATAAATAATAAATAAATAAATATATGTATACAGTTACACATATTTTTAAATATTAATATATAATATTCGAATGGGGAATGTCAGGGATTCAGATACATTTATAAAGTGAGGCATGGGATATTTGAAATACCACGAACTATCCCTTTCCACAATGTGCTTTGCTGCTCTATTTCACCCAGGATGTGGCTGACCACACCTGCAATATCTTTTGCCTTGGAGAAGGTATGATGCGGGACAAATTCTTGGTCTTTAAAGGCATTACGGCAAAAACATTTTTGCTGGGAGTAATACAGATTTGAAAGAAAGTTGTTAGTCCAACGTCAAAGCCATGTTTTCTTCAGACTGGGAAAGCTACTGAAAGTGCAGGGCAGGAAGAGGGCATAGAACACAATGGAACCCTTAAGGGTGATGTATGCTACTGGTGAATCCAGGCCATATCTGGAAAAGGGGAAGGATAGGGGACCACAGAATTCCCAGATATTGTGGCGATCTGAGTGTATAAAGGATAACTGTTCTCCTTATAGCCTGGGAAATTTCAGTGGTTTTGTTTGCCACTGAGGCAGAAGAAAAGGGCGTTTGGACAAACAGAAGTATGATAACCGGCAGCAGGCCAGCCACCCAGACAGACCCAACCCGGGAGTGTCAGGGCCATCTTTTCTTGCGAGTGGGCTGTGGCTTGGAGGCAGCACAGTCAGCCTGGAGAGATCTCACAGCTGAGAAGAGGAGGGGGTGGATCTGCAGGCAAGGATGTGACGTGCTTATGCCTCGACTCAGCTGTAACAACAAACACACCTATGGTTTCAGCCTAGGAGAGAGGTGAAAAAGCAACTTTTCATCAAAGAACAGCCTGGCTAGTTTGACTTCATAATGTTTCTGTTTTTGAGACGGAGTCTCGCTCTGTCGCCCAGGCTGGAGTGCGGTGGCGCCATCTCCGCCCACTGCAAGCTCCGCCTCCCGGGTTCCCGCCATTCTCCTGCCTCAGCCTCCCGAGTAGCTGGGACTACAGGCGCCCACCACTAAGCGTGGCTAATTTTTTTATATTTTTAGTAGAGATTGGATTTCACCGTGTTAGCCAGGATGGTCCCCATCTCCTGACATTGTGATCCGCCCGCCTCGGCCTCCCAGCGTGTTGGGATTACAGGTGTGAGCCACAGTGCCCGGCCCGTGTTTTTTTTTTTTTTTTTTAATTGTAAAACTCTTAAAATACTGCTAATCTTGCATATTTTTAAAAGGACATCTTCAACTGTTTTAAAATTACAGAATTCCTTGTGAATTACAATGGGCAGAACGTTGTGTCGTAAAGAAACTCTACTGCTGAAGGGGAGATAGAATGTCCTCAGGCTCCGCAGACATCAGTGCTACAATGGGAAGCTTTATAGACAAAGATGGACTAAGAAGTTGGGTAAGTTCCTAGAATAAACTAAAGAAAGACTTCTCATCTCAAAATCAAACTTATGAAGGCCAAGAAAATATAGAGCTGTTTAGCCCAGATAAGAAATAGAAGTACACTTTTAACAGTTATTATTAAATACCATTTCTTATTTGCACATAATGGTTTTAACACTGTTGAGAGTATTTGAGAAAATTTTAAAAACTAGTTTAAGACAGAAGCTGATGATTTTACAGAAAATGCATTTTATTAAACATTAGAAAATAATTTGAAAGTGCTTTTTGGTGGTGTGCTGTGGCTCACACCTGTAATCCCAGCACGTTGGGAGGCCGAGGTGGGTGCATCACCTGAGATCAGGAGTTCGAGACCAGCCTGGTCAACATGGTGAAACCCCGTCTCTACTAAAAATACAAAAATTTGCCGGATGTGAGGGTGCACACCTGTAATTCCAGCTACTCGGGAGACTGAGGCAGGAAAATCATTTGAACACAGGAGGCAGAGGTTGCAGTGAGCCAAGATTGTACCACTGCACTCCAGCCTGGGTGACAAAGCGAGACTCTGTCTTAAAAAATATAGATATAGATGTAGATATAGATATAGATATATTTAAAATATATATGTATAAATATATATATTTTGGGGGTCATCTTTAGAAACATTAAATTTATGCATGGGATGATTAAAAGCATTTTATGTATTACTGGATCAGCTAGAAAGATAATATTTTTCTTATTTTTACCAAAGCATTTTCACACAAACGGAAATTTTCAGTCACTCATCAGTTATAGAAATAAAAAATTATATATATGCATATATATGTTTGTACAAATATACAACATATATACACATAGTAATATGTATCTATGTATATTTTTATATGTGTGTTTGTGTGTATGTGCATGTATAAAATACCACATTATAACTGTTTTCAGACACTTAGAAATTGTTTTTATAAAGAAATGAACCCACACAGATATTGAAAATTTATCCAATCTCTGTCAACATAATTATCTTATTTTCATTAAAACCCAAGGCTGAGTTTACTCAAAGAAATGATCCAGTTCTGTGATTCTCCCTCAGACCCAGCAGCCAGAACACCAAACTTGACACTTATAGAAAAATGAAAATGTTTGCTCTAATTTTTTTTTTTTTTGAGACAGTGTCTCATTCTGTTGCCCAAGCTGAGTGCAGTGGCGCAATCACAGCTCACTACAGCCTCAACCTCCCAGGCTCAAGCAATTCTCCTTCCTCAGCCTCCTGAGAAGCCTGGACTACAGATGCGCACTCAGCTAATTTTTTATTTTTTGTAGAGACAGGGATCTCACTGTGTTGCCCAGTCTGGTGCTGAACTCCTGGACTCAACCAATCTTCCCGCCTCAGCCTCCCAAAATCCGGGGATTACAGGTGTGGGCCGCCATGTCCAGCCCTGGCTCCAACTTTCAGTGTTTACGTTTCCAGAGAGGCGTCATAATGAAGAGAGGGTTTTCTGTTTCTCGGAAAGTCTTTCATAGTTGCCCAAGTAAGTAAAACAATGGCTTCTGAGAGATAGAAAATGCATAAATAAATAAATATATATAAATAAATAAATAAACCTGAAGGCTACACATTGGAAAGTTGTAGAAAAAGAGCATGGAATCAATTTAGGGCATGGGGTGGGTCTATTCAGTAGATTAACCACGTCTTTCCTGAGATGAGTGAAGCTACCCTGTCCTTAAATGTCATCAATATTCTAATGACTTTGAAAAGTGTCATTCAGCAACAACTGCTTCATGGAAATCCAGATGAGTGCATCCAACTGAAAACTCAAATTCTTCACCTGGATATCAAACATGTCATTTTTAAAATTGACATGTCAGAAACTCACTCTTCTCCTGCCATGCCTATGACCACTCTATGTTTTGCAGTATCCCTCCTATCCCCAATTTGTTGTTGTTTTTGAAATGCCATCAATTATTTCTTTAAAATGTACGTGGAAGTTTGCAACTTCTCACTGCCTGTACAACTATTGCCTTCTTTTAGGTTAGTGTTTCTCAAATTTTTGGCCCTGTGACCCCCATCCCTTTATAGGGTTAAACATCATAGTATCAGCAGGCCTGCAGAGCTTTACATCTATTGATATTTACCAGTTCCGGAATTAAAACCGAAAAACTTTAAAAATATGTAGATAAAATATATATTTTAAATTCATTTACATAGCAATAAATTCTATGCATGTTAATATACACTGTTTCATAAACAACTGTAAGTTATCCTTTTTTAAAGTAACATTGTTTTACATTTTTGAAATTTTCTTTAATGACTAGCTTATAAAAGACACTGGATTCCCACATTTGCTTCTGCATTAAACATTTTTGCAGTTTATTATTTTGGTTGAAGTATGCAGAGAAAATCTGGCCTTCCACAGAAAGGTAGTTGAAAAAGGAAAGAGTATTTAATGAGCTTTTTCAGATAAATATGGATTATTTTTATTTGCCACTCTACTAAAACTGTCAAGTGGCAGTTTCTTAAAGAGTATTTGCAATGTGAAATGCATAATTATGTCAAAGAACTTGTTTATCTGTTATGCTAAAATCCATTGATACATCTGAAATTTTGAAAATCTTTTACCCACACAAAGCATTATAACCATACAAATGGGTCATTTAGGAAAATGCTGGTCTACTGAATCATGCAGATCTTTCAAGAGCTGCCAACTCTAATCACATAATATTAAATAAATGTGCTTATTAATATTGTCACAAATCTCATGTGAAAGTTCTTTTAAGTAATGGAAGCTATTTATTTCACTATGGCAAAAATAAGTTTTCCAAATTGTATTTCTTTAAAGTCATATATATATAGATATATGTATATATGTCATATGCATGCATTACAAATATTTTAGAGACTCACTTTTTCATTTTTTCAGATACATCTGACAGACACATAAGTCTGAATAACTATTGTTTTTCTATCAATGCTTTTCTGATTGAAAATAGTATTGAGTGAAAAAAGCAACTATTTAGACTTGAAACTCAGCCACAGATGTACTTTTCTGAGGACAGCCACTGGGTTTCAGCCCAGGAATTTGGGGCCACAGTAAACCATGCTAGCACCACTGCACTAAAGACTAGGTGACAGAGAAAGACTGTCTCAAAAAAAAAGAAGTATAGGCAGCTGTGTTTTACTTTTTATTGAAAAGCTGATGTTTTGCACAAAGGTGCTAAATCAATGGTACTAAACTGATACGAACAGATCAAATTGTATTTTCATCTTACGTGAATTAGGGTTAATATACATAATACCATTTATACAGGATTGAAATAAGCTTGTATTACATACTTGTGTAAATGGGTGTCTCAAGAACTTCTTTGACTTCTAAATTAGCTTTATTTTTGCTGTTCTTGTTACCAGAGGTATTAAAATGTTCTATACTCCATTTCACCTACAATAGGTGGCATAACGGAAAGGTGAAGTAATTTAATAAAATGGAAATACTGATTATGGCACAAAGGGACCCCAGAGTGGTTATTAGAGGGAGATACTCACAGCCTATTCAGACAAGGAAGAACAGGAAGCCTGAATATCAATGAGCTGGGGACTAATCGATGATGTGAACAGTCTGACTAATTTATAATAAGTTTTCAGTGTTCACATCTGTCAGAACCGGTTCTTGTGTTAACAATGCTACTATGTTTGGAAACCCTGGATTATCTTTCTTATACTGACTTTCACCCACTGTCAGCTCTTTCTGGGGATACCAAGAGTCAAATCACGGTTCTCAAAGTGAAAAAGTTTTACTTATTCTTCCATTCTCTTTATTTTTTGCCCATGAACTATTTATGTGATACAACAATGAGTGAATGATTTGTGCTTCCATCATTGGACTTCAGGTTATTTGAATTTTGAAGCTTAAAGGCCACTCTCATGTTTTTTTAACATTTCTCTGAAATCTGAAAGTACACATTGAAACATTCCCTTAATCACTTAAAAAAATACAAGATGCAATTAGTTTCTTTAAATAGGGCTAAGCGCTTCCCAGAAAAGAACAGAAAATGTAACAACAGGAGAAATGTTATCCAGAACATGTAATTACTTTCTTTAAAGTATTTGTAAATAGTCTATTATATTTTAAGTAGGCAGTTAGCAAAGAATCAAGATATTTTTGGTGGCTGATAATTTTTAGGTTGATTTTCTTATTGCATGCCCCAGTTCAGGATCTCCATATAAATACTTACTGAAAAGTGATTCAGTTTTTTCAATATTATTATAGTATACCAATATAGCTATGTATAAGTACAGAATTGTATAAAGGTTTACTTTTCCTCATTTATGTACTGATTTCATCTCATTCAAGTTATTGCTTCTTTAAAAAGACTGCCAAACATTGGTGAAATGGAAAATCATTGCGATTTTATCACTCAATAGTTGAAAATGTTTTTTAAGTGAGGTATATCTTTTTGCATCAGAGATTATTGAGATTTTTTTTCCCAACCCCTTAAAAAATTTTTAAAACCATAACAAATCCTGTCTGTTAAACTAAATCTGTTAGTGATTAATTTCTTGGAACCATGTTATCCAGCTTACTTTGCCCATTTCTTCTTTCTTTCTTTTTTTTTTTTTTTTGTTTGTTTGTTTTGCTTTTTGAGATGGAGTCTCTCTCTGTCACCCAGGCTGGAGTGCAGTGGCACGATCTTGGCTCACTGCACCCTCCTCCTCTCCGGTTCAAGCAACTCTCCTACCTCAACCTCCCAAGTAGCTGGGACTAGAGGCACCCCCCCACTACCCCCGGCTAATTTTTTGTGGTTTAGTAGAGACAGCGATTCACTGTGTTGCCCAGGCTGGTCTCAAACTCATGAGCTTAGGCAATCCACCCACTTCTGCCTCCCAGAGTGCTAGGATTACAGGCATGAGTCACCGCGCCAGGCCTATTTTGCCCATTTCTTAGCATTTAGTTTTAGAGGACCTAATTCAGCTAAAGTAGCATGAATGAATATAGACAAAAACATAATAATGTTTTAGTATTGTGTGTGCCCATGTTTATATTCATGATACTATGTCATGATTCCTGGATTTTATAAGTGAATGAAAATATGCTAGCCCCAGGAGCTTATTTGGAATCTGAACAATTAACATTCGTTGTCTTCACAAAACTCAGATATTCTCTAGCCCCTACTACCACCCTGCCCTGAGTTGACAGACTGAATTCAATGTTTTCAAAACTTAACATTATATTATGTTAAGCTCTTAACATCGCTGTTGACATTATTCACCCTCTGTATTTCACATAAGCAGATAATTTTATAAAATTAGATTTTAGTACTATAAGATTAGTAGTAGAATTTAGCAGTTCTAATAAACTATATATAAATGTATAATAATTATATATATATTTAAGAGGACAAATTTAAACAAGACTTAAACAAGACTTTGCTTTCCAGAAATACGTAATCTATAAAAAGCTCCAGTATTACTATTGCCAGAAAGGAGTCTGCAAAGAAGAGATGACTTCTATAAACGAGAATGTAAAGAAAAACAACTTATTCTGGTTCTCAGGGAACCTTATAAATAGGATAAGATGGAAAGTGTACATTTGCCTGAGTTATACTGATACAATGTTTTTAAATTGTTTCATTTTAATCGTGAGATTTAATGAAATCACATTTAATTTACTAATTTACTAATATACTATTTAATTTATAATAGTACAGTCATTTATTTTATAGATATAATATACTATATATTATATAATTATATATAGAGAGAGAGTTCTGGAGTCTCTCTGAAAACTCATTGTAATACCAAAAAATACATAATTGACGAATACATGGAGAAAGTATATCAATATTTTTACTACAAGTTAATATTGCAAATAGGCATATAACAATTGATGACCAAACTCATGTTTGCTATAATAACCCTTATGTTGACAGAATGTTTTCTGTAGTTAATTCTTGAAGTGTCCCCTTACCCCTGCTTAAATGCATAGAGTATCAGAAATTTTGCTTTGACTTTTGTTAGTGGCCTCAAGTGGAAATGATTAGGGCATTACTTGCACATTTTTTCTTTTAAATAATTAACTTCGGTTCCAATGTCCTGCGTGAATAATTTCCGACGTCACATCTCATTCTTAGGATTCTTAATGAATCACAGTTTGCACTGAACGTAATAAATTATAGGGTATGGCTTCTGGCCAACAAAAATTGCCTTTACTTATTTTAAGACACCATCATTAGTACATCCTTCTTGATGCTATTTATCCACCACTCACTACTGAGTCCTTAATAACAGCACTTTTCTTTTTCTGTTTTTGGAATGAGACAAAAAAAATATGTGGTTTACAAGGAATGTTCTTTGGTCATGAGGCATTTGCCTCCTCTTTCTCTTGTGCGTATTTTGTTATCTCTGCACAACACAAATTGTTTTCATTTCATTCTCAGTTATTATTTGTGAGGTTCCATTGTATAGCTGGCTGCTCAAAACGTAAGAAAGATGGTATTTTGCCTAAGAATTTGAGTCCGAGTGTGAGGAAAGTATTTTTCATATCACTGCCAGCTTTCATGTGGGAACAGGTCAAAGTAACTGTGTGTCCTGTTTTCTTGGAGAGATTAAGGGCCGTGTACCCCGTCCCCACCCCTGCACAGACATCTAGGCTTATCCACAGTAGATTGTGTCAATGTTTATTCTTCCCCCAAAGGCCCAATGAAGGCTAGCTTGTAACACCCAAAGCTAAATTAAACAACACAACGAAGCCTCTGATTATCTGTCCCCTTACAGAAACTCTCACACTTGACACTTACACAAACAAGTGTACTGTAGCCCTTGATAAAAGAACTTCATAATTTCTAATAGGATACAGCAGATATCCACAAAAATATGTTACTTGGATGATGGAAATTTCGAGCCCTTGGCACTTCTGCACATGTCCACAATTTCTTGGTATAGATGGCTTTAACCGGAGCTACAGTAACTTGTTTTCCCAATTGCCTTCATCACTTGTCCCCTTCCCCACCCCTCCAATCCCTTTCTCTCTTCCATGGTTGGCTTGTGTCTGTTTGGGCATTTGACATTTTGGCCTTTCCATTAGTCCTTTATGCATTCATTCCTGCCTATTGAAGTGTTATTTATCTTGCCTTGTGGCATTATTCTGACTTCTGTGGTTAGCTTTATAGATATTGTAAAAAAAAAAATATATTTTATATTTCTGTAGCTATGTTAGGTGCTTTCTCATTCTTTTAGTATGTATTATACCATTAAATATTGAGTTTTCTGTTTCATAGTGGTTTGGATATGAGTTTAAAGAACTGAAGGTAGGTTTGGAGGGCAGACTATAATGCTCACTGTGCTACTCCCAAACATAGCACTTGGCTCTTTAACAGCTTTTCTTTCAAAATCTACCAAGGAGCTGTTTTCATAAACTGTCTGACTGATGTGAGTTTAGCTCGATTGGGTTTGTGCTTATAAAATAATATTACTACGTTCACAGTTGCAGGTTTATAAATAATGTTGCCTTTGTTTGTAGCCTGGCTTCTAAATAATTAGGAGTGAATATAAGAATTTGAATGATTCCTCAATCCAATTTTATTCATAGGTTTTGTTGTGAGAGTAATAGTTCTAATCTTTCATTTTAACATGAGATTTATTACTCTTAATCAATGACATAATTATCAAGGCAGTGACGCTGGAAGTCTCAGCAGGAATGAAACCCAGCCCTTGGTGTCTTCAGTCTGGAAGTGTTCTTGGCTAACACCCCTCCCACACTCATCTGCAATCTGTTGTGCAGCTGTTGAAAAGGAGCTCAAAAGATGGTGATGTGATGCTTGGCTGACACATAGATCTGTAGTTCTTGATCCTGATAATTGCAGCATTATCTTTCAGTCAGTTTTACTCTTTATGTCCAACTGTCACTCGAAATCATGTCTGATCTTGCCCCTCGTCACTTTGGTCAGAACAAAGGTGGGGTTTGTCTTATTTTTAAATTACCATTGTAGTCATAGCAATGCCCTCCTCTGCTCAAACTGCAGCACAGTTACGTCCTACCATTTTCTGTGCGTTGGTCCATGGAGTCTAATCTGTCTCCTGGAGGCCCCAAGCCACTCCAGTACCCCTCTCAGGACATCAGGACCTCTTGGATTCTCTCTAGTACAGGCAGTGATGCCTCTTGACTTTCACTGCTGCTGCACGATGCTGGTGTGATATGAACAGCAGTCAGCCACTCCCTCTCCAAAATCTCACCAGAGAAAAACGGGAAGTTGTCAGTGGCCTTCGAGTACTAATTTTGTCTAGTAGGGTTACTATTTCTTATTGGCCCATTTTGGCCCAAGATGCCTAGGACGTAAATCCCACTTCAGAGGGTCAGATCGCTTAGCTTCATCTGTGACTGTTCATCCTTTCTCTCCCTCAGCAGAGAGACTGTGTGATCTCTTATCCCAGTTGGTTAGTAAGAGGCACAGGGGAGCGGCAGGGCCATGGCTTCCCTCCCCTGAGCCAGAGGATTCCAAAGTCCACATGGAAAGGGAAAAGTTTGGAGAGTAAAGCAGATGGATTGAAAAAATGATGACATCCTCATGCACTCTTCCTCCCGCCTCCGTGCTCCACTGGCACGTGCTGCACTAACAGGCAAGGGCAGAACGGGGAGTCACTTACTGTCTGGACTTCAGCACAAGGGGAACATCTACAATCGCTTCTTGCCACTGCGAAGGCTCATTGGTGTGACAGGGAGCCAAGGACTTAAGAGAACACAAGTTACACTGTTTCAAGCAGTCAGCGCATCCCTCTTCTTTTAATCTTATGGTGAAACATTTCCTCAATTTATTTATGAAAATAACCAGGAAAATTTTTCTAATTACAAAAGCAGAATAGATGCATCAGACACACACACACACACACACACACACACACACACACATCTCCTACTAACGTATTTTAAATGAATAAAGCATATATTCCTTAACATAGGGAAAGTTTTTTATGAACTTAGGTATCTAAAGTCTAAGGATGTAAACGAAATATGTAAATGTCTAATTTTAAGATTCATTCACTTTGTTACAGATATTTAATTAACATATTACATAAATGGCATATTAATTTAGATATATAGCATATGTCCACTCTTATGTAAAATAACTTTATTCAGCTATTCACACGTATCTATGGCATCAGAGTGAGTAATCTAACACATTTATTCCAAAAGTACATTTTCTTCTATTTCATCTAACTTGCTTCACTTGCAGTACTTTTCAATTTGTGACTGATGTTGTCACTGGATATTTTAACATCCGGATACAATACCCATTAGGAGAGTAGGTGTGTACACAATGTAACCACTTACCATTCTGTCTTCTTAAACAATCTTTAACATTTTTCAAGAGCTATGTCGTATCAGGAATAAAAATAAATAAATCTAGATTAAGTGTCTTTGTTTCCTTTTTAACCCCCTGTGTTAGGAGTTCTACAGGAACATCTAAAATGACCATCCACTGATGTCATTACAAACTGTATCTTTTCCAAAACAAATGAGATATATCACATATATTCAAAACCGAGAAAACTTGAAAACATTCTATGGACTTTTGGTCCTGAGGGATAATTTGAGAAATGATAGCCAACATTCTGTTCATTTCCCAGACAGCAGCCATGACAAAGTACAAGAGACAGAGAGACTTAACCACTATCTTGGAGCCGAGACGTACAAGACCAAGGTATCTTCAGGATGGGTTTCTTCTGAGCCTTCTCTTCTTTGCTGGTAGAGGCCCATCTTCTCCCCATGTGCTCGCCTGGTGTTCCCTCTGTGTGTGTCTGTGGCCTAATCTCCACACCCTATAGGGACACCAGTCACTTTGGATTATGGCCCACCCATATGACCTCATTTCACATGAATGACTTGTTTAAAGACCCTATCGCCAAATATGATCACATTCAGAGTTATTGAGTTTAGGGCTTCAACATGGGACTTTGGAGGACACTACTCAGTCCATAACGTGGAGTAATTACTATAAACTATCAAATACTAATCTTATATGAAAGAAAGAGCTTAAATTTATATATGAATGCAAACTAATGAATAATATTACAATAAACGTAGTGCCAATTTAAGTTTGCGGAAGAGTGAAAACCTTAAAATGTGTTGCTTTAAGACATATCTTTTTTATAATAATCACACTATATCTCAATTTGGAAAAATTGGAGTTTTACATCCTAGAGCTTCTAATCAGAAAAATTTGAGTACCCACCTTTCAAGAAGAAAGAAAGGGAAAAGAGAAAATAATTTATCCCAAATTTAAGAAATTTTTTTTGTTTTAGCATATGTCAACCGTATTGCCAGAAATGTTTAAGTCCCTACTTTGATTACTGAGTTACGTAAATATTTTAGTAAGCCATATTTAAATCAATTCCTTTACTAAAGATCATTGTAGAATGTATATTTTAGTTCACATGAAAAGTATGAGCAAAAATGTCATAGTAAAACAAAAAATGAGATTAGAAGTTAATATAGAAGCAAAGCTGATATATGTGACTATTATTTATCTAGGAAAAAATGTCTTTAAAATACATTAATTAACAGAATCCTCCTGGAACTCATCAATAACCCATGAAAAACAGATTCATGGGCAACAAAAAATAAATTGTAAGCAAGTTTCATTTGAATATATTAATAAAAATTAAGCCAAATATAAAAGTATAACTTCACAGTATTTTTCTATACATTCTCCATGATGTATCAATACTTCTTCCACAATACAATTTGAGCAGTAGGAATAAAATCATAATAGCAAATACCATTGTTCTGGATATGATGCTTGCAATTCCTATTTTTTCCATTATCTTATTACGAAAAATTTCTAACATACATAAACATTAAAACAATTTTATCAAGAATAACACTTGCTATAGTTCAAATATTTGACTCTGTAAACCTCGCGTTGAAATTTGATTCCGGATGTTGGCAGTGGGACCTAATGGATGGTGTTTGGGTCGTGGAGCAGATTCCCCATGAATGGTGGGTGCCAGCCTCACTGTGGTGACTGAGTGCTCACTCTAGTCATTCTCACCAGAGCTGGTTGTTAAAAAGAGCCTGGCACCTCCTCCCTGGCACCCCATTCTCCCTGCTTTCTGTCTCACCATGTAATCTCTGTACACATCAGCTTCTCTTCACCCTCCACCATCAGTGGAAGCAACCTGAAGCCCTCAGCAGAAGCAAATGCTGATGCCACGCTACTTGTGCAGTCTGTAGAACTGTGACCAAAATAATAAACTTTGCAAAAAGGAAAAAAAAGCCGATTCAGCCCTACTTGGATATTCTGTGTAGCATGGGACAAAAAATTACTATGTTAAAAGGACAGAAAACCACATGTGGTATCAGTTTATTTCCTTTTTAATATTCCATTATTTTGACATATTAAAATATGTCTAATTTGACATATGTCAATGTAAATGGAAGTAAGAATTTCCAAAAAAAAAAACGAGAGAGAGTGAGAGAAAGAATGAGGGTAGGCATGTCATTGAAGGTAACTATAAGCTTGTATGTTTACTACACTCTTTCAGTAATTTTTGAAATAATATACCAGCGTAAAATCTGTATGCTGATAAAAAGAAAAATCATGGAAGCAGTATGGGTGGAATATTCTATTGATAGAGGAGATTATTCTCCACAGGACAATTTAATGCATCAAACTCTCAGGAAATAATAAAGAAGTCTAAAATTTATACTTTATATATTTAAAATATTTAATAAGTCTTGTCATTCCACAGATGCAATAAATAGTGAACACAATAGTTTATGAGAAGTAAATTAAGTGTTCTAAAATATATGATTGCCAAAAGACTTTCAGATATTTCAAATATAGAAAAATATATTCCATGGCTATTTCTAGATGCTTATGAAAAAGAAAAAGAGGAAAAATATATTACAAAAGTAAAGATAGGTCAAATAGTATAAAGAAATAAGGCAACTTAGTTTAGATGTTTATGAATATCAAAAACAACTATTTTGCTCTAATATTCTGTAGTTTAGCTTTAAAGAATATATTAAAAATTTTTTACAAGCATGCAAATATTTCCAGATTTCTTTTCATATTCAACAGTAACTATCAATTTCCAGAAAATGTAAGACATTATCTCGTTTGCTATGTAACTATATAGTGACTGTGACAGTGGTTACATAACTCTGTGTTATACAACTCAACTTTATACATAAATAAAGATGAGTAAATTGAGGAACAGAAACCTAGTTATCAGTGACTGCCTTTCTATAAGATTACATTTGTATGCACTGACATTACCTTTATAGGTTCCAACATGTTATTGATATAGTCACACTATTCCAAGGAAAACAAATAAAAAAGTTATGTGCACTTTAATTCTGATCTCCTTACAGAGAATAGGGAAATAGGTCGCTCACTAGTATGCATCAATATAAAATATACACTCAAAATATTCTTTAAAGGCCATGTCACTTCTAAAACGTGTCATTTTAATTGGAGCTCTGTATTTCAAATTCTCTCTACTAATTTTCTTTTTGTGCTATTAATACAAAAACCAATGTATTAGTAGCAATCATACTTTTTGGAATTTAAACTAACATACACACATATTAGTTTATTTAATTATTTAATATCTATTAGCTTAAAAATGTATATATAGAGAGAGAGATTGTGAAGATACATGCTGTTCTAAGAATGTACAAGTTGGAACGTGGGATGGCGAAATCCTTGCTGCCACAGAAGAAACCAGAGCCAGATTTGGAAGGAAGAAGCGTATTATACTCACGGGTCCCAGAGAGGAGGTTGCCACCTGCCACCCAAAGTTACAGTGTAAAACACCAGGGTAGGCAGGAGGCAGAAAATAGGAGTAGGGAGAGAGCTTAGGCCATGGCCTCTGTTGGGGTTTCCATAGAAAGGCACGACAGGGCAGGATAAGTATTTCATGATTGTCTGGTTTGAATGATTTTGGTGGGCTTTGGGATATATAGTGGTCTCTAGTTGCCTGGTAAGTGTCCGCAGGATGACCAAGGCAGAGGAATATTCACTTTAAGGCGTATGCACCAGGTAAAAGAGGTGTGTTGGGTAAGGGGTGCAGGATTGGTTAGTTTGCATCTGAAAGGCATGCTTCAGCTGGGCGAGCCCCTTGCCACCTCTAAGTATGAACTAGCCCCAGGAGAGGCAGTCTCTCCCCAGATAGAAAGTGTTTTTTTTTTTTTTTTTTAAAGATATCTAAGCATCATAAAGTATAGATACTAAGTATATATATATGTGTGTGTGTGTGTGTGTATATCTACATTACACACGCATATGGTCACAATGTTGATAATATAAAACAACTGTAAACAAATCAAATGCCAAATACTAAGGGACTGCTTGAAAATATTGTCTTCACCGAAATAATGCAGTGTATAAAAAATTAGTGATTATTCAAAGTCTAATAGTTTCTATTTCTGTCATTGCATTTATTGTTTTAGTATTTGTTTTAGTATCAGTAAAAATGATAATGTTCATCTGAAAAATATTTGCAACAATAGCCAACAAAATCTTGAAAACAGAAGAATAATGCAAAAGCTTGCTATTCCATGCGGCAAAATATAATCAAGTGCTTCTTGATTAAACAAGAGAATACTAGACAGAAATGGAATAACAGATGAGTCCAATAGGGAATCTAAGAAATACAGCAACAACAAACAATCATAGAATCTGCAGGTAGCATGCTAGTTTCTGGAGTTAAAGAATGAGCAAGTGTAGACACAGCTCTTGTATGCATGGAGTTTTGAGTCTAGTTGGAATGAGGGAAGCCAGATGTGAACCCAGTACTTTCTTATGCAAATATAAATTTGTAATTACTCCATTACTACAAGTAGAATGTAGGAGAGATACACAGTAATAAAATAAACTCTAACATGGAGATTCAACTAATCAGAGAGATATGAGAGGTCTTGATTTAATGTGTAATGAATATCACAAGACTGTATAAAATAACAAAGGGAAAAAAGAGTAATCACGAGAGAGGAAATAGTAAGAACATGAAGTGTAGGTTGAGAGAAGCATACAATATGAGAGACGGAAGATGAATGTATAGTTTACATAAGCAATGAGAATGAATGCAAGTTGTGATGGACCATTGGTGGAGTAAAAGGACACCATTCAGGTTGCATCATGTAGATCCTTTTACAGAATATGTATTTATTGGAGAAGACATGGTTATTATTTGAAATTTTTCTGCAAAGCTGAGAATGACAATGAGATTTGTACTTGGAAAATTCCTTATGGCTGCAGAAGGATTTACTGGAGATTATGGAGGTGGAGGTTTTTTTGCAGTAGGATGTGTGAAATGGAACCTAGGTGCTGATGAGGGTTGAATGAGGGATGGAGGGAATTCTCATACTGAAAGTGACAACTTGGCAAATAATTGGTGCATCTAGTCATTGTCCATGGAAGAAAATGGAAGCCACTGTAGGCATTTGAAACACATGTTTAATATTAAGAATGATTTAAAACATTAAAAGCACTGATGGAGCAGTCCAGAGAAAGATAGGTGTCTGGCATACTGTGCCACTGGATGGAACCCGTGTGCCACCACTCACCATGAATACCTGCTGCTCCTGCTGGGATCTGCCCAGCCACTAGGCCAGCACCCAGGTACCAGGACAGCTGCCCATGCTGCTGAAATCAGCACCAAAGTCCCCTAGTCTGCAGCCACTCCCACTCTGAGGGTGATCAGAGCAGAAACACACATGGTTTCCTCATTCCTCCCACCTCCCAGCACCTGCAGGAACCTCCCATATCAGAGCGTATCAAGTCATCTAATATTACATTTGGAGAACACAGTTTGTAGGCTTCCCAATCTCTTGGTATGCAAAGGAGTATGGAAAAACTGGAGAGGAACTGAAAACCCTCAGAAACATAACTAATGTAGGAAACTATGTGTTTTAAGCTGTTAATTTTTAAAAAGCCAAATCCCAGCATTAAATCATACAACAAAATTTCCAAATGGTTCAACTCCTAAATGAAATATAATTTGAGAAAAATATTTTCTTAAATGAAAGAATATATATTTGTATAATCTTGAAATGGGAAACAGAACTTCTAAACATAACTTAAAACATAAAAGTCATAAATGAAAATACAGAGTTTTGAGCCAATATTAATTTAAAAACAAAACACAAAAGTCAGATTGGACACACAGTTAGAATACATGTAGAATTCTATGTATAATAAGTAAACACATGAAAACATGCGAAGATGAATGAGCAGGGCATTCAGAAGTGAACAAGTACAAAGGGCATGCCAACGTGACTGAAACTTGAAAATATAGTTCATAAAAAGTCGATATATTTGTGTTGATTACTAACAATCAAAACTGTTTCCCCAGAAGGAGTGGGAAGTTAGGTAGCAGTGAAAATCATCAACTTGGCACTACTCATCATCATAATAAATATATATCTAAATAATTAACAAAACCACATGCTTATAAAATAAAATAATAAATAATATTAATATAGTAAAAATAATAATGAAGAGAGGAGCAACACATGGTCTGTCTTATCCACCCTAAAGCATACGTTTTGGAGGTATCTAACCTGAGCCTGTGTGTTTGAAGGCATCTGGGTCAAGATATTATCTCGCTGCCATTTCTTTCAGCTCGTGCAAAGAAACCACATGATTTTAAAGCCATATTGTCATTATTGTCACTGGAATTGGCACAGCTTCCTGAAAGGAAATCCTAGAGGGAACGTTGCATTGGATTGGCTTCCTGAGTATTGGATCCTTGTATACCTGAAATGGTCCACCCTCTCCATTGTCGCAGAGTAGTGATTAGCAGAACTCCTTTTCTCAAAATTGCCTCTGTTTCAATGATTAACTACATGTTTATCTACACCATTGAAGTATTAATCATAAAACTGCATGTATTTGTTACAGAGCCATGTAGAATGTTATTTTTAGGTATTCACAAATTTTTATATTCTTTTATTCTGACTCCCCCTCCCCCCCACTCACAATGGTATAATTGCCACTTAAAATGAAATTTGATGTCCCTTCACTGGGCAACAATCCATAGATGATCTGATTACCAGCTGCTGCTAAACTGCATCTCTCCTTTTGTCACGTCTCACAGAATGCCAGGCACACTAACTCGATGGTGCCTAGAAGACTCCCTGCAAGCCAAACATGCTTTCCCCCTTATTTCCTCTACCTAAAGAGTGATTTCCCTAGATGTCTGCATGGTATTCCCCCTCATTGCATTCTGGTGTCTATTGCAATATCACCTCAAACAGCATTTCCTTATCTAAAATAACTTGGGCCATCACTCACTATTTATTTAGTAGACATTTTTATAGCACTCATATAATTTAATATCTTAGGTATATACTATGTATGTATGCATTAATTGTTTCTTATTTATAATAGTCTTTGAAGGCAGAATATTTGCTTACTTTAATTACATAGAACATCATATAGAGCAAGACACATATAAGTCCATAATAAACACATATTAAATCAATGAATGTAGACATCAGCATTTAACAAATTACAAGGATATTATATACCTGTGTATTTGGGATGATGGGCATTGGGGTGATCTTATTTTCTTTTTGTTTACTTGTATTTTACATTTGTTTTTGCAATAATTGTTAGTCATAAAAAAGAGGAAAGAAAGGGGAAGAAAAAAATGTCATTGTAAAACCAAGCTGTTAGAAATAACTACTGTTTGTAGAGTACTAGAATTTGCTAGGCACAGTTCTAACTGCTAAATATTTAGTAACTCGTGTCACCTCCACAACCTTGTGAGACACAAATTGTTACTATGCCCATTTCATAAATGAGGAAACGGATTCACAGAAAGAATAAGTTGTTTGTTCAGTTACTAAGAGGGTAATCAGGCTTTGACCTCAACAGGCTCTATTTAGAGCCTGCTATTACCCCTATGCTAGACTCACAACCCAGTCGAGTTTGAAAGACAGACCCCTGCCTCATGTGTGTCCACATTACCATAGAGTATTAAAACCAAGCCAGCTTTTGGTCAGACTTTCTCATTATGCATGGACCTGGAGCCCGGACATTCTCTAAATTTAATAGGAGAGCTTCCGCTCATTGCCGCCAGCAGCGTGTGAATACTGTAGTCTTTTGATGGGTTCGGAACTTGTCCCAGGTGGGACTTTCGGCAGTTTCAATGGTAATTACATGAAATATGTTATCTTCAGCTGCTTTTATATTCATGGGCATGGAGTGTCTTTGTAAGCATAAGGGATAAGGCCAAAGAGAATGGTTCACAGGGGTGACAATGAACTTGATTATTCATCATCTGCTGATTGTGAAAATGCCTGGTTAATTTCAACTGTTTATTAAGAAAATGTCTCGTTGTGGGAACTAAAAAGGAACAACATTACTTTGTTCAGAGCAATGAGTTTGGCTTGACCCATCCTGTTACCTGACACCTTGTTCTTATCACAACCAGGCAGGATTAGAGTATCTTTAGCCTCAATACGTCATAGTAATTCTTTCTTTACCACCGGTATAATTTGTGTTCCTGGGCCCCAGTCAAGTAGTTTTTAATGGATTTGCTTCTTTTAGAAATGAAAAGAAATAAACTCAGTGTACTCTTCCAGATTGTCTGTGCCCCCTGACTGGCTAAAATTAATGTGGCGCAGTAGCACGTCCATCTTCATTTGCAGTAAAGGGAATTGAATGTGCTTTTTTTGGAGGGTTCTGTGCACAGCCAGAGGATGAGGTTAAAGACACGCGGTAGCATTGGTAACAAAGAAGGCTCTAATAATTTTTTTTAAAGACTTATCTAATGTCAGCTTTGAATAAAGATGTGAGACCTCTCTGTTCAGCCCTTTTAATGAACAGCATGGATCTTTAGATCATCTCAGGAGAAAGGACTCCTTTTTTTCCATTATAAAGAAGTACTTTAGTAGAATGTTTGATAATGAGATGCAAAAGCCCGTCTACAGAGTCTCTTTTATTACAGTCCTCAAATAAAAGTGGCTGCTTGCTATATTACCCTCATTTTTTCCCATTAGAAAATAAACAATTGTTTGACCGTGGATCACAAATAGATTTAGGGAAATTCTGTCTGCTGCATAAAATTGGCGCTGGAATCACACAGACTCGTACGCAATTGAAAAGCAACCACTTGTCTAAAATACATAGATTGGGAGGAAGGTGGACGTTGCTACTCCAAGAAAGTTTTGGAAAGAAGTAGGAAGAAAAAGAAACTATGGATTACTTCCTGCTTTCCTAGCAAGTGTCTCTCAAATGGAGCTTCTGTCTTTTTTTAATATTAAAATAGCAATTACATTATATCTTCCTCTAAAGCTGTAAAGGTACTTATCCTTGTTTAAAATGGGGCTTGGAAAACTAATTCAAGACAAAACTGGCTGCCAGGTGTGCTCTAGTGATTTGTCATTCATAAAAGAGTTCCAAAAGATAGGAATGCAATTTTTAACTTCATGTGTGTGTGTGTGTGTGTGTGTGTGTTTAGTATTATTCATTGCGTTGGCTGATCCCTTTAACACATTAAGAATATGAGACATACATGGGAGGACTTGCTTGGGTGTGGGGACATCAATTTAGAGAAATAAATTAGTTTATTTCCTGCCCTGTAGCTCAACTCATTCTGATTAAGATGTTTCAGTTCTAAAAGTATGAAGTTATCATCCATCAGTGTCATTCTCATTCTGACACATGATTCACACTGACTTTGTACGTACTTAAAAGTCTGAGAAAACTAAAGGTCTTTGCTGTGGTCTTTATGCAAATGAAATATAAGCTCTCAAATTTAAGAAAACATTATCCCTAGTCTTCTGAAAATGACCTTATGAATTGGAAACTCCTGAAAGCAAAAACGTTACTTTTGGGCCAAGCAGAGATAAAAATTCTGCATGTCAGTCTTCTTACACTGGTCAAGGGTCTTTTTTGTCAAAGGCAAATTACACTGGATAAGTTAACTTGGCAAGATAGACTTTATTCAAAGCTGTTGCAGGAGGGGAAAGAGATCAAGCTCAACTTATCTGAAATGAAAGCCATGAGAGTAAAAGTGCTGGGGTGAGTGAAGGGATGGGTATGTCCTGAAAGACATGAGAGTGGAAGTTGGCCAATGGGATCAGGCCATCTCTGTTTGCTCCTTGATGTGTTTTAGAATTAGACTCTGACCCTCAGGCAGAGAATGGAAGGCAGGCTATCTTCCTTGATGATTACATTTTACAAGAGTGGCTACCAGGTCCTTGAACAAGATTCCTGGAGGATTGTCAAACTGGAAAGACGCTGGGTGAAGATTTACATTTTAAACGGGCAAAAAAAGATTTTATAATTTCAAGCTTCCTTAATGCTCTAAGAAAAGAGATCAGGGGCTAGAATGAGGAAGACACATGTCTAAAGTTTACTCAAGCAAGGGTAACAGCAAGACTGTCATGACCACCTTTACATGCAGTTATCAGCCCCTCAGCTTCTGAGTTGCATTTTTTTTAAGTGTGAAGTATTTGAAATCTTTATTGACTAAATAGCAACTATTTAACAGTAACATACATATATTTTTCATTGTATTCTTATTCACTCCAAATAGATAAATCAATTAAAATAGTGAAAAAGCAACATCTCACTGGTAACATCTTCAGTAAAGTAAGAGATAAATAATCCCATAAGCATCGAAGTTGGGTGTCACCAAAGCACAGACAGCAACAGGACCTGTGAGTGATAAGCAGATATGTAACCCCACTTGCAAAGAAAACGAAGAGAGAGGAAACCAGGTTGCAAAATGAAATTCATCCCAAAAGAAGAACATCTCAGGCTGAGTAAAGTCTAGGTTAGCAAATCTCAAATAATCAGCAGGACTGGGAGGACGTTTTATGGGCTCCAGGCTTTCAGTAAGCAAAGTGGGAACATAAGGAGCCAAGGATTGGAACATATAACAAAATTGAAATCGTCCAAAGTTTCCTGAGCCCTCAAAAATTTCAGAAATACTCAACAAGTCCTTTTAGAAGGACAGAAATCCACCAGGAAGTAATTTTTAAAAATTGCTGGAAATGGAATCTAAATTGAGTAAGGCAGAAATGTTGAAGAATTTCAGGCAGAAGAAACGTCAGATGCCAAGCAGAGAGGAGGCACAGACGCAACAGAACTAAAATATGCTGAAACAGAAAAGTACAATATTTCAAGGTGAAAGCTCTGCCTTAAAAAGACAATGTTGATAGAGTTCTGGAGTTACAGAGCTAGAGACCGGAAGGGTATCTGAATCAGGCTTGATCACTCAAATAAGAGAAATAAGTATGCCAAAAGGCCATGGGGTTTATTATGTTACATCGGCAAAGAAGAGAAACTTTCCAGTTAGTAGCTGGGAAGGTTGTGCTTGCTCACCCCACCCTTTACACTAGGACACTTTCTAATCTCCCTCGCATGCCCCTCTTATTCACAGATGAACAACAAGCAGGAAAATGATTAAGACCACATAAATATATACAAGAAAACAGAAAACCAAACACCGCCTGTTCTCACTTATAAGTGGAAGCCGAACAGTGAGAATACATGGACACGGGGAGGGGAACAACACACACTGGGCCTGTGCGGGAAGAGGAATGGGGGAGGGAGAGCATCAGGACAAATAGGTAATGTATGTAGGGCTTAATGCTTAGGTGATGGGACCACCATAGCCCACATTTACCGATGTAACAAACCTGCACATCCTGCACATGTATCTCAGCACTTAAATTAAATTACATTAAAAAAAAAAAGACAAGTAATAATCCAACAGGTCGTACAAAGACTGAATAAAAGGTGGTTGCAGATGAGAAAAAACACGTACACTAATGTATCAAAATATGCCAAAGGAAAAATCAGAAAACACAACAAAACAAAAAGCTATGAAAAATCATCGTAAGAAAGAATGAAAACAACTGAAAAAGAAAAAATGAAACAAAAAGTGGCTATGAGAAAAGCAGTGACAACACGGAAATAAAGAAAAAAGACGAGAGAAAAATTTTATAAAACAAGAGTATAGTGGTTGGAGACAAGAGCAAATAGATGCAAACAAGAATAGGAAAATAGAGAAGAAAAAAAGAAGAGTCAAACAATAAATCTAGACATAGAGAGGGATTGAAAGACAGGAATGGACATAAAGGGAAGGCAAAGGAGTTATAACATACATAGATTTAAAGTCACTGGGAAGAGTCCCAAAATAGAAACCAACAAATTCTTGAAACTTTAAGCAAGAAAGTTTTCTAAAACATAAAAGGATATGTACATAGGTCTAAATGTTGAATGAAAAAACTGTTTACCTATGATGTTTAACTCAGCCTGGTCCATTTTGAGATATATCTTAGAAAAGTCATTCGTTTTTAAGATAAAATATATTTGGGCATTTGAACAAAAAAGCTGAGTCACTTAGAATGAAAATCAAATTGGCATAGTTTTTTCACAGCAATGCTTTATAGCAGAAGATGACATAGTATAATTTTAAGAGATTCTAGGAAAGAATCGTGAACCAAGAACGTTGTACGCAACCAAACTGATCATCAGTTATAATGACTCAGACAAATATGTATGAACATGCAAGGTTCATAGATTATGTTTTCCTCAACATTTTTGGGAAACCTATTAAAGACCAAACCACAGACTACCAAAAAATAACTAAACACTAATAATAATAATGACAACAATTTATTGAAACATGTTCTGTGCATAGCATAAGATTTTCAAAGAAAATAAAGGGCTGGGCACGGTGGCTCACGCCTGTAATCTCAGCACTTCGGGAGACCAAGGCAGGTTAAGGGAAACAACAGTTCAAAGTCAGGAGTTCGAGACCAGCCTGGCCAAAATAGTGAAACTCCATGTCTTCTAAAAACACAAAGATTAGCTGGGCGTGTTGGCGCACACCTGTAATCCCAGCTATTCAGGAGGCTGACGTGAGAGAATCACTTGAACCTGAAAGGTAGAGATTGCAGTGAACCAAGATCATGCCATTGCACTCCAGCCTGGGTGACCAAATAAGACTTTGTCTCAGAAAAATAATAATAAAAAAAAAAAAGAAGTAAAAAGAGAAAGAGGAAAAGAATAAATAAAACAAATGTCATCAAATGCCTTACCAGTTGCATAAAATGAGTTATTTATTCTGAAAGTTAATAATTAATGGGAAATAATTAAGCATTTAACTTGTTTTTAAATGATGCAGGAGAAAATAATTTTTAAAGTGGGTGGGACAAATGAAATAAGGTAAAATATTGGTAGATTGGGAAGCTGAGTGATGGTTCACAAGAGTTTGTTTCTCTCTCTACTTTTTGGGATACGACTAAAGGGAAACTATCGACAATAGCAAAGATACTCAGGGGAATATTTCCTACCGCGCATGCCTTTTCCTGTGTCAGCAGAGGATTAACACAATCATATCATGTTTCCAGAAGGGTATGTGTAACGTAGAAACTTGTTAATATCTCTTCTCTGAAACAACCTAACCCGTTACCAAAAAGTTAATTCTGTTTGGTGATTAGTATTTTGCACCTCTTGGTCAACTTTTCATAGTTTCCTATATTAAAACATCAACTAGAGGAATAAATGGACTAAAGTAAGGAAATCATATTTTTAAATCATAAAATGTTTAAACTAGGGGGAAGGATGTCGACATATTTTTTAAAATTCCTTATTTCTGAATGAAGAGAGAAAGGCCTGGAATGAAAGAAGTATAAATAAGGTGATACCCCTACATACCTGGTAAAGAAAAGACCAGAAGAAGACATCTTGCTATTTTACATATTACATAAATGCCGTTGCCTGTGACACACTTAAGAAAACGCATTTGTACTTAATGCAAATTGTAGTGTTCCCTTCAGAGAGAATTCTGATGAGAGAGATTTGTTCTAGTTTTGTGTGTCAGGTTTGATGTTCCTAGTCTTTTATAATTACTTCTGTTCAGTGAAAGCATCAGAAAGTATTACATAAAAATAAAAGATAATCATGTTCAGTAGATAATATCTACTATTAAATAAAATTTTCATTTTAGAATATGAGTAGTTTCATATTTACAGAAAATTTAAGAAGGTAGCACAGAGGATTTCCATATGCCCTGCATCCAATTTCCCCTGTTATTAACATCTTCTATTAGTGTGGTACACAGGGCGTAATTACTGAGCTGATCATGATACACTATTATTAGTGAAAGTCCTCACTACTTTGATTTTCTTAGTCTTTGTTCAGTGTCCTCTTTCTATTCCAGGCTCCCATTCTAGACATCACAGTACATTCAGTTGTCATGTTTCCTGAGCCTCGACAGTTTATCAGACTTGCCTTATTTTTGATGACCTTGAGGGTTTGACTAGTATGAGCCAGGTATTTTGCAGAGTATCCATTAATTATGATTTGTCTTGTATTTTTCACATAAAGAGACTGAGGTTATGAGTTTTGGGGAGAAAGACCACAGTGGAAACGTGCCATTTTTATCACATCATATCCAGGTTACACTGTCAACATGACTTTCCACTGTTAATGTTATCCTTCATCACACAACTGGGATAATATTTATCTTTTTTTCTGAAATTATTTATTATTATAATAATTGTTATTATTTTGAGATGGAGTTTCACTATTGTCACACAGGCTGGAGTGCAATGGTGCGATCTCAGCTCACTGCAACCTCTGCCTTCTAGGTTCAAGCGACTCTCCTTCCTCAGCCTCCTGAGTAGCTGGAATTACAGGTGCCTGCCACCATGCCAGTCTAATTTTTGTATTTTTAGTAGAGATGGGGTTTCGCCACATTGGTCAGGCTGGTCTTGAACTCCTGCCGTCGGGTGACCCTCCCACCTCAACCTCCCAAAGTCCTGGAATTACAGGCGTGAGCCACCGTGCTCAACCCTGACATTATTTTTAATGTGGATGGTTAGTCTTTCTATACAAGTACAGTCAGGTGCCACATAACAACATTTTGGTCAACAATGGATTGCACGTATGATGGTAGTCCCATAAGAGTATAATGGACCTGAAAACTTCCTATCAATCATCTAATGATGTCATAGTCCTCATAATGTCATAGTGTAATGCACTACTCACATGTTTATGTTGATTCTGGTGTAAACAAACCTATAGCACTTGCAGTCAAGTAAAAGTATATCTCATATTGTTAAGTATAGTACATAATACTTGTTAATAATAATAAACAACTATGTCGCTGGTTTATGTATTTACTATACTTTTCATAGTTATTTAGAGTGTACTACTTCTATTATTTAAAAAAAAAGGCAACTGTCAACCAACCTCAGGCAGGTCAGTCAAGAGGTACCTGAGAAGACAGTATTGGTGTCGTAGGAGACAGCTCCGGGCATGTTATTGCTCTTGAAGACCTTCCAGAGGGACAAGATGTGGAGGTGAAAGAGAATGATATTAATGATCCTGACCCTGTGTAAGCATAGGTCAATATGTGTGTTTGTGTCTTAGTTTTTAACAAAAAGTGTTAAAAGTAAATGAATAATTTTAGAAATGGAAATAGAAGCTTTGAGAATGAGAATATAAAGAAATATATTTTTGTACAGCTGTATAATGTGTTTATGTTGTAAGGTAAATGTTACTACCAAAGGGTCAAAAAGCTTCTAAGAAGTTTTTAAGTAGAGGCTGGGAGAAATAGTTCGTTCCTGTAATCCCAGAAATTTGCAAGGCTGATACAGGAGGATTAGTTGAAGCCAGGAGCTCAGGAACAGTCTAGGCAACAAAGCAAGATCCTGTCTCTACAAAAAGTTTAAAAATTGGTGAGGCACGGTGTTATGTTCCTGTAGTCCCAGATTCTCAGGAAGCTGAAGTAGGAGGATCACTTGAGCCCAGAAGTTCAAGGTTGCAGTGAGCTATATTCACACCTGGGCAACAGCGTGAGATCCTGTCTCTAAAATTAATTAATTCGTTTAACAAAAAAGTTTATAAAATATAAAAGTTACAGTAAGCTAAGGACATCTTGGTTGCTTCCAAGTTTGGGCACAATTATGAATAAAACTGCTATAAACATCTTTGTGCAGGTTCCTGTGAGGACGTAAGTTTTCAAGGCATTTGAGTGAATACCAAGGGGCACAGTTGCTGGATCGTATGACAAAAGCATGTTTAGTTTTATAAGAAATTGCCAAGGTGTCTTCCAAAGCTGCTGTACCATTTTGCATTGACACCAGCAATGAATGAAATTCCCTGTTGCTTCACATCCTTGTGATCATTTGGTGTTGTCAGTGTTTTGAATTTTGGCTCTTCTAGCAGCGCACTATATAGTGATATCTCATGGTTCAGATTTGACATTCCCTAGTGACATATGATACAGAACAATTTTTAAATTCTTATTTGCCTTCTGTATGTCTTCGTCTGTGAGTTATGTATATGGGTTTTTTGCTTCTTTTTAAATTGTGTTGTTCAATTTCTTATTGTGGAGCTTTAAGGGTTCTTTGTACAGTTTGGATAACAATCCTTTATCTGGTGTTTTTCTCCCAGTGTGTCGCTTACCGTCTCATTCTCTTGACATTGTCTTTCACAAAGCACAACTTTTTTTTTTTTTTTAATGAAATCCGATGTGTCATTTGTTTCTTTCATAAATCATGCCTTCAGTGTTGTATTTAAAAGTCATCACCATACCCAGGTTCATGTAAGTTTTCTTCTAATTATCTTCTAGGAGTTTTATAATTTGCATTTTACATTAAAGTATATGATTCATGTTGAGTTAACTTTGGGAAGGGTGACAGGTCTATATTTAGATTCACATTTTTACATGTGATGCAAAATGTGGATGTCCAGTCATTATCATTTGTGTGAAAGACTTTGCTCCATTGCACCATTTTTGATCCTTTGTCAAAGACCGTTGAGTATTTATGTGAGTCTATTTGTATGCTCTCTCTTCTGTTCCTTTGATCTATAAGCCTTTTCTTTCTCCAATGACACACTCTCTTGATTATTGTAGCTTGATACTGAGTTGACTATTTTGGGTCTTTTTTCTGTCCATATAAACTTAAGAATCAGTTTGCAAATATCCATAAAATAGCTTACTAGGATTTTGATTGGGATGGCATTGAATCCATAGATCAAGTTGAGAAGAACTGACATCTTGACTATATTGGGTCTTCTCACAGTAAACATAAACTATGTCTCTATTTATTTAGTTCTTCTTTTATGTCTTTTATAAAAATTTTGTAGATTTCCTCATATAAATTGCGTGCTTTATGCTAGATTGATGCCTATTTTATTTTTGGACACTAGTACAAATGATAATGTGTTTTTAATTTCTAATTCTACTTGTTTATTGCGGTATTTAGGAAATAAACTTTTCCAGATGAAACTTGTATCTTACAAATTTGCTCTAACTGATCATTAGTTACAAGATTTTTTTTCTTGCAATTTTTTCCATATTCTACATAGACAATTGTCACCTAGGAACAACGGGTTTTATTTCTTCATTATTGTACTATATATATATTTTTTATTTTGTGTCTTATTGCAATAGCTGGGTCTTCCAGTATGATGTTGAAAAACAGTGTTAAGAAGAAACACCTTTGTCTTGTCTGACCTTAGCAGGAAAGCTTCAAGTTTTTAACCATTAAGTACAGGTTGTTTGTAGTTGTTCTTTATAAAATATGTAAAATTCCCCTCTGTTTTCAATTTGCTGAGAGTTTTTATCATGAATGCGTATTGGAGTATTTCAGATGCTTTTTCTGTATCTATTGATATCATGTGATTTTTCTTCTGTAGCTTGTTGATGTGATGGATTACATTAATTGATATTTGAATATTGGACCAGACTTGCATACCTGGGATAAATCCCACTTAATAATGGTAATAATTCTTTTTATATACTGTTGGATTTGATTTGCTAATATTTTGTGAGGGTTTTTGCATTTGTCTATTTTGTTCACCAGCAATATTGGTCTATAGATTTCTTTTCTTGCAATACCTTTATCTGGTCTTGTTAGGGTAATACTGGTATCATAAAATAAGTTGGGCATATTCCTTCTGCTTCTATTTTTTGGTAGAGATTGTAGAAAATACATATAATTTCTTCCTTAAATATTTGGTAAAGTTTACCAGTGGCCCATCTGGGGCTGGTGCTTTCTGTTTTAAAGGTTATTAATTATTAATTTGATTTGTTTAATAGGCAGACTCAGAGTATTTATCTGGTCTTGTGGGAAAACTGGCAAATTGTATTTTTCAAAACATTGTCCCATTTCACCTAAGTTACCAAATTTGTGGGCATAAAGTTGTTCACAATATTCCTTTATCATCTTTTTAACATCCGTGGGATCTGTGGCAATCTCCCTCTTTTATTCTGATATTAGTAATTTGGGTCTTCTTTTTTTCTAAGTCTAAGAAAGCCTTCTTTGAGCGAAGCTTTTATGCCCCCATAAACCTGACAAGAGGTTTGTTGATTTTAATGATCTTTTCAAAGAACCAGATTTTAATTTTGTTGATTTATAAAAGATTGACATTCTAGTTTTTTTATAATTTTAATTGATTTCTGCTCTAATTTGTGTTATTTCTTTTCTTCAGCTTACTTTGCATTTTGCTTGGTCTTCTTTCTCTGGTTTCCTAAGGTGAAAACTTCGATTACGATTTTAGATCTTTCTTGTTTTCTAATATTTGATTTCAAAGCTTAGAGGTTTTTTTTTTTCTTTAAACATTGCTTTCACTGTATCCCACAATTTTTGATAAGTTGTATTTTCATTTAGCTCTGAATTTTAATTTTCTTCAGATTTCTTGTTTGACCTATGGGTTACTTAGAAATCTGCTGTTTAATCCCCAAATAAGTTGAGATTTTCTAGTTTTCTTTTTGTTATTCATTTCTAGTTTAATTTCACTGTGGTCTGTGAGGAGACATTGTATGGTTTTTATTTTTTAAAAATTTTAAGATGTGTTTTAAGGAGCAGAACCTGCTCTATCTTGCTGAATGTTCCATATAAAATTAATAAAAACATGTATTCTTCTGTTCTTGGATAAAGTAACCTATATGTGTTTGTTATATCCAGCTGATTAATAGTATATTGAGTTCATCTATTTCCTTACTACTTATCTGCTCACTAGATCTGTCTGTTTCTGATTAAGGGGTGATAAAATATCCAACTATATCAGTGGGTTCATTTATTTCTTCTTGCAGTTCTGTCAGCTTTTTACCCCACACATTCTGACAATCTGTTGGTAGATGAATACACATTAAATAATGTTATATCTTCTTGGAGTATTAAGTTTCTTTTTCTTTTTCTTTTTTTTCATTTTTTGAGACGGATTCTCACTGTGTCACCCAAGCTGGAGTACAGCGGCACGAACTTGGCTCATTGCAACCTCCGCCTCCTGGGTTCAAGCTACTATCCTGCATCAGCCTCCCAAGTAGGTGGGACTACAGGTGTGTGCCCCCACACCTGACTAATTTTTGTATTTTTACCGGAGATGGGGTTTCACTATGTTGGCCAGGCTGGTCTCTAACTCCTGACCTCATGTGATCCACCCACCTCGGCCTACCAAAGTGCTGGGATTGCAAGCCTGAGCCACCATGCCTGGCCTTGGAGTATTAATTTGTAAAAGGAAAATTAAATCCCGAGACCCCAAACTCCCTATGCCAAGGGAAATCTTAAGCTTGGAAGCTGAGTCTTGCAACACTGCTTCCCATTTTGTTATTAAACAAATAGCTGTAAAGATAGAAGGCCACATACTTCCCCAGGCGGCCTTCCTCACAATTTGCTAACAAGAAAATTCCCTGTGGGTCCCAAGATCTTTATTCCAATATCAGACCCTGTGTCTGATATTTGCCCAGACAGAGATCTGTTGAATTTCACACTCTCAATGTAAATGAACAGCTTATTTTTTAAAAGGTATGGGACAAAGACAGAAACAGAAGTCAGGTCTCCCCTCACCCTCTGTGGCAAATGTATATTTGCATTGTATGTTTTTCTTATGTAAAATTGAAGATTCATTGAGCAAAAGACAAATGGTTTCAACCCCTCCTTTCACTGATCCCAACTGCAAAAGAATGCAAAACCTTGCCACTTTTATCTGCCCTCCCACTGCCCACTTTTCCCCTTTAAATACTGATGGTCTCAAAGTCCTTTTTGGGGCCGGGCGCGGTGGCTCAAGCCTGTAATCCCAGCACTTTGGGAGGCCGAGACGGGCGGATCACGAGGTCAGGAGATCGAGACCATCCTGGCTAACATGGTGAAACCCCGTCTCTACTAAAAAAAAATACAAAAAACTAGCCGGGCGACGTGGCCGGCGCCTGTAGTCCCAGCTACTCGGGAGGCTGAGGCGGGAGAATGGCGTGAACCCGGGAGGCGGAGCTTGCAGTGAGCTGAGATCCGGCCACTGCACTCCAGCCTGGGCGACAGAGCAAGACTCCGTCTCAAAAAAAAAAAAAAAAAAAAAAGTCCTTTTTGGAAAAAGTGCAGGCCACAGGCCCTACTGTGGCTGGTGTCTCTTTTTCTTGGGCACATCCACAACCCTGACAAAATAAACCTCTCAACTGAGACCTATCTCAGACACCTTTTGTTTTACAAGCCCCTTCATTATTATGCCATGCCCCTTTGATCTCTTATATTTTTCTTTGGTCTGAGGTTGGCTCTGTTTGAAATTAATATAGCAGCTCCTGTTTTATTTCGTGTTATCAGTTAGCATGGTATACCTTTTCCCCATCCATTTATTTTTAATCTACTTGTGCTTATATATTTAAAATGGTTTTCTATAGACAACACATAACTAGATTTGGTTTTTTTTGATCCACTCTGATAACCTCTATCTTTTTTTTTTTTTTTTTTTTTTGAGACAGAGTTTGCTTTTGTTGCTCAGGCTGGAGTGCAATGGTGCTATCTCAGCTCACTGCAACCTCCGCCTCCCAGATTCAAGCGATTCTCCTGCCTCAGCCTCCCAAGTAGCTGGGATTACAGGCATGCACCACCGTGCCTGGCTAATTTTGTGTGTGTGTATTTGTGTATTTTTAGTAGAGATGGGAGTTCTCCTTGTTGGTCAGGCCAGTCTCGAACTCCCGACTTCAGGTGATCTGCCTGCTTCGGCCTCCCAGAGTGCTGAGACTACAGGTATGAGCCACCATGCCTGGCCGATACTCTCTGTCTTTTAATAGGTATATTTAGACCATTGACATTCAGAGTGATTATTGATACATTTGGATTAATATCTACCACATTTGTTACTGTTTATTATTTGTTGCTCTTGTTCTTTGTACTTACCTTCATCTTCCACATTCTGGCTGTTGTGTCTCTAATGAACATTTTATGTTTCAATGTTTTCCCTTTCTCAGCATACAAATGATACTTCCTTTTTTCCCCTTTTTTCAGTAGTTTCCTAGAATTTGTAATATACATGTAAATCTATCACAAGTCATCTTTTGAATAACAATATACCGCTTCACAGGTATGCAAGTATCTTGTGATTTAAAATATTCCTAATATCTTCTTCCCATTTCTTGTATTAGTGCTGTCAATTATTTTATTTATACACACACTTACATAAACATGTATTTATATTCAAATACCATATATTTATAAGCATACAGAAGTGAATACATTTTTGCTATCATTTTGAACAAACTGTTACAGGTTAGATCAATTAAGTATAAGAAAATACAAATTTTTATTTACCTTCACTTATTCTTTTGTCAGTGTTTTTCTTTCTGTAGATCTGTGTTTGTAACCTATATAATTTTTCTTCTGTCTTGAGAACTTTTTTTTTTTACATTTCTTGCAAAGTAGGCTTACTGACAAGAAATTTTGTCAATTATTGTTTTTCTGGGAGTGTCTATTTCTCCTTCACTCTTGAAGGATAATTTCACAATGTACAAAGTATGTTTTGTTTGTTTGTTTGTTTGTTTTGTCTCTCAATACTTTAAGACTTTCACTCTACTCTCTTCTTTCTACATAGTGGCTGATTAGTTGGGTGAAATTTTATCTTTGCTTCTTTAAAGACAGTGTTTTCTCCACCACGTGTCTTTTTCCAATTTTGTAATCGTTGATTTTTTTGTAGAGTAAAAATGATACAACTAGATAGGTTTTTGTTTTTGTTTTGTCATTGTATTTAGTGTCTAACCTTAATTTAGAGAAATTCTCAATCATTATTTTTTCAAATATGTCTTCTGTTCCTTTTTTTCCCCTCCTACTATGCCCATTATACATGCCTTGTACCACTTGTAGTTGTTCCACAGTTCTTGGATATTCTGTCCTGTTTTATCCAGTCTTTCTTTTTGGCTTTACCTTTTTGGAAATTTCTATTGTCATATCTTCATGCTGAAAGATTTTTTTCCTCAGCTGTGAGTAGTCAACTAATGAGGCAATGAAACACATTTTTCATTTATGTTATTCTGCTTTTGCTCTCTAACATTTTTAAGCTTTTATTTTAGAACATTTATCTTTCTGCTTACATCGTCCATCTTCTTTTTCATGTTGCCTACTTTTTCCATTAAAGCCCATGGCATATTAATTACATTTTTTTAAAAACTTCAGTTCGGATTAGACCAGCTTTCCTGACATATCTGACATTAGTTCTGGTGTTTTTTCAGACTCTTCAAATTTTGTTTGTTTCCTTTTAGTTTGGATTGTAATGTTGTTGTCGTTGTTGTTGAAAGGTGGACATAATGTACTGTTTAAAAGGGTTTGAGGTAAAAGGGTCTTTTAGTGATGTGCTCATAAGGGGTGTAGATGGGAAGTTTTGTATTAGTCCATTTTTACACTGCTATAAAGAACTACCAGAGACTGGGTCATTTATAAAGAAAAGAGGTTTATTTGGCTCACATTTCCTCATGGTTGGGAAGGCCTCAGTAACTTACAATCGTGGCAGTAGGCAAAGGGGAAGCAAGGCATGTCTTACATGGCAGCAGGAGATGGGGGTGGTAAGTGCCACACTTTTAAACTGTCAAATCTTATGAGAACTTACTCACTATCATGAGAGCAGCATGGGGCAATCCACTCCATAATCCAATTACCTCCCACCAGGTCCCTCCCCTGACACAGAGGGATTACAATTTGACATGAGATTTGAGTGGGTACACAGAGCCAAACCTTATCATTCTGCCCCTGGCCCCTTCCAAATCTCATGTCCTTCTTACACTGCAAAATACCCCTTCTCAACAGTACCCCAAAGTTTTGATTCTTTCCAGCATTAGACCAAAATTCCAGTCCAAATTCTCATCTGAGACAAATCAAGTCCCTTCTGCTTAGTAGCCTGTAAAATCAAAAACAAGTTAGTTTTTTCCAAGATACCGTGGGGGTACAGGCATTTGATAAATGTACCCATTTTACATTAATCCATTCACACACTGCTATGAAGAAATACCTGAAACTGGGTAATTTATAAAGAAAAGAGGTTTAAATGACTCACAGTTCCACATTGCTGAGGAGGCCTCAGGAAACTTACAGTCATGGTGGAAGGCAAAGGCAAAGAAGCAGCAGACACCTTCTTCACAGGGCAGCAGGTTGGAGTCAGTGAAAGCAGGGGAAATGCCAGATGCTTATAAAACCATTAGAACTCATGAGAACTCACTAACAGGAGAATAGCATGGGAGATCTGCTCCTATGACCTGATTACTACCAGCTGGTCCTGCCCTTGACACGTGGGGATTATGGGGATGACACCTCAAGGTGAGATTTGGGTGGGCACACAAAGTCAAACCATATCATTCTGTGCCTGGCCCCTCCCCTCTCATGTCTTCACATTTCCTAACACAATCATGCCCTTCCAAAGTCCCCTGAATTCCTTTTTCTGAGATGGAGTTTCACTGTTGTTACTGAGGCTAAAGTGCAGTGATGCGATCTTGGCTCACTACAAACTCCGCCTTCCAGTTTCAAGTGATTCTCCTGCTTCAGCCTCCTGAGTAGCTGGGATTATGGGTGCCCACCACTACACCTAGCTAATTTTTGTATTTTTAGTAGAGATGGAGTTTCACAGTGTTGGCCAGGCTGGTCTCAAACTCCTAACTTTGTGATCTACAAACCTTGTGATCCACTCCTAACTTTGTGATGCCTCAGCCTCCCAAAGTGCTGGGATTACAGGTGTGAGCCACCATGCCCGGCCTAAAGTCTTAACTCATTACAACCTTAACCCAAAAGTTTAAATCCAAAGTCTAATCTGAGACAAAGCAAGTCCCTTTTGCTTATGAGCCTGTAAAATCAAAAGCAAAAGTTACTTCCTAGATACAATGGAGGTACAGTCATTGGGTAAATACACCTATTGCAAATGGGAAAAATTGGCCAAAACAAAGGGGCTACAGTCCCCATGCAAGTCTGAAATCCAATGGGGCAGTTATTAAATCTTAAAGTTCCAAAAAGATCTCCTTTGACTCCATGTCTTATATTCAGGTCACACTGATGCAAGAAGTGGGCTCCCACAGCCCCGGGTAGCTGTACCCCTATGATCTTGCAGAGTACAGCTCCACTCTTGGCTGCTTTCTCGGGCTGGTATTGAGTGTCTGTGGTTTTCCAGGTCCACAGTGCAAGCTATCAGTAGATCTACCATTCTGGGGTCTGGAGGACAGTGGTCCTCTTCTCACAGCTCCACTAGGCAGTGCCCCAACTAGGAGCTCTGTGTGGGGGCTATGACCCCACATTTTCCTCCCACATTGCCCTAGCAGACGTTCTCCATGAGGGCCCCACCCCTGCCTAGGTATCCAGGTGTTTCCATACATCCTCTGAAATCTAGGGGGAGGTCCCCAAACATCAAGTCTTGCCTTCTCTGCACCCACAGGGCCAATACCACCACCAATAAGCCACCAAGGTTTGGGTCTTGCACCCTCTGAAGCAATAGCCTGAGCTGTACATTGGCCCCTTTTAGCCATGACTGAAGCTGAATTACCTGGGATGCAGGGCACCATGTCCTGAGGCTGCACAGAGCAGAGTGACTCTGGGCCCAGCCCACAAAATCATTTTCCCCTCCCAGGCCTCTGGGCCTGTGATGGGAGAAGCTGCTGTGAAGGACTGTGACGTGCGCTGGATACATTTTCCCCATTGTCTTGGTGATTAGCATTCGGCTCCTCCTCATTACTTATGTAAATTTCTGCAGTGGGCTTGAATTTCTCCTCAGAAAATGAGTTTTTCTTTTCTGTCCATTGTCAGGCTACAAATTTTCCAAACTTTTGTACTCTCTTTCCTCTTGAACACTTTACCACTTAGATGTTTCTTCTGCCAGATACCCTAAATCATCTCTCTCAAGTTCAAAGTTCCACAGATCTCTAGGGCAAGGACAACATGCCACCAGTCTCTTTGCTAAGGTATAGCAAGAGTGACCTGACTCCCGTTCCCAACAAGTTCTTCAGCCTATACTTTACTGTCCTTATCACTATCAGCATTTTGGTCGAAACCATTCAACAAGTCTCTAGGAAGCTCCAAACATTCCCACATCTTCATGTCTTCTTCTGAGCCCTCCAAACTGTTCCAGCCTTTGCCTGTTACCCAGTTCCAAAGTCACTGCTGCATTTTCATGTATCTTTATAGCCATGCCCCACTCTCCTGACACCAATTTTCTGTATTAGTCTGTTTTCACACTGCTATAAAGAACTACCTGAGACTGAGTAATTTAAAAAACAAAAACAAAAGGGCAGGGGAATTTAATTGAATCACAGTTCTGCATGGCTGGAAGGGCCTCAGGAAACTTACAATCATGGCATCAGGTGAAGGGGAAGCAAGGCACGTCTTACATGGTGGCAGGAGAGAGAGAGAGAGGGAGAGAGAAAGTGTCACATCTTTAAACCATCAGCTCTTGTGAGGATTCACTCACTATCATGAGAAAAGCATGAAGAAATCTGCCCCCATGATCCAATTACCTCCCACTAGGTCTCACCCCTGACATGTGGGGATGACAATTTGACATGAGATGTGGGTGTGGACACAGCCAAACCACATCAGAAGTGTTCTGTGGTTTTGTGATTAGGTGTCAGCTTTCTGGTGAGCCTGTGCCCCTGGACTGTGTGATTCACCAGTGCTTGTCAGTCCTCGCCTTCTTAGGAAGGACAGGGTGAACTAAGGGAGCTGGCCTGGGTATTTCTCTTCCCCTAGGTCAGGTAGCCTCTGATGAAAATCCCCAGCAGGATAGGTTCAGGTTACCTAGTTTTTCCTGAGGCAGACCTTGTAAAGAAGAGCGGAATGCTCTGCTGTATTTCAGAATGGTTCCTTTTTCCCTTCTGCTTCAGGATTCATGAGGGCATTTTCCTCCCATAATTGCTCTGTCTTCCTGAGAGAGCTCCTAGAGGTAAAGCTCACAAAAGTGTCGGGACTCCCTTATGCTCGAGTCTCCCTGGAGATGTTCACTCTCAGCCTTGTCCATTCTGAGCCTCTAATAATTTGTCAACTGCAGGTTAGATTTCCCTGTTCTGGCACTGGTTCCTGTGGAGGTTCCTGCTTATAGGTTTTCTGCTCTGGTAGGTTGTGATTCTCTGTATGCACCTATCTGTCTCTCCAAGTTTTGGGACCATGGCTTTTCCTCTGAGCTCACCCCTCTGACGGATTTAAGAAGAGTTATTGATTTTTCTGTTTATTTAGCTTTTTATTTGTTAGGTTACAGTGGTGTGAACCCTGAAAATCTGAGACTGGTCTCAGTTAATTTTGAAAGTTTATTTTCCCAAGGTTGAGGACGGGTGCCTGTGATACAGCCCCAGGAGGTCCTGACAATATGTGCCCAAGGGATTCAGAGCACAGTTTGTTTTCACACATTCTAGGGAGACATGAGACATCAATCAACATATGCACAGTGAACATTGGTTCAGTCTGGAAAGGTGGGACAACTGGAAACCAGAGAGGAAAGACTCGAAGCAGAGAGGTGGCTTCCAGGTCATAGATAGATAAGAGGCAAATGGTTATATTCTCTTGAGTTTCTGATTAGCCTCTTCAAATAAGGCAATCAGACATGCATTTATCTCATTGAGCAGAGGAGGAGGCAGGTTGGCCCTAAGCACTTCCCAGCTCGACTTCTCCCTTTAGCTCAGCGATTTGAGGGTCCCAGGGTATATCTTCCTTTCACACTGGCAGCTGCTAAGCTCTGCATGAGAAGCCTATTTATATATTTTTAAGTAACATAAAAGAAAAATAAGTAGCTCACGTGGGTTTGACATCACCAACTGAATATTTTTAGAATAAAACGGTGTTTTGTCACTTCTGAGTAGCTGTATGGTTCGATCCAGGGTATATGTTCCTGGGTTTATGTAATTTGTGGCCCATTAAATCAAGTAATGAAGTCTAGTCAAATTGCCAGTTGGTAAATTTGTTACAAAGCCTGCCTTATTTGCTCATATCCAACGGGTAAGACATCAGCCATCACGTGACATATGTTGAACAGGAAAATAACAGTTAAGCAGCATCCAGTCCCACAATCTGATTTGAAACATTTTACTTGCTCACAGACAGAAATAAAATTCTGAAATGGTATGCATTTCATTTTTTCTCTCTCTCCTTCTCTCTGTCACACACACACACACACACACACACACACAAACACACACAAACACACTCTATACACAACATATTCCATTTACCTAAATCACTGCAAACCAAAGATTGTAACTAAAAGGATCTTCTCTTTGAAGATAAATTGAGCTAATCTCATGCCTAATTGAAATAAAATACTTATCCCATGTAGGTACATTTCTAGTAAGAACACAGATCAGGATAAAACCAAGGGGTAAAATAAGAACTTCTCAGAACTTTTGACCAAAAAAAGCTTTTTCTACAAGGAACCATTTTCTACAAGGAACCCAAGCCTTACAACTTATAAAGAAATTCAAAGCACTAGAAGGCAAAGAAATGGAGAAAAATAATTCAGAAACCAAGGGAAGAGAGTGGTCAATATAATAAGACGTTGAATGAAAGACAATTTTGCAGAAGTGAGTGGAAGTGAGTCTGATGACAGTGGGTAAGAGCCAAAGGACAGGTGAGGAAATGGAAATTAAAAGCTGTCGGTTTTCTTCATTGAGGGACGTGAGGAGCTATGTGGGCATATCATTTCAGAGATTAAGAATGAATGTGCAAGAGGGATGAGACATGGGGTGGGTCTGAAATGCCTCTCACAGGTGAAGGAAGAAAAGATTGACAAGGGACATAAGGAAATGCTGCCAGACACTGACATGGGTTTGCAGAAGAACAAGTACTCCCTGTAAAAAATTGAGGAGAGCCATGTCCGAGGAGATCATTCCTTTCCATATGAGGGTTTCCAGCGTGTGATCCAGTCATGGAGCTGGGAACTTTATGCCTTGCAAAAGCACAAGAGGAAGATGGTTGGGTGAGACCATGTTGTTGGAAACACATTGGCACACAGCTTCAGAGGTTCAGAGTGGCTGGAGGTCGAGGTTGGAATATGTCCCGGGAACTGGAATAGGATCTACAGGAACTGGAATATGCCACTAGGGAATAGTGCCCTCACCAACAGGCCCACCTAAGGATTCTGAGAAGTAGATTCCTTTGTTACTATCAGCATTTATTTTTATTTCCCATGCAATGGTCTCTGAGCAGTTTCTAGGATTCAGGAAACACAGACTCAACACACATCAGGGCCAACACAGATGAACTTCTTATTAGCATCTCTCAAGAAATTTCTGGAACGAACTTAAAAAGTTTTCTCTTTAAATCACTCATGTTTTGGAGATGCTTCAAGCAGGAACTGATGTCTTGAATCTGGGAGGAAGCAGCAGCAATATAAAACTTGGACAGTAAGTTAAATGCAGTGGAGAATAAACTCAGATCATCGGTTTGTTTGGTTTTGCCACTGTAAGGAGAAGCTAGCTGGTCCTCATAGCAAAACAGTGTGGAGTTGGCCACAGTTTGACAGTTGGCACATTTCTGTCATCAGAGAATGTCATGGGGTACAACCTAGTCTTATGAAAATGAGCAATTTCCCCATAGGCACTTCTCTGGATTCTACTTTAACTCCTAATAATTTCTGTTTAGACTGCCTTGAACAGAATTACGGGGGAGTTGTTGGGTGATTATAATCAAGCATCATAAATAGAACACCCAATCTTCTCATTTGTGCTTTGTTTTAAAATGCACATTTTTAATGAAATACATGAAAGCAATTTTTTGGTTTTTTTAATTGTACACAAGAAAATAATCCAGTAAAACCTTTACAAGAAAATGAAATCTAAGTAAGCTCCATCTGCTAAATTGTTGGTATCTGAACTCCTATAAAAACTGTTTATTACATTTGCTTTCGTTTGTGCCTGAGTGAACCTTTTCTATACCTTGGTTTATCTCTTACTGGCTATTGCTCTTTATTGTGCAGAGAAACAGTTTAATGGGATTCCCATTCCCTCACTATGACCTCCTCCGCACAAACTGTGTCTCTTCACCAAAGTTATTTGGGGCTCTTCTTTGAGTCCAATCTACCTGCCATATGCAATCACTTTGCCACTTGATTCTAAACTCATGCACTTGGTATCTCTTCTTTACGGTGAATTATTCCTCATTTTATAAGATGAATTTTAAAAAGTGTATCAAACTTGCTTTTCTGCTGAATATTTTAATGCCACCAAACACACAGAACACATCACAAACAGGTTTGTAGAGTTAGTCTTTTGGGAGGAGTGAAGAGGAGGTGGTTTATCCCAAAGTTCAAGCCTAACGGCTTTTCTTTTCTTTTCTTTTCTTTTCTCTCTCTCTTTTTTTCTTTTCTTTTCTTTTTTTTTTTTTTTTTTTTTTTGAGACAAGATCTCACTGTTTCACCCAGGCTGCAGTGAAGTGGCATGATCTTGGCTCACTGCAACTTCTGCCTCCTGGGCTCAAGCAATCCTCCCACATCAGCCTCCCAAGTAGCTGGGACCATAGACACACATTCAGTTAATTTACTTCTTTGTTGTTGTTGTTATTTTGTAGAGACAAAGTCTCCCTATATTACCCAGACTGATCTCAGACTCCTGGACTAAAGCCAAGCTGTCCACCCACCTCAGCGTCCCAAAGGGCTGGTACTACCGGTATGAGCCGTTCCACTCAGCCAGATTTTCTGGCTACTTAGAGAAACCAAAGGTCCCACAAGTTGTCACTGAATTTTGAGGAGTATAAGTAATATAAATATCTCATCCATAACAGCTATTGAGCCGGATGGAATTGTGTCCTCCAAAATTGATATGTTGAAGTAAGTCTAAACTCCCAGTGTGACTGTATTTGGAGACAGGCCTATAAAAAGGTGATCAAGGTTAAACCAGGTCATAAGGGTGGGGCCCCACTACAATAGAACAGGTGTCCTTATAAGATGAGGAGGATACATCAGAGCTCTCTCTCTTTATGGGCGAACGAGGAGGAGCCATGTGAGCGCATAGTGAAAAGCATCATCTGTGAAGCGCTGAGTGGCCCTCACTGGACATTGAATCTGCTGGTGCCTTGATCTTGGACTTTCCAGCCTTCGGGGTGGTAGGAAATAAATTTCTGGTGTTTATAAGCCACCCAGTCTATGGTATTCTGTTACAGCAGCCCAAATCGTCTAAGACAAGTTGATAAAGATCAAAAGCAAGTCTGACTTGAGATTCTAAAAGACCAATATCTTATTTTTCATTGTTTTCAGCTATCAAATCAGAAGTTCATAAACAATAAACACCATTAACATTTTTTCTACACAAAAATTCAGTAATTTTTAAATTTTTTTTATTATACTTTGAGTTCTAGGGTACATGTGCACAATGTGCAGGTTTGTTACATATGTATACATGTGCCATGTTGGTGTGCTGCACCCATTAACTCGTCATTTACATTAGATATTCCTCCTGTAAGGATGTAGCTGGGCATGGTGGCACATGCCTATAATCCCAAATACTTAGGAGGCAGAGGCAGGAGAATCGCTTGAACCCCGGAGGCAGAGGTGGCAGTGAGCCAAGATTGTACCACTGCACTCCAGCCTAGCGACAGAGCAAGACTCTGTCCTACCCACCCACCTCCTCCTCCCCACAAAAAAGATGGGTTTCTCTGAAGTATTTGACTCATAATCAAAATTTTTAAAAAATTACCTTACTCTTGATTAGATTTAACAAATGCCAAATGGCCATTACAATCTGATTTCCATATGGAATATTCACATGGTGTGCACGCATATCCTTAAACAAGGACACCTGTTTTTGCATCCCCTTAGCTACGGCAGTTGTGGTGGGGGCTCCTACTGTTTTATTTTAATGCCTTGGTTCTAACTAAGTATAATAATCAGCTTATACTCTCATATCTGGGTCCATTCCCTTTACAGCTGAGATAATTTACTCTTGCCTTTCAGTTCAGCCTCATATTATCATCTTCTGATCCTGATTCTCTCTTTGGCTTAGCTCAGCACAAGAAAGATACAACATTCAATTGATCAGCTACAGATCTACAGCTTTGTTAATGGTATTAGCCTTGTTCTAGAAACTGGGGTTATTGCTTGGATTCATGCTTTTATATCCTTTGGATCAAATCACATGCTGAAAGAAAACAAAATAAGACATTGCATTGTCAAAATATTAGAGTTCAAAGGACTCTTTTAAGAGAAATAAAGGCCATTGGCCATATTTTATGCATGAGATTATAAAAATACAATTGGAGATTCGCTCAAACTTACTTTATTTATTTATTTATTTATTTTGTGAGACGGAGTCTCTCTCTGTCACCCAGGCTGGAGTGCAGTGGCATGATCTTGGCTCATTGCAACTTCCGCCTCTGGGTCCAAGCAATTCTCCTGTCTCCACCTCCCAAGTAAATGGAATTACAGGCACACACCACCACACACAGCTAAGTTTTTGTGTTTTTAGTAGAGATGGGGTTTCACAATGTTGCCCAGGTTGGTCTCGAACTCCTGACCTCAGGTGGTCCACGCTCTTTGGCCTCCCAAAGTGCTGGAATTACAGGCATGAGCCACTGCGCCTGGCCCAGCCTTCACTTTTTTTTTCCCTTCTCCACGTGAGTCAACTCCCCAGCTCCTTAATGGGAACACCACGGCAGGTGCTCCTAGAGTCACATCTACGTGCCGACTTGGTGTGATGACAATGTATTCACCAGTCTGAGGCAAGGGGAAGCTTAAAACAAAGGCTGAGCATTTTTACCAAGTGGATTTGTACAGTTTGCAGAGCCAGCAGTAGACCGCGATTCTTGATCATCTTGAAGTAAAATATAATTTCTTGTGTGTTTTGATGTGACAGCAGGTTGCAGGGAGATGTTAAATATTTAATAACCTCACCTCCGATAAAATTCAAAATCAGATGAAAAGTTTGTGGTGATCCCCAATATTTGTTTAAACTGTTACTGGACATCCAATTCATATATTCAGAAATCAGCACCCTGGAGCCCTGGGCTTCATGTGTGTTTCCTGCCCCACACCTAAGGGAAGCTGCATCCTTCTGACTCAGAGTGAGCACAGTGACCTCTATGGGACGGCCATGATATCGGTGGGACTGTTGTGACCTCTATGGGAAGCCTGTGACCTCTTGGGACTGCTGTGACCTCTGTAAGAGGACTGTGGCCTCTCTGGGATCACCATGAGGCCCTGGCCCCTCCGGCATCAGGCCCCAAGGACTTCACTACACTCCCTCAGTGCACGTGCCTCAGCCCATCAAGGCATTCATTGCTTTGACTTTTGCAATGAGCAATTATTTCATAATGGCTTTCTTTTACCGTTTTTACTCCAATGTGTTATGCATATCCTTCTGTGTCATTACTAGAGGACTAATTGCTTTTAACAGCATAAGTGTCTGTTATAATTACATCAAGAAGATGAAGAGTATTTTTCAGTCATTCTATGGTTGATGAGCATTTACATTTTTTCCTACTTCTTGTTATTGAAAAGATTTGAAGCCAACATATTTGCACACACTTATGATGTATCAGTGTTTTCATCTCTGCAGATGATCTTCTCCAAAGTTGAATTTCTCAACTAGATGTGCAAATGTTTAATTTATGCTTAAAGTGTCAAACCATTTTAGGGGAGAAAAAATATTACTGGATGGGAGTTTAGGAAACTAAAGTTGAAACAACTTAAGTATTATTCTGTAGGATCCTTCAATAAGAGGTAAAGACAGAAAAGTAATCCATGTCTCTTTAGCTCCAAAGCTGTTGCTCTTTTCAGTAAAATAACTAACATGACATTCTTTGAAAGATAAAAAAGTATACAAAAGTTTACATAAATCCATGAGATACTAAACACTTAAAAAAGCAAGTGTTAAAAATATTGAAGCCTGACTAGAAAAAGAGAATTAACCAGTACACTAAAGAAATGTATTCATATAGGACTTCAAAACAAAGAAATTACAAGTGCCTATATAAAATTTAAAATCCCAGCCTGGAAATGGGTTTTAAGTGCATTTATTAAACACGAAATAAAAACTGAGATTTCATCTCTATTCTTAAAGTCAAGTTTGAATAATCAAAAGTAAAACAATATAAAAATCATACATAATAGTAAGTACATAAAATATGAAATAAAATAGACAAAGGGAAAAATAATATAGAGCTACATAGAATTTGATCACTTTATGCCAAGGAATAGCTGTCTGTAGAGAGGAAATTCTATTACTTTATACCTGCTAAATGACATGTCTAAGGATAAGCATAACATTTCATTACACTGAAAAAATTTTGATTTAATGTTTTCCAATAGAATTAACTTTCCAGTTTTAGTGTCATACCTGATTGTATCATGTTCTTTAAATTATTTAGTCTTTTTATATGAGCTTGCTATATTCAGAAAACAGCAAAGTTGTTATATTTTGTCATTTAGAGTCATTTAGATTCCAATCAGTTTTTGATTTCCCTTGAAAACCTGGTTGGATACTTTACCACACCAGAGGGCAAGGAGACTCCTTATGCGTGTTTTTTTTTTTTTTTTTTTTTTTTTTTTTTAAGTACACACTCCTCTTCACTTCTTACCACCCAAAGCTCTGTGAGGGCAAGAGTTTATCTGGACTTTATCATGGCCACATAACCTCACACACAGCACTCAGTAGTAGCGGCTGCAAATCTGCTACATAAGACCTAAAATGGATACTGTTTGTGAAGGCAGAAAATACAGTGGGTTATCAAACACACTGTTTTTAAAACATCTTGTTAGTAGAGTTGGTAGTGAGGACTGATGGAGATGATGAGCTCCCGCAATTTCACTCTAAGTGATCCATGGTCCTCGTAAATGCCTATTGAATGAGCATGTGATGCTTTTTTCCCTCATTTCCTTCTGACTTTGCAGGTCGCTGGTTTTATTTTCGCTCATCTCTCATTGGGCTTTTCCTTTCCAAGACTTCCTTCTTTAAATGTACAAGTATATTCATGTCTTCTCTCTCTGTACTTAAGAGCAAACAAGTAATCCTTGGACCAAAATTATCATCCCTTTCTTTACCAAAATATATCTCCAGAGTAACATTTCCTTTCTGCATTTGTTACCAGACTGGTCGGGTTTAAACAAATGTCTCTTTGAGATTGGATCTTTCTGAAGTTATAATAAGTGACCAACCTGGTTCCACGTGTTGAATATTTCTAAGATCCTAAAAGCCATTTTTTTTTTTTTTTTGAGTTGGGGTCCCATGCTGTCACCCAGGCTGGAGTGCAGTGGTGCCATCTCAGCTCATTGCAAGCTCCGCCTCCCGGGTTAACGCCATTCTCCTGCCTCAGCCTCCCGAGTAGCTGGGACTACAGGCGTTCGCCACCACTCCCGGCTAATTTTTTTGTATTTTTTAGTAGAGACAGGGCTTCACCGTGTTAGCCAGCATGGTCTCGATCTCCTGACCTTGTGATCCACCTGCCTCAGTCTCCCAAAGTACTGGGATTACAGGCATGAACCACCATGCCCGGCTCCTAAAAGCCATCTTAAAATACATAGGGCATCAACCAACTTCTAGATCAACAAAGAGTGGTTCTTATTCCTTTTTCACCTACATAGATTAAAACATTTCAGTATCTTTGTCCTGTTCTGTGTTAATTCTTACTTATGTTAATTTCTATGTCACTTAGAATTTTGTGACTGCAAGCAACAGAAACTAAACCTGAGTAACTTAAGCAAAAGAAGCATTTACTGGAAGAAAATGAGATAGGTGGCCATGTCAAAGGAGGAAGCCTCAAAATGGCAGGGAAACAGCAGTTTGGGAGCTAAGTCTGTATTACCTAGGGAGCTAATACACACTGTTTGCATGGTGTACTAGTTTGTTCTCATGCTACCACAAAGAAACACCCAAGACTGGGTAGTTTATAAAAGAAAGGTTTAATTGACTCACAGTTCCACAGGGCTGGGGAGACATCAGGAAACTTACAGTCATAGCACAAGGGGAAGCAAACACATCCTTCTTCATATGGCAGCAGAAAAGAGAAGAATGAAAACTGAGCAAAGGGGGAAGCCCCTTATAATACCATCAAATCTCATGAGAACTTACTCACTATCCTGAGAACAGTATAGGGGAAACTGCCCCCATGATTCAGTTACCTCTGACCAGTTCCCTCTGACCACATGTGGGGATTGTGGGAACTACAATTTAATATGAGATTTGGGTGGGGACACAGCCAAACCATATCACATGGGATCTTTCTAAAGATGAATCGTCTCTCATCATTTTTAGTTTCTTTCACTGAGGAGTCATGTTTTGAAAGATTTTGATTTTCTAACTTTTGAATATACGTCCAGCATTTAATAGCTGTATTGAAAGTATTGTCAGAGGCACTTTGAAAAAAAAGGCTACTTATCCAAAGAAATACCAGCAAGGTAGAACCTGAAGAAGGAGGGCTGGATTCTGAGTAGTCAAAAGCATCTGACATTTACTATCAGCACAGAATTTCATTTTCCTCTTAAGTAACAAATCCTATGTCTTCTTACTCTTTATTCCATTAATTTTTTCGTAGCACCTTTCTTTATCATCATGCTTTGTAGTAAATGCGCTTACATACTTCTGATGATCCTTTTTACCTTCTTGACCATCTATTCTCTTCTTCTTCTAACTCAATTTTTTCCCCATTTCTCACTTGTTTGATATTATTTCTGATCTCTACCACTGATCTCATTTGCTGTCTGTGCTTCATCTCACATCTTCAAATGATGCTCAAATTTATATGTCAAGTTTTCACTTTTCTCTTTAACTTCTAACAAACATTTACGGCTTTTTGCTGCATATGTCCATGTGAATATTATATACATGTAAAATGACCAAATATGAACACATTATTGTCCTTCTATGTCCCTGTCTCAGTTGACTTAATGCATTAATCTAAAATTCCATCTCAGAAAGCTCAAACCGTCCCTGCCACTCTTCCTCAGAATCCTTTCTATAATGTCCTTTCACACAGCCGCCATTTTATTCATCTGAGTTGTTATTAAAAAGTTATGCAAGCTTTCTCCAGTCAATCTCGTTCTCCTATCTGTTGTCGACACCATTGTTATGTCTTTGCTAACAGATAGTCCTTCCCCAATATCTCGCTGTCCCCAAGATACTGATGGTTCCACATTGTCTAAGATTCTAATTATCTAGGGATGAACATATCAATGTTTTTATGACCTTTTTATTTTCATCATGAATACCCCCACTTCACTACATTTTGTCATCAGTAATTATTAGTGACCATCTTGCAATAAGGATTGGCAATTTTTTATGACTCCACCACATACTCTTACGGCCAATTTTTGCTTTTCTAAAGCTTACTTATATCTTAATGTCTACTTTTCTATAAAATTTCAGCAGATCTCTAGTGTGATAAACAAATTTATATCTTTTGTAATCTGCCTAGTTGATTCTTAAGATCAGCTAGTTTGGGAACCACTATAATAAATACCACTTTGCATCAAAAGTACACTTAGCCTCATAGTGAATCCTGTGATTATCTTTCTTTCTGTTAATTTGGTAACTACTTTAGGATTGGAACACTGTGTTGTTATCTATTGCTTTATTCCTAACATACTTAAATTGTAGTCTCCTACATATGATGATGTTAAGTAATTACTTGAGAAAATTAGACTATAAATATATAGATATATATATAGTCCAATTCAGAAATAACAGTTGGAATGCAGACTTTCAAATAATTAAGTAAAATTTGAAGTGTAGAGTCCAGTATCTGGGTATGAGTTTATAAGAGGTTACCTAATCTGAAGATTTTTATTATTTTCAAGATATCTTCTCTCTCCTTTAGTGATATTCTTAGCGTTAAAGTGTAGAAATAAGGTCTATGATCCACATCCTCACATTGACCTACTTCCTCAATTATTTCTTACGAGCTAAACTTCTGTTATTTCTGTTTTCTTTTAACACCTCTTTCTAGTCAAATCTCACTTTATCTCCTCATCACAACTGTTTCCCCAGCTGTTACCAAACCTTTTGATCTAAGGAGTTTAATTTATGAAAAACAATTTTTCATTGTCTAATTACTCCTTTCCAAAGCTGCTTCCAAAATGCACACAAAATATAATATAGGGCACCACAAGCTTGAAAGGAGTAATTAAAAGCACTTTACTAGTTAAGTTATGCAACTAATTATATATTTTGCTAAACCACAAATCCTATACCCAAATTTAACAGAATTAGTTTGATTGGAAATTAAATAGATGTTCCTTTTGGGTTGGTCTTCAAACTTGACAGTGGTCACACTGCTGTCTTCATTGACACAGGCAATAAGCATCTGTGCATTTAAAAAATAACGACTTCCTTTTCTTAGACTGCTCAGCGTGTCCAAGGGAAGACACGACTACAGAGCAGTGGCCAGAAACTTCAACAACACAATCCACTATGGAACACAGCATTCTGCCTCCCCCAGCCCCCAAATATTCTCTATAATCTCTATGTTGTTTCTTTGTCTATGTTCTCTTTAGTCCTGAATGCGTCCTTTAATCAACACATCTTTAAAGCACTTATTGTGTGTTACATAGGGTTACAATGTTAGTAAAACAAAGTATGTATCCTTGAGAAGTCCTCAGTATAATGGGAGATATAAGAAAAAAAATGCTAATTAAAATGCAGTTCTTTTGTTGCCAAAAAAAGTATGTCTAAAGGATCATGACTGAAAAAAATCATTATGATACGTTTCACTTTATCAAGAATTTTTAGAAAAAAAAATCTTATGACTTATGATCACAGGAACTCTTCCAGGTGGGCGCTACTTTGTGGGATCACAACTACTCACGAGTTTCCACATGAAGAAATGGACGTTTAGACCAATTCAGATGTTTTTGCAGATTTATATGTCTAGTGAATGAAGAAAGTTAAATATAATTCCCAAACTGTTGAAATCTAAGTCCGACATGCTTTTCACTTCCATATTGGAGTTGTACACTCAGAAATATTGGTTTGACTATCCTGGACTTGCAGCGAAGGATGTAGGGAAGAGTTACTTTGGTGCATACACATGTATACGAATGCACACACACACACACACACACACACACCACACACCACATTTCTGAGAATATGACCCCTTATATAAAAATCAGAATTTAGAGTAGTAAAATGTAAACCCAAGCTGTTGAGAAAATATAGGATTACAAGGAAATTGTTTATTCAACAAAAAGACTCATCGATTTAAAAAATTGTCTGCTAGGCACCAAGGTTTATCCCTTCAACATTTGTGCAACAAACTTGCACAGAGAAAGTTCTTGACCAAAAGAGGAAACAAATTTAGAGAAATATATTATAATAAATTCTATTAACAGGCAGACACCCTACAAGCAGATGAAGGACAAGGAAAACCATCTTACTCTGTTTAGGCGTACAGGGAGTGGGAGTTAGGCAAGCTTTCACAGAGAAGATAGTGCTTACATGAAGTTTTGAGAGTATAACAGTGAAGAAAAGTTACTTGTGAGACAAATGAGGAAATAATATTATTCTAGGTTACATCACACGCAAAACAAGGAACTTAGCTCAATTAGTAAAAATATAATTTATTGAGAATATTTGCCATCACTTTTAAATGATCAGTTAGTCAATTTTTGAGAAGCTGAGAAGCCTCCAAATAACTTATATGCTTAATATTGAACTATCTTCATGTAATTTTTAGAAATTTCACCTTGTCACTCAAATGACAGAAAGACAATTGTTAATTGCCATGTCCCCTTCACTGCTGCCAGTGACACCTCATGCTATGGAATAGTTGGCAGATAGCATGCTCATCATAGCTGCCAAGTTCCAGAGCTGGAACCGGAAGATCTGCCACTGTCATACCGATTATTTATTCTCTTCTTTTTCTTAGAAGTCACTGGTCAGGGATCACAACTACTCAACAGCCTCCCAAAGTGGAAAGCACCCTCAGCCTTCTGATTTTGCAATCTTCCTTAGCTCTCAAATAGAACATTTAGCTGGTTAACGGATTTTTCACTTTTCAACCAGTGGTTCAGATGTCATAGTCACAAAATCCATTTTTGCCTTGGTGGTTAACACATGGTACTGTACCAGCAGCAGTCAGCCATTCAAGAATGTTATTTTCCTTTCTGTGTAGGTCCTGGCTGGCTCCTATTCCTCTTGTTCACTGGGGAAGAAATAATTACTCATCTCCCAGCTCTTTTGATGAGTTCACAGGACATACATTGTAACCCCAGAGACCTAGACAACTCTTATTTATTTCCTTTGCAGGTCAAGGCACAGTTCTGCATGATGTGGAAGTTAAGCCACTACTTAAATTACTTCCTGTAAATAAGACTCATTAACCTGGTGACCTGAGAACACTTCCAATTTAAGATGCTGCCCAGTGAGAAGAGTCCATAGATTAATCCTGCTGCTGCTGCAGATTCAGCTTCCTTTTGCTTTTTACTCAGAGACTCACGTTTGGCTCCCTAGCTAAAAGATAAACTGTTTCACCTTCCTCCACATCTGCTTACTTCTTTTGAATCTGTATCTGAGTTTTGATATTTATGTTTAAAAACAGAAAGAGGAAATGATCAAGAAATTTGGGTTTGGTGTTCTGACGAACCATGGGAAGAGGCCATAGAAACTGACTTCACAGGTGCCAAAATCCATGGTGAGGTGTCATTCTTGGAAACCACTCAGGAAAACCCTCAGCCACATAATTCTGAAATAAATGTTTCAATTTTAAACTTAAAACAATCCATAATTCAATTTTTAAAGTGTCCTGAAAAATCTCTAAATATATAGTAATTCATTTTAATAACGCTCAAGCTCACTTTATATAACTTATGCATATTTTATTAGAAGAGACAAACTTTCAGAGTGGAGAAATCTTTCAAATTTCTTGTCGAAGACAGAAAATAAGGCATCTTTGTGTTTATAAAACTGATTGACACAGATGTCCTTTTGTATATTTTAATGGACTGTACGTAATAAAAAGGTGAAATTGACCTGGAAGCCAAAATGCTTTGTACTGATGAAAAAGAATACCACAAGTGAAAACTGGAATTACACTGACAGCAACTCTTAACTGCCACTGTCATTTCCAATCTTTTTCTGAGAATAACATGCAAAACCAGGTATGATTCTCATAGACAGGAAAATAAAATTAAAAAATACTTGTTTATGCTAGGACCAATTCTACAGGATTGTAAATCTATTTCTTTCCCAGTCCTCCAAAAAACTTTTATTTGTATCAAGTTATAAAAATATCCTAGACATACCTATATGTTCTAATGCAATATTAATCTTTTACCTCTGAAAACATCCTGCGACAACACCAAACACTAGGTATAAATGAGTCACACATTTCTGAAAGTTGTGATGTAACTCCTGGCTTGGCTGGAGAAAGAAGATTTTCTGCCAAGACGATAAGGAAAGTACTTTCTGAGAGTGGTTTTGTAGTGATCGGCCTTGTTGAAGGGCAAAAAAATCATGTCTAAAATGATCATGATCAGAAAGAATATTAACTAGAAGAAGTGGATGGCATATGGCGTGTTTTCAGAAATGCTGCAAGCCCCAGATTACCAACATGCTTGAAATTTCCTCTATGATAGCTTCTCTTTGGAATAAATCATTGTTCTTCATTTCTGGGAAGATCAAATGCTAATCCAGGAGATATTTATAAGTAGACATCAAATTCTAAATATGTGTAAGCACGAAAGTACTCATCCATATGATTCCATCTTTTATCAGTTTTACCAGCATGCCCAAGAGGCAGGATCTAAAATATATAAAATAATTGGAGAATAATTACATGTTAAACAGTGTGAAACTCAGGACTGTAAAAAGCTCAGATGTAAGAAATACTATCGTACACTAGCATAGGCATAGCAAATTGCACTTGTAAATAATATGTAGAATTTACACAATTCAAAAAGACTAAATTCAGAATTTCAGGAAGAAATAGGGGGAGTAAAAATGGTTACATGAACCCAGAATATGTGATGGGAAGTAAGCAGACTTGCTTGATAGAAATGGAGTTTTAGGAGTTAAAATGTTATGAAAAATACTGGGAAATACAAGTTTCATTGAAAGCTGGAGCTGGAGAACTCTTATATGAACATATGGGATGATTTTAAATCTTTACGCTAGTGTGTTTTGACAAAATTATCCAGAATTGACATGGAAGAAGGATAAGACAGAGGGAATGGCCCAGAGCCAAGGTAATGAGGTAGGTACTTTATAGTAATCCAGGCCATGATAATTATTTTAATTGGAAACTAGAACAACGTATACTTCATAATAATTCTTTTTTTTTTTTTTTTTTTTTTGAGACGGAGTCTTGCTCTGCCACCCAGGCTCGAGTGCAGTGGCCGGATCTCAGCTCACTGCAAGCTCCGCCTCCCGGGTTTATGCCATTCTCCTGCCTCAGCCTCCCAAGTAGCTGGGACTACAGGCGCCCGCCTCGTCGCCCGGCTAGTTTTTTGTATTTTTTTAAGTAGAGACGGGGTTTCACCGTATTAGCCAGGATGGTCTCGATCTCCTGACCTCGTGATCCGCCCGTCTCGGCCTCCCAAAGTGCTGGGATTACAGGCTTGAGCCACCGCGCCCGGCAATAATTCTTAAATAACATTTTTTCCTTTTGATTTATAACAAATGTACTTGTCCTTCCTGAGTCACTGGGATTTTGAAAGAACCAAATTGAAAATGCTTTCAAAACCATAAAGCACAATCCAAATATGAGTTGTTATTGTATTAAATAAAGAATAAGATGACTGGATGTGGAAGATAACAGTAGAGCCATCTCAACATTTTTTCAACTGAGAGAAGACAAAAACTCGTGTCCTTGCGAAGTAGTATAAAGTGGGCTTGTTTTGATGAGATAAATGAGAAGCGAAATATTTAGATCTCACAAGAAATAAGAGCATATCTCATGAAGATGTTTTATGGAGTAAAGCGCAGGCGAGAGATCAGAATATAAACAGAGATGAGAATAATGGGAAATATTCATTGTTTAAGATACGACAGGTATCATGACAATTATATTAATATTGCGTTCATGATGTTAATTTTGTCCTGTAGTTCTGATACAACTTTAAGAGGTGCATATTGTCATTTATTGTCAACATCTCCCCTACAGTTCCAGCAGCTCTAAGAGGTGAAGTTAGGATTCATGACTAGCCAGTCTGATTCAGAACCTATTCATGTGTCACTCCACTCAAATAGGGATGATTATAATAGTGGGATTAAGCTCACATAGATAATTTGATACATACAGAGAGTAAGCCAGATTTGTAAACATGGCCTCTGTATTCACCTATTACTTAGGTTCCTCCAAAATGAAGTATCAAAAAGTCAGGGAATAAGTGCTTAGGGAAGAGGAGGGGAAAAACTAGGAGAATAAGATGTCTTGAAAACCAAAATGCACTGTGTTCATTATAGCCTGCTTGTGTATAATCTCCTTAACAATTATAGAGGTAATCTCTTCAGAAAGGTAGGCTAAGGAATTGGGAGACTAGATAGGTAGATCCTATGAGTATGTAGCTTGTATAAATCAACGGTTTTCAACTGAAGCAATTTTGTCGCCCATGCAATATCTGAGGATGCTTTTAATTTTCAAAACTTGGGTGGGGGAGTTGCTAGCATCTAGTGAATAGAGACCAGGAATGCTGCAAACGTCCTACAATGCATAGAGGACAGCTCCATAACAGACGGCATCCAGGCCCAAATGTCAACAGAGCCAGGTTGAGAAATCTGTCTATGGATGTGTCTAAAGTCCAGGTTGCAACTCACAGAGCAAAAGTTGAGTGTAACACTGAAATACCCTGGGCATTTAGGAAAGGATCATGGAATGTGAGGGTCACAAAGTGCCAAGTCTAATGTGTTGTCTGTATCAGACCCACCTTAGGCACCTCCAGAGCTTCTGTTGGCCACATTTCTCCCTGACACTGTGTTGCTTTGCTCAGTGATATGTTTGGTTCTGTGTCCCCACCCAAGTCTCATCTTGAATTGTAATTTGAATTGTAACTTCTGTATTTTGGGGAGGCACCTTGTGGGAGGTGATTAGATCATGGAAGGGGTCATCTGATGCTGTTTTCATGATAGTGAATGAGTTCTCATGAGATATGATGGTTTTATAAAAGACTTTTCCCCTTCACTCTGCACTTCTCTCTCCTGCTGCCATGTGAAGAAGGACATGTTCACTTCCCCTTCCCCCACGATAGTAAGTTTCCTGAAGACTCCCCAGCCGTGTGGAGCTGTCAGTCAAGTAAACGTCTTTCCTTTATAAAATTACCCAATTTCGGATATTTCTTCATAGAAGCATGAAAATGAACTAGTACACTCAGCCTCAGCTGATTCTTAAAGATAACCAACTTTGTTTAGTCTCTTCAGTCTCACTGTCTGTGGCTGACCAATGTCATTCACCACATTTCTAGCTCATCTCCGCACTTCCTCATTGTATAGAGCTCCATGCCATAAGGCAGTGTCTCTGTTCTCGAGATGATGCTGAAGGCAGCACAGGTGTGCTTGCTGGACATGCAACAGGACATTCTATAGCCTCTCGTGAAGCAGTGACTGGCCTAATGATGTGGGACCTGGATTGCTCCCCATGCTATTCTGCTTCATAACCCCTACTCTTGCTATCCTCAGGTTCTACCTTCCACTGAAGTATAAGTAATAAAGCTTAGTCTCAGTCCCTGCTTTCTACAGGTCTTAGGCTAAGAAAATAGTCTTCAAATTAACCAAGGAACTTGCAAGGTATAGAATATATTCTGCATTTCAATTTCAGAATATATTGGCAGTTATTAAATACATGAAGACTCATTTTTTACATTTTAATGGTCAGGTGAACTAGCAAAGATGGAGAAAATGTAACAATCTGACAAGCTGTGAATCCCAGCGAACATATAGAAATGTTGTGTTAGAATTCTAGAAGGTGATACTTGAAAAAATGGGAAATAGTGGTGGAGCTTCCCTGTTCAAATTACCAACCAGAAAAGACTTAGTAAGTCATTTAAAGAATATAGACTGCCCCAAACACTCAGATATAACTTTCTTAAACAGAGATTTGTAACTTCTGAAGAAGAATATTCTGCTAGGGCCACTAAATAAGCTAGAACCAGGTTATATGAAATAATATGATAATTCTACCATAGGTACTAGTTTCAATAATTTCTTACTAGAAATATGGAAAGTCATTACATCAAATATTTGCGATCAGTATTCATTCTTGTATATAAATAGGAAAATATCCTAGCATTTAAAATAGGCATTATAGAATCATCTGCTGTAGAATAGATCAACTGTTGTCTTTGATATTGTTGCCATTTTACATTTCTCATTTTACTGTCTGGAATAAGGCAGTTATTGCTTAATCTGAAAACATGGTTATAGTATTCAACTATACCTGAAAGAAAATTCAGATAATCAGTTTAGCTATAATATGGGAGGATGATCCTTGACGTTATTAAAGAATGATATTTGATGGGTGCTGACGAGTTGATGGGTGCAGCACACCACATGGCACAAGTATACATATGTAACAAACCTGCACGTTATGCACATGTACCCTAGAACTTAAAGTATAATAATAATAATTAAAAAAGTACCTAAGCAAAAAAAAAAAAAAAAGATATTTGTTCCAACCATGCACATTTTTCCCCACATACTGATGCAGACTACATTGTGCCTTTGCCCTGCAAGAACAAGATTGCCCATTGTTAAACATTATCTGTAAGTATTAATATATTAAATGTTGAGTATTTATTCAAGTCATCTGAAAAGTCATGTGTTTTCCTGAGAAAGTCATTAAGATCACTATGCTACATCTAACATAAAGGGAACATAGTCATTGATGTTAGGACAAAATAGTGGGTGATGTTCTATCCAGGAGGAATATGTATATACAGAAAACATGGTTCCTTTAAATTAATTTTGGCCAATTACTCAGAGTTAAAAAGTACAAACTGCATGATAGTCCTAACAAAAATTAGCTGAGCATGATGATGTGCTCCTGTGGCCCCAGCTACTCTGGAGGCTGAGGCAGGAGAATTGCTTGAACTTGGGAGGCCGAGCTTGCAGTGAGCCAAGATCATGCCACTGCACTCCAGCCTGGGCGACAGAGTGAGACTCTGCCTGAAAAAAAATTAATTAATTATTTGTGAAGATTATCACGTTAGTTATTGGGTATGATATTTCTTCCAACTTCAGAGCATAAAACAGGATAAAAGTAAAATATTATTTTGTTATTTTTTCATACAAAGTATCGCTAGTCAGTGTGGCTTCTGAACCACCAGCATCACTCTCCGTACTATTTCTAATTTCTTTATTTCTCTAGTATATCTAATATTGATGAGTTCAAATATTTTATGTAGTTATTTCCTATTACAAACAGAGAGAGATGATTGATTGATAGATATAGATACATATCATGAAATTTATTCATTTATTTTAACCTTCTATTATCAATAATGATGCCTTAAGATGTTTTAGGAAGTGAAAACATGTTTTGGTATATATATCCCTATGATTTTACATATAGACATTTGGAGGAAATGATTTTTAATGTAATTTTCAGAAAATTCTATGTGTACTTTATTGTGACTTCTGAATTAAAATCCTGGCAAAATTCTACATCTCACTTCACATTCACACATCATTATTTTTCAGAACAGACAATCTCCTTTTCATAGATTAATATAAGCAATAAACTATCAAGTGGAAAAAGTATACCTATTTAAACATGCTACATTCAAAATAATCAAAATACTCAAAGACATTCCAGGCCAAGGTGAAGAAGACCTGAACAGCAAGCAGGGGTTGTCACTAAGACTCTGCTTCCCCTCTTCTGCCTCATTTCTCTATTTCCATAAGTCTGAAACATTTGGTACGCAATACCTTACTTCTCTCTCACTGTTTGGCTATGATATAATCTCACAAACCTTCCATCAGAATATTTTTGTAACCCACTCTTACAATGTGATAGACACAGTGAGTGACACTCTCAGCACGGTGCTTGCAATGCCACAGATGCCGAAGTCTGAAGTTCAGGAAAACTTTCTGAAATCAGATGGAGAAAGAAAAGTTACTGATTCTTGATATTGTTGTTTTAAATTTTGTTGAATTCTATTCTTTTGGTTCTGGTATGTAGGCAGATCAATTGGCCCTGAACCAATAAGACTTCATATAAAAGACACTGTATCTAATTTTAAAAATAACAGTGATTAAACTGGAGAACTGAAGAAAAACACAATAAAAATGTTCTAGTCTGAGATAGTCAACCAAAAGCAGAAAACCAGATCGCAAATCAGCAATTATTTTACAACATTAAAATTATGTGTTAAAATATTAGAATTACCACTTCTGTTTTTTCAGATGTTTTTCTCAGTGTAATCTCAGTATAAACATGAATTTTCTATTCATTCAAATAAACAAAATTTTGATTATTGAATGATAATCTTATAACTCTTTTAAATGACATTTAAATAAATATATTTAAAATAAAATATCAGTATATAATTAATCATAATCCTTTGCTTTAGAAACATTGCAAAAGTTGTTGCATTTTGTGTTTTTGGTAAAAAACCAAAGTCAAAATTCATGTCTAAATATTTAGAAATATCTAATCACATGTGTGCCATATTCAAGAAGTGAAAAATATAGAATCAATCATAGATTGCATCATGAATCTTTGTTAAATGTTTTATTTGTTTCCATATTTCTAATAGCCGTATTAAAGGGAAATTTTTGATTTATAATAATTGTCATTATAACCATTGTCAACTCCGAGAGCTAAGTACCCTTTGTTGGCATTTCAGCTATTTCCCTTTCACCTTCAAATGAATTTTATCTTGATTTTCTGGTTTATGTAGGATGGTAGCAATATTTTAAATAGACATGACAAATATTTACTGACTGAATGAGATCAAGATATCAATGTAGATATGCCTTTTTGCTGTAAAGTGGAATGCATGTTTGAGTATGCAGAAAATAAGTTTTCATACACAAATTGAACATGAGGTATTGTGACAAAATATTACCCATTTTCAAATATCTTTCTTTTTGTCCAAACACCATTCCTATTGAATCTATCAGGAAATATGTTGTATGGCTTATTTGTTGTATATTACTAATGTTTAAAACTTAAGTATTGCTTCATATCTGGAATTTAAAAGACAATAAAACTACAAATTAGTGCATTGCAAGGATGTTTCAGCCAAACAAAAATGCAAAAACTCAAATAACTTGTTTGATTTGCTTGTTGCCACATATCGAGTTTTATTAAATGTGAGCACTACCTGGTTGTATATGGATTTTTATATATAGCCCATCTTTTGAGCGGCCCAGCGTGAATAGAATAGCATATGTCTTCAGTATACGTGAGTGTATCTGTATAAGCAGGAATTTGTCACTGTGTTTTTATTAATGCAAATAATTTCTTTAGGTATAAAAATGTTAATTTCAGTTCAAATTGAACAAAATATTAATATCCACAAATTACTCATTGAAAAGGACAGTGGAATTTAGATTCAGTTTTCCCAAAACAATAAATGCTGAGAATGTAAATTTATTTAAGGAAACATTGAATTCAAAGGCATGAGTTTGGGACTGGAAACACAAAAACTGATAAAAATGTGAATGATGTAAAATAAAGCTCACTGAATAAAATATGAATTCTCATGTTATTTATACGCTGCAAATTCTGGTCAGGCACTTCTAGCTTAACTTTGTGTGGTTTCTATTTGAAAGTTGCTAACTTCTCCTTAGTGTAGGAGAAGCCACCTGATGTAAATCAGATTCTCCTTATTCTTTCCTAAGCAATAATGTTGAAATGTCTCCTTCACTTGTGTACATGTAGGGAAAGTAGTGACTCTTTTCATGGGTGATTTTGTGGCAGGACAATTTTCTGTTGAGACTTCGCGTGGGCTGTGTCTTACATAGTGCTTGATGTAGAGTTCAAACATCTATGGGAGACATGGGGGCATGTGAACGCGAGCTCTTCTTGACCAGTCCAGATGTTGTGGTCTGAATGTTTATGTTTCCTCAAATTCACATATCGAAGTCCCACCTCAGCAGGTGATGATCCTAGGCGGGATCCAATGGAGAGGTGATTAGGTCACGAGAGTGGAGCCCTCATGAATGGGATCAGTGTTTCTTATAAAGGAGACCCTTGCCGGTTTCACCCTGTGAGGATATAGGGAAAGATGGTCATCCATTAACTGGGAAATGGGCCCTCACCGGCCCCTGAATCTGCTGGTACCTTGATCTTGGATGTCCTAGCTTCCAAAACTGTGAAAAATAATTCGTGTTATTTATAAGTCACTTAGTTTTATAGCAGCTCGAAGGGATTAAGATACCAGCTATCCTAGGTTGGTGAGTTCACTCATGAATTTTTCCACATGCAAGGATTAAACACCAGACGCACAATGGGAACCTCATACCCACAAAGAGTGCTGAAAGAGAGTATCTTCTCTCTAGGAACCATGCTCTTTTGTTCAGAGACAGGTGCTAGCACTTGTACATAAACTCCTGCTACATGGAGAAGCTCACTGCATGGGCACAGAGCCACCATGCCCAGCCCAAGACTGGTGATGGAGATGCCTCTACTTCCTTCACAGTTTCCTGCAGAAACACTGTAGATCAACACTAGAGGCTGCAGGCAAAACCCAGTTGTTGGTGTTTGATGTTTTTCACAGTGACACTGTGTCATGGAGTGGAATCCATGGAAGCAGATGTTAGGAACACTATGGCTTTAAACTGTGGCTTGTCCCTGGGGCTGTGCAAGTCCCCAGTTTTCTGGACAATTCAATACAAGAGTTAGACAAGATCAAATGATTAAGAAAGCATGAATTCCTGCTTACTCTGGCATACAGAGGATGAAACATTAATTTGAATATTAAAAATAAATATTAATTTGCTTGTTTCCCATTCTGAAGAGATGGATATTCCATCTATAATTATAATTATCTCAAAAAAGATACTTAGAATTTACATATTCCCCTGAATTCTGTTTCATCCTCAGTCACTTAAAGAGGGAAAGACAGAGCAGTGTACATATATTGAGTCCCCATTATTTCCTACCATGGTGCAGAGTTCCCACATTTTTTCAATAGGATGTTAATTTGGTTGACTATTGTGCACAATGCCTGCCATAAATATTAGCCTGGACGGTCAGACTAAGTAAATAGATTGCAGCATTTTGTTCTGTCATTTTGACACAGACGCCATCAGAAATGAGGAGAGACGTGATTGCATGCTGTTGCTGATGATTATGTTGCATCACCAGGGCTGGCTCAGGGATGTGTGCGGATTTTATCACCTACTGTGGCAGAGCATCCTTCTTCCTCCCCATCACAAATACACAGGTACGGCTACAGATCTTGCTTTCAAGTGGACATTCCTTATGATATAAGCTTGGGGTGGGGAAATCAGACTGTGTTGAAGAGGCTGCAAGTTTATCATTGAAATGAGTTTTGCAAAGCAACATGTTTCTCCCAGCATATTTCGGCCAATGTGGTTTCGTGAATGTCGTGTGTATTAGTTCCTACCCAGGCAATTGCTCTTTGAACACTGTTCCATTTTGGTTACTAATGAGTTTCTCAAGGAAAATTAGTACAGCCAGCTGCTATTTATATTTTTAAAATCACAGAATGTAACTATGTGAAAGTGTTTGTTAATACTTTTTAAATCAGTTGAATTTTATAATGGAGATATCTCTCCATTAATTTAGATTTCAGATAATTTTAAAATGTTTTTATCTTGTATGCATAGATCAAGGCCTACACACTTAGCTGAACTGGTACTGAATTTCTTCTAATAATCCACTCTGAAGAGGTGGAAGAGTGGCTTCAAGAAGAAATTTGTAAAATCAGCTAAAGAAAAAATGTGTAGAGAGCTCAAACATTGAAAATCTTTCATTTCCTGTTCAAATTTGAGATTTGCTGTGTGTACTTTATGCAGATAACCTCCAAAGTTAAACTATAAACTATAAAGTTTAATGTCTGCTTTTTAAATTTTTCAATAACTTTTGTTAAAGGTAAGTGAGGTTATATATGGTATTTCTGATGAGAGACAAGGTGGCTACTAGACTGTTGTTGTGTTGGGGAAGTAACATAGTGTTTAAGGATTCACTATTTCAAAGAAAAGTACTTTGACCTCCTTATTGATTTATGCTACTTTAAGAATAGACTTTCTTGATAACTTAAGCCACTTTAATTTCGATGTGATTTTATACTTTACAAAGAAAGCTCTTTGAACTAAAATACACTACTAAAATAATATATCCATTGCTCCATATTGTTGTCCTATATTATTCATAGGTTACTCTACCTCTATATGTATTTGCACTCAAGTAAAAGAAAATCTATACAGGCTTATCCTTACATTCCCTTTAGCCTGGTTTAGGAATCAGTGCCCACTAAAGAGGCTGTAGTTCATCTGTGTGTGCTCTGCCTCTGTGTGTGTTTCCTCAAGTTGGAATTAGGCTGGATGTTGAGGAGGTTGATTGCATGATGCTGGAGAGCAAAGGTGGCGACTGGGTTCTGGTCAAAAGTCCAAATATCCACAAAGAAGAGAAGATTAGATCTAACAACAACTAAAGCTTATCAGTTAGAAGCTCTGTGGTACGTAGTCAGGTACGACACACATAGAAAGATGACTAGATGATAGGTAAATAGGCCATTTAGTCTGATATTGCTAAGTAAGGGTGGGTGATTCCTTTAAATCACTTTTAATAGAAATTGTTCTAGAGTGGTTTTACCACATGTATGTATTTATGTTTTTAATCTTTGAAAGATCAGATTCTAATTAAAACTTCATTTGGTATAAAACTGAGTTTCTCGGTATCTGTATTGTCATTTTAATTTTGTATGCTGCCATATTTATAGCCATGGTCAGCCAACATTCACAATATGGAATTGATTATGCCAAATAAAGAATATGTATTCTTCTTGGTTTATACATTTAGAATATTTAAAATCAATTAATATTCCAATATTAATTAGAATGTGTTTCACAGCTCAAGAATGTCACAAATAAAGCCCTCATTGCAAGAAAGACATAATGAGGCATTCTGATGACAAGATAATCAGTGCATGCTGTATCTGCTTTGTACTTTGTAGCAGAATAATATTTTAGTATCCCAGGGAAATGTATTTCTTGGTTAGGTTTTACTTATGGAAACCCAAAGGAGAGGCGTTGCTTTGTCAGGTATGAGAGAGATTAACCACATCATTGTGAACCAGAGTTCTTGGGAAGAAAGTCTATTTTAGACTCTGAAAGAAGTTATGGGATAATTTAGACATGTACCTGAAGGGTAAAATCTGTACCTTAGGAGTCCTGTGGGAGACTGTTTTCCCCAGTGCCATGGTAGACACTCTCCAAACATGGTTGCCGTCCTTTGCTTTGTCTCTGCTGGTCTCCGACCCTTGCATATGTCCTGGCCCATTTAGTGCTCTGGCAAATAGAATTATTTCAAAGTTTCCTAAGCCCAAGCCTTAGGATGATTGACAGAATGCACACCCTTCCTGGAAAGCTCCTTCTTAGAATCCAGCTTCCTTGTTGGGAGGAAGTCCAAGCAGCCACATGGAGAGGTCCCAGTGATATTCCCAGTGAGCAGCCAGCAGCCAGCACCAACTTTCAGTGATCTGACTAGGCGATCCTGGTCCTTCTCGCCATGGCAATGCTGTAGCTAACACCATCTGAGGCAGAGGACATACCTGGCCAATCTGCAGAGTTACGATACATAATACATTGTTGTCATTCAAAGCTACTAAATTTTGGTGATGTTTGTTACACAGCCACAGATAACAAAGCATCTTGTATTATAAAGAATGCTCAGTTTAAAGAAAGGTGTTTCAAAGTTTAGTTTGTTTTGTTGAAAGAAAATTATTTCGTTTATTTTGCTCATTTGTTAATATTGTTCATTTATTATAATACAAACTATTTTAGGGGATTTAAAAATCATACTAGATCATATTCTAAGGAAGAAAAAAGTTATGTAGTGATATCCTAGATTTGAGAATCAAACACTTCAAGAGACAGCAGTTTTGAGGGAGAGTAATCTCCAAGAAGCCCGGGGGGAGGTTCGTTTAGAGAACAGAAGCAAACCCAAGAGCAGTTTTTAATTTAGAGACTTGGTAATCCCTTGATTCAGAAATACGTACATTCTGGGATATTTTTTGGTGACGAAGGAGGAATGCAGAATTGTGAGGATTATTCCAGAAGGGGTGGAAAAGAAGAAAGTGGCTCATGTGTAAGGAAATTGCATTTGACATTAGTGAAGATGTGCCAGCATAGTGGCGTGCCTGTGTGGAGTCTGAAATTGGACCAAAAGAGAGACACATGTCTTGAAGAGAACTCTGCAATAGACTCTGAAGAAAGACAGGAGGTGGCCAGAGAGGCTCTGCTAAATCACTTGCTATATGCACTTCACTGAGGAGAGTTCCACATGGCTTTGAAGGATAAACTGCCCTCACCCCATTCACTTTTTTTTACCCCTATAATGTTTGCTTACCTTTCTCAGTGACATCTGTAAATACATACGCTTAAAGGTGCTATTAAGGTGGCTTTTTATTTACATCAAACGTGAGAAAGATACCATAATGTGTTCCATCTTTGTTTAGCAGTTCAAGTGCTAATAAAATTTGCAGCAATTTCTTATTCCTCTCCTAAAAATGATGATTTTCTCTTATAGGTACAGAGTGATGTAGGTTTCAACAAAGTTTATACTAGATAAAAAGCTCTCAATGGCTTAGCCTTCCCCCAGTTTGCTTTACCTGTGTCTTTATAGGATATAAAAGTATTTTGTCTGGATGAGATTTATTAACAGCCCCAATAAAATGAAATTACAAGGCACTTTACATGTTAGTGTTTTTACTTGTATAGTTTATTTACCAGGGCAAATAAAATCTTCTCTTTCAATGACGTTTCATAAACATTAAAATAGTTATATGCTGTACATACAAATAAATTTAGAAGCGTGAAAGACATAAGATAACCACACTATATTTTTAAAAATTAATTTTCTGAATTTTGACATTTTTTCAAAGATATGTGTTATATTTTATTTAAAATGCCTCATCAATAGTAGTTATTCAATGAATGTTTTGAGCGGTATCATCATTTTTTTCCTTACATTTGACCCAGGATAGCCAATAACATCTTCTGCATATAAGTAAAATTATTTTAGCTGTGATCCCTACATAACCCCCTCTACCCACTAGTAGAAAAGCATACTTGACAAGGAAATTACTAGCTGAACTGATTGCAGTCTTAGATGTTCATGTTCTATCTTATATTTGCTCAGGGGATACAGGGGGTAAAGAAAGAGTGACTACAGAGTAGATAATGTAAACATGATCCACAGGAAACAAGATTACAGTCACCATAAATCTTCATTTACTCGTGGACCACCAGTCCTAAAACTATTCACTTTCTATTACTCAAAGTCCTATCATTTTTGCAGGAGTTATTTTAAATAAATGAATTTAACATTATGAAAATATTTCATTCTGATTATGTGTTCACTTGTTTAATTAGATAGTTTCTTTAATACAATATGAGCTAGAGGAAATTTTTTTGAGCCCGTCACCCAGGCTGGAGTGCACCAGGCTGGAGTGTAGTAGCACCATCTCGGCTCACTGCAACCTCCACCTCCCAGGCTCTGACTATTCTCAGGTATCAGTCTCCCAAATAGCTGGGATTACAGGAACCCACCACCATGCCCAGCTAATTGTGTGTGTGTGTGTGTGTGTGTGTATTTTTAGTAGAAATGGGGTTTCACCATGTTGGCCAGACTGGTCTTGAACTCCTGACCTAAGGTGATCCACCTGCCTCGGCCTCCCAAAATGCTGGGATTACAGGCGTGAGCCACCCCGCCAAGCTAGATGAAATTTTTAAAGAGGTTTTTTGATACAAAATGTAAAGAGTAGTATTTTGTTTGAGACAAAACTATTTGCTGAATAAATAAATAAAATCCATTCATTTTAGAATCGAGTGATAAGCCTGAGTTTCTTTCTAGGCTTGGACTAATAAAGTGAAGTATGCTCCACGGTAGAGAAACACACAAAAAATGGTTGATGGGTAATTAAAGCTTTGGCCATTAAGTAGCACATTCCTGCAATCTAGGAAATGAATATATTACTCTGAATTTTAAAAGAGAGAGAAAGGAAGCTGACAGAGTTGCTAGCCCTTAGAATGGATAACAGTTCTCTGGTAGTTTCTGACTTGAAGACCACTTCACAGATTTGAAACTGGAGAAACATTGACAAGATTACCATGAAATAATCAGTTTCTCATTATGGAATTTGTCTCTTTAGGGAGGACGACGGTGCCCTCAGATTTGGCCTAGGCATAGCCTGAGATTGTAAGCAAATCTTCTGTGCTACTGCTATTTGAAAACATAGAACATCCATCTAAGGTCTTTCAAAATGACATCTTCTAAAGGTGGTGTTCCTTAGTTTTCTCACTTTGTGAAACAAAATCCATACCGCAATAGTCAGGCACCTCCCACTCATCTCAGCTATCTGTTCAAACACCCAAAGAAACTGTTTAAAATAGAACTTTATAAAAATGGTCAAAGAATATGTCCAAAATGATTGAGTCCACAGGGTTTGCTATAGAATTTGGAGATGGGAAGATGAAAACTAATCTAGCAACTGTATTTGGATAACTCTGTCCAATTACTTTTGGAAGTGGCGATGAGGAAGATGTCAAGATAAATATTGGTACCTATGGGAGAAAAGTCATGGACAGAGCTTATACTTTTCTTCTTAGAGTTCTGGAATTCTTCAAGTTCTGGGGTTTTCTATTTTCCATCTCAGTGATGACAGCTACATATATTTATTTGACAACAAATACATATGCTGTTATATATACAAAGGTATGAAGGACATATTACAATTAGAAAACCACCCCTGCCTGACTTCTATTTTTCTCCAGCCGTAATAGAGGAAAGAAAAGCAAATTAATTGAACTCTTATAAACTTCTCTATAAACTGGCCTGATCTATGACTGTTTGATCTAAAATTATTTTGTCTGTGTTCCTCATCAAAATTCACTGGGCATATATTCCATTTTTGAAGCTCCTTATTCTTAACTGTGCTTAGGGCTTGTAATCATTGACAATATGGCTGTCAATGTTAACAGTTGAAAGCTTAATGTGTTAGCCTTCTAGTGGGTTCACATTTAAGTAAAACATTACTGCAATCATCTTTTTTAAAAAATTGGAGTAAATCTTTACAGTTTGAATTATTGGTTTTACCTCAATAGAGACAATGGGGAGAGAGATACACTATTTCAGATAGGTTTTTCCAGCCACAACTTTCTATATTGTATTAAAAATTGATACAATATAGTGCTTACCAGCCACCCAACAACATTTTCTTATACAGTGCTTGAGTACTCCAGGTCCTTCAGCATAAGTGTAGAAGTAAATGTGCCATGTTCTAATTCGTATTGAACTCTGATCAGCGTTTCCTCTCTGCATTGCTATCCCTTATTAGAAGAAGAGGAGATTTTGGAATAAACAATCTTTAAGATTCATTAAAACTCTCAAACTGAGAGATTTCAACAGAGGCTATAATTTCATGTTCAAAAGGATGCTTTTCTAAGATGTTTTTCCCAAATCTTGCTTCTACCTATCATCTGTTGCAGTAGTCTTTCATTCCAGCTTTGTAAGGTAAAATTTTGATGATGCCAAATGTTGACATTCGAGGTTCTAAAATTCTGACGATCCTGTAAGCTATAATGAAAATACAAAACAAGACTTGGTCAAGGACAGAACCCTCTGGAATTCCAACTGGACACTTGTTACAAGCAATAGTTTTCTTTGTTCCAGGAATATTAGAAATGTTTAAATTTTAACCACATAGCAACTCCAGTGTAGCTACGTATTACAAATAGGAAAATTGAAGTTCACAGAATTTAAGCAAATTTTTAAAGAAATCTCAGTAAGCAATAGACTAGGGATCCAAATTCAGATCTTCTCTACTACAAAGATTAAGATGTTTCTAGAACACAAATAGCTTATTATTTGTTCCATTGAGATTCATCTCAGGTGGAAATAGAGAGGCTGGGATTGGAAGACCTAGAAGGAAGACACCTCTCTAAATCACACCTTCACTAACCAATTAGTTCTACTTCTATCATATATAAGGCATAAATACATTATATATATAATCTCTTTATTGATTAAAGCTTTAATGTGCTGAAAAGGATCTATCTGTTAAATTAAAAGTCACATCAGTCAAATATCTTACTCAATATCCAGATTTTTCACAATTTCAAAGATACAAGTAATTACAAAATGTGTCTGGGACTCCCAGTGCACATCCACAGAGCCATGCTCCCCATAGAGGGCAGTAACCTAGGCTATTTTTAAGGTCATTAAGTAATAGGGGCAGTCACATCACTGACACAGACAAGACAGGTTTGGATAATGAAACAGCTCGGTTTTATATTTGGAAGATCAAATAATTTACCCACATTTTCTAGACTGTCATGCTTCATCAATCCATGCACTTCAAGATCTCACACAAATTTTCCGAATCTTATGTAAAGCATTCTATAAATTCATTCTGTATATTGTGATGAAAATATAAAACAAGACTTGGTCAAAGACAGAATGCTCTGAGATTCCAACTGGACACTTGGTACAAGCATTACTTTTCTGTGCTCCAGGAGATAGGTTAGAAATGTTTCCATTTTAACCACAGCAATTCCAGTGTAACTACATGTTACAAATTGTAAAACTGAAGTTAGTAAATAGTTTCATAGTAAATAGTTTTGAGTAAATAGTAAATAGTTTTTAGTGCATTTGCCAGTTTGGTCAAGACCATGTTTCCAAGAGAATGTAACCGGGCCACCTCCTTTTGTTCTTTGGCAGGGAAATTTCGTACCCTATAAGGAGAAATAGGGAATTTCCATGGTGCTTCTTACCATTTTCTTCCCAGTTTCTGAAGCTCAAGTAAAAATGTGAAAACCATCAATATCTAGAGATCATGTAAAACCTTTAATCAGCCCTCATTTAGCCAATTAAGCCTGGAACTTTTAATAATATTACTTTTATTTAACCCATTTTTCATCCTTTTGTCAAACTTGTCCACCAAATATAAATGTTTTACCAAATGACATATAATTATCTTTCTATATTTTTATGTCTAAGTCTTTCAGTATTTTCTATGAATGGCAGAGGAATATGGATTAAATTAATAACACAATATAATAGTTATTATTAACTAGTACGACTGATCAAAATATTCTCACACTATCCGTTTGATAAGTTCTAGAAAATTTCCATAATTTGGCATCAGCCTATGTTTTCAAGAATATTATTTTCTTTCTCCCCTCTAACAACTGGGATATTACTTTACTTCCAGTCTATGAGCATACCTCCTATTCTGTAAAAATATCAAAAGTGGTGGTATCTCCATTATAAATCTTCATTTTGCTTAACGCCGTGACATGTAATTAGTCTATATCTAGTCAAACCTATTCACTAAAAAGATGAACGTATTCTTGTTATTTTCTTAACCTTTTCCCCATTTGCCCCAAGAATGTTTGCCAGCAGTGATTGCGGCTGTACCTGAGATAATTTTGCCACAAAATATCTCACTTTTATTATTATTTTCATATCTAGTATATCGATATTGAAAACAAAAGACATCGTTCTATCTCTAGCATTCTGTTTTTATTAGTGATATGTCCTTTTACAAAATGTAGTAATTTTCAATTGCTGAAAATTTCAAATCCTAGAAAATGTAGCAATCCCACCCATGACGTTAACATCTTTCTCTAACACTTGTTGGAAGAAGATTTGTTTGAAAAATCAGACTTTTTCAAAGTAGATGATTCTGATGATTCAGATGTTGGTTTTGCTTAGAAATAACTCCAAGAACAGTTTTTCTATTTTATTTTCATGTAGAAAATCAGCCAGATTTACTTCAGCCTCAAAGATTGTGTTTATGTAAAATTAAATGAGTGCTGACAGCATGCTGCATCTTTATTTTTTCTAAATGGGAAAAGGGTTAACTACCTTAGACTACAACTTTTTTTTAAAATTTTGGTTTGATTGCTTTTTTTTAATATTAAAGGAATTTTCCCACATAAAGAATAAGACATGCACAAAGATTTTCTTATTTAATCCAAGAACCATTGATTTTTTCCCCATTTTTTAAAATGACAACGTATAGTACAAATTCATGAGGAGGTCACATATATAGATACACTGTGTGATTGTTACTGTTGCTGTTTTTCTTACTAAATATTTTCTACTTTTCGCTCTTGTAATTTTTGCTATTTTATACATACACACATATACATGTGTAACGTCATATATATGTATAAAACGTGTGTGTGTGTGTGTGTGTGTGCACATGCGTGTCTGTGTGTGGATTATTTTAGAATCCTGACTTTTTAGTGTCATTTACTGGGCTACCTGGATGACTGTTTTTAATTTAATTGCTTGTGTCTTCCAGTTTGCTAAAAGTGAGTCTAAAATGGTTCTTTTTCTTTCTTTTCTTTTCTTTTTTCTTTTTTGAAACGGAGTTTTGCCCTGTTGTGCAAGCTGGAGTGTAGTGGCATAATCTTGGCTCACTGCAACCTCCGCCTCCAGGGTTCAAACGATTCTCCTGCCTCAGCCTCCTAAGTAGCTGGGATTACAGGTGCCCACCACTACGCCCAAATACATTTGTACTTTAGTAGAGGTGGGGTTTCACTGTGTTTGCAAGGCGGGTCTCCAACTCATGACCTCAAATGAGCCACCAGCTTTGGCCTCCCAGAGTGGTGGGATTACAGGTATGAGACACAGCACCCAGCTTAAAGTGTTTTTCTTTCTTTTCTTTCTTTCCTTCTTTCTTTCTCTTTCTTTCTTTTTCTTTCTTTCCTTCCCTTCCTTCCTTCCTCCCTCTCTCCCTCCCTCCCTCCCTCCCTCCCTCCTTTCTTTTCTTTCTCTCTCTCTCTCTCTCTCTCTCTTTCTCTTTCTCTTTCTGTTTTCGAAGGAGTCCCACACTGTCACCCAGGCTGGAGTGCAGTGTTGTGATCTTGGCTGACTGCAACCTTTGCCTCCCAGGTTCAAGCGATTCTCCTGCCTCAGCCTCCTCAGTAGCTGGGATTACAGGCACCTGCCACCACACTCGGCTAATTTTTTGTATTTTCAGATGGGGTTTCACTATGTTGGCCAGTCTGGTTTCGAATGCCAGACCTTATGATCCACCTGCCTTGGCCTCCCAAAGTGCTGAGGACAGGCATGAGTCAGCACACCCAGCCTAAAGTAGTTCTTAAGTATAGGGTTTGTTTATATGTCCAGGCTCATACCCCCACAAAATGTTTTCAAGATACAATTCCGTTGCCTTTCATATACTTGTCTCATGTCTTAACACCTATTTTATTTTATCTGTGGTCCAATTTTTGATATACCATTAAGAAAATATAGTTTTTTTATCTGTCATTTGCAATAGTCTGATAAGCAATGATTTTTGTGATGATAAACATCACTATTTTTTTTATAGTAACATTGAGAAATTAGGATGCACACTGACGTCTGCCTTAAGTTTTCATTAGGTACAAAACAATACATCAGCATATTAGTATATGGACAGGTCTTTATAACTCTTCCATCATAAAACAAAGTAGTGTTGATGTTGGATTGTATCTAGTGTCCTTGATATTGTGTACTGAGCATGTTTGTGAGTGTTTTAGTGATTCATTGCTAAGATGACAAAAGGAAAAGTTAGAGATGAGACAAAGAAAACAAATAGTATTTAAGTTATCAAAGTTTGAGTATAAGCTTGATAACTTGGTATAGTTGAAAAATGTAATGTGGAATGGCAGGACTAAGACAATGATTTAGGTAAAGTGTAAACTGACTTGGTTGAAAATATATCAAAACTCTTCAATTTTATTGAAACATGCTTTACACATCTAATTAAAGAATTTTAAGTACTTGTATTTTGTATTATCTGGGCCATTACAAGTATAGTGAATTAAACCATAGGAGTTATATTCATATATATGAAATATAAATGTAGAAAATATTAAAATATTAATGTATATAATTTTAATAGAAAAAAGTAATGCAAAGTTTCATTTAATAAAATAATGAACAAAAATTTATTCTTGCGAGGATACTTTACTGCTATTTGATGACACATATCAGTGTTTAGTTGAAACAATTGACAAAAACGATGCGTTTTTTATTCCTTTGGGAATAAAAAATTTTACCCATGTAACTGATATGAGCTAATTCAAAGTAAGGTTATATGTCTAGTAAAGAATAGAAAACATTATAGTTCTTCATTATAATATCCTGTGATATTAATATAAATATTTTATATTTTAGAAAGTCAACCAGTTTTTGTTTTTACAAGCAAAGTTTTAGAAGTTCAGAAATTTTTTACAATGTTCAGGAATAACAAATACACCTCAGACTTCTGTCAACTCTAAGATTAGCTCATGTATTGCTCATATGTTACGAGGCATATTAGTCATCCTACTGATGAATCAGTACTCTAGCCTTATGGTAAACTGAATCTTTTATGAGTTGCATTGATTGAACAGTATCATTAATCTGAATGATTATACATCCTTAATTCCATTGCCAACTCATTAAATGAGCCTAAACGCTAATTCTACTTAACTTCATTGTGATCAGCAATCAAAACTTTTAAAAACGTTCTTTGTGTATACAGCAAAAACCACTTTGGGATAAAGTAATGGTTAGGAGACAACAGTAACAAGCACAAAACTTTACAGTTTTATTTCAAACATCTTTAAAGCAACTAGAACTTTATATCTTGGTCACAACTTCTCTCTGTGGTTGACAGCAATAGGCTAATAGACTTCAGCAAAACTTGCTCTCAAAAGAAGGCATCAGATAATAAGAGTGAGAAAATCACAAATGGTGAAGCCAGTCTGAAGTTCAAGCTTGTGTGTGTGCTAGACTCTTGTGGTTAACCAACCAAGTTTCAGTTATAAGTTATGTGAGAGCAAGTTATCACTTACACTAGATTAATAAATCTACTTTGTCTCTGACTTTCTTTCCTCCCTAATCCATCACTCTTCATTATGGGAAAAAGAAAAGAATACTGAAGAAATTCAAACTCATATATTTAAAACAATCTATTACATTTTTTGGATGGGGGCTTTTCTTTTTTTTTTTTTTTTTTTTTTGAGACGGAGTCTCGCTCTGCCGCCCAGGCTGGAGTGCAGTGGCCGGGTCTCAGCTCACTGCAAGCTCCGCCTCCCGGGTTTACGCCATTCTCCTGCCTCAGCCTCCCGAGTAGCTGGGACTACAGGCGCCTGCCACGTCGCCCGGCTAGTTTTTTGTATTTTTTTTTTAGTAGAGACGGGGTTTCACCATGTTAGCCAGGATGGTCTCGATCTCCTGACCTCGTGATCCGCCCGTCTCGGCCTCCCAAAGTGCTGGGATTACAGGCTTGAGCCACCACGCCCGGCCGGATGGGGGCTTTTCTTAAGGTTTGCAGGGAAGATGAGCCAAATGCTTAAAAACAAGCCTCTGATGCTGATGCTCTTCTTCTCTATTAATTAATTAATTATAAAGCTAAATTTAAGGCACCAATAATTGCTAAATAAATGATTCAGCAAGTTTTTAATTTTAATATTATCTTTCTCTAACTTGTTTCTTAAATAATTATAATTATATATTTGTTCAATTATTACTTTATGCAACACATTGTTCTCCGTGTTTTTTAAAAATTATTACTGTGGTAACAATTCCCTAAGATTTCCCCTCTTCACAAAATTTTAAGTGCACAACATGGTATTGCTAACTATAGACACAATGTTATATGGCATCTTCAGAACTTAATGATCTTTAATAACTGTAATCTTGTATCTATTGAACAGCAACTGCCAGTTTCTCCTTCTCCCCAGGCCCTGACAAACACCATTCTGCTCTGCTTCCTATGAGTTTGATTACATGGAATCAACAAATCACAAAGAAAGACAGAGAGAAAAAGAGACAAAAATAATTACAAACAACATTGAAAACAATTAATAAAATGACAATGAGTTTTAACCTATCAATAATTACTATAAATGCAATGGATTAAACTCTCCAATAAATAGATAAGAGGGGTGAATGGAGAGACAAGATCCAGCGATATGCTGTCTACAAGAAACTCACTTTAGACTCAAAGACATACATAAGCTGAAACTGAAGGTATGAAAAAATATTATTCTGTGCAAATGATGACCAAGAGATAGTAAGAATGGCTACACTTATATTAGACAAAATAGACTTCATGTTAAGAACTGTCACAAGATACAGAGAAGGTCTACATAACCCTTTCATCTGTATAAGGAACAGCATAATAATAAAATGAATAATCCATCGGGAAGGTAGAATTATATGTATAAATATGTAAGCCCCCAACATCAAACACCTAAATATATAAAGCAAACATTGAAAGATCTGAAAGAACAAATTGGCAGCACTACAATAATAAGAGACTTCATTACCCTACTTTCAACAATCAATAGAACATTCAAAAAAATCAGTAAGAAAAAAGTGGACTTGAACAATGCTATACACTAAGTGGATCTAACAGACATCTGCAGAGCACTGTAACCAATAGCAGAAGAAAATGCATTCTTCTCAAGTGAACATTTTCCAGGATAGGTTACATATTAGGTCACAAAACAAGTTTCAACAAATTTAAGAAGATTGACATCATATCAAGTATTTTTTCAACCATGATGAAATAAAACTAGAAATTAATAGCAGAAGAAAACTAAAACATCCACAAATATGTGGAAATTTAACGATAATTTTTTTTAAAAATCAAAGGGGAAATTTTCAAAATATCTTGAGACAAATGAAAATGAAAAGACAACATACCAAAACTTATGGGATGCCACAAAAGCAGTACTAAGAGGAAAGTTTACATGGATAAATATATATCTTAAAAAAGAAAACATCTCTAACTCATTCTAATTCCAAACAATGGATTAGGTAATGAATTTAAAATGAAGGAAAAAATAGTTACATAAGCCATATAAGTAATAAAACAGTTAAATGAGAAAATCTTAGGAATCTAATCCACCTGGACAAGAATATGTGTAGCAGAAGCAAGTCTTTGGAGAGGGAAGAAACAGTGCTTGATGGATAAGAGAGTCTTTCAATACTACTCAGAAAGTTGATGAGGAAAATGAAAAATCAAGTCATATTTGGAACATCAAACTATTTGAATATATACTGTATATTTTGTTGTTGCTTTTATACATGTAATAATTTACAAACATTTTCAAGCATTGTTAGAGAAAGGCATCTAAGACAAAAGTAAATTTACCCATGGCCAATTTGGAAAGAAGAAATCATGAACATTTATGATTTACAAATCACTGACTGTAGTAGATCTTATTTAATACATTCAGAATATTAAGAATAGTTGTAAAGAATACTTCAGTATATGCTGGTTAATTAGGATCTACCATAAAGTTTGGATAAAAAGAGACGAAATATTCTGAGGGGAGAAATAAACATATTTGGCATGCAATCAATATTTGTTGAATAATTATAGCATCGAAAAGATGTTATTGGTCAGATCATAGTATAACAATAGAAATCTGACCCACATACTCTGTAGCTCTGTCCAGAAAGCCAAACCACTGCTTTTGCAGCAATCAACCCATAATAGTCAAGACTGTCAGCTTCCCCGTTTTTTTTGTCCTTCTTGCAAGTCAGGACCAACTAGAGAAAACCAAATGTAATTTCAAACCTAACACAAAATGCCCAGCTTCCAGTTAGGTCACCTCCAGCTTCTGCATGCCAACAACCTCTGATCAGAGTATATTTGAACCATTACTTTTTGTTTCTGTTGTTCACTCAAAGTATTTCTCTCTAGCATGCCTCCTTTGAGTCTCTGTCAATCACAAGTGGCTGACTGCCTTGCTATAGCAAGCTCTGAATATATATTCTCTGCTGCTCTCATTTGGATGGTCTTTTTTTCTTCCATGTCTATAATCAGTTACTCCATTTATTAGGTTTGCTTTGCAAACAAATACAGTAGTTGGTTTGGAGCATAAAAGGGTACAAACCTGCTAACCTAATGTAATGGAATCTATAGCCCTGAGCTTCCCTGCAGTGATTGTGTAGCTATCACAAGCAGTCACAGGCAGTTTAGGATAGTTCATTTTTCTTGGTTGAGTTTTAAACATTTAATTATCCCCTAAATTTTATATTATCTCACTCTTTAGTTATGAAATCTGTTTTGAAGAAAAGTTTCCTTTTTTCTCAGTTATTTAAATGGCTCTGAATTATGCTGTGCTTAGCCATACATCAGTAACAAATATAATAAACCATGCTATTCAAAACATTTAGAGAATGGGCAATTATTATATGCTACATGTTTTTGTCAATAAGATATCCCACTTCCCCTGTACCGCATACAAGTTAATTCATTCTCAGTGATTGAGAAGGCATTTCCAAATTTGTCATTTTTTTCAGAATTCATGTTCAAAATGTGACTACCAATTCCAGCAGTTGCATAAAAGTGAAAAATATATTTTTTTAAAACTATAAAAATCCCTGCAACAGAGAGGGAATGCAACATCGATTGTAAATACATGGCTAAGGGATCTAGCAATCAGATCAGATCAGAAGTAAATCTCCAAAGAAATCTTAACAGTGCTTTAAGCACCACAAAAGGTTACTGAAGAGTGGTGCATCTGAACCACTTCAGGTAGGTAACATCTTGTGTGAGCTTCTCAGCATATGTATGAAGATCAACAAGGACGTGATACCAGATTAAGCAATGCTAACACTAAGATGACAATAACGTCACATTAACAGCCACTATCATAGCTATTATAGCTTCTGCGTCTGAAAGAACAAATAAACAGCAGGAGATGATAAAGGAGTTTTTCTCACATTATTATGTAAAAAAGTATACTTACACAATCTAACATAGCATAACGTATTTTATATGTAAGAAAAAGAAAATTCTAATTATTTTTAACAAATGTTAGAGTTTATTTCTCTTTTTTCACTGAAGTTGTAAAATAAAATAACATTGTAGAAAACCTCATATTTAAACAATCTCAAGTGTAAAAACGGAAAAGTGGAGCATAAGCTTTCCCATCACTGAGCCATATAATATCGGCGCCTTCCTTCCCAGGCAATTGCTTGACATTAGGCAGTCATTAAATACAACCGAATTTCTGCTTCTTAATGCTAAGTGTTCTTCACTGTAGGAAATACTATCCAAACCAGAAGAGAGGCAGTGCTCTTAACCTCAATTGCAGCCAACATTAACATGGGATTACATTCAGAGACATTTATTTTATAGTACAGTACATTGCTTTAAACATAATTTCAGGCCACAATTTAAAAACACACATATGGTATAGTTCTCATTAAAATGTCATCATCTAAATAAACCAGAGTGGGAGCAGACATTCATGGGGGATATGATCATGAGGAAAGAGGAAGCAGGGAATGTGGACCAAATGTAGGAGTTTTTTGTGGTCTAATGAAGATTAAAAGTTACTCTATCTATAAATGTACTGATTCAAATCATACAATTTTATTGTAGAATGAAAATACCTTAATAGCTCCAGGTATATAAATGGAAAAAAGGTGAAGTCATGACATCTTTCTTCTCCATATCATTAATTGACAATGGAAAATTAATCGTGAGGTATTTTCTAAAAGCAGGAAAATTATACAGCTGTAGATCTACCTAATTCCATGTCTTTTACATCTTTTTAGACACATAGTAAAATGACACATTACAGCCTCCCTGAGTTCTGGCAGAAGGAATGTAAGCAGATACTGTATCTACTTATATACCCATGCTAGGTCACAAAAGTTGTCTGTAACCCTCCAGCTCCATTTCTACGCCATCGAGACCCTGGACACCATATGCTGAGATGATGGCAACACAAGGCAGTGGGGTTGGCTATCCAGAAGGAATGTGCACCTGGGGAGACAAGTAAAACCTTCTTGTTGATCCACTAAAATAATTGTAATGATTACATTACTGCCACGTAGTCTAATCTATAGTAAACATTAGATCACGAAAACCTCTACTTTGCATATTTGCAACTTCTTTTAAATAGGTATTTCACAGCCTCATGTTATTTTAACATGTAAAATTTACACTAAGTTGTAGTTAGGTAAAACCCTGAAAACAGAAAAACTGCTTTTATAGATTCTTTATGCATCAAAATGTAAGTATATACCTAAGAAGACTGATGATTAATGAAATAAAACTATCTTTTATTAAACTTTCATTATCTAGAGGTTCTTGTGACAGATATTCAAAGATAAGTTTCATAGAAAACATTCAAGAAACTGCTCATAATGTGATGGAAATAAAACCACCAAAGTAGTTATGTATATTCAAATCATCTTTATTTTCAAGCTCTGTGATTACAGGATAATTCACTTTAAAAACTAGAATATGAGAAATAAAACCCGTGACTTCTGGGAAAAGTGGAAGACACTGCTGTTGAATTTGACACAAAGGAAAGCCAAGTCTTCAAGTGTATTGAGTTTATTGTCCATCACTTAAATAACATATTAGATGTAAGTCTTTTGACAGTCCATCTACAGTAACAGAAAATATACCTTCCATGGGCTGAAAACCATTGTTTCAAAATTATAATACCAGTTGTTAATATTGAATAACCAATGTGTGCCTGGAAATGTGATTCGTGCTATAGTATTTATTTATTTCCTTGTTTATTATAAAACGGTGGCTGCCAGGAAAGGGAAAACTTTGTCTATAGTTCTCTCTAAAATATATGCATAATGAATTCAAAGTACTACTATAATACAATCTTTACCATATTTGTACAGAATTCAGATTTGTTTTAAACTTGTTCTAGGCCAGGTGAGGTGGCTCAAGCCTGTAATCCCAGCACTTTGGGAAGCCAAGGGAGGAGGATCACTTGAACTAAGGGGCTCGAGACCAGCCTAGGTAACATCTCTGCAAAAAATACAAAAGATTAGCTGGGCATGGTGGCACGCACCTGTAGACCCAGTGACTCAGGAGGCTGAGCCAGGAGGATCACCTGATCCTACGAGATTGAGGCTGCAGTGAACCATGATGGTGCCACTGCACTCCAGTCTGGATGACACTCTAGAGTAAGAACCTGTCTCAAAATAAATAAATAAATAAATAAATAAGTTCTAAAATTATAGTGTCTGAGATTTTTAAAGCCTGTAAAAGATAATCGAGGTAATGATGTTAAGTATTATCAATGCATCAACTTAAAATATGCGTTAAAACATGAACAAACTAACCCAACAGAGCTTAGGTTGTATACAGTTACATCTCACTTACTGGCAAACACCATGTTTGAGCTACAGTTTTATTTGTGATCCAGCACTTGTTCTTTATCGCTAGCTGCCTACTGTAGAAATACTCTTAGTTTCATACTTTCTGTTGGCATTTGCGCTAATAAATCCTACATTTTAATTAAAAACGTTTTAACAGCCTCATAAAAACTGTGAGAAGATATCTCATACAAACGATTTCCAAAAGTGAATAATTTTTTGACCACATGAAAGAATTATGTATGGTGATTAAAAATGCCTAAAATACAAAATATATATTTAATATATTAATATAAGTAATATTAAGATGTATTTCATTGCCTAAAGTAAGGCTTCAATGTTTATTTTGAAACAACTATGTTACCCCAAAAATATGATTATTCCATAAATAATGACATCTTTAAACAGCAGACTTGCTTTTCACAGATCATTAGACCAACTTGCTTGGAAATAACTTCTTATAAACTAAAACAATATTATCATATTCATGACTGGCAAGAAGGAAAACAGTTTGATTTGGAAATTTCATTCAACTTTATCTGTTGTGAACCCTGAACAAAACTATTGAGTGAGGAGAGAAAAGTGTACGAGTGAATAAATACATTGCTTCCAATTTTCTTTCAATCATTTACTAAAGAATATTAACTTATACTTAAAAAGGGAGAGAATTAGAGTATCTTTTGAAGGATTGAAGCTCAAGAAAAGTGAATGCTTTGGACTGAATGTGTCCCCCCCAAATTCATATGTGGAAGCCTTAACCCCAAATGTGATAGTATTTGAAGGTAGGAGGACCTTTGGGGGTGATTAGGTTAAGGTGAGATCATCAGGGTAGAGCCCCCATGATAAGATCAGAGCTTTTATAAGAAGAGGAAAAGACCAGAGTGCTCTCTTTCTCTCTACCATGTGAGGACCCAGCAAGATGTGGCCACCTGCAAATCAAAAAGAGATCCCTCGGCCGGCGCGGTGACTCACACCTGTCATCCCAGCACTTTGGGAGGCCGAGGCGGGCAGATCACAAGGTCAGGAGATCGAGACCATCCTGGCTAACACAGTGAAACCCCATCTCTACTGAAAATACAAAAAATTAGCCAGGTATGGTGGTGGGCGCCTGTAGTCCCAGCTACTCGGGAGGCTGAGGCAGGAGAAGGGCGTGAACCCGGGAGGCGGAGCTTGCAGTGAGCCAAGATCGCGCCACTGCACTCCGGCCTGGGCGACAGAGCGAGACTCCATCAAAAAAATTAAATAAAATAAAATTGAAAAAAAAAAGGACAGCCCTCACCTGACACCAAATCTGTTGGCACCTTTATCATGGACTTCCCAACCTCCAGAACTATCAGACATAAGTGCTTGTGGTTCAAGCTCCCAGTACCTTGTTTTTTATTATAGCAGCCTAAACTGACTAAGACAGTGGGGAACTGTGAAGACAATCCTTTGTTCTTTCAATAAGTATACTTTAATTTCACATTCCTGGGAAAAGGTTATTCACCATAACAGGAAATGTAAATCTTTAAGAGAAATTAGGAAATTAATAATATGGCAGAAAACTGAAAGAGAAATATCACTATTTTCAAAAGAAAGAGTTTAGATACTCTTTTCTTCTTTTGAAAATAGTAATTCAGCACAGTGATTTGATGTGATTTGGTGAGAAACTTAAAGTTTAATGCCTTCTAAAGAATGTATCCTGGAACATCAGCACCTCTGAGGGCTTTGAGGGGGAAAGTACCCAGAGTTTTCTCTGGTAAATGTAGTATTAGAAATTCCATCTATTACGCAAACTGTGTAATCACTATAGACATATGCCATAAACAATATAAGAAATTCTGTTAAGAAACACTCTCTTAAATATATATGATGTATTATATTATTAAATATATAAACACATTGGTTTACATGTAATAAGTGTTATACACACACACAAACACACAATCAACCTGTCATATCCTAGGGTTCCACATCCACTGATTCAACCAACTACTGACAAAATATTTGAAGAAATAATAATGCAACAACAAAAAGTAATACAAATTTTAAAACAATACAATATAACAACTATTTAAATTCCATTAACATTGCATTAGGTATTACAAATAATCTAGAGTTTATGGAAGGATGAAATGTGGGATTTGAGTGTCTGAAGATTTTCACATCTGCTGGAAGCAATCCACCTTAGATACAGAGAAACAACTGAATATTCCTTTGTTGGTTTATTTATGCTGGTTTTTAGTGATTTCCAACTCTTTTTCATGATTGACACACCTTTTTTAAATTAATTCAACCACTTTTAAATCTAACTTTCCTCACCTGTACCCCATCAGCTATCGTTGGAGAAAAACAATCACCAATCATGCTAAATAGCTTTACTTTAAGTTCACAGCAATCAGCCTCTATTATTCCCTTGTCATTGACCATCTTAAAACCTACTTATTGTCTTTCCTCTCCCCAAGTAACCCGAAGAATGTGCCAAGGCTTCTTCTCTCCCCACAAACAGATAATAACCCTCCTGCAACTCCTCCTCACTCTCAACTGAGAAAACAGAAAGTATCCAAAGAGCATTGCCAAGCATTCCCCACACAGTTCTACTGTCTACCTGCATCTATGCCTCTGTCTTCTGTCTCACCTCCTGACTGGATTGGCTACCTCACGTGCTTCTAACTGAGGCGGTTCCCTATTGTGCCCCAGATTGGATCCACTGCTGACTACTCAGTGATTTTGTACCTGTAATTTTCTCCTTCCTTCTCTTCTGCAGCATCAGTGGAAAATTTCTCTTTTATACCATTTTAGTCAGCATGGAAACATAATATGGAACCTGACAGCATGAAAAATAGAAGGCTACAAATTGGATTCAGTGTATACTGCTTCAGTGATGGGTGCACCAAATCTCACAAATCACCACTAAAGAACTTACTCTTGTAACCAAATACCACCTGTTCCCCCAAAACCTATGAAAATAAGAAATAAAATTTAAAAAATAATATAAATAAATAAACAAAATCTCCTTTGACCCCTAATTCTTCTCCTGTTACCACTCCATTTCCTCCAGTTTACAGAAAAATTCATGACAGAGTTGACTATACTTGCTGCCTCCTGGCATGAGATGCCTTGTGAAACTCTCAGCAGAGATCTTGGTGGAGCCCGCCTGGATTCATGACTTACAGAGCTGTGAGATAATGGGTGATGCTTTAAGTTGCTAAATTTGTGGCAATTTGTTATGCAGCAACAGAAAACGAATGAAAGTGGGGGAAGAACTGTAGTTTTTAAAGTTATGGCTGTGGAGAAGGAGACATGAGAACCATCTTCACAAAGTAGAAGGACCTTATTTTGTGGCTATTTGGGTAAGAGGGTTCTAGACAGACAGTCAGACAGTGCAAGGGAATAGGGTCAAAGCTAGGAAGCTGGATGATGAGCTTGGAGGCCAATGTAGCTGAAACAGAATGAGCAGGGGAAAGCAGGGAGAGAAGGGAGCGAAAGAGGTATCCGGGTCAGATCATGTAGAGCCCGAGAGGTCGCTCTAAAGACTTCAAATTTTCACGAGGTGAAATGGGAAGACAACACAGGATTTTGTGGTAGAGAAATGTAGCTGCCTTTGTATAACTACCATATTGCACAGAAGCAATGCTAGAAGAAGGGAGAGCAATTGCAGTAACTCAGGTTTGGAGGAGATTGCATCATGGTAGGAGCAGAGGAGGTGGAGAGAAGTGTGTTGGAATGTGAAAAATTAATCATTGACATTTGAAATTCAACCAAACAGAAGTGGCTCACTGCAGTCAAGGTAATCATTGGGTGGTGTTGCTTTGATCTCATGGACATTTTGCAAGACAGTGGTGATTAATACTGTATGTCCACTTTGCTGGGCGACAGTGCCCAGGTATTTGGTTAAAGATTATTCTATATGTTTTTGTGAAGCTAGTTTTTAGGTGAAAAGAACATTTAAATCAGTAGACTTTGAGTAAAGCAGATTGCCCTCCATAATGTGGGTGGGGCTCATTCAATCTGTTAAAGGCCTTAGTAGAAAAAGACTCACCTCTGTCTGTCTAAGAAGTGGGAATTCTGTCCGTAGACGCCTTTGGATGGAAACTGTAGCATCAGCTCTTCCCTGCGTTTGCAGCCTGCGGCCTACCCTGCAGATTTTAGAAGTCACCAGCCTCCACAACTATGTGAGGCAATCTCTTAAAATAATCCCACTTTCTACACACACACACACACACCACACACACACATACACATACACATACACATTCTGTTCTTTTTGTTTCTGTGGGGCACCCTGACTAATGTCATGGTCTTTGGTACACTGCAAATACGGAGCATCTGAATAGGCTGGAAACAATGAAAACCTTACCCTAAGTTCTTGCCATGTGTCAGATCTGGGCTAGGTCCCCTGGAGATGGAAGGAAGAAAAAGAGGAAGAGAAGATCCCTGTCCAACTTTGACACCATTCTGTCATTTTGGAAACACTATTTAACAACCTAGATTTCAGGATCTTTGTCTAAAAATGGGTATATGACTAACCTCATGCAGTTGTTGGGAAAATTAAATGCTTATAAAGTATCTAGTCATGTGCCAGGCTCGAACTGGGTTCTTAACAAATGACAGTATTATTATTACTGTCTCCTATTGAAAGGGCATTTTGTGGCTGTCATGACTGTTAATAGTACAGGTGATGAAGTGATAATAATAACTTCCAGTGATTTGACTCATGTAACATTTTAAAGCCTTTGCATATATTATTTTATGATGCCACTGGTAAGCTATGTAGATTATTGTGCTTCTAATATCAATGGAAACCAGGTAAATGTTACATACTTTATACTCAATCAAGTCTAGGGAAGTATCTATCTGTAGGATGTAAATCTGGCACTCTGCATAGTGTGGAGGAAATTTTGGCTTTTGTGATGCGTAATTGTAGTTGAAATAATTATTGCATCATGAGCCAATAAAATACACATGGAAAACTGTTTTCAAAAAGCATATGTAATTGTTATAGAAATATTTTAAAGAAAAATCTGTAAACTTTTTTATTGAATTTTTTAAAAAAATAAACAGAAGTTTTATGTATCTTAGCACCCAGTTGTGCGTATATTGCATCTGCCTTTAATGGAGCTTTACAAAATTTCCTCAAAAACAATGTCAAATTTTCTTTAAGGATTTTCAAAGAGTTTTGCACTAAAAACTGTTTCATCATATTTTAGTTGTTTTCCCAAAGAGTACACTGATTTTCTTTCATACTAACTTTAATTGAAAAGACTAAATAGGATTAATAATAAGAGCAACACTTGCTGAGTACAAAATAGGTAGCTGGCAAAAAGATAAAGATTTTACCCACCTGTGCATCACTACAGGCCTATGAATAAAATATCCTGGCTCATTTTTCAAATGGATGCACTGAGATCTAAAACAGTCAAATGTTTATCCAAAGGTTTTGCAGCTTGTACAGCACAGCTGTATTTAAATTCGTATCTCACCATAACAGCAAAGTCAGTAATTCTCAAGTTTCATTTCATGAAAGGTACTAGAAATACTGCTAAAATGCAGATTCCTAGAACTACACCAGACTCCCTGGATCAGAAGTTGTGAGAATGGGGCCTAGGAATTTATGTCTCTAACAGGTAACTCAGGTAGTAACCCTGCTACAGGTGTTTGGGGGATCGACAACTTGGTAAACACTACACTGCTTGGTGATGAATCATTAAGGTATTTTTAAAGTAAAAAAAAAAATTTTTTTTAATGTGTTCATGGTAAATCTTTGTCAATGAAAGAATTCAAATTTCTGTCCCTACTATTGTATTAAATATGTGTTACTGTTTTGGGAAAGAAACTGTTGGGGACATCTTGAAGTATCTCTCCTCAGCTTCACCAAGATTAATGCATGCCACAGGATTTAGCTCTTTTTTTTCTAAATTCACCCTCTAAGTTTTCGTGGATATACAGGGCTAGACTGACCTACTTCGGAGAGACTTAATCCAACTTGAAAGAGCACCTACGTCCTTGTGTACTTTTTTTTTTTTTAAGATGAAGATACTTCTCATGGTATACCTTCTAGTACCATTTTTATGTTCTAATATTCAAGGCTACTTACATCTAAAATGCCATGGGAGCTTCAAAATAGATTTGTGTTGCCCATGTATCCACTAGTAAATTCAGTACATTATCATTAATGGAAAAAAAAATGGCTAGGGGATAGAGTATGTGAGGATGTTTAATGTTTAGGGTGTTATAAGAATAGCTAACTATTATATGAGTGTTTTAAGAAGCATAATTATTGTCTCACTAGTATTGTTTAATATCCATTTTAAGTGACTTACTTATTCTAAATCAATATTATTCTAGCTAACATATTTAATTTGATGGGTTTTTCCCCCAAGAATTACTTGATTAATCTCTGTTTGACTTTGCAAAATTGTATTTGTATGTTAAATTTTTAGCTATTGATGTCATTGGTGCAAGTAATTGTCTTATATTAAAAGAGAGATAATTTTATTTGTTTTTAATGAATAAATTATAGCACTGTCTTGTTTTAAAATAATCAATAATTTTGAGGAGTTTTTAATCCTCAAAATACATTGATAGGGATAAATGGTACTGTTTTGGAAATAAACTGGTATTCAAAGGACTTACATGACTTGCCCAAGATCACACAAGCAAAGGTCCAACCTGGAAGGCATTTAGGTCTGTGGACTCCTTGTTTAGTGGTATGTTATTAGTTTTGTCTAGTAGCCTATGCTAAAGTCTGTTTCCAGAATATGAATCTATGTGTACTGATGTCTATCTATGCGGTACATTTTGGAGGTACTGTGACATTGGTCTGTTCAAATCACTTCCCCAAAGGGTTTGTCTGAGATTTATACAATCCAGTTCACTATTCTGTCCTGCCTGCCGCTGAACAGAATTGCTGGATGGTAGTCTATCTCTTGGGCTCACAGCCAGGGCCTTGTTGAGTAGGGATTTTCAAGGGCAGAGTGGCGCTTAGGAAAGCAGTATCTGTGCTATTGGAAGGACTGGCTGTAGTGTTGCAGCAATTGTGTGTGGACGGCCCCCAAGCATAAAAGTCCTGGGGGGTGGAGGTGAGCACAGAAGGGAAGCTTAAGAGGCCAGGGCACCCTTAAATACCATGTAGCCCTGACAGGGACCAGTCTGCTCCTTTCTGTTGCAAATCACTCCTGCTTTAGTTTGCCCTTACAAGAATATCTGGGTGTGCCTCAATCTTCAAATTGATTGTAATTAATCAATGAATTAATGTTTAACATTTATAGCACTCTCCAAGTTTAAACTGCATAAATGTGTCAGTTAACATTACATTTCTTTTGTTGTTATACTGAAACTTAAATGTCAACCTAAGAGAAACAGGGAAAGCAAATATTAAAATAACAAAAACAAAAAATCTATAAAAGATGGTTGTTAGGTATTTAGTGAGAAGTATATATTTTTCTTCTGAGAGATGAGAATGAAATACAATAATTTTCTGGTGATCACCATCAGTGGCTCTTCCAGGACTTACAGTGAAGTCTCCTCAATCAGATGTTCCGTCCACTCTTTCTCCACTATGCTCCTTCTCATGTCTATGTCAAGCTGAGTTATGTTTTCAATAAAATCACCAAAGCATTAAAATTCTAAAGCCATCTGTCACTACCAAAGCTTATTTTTGTCAGCATCGAAGCTATACTTGAAAACATTCAAAAGTCTATCTGCATTCTCTCTGACGGATCCAGAAAAATCAAGAATTCTAAAGCCAGACTGCTTAGATGTGTGCCACACTCCTTCCATTTATAACGTGTGTGACCTTGGGCAGGTTACCTGCTCTCTTCGCGCTTCAGTTTCCTATCTGTGAAAAGAAGATCATGATAATAATGTCCACACTGGTTTATCATGAGGAGTCATGGAGGTATAGGTTAAACACTCAGGACTTCCCAAATAGTAACTCCCGTAGATGTGCTCCTTAGAAACATGATATGGTATCCGCAAAAAAAAAAAAAAAAAAAAAAAAAAGTGCATACATTGATAAAGGAGATTATCATCTCAGTTGGAGTCAAACTGCTCCCACGGAATACAGTTATTTGGGAGACACTGAGTATTGCTGCAAATTCAAGCACTTACTGCAGTTTGAGCTATGGAAACAGCTTCAATGCATAATGTAGATACGTCCTTTTAAATAATTTACCAACCCTTTATTGTCTTGAAAGAAATATAAAAATATGTGAAATAGTAAAAACCCCATACATCCCTTCTATTTGGAAGTTTAAGAGTAGAGATTTAAGAAATGTTTAGTCTCCTTTTTTCTCTTATGGACACACGTCTCTAGCTTAGTGATCATTTTGTTATTTTAAATTTTGTTTCCTTTCGGAAACACAAGGGCAGAGTGTCTTTTTTTTTTTTTTTTTTTTTTTTTTGAGGCGGAGTCTCCCTCTGTCGCCCAGGCTGGAGTGCAGTGGCCGGATCTCAGCTCACTGCAAGCTCCGCCTCCCGGGTTCACGCCATTCTCCTGCCTCAGCCTCCCGAGTAGCTGGGACTACAGGCGCCGCCACCTCGCCCTGCTCGTTTTTGTACTTTTAGTAGAGACGGGGTTTCACCGTGTTCGCCAGGATGGTCTCGATCTTCTGACCTCGTGATCCGCCCGTCTCGGCCTCCCAAAGTGCTGGGATTACAGGCTTGAGCCACCGCGCCCGGCCCAGAGTGTCTTATTGTAAACACAGAGAAGAACTATGTGTGGAGTTACTTGCTGACAACCTAGACTGAGATCTCTCTGGAGGCCAGTTAGCCATTTTCTTGATATTAGGTTAAATGATTTAAGTTTTTATCTCATTAGTTGATGTGACCACACAAAAAAATTGTAGACCTGACCTAAACAAAATAAAGCAACAACAACAGGAAAAACCGTCTAAAAATTCCTGTATGACCTTGCCCCTGCGTTTCATACCAATCTCACTTCTAAACTATGTCTCCTTGGTCAGTTCACTCCAGACCTATCGACTTCCTTTTCATTTTTTAAACATGATAATTTTTTTCTAACCTCAGCATTTTTGCATTTGTTCATCCCTCTGACTGAGAAGTTTTTCCCCTGGATCTTCACACATAGTTTTCTTTTTCTTAGGTTATTCAGGTCTTCACTGAGACTCAGCTGAAGCAGCCCAGTTCTTATGATTTGTTTCTCTCGCTAGGAGATGAGTTCTACCCTTCACATGATATCAAGAACACCACAAGGGCAAACCCAGCTTTCTGTGACTTCACAAACGATGGTGCCAGCAGGGAAAGCAATTCCATGTCCACAACATGGCTCTAATCTAGGGAGGAAATCATGACATTTTTGGGATGACAGAGGCCTTATGCCATCAGTTGTCAGGCTACTCTACCCGGGAATAATCCTATATTGGAGAGTGATAAGGTTTGGCTGTGTCCCCACCCAAATCTGAACTTGAATTGTATCTACCAGAATTCTCACATGTTGTGGGAGGGACCCAGAGGGAGGTCATTTAATCATGGAGGTCGTCTTTCCGGAGCTATTCTCATGGTAATGAATAAGTCTCACAAGATCTGATGGGTCTATCAAGGGTTTCCACTTTTGCTTGTTCCTCATTTTTCCTCTTGCCGCCACCATGTAAGAAGTACATTTCACCTCCTGCCATGATTCTGAGACCTCCCCAGCCATGTAGAACTGTAAGTTCAATTAAATCTCTTTTCCTTCCCAGTCTCAGGTATGTCTTTATCAGCAGTATGAAAATGAACTAATATAGTAAATTGGTACCAGTAGAGTGGGGCGCTGCTGAAAAGATACCCAAAAATGTGGAAGTGAATTTGGAACTGGGTAACAGGCAGAGGCTGGAACAGTTTGGAGGGCTCAGAAGAAACAGCAAAATGTGGGAAAGTTTGGAACTTTCTGGAGACTTGCTGAATGACTTTGCCCAAAATACTGATAGCAATATGGACAGTAAAGTTTAGGCTGAATTGGTCTCAGATAGAGATGAAGAAGTTGTTGGGAACTGGAGCAAAGGTGACTCTTGTTATGTTTTAGCAAAGAGACTGGCTGCATTTTGTCTCTGTCCTAGAGATATGTGAAACTTTGAACTTGAGAGAGATGATTTAGGGTATCTAGCAGAAGAAAGTTCTAAGCAGCAAAGCATTCAAGGGGTGACTTGGGTGCTATTAAAGGCATTCAATTTTATAAGGGAAGCAGAGCATAAAAGTTTGGAAAATTTGCAGCCTGACAATGCAATATAAAATAAAAACCTATTTTCTGAGAATGAATTCAAGTCAGCTGCAGAAATTTACATAAGTAACGAGGAGCCAAATGTTAATCCCCAAATTAACTGGGAAAACGTCTCTAGGGCATATCAGAGATCTTCATGGCAGCCCCTCCCATCACAGGCCAGGAGGCCTGGGAGAAAACGGTTTCACGGCTGGGACCAGGGTCCCTGTGCTGTGTGCAGCCTAGGGATTTGGTGCTCTCTGTCCCAGCTGCTCCAGCTATAGCTGAAGGGGGCCAACATAGAGCTTGGACCATGGCTCAATCTTGTTTCTTCCAAGTTCCTGACCACCCCCAGCCAAACCATTAGCAATAGCCTTATAAGTTAGTGTAAATTAGTGCTTCTGTCCACCTTTCACTCCAGAAATATTGGACCGTGAAATGTACTCAACGTTCTTCCTGCTGGGAAAATTTTCCTCATCTCTGGCCTCCACGGTCACCCCTAAGTACTTCTACAGTGCTGCAGCTACTCCTGTTCCAGGAGTGCCAGTAGATCATAGAAAACCATGTATAAAACAGTCATAAGTGTGTGGTTTCCCAGCTGTTTACCATAAAATAGACAGCTACTGACTTGGATTGAGAGTGAAGAGATAAGGGAACAGTGGTTTGTGTTGAATGAGTGTGAACTACCTATTCTTGCAACTTATTTGTACCTTCAGGACCTGCTTGAGGTCAGTTGTTTACCCCACTGCATTTGATGATAGCTTGCTACCCTAGGCACCCAAATGTATGACTAGGTGGGTCAAACAACAGCCACTCCATGATGGAAGCTCAGGTCACATGGTCACCCTGGTTAAGTGTCCAGTTTCCACAGGACCCAGTAGCAAGCCAAAAGTTGTATCCCAAAAAGAAAATTGTTATTTGCAGAAAGGAGCACATATTTGTTCCAGTATCCTCAAGGTTCATGCAGTGACTCTATTGGTGCTTGCCCGAGGCTCCATACAGCATCCCTGTTTGCATCAGACACCTGGAGTATTGCTGGTGCTGCTGGCATGGTACAGAAGCTTGTTCTGCAGCCTGAACTTGCTGCAGAGCCTTCTCTAGCTTCAGGCCTCACTCACAGCAGGTAGCTATGTGGGTTACTCTATAGATGTGGGTTGGAGTAACACACTCAAATATGGCATTCTTTGCCTGCAAAAATAACATCATTTTTCTAATGAGGCACTTTGTAGAGATTCTATCAAAATAATTATTTTTAAGTCTACAGAATTTTTAAGCATGTGTTTCTAGAAAATATACAATACCGTTGAAATGACTATATTGAAAACCTCAAAAATTCCTTCCAACATTAGAAGTATGTAATTCAAAAAATAATTTTGGGGTAAATGATATTATTTTCAAAATAATCTGTTATTGATAGAGCATTCTATTCTATGCATATTTATGTATTCTCATAGATGATTAGTAAGCTTATGTTAAATAGCATAAGAAAGGTCATTTAAATCAAAGAGACATGATTTTTTTTCTGGTAGAAATGTTCCAAATGAACAGCATTTCATTTGGAAAATGAATTTGCATTTAAGTCTGCTTTAAAATAGACAAGTAACTAGAAAAGGTAATTATATTAACTATGTATTGTATGAAACCTAGTAATTAGTATCCTAATTTTAAACGTCTATAGCTTCTCCAAGATAAACCTGTATGTGTTCAAAGTTATATACTTATAAACTATTTCTTTTTTTAAAGAGAGACAGAGTCTCACTTTATTGCTTGGGCTGGAGTGCAATGGCACGATCATAGCTCACTGCAGCCTCAATCTCCTGGGCTCAAGAGATCCTCCCACCTCAAGCCCACCATGGTTGGCTAATTTTTAAATTTTTTATAGAGATGGGGTCTTTTTATATTCCTCAAGCTGGTCTTGAACTTTTGGAATCAAGCACTCTTCCCACCTTGGCCTTCCAAAGTGTTAGGATTACAGGCATGAGTCACTGCTCTTGGCCTATAAACTAGCATTTTAAAGTTTTATTTTCTAAGTAGAACGTGTAGGTAAAGCAATGCTTTTATGGTGTATATATTGGTTTATAATATAATTTATAATATAAATTTGTCACAGATATAAAATATTTGACTACAAATTATGTGATGAAATAATCACTTAGAATGAACTGATTTATATGTATTATATATTGTTATATAAATTATATGTCACATATTGTTATATATTATTTTACACATATGTTATAAATATGTGTGTAACATCTTATATGCATATTTATATACACTATTATATACATATATGTATAATATATACATATTGTATTAAACTATGCCATTAATATATTAATCATATTATATATGATATATAATACATATATTAGTAGTAGTATATATTATATATATTATTCAGTTCAAAGTGATTATTATATATAATATTATATACATACACAGAAAAAAATCCACTCCAGACCCATTGGCTCATATACGCACATATATATACACACACACACAAAATCACTGGAAATGACTACTTGAAAGTATACTATTTCATAGAATTTTCATGTCAAATTCATCAGTACAGTGGAATCAAATAAAAGGCTCAGCTTTCATGATTCTGAAGCTTAACCTAGAGCGTCTTAAGATATACAAGAGGAATTGCAGACTCTTCAGAAACTGCAAACAGATACCAAACTGGTTACACTTGTCTGTAAAATCGTTTCCAAGCTCTGCATTCTTTTCTTCTCAGAATGTATGTAATACACATCAGTGGAGGGAATGAGGACCTTACACATCGTAACCGGAAAAGTGTGCTCATGCTGCCCCACCGCGTATAGTGCTCCCCTCCGCACTCTCTGTCCTGTTTCTTACCGCCCCTGGGCTGTCCCACTTCCGAGTGGGGGGATGTTTAACTGAGCTCCCAGCCCACAGACACCTCTCCATGGCCTTGTCACCCACAAGACTTCATGCTGCTCAACTTATCTTCTGTCTACAGTAATGTATAACCACTCTGTATGCACGGTTGGCCAAACACACAGTCGATGATACTGATAAACCACTTTTGTTGTTTGATTGATGTTTATGGACACAGAAAGGTATTTGATTTTCTAACGTTCACTCTAGGATGAGCCAGTATAAAGATCCAGGCTTATGAACAACGGGAATCTCAAGCCAGAAGCAGCCGTGTTTTGACTTTAGGAAATTAATAATGGAAAATAACCTACCAAGTGCTCATTTAAAGAGTATTAATTTTAAAACCAAATTACTCTGGGCTGTTCAGAATCTTACAATCTAAAAGCAAGCACACCACATGGAAATATGGACAATTCCAAACTCAGACAAATACTCAACAACAGGATAATTGCCATTTTTAACTCTTTGATTCATTTTAAAATTATTTAATATAATTATAGAATCTCGTGGGAAATTTATCAAAAATATGCCTTAAAAAGATATAATATCAGCTGCGCATGGTGGCTCACACCTGTAATCCCCTCACTTTCAAAGGCTGAGACGAGTAGATCACTTGAGCCCAGGAGCTCGGGACCAGCCTGGCCAACATGATGGGACCCTGTCTCTACTAAAAACATAAAAATTATCTGGGTGTGGTGGCACATGTCTGTAACCCCATCTACTAGGGAAGCTGAGGGAGGAGAATCACTTGAACCTGGGAGTAGGAGGTTGCAGTGAGCCAGTATCACACCATTGCACTCCAGCCTGGGTGACAGAGTGACACTCTGTCTCAAAAAAAAAAAATATATATATATATGTATATATATATATATATATGTACTATCTTTAAAAAATTATTTTGCCAACAGACAGTGCTCACTTTGCATGATTCGGTATTAACTGAAGCTTCCTGTTATTAGAGCAGTGCCCTCACATTGCAGGGCTGAAAACCTGGAGAGAGCATAGACCACATCTGCTCCCGACCACCCCTTGACACATTCAGACCCAGTTAAGGGTTAAGTGTCACTGAGTCTTCAAAACTCTTGTAGCTGGATGCAAAAAAAAAAAAAAAAAAGCCTCACCAGAAACTGTTAATGGATCAAGTTATGCTTCCCACTGTTTCAATTAATCTCAGGATCGCATCTTAGAATCCTCCTCTCATTCCTCTTTCACTAACTCTGCATACTCTCACCCTCAGCCAGCACTTTGCTGATGGATGCTATTCGCACAGTGAAACAATGCCTCAGGGTTTCTGCACCTGTTTATTATGTTGTTGGCCACCATTGCAGCAACTGCACATCTACAGTTATTTCCGGAACTGGAAGCCCCCAGCAGGTACCCCAAGGACCTGCTGAGTTCCAGATACTTCTCCCTGCTGCCATCATGAAGGAGCAAACCTCTCTCCTCTTCAAAATTTCAGTCAGTTGCCCAGCAGTATATTAACTCTTTCTCGGCCTACTAGTATGAGGAACCCAGCATGACTGGATCGAGCCATAACTTTGAATTTTGCGGATCACTTGCTATGTACCTGGGACCAGCATGTCTTCCTAGGGAGCCAGGACACCTGTTCAACCAGAGTCTGAAGCTGAGAGGACAGGAAGCCTAAATTACCCAAATGGGCTTTTTCTGTCATCTTCTACTGGCTGCTGGGTCAAAATATATTCTATATCTAGTAAGACATTGCTCATAAAGCCCCACCTTCTTCATAAAGCAGATTTACTTGTCTAAATGATGCTGGATGAGTTTCCGTGACAATTTTCCATCAGTGAGTATGCACACAGTGCAGCATAGTGCAGTGACTGGCTCGGTTACCGCAGGGAAGGAAGGCAATCCCAGGACATGACTCCTTCTCCATGAGGACACACACTTCCTGCTGTCAGGTGGAAAGTTTCTGGCAAAAAAGACTATCATCACATGGCTAGCTGGTCTCCTCCAGGATCGGTGCGGTATCAAGAATCAGCTTGAGTCTCTGCTGCTGAATGCATGCATCCCTTTTCCATAACTTTATATCTCCAATCTTTCAACCTTGCTTTTTCAAGGCTCCTGACTTCCCAGCCAAACCATTCCTCACTGCCCAGGAGTGGATTTTTTTCCTTATCACATGTCCCTTCTCCCAAAATATGAAGCTGATGGCAATATGTATTGCTAACATCTTTGCCTGGGGGAAGGATTTCCTCACCAAGATCTGTCAGGCTCACCTCTGAATGCAAAGCTGATGCTATACAGTGCATTTTGACCGGCAATTATCTGTCTATCTATGGCTACTTACATTCCATTCTTAAATGGGGTTCGAGGTGTTTTCTGTCAGGCGATTGAAGAGAATCTTCTCATCACCATACTGCCAGAGGTGTGAGCTGAGTGAAAAATATCAGTGCTACAAGGGCAGGTAGCATGAAGGTTTGGACTACCTTTTTGTATGATGTCCTTTTGTCCTTCAGCCTGCTTAAGCCTGATTTTGAATGTGCAATGTCCCTTGCATAACGGATTCCTGTAGCCTGCCTGACCATCAAGCCATACTGATGGGTGCAGCAGTAACCTGTAATCTGATGACGAGTAACTCCACTTACATTGTCGCTTGGCTCCCTGGGGTCGGGTGCTTAGTCTCTTATTCTCGCTTGGGGCCTCATAGCCTACCAGAAGCGAGGTTTGGAATGTACTCTGCTAAGGATGGCATAGTCTATCTAGCTCCAGAATCATAGTGTCTGCATTTTGGCTTTGCTGTTTGGGTTTTCCAGAGATGCCACACCACCTCCTCATTACCATAAAATACGAGGAGCACCATTGCATCTGCTGGATCTAAATGCCCAAGTGACAATGTCGTAGTCCATTTGGGCTGCTATAACAAGATGTCATAGACTGGATGGTTTATAAACAACAGATATTTAATTCTCACAGCACTGGGGGCTAGGAAGTCCTATATAAAAATTTCAGAAGATTCGGTGTCGGCCAGGCACGGTGGCTCACGCCAATAATCCCAGAACTTTGAGAGGCCGAGGTGGGTGGATCATGAGGTCAAGAGATCCAGGACCATCCTGGTCAACATGGTGAAACCCCATCTCTACTAAAGATACAAAAATTAGCTGGCCATGGTGGCAGCTACTCAGGAGGCTGAGGCAGGAGAATCGCTTGAACCCGGGAGGCAGACGTTGCAGTGAGCTGAGATTGTGCCACTGCACTCCAGCCTGGAGATAGAGGAGGAATCCTTCTAAAAAAAAAAATGAAAAATAAAATAAAATAAAAAGATTAAGTGTCTAATGAGGCCCTACTTTCTGGATATAGACAGTGTCTTCTTACTGTATCCTTTCATGGTGGAAGGGGCAAAAGTTCTCCCTTGGGCCTCTTATATAAGGCTACTAATCCAATCCATTCAGTCTCCACCCTCATAACGTAATCAGCTCCCACAGGCCCCATCTCATAGTGCCATCATATTGGATTGTAGGATTTCCGATATGAATCACAGGGGCACAGACGTTCCATCGTTAGCAGACGGATACTCTCACTGCATCCTGAACCTGCTGCAAGTTTCCTCTTTTCCTAAGTTCCATTCAAACTTGGGAGCCTTCCAAGCATCCAATAAATGGGTCAAAGGAGGTGTATGTTATCTCCAACCCCAAAGAACATGCCGAGTGATGTTTTGTCTTAGTGATACATGGTGTCAGATACAATAACTTGTTCTTTACTTTTGATATGACCCAGCATGCCCCAGATCACTGGACTCCTAAACACCACACTGATGTGGCAGCTGGATGCTGAATATCCGTTGGGTTTCTTTTCCACTCTTTGGTGTGAATATGGCTTGCAAAGGCATCTACAGTGCATGACATTTCAAGCTTCTGTGGCCAAATAAATGAATGGAGGCAAGACATTCAGCTATGGCCAAGTGAGGAGATTGGCAATTAGTCTGCCCAAAAATAATTATAAATTCGAACAAAATTGACAACAATGATCTCCATGCTCTGGGAATTGATTACAGATAAACAACAGAGAATTGCATGCTTTGAAAAACTGCTGAGCATCTAGAAAGAGCAGTGGAAGCTTAGGGTACTCTGTCCTGGGGGTGCTTCCACACCTGCTCCCAGCTTGGCAGTGCCAAGTTTCTGCTAGGGCAGGGCAAACAGTGAGTAGAGCTGATTCTCTGCAATAGTTATCAGGGGCTAGCTCATTTTGATACAAAGGGTGCTGGCCATTCCCAGCAGCTCTATCCATGGCAGTGACTTCTTGGAGGCAGGCAAGAGAGGAAGGACCAAATTCTAGACTCTGTTAGCCCAAGGTCACCTTCTCATTTGGAGCAAGCAAGTCTTGGCTGAAGTTGAGCACATAAACAGCCAAGACCAAAGGGGGACCAAGATATTCACATGTTCATGGCCTGGAGGTTTTGAAGTGTAATGCATGAGCAGACAAGACCTGGAAGGGCCCAGTGAAGGGTAGCTGGGCCACTGAGCACTCAGTGCTCAGATGTTAGCTTCTAATACCATTCTAAAAAGAGAAATAAGGATCCTCGCAGAAATGGCTTGTTCTAGGGCTGGGGATAAGAATATAGAATATGAGCCTGTAGCATCTTAAAGTACCAGAAGAAAAGGAGTTGCTCAAGAAAAAAATACAATAATGGGAGTATGTCAGCGGATAAAGGATCCCACAGAAAGGGTTTTAACAGGCAGAACTAGGATGATCTGATCAACACAACAAAAAATATTCTTGGGTTGCAACCCCAAATGTAAGATACATATCCGTGAGTCTATGCTGTTGAATAAATTATAATTAAGTACATAAATGGGAGAGAAGAGATAAATCACTCATGGTCGGAGAATTCCAAAGAGCTTATGTAGATATTCTGCCCTCAAGGTGGTGGCACAGAAATCTCTACTGCCTAAGTGTCAGTTGCATGTTGGGACTTTCTCCCAGAGTGGGCAATGTGGAAAGGAGGAAGAAGAGCAGCCATCTACTGGATAGAGCTGTCAGGCACTACCTCAGCCAGGAGGTGAAGTTTAATATCAACAGCGATGAGGCTTGTCATTAACACATACCTGTGGTGTGATGTGAGGAGAATGTGCTTGATTCCATGGCCTTCCTTCTAGAACTGACAACCCCATGTTTAACCAAAAAGAAAACACCACTCAGACCTAACATGAAGAATATTCTATAAAATAGCCTAGCAGTACTCCTCACAATGGTCAAGGTCATCCCAAACAAGGAAATCGGAGAAACTCTCATAGTATAGAGGAACCAAAGGAGAATTGAAGGTTAAAGGTGATGTCTTGCCTAAGATCCTGAAATGGATAAAAACTAAGGAAATTTTAACAAAGTGAGTAATTTCATTATTAATAATGGATCAATATTAAGCTTATTGATTATGAGCAATGTACCCTATTAATGTCAGATATCAGTAATACAAAAAACTGGGTATGAATTATATAGGAATTCCATTTACTATCTTTGCAGCATTTCTTTAAACCTAAAGCTACCCTAAGATAACATTTATTTTAAAAAATAAGTAAGGAAAGTAATACAGGAGGCATGCTTAAAAGGAGCCTGAGTTTTTAATGTTTCCCTTACTCACAAAAGGTTCTATTGGCAGAGGATGGAAGTCTTACTGGCTGGACTTATTTCAGCACAAATTATTTCCAATCATTAGCTAACCCCTAGAAATTCCTACATAAAAGTAAAAATAAAAGTACATACAAACCAACAAAAAGAGCTTAGCAGAAACATTATGGCTACTGATTACATAAAATGTATACTTCATTGCTTTAGCCCAGGCATGCTACTAAACAAACACAGGAAAAAAACACAGCAATCTTCAGGAGAAAAATACCAGACTCCCTGCCTCCCTTCCTTCTTTCTTTCCTTCATCTGCCTTTTAATTTATTTAATTCCATGAAAATTTTAAATTTCTGTCTTCTACCCCTTTATTTACTCTTTCTTCTAGCCTGTCTTTCCTCCAAAGTTTCTTGAAATGCAACTATATGCTCACTATAGAACTAAAGATTTTTTTAAAAATGAGTGAGACTTTTAGACCAATTAAAACTTGGTTTTCAGTTCCAAAGATAAGAAAATATTTTTTTTCTGCAAATGAGTATTCACTTACTCAAAGCAATAGACTATTAAAGTGTGACTAATATAAAATCCAGTTTTAACATTACCTCTTATTTCTCTAAACCCACTGGACAATTTGGAAGGATGTCCTCGGCTCAAGGGCTTCCTTTCGCCTCTGGCTTCCTACTAGCATAGTAAAGACACCACAGAGGCTGAGGCAGAAAAGAGGCTGAGCAGAAACCTGGCAGCTCAAATTATCCAACTCTAACATTTCACACAGCGAATGTGGCCTAAATTAAACTGGCACATTACAGTCAAGTACTTGCTTTTAACTTAAGGCCTAGGGACATCAGCTAATTTAAGGCGGGAGTGATAAAGTCTATTGCAAAATGACAGATATGCCAATGACACACCAACTCTGCCCAAAAGGACCTCACCATCTCATAGTTAAAAGAAATAAACCAATGGCCACAGTACAGTAGGGTCATAGAGACATTTCTAAGGGCTATGCAACCCAGAAGGGAATCATCTCCTGATATTCAGGTGGAAGCTTGGGTTTCTATCTGAGTTCAAACATGAATCTACAATTTATTATCACAGAGGCATAATGACTGAGTGTAGAAATCACAAAAGGCAAGTTATAGATAATCAGGAAGTAGTCATTTCTAACTGCAAAAGGGATGATTGCCAAGAATTATGTGCGTAGAGTTTTCATTCACACTTGCTAATTGTACTAAATCTTCAATCTGATTATTATTAAACAAATTTAGAAAGCTAAGGATGCAAGAAGTGCAAGAAGTTAAATAACTTACCCAGGATCGTGTGGAAGGAAGAAAAGGGATTGGAACCCATGTCTCACTCACCTGATGTTGCAGCCATTGTCACTGAACCACTCTTCTTGGCAACCACTAAAGGTAGTTAGTAGAACTCAAATAGCACACTCTACATTCATGTACAAGATACCTACCTAGCTGTATGAAGCAGGGTCCAATTAGGACACTGGAACCATACCAGTTGTCTTACAATTTAGGAAGAACGTCATATACACATACACATTATTCAGCTTTTGACATCTGCAAAGGTTAAAAATATGACATTAAAAAGTCACTGGGTGCAATGTACAAAGCAACAAATCTTTAAAAGTTTGGAAGAATAAAAGGTAAATGTTTGGCTTGTTTTTAGAATTTACAAGTTTGAAAGATATGCCTTTTAAGCAGGAACATAGATGTTTACTGAAATATCTACCTTTTATATTATGCAGAAGTGCAAAGAAGGGATTCTATGTATTGGTAAAAGGAGAAACGTGGTTTGAAGAGGCTGGCTCTTGCATCCTAAAGCAAACTATATCAAGATGCATTTGAAGCTAAGGGACAGTAGCATAAAAACGGATATGGTTTGGCTGTGTCCCCACCCAAATCTCATCTTGAATTGTAGCTCCCATAATTCCCATGTGTCATGGGTGGGACCTGGTGGGAAGTAATGTGTCATGCAGGTCAGTTTTTCCCATGCTGTTCTCATGATAATGAACATGTCTCATGAGATCTGATGGTTTTATAAAGGGAAGTTCCTCTGCAGGGACACTCTTGCCTACCACCATGTAAGATGTACCTTTGCTCGTCCTTCACTTTCTGCCATGATTGTGAGGCCTCCCCAGCCTGGGAACTGTGAGTACATTAAACCTCTTTTTCTTTATAAGTTACCCAGTCTCGGGTATTTCTTCATAGCAATATGAAAATGAACTAATACAGTAAATTGGTACCAGGAGTGGGGCACTGCTGTAAAGATGCCCCAAAATGTGAAAGCAGCATTGGAACTGGGTAACAGGCAGAGGCTGGAACAGTTTGGAGGGCCCAGAAGAAGACAGGAAAATATGGGAAAGTTTGGAACTTCCTAGAGACTTGCTGGATGGCTTTGACCAAAATGCTGATAGTGATATAGACAGTAAAGTCCAGGCTGAGGTGGTCGCAATTGGAGACAAGGAACTTGTTGGGAACTGGAGCAAAGATGACTTTTGTTATGCTTTAGCAAAGAGGCATTTTGCCCCTTCCCTAAAGATTTGTGGAAATTTGAACTTGAGAGAGATGATTTAGGTTATCTGGTAGAAAAAATTTCTAAGCAGCAAAGCATTCAAGAGTTTATTTGGGTGCTGTTAAAAGTGTTCAGTTTTATGTATTCACAAAGATATGGTTTGGAATTGGAACTTGTGTTTAAAAGGAAACAGAGCATAAAAGTTCAGAAAATATGCAGCCTGTTGATGTGATAGAAAAGGAAAACCCATTTCCTGAGGAGAAATTCAAGTCAGCTGCAGAAATTTGCATAAGTAATGAGGAGCCAAGTGTTAATCCCCAAGCCAATAGGAAAAATGTCTCCAGGGCATGTCAGAGACCTTCACAGCAGCCCCTCTCATCACAGGCCTGGAGGCCTAGAAGTAAAAAATGGTTTTGTGGGCTGAGCCCAGGGCCCTGCTGCTGTGTGCAGCCTAGGAACTTGGTGCCCTGCATCCCAGCCTCTCCAGCATTCGATAAAAGGGGCCAAGGTACAGCTCAGACCATGGCTTCAGAGGGTGCAAGCCCCAAGCCTTGGCAGCTGTGGTGTTTAGCCTGCAGGTGCATTGAAGTCGAGAATTGAGGTTTGGGAACCTCTGCCTAGATTTCAGAGGATGTATGGAAATGCCTGGAGGTCCAGGAAGAAGTTTGCTGCAAGGACGAAGCTCTTATCAAGAACCTCTGCTAGTGTAGTGTGGAAAGGAAATGTGGGGTAGGAGCTCCCACAGAGTCCCCACTGAAGCACTGCCTAGTGGAACTGTGAGAAGAGGGCCACGCTCCTCTAAACTACAGAAGGGTAGATCCACTGACAGCTTGCCCCATGTGCCTGGAACAGCTACAGACACTCAACACCACTCCATGAAAGCTCTCAAGAGTGGGGGTGTACCCTGTAAAGTCACAGAGGTAGAGCTGCCCAAGGCCATGGAAGCCCACCTCTTGCATTAGCATGACCTGGATGTGAGACATGGACTCAAAGGAGATCATTTTGGAGCTTTAAGATTTGACCCTTCTGCTGGATTTCAGAATTGCCTGGGGTCTGTAGCCCCTTCATTTTGGCAAGTTTTTCCCATTTGGAATGGGTGTTTTTATCCAATGCCTGTACCCCCATTGTATCTAGAAATTAACTAACTTGCTTTTGATTTTATAGGCTCATAGGTGGAAAGGACTTGCCTTGTCTCAGATGAGACTTTGGACTATGAACTTTTGAGTTGATGCTAAAATCAACTTTAGGGGACTGTTGGGAAGACATGATTGGTTTTGAAATGTGAGGACATAGATTTGGGAGAGGGCAGGGGTGAAATGATATGGTTTGGCTGTGTTCCCATCCAAATCTCATCTTGAATTATAGCTCTGATAATCTGCATATCATGGGTGGGACACAGTGAGAAGTAATTGAATACTGAAGCAAATTTTTCCCGTGCTGTTCCCATGATAGTGACTAAGTCTCATGAGATCTGATGGTTTTATAAAGGCAGTTCCCCTGCACATGCACCCTTGCCTGCTATCATGTAAGACATGACTTTGCTCCTCCTTCCCCTTCTGTCATGATTGTAAGACTTCTCCAGCCATGTGGAATTGTGAGTCTATTAAACTTCTTTTCTTTATAAATTACCTAGTCTCAGGTATTCCTTTATAGCAATATGAAAATGGACTAATGCAAGAATCAACACACTCACTGTGGCTATATTTCTGGAATCTCAGATGCTCTTTTTGCAACATTCAGAAATTTTTCTCATAGATGTGACTACAAGGATCACCACCATTACTGAATTTATCAGGAGCTGCAATAAAGTATTTTGTTCTCAGGATGTCAAAATTTGCTCAAAATAATTCAGAATGTAATTGATATCATTTATACCTCACAGTAAATTTTACTTATAAAATTATCATTTTTATTTGCGTTTCAAAATTAGTGTGGGGTGTGGGTATTTTTATCCACAAACTCATGACTAAATATAGTTCCTCTGCTTCAATCTTATATAAAATATTTACTTAAGTATAGTTATACCACAAAAGCTTATTCAAATACCAGGCTCCTCTAGGAGATTTTCACACTTGTCTTAAATCTAGACAGGAGGGTTAATAATAGTGTAATTATTCTAACATTAAGCCTCATACACCTTTTCATATACCATGCTATTTATAATGCATTTTGGCAGACTAGCCTTTCAAATGCATAGGAGTCTTTTAGTAAAATTAATTCTCATTATTGTCATCAAGAGTACATAGACATCAGTAAGACACAGTTATTGGACATCACCTAAATGCGCAGTGCTCTTCTGGAGACACAAAGAATTATAAAGAAGCTAGTAGCTCGCTATGAGCTCATATTCATGGAGATACACATGAAGACCTCACCGTATTTAATTAGAAGCAGATACATGCTATAATCTTTCACTGCTATACACACTGAAAGTAGAGAAAAAAAATTCCCAATAATACTCATTGAAACTTTCCAAATGAAGTGGAATTTGAACTCAACCTTAAAGAATTATTGCTGTCTGCTCTCTTTCACAATTCACACACAGACCACAATAGCAGTACTTAACTTACAGTGTGTTGGCTATGTCCTTTTCTCTTTCTGCCATGAATCTCTGAGTTACTCAGCGAAAGGTGTTTTGCCTTATTTATCCCTGAACATCTAGTTTAACATATGTCTATTATTCCAATATTATATTGTAAGACACTAGATAACATTAGGTTCAAAAAGCCGTTATCCCCCATTCTTGCAACCAGGTAGCTCAGAGTCTCACCAGAAAGAGAGGCGTGTGCTACATTCAATGGTCAAAACAATGCAAAGGCAGTGTGCTACATGCTATGGCAAAAATATCTATCCAAGGTAGAAGGATCAATTTATCAAGTAAATTTATCGTATTCAACTGAGTGAGTTTGGCACATGTGTTCATCCATCAAAACACCATGGCAGTCAAGGTGCAGAATAGTTCCATCATCCCCAAAAGATTCCTCATGTTCCTTAGCTCTCTACCCCACACTCTGCCTTCATCTATAGGCAGCCACAGTTTGCCCTCTGTTATTATGCACTAGTCTGCATTTCATACAAATGGAATCATAGAGCATGATGTATATACATACATGTACCTTGTATATATACTATTTTGTGGTTTCTTTTACTCTTCATAATAATTTCCAGTTTCACCCATGTTGTTTTATGCATCAGTAGTTGGTTCCTTTTTATTGCTGAGTACTCAATTGTATGGTTTATATGTCTTTTCAAGTGTTGATGGACATTTATTTTTAACTATTATGAATAAAGTAGCTACAAACATGTGAGTACACATCTTCATACAGACTTACATTTTTTTTTCACTTCTTTTGCATAGATACAACAGTTCCTTTTTTTTACAGCACTATTGTTTCAGGCCATTCAGTTATAGCAACTGAACTGATATCCAAACAATATCATTACATATTATTGATATAAAAGCTAGATCTGATCACTATGAATGAATATATTAGAATTGCATTGCCCCTTGAATATTTTAAATATTTCTGTTGGTCATTCTTGATTATTTTTAAATAGTTAATATTATTTTTGGACAAGCACAGAACTATTTATGCATAAGAGTAACTACTCTACATAACAGAGCAGCTCAAAAAATAAATTTAAAACATAGTTTCAGTTTTTCAAACGTGTCTCATAATATTATATAGAAAGTGCATTGAATCTGCCAATGGCTTTGTGTAGTACTAACATTTTAACAATATTTATTTTTGTATGTTGATTCTGTATCCTTAATAAAGTTGAAAAGAAAAGGAATACTTTATAAATTGATACTCAATATTAAATGCTGTTTTGAATAAAAAGTGTCCAAGTGGGCAGTTAGGGCACACAGCAGTAGAGTGGCACAGTTGTTCAAGCTGTAAGATTAGAATTGAGTTTATTTCAAATGACATTTTCTCTGGGTAAACTTTCGTATCTATTGGCAAACCAGTTGCCTCCTTTTCTGCATGCTATTAAAACTTCTATCATGACAGTTACCTTGATAGACTGTGTCATTGTCTCTTTACTTGTTTTTGTGTCTGTTAAATAAAAACAACAAAAGGTAAGTGATCTGAAAAATATTTGTAAAGAAGAAAAGAGAGATTAGGAATAAGTATAGGAAAGACCACAGTAACTGAATATTCCAATCACTCGCTTACATTTCCCCAGCCTTCCTTGAAGTTGGGTTTCAGCCATGCAACCCATTTGGGTAACGGTTTGTACATGGTGATGCTATCATTTTGTGACTGAAGGGTTAAAAATCCAGTGTTCTTCTAGCAGTGCCTGTAGAGGACTCAGGATGACATGATGAGATGGTAAAATCCCAAAATTAAAATAATCTAAATCCCTCTGAAAGTTACCAAACCCATGTAGAATTTTGTGTGACTCAGAAATACATTGCTGTTGTGTTTAATCAATAAAATTTTGTGGTTTGAATGTCACAGCACATAGCAATAATTATTCTGCTTGACATGCTATGTTCTTGACCAACTTAATGCTTATTGCCATTGTTTGACTCTCAAAATTATTTAAAGTCTTGGATAGGGCTAAAATAATAGTTTGCTAGTACTAAAATTGAATATGCTAGTGCAGTTAATATTCATTTTTAAACTACCACCTCAACTTCAATGTTATGTAGACAATAATTATCATCAAACATATCCTGAATTCAAAGGTCAAGGCAAAAAATAAACTCATCTGAGTAGACATTTATAAGAAGATCATGCAGCCAATATTACATGAATAATTTGACATCTTGAACTCCTAATAATCCATAATGATATGTCACATAGTTAAGTAACAAATCACTACTTCCAAAATTCATTTATGCAGCAATTCTTATTGATTTATTCTATGAGGGCTCAAAATATTCTTGCCGATATAAATTTAGCCATTATCTCTAATCTATCATAGATATTACTATATTTTTTCACAAAAGCACTTGAATAGAACTATCACATTTGAATAGAATATTTTTAATAGTTCTCACAAATGTATACAAAGAAGAAATTTTTTTTTTTTTTTTTTTTTTTTTTGAGATGGAGCCTCGCTGTGTCGCCCAGGCTGGAGTGCAGTGGCCAGATCTCAGCTCACTGCAAGCTCCGCCCCCCGGGTTCCCGCCATTCTCCTGCCTCAGCCTCCCCAGTAGCTGGGACTACAGGCGCCCGCCACCTCGTCCGGCTAGTTTTTCTATTATTTTTAGTAGAGACGGAGTTTCACTGGGTTAGCCAGGATGGTCTCGATCTCCTGACCTCGTGATCCGCCCGCCTCGGCCTCCCAAAGTGCTTCACACCTGGCCTGAAGAAATTATTTTTTAAAGCTGAAGAGTATTATCAATGCAGCTGAATTACGTTTAAGTGAAAGACTTGCTTTTGAGAGCTTAGTGATCAGTGATGTGTGAAGGAAAATTCCCTTGCCATATTTTGCTAATTACCTTAAAAAAACTTGTTTCCTGGCTTCTACATCAAGAATTTTTTAAAATAATAAATAACATAATAATACACTATTATTTCTCTATCATTATTATAATTGATGTGTCTGTAATAGCTGAACATGAGTACCCCATGTGAACTGAACTTAAATCACAAGTGAAATAAGACCACAGAATCAAAGGGATTGTGCAGAAGAAAGTTGACAGAGCAGGCCTGAGGCTGCTCTCACTTAAAAAGTGCTGCTAACAAGTTCGACCCTTGGATGATGTCTGGGAACTCGGATTTCAGGACAGTTCCCACGATTCCTTGATAAGGGTGACTCACTGTCCCTAAACTGTTTATGCAAGCAATATGGCTTCTCCTCGAGCTGCTTTTCTTCTGAGAGTCTGGAATTATGGCATGTAGTACATATGGCTACTACATGCTACTGATGGCTAAGCAACCAGTCCCTCTCAAACCTGGGGACTGAATTCTAATGAGCATCACCTATAGACATTTCGCACGTGCTGTCCTTTAGCATGTCCCTGAGGGATGAAGTGTGTCTTGCATGACCCCACTGCAAGAGGATTCTTGGATACCTGCAGCTGGTTTCCTCTGACTTCATTCCATGCACTTTTGCCCTTTGCTGACTTTGCATTGTGTTCTTTCACTGTAATCACTTCTAACCAAGAGTTGAGCGTGTGAGTTCCGAGACCTCCTAATGAATCATCCAGGGTGGGGGTAGTCTTGGAGACCCCTTGACACATAGAATTTTAAGTTATCTACTTAAAACTTCAGGATTTCTGCAACAAAAGCTATTTTTTGGAGTTTGTTGTTATAATGTTAACCGATTTACTAAAATTATTCACGTTTTTGGGTACCTTACTCTATGTACTTATTTTACATATGTGGTACAGCCATGGTTGTTATGTACACGCTCAACTGGAAACTGGTGGAAGCTTTGAGGACAGGAAATAAAATTTATCCAGAAAAATAAAAACATAATTAAAGTGATTTCTCCAAAAATGAGTTATGTACAAAACAATCAATAGGAGGCATGGTTAGGGCCCAGCTTCGAAATCTGTCCTAAAGAAAACAATAATGTCCATAAATGTCTTCTTTTATTTATCAATTTGTTGTTTTACAAGTCTATGAGCAAGTGATCTGCTAGAAAAAATATTTTTTAAATAATATGAGCACATGGACTGATTTGTGATTTGTTTTCAAGATATCTTTTAGTATGCATGCAATTTCCAGGCTTTTATTTTGCTCACTCCATCTCTTAACTTACATTGTAGGTTGATGTTCAACTTCACAACTGCACTCAAAAGAAGTACTACTCTGACTTCAAATAAGGACTTATTTAACTATAATCTACAAATTTGAACTTTGACTATAGGGTGATTGAGAAATGAAATACCGTATTGTGAAATAATTCACAAAGGCTTTAAGTGAGTTATAATTTGCCTCTATTAACAAATTGTCAGGCAAAAGATACCAGGTACTGAATAATATAATTTCTCTAAACCTACCCCATACTATCACGTGCCTTGTGGCTGTTTAGTTGTTTTAAATTGTATGTCACATACATTTTATTTGCATTTCAGCTGATAAGTTTCTTAAATGGAAAACCCTGACATATTTTTACTTACTCAGAATCAAATTAGTAAAACTCAAACAATATTTTGGAGTAGGATTTTAGTCGTAACTCTTTTACCACACATTCCAAGGGACATGTGAGTTTTTGACCATAGGACAGAGGACAAGGGGGTACAAATGTGGATCAGTCCACTTTGAGAACAAGATTGCATCTAGAGAAGTATGCCAATCTCTTAGAAGAGTAATGTGGGTGGACAAGGGGTGGGATTGGTGGGGGGAAACATTATGGTTTTAACTTTTGGACTCATTTGTTAATTTATAAGTAATTTCCTACTATGTAAAAAATTATTATAAAGCCAATAATTTAAGTTTCCTCTTTTCATATTCACTGGGTCAAATAATTGGCACCATTTAAGCAATCATTCACATGTACCAAGCAATTGTACATATAAAAGAGACCTGCCTTTTACTAAGAAAAAATAATTTATTATTAAAGCAATCACCATAAGAAATGTGCTTAGTGAATTCATATCTTCCAAATTCTTACTTATATTTATGTGTGCACAGTTTCAATAAAGAATATCACTGCTCTAATTTATTTGATTTCCTAAAAACAAGTTATTTTTATTTTCTCATATTTCATTACATAATAGCTAATTTGCATTGTATAATGGTCTCTAAAATGTTGCCAGACTAACATGCATTATATGATCTGGGATATACTGTTCTGGACATGATTATCAATTCCTATTTTTCTAATGCTAATTGAAAACAATATTTAAAGTACTTGGCATTCTTCTTCATGCATCAGTACTCAGTAGTTGAGCACCGATAAATTCCTGAAGCACATTGATCAAAATTCTACTCAACACTTCTAAAATGTATTTGTCAGTCAAATGAGGATTTAATACTATTTTATCCTGGATTATTATTCTTCCATTTTATTAGCTATGCATTCTAACACAAATGTGAGTTTACTGAAAAGGAATAAGAATAGTGGTTAATTGACCTATTTTGATTGTTTTTTACAAACCAAATATTTTTAAATTTTATCTTTAATTCTGGAAGGTCAACAGTCCCACTAAGAACAGCTAGAGGAGCTATAAAAGTAATTTCAGAAATCTATTTATAGGCAGCAGCACACCAACAAAGTGACCATGACAGTGGGGCCCATCGTTATGGAGTGAAGGAAGTCCGCAGAGGGGCGTCCTGACCTTGGCAACATGTTGGTTTTGAAGCATTTGCCCATCTTAAGCAGCAGCGGGAACTGTGAGTAGAGCTTTCTGCAGTGTCAAAGAGATGCATCCATGGTAGGTCTTCAGACTGTCATCTTCATTTGCTGAGGAGTCATCTACATCATTAATGCAACATTTCTCTGGTTGTTGTTAAGATTCCTTCTTGTCTTACATTTTAACAGTTGTACTAAGAGGTGCTTTTGTAGTTTTCTCTGTATTTACTTTGTTAGAGGTCATAGAGGTGGAAGTAGAAATGGAATTGAATTTAGGATTCTGCAAGAAAATCTGCTTCAGTAAACAAATCAGACTTTTAGTTCAGATAAAATAATCACCACAATAGGAACAGAAACAAATCAGGATAAGCCCGTTCTCATAAAAACTGAGGCCACGTTCAAGTAGCTCAATCTTTACTTGGAGCAAAATTACCTGCCCTTATCCTAACTGACTGCCGTAAGTATAAGTCCTCTCTGGCGGAAAACAACATCATCCAGATTCTTCAATTATCTTTATAATTTTTCAGACACGGCATGTCATTTAATCAGAAAGGGGTATGCATTAAAAATATAGGCATTGATCAAATTCAAAAGATAAAAATAAGAGGAGAAATAAAATCACAGGACATCACAAAACTGCCGTTAACCAACAGGAACTTTAAAGTAACTGTGAGTAATGTAGAATATTATGAAATAATAAAACATAGCACAAAATAATCAAGGGGAATTCTACAAGTGAAAAATAAAAGCAGAAACATGTCAGTATATCACTTTAACATTAGTTTAGACACACTTGAAGAGAGGACTAGTACACTAAAACTAGAAGAAAATTAACACATCAACGTAGGGAGATAAAAGCAGGAAATGTACAGAAACAAATGGAAGAGATGAATCTATGAAAAGGTCTAACATAACTGTGATTACAGTCTGAGAAAAAGAAGGGAAAGTAAAAATGAGGTAGAAGCAATATTTGAAGATGTAATAGATGACATACACCTCAAAAGCATGAAAACAATGAAAATATTTGCAAAGTTCTATAACCTTTAAGAGTAAATACAGAAAAAAAAAACCCACAAAAGTACGTTATAGAATGACTGTTAAAATGTGAAACAAAGAAGGAATCTTAAAAACATCCAGAGAAAAGTTGTCTTAAATGATGTAGATGACTCCTCAACAAATGAAGATGACAGTCTTAAGATCTACGACGGATCCATCTCTGCTCAGCGTCTGTGATACTGTGGCCCCAGATGCCTGCTGAACTCTGCTAGAATCTGGAGTCACAAGCAAGTGACTTATGAAGGACAGAAGGCAATTGATACTTTTATTTTTTTCTTAATAACTGAAACTTCTGATATAAATCATATGTGGACCTTCAGAAGCCTTTTTCAGAATCAAGCTCTATTTGTCTACATGGTGAGTAGTTTGGTAATTTTGTCTTGTGCTAGGTTTCCTGCCCTTTTCCCTCTCCTAAACCTTTACTCTGATCCCTAATATTACTTTCTTGACTCAAGTTCCACTTTCAGGGGGACCCATGTTCTGGCAGGAGGCAATGAGCTAACTAGGTTTAGAAGGCCCTGTGTCGATATTATTCATTCTACAACTTATCTTTTTGCTTTGTCGTAGCTATTATAGAATCAATATTCGGGTTGCTCTTTCCGGCAATTAAAACAATTATAGTTTATTTTACCTGTTTATGTTAAATTTTATTGTTTATCTTAAAATATTTAAGGTTGCCCTGGTATCTCAGTACATGCAGCATTATAAATATTTTGTGCTTACTTAAAAAAGTGTTGTATTTTCCATCTATTAAAATAGATCAATGAAGTAAAATTATTTTGGATGGTGTAAATTTCTGTACCCCTTTTAATATTTTTATCTGCTTAATTAATCAAATCCTGAGGATATGACAAAATTTCAAGCTGTTACTATAGATGGATCAATAATCCACATATAATTCTTATAATTCTGTGTTTATTTTTAATATACTAAAGCTATATTTTAGGTGACTATCTCTTCCTGATAGATTTTAATCTTTTCATTACTCAAGGACATTTTTGATGATCCATCATAACATTTGCCCTACTTTTTATTGTTTCGGCCTTATCTCCCTGTTTATTCATTATCTTAATGTGCGGTTTACAGTGTATTCATTTTAAGTTGCATATTTGGCTTTTGTTTAATCCAATATTACAGTTTTTGGTTTCAGTTTTAGTGTCTAAGACAAGTTCCAGTCCTAGAGGTTTTATTTTCAAAATAGCCACTGAATTCCCTTCTTTTTGAGGGGGTGGGAACTGAATATCTACTGAAGTTATAATTCTGTCATTTGTTAAGAAAAGAGTACTGAGAGATTATAAACATGTGTCTTCTATGGGGCAATAATCTCTCTGTAAGATAACCGTAGTCATCTTTATTCTGCTACATGCAACTATATAAAACTGATTCTACTTGTCTCTGCATGTCATTATTGAGAACCTATTGTGTGAACCAATATGCTTTCCCACTAATTCTATCTTTCAAATTTCGACTGTTGGTAGAGATAGAATGGTTCGTTTGGGTTTCCAGAAATGATTTAAATTTTTACTTTAATTCTCAGAGTCTTGAGAAGTTACAAATAATATGTTTTTACTTGCATAAAAACTTCCAGTAATCAGCTTTAAGTCTATGTACATATATGCCACCCATGCCAATATCTAATACATTTAGTTTTTTTGAACATTGATGTATACTTACTACACTTATTTTCCTTATCCTTGTCTTTAATTTTATCCACGTCAATGTATCCTTTAGAATTCTCTCTTCTACAAATTTCAGTACTTACCTTGTTTAAACTTTCTTTTAATACAAAGGTTCTGTCTTTACACTCAATTCTTTTTTTTAAATATACTTTAAGTTCTGGGATACATGTGCAGAACGTGCAGGTTTGTTACATAGGTATACACGTGCCATGGTGGTTTGCTGCACCCATCAACCTGTCATCTACATTAGGTATTTCTCCTAATGTTATCCCTCCTCATGCCCCCTACCCCCCGACAGGCCCCAGTGTGTGATGTTCCCCTCGCTGCATCCATGCGTTCTCATTGTTCAACTCCCACTTATGAGTTAGACCATGCAGTGTTTGGTTTTCTGTTCTTGTGTTAGTTTGCTCAGAATGGTGGTTTCCAGCTTCATCTATGTCCCTGCAAAGGAATTGTTCTTTAAATACAAATATTTAGTGATACCTTTAAAATGTTTTGAGTATGTTCATACCTTAGGAAATAAAAAGGGTAATAAGTAAAATAAAAATAGCTATGAAAGTTCATGTAAACATAGAAGAGTCTATAGAATCTATACAAAAAAGTGATTGGAAAAATGAAAAATACAACAGAGACTTGAGGCACAAACTAGTTCATGTTGAGTTTGCTCTTGTGATAATACTCCTGAAATTAAACCCTTCAAACTGTGTGACTCATTAACATTAGAATGAAATGTATTAATGAGCTGAATTAGCACTTAAAGAAATATAAACTAAAATTATTAGAAAAAAGATAATGTTTCAGGTTCAGTGATTGCTAAACTAAGCAATTTATAATCAATAAACGTAACATAACTTCTTATTCTATTCCATATACCCTACCCAATGTAGGAAATTACATGTGACTTTGTATTTTAATTACATTGTGATGTTTTCTACAGGATGTAGAGTCTTTCCTATTTATGGTTTCCAATTAATAAAATGACTAATGTTAAAGATACTTTTAATACAATTTAAAGTGATTATTTCTATATTATATCTTCACACTTTAAATAATATAAACTTTTTAAGGAATTTAAAAAAATATTTGATTGGGTAGGTGTTTCCTTATACTTTGTCAAAGATAATTTATTGTTATTCTGAAAAGATTTCAATCTACAAATCATGGATATTATGCATATGATAAATTTATACTTATTTGTTTATTTTTTGACACAGAGTTTTGCTCTTGTAGCCCAGGCTGGCGTGCAATGGTGCAATCTTGGCTCACTGCAACCTCCGTCTCCTGGGTTCAAGTGATTCTCCTGCCCCAGCCTCCCAAGTAGCTGGGATTACAGGCGTGTGCCACCATGCCCAGCTAATTTTGGTATTTTCAGTAGAGGTGGAGTTTCACCATGTTGGTCAAGCTGGTCTCGAACTCCCAACTTCAGGTGATCCACTTGTCTCGGCCTCCCAAAGTGCCGGGATTACAGGTGTGAGCCACCATGCCCAGCCTGCTAACATTTACCAAAGACAATAGTGAGAGAGCAGGGGACACTTCTTCCCTGGTGCCTCTCCTTCCTCCCCTCACAGCCATCTTCTGTCCTGGGTTCCCAGCAGGGAATGCAGGGTGTGAAGGTCCCTCCCGTCTGCGCAGGCCTGGACTTCCTTATGTCCAACCTGCTCTTGCTGGGCCCTCTGAATCTTGATAGGTTGTTCTGTGTCTTATTTATCACACATAAACAATGGTTTTTAGAAGGCTATAGGTTTTTAATGTTCTTCGAAGTTATAATTTCAAGTATTGAATGTATTAACCATCAAAAACCCTGAGTAGTGTAGAAAATAAAGATTAAAATGCTGTGAATGTTAGAGTATTACCAGATTTCTTATTTCCTGCGCTTATGCTCATAAACAAATTTTAATAGATATTCAGTAACTTCAGTTTGTAGTTATATCACTTTACTGTCCATGATTCCTGACTTCTCATCATATAAATAAAAATGCTGTTTTCCATATCAGTGTTTTGGCTAGGTATTGAATGATACAACCATGAGAGTGAAAATGGACAAGTTCTTGGCTTGTCCCAATAGGTGAAAAGTTGTACTGCATAGGTCTGTTCTGACTACTGATTAGTAGAAAACCAAACAAATAGTTAATTTCTACAATGCCAGAAGAAGAGTAGAATTTTTTTTCTTTGCTTAATTTTTGTATTATAGGTTCTCACAGAATAAATGGTAACACTCTGCATAATTTTAGGGACTTTTAACCAAAAATATTTTACCTTCCTTCTTTTTTTCCTGAATATTTCTAGAAAACTATTGCCTCAATCCTTTGTCTAGGGATTTCAGATTCTCAATTAAAAGTGGTGTGTGTGTAAGTGTGTGTGTGAGAGAGAGATTGCATACACAGAGAATAAAATAACATTCTTCATATACACTAAATTTAATTTGAGATTAGGTAACATACAGAGCCAATGCTCCTGTAAACTTCTGAATGGGTACCCACAGTACACGTGGGGACACTAGGCCAAATTGTCATGAAAGAAAACAGAAAATTCATTTTATGTGTTTTTCTTCAATTATAAAATTAGTGAGAATTCTCCATTGCTTTGATACATTTGATTATGTAAAACAAAAATCTATTTCTTTTTCCCATAGATTTGAGAAGACTTCAACAGTAGTTTTCAGACTTAGCAAGTTCTGAAATCACTTAAGTGAGTATCATTAGCTCATAGAAGTTTAATTTTAGTGATTTGTGGAGTCCACTTTACATTTCTTACACTTATATATTGACGGGTTTATTTATGTTGAATATAATTTAGGGGTAACTCCAAGCAAATTGGCAAACTGAACTATGTCACTTTTTAATACAAAATGTATATCCATATGGAAGTTTACTATTCAAAATAATTCATGACCAATTATAACAGAAAACCAGCCACATCATCCTACTTTGAGAAGTTAGCAGGATTATTCTTTGAAGTTAAAATATTTTAAGCTGAAATTGAAGAGGTGTGGAATTCCTTAAGTTTACACAATAATATTCAACAAGGACTCTTGATTAAATATGCTGTAAGTCTTAAATATGTGGTAAGACTTTTTATTTGTCCAACTAAAATTTATATCCAAATATATTGAAATTCTGGCTGAAGTATTCTGAGTAAGTGATCACTTTTTCTAATCAAAACATCAGTAGTGTTTTAGAATTCATAAGTCAGAAATTAAAAAAAAATAATAATAATGAGAAAGAGGATCTAGCTTAACCTTTTGGAGAAGTTGTATGAATAGTTTCTGTGAGATGTAGATTTCGACTGACTATAAAGGAGCTTTTATCAGGGCGAATTTTGTCTGCTACAACATGGAACCCAACTTAAAATCATTGCTCAGCTCTCTCTGCACTAACCCTATAGCAAATTCTTCTTGGATCTGCCCTGATGATGATGTCACTACAGAATGATGGCTGACATTGGAAATGTCCTTCTGATTTTTCTTTAAGTCATCTCTTACTCAGTTGGAATGTGAGAGTTCTTTCAGTCCAGGTCACCTGCCACTGGCCACAATTCTTAGGTTGCCTTCTAGATAGAAGTAGAAAATAGAGCGGAAGGCTAACCCATGACTCATGAGAAATGAGGTCAGCTCCCAGGGAAATGCAAAGGAGAGGGTGTCTTTGTTTCTTCCTGAAGTATTATCACCTTGTAGAAACCTATGTGTCCAAACCCACTGAATCCATCATTCTTTTTAAGAATGCCACATAATACATTAAGAGTTATATGATGATTCCTTACCTAGACGTGACACCAAAAGAGAACACACTGCTTTCTTAATACTAATTTAATGTCAACTGTTCTTAGTGGATACATCATTTAAATACATGTAAAATCATTTATAGGGAGGGTCTCCTTCCTGTAGGTAGAAGGGCTGCAAATGTTCCCAAGACACAGTTCCTATGCAAGAAAGTATTTATTAATCATGGCATTACAAAGCTGTGATCAGTGCTGTGGAATGAAGAATAAAGGTTTCAGAGTATATAAGTAAGAAAATGCTTCCCAAATAAAAATAAAGAAATAATAGGGAAGAGTAGTAATTACCCAAGTAAAGGGGACAGGACAGGGCCAGAGGCAGGTGAGGTTTTGGTAAAAGTTTCATAATAGCATTAATCATAGTAGCTAAAACTTGTGTCACACCTATGATATATATTAGACATTTTTTAAGTACTTTTCATGATTCATAAGATAGGCACTATTGCTTTTTCTATATTGTAGATAAGAAGCTTAAACAAAGAGATATCAATTAACTTGTCCAAAATTACAGAGCTAGTAATTGGTGAAGCCAGGTAATCTATCTCCTGAGTCTTGTTATGGCCATTGTTCCAAGGAGTAAACCTCTCTGGAGTGCTAGACTTTTATTTTCCAACCAAAAAAATCCTTTCCTTAAGGTACCTGTATATCCTTCCCATCTTATTAAAAGACGCATTTCCAGTGAAATTTTCCTCTTTATGCTTAAGTATTTACTAAGCATTTTATCTCTATACCAATAATAATAATAATAATAATAATAATAATATTTTGGTTATCCTTATACAATAATAATGATGACACTGTAATACCATTGGGCAGAAAAAATTCACAGCAATTTAAGGTCACAAGAACATTTTAAATCATATATATATGCATAAACATACATATATGTACATCTATTTGCAGAGAAACATTATAGATGGTCAGTGAAATATTTTCAAAAATAAAAGCCTATTATATTATAATGTGATACCGTGGGAAAGACAAAATGCAATTAAGAATTCAAAAAGGAAAACGCAACAATGTAAACTTTCTGACTGCTGAAGAAGAGTTTTTTTCTGTAAATTTTATAAGGACTCTGGTATTGAAGATAAAATGGTATTGAATGACATTGGCATTTATTATCTATGGCACATATGTCAATAAGATAAAATAATTGTGGTTCATAATGTCAATATGCAACATTGCAAAATTCGCCCTTTACAACGATTATAACTTGTGATGATAAACAGACACAAATTTAAATGTGAGGAGAAATATTTAGGTTACCAAAGAAATTAGCAAAATTGTTTGAAAATCAAACTTTGAGACAGTTGGGAAAATAAGCACTTTTCCACATCTTAGGAACCATGGCCATGGCCAGGGCTGATGCTCTAGCACTTCATGAAAAGCCTGATTTCTCTCCAAAACGTAGTGTTTTCTTCCCGCCTCCTTCCTGTCATACTGAAAGGAACAAGATACCCTCAGATTTGGGGATGTCCAAGAAAAGGTTGCAACTAACCACCCAGAGGGTATTAGGAAAAATCCGTTGCTGATAAAGTCCTCAAGCGACAGAGTGTGAGGAATTGACGCTTTTTTTTTTTCTTGAGACAGAGTCTCACTTTGTCGCCCAGGCTGGAGTGCAGTAGCGCAATCTCCCTTCACTGCAACCTCTGCCTCCCAGGTTCACGCGATTCTCCGGCCTCAGCCTCCTGAGTAGCTGGGACTACAGGCGTCCACCACCACACCCAGTTATTTTTGTATTTTTAGTGGAGACGGGTTTCACCCTGTTGGTCAGGCTGGTCTCCAGCTCCTGACCTCATGATCCACCCGCCTCGGTCTCCCAAAGTGCTGGGATTAGAGGCAGGAGCCATCCCACCCAGCGGACTCTTAATGGTTAAATTACAAATGTCTTTGGTGCCTACATCTTTGCAGGGTACACCTTGTTGAATCCTTCCAGTTTCTCAGCAACAATTCATATCTGCTGATGGGACATTTCAGCAAATGGTGTTTTAGAGAAAAAGACCCAAGACATTTGTTCTCCTTTTCATTTCCACTTAACTTCAACAGTTGTAAGTCACTTAGAAAAAGTATTTGGCAACATATCTCCTAAGATCATTAAGAGCTTCATAATGGGCACAGACATATGCCCTGGCAGGCTGCCAGATCAGTGTTCTGAATTCACCAGATCGGAACAGGTTATGGAGAAGAGCTACCCAAGAGTGCCTGGATAATGCTGATGATGTGAAGCTGCTCCTGAGAGTTCAGCACACTCTACAAGCTGCTGTTGACCCTAGTATTTGCTGTGACAGAACTGCTTAACTCCTTTGATGCTGTAACTCTAGAAGTAATTGCTGCTTTCCAGCAGTGGCACACTTAGCCGCTTCAACTCCACCTCATGGCGGAACCCTCAAAGAATGAAAATGGTTCCCAGACCCACTGTCTTTTTTTACTATTAACTCACAATAGCAGAGTAACCCTAGGTTAATAAAAACTTAAACATTGAAAAATAAAAGTGATGATTTCAAAGTCTAACTTTCAGAATTTCTAAAAGCAAACTAAATTATCTGGGTCAGTGTGGGACGCATGGATGTTCTGAAAATGAGGTTCCTGGACCAGGGGCACGTAAGAATTTGCTTAGAGCAGCAGCCCTAAGCTACGGGATCAGAATCCCTGGGGTGGGACTCAGCAGTCTGTGTGTTCAGCACGACCTCCAAGTCACTCTGATGCGTACTTACATTTGGGAGTCACTGATAGAGAGATTCGTCCATGCTCTTTGGAGTGATCGGGCCCTGGATTTTAATCTTAGCTCTGATACTTCCTGTCTGTGATGGTAAATATTGAGCGTCAACTTCACTGGATTGAAGGATGCGAAGTATCCTTCCTGGATATATCTGTGAGGGTGCTGTTGCCAAAGGAGTTTAACATTTGAGTCAGTGGAATGGACTGGAAGAGGCAAACCCACCCTCAATCTGGGTGGGCACAATCTAATCAGCTGCCAGCACAGTCAGAATAAAAGCAGACAGAAGAACATGGAAAGACTAGACTGGTTTAATCTTCTGACCTATATCTTTCTCCCGTGTTGAATGCTTCCTGCCCTCGAACATCGAACTCCAAGTTCCTCAGCTTTGGGACAGACTGGCTTCCTTGCCCCTCAGCTTGCAGGCGGCCTATTGTGGGACCTCACCTCGTAATCATGCGAGTCAATACTCCTTAATAAACTCCCCCGTATCTATGCATCTATCTTATTAGTTCTGTCCCTCTAGAGAACCCTGACTAATACACTATGTGTAGAGCATCTGCTTACTCACTGATCTGTGTTTTCATTTTGCCATCTGTACACTGGAGACAGTACTTACCTAGAAAACATTTTTGTCAAGAGGATGGTGGCAAAACACCTGTGAAAAGGCTCCCATTGCTGCTAGATCGCCAAAACTAGAAGAGCCATAGATTAGCATGAGGCGAGTGGTACCTATTCGAAATCCTAGAGCAGCAGACACTCCATGAAAACAGTTAGATGTGTGGGTGCACGCCGGGTTTGAGAAAGCAAGTTACCCATGGCAGCTGCTTTTCACAGATTGCCACCAACCCACACATGCTGCAAGGGTGATGTTTCCAAAGACTGACTGTAGACTTTCCCCACCTGTCAGGCACATTCCCTGAAAACAGTCTGGAATGATATATAAGGGACCCCAAGATTAAAAGTGTGCCCATCAACATGGGGGAGATAGAACGGACAGTTTCTTTTCTTGTTTTCTCCGTCAGATCAGGAACATAATTGTTTTTGTATTTTAGTGTCAATTGGTTTTTGAATTGACTTGAACAGGGCTCCCTCTCCCCAGACGCCATAATATAGGACATGTTTGGGGACAGGTACTGAATGTGTTGTATTTCATATCCACTAATCCTCCAATCTGCTTATTGGAAAGAGCACAAACTCAGTTAAATTAGTAACAATTGGGGATTTGTGAGTTAGCATGGGAGCCCAACAGCTATTTGTTTTGTTTAAGAGAAACCATCCCATTTTCAGAAAGAGCAGATGATTTACTCAGAGACAAGACATTCAGAAGTTGGGATATCTCTCTGATCATGAAGAAAGCTCTTCCCAAATCAGCCTGATATCCTTTAGAAGTTTGAACAAAGCGTGTTGCATCAGAAAACCTTTGCCCACACTCTATTTCATATTTAACCTGCCTTTCCTTTATACCCCTTTTTCTTCTGTATGTTTCTTCATGGTATTCCCAATATCTGATCTTTTAAATGTTTATTACTAGATGCCTATCCTTTACAAGGCAAGAACCCTGTGTGTTTGTTTACTGCTGTGTTGCTAGCACTTACAAGAGTGTGTGAATATGGTAGCTGCTCAATACATATTTATTGAATGAATAAATGAATTAGTCTCCTTGCTATTTTTGCTAGTGTCTTGCTGTTAACCAATTCATATTTTTCATTGTATAATTTCATTCAAACTGGCATCATGTTACTTACATTTTCTCTATTTTAAACACCAATGATTCCAAAAATTCTACATTATCAGAAACCTATTATTCTCATATGAGGAGAAGTTAAGGATCCCTTCTAAATAATAATTAAGCACTGTAGCTCATTTTCTTTTTATTCCAAGCATTGCAAAACAACCACCTAAGGCATATTCTTTTGTTTCTGCATCACCCTCTTCTCTTAATATTCAACATTTGAAAATAGAAAATAAGAGTGCATGATACCAAAATACAGGGGAAGGAAGTTATTGTACTTTCTACAGTAAATCTCTATTTGGAATAATAAAAAAGAAAGTAATCAATGCACAGATCTTATAAAAAGAAACAACTAGGAGAAACTGCAGAGAGTAGAGTAAGACATCAATTTGCTTTACAACCTCTCCGAGAGGACAGTCAAAGAACATAAACAACAAAAAAAAGGAGAAATATAAGAGCAGTAAGGTCATGCCTAAGAACTGGCGGCTCCAGAAGGAGGAGGATGTGAGAGCTGGCCCTATGGCGACACTGGGGTAAGTATAAATCATTGCCTTATTCAGAAACAAACTCACAGGATGTTTCTTGGAAAAGTAGCCAAAAACCTATCACACAGTGAAGTTATTCAAGAAAAAAGAAAAAAGAAATCAAGGTTTATATTTATGGCTCTTCAGGCTGAGAAACATTTAAACTATTTTAAAGGAGAAAAAATGAAAAGAAATAAAGGCATGAGATTTCTGATTTTTGTCAAGAAAGTGATAGAAGGAGATTAACTTTCATTCTTTCATTTCTTCTTCACACGGGTAATGTAGAAATTGTCACTGCAGTTATCTTCTTCCAGGTTTCTTTTATTTATTTTTTCCCAAGAATGTCAATATTTTATCCTCAAAACTATTAGAATGGAGCAGGGGAGGAGGAGAGACGTCTCTGAGACCATTGTTCACAGGTTTGTGTCTTACCAACGCTCCTGTCACAGACATTGGGGGCCAGTTTGGCGAGCAAGGTGAGGTCAGGGACATGAGCCTCTTGGGCCTGAAACCATCCATTTTATGAGCAAGATTATGCATTAATTATCTAAAAGTCAATTAGGAGGCCCTTCCAAATCATTTTGCTTGGATAAAATCTTGTGTTTGATTACCATGTAGATTCACCTAAACCATCCCTTCAATTCGAAAACACAGCCTGGGTTTCCACAGGATAACCTCAGGCCATTACACACTGTAAACCATTGCCCACTGCAGCTTCATCATGCACACTTTCTTTCATGGGTTGTATCTCCTTTACAGAAACTTTTATACAACCTTCTCTTTGATAGATCCTTCAATTAAATTTAGACAGTGCTTTAATTGGCAGATGCCTCCAATGTAGCAAGCTTGATTAACAATATTTATTGCCAGTTTCATGCGGCTTGAGGATCCTTATTTGTCTGAAAAAGAATAATTTGGATGTGATATTACATTTTTCATTCTTAAGCAAGTAGCAATCACACTCCACTGATAGAGTTGAATAAAGTCAATTTATACAACAATAGTTCACATAGTTTCCAAAAACTTATGAAGGTTCTATAACCATATTACCATGTATGAGCCATTCATCTATGGAGCATACAGGATAAATCAATACAAATCAACAAGTAAACACTCTGTCATCCATAATTTAACAAAATATGTTTTAAATTAAAACTAGCATTAGATGTAATACAGGTAGATAATTCACAGTGAATTCACACTGTGAATTAATACTCAAGAAATAATAATCAGATCTCTGTTAATAAAATAAAAATTCAAAAAATGTGATATTTTATAAATATTTTCTAAAAGTGAGAAGATAAGTGAGAACACAAAACATCTTCTAAAGAAACCTTTTACTATGTCCAGAGATCTCATGCAAACTTCTGTTGCTCTCTATTGATCTCCCTCAACATCATCTACTCCCAATAAAGTTTGAATTAATAATTACAAATATTATCTAGGGCAGCAGACCTAAACTAGGGTTCTATACTATTTGTGCAAATAATGTTGGGTTCTTATGTTTGTTCTACAGGGCCATATTTATTTGAATATTTTATTGCAATATTAACACTGTAAAATCATTATTTAATCTATGGTGAAAAGATGGATTATTCAACAAATGTTGTGTTAATCTGGCAGCCATTTAGATGAAAATGAATCAGAAGTTCACAAACCTTTAGCAAAATAAATTCCAGCGACATCAACCATACAAATCAACCAAAATAAATAATGAGATAATAATGGAAAATACCAATTTTGAAAAACAATGGAGTATAGAAGATCTCTGTAAGCATGAAACAGAAATCAAGGATCATTTTTAAAAGACCAATAAATGTCATTACCTAAAATATCACCGTTTTCTTCATGGCCAAAAAAATCATCACAAATATATAAAACATGAAAAAAAATGGGGAAAATCACTTATGACAAATACGACACTGGAAGCTTTTATATTCCTAAAGATAAATAATAACAATAATAAAAGTTATATAAACCAATAGAAAAATAACTAAAGGAAATGCCAGAGTTCTCAGAAATCAGAAATGATTTCAATCAACATAAAATGTTACTAATGTCATTCATAAAAAGAAAGAAGGTGTAAACGACAATAAGATACAATTTTACAGAGCAGTTAGTGAACATCAAACTGTTTGAAGACAGTTGTTAAAAGTGTGAGACCGTGTGAGGAAATAGGCATTTTTGTGTACTATATTGGTTAGTAAGATGTATTTAGCAAAAGGACCACAAAATGGAGTGTATTAAAAGCAACTGATGTTTACTTTTTTACTGTGTCACCTCCACCCATGTCAGGGTCATGATGCAGCTCTTCTCCATGAAGTCACTCAGGGATCGAGGTTTATAAGCCCATGTCCTTGCTCCTCCACCCACTAGGGAGAGGCCCTTCTCGGCACAGCAGAAGAAGAGTCACTGCTGCATTTGCATTCTCCTGGAATGGAGGAAAGAAAAACAAGTCCAGGGCTAAGAGTTTCCTCCTATCCCTGCTCAGGACTTTCCCCACTCTGTATCAGAAAAATGGGCAAACACAGGCATTAGAGAACCCATAATGATCACAGAATAGCTGGACTGAAAATATTTGTGTATCCACCAAGGGAAGTAAAACACTCGTTTTTCCTTAGAGTATGTCTGAACTCCCTGACCCTAAGCCAAAGAGAAGACAAGTGTGATGAGTTTTCTCTCCATCTGAGACTAGGGTCGAGCTGGAGCCCAGGAGGCAGAGGCTCAGTTTTTCTGCCTGGACAGTGACCTGGAAGTCTCCTGACTACCAGCTCCTCCATTACAAGCCACGGGGCAGATACCATCTACTATAAATCTCAAGGAACAGACAAGGAAATCCTACCATCAGAGAGTACAAATCTCACAAAATGCCCATGGTGGCATAGAGTAGACAAAGGTAACATGTGGCATCTACATAAACAAACAAACAAAAAAACAAAATTTCAAGAATGTATGTGAGGATTCAAGTACAGGCTCCATGAGAGATATTCTGGAAATAATTTTTCTAAAAATAATATAGTATACTGTATACTATCTTGTGTAAGTGTGTATACACCTTGTGTGACTATGGGTATATACCTCTTTAGGGAAAATTGATTGTGCATAATTTTGTAACTAGTATCTTAATGGGTTTTAAAAAGCATAGATTTTAAACCATCATCTGATAAAACTAGAAATAACTAAAAATTTCCTAAAAACCTTGATTATTGGAAATTAGAAAACTGTTTGTTGATAAGTGCTAAAGAAAAGAACATAATTGAAATAACAACCTAGCTAGAAAACAGTACAAAATTATAAAAAGTAAAACAATTGAGAGAGCCATAAGAAATTGGAAAAGAAAAAGAAAACAAAAACCCATTAGACATCCAGAATTACATATATAATATACACAAATGATTTGTCATCTGTGTATTTCATATAGAATGTATGTCTTTTTATACAATATTTTTGAAATGAAAAATTAATCTAAAAGCTAATTGTTTAAAGACTATTAAAATAGATACAACCCTTGGGGAAGTTAAGAATCAAGAAAAGAAAAAAGATCAACCTGATTTGGAATGAGAAAGATTAGCCAGCTACAGTTATAGAAAATATTAAAAGAATAATGAAGGACATTATGTAACATATTATTACAACATCACACCCACAAATGTAATATTGATTTAACAATAACTTCAAGTATATTATTTAACACAAATAATCGTTAATCAAATCAGATTAACAGGAAACACAATTTTACATGTGTCTTGATTTACTAGCAGTTTCAAAGGCAGGAAAAGAAGAGAGAGAGCAAAGGAGGGAGAGATCTGAGACCATCAGCTGAGCTCTCCTCTGGCCTAGATGTACAAGGGAGTCTCTAAGCAAGTTATGCATTTCATATCACTCGCATAGAAGTAAGCTATTTAGTCATGAAAGCATTTTATACTCAGTTTCATAAGTTCTGTGAGCTTATGCGAGATATTTTCTAAAGAACCACGCCCCATCCACCCTCAGAATGCAGATTTCTTCATTGTAAATAATCCCAGACAATAAGGTGTATCCTTCTTAAAGTGTTTCATGATAAGAACTCTCTTGCTAGCAATAACTATTAGCTTGTTGTCAGAAGGTCCAATAATTAAATGTTTCCAAGGAGACAGTTCACTTGCCTTCTTTATTCCTGGGTACTCCCACTGGTACTGGGAGAATTGCTGCTTAATTCTTTCCATCTCAAAGAACCAGATTTAATTGTCTCCAATCGTGTCAAAAATACCACCTACAATATTTTTTCTTATGACTCACACAAGCTATTTGATTTTCATGTCTCTTTATTTTAATCAAATGTAGAGAAATATCTTATATATTTGTTTGTCTTTTATGAAAATATTATGTTTTTGAAGTCCAACTCAGTTGTCCTGCAGAATCTCCCACATTCTGGATTCTGGATTTCTCTTCTTTGCTTTCTTCTTCATTTTTAGAAAACAGGTAAAATATTGTTGGCATGAACAACACATAAGTGATATTGTACAATATGATTTTTTTTTACTTTTGTATTCCTAACCACTTAATTTATTATTAGCTCTTGTTAGTAGGATGCAGATGCTAGTGTCTCACTGATTAAATTGTAAATAACTGAATTAATCCTGTTATAGTAGATTATTCATTAATATAACATAGTAGATTATTCATTAATACAAAAAAATCAAAGGAACATGGATTTTATATACACCTAAATCCCTCACCAAAATCATGATTATTTAGTTATGCAGCTTTTCTTGGACAAAGAATCCTTATTCTTGTGACTCTAAACAAATCCTGGATTCATAAAGCGATGGGAAAAGTACCTACTTAACGTGAGTAATGAGTATGACAAGTGTCATTCAAAGTTTGATTGACATCTCTGAACTGTTTTAAAGAAGATAAACAAATGACTTTCTGCTTATTTCTTATCTGTATAGTTTTTTTTGCTCTAAAATCTATATAAAGATTTGTATAACCTTTGACAGAACACTGTACTGATTTTGTGGGCAGGTATGTGCCTAGGAGTGTCATGAATTGCTATTTTACCATCTTATGATTTTATTAAACTCTCAGATCATATTCTTGGGGATAATCATAGATTAATCATTCTTCTAGATTTAAAAAGCATTTCTTTTCATTTTTATTGACATTTCATGTGCGTGTCTAAATTGAATGTGAGTCCCACTGCTTTCTGTCCATTTCTTTCAGTGAAGTATTCAGTGGAGGCTGCTGTGATGTCTTCTTATGACTCTAATTCTTATTCAATCCATTGTCTTTTTCCATAATACCAGTTGGCATTAAGTTTTCATGAATTTTTACATTAATAATAAATTTCCCAGTGAAAATCTTCCACATTTCACACCTACAGTTTGGGTCTTTCACTCTCAAGATTATTCAACCCTTCTAATTTCACTGGCTTATGACCAACAAGGTCTTATGATACTTTATGCTTTCTCAATACGAGACCAAAATTGTGATGTGTTTTGTTATAAAAATGTTCAATCATAATATTCTGAGAATAAAGATAAGTAAAGAATGGTGTAGGATGTACTATACTGACATTGCCCATTATTATGCATATAAATGCCCCATGATGATAATTCCAGCAATTTTGCTTTTTAACCAAGAGTGAATTTGTATAATTGAGGAGGTATTGAGTATTTTGTTGTTGTTGTTGAATTGCAACTTTTGGTAGAAATATAATTTTTTTAAGTTGCAGGAAATGAAATGCTAAAAAAATTGTATTTTGATCGCTTTAGAGGGAAAAATTCTTGTTAGTTAAGGTCACTGCATTAAAATATATCTTCTTAACACTTTTAAAGACACGTGAAGGTGAGAGACTGTGAAAACATTTCTAAAAATGTGACATCTTCATTATTTCCAGATTAATACCCACTGAATAAGACTTGTAATGTAAGCAGCTTTAGGAATGGAAAAATCTACTGATAGGAAGTGGTTCTGAGGCAATGGAGAGGGGCAGCGTAAAAATGTAAAGAGAACCCACATTTTGAGAATAAGCCACAGAATAAAGAATAACTTACTACTAGAGATGACGACTGGAGTATTTTGAGACAGGAAACCAAAAGAAAAATATCCACTTGAATCTCACAGCCCAGGGCATTATTACAGCTCCTTGTACAGTATAAATTGCTGATAGTCAATTTTCTCAAGATTATGTTTAGGGACATATACCCTTTGGGGACATGGTGAGTAAAATTATATTATTAGATTATTTTATCCTTAGCATAACTATCTTCATTCATTCTAGTCCATTTTTATTTTTCTAAAATTTATTGATCAACACAGACTTTAGCATTCAAGATTTAGGCACTAACATGAAACTTTATTTTAAAAAAGATTAGAAGTCTTTTTTAGTCATGGTTTAGTTTGATTAATATTTGGTTTAGCCTCATAATCTCTTCTGCTTGTAATTGTCACAGGATAAAGCTTGCCATACTAGTTTAAAACTAATTTTTACATATTTTTAAATATTATCTAAATTGAGTTTAATTCAATTTCTACTTTTTGGAATCAAATTTTCTATCCAAAAACCATTTTAAAACCAAATCCCAATTCAGAATTTAAATTTTGTGATCTGTGACAATTATGTTAATTTGTCATATGAATAGTCTCTTAAATGACACGAGGTTGTAATTCGTGATACAATGTGGTTAAGTGACACATTTCAGCATAGTATAAATGATTATACCACAAAACTGGTAACAGTTTAGAATATTTGAACAGGTTCAATGAGTTTTACTGATAGCTTTCTTTGGGAGGCTAATGGGTAAAATAGACAAGTGAAGTCAATTTCTGATTTTACAGTTGAAGTACGTCAAGAATTTTTCCCATTTTATTATTGTGTGACTAAAGAAAAGTACCATATGATCCCTCCTCTTCAGAGTTAAAGTCAGGAGGAAAATTATCTTCCCTAAATAACTTATTATGATTCTCCTTCTCATAACTAAAAGTATCTCTCTTTTTTGCCCTGGTTGCCAGGAAACTTAAATCTGTGATATATTTACATATATATAATTTTACCAAACTAGCCTGTATATTATATAACATTTTATAACATGTGTCTATTTACATAGCTATGATAGGAATTGTTTGTGTTTATATTTAATTGATGTGTTTTTATTTGCTATTTGTCACATTTGTGCATAAATTAGTTAAAATATATTTATTTCCTAGGACAAACTAATCTTCATTAACAATAAACCCTATAATCTGAAGTTTCTGTCTTCCTGTTCTTAAAAAAAAATAAATAAATAAATTACTTGTCAGTATTATAGCCTATTCAGTCACAGGCAAACAGACTAACTCTGTAGATGAGAAAACATAATGTGTATACAATATATTGAAATATATTTTGATCACGATTTTTAACAGCACTAGAGAAACTTTTCTGTAAAAAATAAGAACATGAGAGTATTGGCCAAAACCAAGGAGCAAAAATGGGAAAACTATGGTCCCACTCTCAGTGTTATCCTCCAGAGATCTTCCCAATTCTGCAGTTTAAGTACTATTGATAGCCTTGTTTTTACCAATACATGTTTATGCAAATACATCCTCTGAAATCTAGATGGAGGCTCAAAAACTCTTGCCTTCTGCATACCTGCAGGCCCAACACCATGTGGAAGCCACCAAGACTTGGGGCTTGCACCCTTTGAAGCCACAACCTGAGCTGTACCTTGGCCCTTTTTAGTCACGGCTGGAGCTAGAATGGCTGGGATTCAGGGTGCATATTTAGATCTCCACTGGCTGCTAGATCTTCCTACTAAAACTTTGATATTTCTATGTTCAGACCCAGTGTCTTATCTCAGAGCCTTTAGCACTAACTCCTTGGCAGAGTAAAATAGTAGATTCATGCTTATGTTTCCTGTCCAGTTTATTATTTCATATGCATCTCATTTAACATTCTTTAAGGCTAAAATTATTTTATTTTCCCAGTGAGAAATCAAATAGCAGTTTATGAAAACCAGAAATGTAATAATAACTCAGAATTAATTACCTATTAGCCACTTATCCTTTAGATCTGAGTCTTCTCTGCAGCAGATCCCTGAGCCTTTATATTTCTATGCTTTAATCTTGAAATATCATCACTATATGCCTGAGTAATACCAGATAGTGGATATTTCAAGAAAAATGTGCATTCCCTAAGATCGCTCTTTGATGTGCAAGAGCATCATCCAGACGGGCTCTGTCCTTGGATGTTTATTTTAATATGTTATCATTTACTTCTAGGATGCAAAATGCCAGTTAAACAAATACTTTGATAGTAGAAAACTAGTAGGCTGTCATGTAGAATTGTAGCAAAAGTATTTGTAATGCTTTTTGAAAATGAAAATGAAAGGCCAAATAAGAAATAGAAAATGTAATAGGAAAGAAGTGTCTAATCGTATATAGATAGTGTATGTATTTAAGGAAGAAATATGTGCAGGGTTTAAGAAAGTAGACTCTGAAGTAAAATAGACCTGGGATCCAGTCAATGAAAAACCGCTATTACCTGTGTGACCTTGGTCAACTCTTTATTTTCTAAGACTCAGTTTTCTCTTTTTAAATGGCAATGTGAGCAAGATAGGATGCAGAAAGTGTTTAGCATGATACATAACACCAGGTAAACACTCAATAAATATTAGTTATTATTATAATTATCATCATCGTTATCATTGTGTGGAAGAGGCTGAAATTAAAAGTAGTTCATTTGATAAAAGGAAATAAAACTGGGATGAATACTTAATCACAGCCACAATACAAACTATGTGACTCAGCAGCTAAAAAGGAAACCAAACTTAATACTACATTATTGGAAACAAATATAGCTACCTCAAGGTTAGTAAACGACCTGGATAGGTCATGGTCCAGTGTTTCTCACACTTAAAAATATATCTGACTCACCAGAACTCTTAGCAGTTCAGATGATTTGATAGGTCTGGGTGAAGTCTGAGATTGTGCAGTTCAAAATTTTGGTGATGATACTGCTGTTGGATGTCTTCATTAGCAAGGGCCTAGAAAACATCTTGAGTGTAAGTTTCATGCTAGGCAACACATTTGAAGAATATTTACAAATTAGCTATTATTTTATTTTATTTTATTATTTTTTGACATAATTTTAAAGAAAATGATCAAGAGTAGAAAATTGTTCAAATGACAGGATACATAGTAGAAGGAACAGGACATCACAGCACAGAAGTTAATTTAGCCCCACTAAGTGACATTAAAAGCATTAAAAATAATGTATTAAAAGTTCATTTATTATTATTATTATTTAAGAAGAGTAGTGTATTTCTCCTTGTCTCCCACATATTAGAGAAATAAGCAACTTACAGGTACCTAAAGATATGATTTTTTTTTTTTTACTTTAAGTCCCTAGATACAAGTACAGAATGTTAGGTTTGTCACATAGATATACATATGCCATGGTGGTTTGCTGCACCTGTCAACCCATCATCTAGGTTTTTAGCCCCACATGCATTAGCTAATTGTCCTAATGCTCTCCCTCCCCTCGCCTCTGCCCCTACCCCCCAACCAACTGGCCTGAGCGTGTATTCCCTGTATCCATGTGTTCTCATTTCTCAACTCCCACTTATGAGTGAGAACATGTGGTGTTTGGTTTTCTGTTACCATGTTAGTTTGCTGAGGAGGATGGCTTTCATCTTCATCCATGCCCTGCAAAGGACATGGTCTCATTCATTTTTACAGCTGCATAGTATTCCATGGTGTATATGTACCACATTTTATTTATCTAGTCTATCACTGATGGGCATTTGGGTTGGTTCCATGTCTTTGCTATTGTAAATAGTGCTGCAGTAAACATACATGTGCATGTGTCTTTATAGTGGAATGATTTATATTCTTTGGGTATATACTCAATAATAGGATTGCTGGGTCATATGGTATTTCTAGTTCTAGATCCTTGAGGAACCACCACACTGTCGTCCACAATGGTTGAACTAACTTACATTCCCACCAACAGTGTAAAAGCATTCCTATTTCTCCACACCCACCAGTATCTATTGTTTCTTGACGTTTTAATAATTGCCATTCTGACTGGTGTGAGATGGTATCTCATTGTGGTTTTGATTCACATTTTTCTAGTAATCAGTGATGTTGAGCTTTATTTCATATGTTTTTTGGCCACATAAATGTCTTATTTAGAAAAGTATCTGTTCATATCCTTGCCCCTTTTTTTGATGAGGCTGGTTTTTTGTTTGTTTGTTTTTGTTTTTTTAATGAAGTCTTGCTCTGTGGCCAAGGCGGGAGTGCAGTGGCACGATCTCAGCACACTGCAACCTTCATCTCTCTGGTTCAAGCAATTCTCCTGCCTCAGCCTCCCGAGTATCTGGGACTACAGGTGTGTGCCACCACGCCCAGCTAATTTTTGTATTTTTAGTAGAGATGGGGTTTCACCATGTTGGCCAGTCTGCTCTCAAACTCCTGACCTTGTGATTTGTCACCTTGGCCTCCCAAAGTGCTGGGATTACAGGTGTGAGCCACCGTACCTGACTTTGTTTTATTCTTGTGAATTTGTTTAAGTTCCTTGCAGATTGTGGATATTAGACCTTTGTCAGATGGGTAGATTGCAAAAATTTTCTCTCATTCTGTAGTTTGCCGGTTCACTCTGATGATAGTTTCTTTTGCTGTGCAGAAGCTCTTTAGTTTAATTACATTCCATTTGTCAATGTTGGTTTCTGCTGCAATTGCTTTTGGCATTTTCATCATGAAGACTTTGTGTCTGTCTATGTCCTGAATGGTATTGCCTAGGTTTTCTTCTAGGGCTCTTATGGTTTTGGGTTTTACATTTAAGTCTCTCATCCATCTTGAGTTCATTTCAGTATAAGGATGGGGTCCAGTTTCAGTTTTCTTCATATGGCTAGCCAGTTTTCCCAGCACCATTTATTAAACAGGGAATCCTTTCCCCATTACTTGTTTTTGTTAGGTTTGTCAAAGATTAGATGATTGTGGATGTATGGTGTTATTTCTGATGTCTCTGTTCCATTCCATTGGTCTATATGTCTGTTTTGGTAGCAGTACCATGTTATTTTGGTTACTGTCACATTTTAATATAGTTTTAACTCAGATAACATGATGCCTTCAGCTTTGTTCTTTTTGCTTACGATTGTCCTGGTTATATGGGCTCTTTTTTTGGATCTATATAAAATTTAGAGTAGCTTTTATTTTTCTAATTCTGTGAAGAATGTCAATGGTAGTTTGATAGGAATGGCATTGAATCTATAAATTACTTTCACAAAATTTTCTCACAATGTTGATTCTTTCTACCCATAAGGTTGGAAAGTTTTTCCATTTGTGTCCTCTCTTATTTCCTCGAGCAATGATTTGTAGTTCTCCTTGAAGAAGTCCTTCACATCTTTTGTTGAGTCTATTAAGTATTTTTTTCTCTTTTTAACAATTGTGAATGGGAGTTTATTCATGATTTGGCTCTCTTTTTTTCTATTGTTGGTGTGTAGGAATGCTGGATAAATTCCTGGACACATACACCCTGCCAAGACTAAACCAGGAAGAAGTCAAATGCCAGAATAGACCAATAACAAGTTCTGAAATTAGGGCAGTAGTTAATAACCTACCAACCAACCAACAAACAAACAAAAAACCAGGACCAGACACATTCACAGCCGAATTCTACCAGAGATACAAAGAAGAGCTGGTGTCATTACTTCTGAAACTATTCCAAACAATTGCAAAGGAGGGACTCCTCCCTAATTCATTTTATGAGGCAAGCATCATCCTGATACCAAAAGTCTACCTCTATATATATTTATAATATGTACTGGAGACTTAGACACTCCACTTTAATATCACTGGACAGATCTTCCATGCAGAAAATCAACAAAGAAACATTGGACGCAATGTGCACTATAGAAAATATAGACCTAATAGATATTTACAGAATGTAGCATCCAATGGCTGCAGGATACACATTCTGTTCCTTAGTATGTGGATCATTCTCAAGGATAACCAAATGTTAGGTCACAAAACAAGTCTTAAAATTCTTTGTAGATATTGAAATTATGTAAAGTACGTTTTCTGATCACAATCGAATAAAGATATCTATAATGAGGAATTTTGGAAACTACAAAAACAATGGAAAGTAAACAATATGTTCCTAAATGACCGGTGGGCCAATGAAGAAATTAAGAAGGAAATTTTGAAATTTCTTCAAACAAAAGAAAATGGAAACCTCATATAATAAAACCTATGGGGTAGAGTAAAAGAAGTACTAAGTAAAGTTTATAGCAATAAAGTCCTGCATCATAAAAGTAGAAAACCTTCAAATGAACATCTTGATGTATCTTAAATAACTACAAAAGCAAGAGCAAATCAAATTCAAAAACAGTAGAGAAAAAAATAATAATTATTAGAGCAGAAATAAAATTAAAAGAAAACAACAAAAAAGATCAGCAAAATGAGAAATTGCTTTCTTAAAAAGGTAAACAAAATTGACAAATATTTAGCCAAACTAAGAAAAAGTAGAAGAAAAAATAAATAAAATCAGAGTTGATAAAGAAAGCATTACAACTGATGCCACAAAATTTCAAAGGATCATTAGAGGCTACTTTGAGCAACTACATGCCAATAAATAGAAGAACCTAGTAAAAAACAGATAAATTCTCAGACACACAAAACCCATGAAGTTTGAACCAGGCAGAAATCCAAAACCTAAACATCTTGACCCCTCCAGTACAGTAGGTGTTTGACCTTAAGGGGCCAGAAAACAAATTAATGAGTCTGGCCCTAGGGCCCCAGGGTTACAGCATGCAGACCAGGAGTGCTGAGCTGAGCCTTGGCCCCCAGAGAGCATCCAGAAGTAAAATCAATTAACTGAACCCAACTTATACTACAGTTAAACTCTCAATGGCATCAAAGAATACAAAAGTAAAAAGCCTCATTTAAAGGATGGTAACTTCAAGGATTAAAGGAATATCAACCCACAAAGATGAGAAAGAACCAGTGCAAGAATTCTGGCAACTCTAAAAGGCAGTTTCTTTTTAACTATAAATGATCACACTATCTCCCCAGCAATGGTTCTAAACCAGATTGAAATGGCCGAAACAACAGACATAGAATTCAGACAGACATAGAATCTGTGGCAAGGAATTTCAAGGAGATGCCAGAGAAGTTGAAACCCAATCCAAGGAAGCCAGTAAAATGATCTTATGTGGAAATACAGCATAGCCATTTTAAGAAGAAACAGGAGATCGAAACCATCCTGACCAACATGGTGAAACCCCATCTCTACTCAAAATAAAAAAATTAGCTGAGCATGGTGACATGTGCACGTAGTCCCAGCTACTCAGGAGGTTGAGACAGGAGAATAGCTTGAACTGGGGAAGCAGAGGTGGCAGTGAGTCAAGATCATGCCACTGCACTCCAGCCTGGTGACAGAGAGAGAGACTCCATCAGAAAAAAAAAAGAAAAAGAAAAGAAAGGAAGAAAAGAGAAGAAAAGAAAGAAAGGAAGAAAAGAGAAGAAAAGAAAGAAAGGAAAAGAAAAGAAAAGGAAAGGAAAGGAAAAGAAAGAAAAGAAAGGAAAGGAAAGAAAAGAAAAGAAAAGAAAACAAGACAAGACAAGACAAGACCAAGCAGAACTGCAGAATTCCTGGAAATGAAAAGTTCACTCCAGAAATTTTATAATGAAATTGGAAACATTAATAACAGAAAAAATAAGCTGAGGAAAGCAGCTCAGGGCTCAAAGACTGCTCCTCAGAATCAACACAGGTAAGCCAAAATTTAGAAAAAAAAATATTTCAAGAAATGAACAAAGTCTCCAATCGTAACATTGCTGAATTTTTCCAAACATTTAAAGAAGAGCTAATATCAATCCTACTCGAACTATTCCAAAAATAATAATAGAGGGGAAGGGAATATTTCCAGTCCTATTCCGTAAGGCCAGTATTACCCAGATACCAAAACCCGACAAAGATACATGAAAAAGAGACAACTACAGGCTAATATTTCTGATGACCATTGATGAAAAAATCTTCAACAAAATGGTAGCAAACTGAAATCAACAACACACATTAGAAAGGTCATTCATCATGGCAAAGTGGGATTTATCCCAGGGATGCAAAAATGGTTCAATATATACAAATCAATCAATGTGATACATCATATAAACAGAAAGAAAGACAAAAACCATATGGTCCTATGACTTGATGCTGAGGAAGCATTTGATAAAATTCGACATCCCTTCATGATAAGAACCCTCAAAAAATGAGATATAAGGATCACAATTCTACACAATAAAAGCCGTATATAACAGACCCACAGCTAATATTAATGAATGGAGAAAAACTGATAGCCTTTCCAGTAAAATCTGGAGCAAGACAAGTATGCCTACTTTCACCACTGTTATCCAACATAGTACTGAAAGTCCTACCTAGAGCAATCAGGCAAGAGAAAGAAACAAAGGTCATCTAAATAGGAAGGGAATAAGTCAAATTATCCTCATTTTCAGATGATAGGATCTTATGTGTAGAACAACCTAAAGACTCCATCCAAAAAACTATTATTACTGATAAACAAATTTAGTAAAGTCGTAGGATACAAAATTAACATACAAAAATTAGTAGTATTTCAATACTGCAACCGTGAACAATATGAAAAAGAAATCAATAAAGTAATCCCATTTACAATAGTTAAAAATAAAATAAAATGCCTAGGAATAAACTTAACCAATGAAATGAAAGATCCTGACAATGAAAACTATAAAATATTGATGCAAGAAATTGAGGAAAACAGAAAGAAATGGAAAGATACTGCATGTTCATGGATTGGAAGGAGCAATATAGTTAAAATGCCCATATTATCTAAAGAAATCTATAGATTTAATACAATCAGTATCAAAATACCAATGGCATTCTTCACAGTAATAGAAGAAAAAATTTCTAAAATTTACATGAAACCACAAAAGACCCAGAAGAGAAAAAGCTATCCTGAACAAAAATAACAAAACTGGAGTAAGCACATTACCTAACTTCAAATTATATGACAGAGTTATAGTAAACAAAAGCACAGGGTACTTGTGTAAAAACAGATACATAGACCAATGGGAAAAATAGAAAACCCAGAAGTAAATCTATACATTATTGTTGACTCATCTTCTACACAAGTGCCAAGAACATACAAGGGAGAAATTACAGTGTCTTCAATAAATGGTACTGGGAAAACTGGACATCCTATCCATATGCAAAATAATGAAATAAGACCCCTATTTCACACAATATACAAAAGTCAAATCAAAATGGATTAAAGACTTAAATCTATGACCTCAAACTACTAAAAGAAAACATTGGAGAAACTCTCCAGAACATTGGACTGAGCACAGACATCTTGAATAATATTCTACAAGCACAGGCAACCAAAGCAAAAATGGACAAATGGGATTACATCAAGTTAAAAATTTTCTGCACAGCCAGGGAAACAATCCACAAAATGAAAATACGACCTATAGAATGGGAGAAAATATTTGCAGACTATCTATCTGACAAGGGATTGATAACCAGAATACATAAGGAGCCCAAACCACTCAAAAGGAAAAAAAAAAAAAAAATCTGATAATATGATCAGAAAATGGGCAAAAGATGTGAATAGACAGTTTTCAAAAGAAGACATACAAATGGCAAACCAGTATATGAAAAGCTCCTCGACATTGTTGATCATCATAGAAATGCAAATCAAAACTACAATGAGATATCATCTCACCCCAGTTAAAATGGCTTTTATCAAAAATACAGGCAGTAACAAATGTTGGCAAGGATATGGAGAACAGGGAACCCTTATACACTGTTGGCAGGAATGTAAATTAATACAATCACTATGGAAAACAGTTTGGAGTTTCCTCAACACTAAAAACAGAGCCAACATAGGATCCAGGATCCCACTGCTAGGTATACACCCAAAAGAAAGGAAATCCGTATACTGGAAGAGGTATCTTCACTCTCACGTTTATTGCAGCACTATTCACAGTACCAAGATCTGGAAGTAACCTATGTGTCCATCAGCAGATGAATGGATAAGGAAAACATGGTACATATACACAATAGAGGTCTATTCAGCAATAAAAAAGAATGAAATAAGTCATTTGAAACAATATAGATGGAACTGGAGGTCATCATGCTAACTGAAATAGGCCAGGTGCAGAAAGAAAAACTTCACATGTCTTCACTTACTGATGGGAGCTAGAAATTAAAATGATTGAATTCATTGAGATAGAGAGGAGAGTGATGGTTACCAGAAGCTGGGAAAGATAATGGTTGGGAAGGTGAAGTGGGATAGGTAAAGGGTACAAAAATATAGTTAGAACGAATAAGATTTACTGTGTGCTAGTACAGCCGGGTGACCACAGTCAACAATAATTTATTGTATATTTTAATATAACTTGTATAGTATAATTGGATTATTTGTATCACAAAGAAAGGATAAACGCTTGAGGAGATGGATACCCCACATTAGGGATACCCCCTAATAATCACCTTGATGTGATTTTTATGCATTGTATTCCTGTATCAAAATATCTCATGCACCCCATATTTGTTCACCCAGTATGTACCCATAACAACTTTAAGTCATTGAAGAAATTAGACGAGTTATGTTAAAATGTAAATATTAAATAAGCTGTCAAATTAAGAAGTTTTGCTATAGTTACCTAAAAATAATTGTAAGGTAGCTCTCAAAGGCCTGAGATTAAGAACTGAGGATAAGTAGCATTGACTGGGAGCGAAGTCTAGGTGGTGTAATCCACACGCTAGACTGTATGCTAGCTAGTGTCACTGACTGCTATCGGATGGTAGTACCCAAAGTGGTGAGAATTAGAAAATTAAGAACTGTAAATGTTGTTTTTGAAATTGAATCTTTCAATTCTGGACTGTATGGAGGCCATAGTAAAAGATATCATTTAAGAAAGTTTAGCTATACACCAAAATATGGCCATAATAACTTCCTCCTTATCCAAGTAGGTTGATATTCTGAATTGTTTTGTTTTGCTCTCTGTTTTGATACATAGTTGTGGACACATTCATATTCTTTTTTTGGCCTTCATCCCTCATTATTCTCAAGTCAGGTCAATCACTGCAGTTTATCTCATCTTTATTTAGTGTCATGAGGTCTGAAATGATAGTTGTGTCAAAAGAAGACGTGTGACTGCACAGGAGGAACTGTGGCTGAAGAACTTAACTGTGAACCTGGATTTATTACAGAGTATATTCTAGGATTCCATGAAAATAGGAATGCACTCTTTAAAAATATGTCAGTGCTCCTTGAATCCGTATGATGGTGGGATTAACGCAGATGGCTCATGCTGCAGACTACAAATAGCTTGTTTAAAAGAAACACACACACGTGAACTAATAGAGCCCTCCAGGGTCAGGAAAAGGTGAAAACAGGAAGTTCCCTGAATTCCTCCTTCCAGAGCATCTTTTGAAGTACAAAGACAATGTAGGTAAGTCTTCCTTTCAAATAATGCCCATTTTAGACAAATCTGGAGAGATGAGGAAAATGAGGTGTAGAACAGCGGAAATAATGTTAACTCTTTCAACTTTTCCTTTTTTGAAAAGAACACAAAACATAGCAGCAATTGTTTGATTGAAAAGTGCTGTGTGTTCTTGAAAGAAAATAAGTATAAGACCTTTAAGATCAGCATAACTTACCCTTAAATAAGCTGCTGTATGCAGAGTGAAGAAGTCACTAAATATATATTTTCAAAGATATATATATTTCAAAGTATCTATTTATACAACTGCCCTTTCTATTTATTACAGTTTGAAACTGTCACATTCTAAAATGGTATTTATTCTATTCTAAGAAATTAACATGTACATATTGACTTGAAGACAAACACAATGGCTACAAATGCCAAAATGCTTGGTCACTGGTCCTGAGAAGGCTCTGAGAATGGTTTTGCACTTAGAAATAGATGTTATGCTTCCGTCTCAGCATTTCTTTTTTTTTTTTTTTTTTTTTTTTTGAGACGGAGTCTCGCTCTGTCGCCCAGGCTGGAGTGCAGTGGCGCGATCTGGGCTCACTGCAAGCTCCGCCTCCCGGTTCCCGCCATTCTCTCGCCTCAGCCTCCGAGTAGCTGGGACTACAGGCGCCCGCCACCTCGCCGGCTAGTTTTTTGTATTTTTAGTAGAGACAGGGTTTCACCGTGTTAGCCAGGAGGGTCTCGATCTCCTGACCTCGTGATCCACCCGCCTCGGCCTCCCAAAGTGCTGGGATTACAGGCTTGAGCCACCGCGCCCGGCCCGTCTCAGCATTTCAAAGTTACACTTTCTATCATATAAAGTTGATAAACTTTGAACTGCTATTTCAATGAGCAATTGATCCTTCCCATGTAAGGCAAACATAAGAAATCTCTCAGTTTTAAATTTAGATGCAACTCTGCAGTAAGAATGGTGAAGACAAAATTTCTCCTTGTATATAATAATGTAAAGCTGAATTTGTGGAACTAGTCTTCACATCACGTTTTTAAAAGTAAAGTTAGAGTTTTCATTATAGTTTTAGCAAAAAGTCTAAAGGTTTTGCTTCAAATACAAAAATTTTGAAAATTGTAACACAAATATGTGGATTTTCAGTTGACTATCTTTGAATGTGATAGAGGTGACTATTATTTTCTACAATAGGAAGTGTTATGTAGTAAAATCACTTGATTTTTATAACAGTTATTCTTGTGAAGGTTAACAACTGAATTATCCCCTTTCATTTCACAGATTTTTTTCAATGTCACTTCTAAGATTTTGTATCTGAATATAATTGAAAAGAAAAAATTATTCAAAGGGAAATGTCAAACACATAATAGGGGAGATAAAAATAAAGCCAATTGAAGAAAGAACATTTTTATATTATTACAAATTTTCTGCAGAACCCTATTCTTTAATCTAAGGTCTTTCATTTAAATTGCTATATAATGTGGTCTTGCTTGTAGCCAATTATATGAAGACACATTTTAAACTTCCCTGTGAGAACCTATTTACCCAAATTCATCATGATGTAAATGCAATGTATCCAATATTTAACCCTGGAAGAAAAAAATAAAATGCCTTAATAGGAGCAATAAATCAGTGAAATGTAAATAAAGTGTAGACTGACATAGTAGTAGTGTGCCAATGTTGACTTCTTAGTCATGATGTAGTTTCATGGCATTGTAGGATGTTGTCATTTGAGGAGACTGAATGAGGACTACATCGGAACTCTGTACTATCTCTACAACTTTCAAGCAAGTCTAAAATTATTCCAATATACAATGTTTATTATTAAAAATCCCAATACTTCAATAATATATTTCTATACCACTGTTGTGGAAATTGCAGGTATTCATGTTGATACACTTTCCTTGATTTTTATAATTTGTAGTATATATAACACTAATTCCAATTAAAATCAATTTGTCATGTTTTATCCAAAAAATTGTTAAAAATAAGGGTTTATATTCTTGTCCTGCTAAATTGTGCCATTTTGGTGATAGAAATGTAGATGAGCTCGCTAGTTACAAGGAGCCATTTTTATACTTTCTTTTGTTTAGCAGATAGTATTTTCTATTTAATGTATTTTAGAATATTTTGAATCCACAATACAGCAATCCATTACAAGGTAATAAAGGGGAAAACGTTCTACTGAAAACAGGCTATTCCATATCTCAGATTCTAGAATGAGGATAATCACTTTCGATACTTCACAGCTACATAAAGTATCACAAAGATCGTTTGACTCACATAATGAAAATAATTTATGGTAGTTTTTGGTTTTAGATCAAATATTGCTACCACAGAATGGTATAGGTACCACTTCCACCCACCAAACAAATAAAAAATTAGCAATATTTGTCATAGATAATATGCTCTATTTACCGGATGTTAAATAATTAAATTCATCATATGGATTCTGAACTGATTATAGCCATCACGCTTTAAACCCACTGACTGGCAGGAAATAGATAAAGAGTTAAATGTTCAGTGAATCTGCGGCCAGAACTCTTAAGGGACACGTTAACTTTTACTGACTGTATTTCCAAATTTAAAGGACAGCTGCCTGATACTTACTTAAGGTCAGGACCGGAAGACATCAGATATGAGCTGAAAGTTTGAGGAACTGGGACATTATTACGAGTATTTAAACTGCCATGCCAAAGAATGGTGATAGCATAGTGAGGTCACCAACAAAAGCAGAAAGAACTTTGGGATGGGAGGGCAAAGACGAAGCTGACCACAGCTTGAGATCGGTCAAGGCCAGTTCAAAGCAGAGGAGATAAGAAAAACATATCTCTGTTCCCACTGTATAATAAAAACTGGGCCTATTAAATTATTATAATACAGGTCAAATATTCCTTATTTGAAGTGCTTGGACCCAGAAGTGTTTTTGATTTCAATGTTTTTCTTGTTATTTGATTTTGGAATATTGTCATCTAAATAATGAGATACCTTGGAGGTAGAATACAAATCCAAACATGAAATTCGTTTACATTTCAGATATACTTCATATACATAGTATGAAGGTAATTTTGCATAATATATTAGCAATTTAGTATGTGAAATAAAGTTTGTGTACACTGAGCCACCAAAAAGGAACGTATCACTATCTCAGCCACCTGTGTAGACATCTGTGGTTGTTTGGCCTCACTGTTACTCCTGACTCTGAATTTAGATACTACCAATAAGCAATCATCTTCTCATACTTATTCACACATAAGTAGTTAACAGTAAAAAATATGTCGTACCTGCCAGGTGTGGGGGCTCATGCCTGTAATCCCAGCACTTTGGGAGGCCACGGTGGGCAGATCACCTGAGGTAAGGAGTTTTAGACCAGCCTGGCCAATGTGGTGAAACCCTGTCTCTATTAAAAATACAAATTTAGTTGAGCGTGGTTGTGGGCCCCTGCAATCCCAGCTACTCAGGAGGCTGAGGAAGGAGACTCGCTTGAACCCGGGAGGTGTAGGTTGCAGTGAGCCGAGATCACACCATTGCACTCCAGCCTAGGTGACAAAGCAAGACCCTATCTCAAAAACAAAATACATAAATAAATAAAAAGAAAAAAGTCATAACATTAAACAGCGAGAATAATGAGTTCAGGGTAACTTGGCAGCATGGTAGCATCACCGGAACACCTGGATCAGGTGCTAGACAAGAGCAGCAACAAACAATGCAGGCCTCCAGTCTCCACCTACAATGCTGTTATAATTAAAGGCTGCTGTGCATGGTGTTTTTAATTTATGAATTAATTATTGATTGATTTAGGGTAGAAGAAACCTGGGAAGTAGTTGAGGGACCGAGAAGTGGGTCCTCTAGGGATGAGGAGGCGTTCTGCTGGATGGATTTCTGAAATGTTTCTTCCAGTCATCTGCCTCATTGGCAGTGTATTTTGTCTTAGAAGTCTCTCTTCAGTTTTATAATCAGACATGACTCCTTGTTCTGTTCCAAATACATTCTTCTGTAGTCCTTCAATACACCTATCGCATATCACGGTGTTGTCTACAGGCACTTTTTCTGCAGCGTTAATGCCATCGTCATCATCACCATTATCATACTCTCCTTGATTCAGAACTGTTTGTTAAAGAATTAACAACTGGAGCCTCATTATTGATGTTAACAACTTCTTCAATAGCTGCTTCTTTCAGCTTAAAGATGAACTCTGAAGGTATGTTTTTTGCATATGTAAGAAGATAAAGCATTTTTTTTCCTCACTTGACATCCAGAATTCTTCAGAGTCACCACCTTGTTCACCATCTGCACGGAACACAGTTGCAGGCCAGAGGTTGTGCCAGGCATCCACAACTGTGTCTTCAGTCACTGTGTTCCAAGCATTGACAACAGCATATATAGCATCCTTCATGCTAAACTCCTTTGGGAACCTTCCAGACTCACACCTCTGCTTACTGCTGCTAGCATGCTGTTCAAGAAAGTGTTTTAATATTTATGGATCTAAGGATACTCTGGTCACATGGCTGAATAATGAAGCCACATTTGGGGAACAGCACCTGGCATAAACATTATTTTTGATGAGCTATTCCGCTGAAGATGAGCAGAACAGTTGTCAAGGAATAACAAAATCTGGAAATCTGGCAGTCTTCCAGTCCTGCTTCCCTGCAGTAAGCATGAGCCACTGGTATAAAGTGTTTGTAAAACCAATCCTAAAATATTTCTCTGGTGATCCATGCCTTTTAGCATAACACAGTAACGGACTGGTAAGAAATTCACTCCTTACAGTCAGCAAGGAGGCAAACTTTTGCCTGTCACAGCAAATTTATACACTTATGTGTGCCTGCTGCATTAGCACATTCCCACAGAGTTATTCTGTTTTTGACATCCTTAATGCCTGTAGCGTTGTCTCATCCGCAGTAGCCAGTGTTTGGGGCACTAATACCAAAACAAGGATGTTTGATCTACATTATAGACTTGTTCCGGTGTCAGATTTTTTATCAGCGATGACGTTGGCAAAGCTGTTAATGATTTTCTCCACTGCTTTGTGAAGAACAGATGCTTTATCACTACAAATCATTAAACATTTAATGCTATGTCATTTCTTAAATTTCAGCAACCATCCTGTTGAATATTCAGTTTCCTTTCATTTTCAGTCATCGTGATAGATCTTTGCTTGTTTCATGATCAGCAAAGCACTAAGTGGTCTGTGTTCACTTCAATGCTAATGGATCAAGTTTTTTCAATACATTATCAAGGTCTTCATCTTAACTTTTATGTAGCTTTTTTTCTGTTTTTCTTTCACTTCTGTTCATCAGTTTGAACACAGAGCTTCAACAGTTTATCCTGTGTCTCTTCAGGTCCTGTACGGTGGCTGTTCTAACACCATACTCTTCCGTAGCTTGTTTCACACACCCTGTTGTCCAATCTCTCCAACAGTTTGACTCTCCGTGGTACAGATCAACATAAATGCTTCTCCCTTGTTATATCACTGCTCCCCACAGGGATATCTTCAGGCCTCTTTGATATTTTCCACAATATCATTACACTGCAGGGCAGAAAATAGGCAAAAATCCACAGTGAGTATTGTGGCAGGTCTTGGCTTCATGGGGCATCATGGGGAACCTGCCATAAACCATCCTGCCTGCATATGTGCCATTTTATTACCCTTTTGTGGGTGCGTTGGCCTGGGGGAACTTGGTCGTGTAAGGAAAAAATACATCATAGCAGAAAGGAAGTGTGATGAAATCAATCAACACAGTATGTGTTGATTGATTGGACGAGAGGCATGAGGGACATAAACTGAGGGTTACAGCCAAGTGTTTATTTGACCAACTGAAAAGGGAATTTCCATTTGCTCTGATGGCAAAGACAGGTGGAAGGGGAGAGCAGGTTTGGGGCTGTCAAATAGGCAATTTGGAAATCAGAGGAGAGGTGTGGGCTATAAGTTACATGAGAGAGTAATAGTATGTAAAGCCATGAGTGTTAATTTGGGTACTCTAGAAACAGAGAAGAGTTAAAGATGACGCACTAATACTTTTTATTTGGAAGGTGAGACCCCAGAGTGGCAAAAGGAAGAAAAAACGTGAGGAGTGAGACAGGGAAGGGTGGGGAGCATTGCAATGAGAAAGCACACAGACAGTGTGTGCCCGATCCTGAGGCTCCTGACGGAGAAGAGAGCTTGAGGAAGTATAGTCTTTTCTTTGTAAAGCTCACATGGTGGAGAAAGAACAGGCAAAGAAAACTTCACAAGAACAGCCAGCCAGAGAAAAGCCAGGAGGAAGTGCTGTCCCATAAGAATGAAGGATACTGTGGCTAGGTCAAGTGCAATGGAGATAAAGAGAATGGGAGGGAAATAAGAAACAATGACAAAGAGCAGAAAGGAACAAAGAGCTTTTCAAAGAAACATGATCACTCTAAGGTAACCCACTGTTTTCCTTCTTAAACAACAATTTGTTTAAAACAAGTTGTTTTCTAAATATGTGAATGCTAATTTATCACAAACATGCAAGGAACATTCAAACAGTTAAAGTGCAGTCTATATAACAGCCATAAGCAAGTTTACCTGGGAATCTAAGAAGAAATTCGTGATTCACAGTTGGAATCACCTAACTTCCTAAACTCATAGAAATATTCAATTGTTAAAAGCATACACGGACACAGGGAAATTTATGAAAGACTTTACATGGTAACCATAAAACAATAGTACGCAATTAAACTTGGCTTTGAAATATCTATATATAAGATATCCAGATGTAAAAATAAGAATGTAAGAAATTAAATCATCTTCTAATAATCTCGGTTAAAATACACCTGCATTTCTTTTGTGTTTTTGAGCATATTCTGCATTTTAGAATTTAAAATTGATCAGAAATGGACAGTCCTTTTAGACCTGAACCTTCAAATATCTTTTAGACATGGACCTTCAAAAATCGCAGAAACTTGTGAATTAGTGTGGAGGTGGGAAAGATTCCTAATTAATACATTCATGTCAGCTTGTGTATCTTTTTTCTTTTTGAAATCAACTGAAAGTAGATGCTAAATATAAATACTAATTGATATGCCTCTCTATTCGTTTCTTGAAGCTGTCATAACAAATTGCCACAAACTTTTTGGGTTAAAACAATAGAAATTTTTTCTTTCACAGTTCAAGAGCCCAAAAGAGCAAAATCAAGGTATTGGCAGAGCTGATTCCTTCTGGAAGTGCTGAGGGAAAGTGTATTCCCTGCCCTGCTCCTAGCTTCAGCGGCTGCTGGCGTACCTGATGTTCCTTAGCTTGGGTCTGCCCTCCTGTCTCTGCCTCATTTTCCTATGGCCTTCCTCTCTGTGTCTCCTTTACTGTCTTCTCTAGGGACATTCGTCGCTGGGTTGAGGGTCCACTCTGCTCCAGGATGATCTCATCTCAAACCTTTAATTACCTCTGCAAAGACCCTTACTTTAAATGAGGTCACTTTGTGTGGTTCCCGGTGGATTGGAATCTTGCAGGGAACACTATTCGGCCCGCTACAGCTCCCACCGATGTACATTTCTTAGTTTGTGGTAAATGTTGGTAGCTTCTTTTGCTCCCTTAATAATTGCCTACACTTCTTTCCTAATCCTCCTTGACTAGTGTTATTTATACTTGGGGCTTATTAGGTGGATGGATTTAAAACAATAGTATGCCTTTGTGACTTTCTTATGACCAGGAGAACCCTTAGCAAGTGTATAGTTAGTGAATAGCAATCCATTAGTATGTATAATGTTTTAATTAACACAGCATTTTATTATGAATTTCAGAAGCAATTATTTATTGTACTACTTCTCAATTTTATTAACATAATATTTGATTTGTAGTAAGAGAATAGATAAAACAGTGTGCTGTTTATTTTGAGTAATGTATGCAGAATGTGCTGAGTAAATTGAATTGTGATTAGTATGTCCAAGAGCACATTGTACACTTAAACATGAAAGTCTGAAATGGAAAAAGTGTGCACTTGAGTCTAGAATGAAAATCACTTAAAATCAAAATGACCTCATTTTAACATTAACAGGAAAATGATGCTAAATTTCATTCTGACCATTGATTACAAGTTTGCTTCTCTGGAATTAGGAACATTCCATCTTACTAAAAGTGTCTTCCACATTGGAAAAAATTCACAGAATTTGCAGTTTCATAAGTTCACATCAGAAGCAAATGAATGTTTTCTATGTTAAGAAAAATGTCAATTCCTCTTTTTCAGATCAATGTCATAAAAGCTATTAAATACTAGTATACTTATATCAGCACAATTCACAATAGCAAAGCTATGGAATCAACCTAATTGTTCATAAATGGATGATTGGATAAAGAAAATGTATGACATACACACACTGGAATAGCATTCAGCTATAAAGAAGAATGAAATCATGTCTTTTGTAAAAGCAACATGGATGGAAATGGAGGCAATTATCTTAATTGAAACAACTCAGAAACAGAAAGTCAAAAGTCACATGATCTCACTTATAAGTGGGAGCTAAATAATGTGTACACTTGGACTAGAATGTGGAATGATCAACACTGGCGAATCAGAAGGTGGGAGGGTGGGGGAAGGTAAGGGATGATAAGTGGTGTAATAGATGCAATGTATTATTAGGGTGATGATAATAGTTATGCTAAAAGCCCTGACTTCAGCACTACACAATATATCACTGTAACAAAACTGTAATTGTATCCATTAAGTTTATACAAATAAGAAAAATACTTGATGCTTCATGTTATTTACTTGGGGGAAATATAGTCTATGATACGTAAATATTCTGAAAGTTTCCATTGATACCCCTTTAAGTGTTCAATTCATTCAAAACAATGTAAGCTCAAGTAATTTAATTGGAAGATTGCCCTGTAGGCTACTGAAAGTCCTCCTCTTAAGGGAAGTAGCTATAAGATATGCTTGATACATTTTTAAATATTTAAAATGCATGAATTTCACTAATTCTTAGTTTCAGTCAAAATTTGCATTATAATCTTAATAATTAATGTCAATGTCCCATGTACCATATGGTATATTACTGTAAACCTAAGGAGATTACTGAATGTAATTATCAATATTTATATAGTGGCATTTTGAAAAAAGCTCAGAGAGTTGTAAAGAGGCTATCATGTTTAAAGATAAATAACATAAAATAGATTTGATGCATATTCTGATAAGACTTATCATTGTTTTTATAAGCCTATACTGTTTCCTTAGATACAGCATGAAGCTCGCAATCACCTCTTTAGCTATAATATGCCAAAAGATAACTATAATACTTCTGACAAAGTAAAACTTTTAATGAATAAACTCTCATATAAGTACAATTTTTTTTTTTTTTTAGATCGAGTCGTGTTACCCAGACTAAAGTGCAGTGACATGATCTCAGCTCACTGCAACCTCAGCCTCCTGGATTCAAGCCATTCTCCTGCATCAGCCTTCCAGGCAGCTGGGACTACAGACGTATGCCACTACATCTGGCTAATATTTGTGTATTTTTAGCAGAGTTGGGGTCTGGTCAGGCTGCTCTCCCTAATAATGCTTTATGTTTTGGCACTAAATATCGATAATAAATCTTCATGTTCACAGGAGTTCTTATTAAAGCAAACTAAAGGAAAGAAAAAGAAATAAAATAATTTTAGCTTAATTTATCTTATTATAATTATGCAATTTCATTTTTATTTATAAGGCCACCCATTTATTTATTCAAATCAATGTTTGAATATTAGCGTACAATTTGTAGTCTCTTACGTCAACTGAGACCTATTGTGTCTTTAAAACAGTAAACATTTGACAGAAGTTCTTTGAATGGTGGTCCTTTCTTTTCCTCCTCTCCCACAGCTCAAATCTCTGGGTAGAGTTGAAATGTCCTCCACTCTAGCTTCATCATTTAATTCTACGTTTGTCGTGATTAAGTCACTTCACTTTTCCAGTCTTAACTTTCCTCACTGAAAATGCAGGGGAGACAGAGAAAAGTGCTTGACCTCCCCCTAGCAAAGACATGAAAATGAAAAAAAAAAAAAAAAAAAAAATAGGATGTGGTGAGAAATACTGAAAATGCATTTACAAAGAATATCTTATGCTTTTCAAAATAATGATCATAGCATACATCAGGTATTTTAATTAATTCTTCCTTTCGAGAGGCATGTATAAAATAGCAAACAAAGGTAAAGAAACATTTTGGTCTAAAAACCAATTGCTGAGAATTTTTATGTTGAACTTTTTCATTCCCATTTTGCAGGTGCAGGTTCCGAATAAGATGAATACATTTGCAGCAATTAAAGGCTTTGTTGAATAACTGAATCAGCCAACTCTTCACAAACCATCTTCTACCTATGCCTGCCAGAAATCTGCTCACTGCTTTAGAGGCTAACGACTAATATACAGCAGTCATCTGTTGCACCGCAAAGCCCTATAAACAGATTCAAGGTGATTGTTCTTTAATGAAAAGGAAATATGGTCTCTATATGCTGCTTTCATTCTCTTAGGGTAAAAAGATTTTGTTTTCAATTTAAAACCAAATGCTATCATCAATATCCCTTGGAAATTCCACTTAATTAAAATGCTCTAGTCATAAAACCTGCCAAATAAAAACTTGGTTAAGTTTTTCAATTAACGGCATTTAATTAGAATTCTATAATATGGAGGGGATCTGCTCGTGTAACTTATCCTCATCAGAGAGGTTGTAGTTTGGTCAAAATAAAGAGAACACTTAAAACATAATGGATATCAGTAGGATAAAATGTTCTTCTTCCAGAATAATTCCTCATCTGGTTGACAGGAAAAGAGAAAAAATCTCACACTCATTTAATCTGTATGTCCTGGACGCATTCTCATGACTCCAGTCTGCTGCAGTCAAATGCCTGCATGCCTGCAGCCACACAGTTATGGCTCAGAACACAGGGCAGCTTGGTTTCTGCATCCTTTTCAAACCCATTATTAGCTCATTCCTGTGGCACCTACCTGAAAAAGGAAAAGTTAAAAGAAAGCAAAAATAAAATATTTTCCATGTAAGTCACATAGTGTATGAATTGTATTTCCTTCAGTTCAAAGAGGCAAAAAAAGACTCTACCAGCAATTAAATAACAATGTAACAGCACACTGTCTCAGTGTCTAAAAAGAAATAAAAAGCTTATGCTATTTGGAAAAGTATGTGATCAAGGTCTGTCATTGCTCTTCTCTTGAATGTCAGGGTAATCATTTTCACGTACGTTGGCAATTCTGATGCCGGAACATTGTCCCCAGGTGAAAGCACACTGCTTTCTGTGCTAATAACACCTATGAGAAAACGTGGAAATGGAATGGCCAAGACATTTCACATTTTTAACCATAAACTAGAATTTATATATTCGAAAACTTTTTATGTTCATAAAAATTTTGATTTTTCTTTAGAGTGAGAACATTGCTATTTGTTGTTCAAACTAAAGATAATGGGAAGAATAGGATTATATAATGTAGATGTGAAGGCTTCAAGGTTGTGTTTGATCTCACCATGGACAATCAGGTTAATTGGGGAATTTGACAGGAAAAGGAAGCAACCCCATGTCTGGACCTAGGTCAAAGGGAGGACAAGTAGTACAAACTCCTACAGCATCAAAGTGTTCACTCCTGTGACTTAATACAAGTTGCTACTTTGACTTTTGAAAATGACAACCATTCTTAGCTCATTGGTCATCCAATAACAAGCCAGGGTCCCTTGGCTGTAGTCAGTTTACCCCAATTTAGATCCTTAAAGTTGGTGCTAACTTCTGTCATCCCTACTGCCCCAATGCAGGATAGTTTTGATTCACTATCTTGACTTAACTTAAATATTTATCTATTTGCCTACTTTTAATTTCTTTATATTATTTCTTCAATCAAATTCAGTATATTTTAGATTTTTCTATTAAAGTAATACTAACTGCTATGTTATAAAATCAGAGCAGAAGTTTATGAATTACTGCAGTCCAACTGGTGACCGTTATAAGTTGGCTTTTTTGGAAGCAGAAGCTGAGATCCAGTGGGATGTGGGAGATATTTATTATGGATCAATAACTACCAGTGCCAGAGAGAAGATGGTAAACCAGATTGCTCAGAGACAAAAGGCAAAGTGCAATGCGAGTTCAACAAGCCTTGGGGCCAGCTGGAGCATAGCCAGTCAGACAGAGTTGTCCTGTGCAGGCTTGAAATGGCCAAGCCTTTATAACCTGGCTTTGATTATTTATTGGATGTGGGCTACACCAGGAGAGGCAGCTCCCTGCTGTGGAGGCAAAATCCTGAATGAGGTATTAGCTGGATATTGTCTGCTGACAGTATCCTCTTTTCTGATGGAACAGGAACTAATATATTTGACCGATCAATGGTAGAATGGCATGTAACTGTGCCGTTTTTATTTGCTCTAGCCATTGAGGTTAATATTTAGCAGGGTCCACAGCAGTGCACTGTCACCCTCCAGGATCTACCATTTGTCTACAGGGAGCAGATGGTCAATTAAACAGAAATATGTTGGGGTCCTAAATCATTTAAATCAGGGTGGTAGAGTTATTTTTCTGTAAAGATATATAAAAGAGTACATATTTTAGGTTCTGGGAACCACATATGGTCTCCATGATATATTCTTTGTTGGTTTTTACAATTCTTTAAAAGTGTAAAAGTCATTCTTGGCTTATCAGCCACACAATAACAGATCACAGACTCATGGCCACAGTTAGTTTTCCCAGGATTTAGATCCTGAACGTCAGTGCTGACTTCGGCATCCCTATGTCCACAATGCAATATTATTTTATTTGCTCTCTTGGCTGAGAGTGGAGGGGAGTTTTTCAGACTTCTGCTTGGACCATCCTCAGTAAAAGTCATTTGTTATCTGGCTCCCACGTGCCTCCATTCTAACTGGGGCCATGACTAAGCTTGGGGTCTTCAGATGGCAATGGTGACATGGGCCCTGGATCCAGCACGCCTCACAATACTTGTCATCAGTTTTTTTCCAGTATTAGGGGTTGAATTTTGGTCCTCCACGCAATTAATATGTCAAAGTCCTAGCCCCAGCACCACAGATTTTGACCTTATTTAGAAACAGGGTCATTGCAGATGTAAAAAGTTTAGGGGAGCTCATACTGGCGTAGGGTGGACTGTTAAGCCAATATGACTGTGTATTTATAAAAAGCGGAAACTTGGACACAGTTACACATACCAAGATAACACAATGCAAAGATGAAGGCAGAGATGAGGATGATGCTTCTGTTATACAAACCAAGGAGTACTAAAGATTGCAATGGCCACCATAAGCAGGAAAGAGCCCTACAACAGGTTCTCCTTTGCCGTCCTCAGGAGAAACTGACCCAGACACCTTGATTTCGGGACTTCTGGCCACCAGAACTGTGAGACAGTACATTTCTGTGGCTTACTTGTTTTTCTCACCCATGGATTGGGGTTGCTTACATTTCTGTGGTTTAAATCATCTAGTTGGTGGTTCTTTGTTTGCAAATTAACATGCTGAGTACACATGCACCCAAGGAAATGGCTACGGCCCCTGGGCAAGCCTGGGGACTCCTTACCAAGCACACTGACTGTGAGGGTGTGGCTCCTTCCCTCTGGGAACATGGCCTCCCCTGCGGGCAGCGGGTTCCAGGTCAGAAAACTGCCTCAGATCCAGAAATCAAGCAAAGGGTGTTAACACTTTTGGGCGACTGCCTTCAGAATTTTGATCATATCTCCTTGATTTCTCCTGACTGTACGAGATCAGCGGCACCCTGCTGGCTGGCTTTCTACCCATGCTGTTTTCAGGGTTGCTGTACTCTATTTTCTACAGAACTTTCAGGGGATCAGATTTTTTGGCTGCTGCCCTCCCAACCCATTATGGTCATTGTGACGTTCTAATCACCTGGCCTCTATTGTTTTAGAGTCCCCTTGTTCCCACTACTATCAGTTTGCCTAATTCTGTAAAGACATTTCTTACCACCTGCCTTGGTGTGAAGAAGAGAGCCACAACCAAACATTCAGAGATGCTGGTGCTCTTGCCAGAAGTTCATTCCATGTAATATAGTTATCCTGCAGGCTTTCTGGTGGATCATAACCATCTGCAGCTCTTCCATTCTCACATAGTGTCCGCCCCCAGCATTTTAGCTTTTCCATCCCTTCTTCCAATATCCGCTAGCCAATTCTGACCCTTCAACTTTACTTAGTGTCACAGATGCAAGGTACAAAGAGGAGTGGAACTTCATCAGAACTGAAGAGAGGAGAATTAATTAAGTCTACACATATGACTGTATGCTGTCATTCCCAATCTTCATGCACAGAATTTTGCATGCCTCGTGTCTATCTCCTTCCCATTGCCCAGACATGAAATTTAAGGTTTCGTCCCTGGAGAAATTAAACTCTCTTCTACGAAAGCAATCCACAGTCTGAAATTTAGTTATTTCTCAGAATATTTACATTTATCTTACTTCCAATAATTCTAGAACAAATTTGACAACAGACACGCCTTATAAATGTACCCAGATGTCCTACTCTCTTTTTCTCACCGTAATAGTAGAAATATAAAACAAACTATGGGCAAACAAATATATGAGGAAGTTTTCAACTTGAAGTACACACGGAGATACTTTAGCTAGATGAAGAAAAACTAAAATGTAACAAAGAGCATTCTCATCACATTTCATGTAATCTGGAATGTTGAGAGCATTTTGAACACTTTTAGAAATTTAAAAACATGCAATTACACAGAATAAAGTCTAATAATATTTTACCCTTAACTCTAAAGTACCTTAACTCTAAATTCTTTAAAAATGTTGTGAGAAAATATTTTTAATTTAAAATTTTATACCTCACCAGATGATCAATGAAATGAATATCCACTAAAGGATTTTCCAGACATGGAAGAACTCAGAAAATTTCTCCCCTTGCAAGCTTTTCCCAGGAAATTACATGATATTTGTTCCAGATAAAGAGCAAATTAAACCAAAAAGTATTAAATCACATGTATCAATTAGGTCACTTTTAACTCTAAATTACTCTGAACCAAATACAAACTAGCACATGCAGTTCATTATAATCATCAATATCATCATCACAATGGCATGGAAATTCTTTATGCATTTGTGTAGTTTTATTTTTGTTTTTTGAGATGGACTTTTGCTCTGTTGTCCAGGCTGGAGTACAGAGGCGTGATCGCGACTCCCCGCAATCCCCGCCTCCCAGGTTCAAGTGACTCTCCTGCCTCAGCCTCCCGAGTAGCTGGCATTACAGGTGTCTGCCACCATGCCCGGCTAATTTTTGTATTTTTAGTAGAGATGGGGTTTCACTATGTGGGTCAGGCTGGTCTCAAACTCCTGACCTCAAATGATATGCCCGCCTCGGCCTCCCAAAGTGCTGAGATTATAGGTGTGAGCCAGTGTGCCCGGCCTATTTGTACAGTGTTGGTGTTTAGGGGAAAGTTTGGTTTGAATCTGAAGCAATTCCATCTACAATTGATTCTTTCCATCTTTTGGCTCACCCTCTTCTCATTCACTTCTTGACTCGATTCTGTCTCTTTTAATCTTTCGACTGCAAGTGAACGCAACAGACACAATACAACATCTTCTCAGCCCCATGTCCATGAAAGGCAAGAGCTTCTTTCAAAACCAAATCAAAACAGTAGTCTAAAGGCTGACTTTTTCTTTTCCTGTCCAAACCTAGTAACTTAGACAAAGGAAAAAAAAAGAAGGTGAATTAGCTAGAATAAATAATTTTAACTATCCAGATTCCCCTTCTTGTTATGAGGTTTGGCACAGTTCCATAGAAATTACATTATGTTAAAGTGAGATAAAAGAGTTTCTTGGGGGGAAAAAAAAACCAGCATGGATAGAGCTAGGGAGGAGAAAGAAGCTGGGAGAGCAGCTAATGCCAAAAGTGCAGGACACACAAGAAACAGGGAACACGGGGTCCTTTTAAAAAACAAATGGGTGAATGAAAAGCTCAGGGTGTACAGCCCAGAGGGCAGCTCGATCAGCCCGGAGCTGGGAAATAAAACATTCAGGTGAGAGATTATCAAAAGTAAAAGGTGTCCTTTAGAACACCTGCTACATCAAGCTACTTAAAAAACAATTTTATTAAAAGAGAATATTATAATGAGAAACACAATGTCAGTGTATTAGTCTGTTCTCATGCTGATAATAAAGGCATAGCCGAGACTGGGTAATTTATAAAGGAAAGAGGTTTAATGGACTTATAGTTCCACATGGCTGGGAAGGTCTTACAATCATGGCAGAAGGCGAAGGGGAAGAAAGACATATCTTATATGGCAGCAGGCAAGGTAATGTGTGCAGGGAAACTCCCCTTTATAAAATCATCAGATATCATGAGACTTACTATCACCAGAACAGCTGGGGAAAGTCCCTCTCCCATGATTCAATTACCTCCCACCAGGTGCCAACCAGGACCTGTGGGAATTATGGGAGCTACAATTCGAAATGAGATTTGGGTGGGAACCCAGCCAAACCATACCAGTCAGAAACTCTAGTGAAAGGCAAAACTTTTAAGTGAAATAAATGTAATCAAGAGGTAGTATTTGACTTTTCAGTGAACACTATTTACACGATCATATTGTTTTAAATACTAAATACTCATTGCTTGTTTAACTGAACATACTCTGTATCTCACTGAAGGATGAAGCAGGGGAGGCGGTGTGTGGTGAGCAGTAGCTAAATTCTTGTCCCTCATAACAAGAAGCAAATAGGTAGTGTCAAAACTTGAGAAATCAATATATAGTAATCTGTTTAACTTTAAAGGTATGTAACTACCAAAAGAAAACCTAAAGGATGACAATTTCATTGACTCAAAGGGAAAGAAGCATAGGGAAAAAGTAGACGGGGATATTTTAAAAAGTCTTTCAAGATTAATTTATTTTTTACTTTATTTTATTTTTGAGATGTGATCTTGTTCTGTCCACTAGACTACAGTGTAGTGCTATGGTCATGGTTCACTGTGGTCTTGACCTTCTGGGCTCAGGTGATCCTCCCACCTCAGTCTCCCAAGTAGTTGGGAATACAGTCACATGCCACAACACCAAGCTATGCTTTTTCTTTCTTTCTTTTTTTTTTTTTTTTTGTAGAGACTGGGGTTTCACCATGTTCTCCAGGCTTGTCTTGAACTCCTGGGCTCAAGTGATCCTCCTGCCTGGGCCTCCCATAATGCTGGGATTACAGGTGTAAGCCACCACAGCACCTGGCCTATTTTTATCTATGATCATGTATTGTATAGATAAAATTAAAGATATTTTTAAAGATAAGTTCAAGGAGCCTCTCTGAATGGAGTCCCAGATCAACTGCAGAATCAGTCTTTCAATTTAAGAATTATCAAGTGTTATATAAAGTTATATGAAGTTTTCAATAACTGGAATAGATATTTGTTTGTACTTTGTTTTCTAGCCAAAAAATAATAATAATAATAATTTGGAAACAGAATGCCATTTTCTTTCTTACATTTTATTGATTCCAAATTCTCACAATGGACTGGTCTCATCAGTGGTCCAAAGTTTGTTCGGTCCAAATTTTCATATAATTAGATTTTGATATAACAGATTAATAATTGAACATAGAACATGGAATGGATAAATGGAATTTTGAGCCGTACATTGATGCAACCCATGCATTACTTCTGAAGTCTGTGAAATGAAATAAATACTTAGTTCTATCATTTGTCTTCTCACCAGATATGAGAAATTGTCCTCAGGCAATAGTGACAGGGAAAGAAAATAAAATAGATCAAAATTAGCTTCCTGCTTTTCTTCATTTTTACAGTTGAATATATCTGAAATAAACAAATCCAGCAACTTTAAATGTGAAAATAGGAAGGTATTATGTCATAAACATAAGCATATTTCTTGAGAGTGAATATGAAAGAGAGAGGAAGGAGTTTTGCAGCTTGCTCCCATCCTGCCTGTGTTTCTCCTGAACACCCGTATGTGAAGGCCTCAGCCTGTTTGAGTCCTGACTGGTGGGTTCCACCTCCTTCACCTCCTTCTCCTCCACCTGCTGTGCTTTTTCAGACACCTGGTCCCTCTTCCAGCAAGTCTTTGCAACATGCAACCTTCAGCAGTGACTCTATTTATAACAATATTTTTACCATTGAAAATTCTTGAAGTGGATGTTTTTTAAAAAGGGAAAGGAATAAGGCTGATGTGACTTCTGGTATTACTAGCTGCAATGAATGCATCTAATGTTTTATTTCTCTAATGCATAACTCACTTTTTTATGGGTTTCATGGGTTAGTTCCTTAAGGCACCTGTAAGTCTGAGGTGTTTTTTTCATTACCAAAGGTTGAATTTTAATACAGATGAACCTAAACACAACCTTTTAAACTGTACATTCAGATTCAATATTTTAGTGTGCATTGGAGAACAATTATGTATTTCATGGAAAAAATAACATTTGACTTAAGCAACAGTAGCATATATTATTCACTTACTAAAGATTCTAGAGGTAATTTCAACAGCCCAACAGTTTCATCAACAATTAGGATCTTTCAACCCTTCCATACTGCCACTCTCAGCACATTTCAGTCCTTAAGTTTTTCCTCTCATGTTCAAAGTGGCCATGAAGCATCTTTTTATACATCCCCAGAAAATATGTCTTTATAAATATGGATATGAGAATACTTATATTTGCTGTGGGTTTGCCTCTAGGCAGATATTATAATAACAAAAATATAACAGACTATCATTTTATCCCTCAAAATTGAGTGTTCTTATTTTTAAAAAGGCAATTATTCATCAATCACCAAGACTTAGAGATACTTCATCTCTTGAAATAAGCATATAATGGAATTTCCTTCTGACTTATATAAAGGATATTTTTGTTAATTCAATTTTCCAAAGTTGGTTCTTATTCCCAAAATATTTCTAAATGGAAATTCTATTAATTGAATATTTGAAGAGATAAATATCACTTCTGAGTCTTGTATTTTATCATAATCTCAGTACTCTTCATTCATTTAACCATTAATTCATGTGCACATCAATACAGTCATTTATTTATTTAATTAAACAAGTGATAAGATTGTGGAAAGGCAACATGATCTAATATTTAAATATATTAATTCTGCAGCAAGATCACTTTTGTTTGAATCTGCTTCTTGGTATATCAGTCAAACCTCACTGTGCCTAAGTGTTTTCATCTGGAAAACTGGAATAAAATACACACGCCTCACAGGATTATCACTTTTATAGGTTAAGACACGTGAGTTGCTTAGAAGAGCTCATGGTTTCTAATAATTACTAAATGATGTTAATACAAACCAATAAATATATGCTATTCAAAAGAAAGGTACTGTTTTCATAAATGCTGTATGTAGTTATTCCTGTATCATTCAAAAGCACAGGAAATAAAAGAAAAATAGAAAAGTGTGACTGCACAAACTGAAAAGCTTCTGTGCAACAAAGGAAACAATCGACAGAGTAGAAAGGCAACCTGTGGATTGGGAGAAAATATTTGCAAACCAAAAATATCTGATAAGGGGCTAATATCTAAAATATATAATTTAGATATTAAATTTGTACAATGCAACAGCAGAAAAAACCTACAAATAACCCAATTAAAAATGTACAAAAAATTTTAATAGACATTTCTTAAAAGAATACATACAAATGGCCAACAGGTATATGAAAAGATGTTTAATATCATTAATCACCAGAGAAATTCAAATCAAAAATATAATAAAATATTACTTCACACCTGTTAGGCTGGCCATTATATAAAATAAATAAATAAAAAAAAAACAGAAAATAACAATTGTTGGTGAGGATGTGAAGAAACTGGAATCCCGGTACACTGCTGGTGGGGATGTAAAATGGTATCTAAGCCAACCAGTGTGGAGTTGACCCAGGAAATTAAAAATAGAACTACAGTAGGATTTGGCAATCCCAATGCTAGATATTTGTTCAAAATAATCGAATACAGGATCTCAAAGAGATAATTTACACTCCCATGTTCATTCCAACATTATTCACAATAGCCAAAAGGTGGAAACAATCTAAATGTCCATGGACATATAAAAGGCTAAAAAAGGATGCAGTATACATACAATGGAATATCATTAGGCCTTATAAAACAAGGAAATCTTGTCATATGCAACAACATGGGTGAAACTTAAGGACATTATGCTAATGGAAATAAGCCTGTCATAGAAGACAAATTCTGCATGATTCCACTTATTTGAGTTATCTTAAGTAATCAAACTCATGGAAGTAGAAAATAGAATGGTGGCTACCAGAGGCTGTGGAAGGAGGGGAAAATGGGAGTGGACGGTCAGTGGGTATAGAGTTTCAGTTACAAGAGATACAAAATCTTCTAGAGATTGGCTGTACAACATTGTGTTTATGGCAAAAATACTGTACCAGACACTTTAAAGTTTGTTAAAAAGTAGATTTGGTGCTTCATATTCCTTTCCACAGTTAAAAAGAAAATCAGTTCAAACATTTCAAACCCAGAAAAACTGGTGAAAAAAGATACCACATAACCCAACAACCAATGGGTTATCTGTATTTTCCATTTTCAATTCCATCTCCTGGTAGGACAGAAACTAGAGGGTGGGGTCTATTCTACAACATCTGCACAACTTGACTGCGACTAGATTTTATTAGACAAAAATGCTTTAAATAGTGTTAAATCAGTTAGGATTTCTTTCCTGGGTAAGTAAGGATAAATCTGTGCAAACTAACTTTTTAAAAATTGGATCTATTAAAAACTGAAATGGAACCTATTTTAAAACTAAAAACCCAGGAGTAGACTTTAGGCACAATTTATTTCAGATGGTGAAATTATTTGGAATGATTTTCTTGCGTTCTGCTTTTCACTGAACTGGTTTTATTCTGTGACTCTTTGCCATCCCAGGCTTGTTCCTTCCTCAGTGACAGCTTGCAACCTCAAAAGCTGTCTGCTTCTTTTCAAGCCAACCTATATTATTAATATCTCATATGATACAGATTTATAATCTAGTGATATAATATCTTTTCATAACGAAATAGTTCAATAGGTCCAATAATGCTCAACAGACCATTTAGACATATAGTAAAGCCCTAAGATAAACATCCATTTGGCTGCTATTTTATGCAGATACCTGGATCAATGGCCTCGATCTGAGTATTTGATAGAAATAGTATAAACAGTGTCATAATATCTCATTTGCCTGATTTGGTGGCATATTGTGATCAGTTACTTTAACCACCAAATTTAATGCATTAGTTGCATGACCCCAAATCCATGTAACCATGGAATCAGGAGTGAAATCAGGTTTCTACAATGCTTATGGACTAACAATGTTTTCCTCAGAAAAACATCAGGGCGCTGTTACCAGGAAAGAGATGAAAGGATACTCAGTGGCAAAATCCACAGATGACAACTGTAGTAGCAACTTACTTCCCTCTTTGTCCTCTTACCCCTAATAAGTGAAATCTAATTCAGATAGAGCCCATTGATCTAAGTATCTGCACAAAATAGGAGCCAAATGGAGGTTCACCTTAGGGCTTTATGAATACAGTTAAATGCTGCATTGAGTATTATTGAACCCAAAGGACTACTTGCAATGAAAATTGTATATTAACCTACTATCTATTTCATATGGTAGAAAACTACAGTAACAGACTACAAAAAAATTCCAGTTTTCAACTATACCCCTTCTTTTATTTCCTGTACAACACTAATACCAACTGAAGTTATCTTGCTCATTTATGTGATTATGTTTTGTTACATCTCTTTCTAGAATGATCATTCTGTCTTTTCAACCACAGCAAACACTGCATCTAAAACTGTACCTTGTGCATGAAAGATATTCAGTAAATATTTGTTGAAGAAATAAATCCTAGTATCACTCCCTGATATGATTAGACTCTGTGTCCCCACCCAAATCTCACCTTGAATTGTAACAGGGTGTCCCAGTCCGAAGGAAGTCAGGCAGGAGGAATTTTCTCTTTCTCAGAGGAGAAACAGTCTTTTGTTCTATTTAGGTCTTGGACTGATTGGATAAAACCACCTCGCATTAGGGAGGGTGATCTGTTGATTCAAATATCTACTGATTCAAATATTAATCTCATCCAGAAACACTCTCAAAGACACAAAGTCTTAGGTCATCTTGCTTTGCTATAAAGAAATACCCGAGACTGGATAATTTATGAAGAAAAGAGGTGTAACTGGCTCACGATTCTGCAGGCTGGACAGTAAGCACGGTGCTAGCGTCTGCTTGGTTTCAGGTATAGCCTCGGGAGGTTTCAACCATGGTGGAAGATTAAGTGGGAGCAGACACTTCACATGGCAAAAGGAGGAGACAGAGAACGAGTATGTGTAGGGGAGGTGCCACATACTGAAACAGCCAGAGCTCAGGAGAACTCATGTACTATTGTGAAGTCAGCACCACAGAGCCAGGAAGGCTCTGCCCCCATAACCCAAACATCTGTCACCAGGCCCCATCGCCAGCATCGGGGATTACAACTCAGCATGAGATTTGGGTGGGGAAAAATATCCAAACTATATCACATTCCCAGAATAGTGTTTGCCAAATATCTAGGAAGCCCATGGCCTAGTCAAGTTGATACATAAAATTAGCCATCACATCCAGTATGTCAGACTGTGGAATACAGACTGTGGCAAATGACTCTAACTATATTATAACTATCTTGTAATTATAATATAACTTCCTGCAGGGGATGGAGGGAAAAGGAGCAGAGCTGCTCACCACCGCGGGGGTGGGGAAGGATTACAGATAAAGAGCAGAAGGCTAATATGAACCCTGTGACACTGGATTAGAGTTGGAGACATCAGTATGGACTCTTGTTTAGCTCAATTCACATGCAGACGATTAGATACAGAGGTCGTAGAGCTTTGTATACAGGGGATACCATATACACATGGATTTTTGAGTCTTGTCCAGTGACAAGACCTAGAAGAATGGCATCCCAATAGCAAAGAGTACATTTACTTTCAGATTTGAGGTTCTAATATCCTTCTCCAAAGAAATGAACCAGCTCTCTTTAAACAAACGACTGATTATAGGACTAGGTCAGGGAGCATCCAAGATGGAGCTTGAAGCATCTTCTTCCAGAAAGCATAGAAATATTCGAAACCAGGAGAGGAAAGTAAGTGCATGTCAAAAAGACAAAGAATTCAATTTGAGAGAGGTCCCAGTAGTGAAAGGTGAACTGACATAAGAAACATAGTGAATAACACAATATTAAGTTATAACTTGAAGTGTAAATTAAATATATGCAAAATACACTGATATAAATAAATAATTGAATAAACAGTTAAATGTAGATAAAGAGACAAATCTCCCTTAGAGAAAAATTCCAAATAGTGTAAGTAGCCATTCTGCTTCCAGAAGGAGCTAAATATTCCCACCTCCACTCTTTGAAGGTGGGCAGAACTTACAGGCTCACAAAGAACAGAGTATGGAAAGAGGGAAAATAATAACTTTATAGTGAAGAAAACTTTTCACACTAAGCAGTTTAATAAAATTAAATATTACCATAACAAATTAACATTAACATAAGACATGTTGTATATCCTGCATCCCATAATATGATGTGGTAAAAATGGCACCTCACCTCTGGAATTTCCCCAGAGCCATAACTTCAGTGAGATCATGACAGAAAACATCAGACAAACCTAAATTCAGGGGCATTCTATGAAATATCTGACGAGTGCCCACCAAAACGGTCAAGGTCCTGAAGAACAGTCTGAGAAACTAGCACAGAGAATAAAGAGATGTGATAAGTGAATGCAACCTGGTATCACGAACTGGATTGCAGAAGAGAAAAATTACATTCTTGGAAGAACTATTAAGATCAAATGAAGTATAGAGATTGCTTAATATTAATGTACCAATACTGCCTTCTTAATTTGGAAACGTATCATGGTAATGTATAATGTTAAATTGAGAAAAATTGGGTAAGGACAATGCAGGGACTCTTTATATTATCTTGGCAATGTTTTTTTAAAAACTGAATCCATTCCTAAAGGTAAAGTGCATTTTTTAAAGACTGTGCTTCTTTTTGTGGAAGATTGTGTTTTTTTAAATTTTTTTCTTCACATGAAGAAAATTTTAAACAAACTAAAAGTCAACTATTTCTTTAATATTATATACATCTCCCCATAAAAGTAGCTGAACCTAATACATTATTTTGGAAAGGAAGAGACAGATTGAAAGAGGGTCATTTTAAACAAACTTTTCTATTTTTCTCACTATATTAGCCTATTCAGCTTTGTAACGTGTTTTTCAACCATATATGGTCATTTATATTTTACTGTGCAATCTAGATTTCAAATTTCCAGTCCTAAGGATTTTTTTTTCTTTTTTGTTTTTAATCTCTAGCTTTTGTTTTTACCCATTTTATCTCATATTTGCATATTTTATTATGTATCTTCTTAATTGTCAGAATGACCAGCGATTTGACTGATTTTCTGTCTCTTCTAAATTTTAAAAGTCAGTTTTGTTGATCACTTTTACTATACTTTTGTCAAATTACTTTAGTTCTGCTTTATCTGTAGTAATACTTCACGCTTTTTTCCCACTTTTTGTGATTTGAATATATTTTTACTAAAGCATTACATATATACAGACAAGAGAATGAAAATAAATATCCAGATCAATAAATTATCACAAAGCAAACCAGTATTTATTTAACCCCTGAAATAAAAAAACAATGCCAGCACCCCAAGAGCCTCCATTATATATCTTTGATGGCCTTCATTCTGCTATTTGGAAACCATTCTCTGGCCTTGTGACTCTATGAGAAATTTTTATTCTTTCTGAATTTTATACAACTGGAATCCTAAAGGGACCATTCTTTGGTGTCTGGCTTCTTTGGCTCAACATTGCTGATGAGATTTGTCCACGTTTTTACTCACAATTGACGTTCCATTTCATTGCTGTGTATTATAACAGTTGAAGAATATACCAAAAACTGTTTACTCATTCCAATATTTTCTTTTTTAATTTTTAAGGTGTACTTTTTGTATCGAGACCTACCCTCTTAATTTTATTTTTATTTTTTAAATTTTTTTTTCATATGTATTGGGGAGAGATCAGCTTTGTTTTTATTTTCAACCTGTATAATTAGCACCATTTTTTGAAAGGCTCTTAATTTTCTCTGTTTTTTGTTGTCATGTTTGTTACAAATCAAGTATACATTGTGTTCATGGATCTATTCCTAGATCTTATTATTTGTTTCATTGGTACATTTCTCTCTTCATGAACTAAAAACACACTGGATCAATTATACAGATTTATAATAATCTTGATACTTAAAATATATACTCTTCCACTTTCTTGTTCTTCAGGAGAACCTGGAACATTCCTGGTTTTTCTTTAAATTTTAAAATCAGTTTGCCATTGTCCCCCAATAGTTGAGATTTTCGTAAGGCTTACATTGGATCTATATATAAAGTTATCGGCTCCAATTAATGTCTTCACAAATTGTCTTCTAGTCCATGAAAATGTTAAATATTTTCACTTAAAATATCTTCTTCATGTTCTCTCAATAATATTCTATCATTTTCTGTGTAAAAGTCTTGCATATTTTTTGTCAGGTTAATTTCCTAGATGTTTTACATTTGTGATGCTATTAAAATTGTATCTTTATTCTGTGTGTGTGCATGTGTGTATATGTGCAAGCATTATGTTACTTGCAGACATACATACAAATATATAATTCTAATGTTGATTTTTCTGGTCAGTGCCCTTGTTTTACTGATTTTTTTTTGAGACTGAGTCTCACTGTGTTGCCCAGGCTGGAGTGCAATGGGTTCACTGCAACCTCCGCCTCCCAGGTTCAAGGGATTCTCTGTTTCAGCCTCCCAATTAGCTGGGACTACAGGCACCCGCCACCAGGCCTGGCTAAATTTTTTTTGTGTTTTTAGTAGAGATGGGGTTTCACTATATTGCCCAGGCTGGTCTTGAACTCCTGACCTCTTGATCCACCTGACTTGGCCTCCCAAAGTGCTGGGATTACAGCTGTCACCACACACAGCCTACTGACTCTTCTTAATTATCATACTTAATTGGTTAATTCTTTTGGAATTTCCATATACATAATCTTATTGTCATCAAATATTGTTAGTTTTATTTACCTTTGTCTAAATATTACATTTTATTCTGCTTGCCTTTAGTTAGACTTTCAGCACAATGTTGAACTAGTAGAAAGAAATATTTCAATAGTTTTTCATTAGGAATGCTAACTACTACAGGTTTATTATTAATACATTTATTGCATTAAGGAAGACCCACTTCACTCCCAATTTGCTCCCAGTTTGCTTTTACTGGGGATAGCCTTTGAAATTTACTTAGTAATTTTTATGCTTCTATTAAAACAATAATAAATGTTTCCCCTTTTTTTGTTAATGCGAGAAATTGCATTGATTTATTTAAAGGTTAAACCAACCCTGCATTGCTGTTTCTGATACAAGTTTGTGTTGCTTTATTTTTACTGATTTGGGCATTCAAAGTATAAATTAAGGCAAACCAGGTACTTGTTTCATTCAAGTAATAGAAAATATCTTTTGTTGGTCTACTTGATTTAACAGATTTTAAATGAGGTCTATAGGTGTTCCCTTATGGTGGTAATATTAGCAAAATGTTTTTGTATTTATACAAATACTTTTTTGCATTCATTTTCTTCTTCAAATTTCAGTTAAACTAGAGAAATAATGTCTGCATATATATGGCCACACATTTTCCATGCATGCTATTTAGAAGTTATTTTTATCCTCCTCTCCTTTGACAAAACTAATTTCAATAGTCTGTGTTTAAATAAACAGATTAATTCTATATAAAGATAATAGATTCTCATTTGGAATAGAGATTATAAATTGACTGTACTTTATGTTTCTCCTAATTTCTCTTATTTTGGCAATAATAAAATAATGGCCTTTAAATGCTACTATCTCCATATTTATAATTCTTTGTGTACTACTTATTTGACTTGATGTCAATAAAAATAACATTTTAAATACGTGTTTCAAAATAATGTTTTCATGTTTTAAGTGATTAATTCTGTTGATACATAAATTTAATATAGCCTCATTCTATTCTAGTGGACGCATAAATACACTGACAAAAGAAACTTCTAAGCCAAAAGGCAGATTTTGAATATTGTTCAGAGTAATGGTGGGAGCCAAAACACAGAGCCAATAGAATGCAGATAAAGTAACTTTTATTTGGAGTGTTATAGTTTTGAAACGTTTAGTTAAACGTAAAGGAAAATCCAGCTAATCATGACTTAAACAATAGCTTAATTTTCTCTTTTTTTAATAACAGGAAGTTCAGGGATCCAACAGGTTCCAGGTCCCCCACTCCTGGGCTCTGGGTCGTCAAGCATGTTCTTCTCTTGGCTTTTCCCTTCTTTCTCCATATGAGGGTTGAATCTTCAGACTCAGGATTGCAAGAAAACCATAACATTATTGTTGGAACACAGTTGAAATAGCGTAAGATTCACATAATAACAGTTATGAAAGAGAAAGTAAAATCTCTTTCTAGTTTCTCTGTTTAAGATCAAGGTAGACTTTTCCTAGAAAAATTACAATCATGTCCAGAGCAAACATTGGCAGCAGCTAAAGCATTATCATCATCAATTTTAATATTGTTTGTGCTGAAATTCTAAGCAAAGAAATAAATACCTTTAAAAAATTGGGGTTGAATTAGCACCTACAAAGTGAGCAATTAATGACTACATAGTAACTCTCAATGCCTATTTCCACCTCTCTTTAGATATTGATATGGTTTGAGTGTGTCACCACCCATATCTCATCTTGAATTCCCACTTCTTGTGGGAGGGACCCTGTGGGAGGTAATTGAATCATGGGGGCAGGTCTTTCCCATGCTGTTCTTATGATAGTGAACAAGTCTCATGAGATCTGATGGTTTTGTAAGGAGGAGTTTCCCTGTACAATCTCTCTTCTCTGTGCCTGCTGCCATCCATGCAAGACATGACTTGCTCCTCCTTGCCTTCCATGATTGTGAGACTTCCCCAGCCATGTGGAACTGTAAGTCCATTAAACCTGTTTCTTTTGTAAATTGCCCAGTCTTGGGTATGTCTATATCAGCAGCGTGAAAACAGAGTGATACAGATATACAACATCCACTCATACCTTTCATCCTATACAGAGATTAAAATACATGTTTACAATAAATGCACTCATCCCACACAAAATACCCATGTTTTCACCCTTTTACTGCTCCAGTTTCAAGTTCGGGATCTCATGGCTGTGTATAGTTTGCTCCATCAAATTCCAAATTATTGGTTATACTTTGCTTTCCTTAAGGGAAACGAGACACATTATCCATTCTCAACATACCCAGGATGCAATGGCAGGGAAAGAATAGGGTAACTAAGTAGAAACTAACATTCATTAAGTGGGAAATGTGCAACACACATGGTAGTTACTGGACGCTCACCTACATCAGCTCCTGTCCTAAACAAAGAGAGAAAAACTCCTGGCCACAGAGGAAATGGATCCGATTTTTCAGCCACTCATCTTGATTCTTCTCCTCTGACCAGGGACTAATTTAGGCAGGAGCATGTGACTCAGTGGTTGCCAAGGAAAGGTGAGGAGGAGCTCACCTCTGTACTGAGAAGCTTATGTCAATACTTTTCCTCAGTGATTCAAAACAGACTATGGGGAGAAATAGAAACATCTGACACTTTTTGGGGGTTGAAATGCTATGCCTACAACTGCTAAAGACATACATGAACAGATTTCTTTTTATATAAATTACATTTCACTTTCTATCATCACAATTAATATGCTAATTGTAGAACACTTTGAAAGTACGCACAGGCAAAAACAAGATTCATAACATAAATTAATCTGAGGATATATCTTCCCAAAAGTCAGGAGTTTTCAGATTAAAAGATGTTGAGGAATTGCATTCTGAAAAAAATTGAGAAAGGCTTTAAAGTCACCACAGGGAAAAGAAATAGTTACTAAGCTTTAGGAATCAGCATGAAATATTAGTAATAATTGAGATCTGGACTACAATGAAACAAACCAAATTTCTACACAATTATAGTGTAGAATTATATATTTAGTCCAAATATTACTTGAAAGTTGAGTACATATGTTATTTTTAAAAAGTTACTAAATATACCCATCCCTTGCATGTTTAATCAGAAATCTGTTAGACACTTAATTCTGCAATTTAGAATAAAACCAACATATGAATTTATCTATAATTTAATGAAAACAAAGGTTTTTTTTTTAAAGGGCATAGACCAGCACCTCTCGGGACAATTTATCAAGAATTGTATTCACTCACTTAGGATAGATTATTAAGCTATTCTGATCACTTAAAACATCTTCCTGTTTTACTTTGTTATCTTTAACTCATTGTACCCGTATGTTTAAAGTGGGGTAGGTATATCTACGAGTTATGGAATTTATAAATTTTTGAAAGTTACAGAAACATGTAATAAAATGCCGTGATCCTTGAAAACTGGCATCCCCATAGACTCCCTTCTAAGATAATTATTCCCCTGTGCTCTCTACCTTAAGTCTCTCTTGGGATGTGTCATGATCCATTTGTTTTATGTCAAGATGAGTCTAAATGAGAAAAATAATTTGATGAGTTTGACTTCTATTGATTTCATGTTTTATTCTATTGATAAATTTAGTAAGCTTCGTTGTGTGTCAATGTGTATGTCTTAGCTTTATCAAATGGAGTTTTCTACAACAAAGAACAGCCAAATCGGATTTCATGCTATCTATTTTTCTCTGATGTACTCTTAAGACTTATTTAAAAAAATGACCTGAGAGAGTTGCTAACAAATTCTTACCTCACAGAGTAATCAGGCAACTGGAAATTCTCTCTCCACCTAAGCATGGATAACAATAAATAAACTAACTGACTTCAGAAGCACAGTCAGACTTATGCTGAGTTATACTGAGGGTCATAATTGTAAGAAGAATTGATAAATTTCCTAAGTTCAGATATCCCTAGAACGTATAGCATAGAAAGGCTAATTAAATAACTACTACAAAGGACAAGAGTTGAATGAGTTTTGGTGTTTCTATTAAGGGGATCCCCTTAGGGAAGCACAGTTTTGTATATAAGTTGCATTACATAAATGGGAGTTTCACCATAATAAAACCAAAATGATGCAGAAGACATTTTCAAGATGTTTCACATTAGTTTATCCAAATAAAACAAAATTCAGTATAAATCAAAGATGTTTTTATTGTTTAAGCAAAGTACAGGCTCATTATAGTTTAACAATGATTTTAAAAACTATATTGCATCTTTTATTTGTTTTCTCCAAATTCTGCTTGTAGTGACTTTAATTTTGCATTTGGTATTCCAGAAGAGCAGATTTTCTGTTCATGCACTTCTATCCATGTATATGTAGTTACGAATCCTGAGTCGTATGCCTACAATAAAAGAATATGAGTCAAAGGTATATATTAAGAATACATAATAAAAAATTCTTATTGCAGAGGGTAACAAGAACAATGCATTTTACCTTTAAAGTAACGTAAGCTGGGCATGGTGGTGCACAACTGTAGTCTCAGCTATTAGGAAGGCAGAAGCGGTGAGCTATGATCACATCACTACACTCCAGCCTAGGTGAAAGAGTAAGAACATGTTTCTTTTCTTTTTTTTAAAGTAATACATAAGTTTCCTAAGTAAAGGTAAAACCCTTTCTTTCACAAACATGGATGGGATGGTACTTAGTAAATGCTAGACAAATAAGGTATTAAATTCCAACATATGATTATTTACTAGCTCTTTGTCTCTCCACATCTATCATCTATCAATTATCTATCATACATCTATATTTTCATTTATTTGATCCTTTTTCCTGTTTTACAGACCTAAATTATCAGAAAACAATACTTTTTTTAAAAAAAGTAATCTCTACTATTAGTATTTCTATTTAAGTTGGCCTTGGTTGCGCAAAACATATTCTGTGACTGTATAAGAAGTGTATTTTTGTACAGCACACTGACTCTACATGAGTTAACCCAACTGCATAAGTTCATTTTCACACTGCTATAAAGAATACCAGAGACTGGTTAATTTATAAAGAAAAGAGGTTTAATTGACTCACAGTTCCGCATGGCTTGGGAAGCCTCAGGAAATGTATAATCATGGCGGAATATGAAGGGGAAGCAAGGCACGCCTAACATACCAGCAGGACAGGAGACCTCAGGATAAACTTCCATGCTTAAACCATCAGAACTTGTGAGAACTCCCTCACTATCACGAGAACAGCATCGGGGAAATGGATTCCATGAGCCAATCACCTCCCACCAGGATCCTCCCTCAACATGTGCATGGGGTTTACAATTTGAGTTGAGATTTGAGTGGGGACACAGAGCCAAACCATATCACCAACATTCTTTCATTTCCTTACAAATTTACTCTCTGTTTATTCAATACAGAATTATATTGAAAAGACATAAAAAAAATCCTTGATATATGAGCTTTGTTCTTCCCTGGATGACTGTCACTTGAAAAATAATTCAGGAGAAATAATAACAAATAGATATAATAGATACAACAAATAGATATAATAACAAAAGATAAATACCTACTCACTAAGGTGAGTGTTATGACCACAGATTTCCATAAATGATGTGTTGGGCATTAGTCTGACCATCACCCAGAATTCTTGAGAGTCTTCTCTAACATGTACTATAAACTTCTATAGCTGTAATATGTTACAAATATTTTCCCATTTTTAAAGTGGTGACAATTTTCAGATTGTATATAAGGTTTCAAGTGGAATTGCCATGCTAGGTATCTAAATTTTATGAGGAATGTCTCATTGAACTTTGAACATTGTTTTGTGGGGCAAAAGGAGAAAACTGTGTGTGAATATAATAAACTATGTGTTCAGTGTGAGAAAGTATGACTAGTTATATTTTCTTATTTCTGAACTCAACTTGATAGTAACAGAATTACTATTAATAGCAAAACCTAGATATAAAGGCAGTTACCAGACTGGGATACAGGGGTGGTGGGGACAGAATATAGGTACCAGTAAGATATTTTTGATGTTGGAGAACTTGCCTGACTCAGGATTGAATTTGGCAAGGACAAAGTACATAAGCACTAACAATAAACTACTATTAAACTACTGGAAGGTTTCCTTGAAACTTCAAGAAAATAATGGCTCTCAGTGAATCTCCTAGAGATGCTGGTTTTGAAGGCATATAGCACCCACAAGATCCATTCTCAGGTTCTGCTAATAATCTTCATTTCTTCCCTAGACAGAAACAGAATTTCCCCAGTGAGGACATGCTGAGACTTGAACCTCGTAATTGGTTTAGAATCAATTAAGGGAGGTGAGGTCAGATCTTCAAGACAGCAAGTATATATTATCCTGTATGGCTTTTGCCTTAGGGCGGGGAATTACCGGGTTTGAGAGGAGGGGAGGCTGCTATTCTCCAGCAGGTGTAGATGAGACACTTGTGCTGATTCAAAGGGCTTAGGGGAACCTGAATGTTCAACATTCTCAAGCACAGCCACCCTGGAGTCTCCACCCCAGGTCTTAACGTCCTACTTCTTCCCTATCAGAGTCCGACTTTAATATAGAAACACCAGAGATGAGACATAAACCAGGGCACACTGTTCTATTTTCTATCCCAGTTTTCCACAGGCAAAAGCCTTAGCCATTGTGATGGGATGACATGCCAGGGGTCAGGGCACTGCTGTTCCAATAACCCCCGTTCATAGAATGCCTGCTGTTAACAGGCAGGAAGATGTCCACATCCAGCCTCCAGTCTGGGAATCTCCATCCTGGGAACACTTTGGGTACCAATTGCCTTTCCCAAGAAAAACAAAACAGAAAAACAATGACAAAAACCCTGGGATAAGAATGTAAGTATAGTTACTTCAGAGGTTCTTCCAGAATATACTAGTAGAGTATTGGGAACTGAGACCAGGACAGGAAGACAGCCATGCAACTCTTTGTTGTCAAGCACATCACAACTGCGCAAAACTAGTCCGTCACCCTGCTGGAAACTCTGGAGGCCTGCACTTCATAACTGCACTACGTGATGGGTGAGACAAAACCCCGGCAGTCATTGTTTGAAGGTTGCTGGCATTTCTCCCTGCTGTGAGGCTGAGCAAAGCGGGCTCCAGCAGCCAGAAGAAGCCCTTAGAAAATGTCTGCAGTTGCAGGTCATTGGAGATCGGGTCAATGGGCCTTGACATAGGCCCAGGAGGGTAATAATGCTGGACACAACACCAGAGTTCAGTGCATCTCATTTTGATTCCAAGGCTATACGAGCTTCTTGAAACTAGTGTTATAGTTTTTTCTCTTTTTGCAAAATTTTCTGGAACACCTTGCAGGCAAAGTGGATTATCACCTCCTTAGAGGTACAACGTGTCATAAACTTTAGATGTAATATCTTTTTAGATGCAATTTTTTTTTTTTTACCCAGAGACTAATTCATTTGTGTATTCATCCATTCAGTCAGCCTGCAATCACCCATTTAGGTATTTATTTTGGTGGAGTGAGAGGTAGTGAGCAGAATCAGCAATTCCATTTATTTATGGTTATGGACATATCAATAAACTCTTTTTTTCTTCAGAAATGTTTGCATTCTATAGTTTTTCTAAAAATAATTTTATCCATTTCATCCTGGTTTTCACATTGGTTTACATGCAGGTGCTCATATTCTCTACTGTTTTTATCTCTATTTTCTCTGCATTTCATTCTTTATGTTGTTGGTAGGACTTCTATTTTTTTATTGCTCCTGATCATCTGGATAGAAGTTTATCTGGCTAATATTTTTTTCCAAATAACTAGAATTTACTTTTAAAAAATATTGTTAGTCTGCTTAATCGATTTCTACTAACTTATGCATTTTTCCTTTCCCTTGAGTTTACTATGTTGTTCTATACCAAGTATTAGGCTGTTCTATTAAAAACTGAAAGTTTTCTTCTAAACATTACTTTATAACATGCCACAGATTTAGACATCTGTTGATCATAGATTTAGATATTTGTTATTACATATCATTAAACTATACATAGTAAATTTTCATAATTTCTTATTTGATCTAAGAACCATATATTAAATAACTGTATTCTTGTTGTAAGCATTGTTTAATTTTCAGACGTGACATTAAGCTGTACTTTGGATATCAGTTTTTAATATTATTATATCTCATAGGATATAATTTGTATGTTAACTTTTTGAGCTTATATTTTTTGCCAATAATATATTTATTTTAAATAAATGTTTTATAAGAGTTTAAAATGTGTTTATTTTTGTTGACTTTAAATTCATACTTGTCTAAAATAAGCTGACTTTTATTCATAAGTTCTTAATATCTGCTCATTTTAAAATGTTTTAATCAGTCAGTTTCTGAGAAGATTGTGTTAAAAATTTCCAATTACAATTATTATTTAACATAATGTTTTCTTTTTTTTTTTTTTTTTTTTTTTTTTGAGACGGAGTCTCACTCTGTCGCCCAGGCTGGAGTGCAGTGGCCGGATCTTGGCTCACTGCAAGCTCCGTCTCCCGGGTTAACGCCATTCTCCTGCCTCAGCCTCCCCAGTAGCTGGGACTACAGGCGCCCGCCACCTCGCCCGGCTAGTTTTTTTGTATTTTTTTAGTAGAGAAGGGGTTTCACCGGGTTAGCCAGGATGGTCTCGATCTCCTGACCTCGTGATCCGCCCGTCTCGGCCTCCCAAAGTGCTGGGATTACATGTTATCTTTCACTCTAAAAATAATTTGAGGCTAAACTTTATCTGTGTATGTGTTTGGGACAATTACATCAATTTGACTATTTTTTTCCCTAATAGTATACAACAAAATTTTTTTCTTATAATTGTCTTGCTTTGATGCTATTTGCCTAGTATATAATTGTCATCTCAGTATACTTATTTGACTTGAAAATCTTTTCCCAGTCATATATTTTCAATAAATCTATAAATTGTGTTAAATATATCCTTTACACACGTTCATGAATTTTATTTTAGTTGATATCTAATCAGAAATATTTTCTCTTCTCACTGAAACCTTTAACCCATATAGTTTTATGATTATTTCTATCATTTTTTCATGTTTTCTGCCACTATACTTTTATTTTTTTAATTTTATTTTGCTTTTGTGCTTCATTTATTATTATTATTATTATTATTATTATTATTACTGGCATATTCCGTTGGACAGGTTTTCTTTAGCCAACATCAACATGTAATATTCTGTTTTATTCTTATAGCAGTTACCTAACTTACTTACATACAGCTATACTAACACTCTTTTCCAATATCTAGTGATACTGAATATCTACCTTTTTTATCCAAGCAAGAAAAGAAATTTACAACACATCTCCCTATTTTCTTCCCATCTTACCCCTCATAATATATATCAGTTATTTAGACAATGAATTTTCATAAGACTTTACTCATCTTTACTTCGATATTGCAATATCCTCCTGAAGTCATCATTCTTCTTGCTATAATACATCATCTAAGTATTTTTAAAAATTGAGTATGTTAAAATATCTTTATTTTAAACCTTAAGCAATAGTTTACAGGCATATAAATAAATACTAGGTTAAAAAGTTTTTCTTTAACACTTTGACAGTACAGTTCCATTCACTCTGTGCCCAATGTCATTTTTCCAAGACTGCTGTCAATCTAATTCTTGCTCTTTCCTGAAATAATCTGTTTTTTTGCTATTACCATCTTCTTTCTCTCCATAATCTTTAAGAATTTTTCTGTCTTCAATTTTATTAAATAGTATTATCGTGATTCTAGTTGTGTATTTTTTGTTCAAAATAGTCTATTTAGTCCTCTATACCTGTTTTTGTTTTGAGGTCTTATGATATTGTATAATTATATTATGAAATATCATTAAGTTGAAATATTCCTTTTCCTTTTTTGTTCTTGCTTTACCCTTCTCACTCTGAGATGGCATTATTACAGAACTATCTCACAGAACGTCCCCACTTACAGCCCTTAGCCTTCTCCAGTTTCCTCCACCAACCACACGAATCTTCGGTATCCTACAGAGATTTCCCCGTTTTTTCGTATTGGTTATTGAGCTTGGCTTTGATGCATATGAACCTTTCTTGACTTAGGTTTCTATCAGCATTGCTATATTAAACTATAAAAGACATATGCGTGGTGATGCAGATACAGACATAAATATAAATATAGGAGTAGACATACATATCGAAGTAGGTATAGGTACCTGCATAGCTCTAGGTACACTTATAGATATGGGTATTGCCATCTCTAGGCTTGCATGGAACAGCTTCCATATGCTGCTGTTCACAATAACGGGCAGTACTGACAGTGTTAACAAAACACTGAAATATTTATTTATATATGCTGCCACTGTGCTCAGTGCTTTTGATGTCTTCCCATTTAAACTCTTAAATAGTCCTATGTGTTATTAGGACTGTCTTACAGAGGAGAGCACATAGGCTAAGAAAGTTTAAGTAATTATTATACACCTTGTAATTGATAGGCCTGGTATTCAAACAAAATGTTCTTGATTTCAATGCTCTTAACTTCTACACATCATGGTTTAACATTGTAAAAGTCATATTAAGGAACTGTCGCTTTTCTAGGAGGTCAAGTTATTATCATTCAGCTAGGATATTATATTCCCTTTCTACCCACCTGCTCTCCTTATACTGCATGTGTGTCTATAAATGTGTGTGATTCCAGTAAGTCTTTGCAATAACTCGATAATCTCTGCTCTCTCATTTTTACCTTCTGCATGCCATGGGATTTCTGATCCCTGTGCAGTTCCCTACAATGAACTTGCTTTATTTTTCCCTGATAGTTGCCTTTTTTATATATTTTTTTCTTTTTGTTTTGGGATGAACCCTCATACGGCTTATTACATTTGGCAGTGACCTCGAGGCACTCACGCTCTGGCTGGAAGTGAGTGACTGGTAACCTGCAGAAAGAATGAGGACTTTCCCTTGAACTCAGGTGAAACAATCTAAGTAGTTCCCCCTCCCCCCCACACACCCCCAGTAAGGTGGAAAGTCCTGGATTCTGTCAGTTATGCAGTTATCCAAAAAAAGTGGCATTACAGAAATCGCTGCACTTCTTTTGGCCTCGTTTTCTTCATTTAAAGAATGATAAGCTACAGTCAGATCAAGGATTGCAACAAAATACATACAGAGGCAGGGCAAGTAAGACCCAACAAATCACAGCCATATCCTGTGTCCTATTTAGTAAAAACTGGTGTCTTCAGAGTGTTGATAGAGATGCAAAACTTCATATTCGTGCAAACGAAACGGAAAGTAGTGTGGATATTTCCTTTTTTTGTTTTTTTTTCTGAGACGGAGTCTCACTCTGTTGCCCACGCTGCATGGTCTCGGCTCACTGCAACCTCTACCTCCCAGGTTTAAGCAATTTGCCTGCCACAGCCTTCCAAGTAGCTGGGACTACAGGCATGCACCACCACACCTAGCTAATTTTTGTATTTTTAGTAGAGGCAGGGTTTTACCATGTTAGCCAGGCTGGTCTTAAACTCCTGACCTCAGGTGATTCACCCACCTCGGCCTCCCAAAGTGCTGGGATTACAAACATGAGCCATTGTGCCTAGCCGGATATTTCCTACATAGTGTCAGGGAGTAGGTGAGGGTGTTGGAAATTCTGGTGAATTAGCGATTGCCTGTGGCTCACACCTGTAATCCCAGCACTTTGGGAAGCCGAGGCAGGTGGATCACCTGAGATCAGGAGTTCAAGACCAGCCTGACCAATATGGTGAAACCCCATTTTTACTAAAAATACAAAAAGTAGTCAGGTGTGGTGGTGCGTGCCAGCTACTTGGGAGGCTGAGGCAGGAGAATCACTGGAACCCGGGAGGTGGAGGTTGCAGTGAGCCGAGATCATGCTGCTGCACTCCAGCCTGGGTGACAGAGCAAGACTCTGTCTCGAAAAAAGAAAAAAGAAAAGAAATATATATATAATACCAAAAATTGACTGTACATATCAATTATAAAACTATTTTAGAGAATATTTTAAATAATAATTTACTAAAAAGTAAAAATATATTTTGCCTTAATTTTTGAAAATTATTGTAACTATAACTATTTGGCAAAAATTCTGCTGCTATATATATTACTACTTTCTGAAAATACATTATTTGTAAATTTATCTAATCTAAAACTGAGAACAAAGTTATTTTATGTTTCATTTTTTGTCTTGCAAATGTAAAGGGAAACATGGTAGGACATTTCCTTATACCATATTAATTATAACAGAGAATGGACACTCAAAGGAAGAATAGGTAAATCAGGTAGTTAGTATTTTAAAAAAAGGAAGATTTTCATTTAACATTTCCCTTTATACACAAAAGCTTGGTACTCTCCTCAAAATGTATTTAAGTCAGATAAATCCTGGATGTTAAGTCCTACCTTAACATCCAGGGTTACTTTCACCAAGCAAATCATGGCTTTTGTTAGTTTCCAAATCCGCATAATAATAAATCATAACAAGATTAAAGTATGTGCTAAACAGTCAAAGGTATTAAGTTTATGTGATGCTATTAACTTACATAATTATGAAAAAAGGCTGGGCGCTGTGGTTCACATCTGTAATCTCAGCACTTTGGGAGGCTAAGGGGGGCTGATCACCTGATGGTAGAAGTTTGAGACCAGCATGGCCAACATGGCAAAACCCTGTTTCTACTAAAAACATTAAAAAAATTAGGCAGGCGTGGAGGCACACACCTGTAATCCCAGGTACTCTGGAGGCTGAGGCAGGCTTGAACCCAGGGGGCAGAGGTTGCAGTGAGCTGAGATCGTGCCACCTCATTCCAGCCTGAGCAACAGGGCGAGACTTCAAAACACACACACAGAGTATGTCTAACTCATAAGAAACTTTCACATATCTGATTTAGCACACTGAAATAACATTTTGTTTGTACTTATTAATGGTTATTTTGACATGGAATATGCAGATTTACCCTTTAGTTTAGCTTTATATTTTCCAAATATGCCGTCCTCTAGGAATGGAAACTTGTTTTTTTCCCTGAAATAGCAGTGAGTGGACTTTGTAGTACAATACTTATAGAAAGAAGGTGGCTTCTGTACGGAGCCTTTACACTTTCAATCTTGGGGTATATCTTCATAAATGTTCCTGAAGTTTATATTGATTTATAGAGGATGATCTTATAATTAGTCAAGTGATTATAAAAATAATTGATTTTATATACACTGCAAAGTAAATATCACTGTGAAGTAAATATCATACACTGCGAAGTAAATATCAATCAAAATGAAAATAATTTTTTTCTGAAATTTTGATACGGATTGATGGATCATGTATCTGAAAGTGCTATTAAATAACTGGTTAAGGAAGTGCTATGAAAGTTCTTTCCCACAAGAGGCTAATATTCTTTTGCTGTCTAAGAATACAATACATCTGTACTTCTAACAAAACCATATTTTATTTGTCCCTAGTGGTGATCATAAAATGTCCTGCTTGGTTTAAATGTAAGATTTCAGAGATTTTGACATGCCTTCTATTTCATGGAGACTTTCTTTTTTCTTTTTTTTTTGAGACGGAGTCTTGCTCTGTCGCCCAGGCTGGAGTGCAGTGGCGCGATCTTGGCTCACTGTAAGCTCTGCCTCCTGGGTTCACGCCATTCTCCTGCCTCAGCCTCCGGAGTAGCTGGGACTACAGGCGCCCGCCACCTCGCCCGGCTAATTTTTCGTATTTTTTTAGTAGAGACGAGGTTTCGCCCTGTTAGCCAGGATGGTCTGGATCTCCTGACTTTGTGATCCACCCATCTCGGCCTCCCAAAGTGCTGGGATTACAGGTGTGAGCCACCGCACCCGGCCGGAGACTTTCTACTGTGTTAGGATACACCTATAGATTGCTGAAGAGAGCTTCTTCAATATTGCTTAAAATCAGCTTCATGTTAGAGTATTTCAGATAATTTTCAAAAAACATTCCTATAATTACCAGCAAATTACTCGTTTTTGAGAAACTATATTATGACATATATTTTTAAATACAAAAATCTTTACACTTCATAATCATGTAAATAGTTATGTAAAAATAAAAAAATATTACTGTAATATGGATGTGTCAGTAGCACTACTATATTTGAGTTATTTTTTGTAGCATCACCTCTTTCACTGATAGACAACTTTTAAGATATACTAGTACTGGAGCTTAATTAACAAAGGAGCCCTGGTAGACCTGTAGTTTTATTTTTTTCTATAGAGAAGTACACATATGTAGACAAATACTACGTGCATTTGAATTGGAATGGCATGTATCCTACACCAATTCTTTTTAGGATTTTGGAAGTCCTTCTAATCTTTCATTGTTAGGAAGGTGCCAGCTAAAAAATAAAACCAGCTTACTAATGACACCTTCTTTGGGTTCAAGTGGCTTTAATTCTGCACCATCTTCTATAGTAGTCACTATTTCAATGCTAACCTTGGGGAACTGCGACAAAGCACCATCTTCCAGGATGGCGCACTCAACTCACAAAAGCTATCAGTTTATATGCTCTCCCTTTCAAAACAACGACGTCTTGTAATTTGACCATATGTGTGCACAACCTTTTCTTGGAGAAACTGAACTTTTCCCATATGTTGGTTTTTCTCAGAAAGAAAAATCTTATGGGTCCCTATTAGGGAGGTAGCATTATTCAGCAAGTGTGGATTCTGGAACTTAAAAATGAGAAGGCAGCTTGCCAAGTAAACAGGATGTCGTGGATGGCGAAGAGTGTGTATATGTGTGTATGAAGAGAAATGAATGGAATCATCAATAACAATGTTGCACCTGCAGCCTGGGAGCAGTAGGATGGTGCAGCAAGGGCCCCAGCATCTGTTTTGGCCCAGTCTCTTGGTTGATTATCAGAGCACCTGAGCCAGCCAGGCCGCTTGCCTGTCCTAGGTCCAGAATGTGCGCACTCACTCCCTCAGCACCGAGGTTTCAGCAAAATTTAATGCCTCAGCCCCACGCATTGCCCAAGAAAGCACTGGACATTAAAAAGATCAGCGAGAAGCCAGAGGATCCCTTTTGGCCAGGAGATTGAGAACAGCCTGGGTAACATGGCTAGACCCCCTCTCTAAAAAATATATAAAATAAAAGAATTAGCTAGGCATGATGGCCTGTGCATGTAGTCCCAGTTACTTCAGAGGCTGAGGTAGGAAGCTCAGTTGAGCCCAGGAAGTTGAGGCTGCAGCAAGCTGTGACCCAGCCACTGCGCTCCACCCTTTAATTCTAAGGAAAAAAAAGAAAGAAATAAAATAGAGGCCACTTCAATTACAGGCATGGACAAAAGGTTAGGACACTTTCACCTTCCCTATGATTTCCTTACTAATTTCCTGTCTCCTGATAAAAGGACTACCTGTCTAGCAAGGTAGCCACTTCCTTGGCAGGTTACAAAATCTGTGTCCTGGGAAACTGATCTGGGCAGAGGACAGAAGAGGGTAGGTGAATGAGAGCATTTATCGTAAAACCAAGTTTTTTTTTTTTTTTTTTGTCTGCCTTCCAACTGTGATTGAGAAATGCAGTAACTCTCTATAAATAATTTTAAATGTTGCCACTTTGTAGAACTGCGTCATTTTCACGAATAACGCATATTTTGGATGTAAAGAAAGCGCCATCCAACCATAAGGAAGATTCCAATATTCAACTGTCAACTCTTGTGACTGGTCCTTTGGCAAGACCCCCACCCTCTCCTCTATAGAGGTGCATTTTCCAGGCATTCTGTCATCTGCATATCCCTCTGTGAGGCGGCCTCACTGATCTTTGAACGCTTTTGCTTCCTTAGGCTAGAGAACTTCTTCCTCAAGTCCAGGACCAGCGTTGCCCACCACCTCACCCCGCGCTGGCACGAGCACTTCACGTGGGTCACAGGACTCCCGCGGGACCGTCTGCGTGTTTTCCCTAGATCCTTTTACAAGTAGGTGCGTGAGCGGATACTCACCAATCTCCCTTTATCCGCTCACCTCTCGCCCTTTGCTCAAGCTTGCAGCTCCTCTCACAGGCCTCCAACTCTGCTGGATTTGGCGTATTCAGAGCGCGCAGCCTCTATGTCCTCTTCCCTCTCTCCCCCATTTCTTCTGTCCCCCCACCTTCTTTCTTTTCTCGTCTCCCCACTCTTCTGTCCCCTCCTTTTCTCTCCTGTCTCTCTTTTCTCTCCCTGCTCTTCTCCCTTTCCTCTCTCTCCTTTCTTTCTCTCTCCCTTCTCTGTCTGTCCTCTCTTCCCCTTTCTCTATCTCTTACCCGGTCCATGTCTTCCCCCTTCTCTCACCTCTCTCTCTTTACGTCTCCATCTCGCTCCACTCCCGGGTTGACCCATGACCCACCTTTCATTAAACGGATGCACAACACACGCGCGCGCGTCTATGCGCGCGCACACACAAACACACCAACCCCTCTGCTCGGTCACTTTACCCCACCCTGGAAATCGAGGAACCAGCAGCTTGGTGTGGTGGTAGGAGGCCTGGGGGCGCGTATGAGTCTCTGAATCCTTTCCAGACTTGGGGGTCACCTCATCGTCCCTCATCCCAACTTACTGGCAGGAGACCTCCACCCGCTCACAGCCGCTGCGCTAGGCGTGGGCAGGACCGACCGCGACGAGCACCGCACGCCCAGCGCGCACGTGGGCGCTCCAGCAGCAGGTGCCGGGAAGCCGAGGCCGGGCCAGAGCAGGGAGGCAGCGCCCCAGCCTCGAGCGCTCGCCGGACTCTTCTCGTGGCCCTTTCTCCTTTCCTCGGCCTTTCGGGGCCACCCTAGTCTTCACAGCTCAGCGTCTGCTGCTGACCCCCCGCCCCCCGGCGACCCCGCCATTGCCATTAGCTCTTCCTACCACGGCTTCTTCGCCGCCACAGTCCCCAGCCCGAGCCCCAGCCGCGGCGCGGGTGTGCGTGACCGGACGGGATGGCCTCCGTGTCGCGGGGTCCGGCGAGCTAGGTCTGCGTGGGCCGCGTCCGCAGAGGCCGAGGAGGGAGGGCGGGACGGAGCCGGGAAAGGGAGGAGGTGCCGTTGCGGCGCCCAGGGAGGGACTCCCCGCACGCCCGCACGCTCCAGCCCTTCCCGGCGCTGCCTCGCGGTTGCAGTTATTTCGTATTCATTGCTTCGCATTGTACAAGCCCGGGCTCTTCCGGTGCTGTTTCCTCGCAACTCTTGTCTCTCAGACTTTAACGCGCCGCGCACGCCTGCAGAGGAAAGTGGAGCGAGGGAACGGGGGTCCGAGTGTGCCTTGGGGTGGTTTTAAACACCTCGAGGTGGGGAGGGGGTTAATTGCAAGAAGCCTGCGTCTTTGCAGGAGCAATTTGGTGGGGGGCACTCGGCATCAGGCCAGGTGCTCAGCCGCGAAACTTTTACCGCCGCCTTTCCCTGGGCCGCGCCCCTGCCGTGTCTCCCAAGCTGAGCGCGGAGTCCGCCGCGAAACCTGCGTCCGGGGGAGAGGAGACCGGGCGCCCATTTCCTTTACGCGGATGGAAAACAAGGGGTGGGAGGTACAGAGCCCGCAAGGTCTAAGCTTTAAAAAGTGAAACACCAAACCCCACAAGGGATTTTCACACGAAGGCCCCTCCAGCTTCCACGCCTTCCGTCCGGCACGAGGATCCGGCTCGGGATTTGCGGCTGCATCCTCTCTCTGCGCCCTGGCGGGCCAAGCCGCGGATCCCAGCCGGTCCTCACCCCCTCCCCGCCCCTCCCCCAGATCCGCGCGCTTCAGTTGTCCTTGCTGCTGCCGCCGCCGCCGCGGCCCCATTCCGCCGCGCACCAGCCCCGGGGCGCCGGCTGGGGGCAGCGTCGCTATCCCACCCAGGCTCCGGGCTTCCAGGAGGGTCGCGGAGCCCCAAGCCATGACTAAGGCGCCCATTTGGTAACTCTGCCCTCTTCCGGCTCCTTCCTCCTCCCTCCCTTCCCCGCCCCCCCTCCCCGCCACCCCGCTCCCCTGCACCGCCCTCCAGCCCGCCTCCCAGACGCCCACCCGCCTGCTCCTCTTTCCGCAAGATCGCAGAGGTGGCGCGCAGCCCGGCGAGCCGATGACGGACCCCTTCCTCCTGCCTTCAATGCCTCAGCGGAAGATCCCCAAGGGCTGGAGCAAGGAGCGCTGCCGCTGGACATCCTCCCGGGGAGGCTGCTCCGACCTGCTGCGCGGCGCGTCTGAGACTGGGGACTGAGCCATCCCTGCCGCCGCCGCCGCCCGCTCCGTCGCTGCCGTCGGTCTGGACTGGCCCCCACCTCGCTGCGCCCGCTCCCCGGCCCCGGCTCGGGGGCGTCCCGGGGCTCGCCCCGCGCTCGCCGCCAGCCTCGCGCCGCGTCCTCCCGACCCTGCGGCGGCGACGATGCCCGGGAGGAGGGTCCTGACGGCGGCGGCGCGGATGGTGGCGGCCGGCGCCCGGGTGTGATGCGAGCGTCACGGTGGGGATGCTGCTGGCTGCGCGGCGCTGAGGGCCAGCGAGAGCGAGAGCCCGCCCGGGGCGGAGGACGGACTCATCCGGATCTGGCTGCAGCTTGGGCTCGGAGCTCCCCCTTCCCTTTGGTCTCCCTCTCGGCCCCCCTTTATTTCGTTCTTGCTTTGCGTCTTTGGCACCTCTCGACCCTGTCCTCCCCCCGCCACTGGAAGTCTTCCCGTCTCTAAATGGAATTAGTGGAGCCCGGAGCCTCTGGTGTAACGCACAGACATGATCCATGGGCGCAGCGTGCTTCACAGTGAGTACCCTGCCCGCCGCGCCCGTGCGCTCCCGGAGCCAGCCCTCCCGCCCCTTTCCAGCGGCCGAAGGCGCAGGAAAAGCCTCTGCGCCGCGCTCCGGCGGACCCTGCAGTCCCGCGCGGGTTGGGGCCGACGTAAACTTTCTGTATTGCAGCATCGTGGAACCCGGCGTGGGGGCGGCGCGCGGTCAGCCGTCGCCCGATCCCACAACCTGCCGGGGAGAACGGGCTTTCCGTGCGCAGGAATCCCCCGGGGGTGGAGAATAGCGTGCAGTCCAGGGATGGACACGTGCGGCAGAGATTGGCCCCAGCGAGGGCGCAGGTGGAAAGCGGGAGAGAGCGGATGATACCTAGTGGGGTGAGAGGAGTCTTCCTCTTCCAGGGGCTCTCGGAGCTCGGAGGGCCCCTGTTCGCAGTCCAGGAGGTAGCAGAAGGCACACCTGAAGCCGGCGCTGGAGGGAAGGGCGAGGGTCAGCCTCCACCCCTTCCCGCCCGGAGACCGCTGTTGTCGCTTTATGGGTGTGTGGTAACGTGGGCAGTGTAGAGGTGGGAAGGAATGAGAGGAAAATAGTATCACGAGTCATCGAGTAAAAGGCAGTATAAGAAAATGTGTGGTGGAAATTTATCATTACTAAGCAAAGATGAGAGTGTTGATCGCGAGCCACGCAGTTAAGAGAGGGTTTTGCTGATGAGTTAAACACAGTACATGGTCTATAATGTGATTTCACCGAAACAGGAAGAGCGGAGTAAACAAATACACATCCTGATGCCGAAGGATGTTTACCTGTGTGTTCTGGGTGTGAGCAGACGCAAGACAAATTAAATTGTTTTTGTTTTCCCTGTGGAAACACACAGTAACAATAGCAGCCAGTGCCTTAATTTAAAATGCAAATGAACTGACTATAGCATAAAGTAACACACAGTTTATAATATTTTAAATATTAATATCAAGACGTTGATACCTTTCTTATAATAATGTTTAAGTATAAATGTATAAACCTGTGAGGAGCTTTAATTCAGGAAATATTTGTGAATTGTGCTCTCCCCCCAATTCATTTTAAGTGAAAATATGAAAACATATACCTTTTATGTCATTGGACAACAAAATGAATAAGAAAAATAAAATAGAAAAATCAAATTATGAAGACTAGCTTACTCACTATTTTGCTAGTGTTTCATCTTGTAAAAATGTTGATTAGATCAAGAATATGCAAGTAAAACAAATTTAGATTATAATGGCATTGCAGATTTACTGTTAAGTTACAGATCAGAGTCTCTTTGACACTGGAAACCTGACTCAATATAATGCTTTTGGAAATCACCTTTCTCAAATTAATAATCAATTTCTATAGATTGATTTGGTATTAAATCAAGTTAAAGTTAGAAGAGATTAATTTCACAGCTTAGAAAGTGCTGAGGGATGGGGTTACTTGGAGGTTCAGAACATTTTTGTAGGGCAACATTCTAGTAATGCTGCTTAATGCCCACAATCCACATTAATCTGTTTCTTGCTTGTTCCCCTCCCCCACAGCCTGTAGGATTTGTCTAAGTATTTATTTTCTAACATACAGCCACACTGCAGTGTGTCAGGAACAGTCATGGAGCTGTTCTCATCGTTTGCCTCTCCTTTTCCTCCTTTTTACCTTCTGGCCCCTCTCTTCATTCAGAGATGCTAGCAGAGCCATTCCCTAAGGGCAGTTTAGATACAGTGTGACTCCTGAAGTCCCACTGTACTGTGTGTGACATGAATAAATTGTCATGTTGCCTTTAGAGTGAACGATGTATTTGCCTTAGGAGTTTGGGTCTCATCCATTCTTAACTTGCACTACTTCCTTAAGGGAGTCCCAAGGTTTCCTGATTTGTACATTTCAAATTGGTTTTTGCAAGTTCTGAATCAACTTCTAACAGTTAACAATGATACAGTTCATCAGCTTTGATATTTTATCTTGAAATTATGTTATGTTTTTATGGGATTGGATCATTTCAATGTATTTTAACTCTAATTTTTCTTTTCTGTTTCAGTTGTAGCGAGTTTAATCATCCTCCATTTGTCTGGGGCAACCAAGAAAGGAACAGGTGTGTTTACTTAGAAAAATCTAGTGGAAGACCTCAAATTATTTTGTATTTTCCTATTTTCCTTCTACTCTTAATATTCCAGAATATCTGAACCTGTTATAATGTGTATAATTGATTGGTTTGGCTAAGACAACATGTAAAAATTAATTTACTAATGGATATTATAAGAATGTCCTCTCTATTTTTAGTGTAATAGAAAAATTGGATGATGGCTCTTTTTAAAACTTTTTTTTTTCAAAACAGAAAAGCAAACCACCTCAGAAACACAGAAGTCAGTGCAGTGTGGAACTTGGACAAAACATGCAGAGGGAGGTATCTTTACCTCTCCCAACTATCCCAGCAAGTATCCCCCTGACCGGGAATGCATCTACATCATAGAAGGTAAGGGGAGACAGTGCCAGAGTTAAGAGAGCACTAAGCCAAAACCTGGCCATCTCTGTGCTTTGGATCAAGAAATGCGTATAGGCATTACAAAATTGATTTGGAGATCATGCACAAAAATGTCTCTGAGTGAATCAAATAACTGTACAATCTGGAATCAGGCTAATTATTGAAATTCTTAGTAATGGGTTATGAACAAGCAAATTCGGTGCAATAAAAACAAATGAACAACTTAAGAGTTTGTTTTGCAGTTGGCTTAATTGATTTAGAGTTCTAATGCAATAGAATAGATGCATAGTTGGCACAATATTAACTAATGTGTAAGTCTGAGAAACTAGTATTTTTTTTAGCTCAACAATTAGTAGAATAACCTGCATGTTACATTTTCTTTAATATTATAAAGTACAAAAATCATATTAATGTCAAAGATCAATCTATAATCACATTTTCTAAACACCAATCTGAAAGATAGTTACCTTATGTATGTTGACAAGTGACATCTCATTTTAAAGTCAAGGTCAGGATTGTAAATTACGACACTTTCTTTCATGACTTTTTTCCAACATGAAAGATAAATGGTGTTGGAAAGAGACTTCTCTTTGAACATTTCCCATTTACAGTAACCTTGTAAACACCTTTTTTTTTTTTGAGACTGAGCGAGAGTCTCCTGATTTCCAGCGATTCTCCTGCCTCAGCCTCCTGAGTAGCTGGGATTACAGGCATACACCACCATGCCTGGCTAATTTTCATATTTTTGGTAGAAACGGTGTTTTACCATGTTGGACAGGCTGATCTCGAACTCTTGACCTCAAGTGACCTACCCACCTTGGCCTCCCAAAGTGCTGGGATTACAGGCATGAACTATGGCTCCCTGCCAACACCTCACTCTTAAGTACAACTTTTAAAATGTAGAAGCATTTCATCTGGTGATGGAAGTTTTCAGTATTATAACTGTTAGTACCTAATAGCCTAAAACTTGGGAGCACCCCCCCTCCACACACACACACACACACACACACAGGGAAAACTGTCTTAATGTAAAGATATATGCTCTTTCTATTACTTTTAAATGGGGACACATTTATTTGATAGAGTTTTCAAAGAAGCAGACTTTCTGTTTACCTAATTTTAAGAATCTCTATTTAGAAATGATTATTTTTATTGGTAATTATTGGGCCAGAGACCTTCCCCCACCCTTAGTACTTGAAATTGAACTTTCAGGAAATAGAAACCACACTGTAAGAAGGTAAAACAATAAGCTATGCTATTAAAAGGATAACACTGAAAACCTAAGGTCTGGCAGTGCAAATTCCTTTTACGACTGATAGAAAAGGTACTTGCTACTTGTCTGTAGGACTTAACAATATTCTCTGGGGACTGTGTCCCTTTCTGTAAACAATCTGTAGGGGCCCCAGGATTAGCACAAAGTAGTTGCAACGGGGAAGCCAAAGAGAAGAATACGGGGAAGAAGAGATGCTTACCATCGTTTCTGAAGAACGTCCAGGGAAGGCATCATTCTCTACATAGAGTAGCGTGTGCGGAAATTCACAGCTATGATATGGTTGGGGACCTGCCTGGTGTATCCTAGGGCTTCTGCAGAATCTGAGGAAAATACAGCGGGAGGCTGAAGAGGGAGACAGTCTCAGACAAAGGGGTACCTGGTATTCCTTCTATCCCCGCTGGATAAAATCTTGGATATTGTGTTGGAGACAGTGAGGTGCCATTGAAGTAATTTAAGTTGAGGAATAACGTGAGATTTTAATGAAGAAGTAACTGAAGGAAAAGAACATAAACTAAGAAGCAATTGGAAAGTCCAAGTAAATCATAGTAAATACTTATACTAAAGAAGTGGCATCAGTGATGGAGTACATGAAAGAACTGAGAGGTATTTAAGAAACTGGATCAGCCAGATGCAGTGGCTCACGCCTGTGATCCCAGCACTTTGGGAGGCTGAGGCGGGCGGATCACAAGGTCAGGAGATTGAGGCCATCCTGGGCTAACACGGTGAAACCCGTCTCTACTAAAAATACAAAAAATGAGCTGGGCAAGGTGGCGGGCGCCTGTAGTCCCAGCTACTCGGGAGGCTGAGTCAGGAGAATGGCGTGAACCTGGGAGGCAGAGCTTGCAGTGAGCTGAGATCATGCCACTGCACTCCAGCCTGGGCGACAGAGCGAGACTCCATCTCAAAAAAAAAAAAAAAAAAAAAAAAAAGGAAAAAAAAACTGGATCGTGAGTGGCTGGATCAAGGGATTACAGAATACGGTATCCTGGGACTGTTCTAATGTTTGTTGCTCGATGACTTGTTGGATAGACGGAATTGCCATCCCAGAAAAGAAATGTAGACGGGAAAAATTGATTTAAAGGAAAAATAATATGTTTAGTTTGTGCTTATGGAGATGTTCCACAAGCAAATTGGGTACATGTAGCTCTAGCTCAGTGGAGAGATAGATGTGTGCTGAAAATGTATTTGTATATGTCAGAAATATAGATATTGTTGTTGAGGTTGTTAATATGAATAAAATTATCCAAGAGAGTATTTGGAGCACTATTTTTCAACTGCTTTTAAAAATGCAGCTTCCTGGGCCTTTCCCATTTAATTGACCTTAGATAGAGCCCCAGGCATCATTATATTGTAGTAACATTCCATTGGAATGCCCGTGGCAACCTGGTGTCTTCATCTAAAATGAGAGAAAAGAAGATGTAGAATAAATTTTCCGGAAAATAACATGTAAGAGATGGACAGAGTATGGGAAAAAAGTAATGGAATAAGTAGAAGCCAGAGAGTTAGGCAGGAGAATCAGGTGCCCAATGCCACAGCAGCCAGAGCGGACAGGGTCTTGAGAAGTAGGGAGTAGCCAAAGTGCCAGTTGTCACTGCAGAGAAACATAGGTGAAAAACAGAAATGCATGTGCTACATGAAGCAGTTAAGAGTTTGTTAGTAACAGCGATGGGCACTCCCATTGGCATAGTGGAGACGGGTGTTTTTTTCTCTTTTAAAGGGGCCAGTTGCACATATTTAATTCTAAAATGAATATTCTGTAGAGAAAGGTAAACTTAAAATAGAAGAGAAAGAGGGATACATAATTAGTCAGATTTCTAGAGATATGACCGATTGTGGTGATGAATACAGGTGAGGTCTCAGTCACGAACGAGAGGATCCCTTTATGAATGTCAGGTGGCCAAAAATTCCCTCAAAATGGAGGAAATATTCTGTAGACATGTGCACTATCCAGGTGAAAGTACTCATAGTTCTCAGTGCGTCTGAAGATTCTCAAAGTGGTTGAGACCTCTCATAAACTAACCTCAGTGTTAGATCAAATATAACTTACAGAAATGTTAAAAGGAAAGGCAGCTGTGAAAAAAATTCTTGAAGGTGAAGCAAATAGAAGTTGAGAGAGTTAGACTTAGATTGCTTCAAATCGTTTTTGCGTGCCATAATCAACTCATTTTTAAATCTACCACAATAAGTACGTAGCAAACTTAGTTTTAAAAAGTTATTTCGCTGCCTTCTAAAATTCAGCTATGTAGGTTTCATTTCCGGGTGTGTGTCATTCACTTCAACATTCTGGACCAAAAGAAAATAAATTGTCCACATGTAATGCTGCCTACCAAAAGCCATAATGGCAGAATGTTTCCTGAGTAACATTGAGAAGTTGACTCAGCCACAGAACTTATGAAATAACAAGAATGAAGGTATGGATAAGTGAATTCATGTTAGATGGCCATTATTTCTTAGTAGGGGAAATTGGTGAGCGCATGTTGACAGATGACAGATAGAGTTCTAGGTAAATTAGCTAAGGACTGTCTTCATTGCTCTATCTTTCCCTAGCCATACATTATTTAAATTCACCTACAATCTGAAGTAGTTTGTTTCATCATAAAACTTGTTATACTGATTTATTGTGAAATAAACTGGTAGATACATACTATAGGACGGTAATGGATGCAAGTGCTATACTTAGTACTGATACGTAGATGGGTCTAACTCAGTATTTGCCTTTTTGTTGTAAGGCTAACACTTTAAGCATAAAACACGGTTAGTCATTTCTTTGGGTACTTTCAAATTTCAAAAAAAAACCACGTCAATGAAACTCCCTCAAATCTGTCATTATCGTGGTTACTCATTTGTTGACCTTTTTGATACATTTTAGTGATGGATAAAATATTTTTCTTGCATGAGTTATACGTGTCTCTTTTCAATGTGGGAGTCTGAAACTTTTTTAGAAATTAAAGATTATTCATAAAATAATTCATTTTAAAAGTGAATTGTCCTTAAATTGTTGATCTTTAATTTTATACCTGGGGAGCATCAGAGATACATTTTATTCTGTAGGTCTCCAATTTCCAAGTTCTATCATGTGTCTCAATATTAGATAAATTTTTGAAAACCGTACATACCAGAGTTTACTCTTTAGGTCATCATGGATGATGTTCAGTGTATATTTAAGAAGCAGTGGGGTGTGGACAGCCACCATTTGGCATGGTTGCTGACCGTAGAGGGAGCAGGCCCTGCTGTGCTAAGTCTTAACTTTCAAGTATCTAGAAGGGCTTAGTGCCTGAAAAGGGCCAAGCAGCAGGGAAGCACTCAGAGGGCTTCAGGCAACAGCTGTTCATATTTCAGCAAACTTTATGGCCATTCTGGAGTATCCTGGCTGAATGTAAGTCTGAGATGCCAGAATTTTGGACTGTTTTGGACGTATCAGGGGAAGAATGAAAGAACATTAGCAAAAACATTCATGTGGTGCTGTGTAGAGTTGCCAACCCTATGAAGCTTTCCCTGACTCTTTAGAGAGCTGTGAAAACATTTATGAATCTACGCTTATTTATAATTCACTCAAAGATGCTTTTTTGGGGAAATTTTAGATGACAAGTGCTATGCTAAGCGCTGAGAAGAAGGTAAGTGAGATATGGTTCTTGTCTTTCAAGATCAGATTTAGAGAGGAGGCTTCTTTAAAGTAAGTCTTTCCTGTGTAAAGAGAAGATAATGGTGGGTATGCAGATATTCAAGAATGAAAGAAAATCCATGAAAGTGTGAAAGAGCATACTTTCTTGGAAGACAAGACATGTTTGAAGGGGTCTGAGCTCAGGCTCTCTGTGAGGGGATAGGGTCCTGGAAGCAGGATATTCTTAACAGATTATGCGTGTCGAATGCATTGATCTTGGTCCAGCTGCTGAGGTTTAAACCTGAGAGGGATGTGATCAGGTTTGTGTTGTAGAAAAATTACTCTTAATGTCTTTGTACATGCACTTGGATCTGATCGGGACACATGACTGGGATTATTTGAATGATTATATTTAATATAACTCTATGCCAAACAATTTCTCAAGTGATTTGTGACCTTAAACCTGAGTATTCCCGGAAATATGAGAAAAGAGACAGAAAAGTGTCCCTTGACCTTCTAACTCCAAGTTAACAGCCTTTCATAAAAATAGTGTGCTTTGTTAGTCCTGTACAAAACAGCAAAATGGTCATCTTGTATCGGAATATTTTATGCAACATCATCGGTTTTAAGGTTCACTCCTTAGACAATTTTTTGAAAATTGTATCCCGTAGAATAGTATCCTATGCTTTCTTTATATTTCCATGCATATCATCCATAAGGTTTGAGAGAGGATGTATAGATAACATCTGAAATAGAATCAGAAAATAGCAACCTGAAGATGTAAGAAATGGCCTCCCAGACGCAATCTTTCTTCTTTACAGCTGCTCCAAGACAGTGCATTGAACTTTACTTTGATGAAAAGTACTCTATTGAACCATCCTGGGAGTGCAAATTTGATCATATTGAAGTTCGTGATGGACCTTTCGGCTTTTCTCCAATAATTGGACGTTTCTGTGGACAACAAAATCCACCTGTAATAAAATCCAGTGGAAGATTTCTATGGATTAAATTTTTTGCTGATGGAGAGCTGGAATCTATGGGATTTTCAGCTCGATACAATTTCACACCTGGTAAGTAAGTACTTTAAAAAAAAAACTGTTTCTTTTTCTTCCTCATTTTTCTGTCTTCATAGTACAAAATCTTTTGTAAGACAACATTATACTTTCTCAGAGAATGTTCCAGTTCTATTTAAAACCAAACCTACAGTGCTTTTTCTTTTCACTACATAAATTCTGAAAGGAAAAGATGTTTTCCTTAAAACAGCCTATACTAGAGGTAAAGAGTAGTGACTCAAGGCTCTAAATGGGCATCAGCAACCCCAGCAAATGGATGGGCTTTGTTATGATGAAATGTGTAATTGGAGAGACAGTCTGTGATAAGAAAACTCATTATACATAGGAGCTCAATAAGCTTGAAAAGGCAATTGTAGTATTAGAAAATATATCTACCAAAATGATCTTTGGGGAACCTGAATCAGAAGTTCATTTGACTGAAAATTACCATGTTTCAATCAAGTCGATCATACTTTACCAAGTATTCTACTCTCTTTTCAGAAAAGCAAATTCTTAAGAGTTTTGATGAAAGGAAAACTGAGACCTGTAGCAGCCAAATACTCATTTACAAGGTCTTGCAGAAATTGTGTGCAATTACCAAATTATGCAATCTATCTCAGTTTTCCTTTTAACTTGCTGGAATTAGAAAGGGGCTGTGATGTTGACTGGCTCACTTAAGAGTTATCATTCATTATAATAAAAATTGGTTATCACATTTTTTCACTGCAAGAGCACTACATGCATTAATTTAAATGGAAAAAGGATTCAAACTACATAAAGCCCATTTTTTATTTAGTGTTTTTTCATTTTGTATGTGTTGTTTTATTTAAGTTAGGCAATAGGATAATTTGAAATATATGTAAAGTTTGTTGAAGTTTGCATTCCATGGTAAAGAAGTAACATCTAAATAGGGCTTTGATACTCAGTTAAAAAACTAAAATTTTAAAAATTATTAATATAAGTTTAATGATGACTTTCATTATGACATTATGGTGTATGTTAAATCAAGTATTAACTGTGGCGTATATATCAGCTTTAAGCATTAGGAATGTTTTTAATAGTATCACTAAAGGATTGTGGTTTTAATTATGCTTTGCTAATAATGGATTATTCACAGAAATCATGGGTATTTCATGTGTAAAATCGAACTAATCTGAAGTATTCCCAAACGGTACAAATGTTAGCTTAATTTGTTTGTCAGATTATTAGTGCTAGAGTTGTAAATGGAAAGGTAGGTATTTTTTTCTTAACTGATAATTTTGAATATAACCTGTACCTAGAGACAGTGACATATGGCATGGTATAGGTTTCATAAGTTGTATTTTCATTTTGGATTTGGTGATCATGAAAATAATGTCTTGGATTTAAAATTGTGGTTTCACGAAGAATGTAGTGTCAACTGTCATGCTTTATCAACATAAGCGATGTTATCCATGTTCCTGGCTCTATTTGAGATGACATAAATGGTGGCACTCAATCTATTCTTCTAGATTTTAAAGCCTTTTTGTTCCCTGTGTTTTGTTCTTTGCTTTTTGTTTCTTTAGAGCCACCATACTGCATTTATAGAATGAGATTTCATTGCTCTGAACAACTGAATCAGAATGGAACTCTTGGAGATTTTTCCATGAAGTAGGACAGGTTAAGGATGGGCTGAGGCTTCTCTTTTTACTCACATCAACTAGAGCAAAACTTCTGGGGAAACCTACGTTTGGAATATGAAGGAAAGCTGGGACCATAAAAAGGAGACTTGGAAAGCTTACATGACAGCAAAAATTGACATTGTGTGACCCAAGGCCATTGCCTGAGTGACGTAACTAACCCTCTTCTAGAAAGAGGCAGTATTAAGGAAGCCAATTACTTATTGAAATAGGAAGTGGGAAGGGATTAGTAATAATTTAGATAGCATTTAGCGAACCTGAAGCCAGGCAGGCTGTAGTTGTCAATTTGGCTGAATTTTTATTTAGTGGTGTCATTCAACTGGTGACCTGGGGAAATTGAAGGTGGAAGAATTTCTCAAGTCGGCTTAATGATTTATGTAATAAAGCATTGCGAGAATTGCCAGGGCTCCGCAGTGGACTCACATTGGAGATGAAATTCCGCCTACCAAGTCATCTTAGATAGAGAGATGATGGTCTCCAGGACAGCTGTAAGGAGCACTGACTTTGAAACCAGATCTGACTTCCAGTTCTGGCTTTTCTTTTCTTTACATCATATCAGCTTTGAACATAGTCCTTTATATTCTCGCTCTCAATATTTTTAATTATAAAGTAAAAATAATACCAAGCAACTCATAGAATTGTTTGAAAGACAATTACCAAATGCATATTTATGAATTTTTTGAGTGCCTATAAGATCTCAACTGTTGAAAGCTGTTGTTTTTATTAGTTTGATCATGTGCTCTTTAAAAACAAAGCACGCTTGGTATAGGTTATTGGGAAAACAAGTGTCTCAGACTTAAACACAATTCCCTGAAGTTTTTAGGTGGGTGCACAAAATTCCTACCTATACTGTGTCACTTCTTTTAGTTGATGAAATTTAGTGACTTTAGATGAGCCCAGACTTCCAAGTGGGGGTTGTAGTTATTTCTAATGTCAGTCATAGAAAATGTCAAGGCAGTAATAGCAGCAGAAAGGCCTGCTGGTCTCTATTATTGTAGTGAGTTTATCACAACCTGGAATCTAGATATAATCTCACAGTCTCAGAAACTTTATATAAACACATTGAGAGTGTACCCATCTCTTAGAAATGAATCACGTTTGCCAAGCTAACAGGAATGAATATACATATATACATAATACTTATACATACATATACATACTAAATACACATATACAATTCATTAAGGATTCTGAGAATTACACAACCCATTTCTTCCTGCAAGCAAACACACCTGGGTGTGCAGGTTATAATCAAAACTTTGCAGAGTAGTATGGAATCCAGATGTTGAAGTGTAGATGTGTAGCGCATATTTAATAAATATTGAACCAAATGTTTGATAATTCATCTTCCTAACACAGATCGTTTCTTCCAGTGGTAGTTTAGCCTCCACATTGGCATGGGTTCCAGTGTCCAGTCTCCTGGTTCCATCTTGCCTGACTGGCAAACTAATTTGTGTAGGCTTTTATCTCCAATATTTTTTTTCCATTTCCTTTTATCTGAGTCTATGACTTTCTTTTCTACTGAACTTAAAATAATAGCCTTTCAGTCCGAAGCTCTTGCTGTTCATAGTAGCTGTGCTTTTGAATTCCCATTTGTACATGGGAACAGCCCAACTGGAGGTCCTGTATGGATGTGGAGGATAGGGAGGCAGAGCAAGAGAGAATACCATAGAAATGGGCTTAAAGGAGGCCCTTCTCTTTCTCCTGGCACATTTTGATGAATCCTCACTTTTTGGTTTGCTGTTATTTTTAGAGACTGTGTCATTACCCAGGTCCACAGTGCAGCGATGAATCACCTAGGATTCTAGTCTAGCATGCATAAGAAGGATTGTGAGATTGAGCAATAGTCAAGGAGAAATCAGCTGGTCAAATCCTGGGGTCTGCAAAGGACAAGAGTGAGGCTTGTAGAAAGGCCGGGGGCGCAGAGCCTTGCGAGCACCTGGTGGAGGATGCCCTGAAGAGCTCTTCTTTTTGTGTACTGAGCCTCTCCTCTGCAGTATGCTATCCCAGTTCAGAAAGAGAAGTAAGTGCGGAATCACCCAGAATGTTAAAAGTTACACCACGGAATATTTGATAACTCAAACAATTTAATAAAAAATAGAAGACATATCAAAAGTGTTTATTGTAATAGAATTATATTGTTTTCTCACTTAAAAAGTCTTTAAACAAGTTTTAAATGAAGTTTGGTATATAAAATCAAATGACTAGAAAATATGCTGTGTTACAAGCAATTTGAAACAATAACAGTTACCTCAGATAAGGGTTAGCAGGAAGAGGGGAATGAGGAGGATTTTAGGGGCCAAGATGGAGTAAAAATGGACTCAACGTTATTGATAATGCTTTCATTTTTAAAAGAATAAGATATTTTGGTATTACCTGTATAAATAAATTATTTAACATCAGAAAAGAAAAAAATAGAAAAGACTTGGTAATTTTTAATGAATTTTTAGAAGAGGGACTACCATTTTCCATATTTCATATACTTTTTCACTCAAACTAAGAATGCCTTTTGAGCAGAATATAACACGTCCCTGGAGCCAACTGCCTTCTTGCCTAAATTTTCTTTGCACTTGAAAATATAAGGAAGAAAATGTAACCGTATCTACTGTACTCCTCCTTCCACTGGCATGACCCAGGCACTGCCATTCAGATGCTCTGCTCCTGGAGAAGGTAGCCCTTCCAGTCTCTTTAATGACAGGTATCGTTTGTTGGTCTTATAGTTTACTTCCTAGTGGGGAGATTTTCTGTCCTTTATAGACATAGAATGAGATGCTTATGGACTTTTCTTTTTTCCATGATAGTTTTCCTGTACTAGCTTTAAGGAACAAAGTTACACACATCCCACTGGAGAAACTGAAATTAAGGAATAGACCTCACAGTACCAAATAGATGAGGGTTGAGTTGAGCATTGACATTGAAGTGAGTGTAGGTATTAAATATATTGAAATTATTACGATACTTTGTACTTAAGTAGCACCTTTCATCTGGGGAGCTCAAAGTGTTCTAGGGACTTTCTGTGCAACTCCTAGCCACCTGTCAAATTGCATGCTTGATGGACTTCAAAGGCAAAGGGAGAAATACACTGCACTGCAGTAGTGTTTTAAAAGGATTTCTATGCATATTAAATGAAATATATTATTAAAATATTGTCGTGGATTTAATGTTATTTGAAATATTCGGTGCATTGTTTGTTCTCTTTGCATCAGAAATGTGAATATATGTGTGTTAACCATTTGGAAAGTTTCTAAATCTTCTTAGCTAATCAGAGTTCTGATAAATGCTCTGGTAAGAAAGAAAAAAAATCTGTGTATTATTTATTCAACAACTAAAATTTCATTTGAATTTTGCACAAAAATACGAAAAAATAGAAAGTTTTAGAGGCTAAGATTAAAAGAAGACCTTTTTTTTTTGAGACATCTCGCTCTGTTGCTCAGGCTAGCATGCAGTGGTGTGATCTTTCTCACTGCAACCTCTGCCTCCAGGTTTAAGTGATTCTTGTGCCTCAGTCTGCCGAGTAGCTGGGATTCCAGGCATGCGCCTCCACATCTGGCTGATTTTTGTATTTTTGGTGGAGATGGGAATTCACCATGTTGGCCAGACTAGTCTTGAACTCCTGACCTCAAGTGATCCGCCCACCTCAGCCTCCCAAATGCTAGGATTACAGGCATGAGCCACCAAACCCGGCTAAAAGAAGGACTTTGACTTTTTTTTTCCACATAAAAATAAAAGATTGAAAACATTTAGGTCAGTATGTGTTGTCTTTTTAACTATGACTTGGGGCAAAAGTACTTGTGGATTTGCCATTACCTTTACCTTTAATGGCAAAACTGCAGTTACTTTTGCACCAACCTAAATGTTATATTTACACTGCTGACTCAAAATATTCTCATTTCTGCCCTAGCAGAGGCTTTTAAATGGAAAAGGTAAGGAGCAAATCACATTTATTCTTGAGGCATATTTTTCAAGAAATGAATTTAAAAAGTTGAGAATCACAGCACTGAGAAAATTACCAATATGTGGCAAGGTACAGTGGTATCCGGGGGGTAGAGGTTGCAGTGAGCTGACATCATGCCACTGCACTCCAGCCTGGGCAATAGAGCAAGACCCTGTCTCAAAAAAAAAAAAGAAAAAAAAGAAAAAAAAGAAAAGAAAAAGAAAATTATCAGTGTATTGATATTTTTGAATAATCAAGATATTCATGCGAAGGTGATTTCCTCCATCTCTCACTTATCCAGACAGCCCATGACTTGGCTGATCTTATCTGTATAATAGTGGGCTCAGGAGGACGGATGAGGAATGAAGAGAGAGACAGAAATCTTGTTTGGTCTAGGTGGGTGTTCAGGAGAAAAGCTGAGAGTGGGAGAGAAAATTTCCAGGATTAGCTCCCATCTGTGCAGAGAATATTGAAAGCAGTGGCAAAGGAAAAGGAAGATTTTTAAGAAGTTTCCCATAGAGAAAGAGTGTCTTCCGGCCTGCGCGGTGGCTCACGCCTGTAATCCCGGCACTTTGGGAGGTTGAAGCGGGCAGATCATTAGGTCAGGAGATGGAGACCATCCTGGCTAACACAGTAAAACCCTGTCTCTACCAAGCAAAAAATTAGGTGGTCATGGTGGCATGTGCCTGTAGTCCCAACTACTCAGGAGGCTGAGGCAGGAGAATCGCTTGAACCCGGGAGGTGGATGTTGCAGTGAGCCAAGATCGCGCCACTGCACTCCAGCCTGGGCAACAGAGCGAGACTCCATCTCAAAAAGAAACAAACAAACAAAAGTGTCTTCCTCATCTTGTTTCCCGGAGAGGTGGAGAAGAGTACATAGGTGTGTTTATATTTGTTTGTTGGCTAATCATGGGACTATGTTTTAAATAGGGTACATCTGAGATTGGAACACATGGGGTCCCTGATAGATTTCCATTATTGATACATGTTTTCCTTAGATTAAAAAAGACCTTGTAGTTTATTTCCTTCAACCTTTCTACTTAGAAATCAAGAAACCAGAGGGCTAGAGAAAATGTGTAGCCTGGATTCATGTACTCTGTAAATATTAACTTACTGCTTGTGTATCAGTTATATAAGCATGGTGCTGATACACCTTCTACAAAGTGTTGAGATTATTAATTAAATCACATATTGCAAGTAATTTTAGTACAGTTATATTAAGAAATTTAATTAAGGGATAATACTGTGTCACCCGCGTTTCATCATTCATTAGTGTACGAATTTAAAATTCACCTTTTCCATGTTGTTTGAAATGTTTTTCCGCTCTCAGTGTCCAAAGAAACAGTGGTTTTTCATCTCTCTTTCTACCTCTATTGTAAAATTCTGCCTTCTCAACTCATCTGAGCCTGAAGTGAGTGATTCATTTCCTTTTCTTCTCAAATACCGATTATTACTGACATAGTCTTCTGTGTGTACCATGCTCTCATTAGTTGAAACTTGTGGCTCACATGTTAAATACTTAAGGGGAAAACTGTAGTTTATTTCTCCTAGATCTTCTCCCATGAATTTTCCTGCTCCCTAACACCCAGGTCTCTTTGGCTTTTTCCCTTGATGCCAGTTCCTTTCACTCACCTCCCATCCCATCCCTCTATTCAGGGCTGCTGATCCCAGCAGTACACAGGAAAGACACTTAGTTGAGGCAGAGAAATGAGCTCGTCCCATGAACATTCAAATTCCCCAGAGCAGGGCTCCATCTGGAAGTGGGACTGTTGAGCAATCTACAGAAAGTTGTTTTGTGCACTGGTAGAGGCCTTGCCTGGGTCAGTGGTAAGATTACCTCTATGTGGAATCCCATCATCAAATGACCAGCACCTACACCCTTCACTAAATTTCCCTAAAGATAAATCGTATCATTTGACAAGAGAAAAACTCAAGAAATCTGACAAAAACAAAACAAAGAAATAATTCATATACTCAGTCTCTAGTTTGAACTCATGTGACTCAATGTCTTTAGTTACTGGGCTTCTTGGTAAAATCTTCTGAAATCTCTAACGTTTAACTCTTTATTATGTATTCAAGAAACGTGCTTTTCATTATTATGTATTCAAGAAACATGCTTTTCAAATTATTAATGCCCTGTATATTTTTCCTAAGAAAACATTGAGAAGTCTATTCTCCTTAACACTTTCATAACATTTTGCAGACAATTTGAGGCATGCATTTATTTAATTATTTGAAAACTAAACCAAGGAATTAAAAACAACCCATAGTGTTCTTTTGTTGACCAAAATATTTTTCCTATTATACTTTATAGTTTGTATGCCATTACAACTACTTAAGTATAACTCATGTTAACATTCTTAATGTGAATGCACAGAAGACCTTGATTTCTACTAGGTGATATTAGCCACTTACACTTATTTAACAACTGTTTGCTGATCCACTGTGCTAACACTGTAGAAATATAGTATCTACAAGACCCTAGCTTTCATACAACGAGTTCATAGTCTGTTAAAAACTAGAAGTTATATACAGGAGACAGATAATATACCCTCCCCCCAAGATGTCTATGTTCTGATTTCTGGAATCTTTGAATACGTCAAGTTCTATGGCAAAGAGATGTGAAGGTGGAAAATTGTATTAATAATGCTAATAAGGTGACTTTAATAGAGGGAGATTATCTTGGATTATCTGGGAGGACCCAGGTCACTGGGTTCCACACTGAGAAAGAGACAAGGCTTTCTCAATGTGGAACGAGGAGGCCGTAGGGTCAGAATCTGGTGATGTGATGTAAGAAAGACTCCAGCTGCTACTGTGGGCTTTCAAGATGGATAAAGTGGCAGCAAGCCAAAGAATGTCAACAGCTTCTAGAATGGAAAAGGTTAGGCATGACTTTTCCCCTAGAGCCCCCATGAAAAGGAACATAACCCTGCAAACGCCTTGATGTTTAGGCCAGTGAGACCCATTCAGATGTCTGACATCAGAACCTGAGATAAATTCCTGTTGTTTATTAAGGTTCTAAGTTGTGGTAATTGTTAAAGCAACAAAGAAGAAACAAATACTGATTTTATTTCCTAAAAGTGAAGTGCTGCTATAAAATAAATAAATAAAAACCTTAAAATTTGGAAATAGTTTTGGAATTGGGCAGTTGACAAAAGCTGGAAGAATTTTGAGAAGCATGTTAGAAAAACGTCTATATTGCCTTAAAGTTACTGTTAGTAGAAATATGAATGTTACTGACTCTGGCACAAGGACACAGAAGGAAGTGAGAAGCATGGTAGAGAAAACATGCATGTCTTAAAGAATACCTAAATCTTCATAAACAGACTATTTGTGGAAGTATGAAGTTTATAGGTGCTGATGACGATAGCTCAACAGAAAATGAGATACGTGTTTGGAAACCGATGGAAAGGGTATATCTGTTATGATGAATCAGAAAGCTTAGTAGAATTATATCCTCGAGTTATATGGATAACTAAAAAAGCAGAACATTTATGCAATTAACTTGGATATTTAACTTTAAGGAATTTATTGTCAATTAAAATTTAAGCCCTCCTTGAATGAGATTGGAAAAGCATGCCCTAGAGAAAAAACTGAGCTGGACGACTTTTTGCTGATCCCCTCGAAAGATCAAAAGGTCAGAGAATTCAGTCTCACAAAAGGCTTTTTGAAATGATTAGGAGTGTGACTCATGAAGCTCTTCAGTCAGTCATCTCAGCAGAAGCCAAAAATAGGATGAGATTATCTAGAAAAAAAATTCTATGAAGAAAATCTTTGGCTAATGGAGTGAATCTGAGGACATACACAGGAGACACACATGGTTCTTGAGAATGTTACATCAGCATAAACGTTGCCATCTTGAACTGAAGGAGACAGATAAAGATTGAAATGGAAAAAGGATGTCAGAACTTTCAAATGCCTACAAGCAAGAAACATGCTGACGTAACTACTCAGCTGCGGGTGCGCTACTGTGTCAGTAGGTTGACTCAGAAGGCAGAACCTCAAGTCCACAAGGTGGAGAGTTAAGCCCAGAAGGTAGAGCTCAAATGCAGAGTACAATCTCAGCCCTTGAAACCAACTGGAACTTGGCAACTGTATTTCAAAACTGCCTGGAACTGGTGAATTTCTTTCTTTCTTTTTTAAATTCTTCTACTTTTTCTCATTTTGAGCAGGAATGTCTGTAGATGTTACTGTTTGCCTGCCCCACCATTGTGTTTTTGGATCAAGTAACATATTTCTTGAATTTTGTGGTTCAATGATGGAGAGAAATTGTGTCTCAGAGTGGATCACGCCCAGAGCCTCACTCATACTTGATCTTGATGATGTAGATGATGTGATGTGGGTCTTTTGAGCTGATGAAATTTGGACTTTGAGTTGATGCTGTTGAGACTTTTGGGCAACATGGGTGAATTTATTTCATCTGTGGGGTTGATATGAAACTTGGTGGCCAGATTTAGGATTGGTAGGAAGAAAAATGGCCCATAATGGTGTCTGTATTTTAAGTCTGGAGCCTGTGAATATGTTATGCTACATGGCAAAAGGAAATTAATGTTGCCGTCAAGTTGACTTGATGATAGGGACATTATCCTGGCTTTTCTGGGAGGGCGCGGTGTAATATAGGCAACCTTCAATGTGGAACAGGGAATCAGAAGTGTCAGTGCCAGAACACAGAGTATGAGAAAGACTCAATTGGTCTCCGTTGGTTTTGAATATGGAAGGGCCAATTAGCCATGGAATGTGGCAAGTCTCTTGCTGCTGAAAAAGGCAATAGAAACATTCTCCCCTAGGGCCTGTAGTAAGGAACACAGGGAACACAGCTCTGCTAAAACTGTAATTTTACCTCAGCGAGATAGATTTCAACCTTCTTATCTCCAACACTATATGATAATAAATTTGTATGGTTTAAAGCCACTACATTTCCAGAGTTCATTATAGAAGCAAAATAAAAATAATTACAGCATGCAAGTAAAATTCTTAAACATATAGTAAAATTTGAGGAGTGATATAGAATGTAAATAAACAACATAAGGTTTTACTGGTGGGATGGATGGAGAACATAATAATTTGGGTCTACCATTCTGAACTTTGAAATTACCTTGGTTCCAAATACACCAAATCCTGGATATACCGTTCTCCCCTCTGGACTTTCCTACACTTAAATTAAAAATCTGTATCTAGATAACTATATGTGTATATCTTTTTATATCATTTGATTTTATATGAATGCCATTTTTAGGCATACATATGGCTAAAACCCCAACAGAATAACTTGCAATCCTTCTCAAAGATGTGCATGGGACAGTGGCATTTTTGTTTGTGGCAATAATAGCTATTTGTAGAACCTGGCACTCTTTAAGGCTCTGCCTCTTCATGGCATATTTGCCTGATGCCTTTGCTTCAAAAGAGCTATGCTGTCTGTTCTCACTTGCTCAGCTGGCTAGCATCCCACCATTCCACAGCTCTGCTGACTAGCTGGAAATTCTGCTCCAGTGTGTCTTCATGGCATTTTCCCTTTCCAGCTACTTTCAGACACCTCACTTCCACTCTACTACCCCAAGAATCACAGAGTGATTACAATAAAGTATGACTGTTCACAATAAGCAGGGCATATGCCCACGAAAGAACTGTAGTTGACTTTTTTAAAGCAGGAGGATATGTTAGTCATAAATATGTCACTTCTCTTCTATTTTCTATTCATCATACCCAAAATCAGAAGACCGTTCTATTCCCTGGGAAGTTTTCTTCAGAAATTTGCACTTCAAAGCCCCAAGAGTTTTCTGTAAGTAATTCAGAGAGAAATGCACTTTTACAGGGGTGATACAAAAATCAGTGCTACCTGAAAACATTCTCCGACCTCGGTTCTGCTTTCCCATACAGTCTGAAAGGAATGCGTACTTCCTTTGGCAGATTTGGCGGGCAAACAAAGTAGAATTTGTGGAATGCTCAGTGGCTATCCTGATGCAATAGGAAGACATAGATGAGGGTTGCCATGGCAATGATAAGTAAGATCTAAAACAGAGAGGATTTCCATGGGCATAAAATGAACTGGCCTTTCAGAGATCTGCTGTTGTAAATAATAGGTTAACTGGTGGAAAAATTATTTCTAGCTTTTTTGCATGTGCACGTGACTTTCTCCTAATAATTATCATCAAGTAATATTTGCATCTCAATTTTAAGTAAAAAAGATTATTAAAAAATAATACAAATATGCTTAGTTTCTGTTTAGAAGTGTTTTACCTTTGACATTATTTCAATTTTGTCCATTTTATTCTTTCTTTCACTTACGTAAGCAGGGGCTATGCATTTTTTTCTTTTTTTTTTTTTGAGATGGAGTCTCATTCTGTTGCCCAGGCTGGAGTGCAGTGGCGTGATCTCGGCTCACTGCAACCTCCTCCTCCCTGGTTCAGGCGATTCTCCTGCCTCAGGCTCCCCAGTAGCTAAGACTACAGGAGCACGCCACCACACCCAGCTAATTTTTGTATTTTTTTTTTTAGTAGAGATGGGGTTTCGCCATATTGGCCAGGCTGGTCTTGAACTCCTGACCTCGTGATCCACCCACCTTAGCCTCCCAAAGTGCTGGGATTACAGGTGTGAGCCACGGCGCCCAGCCACATCTCTTTTATTGACAACTTCTAGGCTGTGGCTGTCCTATCGTCTCCTGCTTGCTCCTTCTCTTGGCTCTTAATCAACGTTGTGTCTTTTGACCCAATCAGCTCCAATCTTTCTATTTTTGGTTTGCTCTCACATTCTCTGGAGAAAAATCCAGATACAATTTCGATCTGAACTATTTATGAGCCTTCAGCATGGGGGACAATGTAGTGATTATATGAATAGTCAGGGCATTTAGTTTCCTGTTAAACATGCTGGCACTGACATTCATGTTCATTGTGCTAGACTTTTCAGTCTCTAGCTAGAATTGGAAATAGCTTTCTATTCTAACAACAATGTATATATTCTCTTCTAGACTGCAAAGTAATATGCCATACGGGCCAACTCTTAATTTAAGATAAAATGGTTATAAAAATGTGATTTGCTCTGTTATTTGCAGTATCCCACATTTAGTGTATGGTTTGGATGAAATATTCTTTTTTTTTTTTCTTTTTTCTTTTTCTTTTTTTTTTTTGAGACGGAGTCTTGCTCTGCCGCCCAGGCTGGAGTGCAGTGGCCGGCTCTCAGCTCACTGCAAGCTCCGCCTCCCGGGTTCACGCCATTCTCCTGTCTCAGCCTCCCGAGTAGCTGGGACTACAGGCGCCCGCCTCGTCGCCCAGCTAGTTTTTTTTTGTATTTTTTAGTAGAGACGGGGTTTCGCCGTATTAGCCAGGATGGTCTCGATCTCCTGACCTCGTGATCCGCCCGTCTCGGCCTCCCAAAGTGCTGGGATTACAGGCTTGAGCCACCGCGCCCGGCCGAAATATTCTTTTATACCATGTTCTAGAACAATTTCTCAATGGTTTGAAGTTATTTTCACTGTGACTTATACTTCCCCAGAAGGGAAAAATATTACTAATCATTTGGGGCCATACTTCACTACACACATTTCACTAAAAAGAATTTATTTTGAGTTTTGCCATTAAAATATGTTACATGATGCTCAGTTGTTTTGAGACATATTGGCCAGATGCCAAATCATTGTTGTGGTCTATTTGTGTAGGTCTTCAATTTTTCATATTTGTATAAACTTATATTTTTAGTTTCATATAATATTAAATATCATTATCATATACCATTTATTTTTCTATATTGTATATGTTATATATACAACAGTTTCATGAAACGTAGTTAAACAATGACTGCACTGCTAGGTTGTCTGAGGTGGAATTCTGGCTCAGCCACTTTCTGGCTATGACTTTGAGAAGCAGCAATTGACTTAATCTCTCAGAGCTCTAGATTTCTCATGGGATCAGCACCTGACAGAGAGCATTATGGATTTTGCTACCTAACGATACTGTCAGGCTACTGATATTACTTCACAGGTGGTCACATGAGATCACATTGAAGCCTCTGCTTCATTGTTTCATAGATTCATTCAACAAGTTGTTGACCCATAATTGGTCATTAAATTATTACCATACACGGAAGGTTGAGATGTTAGAATGGTTGAGATGCAGCATCTGCTCTTGAGTTTACAGTGTGTTTATACACAGTTTGGTGAGCGCCATGGCATGTGCATAATGTGGGGTGCACCTGGAGGAGAAGCAGGCAACACTGGATGTCACGGAAGACCTGTGCTTCAGTGGTGCTTCCCACAGAGCCCCCACTGTGTCCTCAGGATGGATGAGGTGTGTGGCGTGCTCATGTAGCTGCAGCTCCATCACAACCTTGTGAAATGTGCTGCAACCAAACATTCTTTCTCTGTGTGGACACCAAGCTTCCTGAAAACAAAAAACAAACAAATAAAACTCAACAACTTCGGTTTACGTCTTTAAATTTCCAGTGCCTCATCAGTGTTTAGCCATAACTGATGCTTAATGAAATTTACCTGAATGACTACCTAAATGAGTCAATGAATGAATAAATGAATAAAATGAAATAAAACATGTAGAATGAGAGAGACGCCCGATATGAAAAAATCTGTTGATGCATATCTGGTCGTCAAGACCATTTGAAAAGTAGGTGTGTAACTTTGAAAAGAGAGGAGGTTAAGATAAGACTGAAGTCTGATTCAGATTATGAACAACTCTGGAAATCATGCCAGTGATTCAAACATAATTTTAGAAAGTGTGGGAAGTATATTAATGTTTTAAATTGAATAGTGATGTTTGAGACCTCTATTGTAAGAGTGCGATTTATCAGCATGTGGATGATGAATTGAGTAGAGAGAGAATAAAGGAACAGAGAAAATAAGATGATTATAATACAATTAAAAATGATGCAAGTAAGAAATTGCTAGAAGTAGTGTTAACAGTAGTCTGTGACAATGTCGTGAAAAAAGAAACTTGCTATCAATAAAATTTAGTGAGATTAAGTCTGTGTGTTGAGGAAGAGAAGTAGAAATGACTGTGGCTGCTGTTCTTAGTAATTTGGTGATTGGTTAATGTCATATATTTTGCTGGAAAAATAAAAGAATAGAAAATGTTCTGTTCACTTTTAAAGATGTTTCAAGAGACGGAACAATGAGATACCTTTGTGAGCATGTCAGATATTTAGAACTGAAACAGAGAACAGTGGCCAGGGAAGGTGGAGAGGGAAGCTTATTGGAGAACTAAGTACAAAACTCCAACTAATAAGATATCCACATATTAAAATAGAACGTTATATGAGTTCAAGCTAATACTCTTATCTAAGCAAATTAGAACACAATGTCATGTATTTTGGAATTTTACATTTTATTCAGTCCTAGCGTCTTATCTTACAAACAATCTTAGCAAGTTACCAATTGGCATCAGGTTTTTTGGGGGGATGGGTAGACTGACCCTAAAAATACATTTTAGATTTTAACGTAAGGGAAGAGTTTTTCTTTTGTCCCATGCTTGCAACCTTCTCCTACAGAGGGACTTTTTTTTTTTTTTTTTGTCTGAATTATGGCAGTAACTACTTTCCCGAGGCTGGGTACCAAAAAAGGAGATTTCTTGGTCTGTGTTGGAAAGGCACAAGGGTACACATGAGCTACACTGCATTTGAAATGACCAAATCTTACAGTAATATTTGGTTTAGTAGTTCATTTTTTTCCTTTATAACTTTGTCATGCTTCCTTTTAGGAATGGCCTCATTTCTTTCTACCTACTTTTGAAAATATCATAGTATCTGTATTATCAGGATGATTTCAGATGTCCTGCAAGATTTGTGGAAATATATTTGGTTCAGGTGTTAAAAAGGAGGGTGGTAGAGAAAAGAGTCACTTTTTTTCTATTCATTATTTCCTTGTGATTTAGACAATATTTGCTTTACTCGTTTATCTGTTATTTGATTGTGTTAGGATTTACACTAATTGCAGTTGCAAGCCATAGCACTGTAAAGTTAGCAATATAAATGACCATTGACTACAATTTAAATGATTGGCATAAGAACGGGTAAAATATTTTGGAAAGTATTTTTGATATATATATCCTACATATTTACAAAAATAACTTCTTTCTTATCAAAAATGTTTGGTTTTCTTTATTAGATTAAAACACCCCCTCCCAAATTTCCCCATAAAATTGTCCAGCAGAATAATATGTGATAAATTAGGCACTCAAAATTAATTCAAATGAAATAATGATATAATTAGGCAGTGATTCCTGCTTTTAAAAATGCCATTATAAGAAATTCATCTTAATAAAAATAATGAATTATTGAGATCTTATTATATGCCAAATATTGTTCAAAGCACTTGGCATGCATTGTTTCGTTTTATTTTACAGCATACCTATGAGGTATGCTATATCTATGAGGTATTACTGCCATCCTTATTTGGGATTAAAAGACTTAAAATGTTTAAATGATGGACCCAGATTCATCTCTCTAGCACAGCTGAAATCTGAACACAGAAGTGCATATTTTTACGCATTGAGCTATCCCATTGTCCACAAGTAAATGCCTATTGGCTTCAGGCTTAACTTCTCAAAGACACCAATTTGTTCAATCTTTGTGATTTTATTGGGGGGGATTTCAGTTGTTCTCAGTGATTCTAAAATTTATCTTTGCTTTTTGCTCTTGACATCTTTGATACAACATTAATAATTGTCCCTATATCATGATTTAAGTCAAAATTTCCCCCTGGATTTAAAAAACCTTAATTAGGTTATTATTGACTTCATCATTGGTGGCATCATCATCATTATCATCATCATCACCATCACCGTATTAGCCATCAAAAATAATAATATTAGCAATAACAGTGCTTATAAATTATATTCCATGAGTTTATTCACAACTCGTAACAATAATATTCTTTGTTGTCATATGTATGTATACATATAATATATAATATTTATGATAGGAACATAATTCCCTCAATCCATATGTTGTCAACTAGTGGAAAAAAATGAATAACAGTTTCAAATATTGAGGTAATAAATGACTTCAGCCTTCTTTATTTTGAACATTTCCCTGCACAGGCACTACTCTGCATTTTTGTGTACCTTAAAACAATTCGTTTTGAAATAATATTAAACTGACAGAAAAGTTGCAAATATAGTGCAGATATCTTCCCTCCCTCTCAGGAAACTTCTGTATACATTTTCTTGTTTGTTTTACTAGGTGGAAAAATAGCATCATTCAGCTTTACCTTTTCATTAAATTTCAGAAAGAGCTAAATGTCTTTTTTCTTAGTCACATTTCCTTGACTATGAATTTTGAAGTGGCACAAGCTCTTGGTGTAGTTGTTGCTGGCAGGTGGCAGAGCATGTGACACAGTAAAACAAACACAGCAGATAAAGGAAAGCAGATTTGGAAAGTAAGATGGACCGCTGATTGGGCCATTTTGGGCAGGCTCCATCAGTGAGAATAAAGTGACTTTTTTTTTTTTTTTTTTTTTGAGACAGAGTCTCACTCTGTCACCCAGGCTGGAGTGCAGTGGCACAATCTCAGCTCACTGCAACCTCCGCCTTCAGGGCTCAAGCAATTCTCTTGCCTCGGCCTCTTGAGTAGCTGGGACTACAGGTGCCCACCACCACGCCCAGCTGATTATTGCATTTTTAGTAGAGAATGGGGGTTTCACCATATTGGCCAGGCTGGTCTCAAACTCCTGACCTCAGGTGATCCACCTGCCTCAGCTGGGGTTGCAGTGCTGGGGTTGCAGACATGAGCCGCTGCACCCTGCCAAAATGGCCTTTCTGAGCTTGATTTCTCGTCTGCCAATTGCTCGTTATACTGCTTGATCCAGTTTCTCAAGGATTAAATAAGATCCTGTAAGTGTAACCTGTTCGAAAGGATCCCGTGCAGCTTCTTCTCTCACCGTGGACCTGTTGATAGACTGGTCTCAAAAGCCATTTCATCCTGCCATCTCAGAAAACACAAATGTAATAGCAAAGTCATTGATCCACAATGCAAATTTTGCTGAAGCTTCTCAAGAACCTGGGTTAGGTAATTACTTCAAATACCAAAAAACACATTTTCTATATATATATTTTAAACACAGTCTGGCCATCAGCCTGGCTTCAGCTTCCTCCTCTCCATTCGCCTGAAGACCAAAACAATAACTAAGAAGAGCTATCACCAAAACAGAAACCTGGCAGTTAAATAAACACCTGTTGTTCTTCAGGCTTATACTGCTAACAGGGGCAAAGAAAGAACTCCCTCTTTTGAAAATTACATAGTAGAATGCTCAAGACTACATGGGTTAGTGGCACTCTGCAAACGGTAGTTGACAGCCTCACATTTAACTATTTGATCGTTGCCATTCACCTGTTCTGCTTAGTGTGGACTAAGATTTTCTTTTTTTTTTCTTTTTTTTTTTTTTTTTTGAGACGGAGTCTCGCTCTGTCGCCCGGGCTAGAGTGCAGTGGCCGGATCTCAGCTCACTGCAAGCTCCGCCTCCCGGGTTCCCGCCATTCTCCTGCCTCAGCTTCCCGAGTAGCTGGGACTACAGGCGCCCACCACCTCGCCCGGCTAGTTTTTTGTATTTTTTAGTAGAGACGGGGTTTCACCGTATTAGCCAGGATGGTCTCGATCTCCTGACCTCGTGATCCGCCCGCCTCGGCCTCCCAAAGTTAAGATTTTCTTTACTGTACTACTGTGATCATTTCTAATGTCAGTCACTCTACCTGAATCCCTAAAACAAATACTGACTGGTCTTACTAGGGAATTTACCCTACTTCACCTTACTTTAAACTTCAGCCACAATCTTTTATCTGAATGGTTGGTTAAGTCTAAGAATACAATTTCCAAGAAGTTCTTTTTTTTTTTCTTAATCTCTGAATTTCCTGTTGGAGCAAATTCAAATTTCCTGTTGGGTTATATAATGCATATTTTGTGGAAAATTTCTCTAGGCTACTAACAGGCTTTCTAAGATCTTTATAAATCATCCTCAGTAATTGCTCTCCTGTTGCTCATATCGTTGGAAGGATGGCCCTTGAAATGTGAGATACTTGACTGGCAGTCAGCGATTTGTTTGGTGCAGTGTTTGTTTGCCTTTAATTAGTGCTCTGATAATGTGGATGATGGCTTCTGATGTAGGTCACGTAACTGCCCGCATGTAGCAAATGGAGAGGAGGAATTGTGGTGAGCCTGTGGGAAGCTTCCATTTCTGCACTTTCTCACTTGTCTGCCAGGCTTTCCTTATCCTCAGTTCTCACCTCAGAATCTTATCTGGTGTCTCAATCATGCAGATATTATTCTGAGCTAGTGTCCTCACTGGAGAATGTCCCTGTCAACCAATCCTTACTGATGAGGAATTTTACATAATGAGGACTTTTATTCACTCCAGCTAGGGCAATCTGCATTTTAAATGAGGATTTGCAAAGAGTGAAAACCGTACTGGTTTCGAAGGAATTAAATGTGGAGGATATACTTCTAGATTATAAGGCAAGCTACAGAGAGGCAGAAACAATAGACCGACATCATCGCAGTGTTCTTTAGCTCCTATAGTGCATGCATTCATTAACTGGATCTTCATTGAGTACCTACTATATATTAGGCACTGGAAGCAATGGATACAAAGTCTGCCCCTGTTCTCCAGGGGTAGCAGACAAACAAAAGATATAATTATGGTAAATACAGTGGGCTGTGGTTAAATTTAAGACAAAAAAACTTACAACACGTCTTAAACATGGATCATAGGAAAAGTTTGCCTCTTCCCATGTTTCTGTTTTTTTCATGTAGATATTACTCTACACTCTATACCTTAGAGAGGGTGTCCGCACCTTTCATGTGACAAGAGTTAAAAGAAATAGGCATTTTAGAGGCAAACGAGGAGTTTTAATGAAATAAGAGAAAGTTATCTCACCTTCAAAACTCATGTACTGACAGGCCCTGGATCAAGAACTTGTCCGTGTGACCTTAGGAGTCCTTCAGCCACTTAGACCAAGTGGGTTGCAGCTTCAATATTTTAAGATATAGAATCATTCACTGTTCCATTGAAATTGCTTTTAGGAACATTTATTCCTTGATTTTTCAAAACAAAATTGTATCGTTTTTCCTGTGTTCCTGTTTTGTAGATGAATCATTAAAATTTTGGAGTAGTTAAGTGGCTTCTGCACATTGATACAACTAATATCCAAACCCACTCTTTATAACTTTAAATTGTGCATTGTTTCTTTTTACTCATACAGGGATTCAGATTCTTCATTTCATACTCAGTAGAATTTCTCCTTGATACCCAGTTCTTAACAACAGCCCTGGGATAAAAAAAGAATTGATCATTTATTTTAGTGACTTTCTTTTGACATTAAGCGACAGTTTAGATTTACTAAAGGTCATGTGCTTGTGAATGCTTACTGGTACAGTAGGAAAATAATACAACAGGCAAAATCGTGTTAGATCATTTATGCTTTATCTCTTTTAGCTTCTAAAACAATCCTGAAAGATGAATAATTATTATGGGTATAGCAGAATTTAATCTTCCCTCTTGCTTCAAAATTTTAATGAAAACTTTACAGTTGAGAGAAATAGGAAAATAAAAAAAACAACGAAAAAAAAAACAAACAACTTCCTAAAATTCTAAAGACTACTTTCGGATAAAATTTAAGTGCATGAGTTTGTGCTTCAAATTTTTCTTTTAACTTTCCAGCAGCCTTTATTAAATGGAAAAACTGAAATTTATGAAGTCTTACAGTCAAAGCATTTTTATCCTGGCTAGGGGTTCTCTAAGAGAACCAGTAGCACCAAGATGCACTGGAACAATGCAGCAAGAGAGTTCATGCCTTAGAGTTTAGAAGCATACAAAGAAAGGAAATGATGCCCACTTCTCACTAGAAAAATTTCATAGGCTGGAGTCTGGGCGGAGGAGCCTGGGATGGCAGTAGAAGTGTGCAGGAAGCACTAAGTCAAGCCTGTAGACTTAGTTTAACAGTAATGCGTAGTTACCTCTTGGTTTAACAGTAATGCAGAAGCTACCTACAAGCCAAGTGGTCACTGCTGAAACCATCTTGAAAGAACCTGCCCATCCAGGTGGCGTCTCAGGAAGATGAAACCTAGAGGTGTCACAAGACTCATCTTAAGATTGTCAGTCAAAGAGAATTGGTCAGGAAGGAGTCCAAAGTGCTCACAAAACTATGTCCTCTGAGTGAGAACCATTATGTAAATACCTGCCACTCACAATGTATTCATCTGAAGCCTCAAGTTAGCCACAAATATCACCAGCTAAAGGTACAGACTTTTTCTTCTTGGTCTTTAACCTCTTTCTTAGCCAGGGAGTTGCAGAAGATGAGAGGGGTGAGGGAAGCGGGAAGGAGGAGGACAGGCTTGTCTCCTTTATCTTTCCATAGGTCTCTCATGGAGATATCTGTCATAGGGGATGGTGATGGGGGAGGGACAATGTTTGGTGTGGCTTTTGATTCTTAAGCAGCTTTACTATCAGAAAGTGAGTCCTAAAAGGTTTTTGTTGTTGGTGGTGGTGGTGGTGGTTTGTTTTTTAAGAATTGAAAACCTATAGGATCCCCCCAAGCTCTCATTTTTTGGACAAGGAAAAGGAAATTCTACCTTACCCAAAGCCTATAGTTGTAAATAAAGTAATATTATTATTCTTTGAATACCATAGAGATAAGTTCAGTAAATCATTTACATATAACTATACTCCTATTCTATAAGAACATAGGAGCTTGGGAAAGCTAAGAAAGTCTGACCTCAAACCAGCCACTTTAAAAATTGCAGCCTAAAAATTTCAATCTTGTGCCATCTGACTGTAAACCCTTGCTGTTAACTTCTGTGCAGTTCTTCCAATGAAAATCAAAACGATTAATTAGGTTTAGTCACAGTTATTGTCACAGTAAGGAAGAATAATACTTTGACTCAGTTTTTATTTTACTGACCAGTGCAATGATTACTTATATCCAGACCACTTGGCATTCACTTATTTATCTTACTGCATTTTCTATGGAAGTTCAATTCAGAATTCAGAGCTATGTACCAGGAATTCCCTAGATGTACCCTGCACAGGTTTGTGATGTCCAGACTTAAACTCATTGGCCCCAGGTCCTCAAATGAACACCACATTCTGAAAAATACCCCAAGCACAAGGTCTTTTTCCTGTTTATTGAACAATAGCACAGTATTCTCTTGTGAACAACAGAATATTATTATTCTGTTGAACAATAATACATCTTGATTTATTGAACATTACCACAATATTTACACAGAAATTCAAGTCCACATCATATGAAACATATTTGACTTTTCCTTCTATCTTCAGTCAATCATGCACTCCTGGGGGATCTGCTTTCTAAAACTTCTCATGTGCTTTTCCTTTTCTCCATTCCTATAGGCATTACATTTGCTTTCGTACCCAGTATCTCACCTGGTCAAATTTAATAGCTATCTCCTTTCTTTCAAACATCTTTTGTATTGATGCAGCAGACTTAGATCAGAGATACAGGAAACAAAAATCTGATTGTATTCATCCCTGGATTAAAATATCTCAGTAGCTTAGTATACCATTTCTTACCATGACAATCAAGGGCTTTAACACTCTGATCCCTCTCTGTACAACCAGCCTTCCTTCAGTATCCTCCCTCTGAAACAAGTCCTCCACTCGTGCAAAACAATTTGCAATATAAATATTGTTTGCTTTGGTTTATGTTTACCCTGCCTGGGATGTCTTCCTTAACTCACTCATTTATTTATACATTTATTAATCAGATAAATATTGTGTACTTGTTCTATGTAAGGTTCTACTGTACTGGGTACTGGGAACACGATGACTATCTAGACCAAGAATATCTAGACCAATGTCGACCTCAGTCTTAAGGACCTTAGTTAGAGATATTAAGTCACATATTTAAGTCATTAATTAAGGTTACAATAAGTGGGCTAAAGGAGAAGAAGAAAATGTGTAAAGAGAGCATGACAGGTGTACCTGAACTAATTGATGAGATAAGGGTAAGACTTACCTGAAAAAGAGACTTCAAGTTGAGGTTGATAGGTTGATGGAAGTCAACTATGCAGAAGAATGGTGGATCATGGGCTGGCAGAGGAAGAGCGAGCACCTTGGACAGTGGAAACAGCCCTGTGCAAAAGCTCAGAGGTGAGAAGCAGCAGAGCATGTCTGGGCTGTAAAACAAGGTGGTGTGTCTAGAGCATGCCCTGTGCTCAAATACAAGTACTGGAAGATGGCCTACTTGAGAAATTCCTTCTTTTAGGAATTTTCCCTGAATACTGCTCCTTGAGTCACTCCGTTCCTTTTACCCCCTTCCCTCTTCCTCTGTCAAGGCCAGGAAGCTGCCCTGTCTCAGTGTTCTCGCCGTAACAGGTATGCACGTTTCTGGTTGCCCTCTCACATCGAGTTGTAATTATCTCTTTACCTATTTATTTGTTTTCCTCTCACGACCTTGTGGGATTTCTAAGGAAGTAACCATAAGTCATATGTGTTTTCCAAACATTAGTTATAGTGTTGACATGTGGAAGAATACATATCAAGTGTTATTTTCTTCTCACCCATTTATTTCTCAAGTCACCGCAGTTTTTACGTACATATCCCATTTCTTCCTCAAATTTAAGAATATCCCTATTTTTGCAAGATTCTGCATTTATATTTGGAGTAATCGTTCTGCTAACTTCAGGTCCACCAAACAATAAGCTGTAGAAATGCCCATCGTTCTTCCTTCTTATTTCACCTCTACAATCTTCAGAAAAGCTTTCTAATTATTCCTTAAATCTGTGTCTTAGCTTTCTACCTCAGCACTAATTCAGGCTTTCCTAATTTCATACCTAGGTTACTAGAATAGAATAAACAGGAGTTTTAACTTGGATTCCTACTTTGGATTTGCCCCTCCTGTATTACCCAAACAGCTATTAAAGTGGACTTCCTGCAGTTTACGCCTGATCATATATGGGTCTAATTAAACTTCTTTAATTACCTCTTTGCCTCCAGAATAAAAGGCAAACTCCTTAGCAGGATCTACAGAGTGTTTCGTGATCTGTCCTTCTCCATCATCCCATCTCTGGATGCTGTGGTGCCCAGAACGTTGATCTAACACCATCTTGAAGCACACATGCTGACCTCCGGGTGCACCATGAGTTGTGCCCTTGAAAATACTGTTTGCTCAGTCTTTCTGGAGAAAGTTTGCCACATATTCGGACTTAGTATATTCGAACTCCTACCTTGAAACTCAGACAAAGGTTTAATCTTCCCCAGGATTCCTTTCCTCACTATTCTTCTATGTGAGGGACTTCTTGTGTTATTATCTTTTTATATATTATATTATATTATTTTATATAATATTATATTAAATTATATTATTTTATATAATATTATATTAAATTATATTATTTTATATAATATTATATTTAAAGATTATAATTATATAATATTAATATAATTGATGCTCGTATTACCTTTTTATTATAATAGTCTCCCCCCTCCACAAAATATTGTGAATTATTCAGCTGAGAAGTTTTGCTTTAGTTTCTTATCGCCACTGGCTGTGAATTAACACATATTTAACACATTTTGCTCAAACAATCAAACAGCAAAAGTTGAAGATAGTGTATTATTATTCTCCCATTCCGTGAGAAAGCTGAAGATGACCGAAGAACTAAAAATACATTAATGAATCAACTAATTTTAAACATAAATTTCCTGTAGCTCCAACATGACTAGGATCTGAGTAACAGTGTTGTGAAATAGATTACTACGTGATTTTCATTGCTTTTATATTATATATATAGTAATTAATATTCAGAATAGTTGATTAACTTTTTTAAGTGTCACATAATTTAAAAATGAAATTGGTGTTTAGCCCCAGATATATTTTTCTGTGTTCTTTTAAAATTTCAGTGAGATTTTCTTATACTCCTTTCATTACATTTATTATCTAGTTTCTAAACCTTTTCCTATTTAATACCTCTTTTCCTTTTTTCTAAAAAGTAACTGGTTAAACAATAGTTTTGTCATTTATGAAATTTTGTCTGTTAATCTTATTATTGTAGGGATAGTTAATATTACCATTTTAAGGATAGTTAAAACTTATTTTTCAATTAATACATATTTTACAGTACACTAATATATTATGTATGCATGTTGTATTTTATTAAAATATTAAAATGCTTTATACACCAGAAGATTGTTAGAAGCTCTAAATACCAGAGGATTGATTTTTAACAGTCTGCCAAGACAATAATACAAGTAATACAACTAAGCCTTTCTTTAAATAATAAAACAAGTATCTGTAGTGAAAATATATCTGCCTCTTGAAGATTGAGTGTTAAAATGTTGTATTCACTTTGGACTTGCTAATTTTACCATAGGAATGTTAAAGAGGTAGAAGTCATAAGTGTGAAAATACATATTTTTAAAAAAGAAATTGAGTTGAGATATATAAGAACGTTTTGTGTGGGGATGCTGCAACAGCTGTTTAGTGTAGGGACGTTTTGAGTCTTCAGTTGTACACAGTTGTTTTTAAATGAAGACTATTTTAGTAGGCCCCCAAAGAAGGCATTAATTTTTCGGTTTTTGGAAGTCAGCAGATACATGCACGGCAAAAATTCCATGCCGTCCGTGAGTCATATCCTCTTCTGGTTCTCACCCCACTCCTGAGAACCTGAGATGATGGGAGAGTATGAGCAATGTGGCAGGCCTGTGGTTGGGGTCAGGGATGTCGTGAGAGTCAGGAAAGCATTGAGCATCAGGGAGTTAGTGAGAGACAGTAATGGAGTCAGAATTCATTTATTAAACCAATTTTCCTTCTGAAGTATTAAGGTGAAAGCATGGTTCAAAATAGGGCAAATTAGAATGAAGAAGACAGAGCTTGTAATTTAGTGGCAAATGCAATCTTAAGGTAGAATAAAGCATTTGGGGTCATGATGGAGAAAGTAGGATGATATCAGAGAATACAGCAAAAGAACTTAATGGTCTAGAGGTCAGAGAAAGTCTTGAAATGTGAACATTCAAGTACAGATCTAAAGTAGGAGGATTTAACCAGGTGAAGTGCTTAAATGTTAGAAATATCTGTGACTCAAACAGCTTGGCAGTGAAAAACGGTAAATTCATATTTTGGGAAAGCTATTTTATATGGATGTATCAATATCAGATGCGTCAAAGTTTCCTCCAGTTCTACTGATGATTACAGAGAATTTAAATAACATATATACGTAGTTAAGTTGAGTTCACAAAAGTAATAGGTTAGAGCTGTGTGGAGGCTACAGTTCATCTCCTGAATTTATGACCCATTTTTCAATTGAGTGTTGAGAATATGAAGAGCGTTAGAGGACACACTTACATAGCCTTCTAAAAATGCCGTGGATTTTGGAAACAGAAGCCTGAATTCTAGACTATATAAATTATGAGACAATTTTTATAAGGCGTATCTGTCTGTTCAGAAAACATGATTATGATTAATTTGTGTATAAATCTGTATGTTGATTACACTGCTCTACTATACATGTGAAAATATGCATATAAACCTCAACACTATAAAGTTTGATACTAAGAAGTGAATTGTAATCAACCATACTTCAGCCTATCCATTAATAGCAGCCTGTATAAATGAGAGCAGCAGGCAGAATAAATTAGGTTAGTCTAGTCACACATCAATCCCTTGGATGACACTAAGAAGCCAGAAAATGTTGTGTAACAGGACTTAGATACATCAACTATCAGATGTTACTTAGAAGCTCAAGAGACAGAGTCGTAAGATCTGCTTATTGCAATGTATGGGTTAACAAAATCTAAAGAGGACTACATGGCTACTTTTTAATTCTTTTGCAGTATTATTCAGAAGTGGTTCCTCCTGAGAGATAAATGTAGGTAAATAAAATCTGAAGTGTTTATATCACCTAGGGGGGAAAAAAACTTGATCTGCATGAGTGTAATGCACATTTCTCTAATTTCAGACCTGCGATTTAATAACTGTTACAAATAATATGTTTTTCCTAAAATATTTTGAGTCATATTAAATTTTTTAGAGTGCTGTAGTGGAATTTTTAAATAAATTTTAGGGTGATTTTTCATTATACTTTTTAAGAATTACAAAGTATTTTGTGTGGCCTCAAATTTTAAGAATTAGGAAATTGGAAAATTAGCAGGAATTTTGAATATATCATCCAATTCATCATCAATTATTCATTTGCTAATGTGCTAAGCAGTAGAGGTAACAAATAATTGAAAATCAGACTCTATTTATGTCCTACTTAGGGGGATAGGGAGTACCATGTGATTTTGTCATAATAAAGATAAGTACATCACTTTAAGGAAGCAAGGGCCTTTAACTCAAACTATGCTACAATATAGAATCACGCTTTCAAGAGACAACACCAGTGCTTATATTGAAGCACTTAGAAGTTATCTAGGAAGAAGGCATGCAAGGGAACATCTAAATGATATGACTATGATAACTAAAGGCAAATATTGGCATTGCTTTTTCACCAGAAAAATTGCAAGGGATTTAGTTTGCATGAAATAAAAGCTTTGCACAGAAACATAATGAGAAATATGTTTGGAAAAGTTATACAAGATGTGTGTGAGTGTTTTGTATGCTAATCTAATTGAGTTTAGTCTTGAAACAATGAAACTGCCAAAATATTTTACATATGAAAATTATCACATTTGAGACATAGAATCACCGTTGGATCACAAGATAGAAAGTATATTGGGAGAAGGTGGAATTGTTGATGAGGTGGGAAGCTGTAAAAGATGTCTAGGTGAGTTAAAGTACTAGTGGTAGCATTGAATACGCACAGGGAGATACAGCTTCAGAATTACAGAGATGTTAAAATTTGTAACATGCTGTCTGATTGTCTGAAGGAAGAGACAGTGAGTTATATTACTACATCTTTCATTTGAGGTACCTTTGAGATATGGAAGTGGAGTTAACCCAGTGTCTTTTATCTGACACACCAGACTGTAATTCTATGAAGAAATAGATCATTTTCATTCATTGCTGTGGCTTCAGTTGTTGAATAGGATTTTACATTGTAAGAGGATGTGGTCTGTGGAATCAGATGTGTTAGTCACTAGCGTGGAGGTGGTGGTAGAAATCATGGATGTGGATGGTATTTGCTCAGCTAAGAAATATCGAGAAGGATGAAGACAGAACATCTGAGTAGGTTTGCTGGCAAGGGAATAGATGGGCTGTTGTTTGAGGAGCCGGAAATAAATACTGAAATGGCTGGCCAGCAGGGCATAGTGAAATATAAGGTAGTGGGGTCGGGGGGTCTTGAAAACCAAGAGGAAGAGACATATTTAAGTCAAAGTCGTTTGTGATGTGTAGAATAGAACACCTCATCAAGAAGATTTTGCAGTCAGAAGGCATAATTGATAACCCTATCAAGTACAGTTTTTCCTGTAGTGGTAAATAAAAACTCAATGTTCAGAGAAGAAAATAGGGGATAAAAACCGAACAACTGGAACCCATAAGTGTAGCATAATCTTTCGGAAACCTTTTCTGTGAAAGGAATCTTGTGATGGAAGGATTAAGAAAGAAGAGATAGTAAATTTGAGGGAAAATGCAGTCAAAGTGGAGGTGGTTAAAATTCATCTTTTGTTGCTTTATGCAAGACTCAGTTCTACTAGGAATCAGCCTTAAGACAGATTTTCATATGCTTTGTCTGGACCTGGAGAAATCCATCCCCTCCCCACCACATCCTACCTCCACACCAAAGGCTGCTCCTAAAAAATTCTGGCAGTCTTCTGTAATACATCTGTTCATTGAGGAATTGTAAGCCAACTCTCAGACCTTATGATCATTGTTATTTTTGTCATTTGTACATGTTTTGTGGACTGCTTGTTTAGATGCCCTGGTCCCTTTCACCGCCTAGCAAAGGTGATCTCACAAATTTTTTCTGAAAACACATGTGGCGCTGGTGATGTCTCTGAAGTTCTGGCCTCCCTGCCAACCCATTTCTGGGGTTTGGACGCTGTCCAGGGTTCTCAGTGCGTGGCTGCAGCCTCAAGTGCTTTTGCCAATTTTGTTAGCACCATGCCCACTCCCGCAAGTCGGCACCAAGATAGCACTGCTGTTCCTGTCTCTTGGGAGGGCTGCTTCCTTCCCTGTGCCGCCACTTCCTCTATGCTGTGGATGGCTTATATGCATGATCCTATATGATGATAAAGCCATAGTTTTTTTTAGTACTTCCTTCATATTTCAGCCACATAGGTAGATGTGGGCCTGAATTGAGGCAATCACAAACACACACCATGATCCACTCCAGATCCCTTTATCTTGAACCTTTATTTGTATAATCAAGAGTCTGTATCTCTTTTCATGAGTGAAGTTTATTATTTTCCCCCATGGAAACACTGCGAATATATTCAGAAGTGTGCCAGCCTACTTGAGTCAGTCGTAGGGTAATGCAGCTTTGTCTGAAGCCAGAACAAGACATTATTCATACTTATATGTGGCGTGTTGCCTTTAGAGATGCACTGATATGATAGAACAGGAGAGAAAGAGCAGCTCTGTCTCACACACCCAGCTTAGAGCACCAGTGTGAACACTGTACTCCCTCCATTTAAGAGGTGTCCCCAAGATATTATTTTGTTACTTAGAGTTTTTATTCTGTTCTTATTATTCCATATTCTTTCAGTTTATTTTTTTGGCAAAAGAGCAAGTAATTAGCTTGTATTCTAAAAATTAAACATATATTTGGGGTAAACCAAGCATAGAACTATTTTAACAGCTACTGTAGAAACTAATGTGATATACATTTAAATATACATTTGAATTTCATAGTGTTCAGAAAATGCCAGGGGTGTCCAGGTAAAGGTGTTAAGACAGTAAAACTGCTATCATAGCAGTGATGACAATGATACATAATATCATAATAAGATTGAATAACTGATTGGAGTATATTAGATATTTTTGTCTCTTTATTCATCCTCAAAACAGTTGAGAATTAACTTCTTAAGTTTCTTTAAGAAAATAAAGATTGAGATTTTGGTTGGTCTATAGATCAGCTTGAGGAAAGTTTGCATTTTTAATGTTTTGAAACTTAAATTTCATGAACAAAGTAGACGGTATGATTATTCGCTTATTTGGATCTTACCTAGTGCCTTGCACTACCATTTAATTCTAAGTCTTTTAAAATATCTTCTTCAATCCATTCTTTCTTTGTAATGATTGTTGTTCAATTTCTAAGTGAAATTATTTTTGTTTCTAATTTATAATGTAAGTTATGTTTTAATAAGAGAATTGTGGAGTGTTCCTTTTTCCCATTTCATTTAGTCACTCAAATGAATGGTCTTTCTTGTGTTTGAGACTGTTCAGGGATAATTTTCTTTCTTAAGATTTTCTTTTAAAACAGTTCTCCTGGAGATTAAATTCTCCAGCGTTTGCTTATTCTCTAAATATCTTCATTTCCCCTTCAACTGTAAGAAATAATTTTGCCGACTGACAATTCTAGGTTGACAAGTGTTTTCTCCCAGATCTTAGTAGACATTATTTGACTGTTGGCTTTCATTTTCACTGTTGAAATATATGCAGTCATCGTGTCATTTCCTTTAATTGACATGGCTTTTCTTTCTGTGACTTTAAGATTTTATCTTCATCTTCTGTGTTTAGCAGTTCTATTGCCATGTGTCTAGGTATGGATTTCCTTTTGTTTATTTCTTTTGTGGAATATATTATACCTTCTAGAACAGTGACTTCAAATTTTTCATCACTTGTCAAAAATGTAACTACTATTTCTTTAAATATTGCCCATTTTCAATTATAGTTGGAAATATTTTATTGAAAATTTCACTTTGAATTTCTTTGTTTCTGTAGTTTCTTATTGTATCACATTTTTGCAAGTGTTTATTTTTAAAACAGTGCACATATATCTACAGAAAAGATTCTGTGTTTGATGATTGCAAACTCCAAGACTTATTGCATGTTGTTTCTGCTAGCTCTTATGTATGATGATGTTGCTTCTGTTTTGTGAGTTCCTGATTTGCATTTTTTTTTTTTTTTTGAGACGCAGTCTTGCTCTGTTGCCCAGACTGGAGTGCAGTGGTGCAATCTTAGCTCACTGAAACCTCTGCCTCCGGGTAAAAGTGATTATCCTCTGTCAGCCTCCCGAGTAGCTAATATTACAGGCATGCACCACCACACCTGGCTAATTTTTGTATTTTTAGTAGAGACTGGGTTTCACTCTGTTAGCCTGGCTGGTCTTGAACTCCTGAGCTCAGGTGATCCGCCAACTTTGGCCTTCCAAAGTGTTGGGATTACAGGCGTGAGCTACCATGCCTGGCTGCATTTTTAATTTGTTGCTGTTATGTGGACTAATTTTGGAAAATTTTCTCCAACTATGGCTTGTTGTGTTTCTGCAAGTAGCAAAAGATAACATCTGACCAAAACCACTTCAACATACACATACCTCAGAAGTTTTGATGCAGAAAAGAGCCCCAAGCCCAGCTTCCCTTTGGAGTTCTTTTCCAAAGTTCAGAATTCTCACAAAAGTATTGCTATAGGAGTCACATGTCAGAGCAGGTGTCCCTTTCAACATGTCCAAACAAAAGGACAATTTCCTAAAATCTTTTTCCTTTTTTTCCTTTTTGATTTCTCTCTCTCTTTCTTTCCCTCCCTCCCTCCCTCTCTCTCTCTTTCTTTCTTTCTTTCTCCTTTCTCTCTCCCTCCCTCCCTCCCTCCCTCCCTCCTCCCTCCCTCCCTTCCTTCCTTCCTTCCTTTCTCTCTCTCTCTCTTTCTCTTTCTTTCTTTTTTTTTTTAGGGTCTCACTTCAGTTGCCCAGGCTGGAGTGCAGTGGCATGATTCCAGCTCACTGCAGTCTCAACCTCTGAGTCTCAGCTGATTCTCCCCACTCAGCCTCCCAAGTAGCTGGGACTATAGGCGGACATCACCATGCCCAGCTAATTTTTTGTATTTTTAGTAGAGCGGAGATTTCCCTGGACAGTTTCTTGCAATCTTGTTTCTAAAATGTTCTCCTGCTTTGGGCCTGGCCCCTTGCTATGGGTTCCAGATACTGTATTGCAGGTCCCTCCATCCCAGGCTACCACCCTATGAGGGGCTGCATGTATGGCCATGTGGTTGTTTGGGGCTAGAGGGTCATTCTCCAGCTGCTGAGTTCATGGAAGCCTGGACTGTAAAGAGACTACGGAAGGGGCAGCATGTGTCTTTTGTTTCTCAGATTCATAGTCACTCACGTTGCAAAAAGTCCTCGTTGTTTTTAAGTAATTGTTTTACTGTGAATATATTAAACATGCAGAATAAATACAGGGAATAAACATATAATTTGGCAAACCCACTACTGAGCCTTTAAAAATATTAGAAGATTGGTATTAAACCAGGTAACTTACAAATTTGAAAAAAAAAAAAAGAAAACATTGAATATGGCTGAGCAGTTCTTTGGGGAGCCTTGGACAGACCCAGGTTGCCCCGATTTCTCACTGTAGTTTTCTAGAATAACTGTAGAGGGCGGTGGGAGTGCAGCATCCTGAGATGAGGGAGACTAGCCAGAACAGCCAGGGCACTGTTCCAGCTCCCCCTAGAAATGGGTTGACCTTCAGTGCTTTAGCTCAGTGTGTTGTGCTTCACCCACGATGTAAAAGCCCAGGCTCAGTGGCTTCCCAGGGTTCATCAGCTGTGGCACGATAGGGCCCATTGCAAATCAGATTCTGTTCCTCTCAGGCAGTTTCTCGAGCCGTGGGGGACACTCACCCCAGGCTTCTGCTGTCCCCTCATGCCTGTGTGTTCCTCATCAACTCTTTTCATGTAACTTGTTGTTTCTGAAAGTGTCACCGGCACACAGTGAACCTGCCTGACGGACACAGAAATACAGTCCATAGTTCCCAAACCATCAGAGAATTAAAAGGAAATACAGAAATCTTTATCAATCAGATAGAAAGCAAGAAAGGGAAAAAAGGAACTGTGAAAAAGAAAAGAGTGGTATAAGAAAAACACAGATGAGGGTTAAAATAACTAACAAATATAAACAGACTAAATCTACCCATTTAAAAAACAGGAGAAAAGAATTACATTGAGGAAAAAATCCCCGCAAGATAGTGCTAATAAGAAACATTTGAAATGAAAACATACAGGCACACATGTAGGAAGGTTGAAACTATTAAATATCAAAAGATAAGTGTTAAGTAAAAGAAAGCTACTAGAAAGTTAATACCAGACCAATTATAATTTAGGATAAAAATCACTAATAATAATGAAGGGAATACCTGAGTAATGGTGATAAGAAAACGCTCAAATAAAATAACAAGCTGTAAGATACCAAAAATGGACCCTTAAAATATATTAATTAAAAACATATTTAAAACAGGAAACTAGCAAACCACAATAATTGGGGAACACTTTTCATTTCTCTAAGTTTACTCATTGTTTTACACTAATACAAGTAACTTACATGAAAGACTTCAAAAGGATAATAAATATATTTGATCTAATAAATGTGTTTACAACTCTGCACTCAATAAACGAAGTACATATGATTTTTAAGAATGCACAAATTATATACGAAATTTCACCATATATGTCACAAAGAAAATTTCAACACTTACTAAAAAAAAATCTAGTGTTTTGAAACACACGTTATTTATTAAACAGAATAAATGAAAAGATTTTTTAACATTCTAAGTGATTGAAAACTCAAAATCTCACTTTTAAAGATCACATGGTTACAAGGAGAAAGCAAGATGAACATGATAAAATAGTTTTGTGCTAATTCAAGTATTGACAAAGATTTGTGTAACACATCTTTTGGCCTGCACTCAAAGTAGCTGTTAGAACCTAAACACAATCCTCAATAAATAAGGAAAGTATTGAAGATTTAGGCATTATCTCCAAAAGTGAGAAAAATCATAATAGAGTCAATGTTTTTAGAAGTAGAGTTACAAAGAATATAAAGATAAAAGCAGAAATTAATGAAATAAAGAAACCAAAAAATAATAATAAAGGGAAAATATGGTATTTTGAAAAGAATTAATAAAAAATGATCCAAAAATAAAGAAGGTAAAAATGAATAATATTAATGAAATCACAATATTTGAGTACAGTTAGATTAGAAAAGGTAAAGGGTTACCAACATTTTTTGCCACTATATTTGAAAAGTTTAAAAAGGCCAATGTTTAGGAACACAGAATTCTCAAAATCACTTCAGAAGAAGTAGAAAATCTGCATCGGCTATCATTTGACGAAGTAGAAATCAGTAATATTTCAGGTGATGCGGAGAGCCCCAGGTTAGGGCTCTGAGATGTGCCATTCCAGTCTTTGAGTTTTTGCTGATTGTTTTTCTTTACGAAGCCACTTCCTGGTCTTCCTCAGGACTGACTCTTACTCGTCGTATATTATATTGCAACAGTTTATCTCCTCTGTTTAGCTTTGTCTATTGTGGTTGACTTATGAGTCCATGGTTGTAGATTTCTTTTTTTTTTTTTTTTTTTTGAGACGGAGTCTCGCTCTGTCGCCCAGGCTGGAGTGCAGTGGCCAGATCTCAGCTCACTGCAAGCTCCGCCTCCCGGGTTCACGCCATTCTCCTGCCTCAGCCTCCCGAGTAGCTGGGACTACAGGCGCCCACCACGCCCGGCTAGTTTTTTTGTATTTTTAGTAGAGACGGGGTTTCACCATGTTAGCCAGGATGGTCTCGATCTCCTGACCTCGTGATCCGCCCGTCTCGGCCTCCCAAAGTGCTGGGATTACAAGCTTGAGCCACCGCGCCCGGCCGGGTCTATTGTGGTTGACTTACGAGTCCATGGTTGCAGATTTCTTATGTTACTTTACCTTCTACAAGAATAGTTTATAAATACTTTTCTTGTTCTGTAACTCTAAAATCAAGAGAAACTTTTATATTTAATCCCAAATATCTTTTTTTTTTAATTTTTGTTATTTTTTGTTTGAGACCGAGTCTCACTCTGCCGCCCAGTCTGGAGTGCCGTGCAGTGATCTTGGCTCACTCCAGCCTCCACCTCCCAGGTTCAAGCAATTCTGGTGCCTTTGCCTCCTGAGTAGCTGGGACTACAGGCATGCACCACCGCGAATGACTGATTTTTTTTTTTTTTTGTATTTTCAATAGGGACAGGGTTTCGCCATGTTGGCCGGGCTGTTCTTGAACTCCTGACCTTAGGTGATCTGTCTGCCTCCACCTCCCAAAGTGTTGGGATTACAGGTGTTAGCCACCATGCCCGGCCCCCAAATCTCTTTTATGGCAATTCAACTTGCTCTTCTAGTCTCAAGAAATGAAATAAATGTTTGAGAACTACTCTCATGTGATGATAGTCTCAACAGTTAATGAGTATTTCCCAGAACACTTTCTGTTGTTCAAAAGGGACTTTTAATTCTACCGTACTATGTATACAGAGCCAGATAATTAGACATTCAATGTGGGATCATAATTCTAAGATAGAAACTCACAAATGTATTACAAGAAGAGACACACAATAACAGAATGCCATGGAAAGGAGACTAGAAATGAAGTTACTTGCAGCCAAATCCCAGCAAAAGATTTGAGTGTAGCAGTTCTTCAGTAATTATTCAATAAGTACTCACTAAATTTAGGTATTCTGAGAGCTGTATTTACTGACATCAAAACAAACCAACAAAAACCCTGCTTATTCTCAAAGTGTGTAACTAGTCTATTAGAAGTTGTGGATGAGTAAATGTTATTACTTTAGAACAAAATGCTACAACATAGACATGCAGTTGTACAATAAGTCAAGCTCTTGTTCCCAACACTGTTTTCCACATAGCAGCCAGAGTAATGCTTGAAAAATGCAAGTCAGACCAAGTCACTTCTTTACAAGCCCCTCCAGTGGCTTTTAATTTTGTCCTGTTTGTCTAGGACATTGTGCATCGGGCTGGCAAGCTTCTTCTCTGTTTAGGGGCAGAGAGTAGGTACTTGAGCTCCTGTGGCCACATGTCTCTGTGGCAACTACTGGGCTCCATCTTTGTGGCAGGGAGGCAGAAGTGAGTGCCCATGGATGTGTTCCAGTGAAACTCGATGGACACAAACGTGAATTTTATATTCTTTTCTCATGTCACCAAATATCCTTCTCTGACTATTTTTAAAAATCTATTGAAAAATGTAAAGAATATTTTTAGCTCATTAGATGATGCAGAATCAGGGAGTGGGTGGAATTTTCTGACCCTGGCTCTGTACCACCTGCCCTGCTCCACACCTCCATCCTTTTAACTCCTGTCTTCTCACACTGCCTTGGCCACTCAGGGCTCCCTGATATCCCTTTGTTGAGTGAGCCTTGAGGTCTTGAAACATTCTCTTCCCTCTACCTGGCAAGCTCTTCCCCTTGTTCTCAGGCTGGTTCTCCCTCTACCCTTAGGTCCCTCACGTGATCTCAGAGGCCTTCTCTGCCCTCTCTGCCCTCTCTGCCTTCCCCTGCTCTGTTCATATAAGAGTTACCTCTTTCACACCTCACCTACCTGCTACCTACCTACCACCCAGTGACTCCTTAATCCCAGTTAATTTTCCCAAAGCACTCGTTGCTTATCACTGCATGACATTTTTATACTGTCTCTCACTACTAGACTATTAATGCCATGAGGTTAGGAATTTTTTTGTTTTAAATAGTGCATCCTCAGTATCTAGCATAATGTCTGGAATACAGAAAATAGTCAACAAATATTTATTAAGTAATGAAAGGATGGGAAGGACATGAAAGGAGTCAGAAGACTGTGAGATACGTGGGAGGCTTTTTGGGTGTGTGTACCTTGTAAAAGTAATGTAAGCTCTTCAGAAGTCAAGACATACAGAGATGCTTGAAGGCAAATGTTAAACCTCCCAAACTGTTTGTACCGCCACTCATTTGAGACATTGTAACAATTTGGTAGGTAAATATGCACACTCTTCTTTGTGCGGAACACATAAAAGTACAATATAAATACACATACACACGTGTGTGCTTCTCCCCGTACTCTCTTTTTTGTTTTAGAGAATGTATTGCTATTGCTTCTGCTGTTCTTGTGGGGGAAATATGATTATATGGACAAACTTAACAATTTATAAACAAGATTACAGAACAGTGTCTACCACAAGTGAAGGCTTCAGCTTTTATTCCTATGACAATCCACTTATTCTGAAAACAGCAGCACAATTGACGTATGTTTTACAATTACAACATGCACAAAAACCCAGAATACAAAAATGTTATTTTCTTTTATATCTGAAATAAATTTCTTGACTCTGAGCTCACGGTTTTGCTTGGCAGTAGGAAAGTTAAACTTATGTAGCAGATTCTCTCCTTTTTCAAAATCAGATTTAAGCTTTGGTGAGTTGGATTCTTTGAAACTGCCCCTGCCAATGGCTCCCGCTCCCTGCTTCGCCTCCCCACGTCCTGCTGGGGGACGGGACGGTGGCTGTATTCCTGACCTGTCCTCCTTGCTATCTGTTCTTGTCTGACTTGTGGCATGGTGCCGCCCAGTGCCAGCTCTCCCAGGCAGCACATTGGACACTCTGCAGCATCCTGGCTTGGGAGCCTGTGTAGAGTCAGTCTTCTCACCCAGGCCACCTGCCCACCTTGTTGGCAGCTGTTCCTCTGAGTCCATCCTTTCCCAGCCCCTCTAGCCTCTGAGACTTGAGCCCTAGTTAAGCACTCAGACAATTTCTGCCATTCTTTCTGTATGTGTGGGTCACACACAAATTCCCCTACAGCTGTGAGGAAAAGTCAGGGCTGATACAAGACCTTCATTCCTCATTGTTCGCAGAAGCCTCGATGGCTATCTCGAGTCCCAGGCAACTGTGGCAACAGAGCTGTCTAGGAAAAAATGCCCCTCAAGCATCACACCCCAGAGAGGGAATAAAATGTCAGCTTCTCTGCTCCTCAGTGACCCCACTCCCACCTCCATGGGGCAGTTTTTGAAAATTAACAAAAAGCCAGGTATGTAACCCAGTTGAGTGGTGAGGAAGACATCCCATGAATGCCCCAAGCTTTACCTGTTATGATTCTTCTATGTTACATATTAGAAAGAGATTTTAATAGGTCAGATTATGGCCGTTGGGATAAGATTACCTGTATTCATACTCTTAACTTTGCCACCTGCTTGCTGTGTGACCTTTACCAATGTTATCAGTCACCCCAGTTTCTCACATTCTTCCACTCTAAAAACTGAGATGATGGCCACCCTATGCATTGAGTGTTGTTTTGAGATTAATGAGATAATCAATCAGTGTTAACATTTCTGACAGAGAGCATGGCATACTTGCTAAGTAGTACGTGATTCTTTTGGAGAGGAGTCTTTCTTATTTATTTATTTATTTTTTGAGACTGAGTTTCACCCTTGTGACCTGGGCTGGACTGCAATGGCGCAAGCAATCTCGGCTCACCGCAACCTCCACCTCCTGGGTTCAAGAGGTTCTCGTGCCTCAGCCTCTTGGGTAGTTGGATTACAGGCATGTGCCACCACGCCCGGCTAATTTTTTGTTGTTGTTGTTTTTTAGTAGAGAAGAGGTTTCTCCATGTTGGTCAGGCTGGTCTCGGACTCCGGACCTCAGGTGATCCGCCCACCTCGGCCTCCCAATGTGCTGGGATTACAGGCCTGAGCCACTGCACCTGGCCCCGTTTTTTTTTATTATTATTAATATGAGGAAGATAATGCTTAGAAGAAAAAAACTGCTTCAGGAGACAGAAAACAGGGCTAAGGAGAGGACAGGATGTAATTTGTCAGCCAGGGGAGGCTGTTCCAGGATTAGGAAGCTGAAAGAGCTGTTTCCCAGGCAAGAAATGGGCAGAAGAGGTACGCAGGAGTAGATCATGAAGGCCTTTGTGCCTTCTGTATATTCAGGATTCTAATTAGGAGATTTTCTATCTGTCTATTTATTCACCTATCATTCTCCCTCTCTCTATCTCTCTCTCTCTCTCTCCCTCTCTCTCTCTCTCCCCCCCCCATCATCAGTCTGTCTGTCTATCTGTCTCTGTCTATATATCTATCTGTCTGTCTGTCAATTTATTATGAGGAATTGGTTCACATAATTACAGAAATTGAGAAGACCCGAGTTGCAGTTGACAAGCTGGAGGCCCAGAATTGCAGCTCCACTCCGAAAATACCCTACTCAAGACCCAAGAAGAGCCAGTTTTTCAGTTTGAGTCCGAAGGCATGACCAGACCCATATCCTTGCTCAGGCCAGGAGGGAGGAGGAGTTCTCTCTTAGTCATTTTGTTCTATCCAGGTCTTCAGTTAAATGGATGCTGCTCATTCCCATTAGAGAGGGCCACTTGCTTCACTGAGCCCACTAACTCTAATGTTAATCTCATTCAGACACATCCAGAGTAATGTTTGGGTACAGGTCCAGCCACCCCCCGGCCAAGTGGCCCCGTCAAGGTGGTGCCTTTTACCATCCTGTAAGTTTTCAGCTGGAGTAAAGTAGTCTGATGGCTGTTGAACGAACAGCTCCAATAGCAGGAGATTGAATGAGGTGGAGTGGAGAAGGGACGAGTTAGTTGTGTAGTATAGTTATGTCAGAATAACAAAGGAGAATGCGCACTTGTATATTCCATCATTGATTTTGCTTTCCAAGCTGAATGGTTTCCAACAGGTGAATCTCTTTGTTCAATTGCTCTAAATCAGCATACATTGTAATCATTTGAAACTTTAGAAACGTGCTTATAAATTTTATCTGCTTACATTTATTGGTGGTCTTACCTAAAAGTAAAAATTATTTATCCTTCTCTCGTTGTCTATATATAAATTAAGTGAACATTAAGAGACTATCCATATGTCCAAAGACTATTTAAAAAATTTTTAGAGTACCTTATGAATTTGAAATTTCTAGCTGTATAGCTTTCATACAAAATATATTCTTCATTTCTTTCTGGTACAAAAGCAAAATAGAATTCTATCTTTCTGGTGCCAGATGAGTGCCATTTACATGTTTGATTTTTCATTGCATGCATCTCTCACCAACAAAATAAATTTTGAAACACATTGCAAATTATTTAATAAAATGAGCCAACAGAAATCAGGTCTTAATATAATGTACTAATGTAATGTCCTGAAATTAGCGTTTCTTTTCGATTCCAAATATAAATTAACATTATTTTATGCATTTAAAAAGTATATATTTTTTCACTTTTGGTAAGTTTTACTTAGAACTTTCTCTACATTTAGTGTTTCTTTTTGTGTTTAATATTATTTTTTGGTATTTTTCTCTCACTATGTGGAAATTTTAGAAACAGTTTCCAATAAGAAATTTCAGGAGAGCAATTTTAAACATGCAAATTCAAAGATGAAATTACAATTATATTAAAAGTTTTTATGCTATTCAATATTTCAAATCAAAGTTTTTAAAATCCAGATTTCTTTACATACTTTAGTGTTGGCATTATTATAATTAATTAAATGCTTGATGACTAGGGCAAAGCTTAGGAATGTTATGAAGCTATCTCATTTTGAAATCCAGTATCAATATCAATTTTTTTGAAATCATAGAATTAACTAATTATAAAACACTAATCAGTTCTCAGAATTTCAGCAATTACAGAGCTCTTTAGAAGCCCTTCCTTTTTTGTAGCACAAGGAGAGGCAAATATATGTAAAGGTTTGTTATCAATATATATATACTATTCCAATGAAATATGGTAGTTTCCTGAATAATTAAGTAGGTGGCAGCATTCCCTTATCCAGAACATGATGCCACAAAACAGTCAGAGGTTGTGGGCTTCCGCCTAAACTAAGGTGGAAAGAAGTTTGAGAGAGGGAGAGGGAAAGAGAAAAACAGTAAGACAGTAAGACAGACAGAAGGTGGGAAGGGAGGAGGGATAAAAGGGAAGAAGACATGGACTTAGATTCACCATGACTTTGTAAGTTAATGTTACATTAAAAATATAAATGACTACAAAGACACATGCACACGTATGTTTACTGCGGCACTATTCACAATAGCAAAGACTTGGAATCAACCCAAATGTCCATCTGTGACAGACTGGATTAAGAAAATGTGGCACATATACACCATGGAATACTATGCAGCCATAAAAAAGGATGAGTTTGCGTCCTTTGTAGGGACATGGATGCAGCTGGAATCCATCATTCTTAGCAAACTATCACAAGAAGAGAAAACCAAACACCGCATGTTCTCACTCATAGGTGGGAACTGAACAATGAGATCACTTGGACTCGGGAAGGGGAACATCACACACTGGGGCCTATCATGGGGAGGGGGGAGGAGGGAGGGATTGCATTGGGGAGTTATACATGATATAAACGTCATGCACATGTACCCTAGAACTTAAAGTATAATAATAAAAAAAAAAACACTTCAAAAAAAAAAATATATATATATAAATGATAGGACAGCTCTATAGAGCTTCTTATGCAAAAACATTTTCATCTGAAATTTGTGGAAAATATAATTCCTTATAAACGTGTGTTTTAGGTGTAGAATACACACATACACCTAACTATATTTCCATTTTGATATAATTAGGTAATTTTTAATTTTTTGTGTTGTTAAAATTGGAATATTATACATATAATTGCAGTGACTATTGTGAGAGTTTTAAAAGAACATATTGCTTGCTTCTATAATTTAGTAGATAAATGAAAAATATTTATATAAAGTTATAATAAGCATGGTATTTTATGATATATGTTTTTCCCCAAGAAAGATTACATTTCAAATACTTTTATTATGAAGCCAATCATAACATCTCAATAAGCAGTGGATTTTCTGGGATGAAAATGTCTCATGCCTGACTTTAAAATCTGAAAAAATAAGGTTGCATACAATCTTATTTTCTAAAGAATAGTCGTGAAAATGGTAAAGTGAATATTTTGTTCTAAAAATGAAACTCATATGTTAATTTTGAGGAAGAAGTATATGCCAGGCTTCTACACCTTTTCCACTGTGCTAGTGTGACCCAAGGTTAGAATACTCCGTAGAGAAATGTCCTCAGCTGCTCGTTGTGCCTTAGTAGTGTTTCTTAAATGTAGGAAAGCCTGTTGCCGTAAGCAGAATCCGTTGTATGTGATACTGTCAATATTTTTCGTAATATCTTGAAATTGCAAGAGTAAAGCACACAAGAGAATTTGAAATATTTCCACTTGCAAATGTTATTACTTTAGGATTCTTCTGACAGTGAATAGACAGCGTGGTCAGATTCATTTTATTTAGTGGACTTGCAATTTAAACTTATCGCTATATGTGTAAGTATCCATGTAGTTCTGTTTTTACTCATTGTATGCATTTTTGATTAATAGTAACTAAGTACCGAAAGTCAAGCAGTGCAAAGGTAACAAAAGCTCATCTTATTTAACACCGAAAGGAAAAAAAAGATGGATGATTTCATGTGCAAGATTTTTGTCAGCCCAAGTTGCAATCATCTCAAGGCCCATCTGGATGAGGATCCACTTTCCAGCTCATCCACATGGCTATAGCAGGCTTCAGTGCTCAGTGGCCATTGAGCAGAAGCAATATTTCCATTCTACATGGGTGTCTTCATTGGGTAGTTTACAGTGTATGAACTGACGTCTTTTAGAGCATGAGCATGTTGGGGTGGGAAGGAAAAAGGTCTGACAGACAGACAGAGACACACAGAGAAAGAACAAGATAGAAGTCACAATTTTTCCAACCAAAGCTTGAAAGTGACATCTAAACACTTTTTTTTAGTTTCACTGGAAGTGAAGCACTATTTGTTAGAAATGAGTCACGAGGCCTAGCTCAAGCTAAGAGGTGATTAGGCATTAGGTATTAATACTTGGAAGTGGGGAAACTAAGCGCTACCTTCCAGACTCCTCGCTATAGGGCGGTTTCTGTCTCCATATGTAGGTTTTTGAATATCAGCAATTTTTTGGTATTTGTACCGAATCTTTACTTTGTTGGTTTTAAAAAACATCTCTAACATTTAGTGGCTTACACAGTGACAATGCATTATCACATCTCTGTTGGCTGACTAGTTGGTTCTCCTCCATTTCATGACAGCCTAAGCACTGGAATGGCTGTGGGACCGATGCTCTGACTCCCGTGGTGGGCTGCTGTTCTTGGCCATTGCTGGAAAGTAAGCTGAGGCTGTGGCCTGGGAGACTTGGTTCTTTTCCATATGGCTTCTGCATGTGGTTGATGAAATTTTCTTCACAGTATGTTTGCTGGGCTACGAGAGGCAGCATATCAACAGTGAGTGTTTCAGAAAGTAGCAGCCAGTACTGCCGTGTCTAGTGTCAGAGGCTCAGCATGTTGCTCCATTCTATTGGTGAAAGCAGTCACAGGATAAACTCAGGTTCCAAGAGAAAGGAAATAAATTCTACCTCTTGATGGGAAACTGTCATCCCTATAAAGGGAGAGGAGGAATTGCTGGAGAGCATCTTTGAATATAGACCTATTGGAGGGTGCCCCCTGGCTGTAATAATCCATATGCCTCCCACAAGCTGCATGTACTCACCCCCTTCCAAGACTCTCACAGGTGTCTTCTCATCACGACATCAGCTTAGTCTTATAGCCATCATCCCTACTGGGTCCAAGTGTAAATGGACTCCTTGGCAGCAGCCAGTTGGTGCAGCTAGCTCTTCACTTGTGGTTTTCTGAATGCAGACTTGAGAACTAAAAAGGCAAGTTACGCACCCCCACCCAGCCTGCAATGGGAAGATGATGGTGATGGGAAGTCACTCCTATCAGGAAGAGTTAAAATAGGCACATAGTGGGGTGGGGACCCACGGTGGTGATTCTAAAATCCACCAGGCATGGTTGCCTTTCCCTCTGACGCTGGCAGCAGGAAATTCTCCTTGCTGCTGCCTGGAGAGGTTCTCTGTTGCCATTGGCACTTTGCCCTGAATACTTGGTTGGCTCTGCTGTCTGATTCACCCTTCCTCCCTCTCCCTGCTCCCAAATGGCCCCTGTTGCAGGTCAGGAGCTTTCCCAGCCTTCTTCCTGACTGTAGGAAGTGGAACACGAGGGGCTTCTTTTCATTTTGAATGATCTCTGTCCCTTTGAATAAAACCTGGCGTAACAGCCTTTGAAATTTTGTGGTTTTACCAAACAACACAAAGTAGTCCACTTCATCAGGCGTTTTCCAGCATGCTTTGGGATATCTTTAAGATTCTTCAAGCCTAGTTGAGAAGTTGCATGGGTGCTTCTTTTTTACACCTTTTTGCAGTTGTAACAAAGTATTTTACAGCTGTACCTTTGAATTGTTTGATTTGATCTTGCCCTTAAGGCCACACTCAGCTCACTTTCAGCACTCTGAAATTCATCTTAGTCCCCAATTCCAGGCTGGAGAGATAGAGAATTAGAGAGAAACAGAGAGAGGTGAGGGGGGTGGCGGGAGGGAAGCACAGGAGAGAGGGGGAGAGAGGGAGAGAGAAGGGGACAGAGGGAGAGGGAGGGAAGGACGGAGAGGGAGGGAAGGAGAGAGAGAGAGGGAGAGTGAGAGAGAGAGAGAAAGAGAGAGAGAGAGAGATTTGGAAAGTTTCTCTTAATTCTGATTAAAAATTCTTCTCAGGTTGATCTCTGTATGTACCTTACCTCTATCTGTACCTATCTGCACCTAAGAGAAGGCATTTGACACTTTGAACATTCTGTTTAGTAATCTCATTAGTAAACTGTATAAGTTTATTGTGGATATTTCCTATATTCTACCCAGGCAATAGTGTTGCCAGACTTTCTGCCACTAAATAACACAGCTGCCTGTGTTATATCCAGTAGGATTTTCTTACCTGTTCTTCCAGCCACAATTGATAGTTTTCTCAGGAGTCTTTGAAACCCTACTCAGTCCCAAAGCTATGCCAAAATTCGTTCTATATATGGCTGCAATAATGTCCACTACTATCAGCAGTGGCCAGGAGTTCTTATTGTTCCACATAACACATGAAACTTGATGTCGTCAATCTTACGTTCTTTTCTGTTTTGTTGGCTGCTTAATGGGATCGCACATTGTTAGTTTAATTGCATTTTGTTAATTGTTAACAAGATTAAATGACTTTTATTAAATTTTTTAATGGCTCAAATTTCCTCTTGTGTGAAACACCTGGCCAGGACTTTTGCCTATCTTATGTTGTGTTGTCTGTCTTTTGTATACTGATTTGTGGTAGGTCTATAGATGTTCTAGATATTGGTGATTTGAAGGCTGTAAGTGTTGATAAGCTCTTGCAGTGCGTGACTTACTTTTTTACTCTCATTATGGTGTCATGTGGAGATTGAAAATTCTTAATTTTAATTTATTATTTTTATTTTTCATATTGTGACTTAATTCATCTTCCCTTGTTGAAATCATAAAGTGATTCTTTGTTGTTGTCTTCTAAATACTGCATTTGTTTACTTTTCAGATTTTGGTTTTTAGTTTGCGGTGTGAAGCAGAGATTGAGTTCCATTCTTTAAACATATGAATACTTGGTTATAGCAACATGAGTAATTAAAAATAGGTCACCGAGATAGATGCTGGCCGATATAGTTGGGTGTTTTTGCCTTTTAGCATAAGGATTTAAAACTATAAATATCCCTGTAAGTTCTGCTTTAGCAACATCAAACAAGTTGTTCTTGTAGTATTTTTATAATAATTGTTTTACTAACTAGTAATACTTTTAAAGTTTTTTTTCTTTGATAAACTCTATCCCTATGGTGGTAGATTTTTATTTCCCTTTGAATTCTGGAAATATTTCATTGATGCAATGATAACATTGTACCTATGTTATTAGGTATATATACGTTTAAAATGATTATATGCCTCAGAGAGTTGAATATTGGAGTTTAAAAATAACTCAATTTATATGTAGTAATGCTTTTTTCCCTGAAGTTTTTCTTTATTCCTATAATTGCCATATCAGATCTCTTTGGATTTGAATTTGCATCATTCTTTTCCTAACACTTTAAACAATTATGTTTCCCTAAATTACAGATGTTTCTTAGGAGCAACACGTTATTAGATTTGTGTCCTAATCCAGTTTTCTGGTCTTTGTTATTTGATATTGTGTTTAGTTCATATATCTGGGTTTAGATCAATCCTACATTTTATGCTTTCTATTTGTTCCTCCTTTGTTTTATTTATTTTTTTCTTTTTTAGTTTTTACTTCTTTTTATGATTTCCTCATGCAATTTGTCTGCCTTTAGTTATTTCTCTAATTAAGTTACTTTTATTTTCCCTGTCCTATTAGTGGTTACTCAAGAACTACAACATCTACATTCTCTTCTCAAAATCTGTGGTCATTATTCCCTTGGAAAACACAGAATCTTAAGATGTTATCTTTCATTACTAACTCATGATTTATCTGTTATTTTTGCCTTACTCTTATTTTTGGATTCAGTGAGTGCCCATCTGTTTACCCGCACATTTCTTATTCTTTATTCCTTTTTGCATCTAAAATTGGGGACCTAATATCACTTACCTTCTGCTTGAACTGGAGACTTCACACATTCCCTTAATGAAAATAGATTTTTGGCAGATAATTCTAGTTTTCACTTCAGCTTCATTCTTGGATGTTGAAGTCTGGATGAACATTTTTTTTTTTCAGATTGCAGAATACATCATTCTAGTCTCCTGGATGCCACCAAAATCATGTATCAACCATATTACTGCTCCTTTCATGAGTGTGTTATGCTTTTTCTCTGGATAGTGTAAAGATTTTTTTCTTTTTCACAGTTTTGAAAACTCTCAATAATCATCTCTCTGAATATTTCATGCCCTTCATTTTCTCCTCCCTTTCTAGAAACCTGACAAGATCAGCGTCTCACTGTGTCTTCTGTTTTAACTTCTCTTACATTTTGTCACTCTTCATCTCTGTGCGATGCCCTAGAGATTTCTTCTGGTGTCTTTGAGTGCATCCTTTATAGTCTGTTATTAAATCTGTCTATTGAGTTTTTTATTTCAATTATTGCGATTTTCATTTCTACATTTATTTAGTTATTTTTCAAAAACACTGCGGTTTTTTGATAGTTTCCTGTTCCCTGCAGATATTTTCAGTCTGGTTTGTAATGTCTTAAAACATGATAAACATTGTTCCTTTATGGCCTGTGCATGGTAGTTCTATTATTTGGAATCTTTCAAGATTCACTTCTTCTCTTTGTTTTCACTGTTCTTCCCTCCGGTCTTATGCTCCTGTGATTAACTTGTTGCTCTAAGCAACTCTTTTCTTTTGGAAAAATATTTGTGGGAATTGTTTGGGGCCTAGAATGAAGTTATATTCCTGCAGAAAGTAGTTGTATTTATTGCAGCCCATGCATATCCTTGTAATATGCATATCCTTGTCAGTTAAATGTATGGTTTAAGGTATTTGAATAATCCAGGTCTTAGGTATTTGAACTGCAGTTCTCTTGTAATGACAAGTGCTGATTGAAACTTCTCATGCACATTGTCATGCCTCAGTCTGCTCAACAGCAAGGCATAGTCCCTCTTACTACTTTCCATGGCCCCTTCAGGGGAGAAGGAGCTGGACAATCTCTCATTCATCTCACGTAAGTGGTGGTGGATCTCCCTGTTTCCGCTTCATGGAGAGTGGTTCTCTCATCAGATTCCCAGCTTTGGTTAGACATCTGAGGTCCTAAAAACAATGATTACAAAAGTACTATATGATCAGTATCTTTTATTTTATTACTTTAAAGTAAATCCTCAAAGATTGAATTGGTAGTTATACACATTTTACATGTCATCAGGAATATGTTATGGTGATGAGAGGTAGTTTGTTCTGACAGGGCTGTTGACTCCAAGAGAAAATTTAGGAGATGGATCTTGAATTAATGTTAGGAAATGTACCTAGAATTTCCAACTTTATGAGTTATTTATAGGAGAAACTGAATATTTCGGAGGAAGTTGGCAGCATCAGAGGTACATTCTAGAGAGACTGGATTGAAAAATGTCAAGACTGAAATTAGGAGGACTAGGTGAAACAAATGATTTGCTCTAAGCATTACTAAAACAATACACTGGGAATTGAGAATTAAAAAGTAATAAAGGTGAAGACCTCCTAAGAAAGGAATTGACACAATGGTGGTCATTTTGAGGTAGATGCACGAAACTGTTAAGAGTGAGGAAGAAACCAAAAGTTACTAGAATCTAAAGCCTGGATCACTTAAAAGTAATTGATGACGTTGGCCAAAATCTTAGGGAAAAAGTGGAAGAAAGATGACAATGTACATTTTGGACTTGTTGGTCCTGAAGTGGTAAATAAATGTTCAGGCACCAATGTCAAGACAAACCAGCAATGACGCTGCTGCCTATTTTGGAGGTTTGTTGTCACAGCTGTGAACAACTGTGCAATCAGACTGCGTTCAAGTACTGACTCTCCACTGACTAAAGAATGCCTTTGAGTCACTTTATAATCTTCCATAAACTTCTGTTTCTCCTGCCTTCAATGAGAATAATTGTACTTATTTCATGTAGTGTGGTGATTTTATCACTTAAACACCCTACAGTGAATCTAGAGAAGTTTTACCCACAGTTATTCCTCAATGAAGATGTTAGCATCACACTTAAAATTGTGGTTTTAAGGCTGTGGTCACTGTGGAAACACCAGATCTCTTAATGATATTTGTGCGCTCAGAGCTGCTTGCTTAATTCCTACACACTGTTGAACTAGGAGTCCTCTCCCTGGCACTGAAAGCTTGGGTGTAAACGAGAGAGAGAGCCAAGAGAAAGGTCTCCAAGAATCAAAAGAAGGTTTCAGAACCCCAAATCCATGGATTCATAAATGAGTTACCTTTTTTATTTCTTTCTTTCAGACAGGGTCTCACTCTGTCACCCAGGCTGGATTAAGGTGGTATGATCACAGCTTTCTGCAGCCTCAAACAGTTGGCCTCAAACCATCCTCTTCCCTCAGCTTCCCAAGTAGCTGGGACTACAGGCGCCTGCCGCCACACCTGGCTCATTTTACTTTATTTTGTAGAGATGTGGGTCTCAATGTGTTGCTTAGGCTGGTCTCAAACTGCTGACTCAAGAGACCCTCCTTTTCTGGTCTCCCAGAGAGGTGGGATGACAAGCATGAGCCACCCCATCTGGCCCTACTTTTTGAAATAGGCTGTAAACATTTGTAATCATTTAATTTGTAGCAGTGTCACTAATTGAAATTATTGAGATCAATGAAAGGTAATTTGTATTCCAAAACATCCAGAAGAAAGCTCAGTAAAGAAAGAGAACAGATTATTCCAGCTAGCAGCACAGCTGATGGGAGTTTCTTTTGGAATATGGAAGCTGGAGTTCCTAAGTTGAGGGGAGGCTGTCTGTGGAAAATGGAACCGTAAAGACAATAAAGAGAATCGTTGGTAGAATGAGAATGAGGAGATGAATCATGGGTTTCGCATTGCAGAGCAGGTGGTGCTGTTAGGGTGAGTGGGCACAGAGTGAGACACTCAGATCTGGACGTCAGAAAAGTGGGTGCCAAAGACTGTAGGATGGACGGGAAAAGGCATGTGGATGGTGAAGACTGTGAAGCTTGAGGGTGAGGAAGGCCGTGACAAAGAACACCATGGCGGATATGGAAAGGGAGGGAGGTAGTAGAGATTTTACAAAGAATAATCGCAAGCTCTTAGTATCTTTCTGATGAAGGGAAAGTGTGAGGAAGTAGTCAAATTTATTTTGTTTTTGCAGTTTCCAGCTTAGGTTAATGATGGATCAAAATGAAAAGTCTAAAAGCAATAAAGCAGAAGCCATCCCATAAATCTTCCTCTCTAACTAAATAAGATAAACCCATTCTTTCCTTCTAACATAACAGAACCTAAAAAATATGATATTGATTTATGTTGCTGTAGACCATTACTCTGGGAAAGCCTCAGATTATTTTTCTCACCTCTTAATGAAATCACCTTCCATGCTCTTGTTCTTGAATGACAGAAAAATGAGCGAGGAACTACAGATTTAGCAGGTGTCTCATAAACAGCTGTGTCTTAAGCTGAATTCTAGGAGCAGGTGAACCATTTCACAGTGCTTTTATAATGCAGTGCCATTTTCAAAATTACAGATTTTCTAATGCCAGTGGAAAGAAGTGGTATAACACTGTTAAGAATTCTAAGACTTCCATTTTAGCGCTATTTACAGTTTTATTTGGTATAGGCTGTAAAAGGTCTCCATTCTTACAGTGCTTGAGAGATGATAGGTTTGCATGCCAAATGGATCCTGGCAGTTAGGTCCAGGAATAATCATTCTTCCCATTTCCCAAGACAGAGACCTCAGTTTCTAGAAATAATTTTTCTTTCAGAGGCACAATGTGATTCCAGACTAGCCACCTGACATGATTACTTCCATTTTCAAGTGTAGCGCCCCATTAAAACTACTGGTTTCAGGTGCCTATTCAAACCTAAATTACTGCAATAATTGGGAACACAAGTATAAAGGAGACAAATACAAGAAATAGAGATGGGAAGATTGTGAGTTTTTGGTAATCATGTACTTACTCTGTATTTAAAATGGACCAAGATTACTTGATATTGTAGAATGCAAATAAATACTTTATGCTCTCAGATAGTTGTACACTTCCTGGAGATGACCTCTTAAACTGCAAATGGTGACATTAGACACAGTGTTTTGTTAAAAAAATGTTTCATACATATTTAGATTAGCTTGGTTTTACCATTATTTACACCGAAGGTATTATTTTCAAGCTAAATGAACATAAAAGGGATTCGTGCACGTAGCATATATTAAGGGAAAGTGGCTCTCTTGGCATGTAGCAAGTATCTATCATCACTTTGCTATTTGCAATATGCAGAAAAAACGGTTAGGAAAATTTCTGAGGGTATTTTCCTACTGATCTCAGGCATTTAAAGACATGCAGTTAACTTCTCTTTTGTCTCAACATTAAATGGTATCTGATAAAAACAAGTGCAGTGTACAGAATGGCCAGTGAGACAACAACAGTATATGATTTGTAAATAAATTTGATAGAGCAGTAATCATATTTGAGGTATTCTTTGAATCAAGATAATTTTTATTCATGCATCACAAAGAAGTTCAAAATATAAATTGTACATGCATGGGATAATTTATATTTGCATAACATTTTATACTTTAGCAAATCCATATTCCCTCCATTAACTACTTGATACGTGCACCTACTGCTGCTTTGTACCAGGCCTGGTGGATATTTTTACCCCAGTCTTTTAGAAGCGAGGCAATTGATGCCTTAGAAGATAGAATTCTGTCAATAAGTGTTAGTTGCATTCAGGTTCAGCATATTAATTTTTTCTTATCAATTGCTCTTTAAGAAACTAAGTATTTGACATACTTTTTGATTATTTTCATTTGGGTTTTGAGTCTATTTTGTTTAACATAATATTACAAAAACTTTTTATCATTTATTTGTTGCTTGTCTGGCATGCTTTTTTTTTTTTTTTTGCCTTTTTAATTTCAACCTTTCTACGTCAGTATATACCTTATGTGTGGCTTTTATAAAAAGTGGGTGGCTGAGATTTCTGTATGTGATGAGCAGAGTGATGGCTAGAACTCTGAGAGATTCTGACCTTGGTAAAGGGATGAGAATCATGACTTAAAAGGACACATTTGCTTTTACAGTATATGGTAACTTTACCTCTTTTCCAGACTGGCAGAAATTTATGCAGTTCAAACAGCTTCTCCAGGATTGACCAAGAGCTGCCTCATGCATGCATCCATGCCAGGCTCCTCACAAGGCACCACTTGGCATTTTACATTTGCTCTCTTGGTCCCATGATGGCTCCTCCACTTTCCATGTATCCCACTGCTGGCTGGCATAAAAAATCCAGTGTCCTTGCCAAGGGCACCAACAGAGAACACTGCTAAAGTTTCCAATAAGAGGCTGCTCCAACTCTATTTAGAAGGGTCTAATGTTCATCAAATTCACTGGAAGCACAAACGTTCTTGTCTTGAAGCTCCATTAGCTTGACTCATCAGCTTTATTGTGTCCTTAACATATTTATGTGGCTGTAACACACAAGACTTTGTCATGATGCTTAAACGTAGCATAAGTTTTCTTGTAAAATATCTTGCTTCTTGATTTTCATTGACACAATTTATTTAGTTGACAGTGGCATAACTGGGATGGAAGAGGACAACGTGAGATTAATGCCATCTCCTCACCACACACATACTCAGACACACACACACACACACACACACAGACACACACACAAATCTGCAGTGCCACCACCGCTTCCAACCTGTGTGTATCACACACATACTCACACACACACACAGCCACACACACACATCTGCAGTGCCACCACTGCTTCCAACCTGTGTGTATCACACACATACTCACACACACACACACACACACAAATCTGCAGTGCCACCACTGCTTCCAACCTGTGTGTATCAGTGACAGCATTTCCCTTCTCTGCAAACTATGTCACGCTTGTAAGCCTGGGTCCCAAAGACTGCAGTTCGTTATTCCTAGACACTCAAGTAGCTCTTAGGAGAAGCTATAGCTTCTCACCTTTCTGGGCATAAAAGTTCAGCCCTAGTCCAGTGTCATCTGCCTTGGCATCAGCTCCAGAACCTTCTGTAGCCTGCAGTTCCTCCCTCTTCCTGATGAATCGCCAGTGCTTTCTGTCCTTATCAATAAGCCGGAATTGATATTGGGAAAACAGTGAATGTGCCATACTTGAGAAAAGAGGATGATGATGGAGGTCTTTTATTTGCTAATAGCACTGGCACCACATTTCTGCCAACAAGAAATGCCCTGTTAAACCAGTCTCGTGAAAAAGATGACACAGGAGACGGGCTCATGTATTCTTTGTATCACTTAGGATGAGCAAATAAGGACATTCTGAGAGAATTCAGGGGCAGGGATATTGCTAATAACCAATCAAGAGCTTCCCTGGTTGCCCTTGGACAGAAACAACAGCAATAAGAACAACAAAACGTATTCTGTGACAGCTAATTCAAATGTGCAAACTCCAGTATTTGGACAATATAGGTGTGTGTGTGTGTGTGTGTGTGTGTGTGTGTTTTGTTTTTGTCTTCATTGTCCTGTTTCTGTCATTTTTGATCTTCTGAAGATTTCTTCACTCTATCCCGCACATCTTTCTATGATTATGTTTAGGAAATGCTTATTTTCTCTGCAGAACAGTGGTGTTGCCTTGTTACTATCTATCAAAAGTAAACATTGTAAAAGTCTACTTAATGTGAACACAAACAAAATCCAGCTTATGTGTACTCATGTTATAAGAGTTATGTTTTCTCAATTTGCTTAAAAATGTGAATATAAACACTATGAGGAAACTTCCTATTACAGCTAAATAAATAAAATAAGAGAACAAAAAAGCTGTACAAGCCATGCACATATTAATAATATTTTAAAGGGCTCGAACCTTTTCTTCCTGTAAATCTTGTAAGTTTTGATTTCTTAAATTTATATGAGTAAAATTTATGTTAAACTAGAAAAAAGTCAGGATATATATACTCTGTGCCCACATGAAAGCCATTATAATTGTAGACAAACTCAAAATGAGAAGCTATAATTGCCAACCCCATACTTAGAGAAAACAGTATACCTTTAAAAGAAGTTTAAAACATGGTGATATAAATTTTATACTAGAGCAATGCTGCTTCTAGACACGAGTGAATTAAATCAGAGTATTAAAATAATATGATTATGCAAGCTATTTTATACTGTGCTGTTAAGTTTTTTTTTTTTTTTGCAATTGATTTTTAAAATGGCCCTTAACGTTTGTTCAAATGATTTGAAAAACTATAAGCACTCTGGTTTTCATCCTTGAGTAAAAGACAAGGGATCCAACACCTGTTGCAGACATATGGAAGGATGGAAATAAGAATGTCGCCATTGAAGGGTGTGGTTAGTTTCAAATCAAACATTGTTTCAATAAAGATGTGTACACAAACATGATGGAACTTTCAAAAGTGAGTAGGAGATGTGGATGTGCAGATTGATTATGGATCTCAGGTCTAAGGAATGGAAGTCAGTCATCTGGGAATTGAATGAGAACAGGAAAGAAGGAGTGGACAGTGGGAAACAAGGTGAAGGAATTTGCAGTGTGTTATTAGCTAAGAAGGGACTTGAGCAGATTTATTGTCTGAAAGGATGTAGATAATAGAAGGTAAGTTAAAAATTGGAGGAAGATAATTGATGTGCTAACTACTATGAGTAGGAGTGATTTAAAAATCCAGAAGATAGGTGGAAAATTAGATTTAGAAAAATTTTTCAGAATTGGAGGAAGATAATTGATATGCCAACTACTATGAGTAGGAGTGATTAGAAAATCCATACGTTAGGTGGAGAATTAGATTTAGAGAGAGAAATTGTTCTGAGACAGATGGTAGATAGGTTGTAATGACAGTGAATCTAGATGAGTTTATAGGTTGAGAGTGGGAAGTTTAATAACTTCCTAGCTCATGGAGTCTTTGCTGATGGAAATGAGAAAAGTAAACATTGTCCCTGATTGTTTTCTCCTTCACTTCCCATGCCCAATCCATCAGTAAACCGAAAATAAAGTGATTGGTCATTGATTGTTAACTGTAGGGTTTGTAAATTTGACCAACTTGCTTGAACCCAAATATAATCATATGCTTAGAAGAACTAATCACAGAATAACTGGGCTTCAGGGTGAAAAGGACATGGTAAGTAATGCCATATACCACCCCACCCCCCACGAAACGTACAAGAATACTTGTTTCCTATGGCAGCATTTAGCACTTCTCATCATTAGCTTTCAACACACCACTCTAATTTATTCCTCTGTAGGACAAATGAAAAAGATTTATTTACATGGATCTTAATCTTTGAAATTTACTTTTGAAACCTTTTAAACATATTTGTGTTTTTAACCGTAGCTCCAACATCATACTCAAACATATTTTTCCCTTGCCAAAAGGTTGTATTTTACCTGTTTTATATGTAAAATTGCTTTGGGTTACGTCACTCCCAATTCAAGAGAGAAGGAAGAACAGCCACATGGAGAGTCCAGACAGGCCCAGTAGACCAGATGACATTCTTAGCATTTACAAGTCTGTAATGAATTATTTAAATAGAAAATGACAGTATGGGAATCTGGAGGTCGACTGCCTAATTCTGATTTCAAGCCCTACCACTTAACGACTGTATTCTTAGGCTAGTTACTTAATGTCTCTGTGCTGTCTGTTTTCCTCAGCTATAAAACAAACATAGCACTGTTATCAACCTCATATAATGTTAAGGAAGAAAGGATTTACTATATTTAAAGTAATTAGAATAATATCTGGTACATATTAATCACTGCAGTAGTATTCGCTATTTTCATGGATCTAACTAAATGAAAATAAATTAAGAAGTAAAATGAGACAACAAAAAAACTTTTAGTTATGTAGATATATCTCAAAATTGTATTCTTACTGTTCATTTGTGTAGAATATTTGAGAACTCTGGGTCTCATAAAAATTTGATTGACTTGTATTTTAGTTTGTATCATAGGAAAATTCTTGAAGATTATAGTGGAGTGCAAATTGATTCTAAAGTCTGCATTCTTTTTTGTAGCATAAATACTAATTTCTATCAAAATACTGGATTTATTTTTCTATGGCCAATTAATAAATGGTTTGCAGTTAAATATTGGCGCTGCATATTAGCTCATTAGATTTTTGAGGATAATTATGAACAACACTGTAACACGACTTTAGTTTTTCCACATTTTATTTGTCATTTATTTGATAAAAGTGTAACACAGACAACTTAAAAATTCTGATGAGTTATTCAAAGCCAATGCAAATAATAGAGATTGTTAGATAACTTAGAAAACTAGTATAGATTTTATTTGATGCCACTTTCAGCATGTACTTGTCAGTAAGAGGGAGAACAATAAGGATGAATGACATAATTCAAGATATCTGAGATTGTGGAAATTTGAGGAAAAGTATTGTTCTCCAAGACTATCCTGTTAGATAGTTGAGCTGTGCATTGAAAATATCACAGTATCAAAGCTGATTTTTATAATCAGAAGGTTTGTAAACATAGTTGTGTCACCTGGTCAGGAAATGACAAGTATTCATGACCTGTTCTGGGGATACCACTGTATTCTGTGATATACTTGGCATACGTGAGTTGTAAAAACCTAAACAAACAGCATTCTTATTTCAGTTAAGGAAAATAAGACTCAGAAATATGAAATGATTACTTGCATTTTTCTAAAGTTGTCAATTCTCTATTTCTTTCATTTATAAAATGAAGAGGCCTCTGATATGATTCAGTTATAATCTAATCAGTTAACAGTCGTTTCCAGAAAGTTCGTCTGCAATGTGGCTAGCAGTATGAAATGTCATTGGATTATGAAATAAATACATTGTGCAAGCCTGAGCTATTAAATTGTAATTTAGAGTTCTACTGGAAAAAGGTACCCATGATACAAACATGAGATTGGTTGGGCCAGATGTTCTGCAGCTTTTTAGTCTCAAAATTCCTTTTCTCTCCTAAGAATTATTGAAGACCTCAAAGTGCTTGGCTTATTGGCTGTGTCATTCAATATTTATTATGTTAGCAATTTAAACTGAGAATATTTTAAATAGCTATTTATTAAGGAATGTACAAATTATGCCCATAAACCAATAAAGTGTTAAGATAAATAGCATATCATATTAAAATATAAATTAATATGAAGATATTAATGCATACTAAAATATTAACTGGAGGAATGGCATTAATTTACGTTTTTTGCAAATCTAGTGTCAGGTTGACTGTGCTGGATTATCACCTCTGTTTATGCATTCAATCTGTTATGATGTGTTGTTATGGTAGAAGTAGATGAAGAGAACCCAGTCTAACAGAGAGATGTAGTTGGAACAGGAAACAGTATCTTTTTTCTTTTTTTTTTTCTTTTTTTTTTTGAGATGGTGTTTTGCTCTGATTGGCCAGGCTGGAGTGCAATGGCGTGATCTCAGCTGACTGCAACCTCCACCTCCTAGGTTCAAGCAGTTTTCCTGTCTCAGCCTCCCGAGTAGCTGGGATTACAGGCATGCGCCCCTACGCCCGACTAATTTTGTATTTTTAGTAGAGATGAGGTTTCTCCAGTTCGTCAGGTTGGTCTTGAACTCCCAGCCTCAGGTGATCTGCCTGCCTCGGCCTCCTAGAATGCTGAAATTAAGGACATGAGCCACTGCTCCCAGCCAGGAAAGAGTGTCTTAATAGGCTTTTCAGATACTGGTGATTGTTCTTCTATACTACACCAAAGCTCAAGTGATAGCTTCTTAAAGATTAGTTGCAACAGGGAATATGCAACTGTATTAATGAATTTCTTTGTATTCTGTTACATTAACATCTATTAGTGTATTTTCCTCTTAAAAGTGCTCTGTTCCACATGGATGCTTGTTTAACTTTGTGCATTAATTATTTGGCAGTTATTGGATTACTATTATGCAGAACTGCTAAATGTTGACACAAATCAAAAATCACATTTGTTCACATCAACAACAATCTCATTTAAAAAATTCTCTCAGTGCTGGGAAGCTGTCAAGTGCACTGTGGCAAATTCATCTCCTTCCCTTGAAGTTTGAATTTTATCATTGGCAACAAATATTGTCAGTTGTTTTTCTTAAAATCAACAGACTCGTTTTGTTCATTTTCAACAAAATGTCTGCCAAACATCCAAATCTAAATAACTGTAATATGTTTTTCAAGCAAAAATGATGCTCCACGAAAAAAAAAATGGGTAGCTCACACAATTTGAATAACTATAAAGTGCTTTTTCTTGAGAAAAACAGGAAACAATTCAGGCTGCAGCAAAAATACCTTATCCATACTTAACGATTCCTCTTACAGAACATTAAAACATTTACTCGACTTCAGAATTTAAAACCATTGTTTTTAATGCTTCATCATGATGATTTTAAGTAAAATTCCTTTTTGTTTTCCTACTGTGCAGTTGCATGACAGTGAATTAGGCAGTGAATACTAGCTGCTAAGATTTGGTGCCACGGTCCTGATTCATTGCTATGACACCAGCAGTTTTATCCACCACTGTTTTTGTGCCATCAATGCACATGTCAACCCAGATGTCCCAGCATAAACCGCAGGATTTGAAAGTTATCCAAAAATTTGAATATTTCAGCACTACTTCCGTTTGTTGTCAAGCATTCACATAAAAGATGATCCTTGATCATTGGCCCATGCTGACATTGGACAAGTTCAAGCAAAATAAGGAAGCCCAGCCAAGTCTGTATATCTGTTCATTTTCTAGACAAAAGTGAAGTTCTCCAGACAGGGCATTAACTCTGTCTTCTTGTCTAAGCTGAAACTTTAATCAGCACGTTACCGTGTGATGGGAAAGTGGCAGTGTCTTGGTTTCTTTTACTGACTTTTCATCCAGTAGTCATTCAGCAATGGCAGGTGTAAATGGCTTTATTAGCCTCCTGTGAGCTTCTCGACCAAGGCCTCACAATAACTGCAAGATATTTCAGTGAGTTCACTATGTTGAGTTTGAAAAGTGATATTTAGCTTTTAAAGAACGAATGGTGTCTGTATTTAAAATACACTTTTTAAATAATTTTTGTCTCAATGCTTCCATCACACATTCAGAATAAAACCACCCAAAAATGCCTGTTTTTCTAAGTCCTAATAAAGTAAATTGTTAACATCTATAAAGTGGATGAAAAGATAGATGTTCTCATATTTTCATTTTTATTTACAGGTTTGTTTGATTTTATTTGGAATAGAGTCTTCCCTTCCATAAGAAAGCTGTTTGAAATGTCAGTTTCACCTTTTTTCATAATTTAGAAATAGATGGTGTGACCGTGGTGGAGACAGTGAGTCTTTTAATCTCTCCTTTCTAAGACAAATTTCCATCCTTCACCATAAGAAAAATATGGCATAACTATATTTTATTTAAGAGGAAATGTAAGTAAGCCTTATATTGTTATATCTCTAGATAAAATTTGTTTATAAAAGTTTCAAATTAGATAGATAAGTAAATAGATTTACAAAATAAAGCAGCAGACGTACTTAATTCTTGCTGTGGTTCCATGTAACTTTAATAAACATTTTGAAGTTTAAAAATAACGTTGTATTGGACAAAAATCGGGTTACTGGGATTGTATTAAGAACTGAAAATAACCAGTAAGTGTCCAGTAAAATCACTGAGAACAAACTAAGCTAATCTCTGAAAATGTGTGTTATTTACACCCTAGTCTTAGAATATTTGAAAATACAAGCACATACTTTATTAGTCATAGTAGTGTTAAAAGCCATGTCATGTAATATCTGGAAAACTCTTCCATATATTTTTGAGAAAATGAGACTGCAAAAAGACAAATAGAATTTTAGTATTATTATGAAAATAGTGACCTTTGGATCTCAATAATGGAATGCTCCTGAGCTCATAGAATAATAGTTGCAATAACATTTTAAAAACTTTAGTAATTTCCCATAATTGAAGTATATTATTTACTGAGAAAAAGTCAAATTAGAGTCCAGGAAAATGCTGTCTGTGCTCCACATACTCACTTATAAAGTGAAGGTGATGGAGTTTCACGTTTCCAGTGCATGGAAGAAAGACCCTGGAGGAATTTTTTAAAGACGATTGTAAGCACCCAGCCTGTGGGTAAAGTTAACTTTTGTCTGCATTTATTGGCCGAGCTCACTTCCATGGCCATGTACAATTGCAAGAAAGGCTGGAAAACAGAGTCTAGATGTGGGCCTAGAAACGAAAAGGGAGAAGTTTGTTAAACATGAGGCTGCTCTGTAATAGAGTGTCTGATGTGATATAGTTACTGTGAGAACCTGCGGATTGGAAAAGTGTTAAGTATAAAGTCTTGCAATTACATCAACATATAATACAATCAAGTTGGGGTAAAGTAACTGTATTATTTATAGGAAGAGACGTATTAAATTCAGTACTCAGTATGATCACCTGTTATGCGCAAGCGCTGTTCTAGGTCCTGGATAGAGAGGGTCAAGAGACGCAAAGTCCCTTATGGCACATTTTTAGCACCAGGGACCAGTTTTATGGAAGACAGTTTTTCTGTTTGCTGGGGTGGGGGATGGTTTCCAGATGATTCAAGTGCATTACATTTATTGTGCACTTTTTCCATTATTATTACATAGTAATATATAATGAAATAATTATATGACTCACCATAATGTAGAATCACTGGGAGCCCTGAGCCTGTTTTCTGTAACTAGACATTTCCATCTGGGGGTTATGGGAGATAGTGGTATCAGAAGTGTGTTGCTTATGTCCAGTCAACTCCATGATCTCGTTTCAGTTGCCGTCACTGCAGAAAACCCTGCTTCACAAAGATAGGATGTGGGGAATGGGAGGAGGCTTTTCAGTGCGTTCTGTGACAATCTCAGGATCTTCTGCCTTGACTTTAATCCAGAACGTATGGAGATTTGAAGTTGTCTCAAACGCACTTTTAAGGCCACCATCATTTGCAGTATCAGGCATGTGATTCTCTTCTAGCATGGCTAAAGTCCAGTCACCGGCTTATTTGCAAATGAGGCACGGATCTATTCCTTCCCAGTTCCGGGGACTTTTTGGTTGGGAAGTAATGCTCAAGCTCTTCTGAAAGCTGAGATGGGTGCTCATGCACCAGCTGTGAGAAAGAAGGCCCTGGCTCCGTCTCTTTCAAAATCTCTGCTAATGTTTGAAAGATGTCAGAAATTCCATTGTTCACTCGTCATCCCCATAATTCCAGTTTGGCTTTGAATGCAGTCACTTTATTTGCTGACTTGAACACAGTTGTTGTTCTCCACGAAGTGACAGATTGAGTTCGTTGAGCAGGTTGAATATGTCACACAAGTAAGCAAGTTTTGCAACTCAATCTGTGTTACTGAAATGTGTTGCCAGGGATGACTATTTGTCTACAAGAAATCTCTGGAGTGGCTGTCTTAAATAAAAAACTCTGGCCAGTGATCCACATTGGGAAAGCCATCTCACTTCTGTGTATAAGAGAAGACGTGTGCTCAGCGTCCATCTCCTCAGAGCTGCACAAACAGATGTGAGTTAAGGGCATGTACTTTAATATGGTTGATAGTTTTGATCACTTTCTGCAAAATGTTTAGTACACATGACATTTTTTGTCTAGCCAGCACAGCATTTCTGTGTGGATGACACAGTGCATAGCTCACATTCCCTACCTTTGACTGAGGTAGGGAAACCAGAAAACTGTCCCGTCATGACAGCCACTCCATTCGTGTGTATCCGGACACAAAATGACTAATTCAGTTTTCCTGATATATAATCATTCAGAGACTTGAATAGTTCTCCAGCTGTGATGTTTGGCAATAAAAGTGCACATAACATATCCTCATGCACATCCTCCTGAAAACACACCATACAGAAGCAGATACTGTTGCCTCGTTGTCAGTACTGGTAGACTTATCATCCCAGATTGCATTCCACGGTGACTCATTAATCCTAACAATTGTGCATCAGTATCTTCTGCCATTTCATCAGTTCATCTAGTTATGGTGCTAGCTGAAAGGAGCCATCTTTTGAACTGCAGCCTCTCCTAAGAGTTAGTGACAGATGTCCTCAGCAGCAGGCAGGATCAACTCTTCACCAATAATAAAGGGATTCTTAGCTTTAGCAATGAAGTGAGCCACTAAGAATGATGCTCTCAGTGCAGACACATTTGTTGAAGTGATAGTTTTCAACAATTGCTTCTGTTCATTATGTTTACATTTTTTTCTTTTAAAAAACGAATGAAGGGTGCTTGGTCACCATGTGGCAAAGCAGTTATGAATGTTTAATGGCTTCCTTGGATAACCAGTCGCCACACATTGTGCAGAGTGGTCTTGGAGAATGTGAATCATCTGTTGCAGTGAACCTGTAATTTAAGTAGGACTCTTGGTATTCTCTTTAAGTGCAGCTTTCTTTTTGTTGGCAATCTTAGGGTCTTCTGCTGTCTAATCATTGGGTGTTTAACCCTTTTCAAAGAAGCTCTCTGAGGACATTTGTTTTTTAACTCATTTTGGCTAGGCTTAGCTTGTGGGCTTACCAAAACTGTGACAGAGACAAGTGTGCAGTGTTGGAAAGAGGCATGGATGGAAGTATTAAATAAAATAATGTGTGTCATGTGTGTGCCACATGCAGACTAAAATAAGTGGTAGATTTTGACTTAAAGCCTGCCCCCAGATGCAGCTGTACAACTGAAGTGCATCAACTCACTTGCTACTATAAAGCCTGCCACCAGATGCTGCTTGTTACTTGCCACTCAGTGATAGGCTTTTGATATGTGTCTGGAAGTGATTGAATTATTATGGTCTCTGTGCAGTCAAACTTCTTTGCTAATGAATTTGCTAATGTTAATTTGTTAATTTGCTAATGTTAATTTGTATTTCCGGCTGCTCCCAGTGCTAGCGTCACCACCCCAGGTCATCAGGCATTAGATTCTCATAAGGAGCATGCACCCTAGATCCCTTGCACGCACAGTTCACAATAGGGTTGAAACTCCTATGAGAATCTAATGCTACCGCTGACCTGACAGGAGGAGGAGCTCAGGTGGTGACGTGAGTGATGGGAAGCTGCTGTAAATACAGATGATGCTTCCTTTGCTATCCTGCCTCTGCTCGTCTCCTGCTGTGCATACCACAGCTGGTTGGGGAACCCTTCCTTGCAGAGATTCTTGATTATGGAGCAGTGGAAGTAGACGGTTAGTAAAAAATTAAACAGACAAATAGTTAAATAATTGTATATTGCAATAATGTGAGGGAAGCAAAATTAGGAACAGTGCTGTTTTAGAGAGGATTGTCAAGGAAGGCGTTTCTGAGAACATAATATTTGAACCCAAAACCAAAGAATGAGAAAGATTCAATTCTCCAAAGCCAGGAGAAAGGTATTGCAGAGAGACAAAAGAACAAGTTCCTGGTACAGAGGATAGGAACAGCCTGGGGTGTTTGAGAAGTAGGTGAATGTGATCAGAAAGAAGAGAGTGGAACCAGCAGCATGCAGCCAGGGACCAAGGGCAAGAACTTACAGGACGTTAAGATGCATTATAAAGATTGATGGTCCCACTCTAAGAAAAGTGGAAAATCAGGAGAGTTCCATGTGTAATAGTTTATTTGATTTACATGTGTAATAGTTTATTTAGGTTGCTAAGTAGAGAACAGACTTGAGGGATAGATCCAGAGTAGAAGACTAGTTACCAAGTCCAACTTTATCATGCATCTGCCTAATAATTCATGTCCTCACCCACAAACAACCTTGGCCAATCGGTCTTTATAATCTTAAGTTGAATTTAGGCTGTTTTAAAAAAAGAATATTGTTTATTGGTTTGTTTTTGCAGGTCATATGGCCCATCTATTATTGTGATATTAATATAAATGGAATTGCAAAAACATTTTTTTCCTAAAGTTTTGTTTTTTAAACTATCAGTGCTATCACTGTTCATACAAAGACAAAAATAAATTTTCAGTTCCCAGAACTGGCATTTCTCTCAACATTGCCTGGAATGAGTTATAAAAATGACAAATGTTAGCCTTCAAACCAGAAAATAGAGTATCAACTACATTCCACAAAAATTGTAGAAACAGGCACGTAAAGCTGAAATATTCTAATCAAGAAGGAGATAATGAGTATTAATTATGAATATAATTAAGCATTATTCTTAATAAGAACGATACAATGAATAACAAAGAGTCTAGATAACAGGTCATCAAGGTTGATGGAAAAATAAGGAAGATACGGGGGACCTTGTCAATACCAATGAAACTGCTTGATGGAAACAACCAATTTTAGCAGTGTTATGCAAAACATAGCTTTTATTGCACAGTAGGTGTTAAATACGTAGTTATTGAAATAATAGCTATATATCTATTGATTTAGATGAAGAAACAGATTTCTACTAGGAAGTGTCTTGGTCCAAATGATCTGTGACGTCCCTATTTTTTAAATGGAAATTGCTTACAGTTTCTTTTTTTTCTTTTTTTCTAAAAAGATTTTTAAAATCTATTTTCAAAACAGCTTTGCAAAGGCATCTGTAACTTGTTTCAAAATTTATCAGCGCTTTCTAATAGTGTCTGTAATAAAATAAGTCTAAATAGCTCATGTGATCAGATTGTAGTATGGCCAATCCAGGCCTCTCAGTTTCAACAGATCAGTTCACATAACTGTTTGACAAAGCAAGAAACAACAACAAAAACAAAACCTTTAATAACGATAACTAAACTAACAATCAGCCTGTCGTTACAGGCTTTGCATGTCCAGGTGCACAGACATACAAAGAAATGCGCTTAAATACACACATACTTATTAGCACACATAGTCTTGATATCCAGAACTAACCTCTTCTAGAAAGAGTGCTGCTTTTTATATTGCAGTCCTGAATTGTTGTTGAGCAATGTCTCATAAAATATTTCTAACTCTAAAAGATTTAAACTTAGAGCTGATGCCATGGTAGTAACAACAAATATATTTCCCAATCATCTTTTAAATTATATGCCACATTCCTTTAACATATAGTCATCGATGCCTTCACTCACTCATAAGTCAAAGAGACCTCAACTCAAAGTGGCAAGGGCTACAAGGACATGTATTATTTCAAAAAGCAAAAAGCCTAATTTCAGGTATTCAGGAAGAATAATAAGTTCAAGAGATCACCATGGTAGCTGTAATTAATAACAATATATCCTGTAATATACTTGAAAATTGCCAGAATGTAGATTTTAAGTGTTCTCACTATGCAAGAAAATGATAGATATATGAGGTAAGACATGTGAATTATCTTTATTTGGCCATTCAACAATGTACACACATACCAGAACGTCACATATCAAAACATCACATTGTACACCATAAATGTAAACACTTTTTATTTGTCAAATGGAAAAAAACAGTATAAATCTTGGAGAAATGCAACTCCAGAATAAGTTACTCCATAAATATATACAATGACTATGTACTTGTAATAATTAAAAATTTAAAACTTTTTAAAAATAGGAATATATGTGTATCAAATAAGGTAATACAGTGTCTCAGTGACATCATTAATGATTCATGGTTCTACACATTTTCATTGTGCTCATCATCACAATTAGCCTTTTCTTATATTAACACCTTCAACATTGAAGGTTGGCTAATGCATGATTCCACCACATCCGATACAAGCATGACTGCAATAGGAGCCAGAAAAATGGTATACACCTTGTCTCTATTACGAGGAAGACTTTCTCAGAAGCTCTCTAAAAGGCTCATCTTTATATTTCATTGACTGTATACCTACCTCAAAATCAATTCCAGGAATGAGTATGAGACCACCAATTTGCCTTTTCACCGTTAGAAAACATCTTAGACTCATGAAACAGCAGGCTTTTCCTGAAATACGTAAATAAGCAGAGGACAGGTGGCTGAGCCTGGGCTTGACTGCGAGGAAGATGAGGAGAGTGGGTGTTGAGTTGACAAACTAGAATACTGAGGAATGCTTTGAAAGTTAGCATAGTATGAAATGTTGCAGAGAAAGATATGATGAAAACAGGATTGTTCAGTCAGCCAAAGGAGAGCAGTTCTAGATTTTACATCTTAATTTGTGCTTCAGATATTCTAGTTAAAAACTGTGTTACTACACTTTACAGAATATTTTGAATCAGCAAAGAGGATAGTATCTAGAACACAGGGAAATTGCCCCAAACCTTGAATTACCGACGGATACCTTTTACAAGAACATCTATTCTCCTGTTATGAAGGTTAGATCATATAATTAATTTAATCATTCCACCTACGGAGTTATAGGTAATGAGTAAGATTTTTGTTTGATACTTAGAGGCTGGAGTGGCATTAGAAAAAAAAATTTAAATTGTGTATTTTGTATTGAGAAAAAAACCTTGTAGTAATACTAAATTAACATTTCAGTCCCAATATCATTATGCACTTTTTATTTAATCATTTACTCTCCCCTAATGTGTTTTTAAAGGCAGATTTCTGGATAATTTAATGATATATAACTTAAAATCAATGTAAGTAATAAATGTAGAATGGGACTAATTGTCTTTTTCTCAATTTTTAAGATCCTGACTTTAAGGACCTTGGAGCTTTGAAACCATTACCAGGTTGGTAAAATAGATATTTCATACTGTTCAGAAGACTTTGCTTTCTGCTATGAAATACACTTTTGGTTTATTATTCAAGATCCATTTTTGTGTGTTTGTTTGGCATTTTGTTATTTAGCGTGTGAGTTTGAGATGGGCGGTTCCGAAGGAATTGTGGAGTCTGTACAAATTATGAAGGAAGGCAAAGCTACTGCTAGTGAGGCTGTTGATTGCAAGTGGTACATCCGAGCGCCTCCACGGTCCAAGGTCAGTCTTAAGATGAAACCCACACTTGACAGCTGACGTGAGAAGTGTCTATAACGTGCATTGCTTTGAAATAACTGGACATGTCTAATACATTTCAGAGTGCAGTCATCATAGGTTATGATTTCATTTTGATTTTTGAGATGTAACTTGTCTTCTCTTGACCAATCTAAATTTGATGTCATAAATAGCAATCTAGAGAGTGAGTTGAATAAATTATTTGATAACCTAGACAAGAGACTTTAAGGTAAGTCAGCCTGTCTGAAACGTGGATTGAAATAATATGCAAGAGCCATGGCTCTAAGTATAATCACTCTTATGCTCTTATTGTCAATATCTGCAGTTGGTTGATTTTGTAAACTAAAATTATATCTGTAGAGGTTTTTCTGGAGCCTACAAAATCGTGAATATCTGGCATGTAAAATACAAGTGTGCCAAGGGCTGGCAGCAATGGTAACAGGGCCTGGGAGATCCTGTGCCCATTTGAAGGAGACCGGCATGACTTAGCTGCCCGTGAAGCTCCGTGTAATGCTGTTATGAGAAAATGTGGGTCCAGCATTATCAAGCCCTCCATTATTTCTCATAACTTGCCAAAAATCTAGATTTTATGTTACTCACCCTGATTTTTGAGGGTTGGCAATACATTGTAAAAATTAAAAGTGTTACATATATTAAGCTAAGTCTATTGTGGGTTAGATTTTGACTCAGATCCCCATTTTGGAAACATTTCCATGGAGCAACTATGTTGATTCTGTTTATGGAAACATTTTCCAAAATACAGAGGATGAGTCATTTTGTGCCAGCAGGTGTCATAGAACTAAGGTGTTATTTGTTCATTCTCCTGCTTTTGTTTTTATTCCTCAGTTACAAAGTTGTAAGAAAAAATATTGACTTACTAGATTTGTAGTCATCTATTTATTGAGGCTGAAACTGTGTGTTATTTAATTAGTTGATTTTGTGATTCTATCAATTCGCAAGCCCTCTGCTGGAGACATGAAAAAGCATGTCAGGCCCTGTTCTCGGGTGTTTCTGTTTAGTTCTTAGACAAATATGTAACAGAATAATCTAAGCAGTCAGGTTAGATCATTGGGGTATTTGTAAGGTGTAACAGAGAGAGAGAAAAGACCCCTTATACCAGGTAGCGTAAGTCAATGGTAGACTCGCACAGCTGTCAGTATCCTGGTGAATCTTCATGAGAAGTATTGTGTCCAGTAGAGTGAGAAGGCTCTCCAGGCAGAGGGAATAACATCTATAAAGTCATGGAATCATAAGAGAAGAGAGTATGCTTTTTCAGGATTTAATGTAATTGCATGTGACCAAATGAAAGCGTAGCTAGGGAGGTGGTATTGATTTTTCAAGCTGAAGTGTTCTCCAGGCCTCTCTAAAGAACTCAGCCTTCATCCTTAGTGCTTCAGTGACACGGAAAAACAAAGCAGAAAAGTAATATGACCGGGCTTGCATGTTAGGAAAATTGGTTTTTCCTGCAATGAAGAGACAGCGGAGTCAACACTGCAAGCAGAAGACCAAGTGGGAAGCTGTGGCGGTAATCCCAGTGTTGGAAATTAGGCCATGGTGGTCCAACATGAGGGAAATATTAGAGAGAGATAAGATAGAATTTGGTGACTGGATATTTAGTCTGAGGGGAAAAGAAGAGCCACTTTTTTTGTTTGTTTGCTTTTGTTTTTGTTTTTGTTTTGTTTTTGAGATGGAGTCTCATTCTGTCTCCCAGGCTGGAGTGCAGTGGTGCGATCTCGGCTCACTGCCACCGCTACCTCCCACCTCAAGCGATTCTCTTGCTTCAGGAATTACAGGCGTGCACCACCACGCCTGGCTAATTTTTTTGTGTGTGTGTTTATTAGAGACAGGGTTTCGCCATGTTGAGCAGGCTGGTCTCGAACTCTTGATCTCAGGTGATCTGCCCGCCTTGGCCTCCCAAAGTGCTAGGATTATAGGAGTGAGTCGTCACACCCAGTGAAGAACCTCTTTTGAGGGCACTGGTATTTCTTCACTTTATTTTTTTCTTGCATATGTCTCTAGGGTTTGCATATAAAATGGAAATGTGGCACCTTTCCCCCAACTTTCAGTCTTTCTGCTTTGATTTTCCGTATGTCACTGAAGCAGTCAGGATGAAGGCTGAGTTCTTTAGAGAGGCCTGGAGAGCACTTTAGCTTAAAGATTCGACGCCACCTCCCTAGCCACACTTTCATTTGGTCGCGTGCAATTGCATTCAATCCTGAAAAAGCATACTCTCTTCTCTTTTACGATTCCACGACTTTATAGATGTTATTCCCTCTGCCTGGAGAGCCATCTCACCTTGTGTACCGGACACAATCTTTCTCATGAAGATTCACCAAGATACTGACAGCTGTGCGAGTCTACCATTGATTTACCCTATCTGGTGCAAGGAGATTCAGAGATCACGCTCCAGCTTCCAGCTTTGATGCTTGCATTTCTCTTTGCCTCTGAACAAATCTTAGAGAAAGTTAATTGCATTATGAAGAAAGGCAGTTATTTTTCTTCTGTTTTTTAAGTCAAAAGCTTTTGCTCACATAAAACCATAAAAACCCACTGCCTATATTACCAGAGAGCTAGGTTGCAGCTTATTATGCTTTTTTCATAGGACGTGGATTCACATGCAAGGGCTATTTGTTTTTCTTAAACTCTACGAATGGAACATTTTTAAAGACTTTTTAAAAAACAGGATTATATGTGCTCCCAGCTTACTGTCATAACCAGGACCTTTGTCACTACAGTCTTAAGGAGAAGGTTTTCATGACAGTGTAAATGCACACCCTTTTTTTCGAGCTGGTAAATAGACTGTCTTTTGTACAATTCCAGAGCAACAATAACCGATGTACCTGTCTGTTACAGAATTGGCATTCTGTGACCCAAAGGGGAAGCTGCCTGCAGAGCTGGACAAAGATGGCTCTATTGTAACAGGCTTTCTCTGTTAAATTAAAGGTTAGAGGATGGGAAGTGGCTTTGAATACTGTGGAGAAAAGCAAGGACTGGAGATTACTGCCTATGTGGACTTTCTATTTTTGTAGAGTTCCTAGCAGCTTATGAGAATAGACTATCAAAGCACAAGTTAAACTTGAAATGGCTCGTGGCAAATATTTGGATGACACCTGGTGACTGAACCATATTGCACAAGGAAAGTGCTGAATAGCTTACTTGACTCTATTAAAATGTATACACATTATTTACTGCTTTTCCAGCTTTTGACAAACAGAAAATATAATATCTGATGTCTCCTTTACTAAAGAATATTAATCTAGATGGTCCCATTTAATTAGAATGTGATTAATCTAGATTTCTTAGAATTTGGAAAACCAGAGGCAGAAAGAACCTTGTTACTCACTACGTCATTTAAAAGATGAATAAACTGAGTCAGATAATGAAATTCAATATGAGTTAACAAAGGCGTGTAGACATATGCCTCTCTGAGTAAATACTATGGCGTCCAACTCAGAATCTGGTCTGGAAAATAGCCGCCAGAATGAAATGATGGGAGACCAAATCATGGTAACTGTTCATTTCATGAAGCCTGGACCATATTTATCTCCAGATACCCAGTGCCAAGCACAATGTCTGTTATTCAGTTAAAACTCATGGAATAAATAAACTGATTATTTCTTTTTATAAAAAGGGATATGGTAGCAATCTTCAAACATCTGAAGGACTGTTACATGAAACAGGAATAAGACTTAACCTGCAGGATTAAGACTTTTAAGTACCGCGATTTATTTGAAAGTTTGAAACTAAAGAAATAGCTTTTAATGTAACACAGAGAAGCCTTTTATTTTAATAACAGAGATTGAATGAGATTTCACCGGAGGAATCCAAGCAGAGACTGGCAGAGATTTTGAATAATAGTTAAAAGTCAAGTAATATTTTGGCACAGATAACATGAAAGTCATCTGAAAACCAAATTTAATGAATCTGTGATAAGTGACTTGCCCAAATATTTGGCTAGTTAGCAACAGAGCTGGAGCAAGGTTCACATCTCCCAATTCCTGGCCTAGTTTGCTCTCACAAAACCACATTCTTTAAGGAAATGATCAAGGTTTTTAAAAATTAATTTTAAAATATTTTTAAAATTTATTTTTAAGTGACAAATAATGCTTGTTTATATTTATGGGGTGTGGTGTGATGTTTCTATCATGGAATGATTAAATCAAGCTAATTAACCAATCTGTCTTCATATTCTTATCATTTGCTAGGACAGGATAAGGGACAGAGTCAAAATATGTATAAAATACATAAATGAAGGTAATTTAATGTTTAATGTTTTTGGATAATAAAACTCTAGCTTATACCGTTTACTCATTATTTCATATTTAAAGTTGACTCAGTTTGTTGTTAACTAATTCAAAAATATTTTCAGTCAAGTTAAAATAAAAAATATAAACACTTGACAAATACAGTAAATATCTTACACTAAAGTTGTGATAAAGGTGTTAAAGTTACTTATCTAACGAACATAAATTTCCAGCTCCAGTTCCTGGGGTTGTGAATATGATAAATTTGCCTTTGTGATTAAGGTTACCAGTCAGGTGACTTTGGGTTAATCAAAAGGTTGATTATCCAGGTGAGCGTAATCTAACCACACGAGCCCTTTAAAAGTGGAGCAGATTCTTTGGATGTGAATGAAAGGGGAAGTAAGAGAATCAGAGGACTGAGAAATGTGTTCTAGGACTGAGGGTGACCCCAGTAAGCAGTCCTCAAAAAAATAGAGACTTTGGTCCCAGAACTGTGAGAAACTGGATTTTCACCCTCAACTGCCCTCGCCAAAGAACCCAGTACTTCTTACCTATAGAACTATTAATAGTAGATAGTAACTAGGTGTTATTTAAAGCTGCTAAAATTGTGGTGATTTGTTATGGAGCAATAGTATATTAATACAATAAACCAAGTGTAGTAACTGTTAATTGATAAAAAGATAAGCATTAAGAGTTCTGAAGACCGTGCCTGCTTTTATCTCCAAAATGTGAGAATAAAATTTGGCAAACAAAGTAAAAATTTTAAATAGGTAGGTAAATACCACAAAAATTGTACAGTTCAGTTTTTTAAAATAAAATGTCATTTTTATACTCTCATCTTTTCGACAGCTACTCAGGTGGACTTTAAGTATTTTGGTACTTGTTCATATATGCCAGAAAATTATTTTTATTGTTATATCAGGAATTGTTGTGCTGTGCACGTATGTGTGTATGTGCTTGTGTGTTAATATTTTATAAAGCATTAAGATGTTTTGGTTCTTTCTCCAAAAATAAAGGGAGCACTGATACCCTCTAAATGGAATATTCTGCATAAGTTTATAAACCTGACATGTCTGGGCAATAATAAAATAGAAAATGCAGAAATCCTGGGCTGCATACTTTGTAGAATATGATTTTATTTATAAAAGTGTCTAGTAGTATTGAAACCATGTATGGCATTTCTCAGACTGTGACAGATTTAATTTTTACTTATTATGGAGAAAACTGTTCTGGAAAGTCATAAATAATTGCCTCAAATAATGTCTATTTTCTGTATATCATTTTGATATGGGGGGGGGGACCTGTTTGAGCAGTTGGTACTAAATTCTCTTTGTGAATATATTACTTAGTAAATTGTTAGCTAGATTTATTTGCTTTGCATGTAAAAAGGGGTTCTGCTTTCCATGTGACTTGAAAAATAGATATTACTAGAAATTATGTATATGTTGTGAAGTTTTCCGTGTCCTGGTCAATAAATTATCTTGTCAGCTCCAACTCTTTATGATTGATTTAAAAGAATGCATCAAAATGATTCACCGAGAAGAGATGATAATCTGTTTTACTAGTGTTGTAGATGACTCTGTTTATCATTTTCTCTTTTTTTTTCAGTAAGTGACTAAAGTACTTTCTGTAGTTTGCTACATTAAATAATTCTTTCTGTTAGTATTATTGTGGTACAAGACTTAAGCTAATGAGATAGTCATTCAAATCACAATATATAGAGAGATTTTATATGGCATATACTAGTGTTAGCATGGGAAAGCGTGATCACTTCTTCTGGCTAATGGAATTTGGCTTTTGTACTGACAGCTCTTAAAGTATATTCTCTTTTTCTATATGATAAAAAATCGTTGCTGTCACTAGATCTTAGGTAAGCATTATTGAATGCTTCGGAAGTGATTACCTGGGATCTAGTGACTGCAATGATTCACTTACTGTCTAATTAGTGTTCTATTTAATAAGAAGGTCCTTTAAATATAGAAGATACTTAGGTAGCAGTGATTGCACTTCATGTACAAATGCAAGACCATCACCTCATACGGAAAATATAGAACTGTCAAATGAAAAAAATATAAGGCCCATATGCAAACTGACTTTCTAACTATAGGAATATTCTTATATAAAATATTTCTATTTTTAAAGAATTTAAAACAGCGATTTATTTTTGAGGGACACATTTATTTTCTATAAATTTTATTTATAACTTGATAGTCAACATCTTTTCTAGCTCATTAGGAAATGTGAATAGTTTTGATTTGCTTTCTTATTTATTTTATTACTCATTTTATTTTAGTTTGTTTTCTTTAAAAATATAACGTTCTTTCTGGGCTGTAAGTCTGTGAGCATTTAAAAACATTACATAAGGCTGCATAGTGTGATGAGTGTCCAACTGTTAGGCAGATCTGACTTCAGTACCAGTCCGTTACTTAAGTGACATTACTGTGTCACTCTGAGAAAGTTACTTAACTTTTATAAACTTCAGTTCTCTTCATCTTAAATGATTATGACAAGTATCTATTGTTGAGAGATTTGAAATGATGCATTAGCAGTGTCTTAAACTGTCGTCAATATAACACACAAACTTTCTTTTCCTAACAATGAAATAGTATTTTAAGGTGTGTTTCTACATGACATGCAGTGTTAGAAATTTTAAATAATTGTTGAAACGCGTTGAGCCACTGAAACATTTCAACTTGAAAACATCAGGTGGTCTAATAGCTTTTTTGTGTTAGCCAAGCAATTATTTAAAGATTTTTCCTCCTGTGGGCTTAGTACTTGGTTTTTATAACTTTGTAAGGCTATTGGGAGAGACGTGTCATTTTGTATTACACTTCAAAGGAGTGGAAAGCACTCTTTACTTACCCTAATCTGTGTTCTCCCATACTTCCAAGTATAATTGCATCTTTTTTGAGAGCTGATAAACTTGTTGAATTTATTGCATAGTATTTTAGAGTATAAGTACATACTTGAATTTTTGTTCCATTTAACAATTTTGTATAATACCTAGATTTTACTTTTTATTTTTACAGTGTTTTCAGTTTCTTTCCTTTTAGTCAGAATAGGGCAATGTGACCTGATGAAAAGAACCTTAAAACCAGAGTTGGAAATTTTAATCCTCTTTAAGGTTTCCACATTAATTCACTGATGGTCCTGAAGCAAGTTATTTTTTTTCTTCTTTGCTTCAGCTTTCTAATAAAGGTCATCAGAAAAAAAAATCTTTTTTTAAGTCATGTTAACATTTAAAAAACAAACGAGTTAGTATAAACTTGGAAGTCTCACAGTTTTAGATGCATATATACCTTCTTAAACTGGATATTTCTGAAATTCTCTGAATAATTTTAGAAATGAAATATGTGTTGGGAGGAGAAATCACAGATGGACTGCATGAGTAACATCTGAGTTTTAGATAAAATAAAACAAAGCAATAACCTGGGCATACCGAAAATGAAGGCCTCACTGGGGCATGTGTCTCTTTTAAGGCTGTGGCAATGGCCCGTAGTTTAAATCGGCATCAAAGTATTTGGAAATTTTAGAATAACTTCCAACTTCAATGCGACAAATTGCTCATGTATGAAAATCGTCCTGCCTTGCAAAGCATACTACAACTCGGGTGCTTTCCACTGTTGTTCCATTTGATTCATTTATCCACATTTCTCTGATTTTGTTCTTTCTTATCAAATTGTGTCTGGAGTTCCTCATTTAGAACTTCATGTTCTATTTTCAGCATCTTACAAGTCTGCAACATTTTGTCTTATCCTTTTATGTCATAATTTAGATCTATATTATACCTTGTTTTGAGAATGATTGCATATAATTTTGACTGTATATAATAAAATAAGACTATACTGTGTAATTATCATATCACTATATGTCTGTCATATAGGCGCATAATAAATATGAATGCTGAACAAAGGAATTCAATAAAGAAAATGAAACTTCCAGTTAATCATTCAGAAACATTTCTGGAGTGTTTACTATGTGTAAAATATGTATTAATGCTTAGAACACAAAAATATATACCACTGCTTCAGCTTTTCGGGAACACAAGTTTATTAGAAGGCACCTGTAACCTAGAACTATGGCTTTAAATATGCTCAAAATCACATAGAGGCCGTGGAGGTTATGTCTGCTGTTACTGGGGAGTGGGAGCAGTGGAAACCTTTCCTTGGATGTGCAACTGTTGAACTAACTCTTGACAAATCAGGAAGAGTTTCCTAGACAGAAGATGGAGAATGACAACTTCATATGAAGCTAATGTCATGTTCATAAAGGGTGTCTTTTTTGAAAATGGTTACAATGTTGGAGATAAGAAGGATGTAAATTTGCTAGTTGATGTTTTTAGACTCTTAAAAAATTATACACGAGTTACAAATTTTAGCTAAAAGACTATGATTATTAGATTTGTTTGTTAGAAATATAACTTTGGCTAGAGTAAACTAGTTTTATTAGAGTAAACTTTGGGGTTGTAAGGAGAATCTGCACCTTGCAACCATCCAGGCTGGTCAGGAGAGTGTTGCAATATTATAGAAGTGTGAATGGAAGTGGAAAACAAGTAGTTTCAAGGTGAAATTGACAGGAACTGGTGCCCTGTTGAGTAAGAACTTTGAGGACAAGAGATACATTTTCACTAATTTAAATAGTGAAATTATAAAATTTAGGCTAGACATACTGGATCTGGAAGAAATTGTCTTACGAGTTTCAGATTTTACAAAATAAGAAAAAAATACATACAGAGTGATGAAAGAGGTGGATGTTTGATTGAATGCCATGTCTTTAGTTTATATCCATGCTAAATTAAGAGAAATGCATTTAAGAGGAAATAGCATGTAGGCATTCATATTAAAATAAAATGTAAAACATTTAGGAGCTATCTGTATGAAAGATGTGTCTTTATTAGGAAACCATTCTAGGTATCCCTCTCACAGTGCATGGGTCTTTTGGCTTTATATAATTTCCATTCTTTGACATTGTATCTTATTGTCATGGTTTAATTGACACACATTTTCAGCACTGGCCCTTATTCTTTTGTTCACCGTGATATCCACAATGCCTTGAATAGTGTCTGCAACAATCGTAGGCCAAACTGTGGATGCCACTGAATCGATGGATACATGAACAAATTATTTCTTTATAGACGTGTATTTGGTTGAATGAATTCCTTGTGATTTTGAATGCACATTAGTAAAGAGTCAAAGAATGCCTGTTGATTGAAAAGCAGTACACCTGAGGCAGTGTAGCATTGTGAAAAGAATTATGGACCAGGAAGTGAGGATGCTCACGTCTAATTTTCAATTTATACCATCTGAGTCTGAGCTTCTTCATCTGAATATGACAATAAAATGGGCCACTTTATAGAGTTGTTGGAAGTATTACAAAATAACATATAAAGCAAGTTGCACAGTACATTTTACTCATAATTTTTATTTATATAGCCTAGCTAAACGGCTTCTCTGTATATGCCATGAATGGTCAGAGACTAGCTTGGCCTTTTTATAAAAAATTATAATTCGCCTCAAAAATGAAGCAGTGTATTTATGTTTAATAATTTAATTAAACAAACCAGAGACTGTCTTTCAGTATCATTTTTGTTTTTCTTTGGTATTAATAAAAACCGCATTTTTTTGTGCATTTTTGAAAGTAAAAGGAAGCCATGGAACTGAAAGACGAATGTATCAGGAATACTTCAAATACATTTTGCTAATCAAAGTAAAACAATGTGTAAGTATGCAAAACTAATAACTGATTTCCAGTAAGTTATGAGAAGACATATAGCGAATTTGGGTAAATACACTCAGCTCTAGAAAAGGGTGCATTTAAGTAAAGAAGGGATAATAGCATTTGAAAAAAATATTAAACACAATTTGTTCTTATTGTACATCTTCCTTCTACTCACAAGGGAAAATAGTAAGATTGATTGCAATCAAGATTGTCTTGTGAGACTGAAAAAGAGAAAAGAAATTCTGGTACTTACTGATGTACATTCATCTTTTGATATGTAGAAATTATTTTATTTTTGTTTTATAGATTTACTTGCGCTTCTTGGACTATGAGATGCAGAATTCAAATGAATGCAAGAGGAATTTTGTGGCTGTGTATGATGGAAGCAGTTCCGTGGAGGATTTGAAAGCTAAGTTCTGTAGCACTGTGGCTAATGATGTGATGCTACGCACGGGTCTTGGGGTGATCCGCATGTGGGCAGATGAGGGCAGCCGAAACAGTCGATTTCAGATGCTCTTCACATCCTTTCAAGAACGTAAGATTCTCTGCACTTGACTGTTTTTCCTTCATATATGCCATATGATGCCAGTTTCATAAGCTGTTAACGGTGTTTTCTTCACACAGTTTGAGCACAGCAGGCTATTCTCTAATACGTCGTTTAAACCACTAAGGTCCCCCTGTTTTCATTTTGATCCATGACAGGAAAGAGTTACATATTACATTTTGCTTTCTTATTTCAACATAGGCATCATAGCCTTTCCTAAGACAGTTCACACTATTCAACTGGGAAATGATGAATTTCGTTTGTCTTTGGTTTAGCTCTTAGGAAGCCTGTGGAACTGATGCAGCAGCTTCTGATGAAGTTTGGGTTTAAATTTTTAAAAACCTGCATAAAAATATTTGGTAGGTTCTTTTTAGTAAGCTTCTCTTGCAGGCCCATTTATTTCAAATAGATTTGTGACCTCAGAGTTCCAATTAAAGTAGGTGAGGAGAGAGAATTGCTTGGGTAGATAATAAACGGGAAGAGTTTCAGAAAATATTTAAAACAGCACAATGGGTGATATCCAGAGTCAAGGGCAAATGAAATAAACTTTAGAAAGTTATGTTCTAATAAATAATGAGTTATACTAATAGATATATTCTGAATATTTGTCAGAAACCCTGAATATTTCATGTGTTACAAATTTATGGAAGTGAAAAAGAATTCCGAGAAATTTAGCTTTAAGAAATAAGTACCTGGTGACATGAACAGACACTTTGAAAAGAAGAACAGACACTTTGAAAAGAATATTCATGTGGCCAACAAGCATATAAAAATGTTCAGTATCACTAATTACTAGAGAAACCCAAGTCAAAACAACAGTGAGATACCATCTCACACCAGTTAGAATAGCTGTTATTTTATTTATTTATTTATTTATTTATTTTTGTTTTTTGAGATGGAGTTTTGCTCTTGTTGCCCAGGCTGGAGTGCAGTGGTGCGATCTTGGCTCGCAGCAACCTTCGCCTCCCGAAGCTATTCTCCTGCCTCAGCCTCCAGAGTAGCTGGGATTACAGGCATGCACCACCACACACAGCTGATTTTGTATTATTGGTAGAGACGGGGTTTCTTCATGTTGGTCAAGCTGGTCTCAAACTCCTGACCTCAGGTGATCCGCCCGTCTCGACCTCCCAAAGTGCTGGGATTAGAGGCATGAGCCACTGTTCCTGGCCTCAGAATAGCTGTTATAAAAGTCAAACAGTAACAGATGCTGGTGACGTTGTGGAAAAAAAGGGAACACTCATGCACCGCTGGTGGGAATGTAAACTAGTTCAGCCACTGTGGAAGGCAGTTTGGCAGTTTCTCAGAGAACTTAAAACAGATCCACCATTTGACCCAACAATCCCAATACTGAGTATAAATCGTTCTGTCATAAAGACACATGCATGTGTGTGTTCATCACGGAACTGTCCCCAGACTATTCCCATAACAAAGGCATGGAATCAAATGAGATGCCTATCCATGTTAGACTGCATAAAGAAAATGTGGGCCGGGCGCGGTGGCTCAAGCCTGTAATCCCAGCACTTTGGGAGGCCGAGACGGGCGGATCACGAGGTCAGGAGATCGAGACCATCCAGGCTAATATGGTGAAACCCCGTCTCTACTAAAAAATACAAAAAACTAGCCGGTGAGGTGGCGGGTGCCTGTAGTCCCAGCTACTCGGGAGGCTGAGGCAGGAGAATGGCGTAAACCCGGGAGGCGGAGCTTGCAGTGAGCTGAGATCCGGCCACTGCACTCCAGCCTGGGCGACAGAGCCAGACTCTGTCTCAAAAAAAAAAAAGAAAATGTGGTAAGCTTCTCCTGCAGTCCCATTGATTTTTAATAGGTTTGTGACTTCAGAGTTCCAATTAAAGTAGGTAAAGAGAGAGAATTGATTGGGTAGATAGTAAATGGGAAAAGTTTCAGAAAATATTTAAAACAGCACGACGGGTGATATCCAGAGTCAAGGGCAAATCACAGAAACTTTGTATTGTGGAATGCTATGCAGCCATAAAAAAGAATGATACCATGTACTTTGCAACAACATGGATGGAGCTGGAGGCCATTGTCCTTAGAAGTCTAATATAGTAACAGAAAATCAAACACCACATGTTCTCACCTATAAGTGAGAGCGAAACATTAAGTCCATATGAACAGAAAGAAGGGAACAACAGACTCCAGAACCTACTTGAGGGTGGAGGTTCGGAAAAGGGTGAGGATCATAGTACCCCATTGGGTACTATGCTTATTGCATGGGTGATGGAATAATTTGTACACCAAACTCCCGTGACACGTATTTTACCTGTATGATAAACCTGTACATGTGCACCTGAATCTGAAACAAAAGTTGAAAAAATAAATGTAAATGAAAAGAAATAAGCACCTTGTATTTCACAACTATGTATTTTTGTATTATTAGAAAAGACAATACAATATTTTTGAAATTTCAGTGATTTCTCTTATTGTCAGCAGCGGAGCAGCCAATACTGTTTTAAATTCGTAAATGTTAAGTGTGTTAGACAGTTATTTTGTATAATGAATAAATAGTTTGGGCTTTAAATTCCCTTTTAATTACCCCGTTGGGGAATTTTACGACACCAGAAATACTGAATGTCACTCAGTCTTTCAAGTCTTGACACCATCATATAGTGTGTCAAACGTCTCTCCCAGCTTTATGTCGGATTAAAACAGTATGCTGTGATGTGTTTGGTTCAGTAGTTGATTAACATGTTAGAGGTAGTACATTTTTATCTCAGCAAAATATTTGAGGAAAATATTTTCATTTTATTGACAAGCATATGTAACTCAGGCTACAAGACAACACCTTTGGTGACTCACTGCTGATTGATCTACCAAATTCAATGAATTATTCCTTCAGTGAGGGAATTCCAGGGTTCTATATTTATTCAGTATTCTTATCAGTCTTCAGGAATAACATACTGAGAACTCGTATTTAATTTAAATGATAAAAATATGAAAGGGCAAGTTAATATATTAAATGATATAGTCAAGATTTTAATAAATAACAAAAATCTGTAATTTTTATCAAAAGTATGCCATAAAATATAATAGAGATATATGATGAAAGCATTATATTTCAGAAATCAATAACATAGAGAAACCCTGATGCCCAGGACGGTCCTGTGGTCTTATTTCATTCAAACTTAATGTGAGTCAATACTTTGATTATGGCTGATAAAAATAATCCTATAAACGATATTAGCCTATATTAACATTAGTGGAGAAACAATGAAAAAAAAAAGATTTTAGTCTTTTGGGAAGCTGCACCAATCAAAATGCAAAAGGCACAGTCTGTTCTTTCCTGGCTATTATTAGTGAGGAGAGTAATCACCTAGAAGAGGTTGACAAGGATGTAATGCCAAATAGGAAGAAACGTTTACTTTAGGATTTGTTGCTGTTCAAAATGTGATAACTACCTCAGACCTATATCTCATGGGTCTCGAAAGTAAGATTTATGTTTGAAAGTGATAGAGAAACTTGAGTACAATTTAGGGGGAAAAATGTTTATCGTGTGAGTCGTGATATTCAAAATTTGAAAGGATGCCTATGAAGGACATGAAATATGGTTAGATGGGTGATTGGATCTGAAAATGGATTATTATCTGGCGTGAAGGGTATAGGGGAGTCATCTATGGAGGAACAGCTTGAAAGACTGGCTAACATCAAAGATCCCTTTCAACTCTGAAAATAGATTAAGTTCTATGAGTCTTTAAAAATCTGCATAGATCAGAAATGGTGAACTGTATATATGGTGCATATATTATTATACATATGTCTATTTGAGATTATAAAAAATAGAGTTTCAATGCATGTGATTAAATTAGGTCTGGAAGTCATTGAAGTGGGCTGACTTTTCAATGACTTTTCAAAAGATACAGGGTGTTCTTCCTACAAAGGCACCCATCCCAATATGTTCTTTCACAGTGGACAAATAATCACTGTCTTCAAATGATGAGTTTTACAACAGCATTCTCTGTGATCATCTCATAAATGTACAGTAAGTTTCCACTGAAACAGGTTTATCCTTTATGTCATGTTACCATCTGTGTTGGTCTGCATGGTTCTGTGGCACCCCTTCAAAAATTCATATGTTCAAAATCCAGTTGCCAAGGTGAGGGTATAAGGAAGTGAGGCATTTGAGAGGTGATTAGCTCATAAGTACAGCTCTCGTCATAGGCGTTAGTCCTCTAATAATAAAGAGGGCCCAGAGAGGCCTTGCCCTTTCCACCGTGTGAGAATATAGCTAGAAAGTTTCATCCATGAACCAGGGAATGGACCCTAAACACACCAAATCTGCCAGCACCTTGATCTTGGATTTCCAAGATCATCCAGAACCTTCTAACATCCAGAACCATGAGAAACAAAATCCTGTTTGTTATAAGCCACCTAATTTATTGTAGTTTGCTGTAGTAACCCAAACAGACTAAGACATTGCCTGTGTATATTTGTCATAATGTTCTACTTTTTACTGCATCCACTAAAATTGTGCAGAATTCTATCATTATTTATACCTAAGGTCAAAGTTATCCTGTGATGAAGTACATGGGTATAGACTGTCTTTATTCATTGAAGTGAAAGTATTCCACATAAGAGATGAAAACTTCAAAACAATAGAAAGTGGACTTCAATCAGTGCTACTACTTGGCAATGGGTGGGCAGGAATCTTTCTAAGGGTACTTAAGAGGAAGCAAAGAGACTTTGTTTAGGGAGTTCAAGTTCCTCGATGGTATTGCCTTATTCAATATTAGTGGCTGAGAGAGAATTTTGACTTAACCTTTCTGTTGTGGCTGATGACTTTGGTTCTTGTAGATGGTGATAGTTATATAAACTATTCATATATTTTTATATATGGCTAATATATACAATTACATTAATGTATATTAGTGTATATATAATCTAATATATAATCATACATTTAGTATGTAACTATATATGCCTAATATATAATTATACATATACATCCAATATATGCCTTATATATGTATATATAGTTATACATATTATCTAACATTTACTCCATTCACACCCATGCAGTAGAAGTTGGAGGTAGAAAATCAGTGATCTGCCTTTGTCTTATACAGGTAATAAGAAAGTACCTGGATATTTTTCCTGGTGCCTGTACATTTATAAACTAGTATCCCCAGTTCAGTGGTGAAGTGCTTAGAGCGTTCTGGTGCCTGAATGTTACGTCCCTTCAAAACTAAGAGGCTGGAATTTTTAATGTTGTTTACAAGCCATCTAGTCTATGGGATTTTGTTCTAGCAGCCCAAGTGGACATATACAGAAAATTTACACTGATATGTGGGGATGTTGCTGTAACAAATACCTCAAAATATGTGGCAATGGCTTTGGAACTGAGTAATGAGTAGAGGCTGGAGGAGTTTTGAGGTCCTTGCTAGAAAATATTTACGTTGCCATGAACAGATTATTAAGGCTGATTCTGGTCTGGGCTCAGTAGGATAGGAGGAGAATCTTGTTAGAGAATTCCTAAGTTATTCTGAACAGAATGTTTATAGAAATATAAATAGTAAGGGTCGTTTTGATGAGCTTTCAAATGGAAATGAGGAATATGTTTCTAGACAGTGGAGGAAAGGTCATCCTTGTTACAAATTGGCAAAGAATTTGGCAGAATTGTGTTTGTGCTCTCATGTTTTGTGGAAGGTATTGCTTGTGAGGGATGAAATTGGGTATTTTGCTGAGAAAATGTCTAGGCAGAGTGTTAAAAGAACGGTTGGCTCCTGACTGCCTGTCATAAAATCCAAGCAGAAAGAGAAGATTTAGAGATGGAATTACTAATCAAAATGGAAGCAGAAATTAAAGATTTGGAAATTCTCGGTCTATTCATATTGTAAAGAATGAGAAAACATGCTTACAAGAAAACACCAAAGGTGTGGCCAAGCAGGCGTCTTATAAGATGAATGTGGATTGGCCAACTCGGTGGAAATCAGGACCTATTGCTGAAGTCAGTGGAAGGATGACACTGAAGGCATGTCAGAGATCACTGCGCTTACCTTTCAGCTCAGCTCCAGAGGGCCGGTGTCTAGGGGGACAGAATGAGTTGAAGGAGAAAAACCACTGTCCACCCCTACCTCGTATCTCGAATTATCTCAAACTTTTATCCCGGCACTTTCTGGCAGCAGTCTTCCTCACTGCACCAAGTGGAGCGTGCACATTTTGATCAGCAAAGTTGTGGGGGCATGGCTGCCTTCACCTACGTTTCCAACGATATTTGGAATCTGGGCAAAGAATCTTTGCAATGGGACGCACTGCAGAGAGCCCCCACTAACAGTGGCAAACCGAATCACGGGATGGGGCCACCCCCGGTCAAGACCTTTAGAGACAAGGACATGTGACTTCAACCTATGAAGGCTGTGGCTGTTCCTAGAAAAGCAGTTGGGTAGACCTCTACCCCAGTGTGTTTAAAGGATAGAACACCAAGATAAAATTCTTTTCTTTTTTTTGTTTTTAAGATGGGGTTTCGCTCTTGTTGCCCAGGCTGGAGTGCAATGGTGCGATCTCAGCTCACTGCAACCTCCCCTTACCGGGTTCAAGTGATTCTCCTGCCTCAGCCTCCCAAGGAGCTGAGATTTCAGGCATGCACCACTACACCAGGCTAATTATTTTGTATTTAGTAGAGACTGGGTTTCACCATGTTGGTCAGGCTGGTTGCGAACTCCAGACTTCAGGTGATCCACATGCCTCCGCCTCCCAAAATGCTGGGATTACAGGCGTGAGCCACTGTGCCTGGCCAAGAAAATGATTCTTGAGCCTCAAGGTTTTGGGCTTGCTGGGGACCTGCTACTTCTTTCTTATGTCTCCCTTTTGGACTGGGCATGACTGTCCCATGCATGTCTCATCATTTATTTTGGAAGGTTCATAACACATTTTAATTCCATAGATTTACAGTTTAAGAGTGATTTGCCTCACTCATATCTGCTTTAGATGAGATTTTGGACTTAAGAGTTTTAAATTGACACTGAAACAAGACTTTTAGGGCTATTGGGATAAAATGAATATATTTTGCATGTGAGAAAGTCAAGGATTTGGGGGAAGAAGTTAGGGTTAGGGTTAGTCTGAAGGTGATGTCACCTCCAAATATATGTGGTGAGATCTGCATCTACCCAAGGTGATGATATTAGGAGGTTTGACCTTTGTGAAGTGATTACATACATTATGGAGCAGAGCCCTCGTAAGTGAGATTAGTGCCTCTGTAAAAGAGGCTTGAGAGAAAACCTTCGCCTCCTCACCTCTTCTGCCATGTGAGAGTCCAAGATCGTTTGTCCATGAGAAAGCAAACCCTCACCAGACTCCACAGCTGATGGTGCCTTAATCATGAACTTCCCAGTCTCCAAAACAGTGAGAAGTAAGTTTCTGTTGGTCACAAGCTGCTCCCTTTATGGCATCTTTAGAGCATGCTATGGTTTGGTTTCTTTGTCTCCACCAAAACTCCTGTTGAAATTTGATCCCCAGTGGTGATATTGAGAGGGGTAGCCTTGTGGGATGTATTTAGGTGATGGGGACAAATACCTAACATTGATGTTGTTCTGGTAACCAGTGAGTTCTCACTCTCAAAAGACTGGATCTATCTTCTCAGGAATGGATTCGTTTCTACGAGTATGGGTTATGATAGAGCCAGGACGTCCCTCAGGGTTTTCAGCTCTTGTTTGCACATGGCCACGTCCCCCTGGAAACTCTCCACTGTGCTGCAATACAGCATGAAATCCCTCGCCCAAAGCCGAGGCCATGTCCTTGAACTTCTCAGCCTGTAGAACTCTGAGTTAACTACGTCTTTTTTTTTTTTTAAATAAACTACCCCAGTATACTTTTATAGCAACAGAAATTGAAACAAGACAGAGCATATTTGATAATATCCTAATATCTGTGAGAATTTCTTGTGTGAGGACCATAGAATATTTTTAGGGGTTAGAAGAGAATTTAGAGATCATCTATTTCAATTTTTCACATTTTCTGAATTCAAATAGAAAAAAAGGGTTCATTGAAGTTAATTGACTTTCCCCCCACACACTTAACCCCATGCTTCATGATTTGTTAACAGAACTGAGGCAAGAATTAAAGACCTGACTCCTAATCCCATGATTTCTCTTGTGAATATCTTTGCTACTTTGGAGACACTTCTGAGACGGAACTTGAATGTTCTAAAGAGGATGATGATGATAATGATTATTAAAACACATAACAGTTATTCTCATATGTCAGCATTGTTTTAAGTGATTACAGACTGAATTTTGCTTCTTCTGTCCTATCCGCTGCATTTTATGCCTACATACTCTGCTTTCACACCGTAAGCATATAGCCACGCTCACATGGCTCTCAAGTATTAGACAAAAGTCTACTATAACGAGGGGTTTCTATTCTGAAACATGCTCATTTGGGTACCATATGAATATATTTTTAGCCATCATAGTTTTACATTTGTATCTGAATAAATTATAGGAAAAGGAGATAATCAGTGTATCAAGGAGGTATGAAGTTCTTACTAAAAAATTCATCAGACTTTTAATCATGCAAGTGCACATTAGAAGCATTTTATAAAGCCTGTGTTAAATGCCAATATTTCTAACAAAATTAACGCCAGTAATGGGGAGAGCATCAGGGCACTTGCAACTAGGCTTGAGAAGCACCGCCTCTGCAGCTTGCTCCCACAGGCATAGTACTGCTGCATCAACTGACTTTGCTAACTCTTCACCTCTGCCTCTTTCAGTTTTGTCAAAGATTGCTGCCCTGATTTATGGCATCACAAAGCTGTTGGCTGCCCAGCTAAACTTTTCTTTTCTTCTTTTTTTTTGCTTCAGAAAAATCATATACAGACTTTATCCTATAAAGCAATTTTGAAACCCAGGGACAAGACAAAAAAATCAATATTATCACCAAAAGAGAACTCTCTTCTTGACTAGATGGTAGCCTTAATAATAAGCTAAATGGCATTTTTCACTTGAATCACACAAAATGTGTAGTCTACAATTTACCAGGTGAAGAAGAGCACATGCATGAGTAATCCAGAAAAGAAGACAAAACATTTAAGTATTATCTTTAGCATATATTCTTTAAGAAAGAGTATTTGTTTAACATTTAAATGTATTTTGAGGTTAACAGTAAAAACAATCAGTAATTAAGTTAGTCTCATAGATGAAGAAGCCACAAATATCAAGAAACATATTTGCAGATTAAGAATTCATCCAATTTGAGATATGCCACACCTTGGATAATTCTTACATTGATTATTGAAGGTGTGCTGTATTTTACTTTGTGATTTCTTATATTGTTACATTATATATATTCTTATATTTCTTATATTTATATTTATATATTATATATAATATATATTATAATTTTATATATAATTGTTATATATTATATATTTATATTAATATAGTATATACTTATGTAAATATGATATGTATTTATATATACATATATACACTATATAATATGTAATATATATTATATATCACATAAAAATATATATAATATATAACTTTTCTTATATTATATTATTTAAGATTCCTTATATTATTACAGCTTTACACCTTGGCATCTTTTTTGAAAATTCATTGACCCTAAAGAATACTGATTTTAAAGTAATTATTATATTTAGAATAATTTTAATTTTGAATACACTTTAGATAGTTCATAACCAATTGAAGACTGTATATTTGAATAACTGTCCAATATGGAAAAATAGAGACCTTAGTGGAATATATCCATTTAAATAAATCACATGCTAAGTTTTCTGAGCCAATCTTATTCTGTGTTTAGAATATGAATTTGCAGTAACTGGAACGGATGAATGAGTTATAACTAGTTTTGACTTCTGAAGTTCTGCATTTAGCTGTTCTTCTGCTCTTCTTTACAACTTTTGCACCATAAAATATGCATCACTTAACATTTGATTGATGAATAGCATATTTCTGTTAAAAACAGACATATAAAGTAGAAGAGATGGAAAAACAAATTGTCTACATTATGGCATGGAAATTGTTTACAATAATTTGCTGAAATGAGATAATGCATTTAGTTTTATGTTAACTTGTGACAAAAGACTATCAAGTCTAAGCTATAGATTTATTCATAAAAAAGAAATATACATACAGGAACATTTAAGTTCCAAGAACTGAGTTGAAGTATTCTGTGGAAGGCAGATTCTGAGATGAATCAAGACATTCTCACCTTGTATTAGTTTGTTCTTATGCTGCTATGAAGAAATACCCAAGACTGGGTAATTTATAAAGAAAAGAGGTTAAATTGACTCATAGCTCCACATGGCTGGGGAGGCCTCAGAGAACTTACAATCATGGCGAAGGCACCTCTTCACAGGGCAGCAGGAGAGAGAATGCATGCCAGTAGAGTAAATTTGAGACGCCTATAAAACCATCAGATCTCCTGAGAACTCACTCACTATCACGAGAACAGTATAGGGAAAACTGACCCCACGATTCATTTACCTCTGCCTGTTCCTGCCTTTGACACCTAGGGATTATTACAATTCAGGGTGAAATTTGGGTAGGGACAGGGAGTCATACAATATTACAACTCTTGTGTAGAATGCTTATAATCCCCTCCTCTTGAGACGGTCAGAATGTGTGAATAGCCTGGGATATTATTTGGTTGTTGACTTACATTCTTTCTCTGTGAAAAGTTATTTTGCAGATGTATATAAAGGCTATTAAAGCTTGATTGAGTTTGATTTAATCAAAAGAAAGGAAATTATCTTAGGTGGACCTGACCTAATCAGGTGAGCTGTCCAGAATTGAAGAACTTGAGAGAAAAATGCCCAAGCTTCCTTGGACAGGTGGTTAGTAGAAATCTGGATTTGGAGAACTACAGATGATGATGACTCAGATGCAAGTGAGGATGAATATGTTATTAAGAACTAGGAGAGGGGGGAATCCCTGTTTTGTAGTAGCAGAAAGCCTAGCACAATTATGTTCTGCAGGTATGCGGCAAGCAGAATTTGTAAGTTACAAATATAGGCTAAATATAGGCTATGTAGCTAAGTAGATTACTGAGCTAAATGTTAAAGGTATAGGCTAGTTTTCTCAGCAGAAATACTGTCAGCTTGGACAGAGACAGAGAGTACCCAGTGAAACAGTTGGAATGCCAAAATTCTAATAGCATGATCAATATGATAAAACATATATATATGTGTGTATATGTGTGTACGTATGATATATGTGTGTGTATATATACATATATGTGTATGTGTGTATATATACACATATATGTGTAGAGTGTGTGTGTGTGTGTGTGTGTGTGTGTATGCCACTTTCCATGAGAAGGAAAGGCTGTCTCAGAGAACAGAACCAAAGGCAACAGAGCAGTCAAGAAAAATTTGACTTTACCGTGATGGGCTTCAGAATTATTATGGATTCAATACTCCTATTTATTCTCCATTCTTCCTTATTTGAGCTAGAATCATATGCCTCTCCCACCACTGTGTTGGGAATGTTGGAGCCAGACGGGTTGTTTTTAGTTTCATGAACCCATACACGGAGAGAAACTGTACCCCCAGGATCTGCACCAGGTTTAGATGATTTAAACAAGGAGACTCTGGACTTTGAACCAATGAGATTTAGATGAGATTTGAACTTTATGTCATGGGGTCATGGGAGTATATTATTGGGATCCTTGTAATCGCAGTCCCTAATCAGTTCAGTTTGAGATAAAAAAAAAGGAAACTATCCTAGTGGGTCTCACCTAACTAAGTAAATATCTAATGGTTAGGGATGAAAGAAGTCAGAGATTTTTAACTGTAGTGAACACTCCACCTGGCCGTAAAGAAGCAGCCTGCCATATTACACAGAGAACTACGTGGCCGGGAATTTTGAGCAATCTTTACAATCTGAGAATGTCCTCAGATTGTCAGTCAGCAAGAAAGTGAGGACCTCAGTTCTACTATTCCAGCATACTGAAACATCTCAACAACCTGAACAAACTTGGAAGAGGCCTCCATATTTTTCATGAGAACCCAATCCAGACAGACTTCTTGATTTTAGCCTTCAGAGACACTAAGGAAAGAACCCAATTGAGCCCTGCCTGGACTTCTGACATACGGAACTATGAGATCATAAAAAGGTATTGTTTTAAGCTGGTGGGCAAATTTGTGATAATTTGTGACTCAGCAATAGAAAATAATATATAGTATTCCTATTGCAATGATGTGGGTTTTTTTAATGTAATGGATGATCCAAATATCAATTTTAACATGTTACTTAAAAACATTTGTAATAGATTGCTGTTTATTAATATAGTGCTAGTCCTCGTTTCGGTAGTTCAGGAGATGTGGCAAGATATACTGTAATTGTAGGAAATAATCACTCCAGCATCAGATTGACACTAAAAGTGGAGATTCCACCAGCCTAATCATTAATAACTTTTCATTTTGATACATATTTATATTCCTCCTTTCATTCTTTTATTCCTTCACTAAACTTTCCAGGCATGGATGGTTCAAAGATGAATATGATGGTTGCTTCTCTGAAGGCACCACACTTCCACACTAACTCAGATTCAACTCAAGGGTATGACTCACTTCAGATGTTCATTTATATCTGGTATTCTGTGCCACACTCCCACCACATCCTCCCTCATTTATTTTAGTAAATTACCCACGGAAGGTTGTACTCTAAGAAGCCTAATTCTCTTTGTGTGTAGTTTTTCTCTGCAGCGTTTGTTTATGTTAGCTGGATATTTGCTCTACGGACACAGTGATTGATTTTATTTCACTGTTGAGTTTTATTATCTTTTCCTGTCTAGAAAAAGATATAGCCTGCCATCTGCCTCTTGTTCACACAATTTGCATTCTGCCTTGGATAATGCAAATTCTTAATTTTGTAATAACTAAGTAAAATTGTCATATAATCTCAGTAACTAAATTTAATGGATCCTAAGGGAAAAATATATAGATTATAACCCAGTAACACTCTGAGATTATACACCAAAGTATCTTCATATTAACCAACTTACTTTAATCCTTTTTAACTTCTTTCAGATTTAAATGGGATGACTTTAAATAACTTTGTTAGTTATGGAAAAATGAATTAACACATTTTCCAATTTAGAATTATTTTAAAGAAAGCGAAGAGGCAGTCAAAAATGTAAATCCTCTCACTTAATATTTCACAACAGTGTTTCATTTTTCCTCTAGAATAAGCAAGGCCAAACACCATTTACAAGTTTGGCGTAAATACTAAGATCAAAAGACATTTTATTCACTATATATTTCCCCACGAAAAGAAAATGTTATGTACTGGAGAAAGCAGTGTTACCAATCACACCTTGGGCCAAAGTGTAAATTGAAGTCTTACTATTAATCTTAATGCCACCACCTTGTGAATTGATGTGTCTTAAAAAGATTAAGACCACTTTACTAATACAGAAAATATTTATGTATGTATGTTGTCTAGTAGCATAAATACCAGATCGTACAGATTTAAATATAAACAATACACAACATTATGCTGAGAAAATTGCTGAATGTGTGTCATGTATTAGCAGGTCTTCCTAAAATATACATAAAGCACACTATGGATAAGAAAAAAATCACCATATTCAAATATACATAAATTTCAAATATTTATTAATATAGAAACATCATAATCAAAATAAATATCGAAAAGTTGACCTGGAGAGTAATTGGTAAGATAAACAACAGGCAAGAGGTACATATTTGTGTCTTATAAAAAATAATGATTATATTCAAAAATAAGAAAAATATAAGCATTCTAATAGAAAATGGGGCCAAAATGTGTATAATTAATTCATAAGAGAAGCATAAATGTCCTGTAAGCATAAGAAGCAAATATGTAAACATATTAGTAAACAAATATATAAATTTAAAATTTAATGAGACATCATTTTCATCTATCAAAATGTTAAAAACATGAAATCATGTTGGAGATGGAATCTTGAAATAAAAGCATATGCACTGCTTATAGGAAACAAAATGTTTCCTGAAGGACAATTTGGCACTATATGTCAGAATTCCAAAATAGGGAACAAAGATAGAATATCACCTTTGAATCAGAAATATTAACCTCTAGGAATACATACTGCTGATGAGTGCATATTTATAAGCATGGAAAAATGCTTAAGTAGATTGGTTAAATGGTTCTGGGAATGTACTCATTATTAAAATGATGTGGTAGATTGATACTGACGTTGTACTATGTTAAGAAGCAAGATGTTAGAAGCATGTAGCAAACACGTGTACATTACATTTATACTCTTGTAACTACATTGGATAAATATTTAATGCATGTCATTTATTATATATGTAATACATATATGTAAAAGACAGTGGGATTAAGATATTAATGGTTGTATTTGGGTGGTGATATTTTTTGCCTGTATTTTCTAATTTTTCTAAAATATATATGTATTGTTTTGATAAACACTTTTTTACAAAGCTATTACTTAGTTTTCAGACTAAATAATAACTCTGCTCTGTAATAGAATTTCTCCACCATTTATCTTCTGAGAGACATTCAGCTGATGACTGACTTACTGCATGACAGATCCTGATGGTAAGCCTGCATTTTTGCAGGATCTTAGAACACCAGATATAGTATTGGCCTTTTTCTCCCCTCGATATGAGTGCATATACCCTTGAATTCACTTTAGTAACTTAAAGACAGATGATAATTAGAAAAATGCAGCCTTAGATTCATCCCAGGACTAATTATGATACGAGTTGTCAGGGTGTCCTGCCTGGAAACCGCCACTCTCCGTCAGCGGTCTCATCTTTACTTTTCTCATCACTGCCCTCTCCTGTCCCTGGTTGCTGTGCTGTACAGCGACAGCCACTTTGGCAGAAGGCTGGTTAGTCCAAGTCAAATGCCTGAGAAATCTGCTACGTGGTCTAGATGGGCATATTAGTTTCTCATTGCTGCTGTAACCAATTAGCATACGTTTAGAAGCATCAGATAACACAACTTTATTATCTTACACTTCTGGAGTGTAAGGTTTTGCTGGGCTGAGACCAGGGTGTCAGCAAGGCTGCTGCCCCATAAGAAGCTCCATTGTAAAGTACATTTCCTTCCTTTTCCCATTTCTAGAGCAGGATTTCTTGGCTCCTAGCACTTCTCCTTTGTCAGAGCCACTGGTGTAGCATCTTCGTGTGCCTTTATGATTTGCTGTTACATCATCTCTGTTCCTTCAGCCTCTACCTGTCTTTAGTTGTTACTGCATTGGGCTCAACTGGATAATCCAGAATAATTCCTCATTTTGAAATCCTTAATCATACCTGCGAAATCCCTTTTTCCATATAAAGTCACAGGATGTGGGACTAAGATGTGGACAACTTGGAGAGCCATTATTTATTTGACCACAATAGAATTTGTATTTCTGTGGTTTTCTTGCTTGTTTATATTAAGCTGATGGGGTCTTTAACTAAAATTCTGAAAGCAATAATTAAGTTGACTTTAAGACCAAAGGTATACAATGTCAACTGATAAAGATACATCTTAACACAAGTCTGCCTTCACACTTTGCTATTGCATAAGTATTCTTTTATATAAAGAATTTATTTTTAAATTAAATATGTTATTACTATAGAAAAACTTAAAAAGTGAATGTGTCCTAAAGATATAAATATAACTTTGGGCAAGTGTAGATGGGTTTGAAATTTTAAAATAAATGATAAACATTTTTAGAAACAGAATCACAAATTAGCCATTTCAGAAAATTGTTTTGCTTTTCGAAAATATCTGAAATGGAATGACAGTGTGTAAGAGCACATCTTCAGTGTCAGTCAGTTCTGCCACTTTCTTATGTGTGATGCCTGGACTTTAATCCTCAGTTTCCTTTCTGTAAAACAGAGAAAATATCACAGGGCAGCTGAAAGTTTTCAGTGTATGTCTGGAAAATAGCAAATGGTCAGCAGAAGGTAACTAGTATTGTATCTGTTAGTGAAATAACAACATACTGAAACTTGGGTAGTTAACACTTTCAAATACAGTGAGGCTATTGAGCAAAGGAAAATGAAATAAAATCGTGTAACCTGCCAGAAGCCAACTCTGCTTTCCTCCCTCATTTCTTTCCTTTCCTTCCTTCCTTCCTCCCTCCCTCCCTCCCTCCTTCCCTTCCTTTCTTACCTCCTCTTACCTCCCTTCCTTCCTGTTTTTTTAAAAGCTTTTGATTGAGTTTGATTGTACCATAAAGAAAACACTGTCAAAAGTATTCTAATATTTGAAATGAATTATTGATGGACTTTTATTACCGATATGGTTACTTAAATCATTGAAAAAGTATTATGTGTGTAGACACGTAGTTTGATGAAATACTTAAAATTTAAAGTTAATTTTCTTAAGTAATTTGACTAAAACAAGTATCTTAAATAATTTTGCTTCTTTGCCTATTCATTGAGTTACTGAGAAAATACTGCAGAATTTTCAGTGAACCAGTTAGAAGAATTTTTTTAAATAAAGTGTGTGGATCTACGAGGAATCACTTGGACAAGAATAAAGGCAGGAAATTTCCTGTAATTTTTAGTAGAATCCTTGGAAATAATATATATTAATCTCTCTGATTCTAGCTTTACAACTATTGTAGTTTATGTCTGCCCCTGAAAATACACAGCATATATTTGTTATATGGAAATAGAAAATTATTACTTTTAATTGATAGCCTCTGAACTTGCAGATTTTTAAGCTTGAGGTCACAGTGATGTATTTAGGTGTGGTTCTCATTTTCATTCATTGCAGGCCCCTTTTTTGGGACTTGGCATGTTCAATGAGAGCAAGTATTGTACCTTTATAAAAGAATAGTGTGTCTAAACTAGCCAGCTGCTACTGACATGTATGTATCATGAAAACCAACTCTAGCCCACATGTCCAGGGCCTAATAGTAATCAGCATGCAGACGTCAAAGAAATTTAATGCCTTCCTTATTGTAATTGTAATGCCTAACTACACACATTGAACAGATCACTGTGAGGCTGAATCAAGGCAGACATAATGGAAGTATAAAAATATGTAATAATGCCTAGGGATGATAAAATAATGGATAAATTATGATGTGGTTCACCCCACATAAAAGGAAAGAGTTTTTATATATGGAATGTAAGTTTCCAATGAAGATGCATTTCTTAATATAATATCTTTCAGAACAGTAAGAATATGTAATTTTAGCACAAAGATTGGGGAGGAATCTCATAAATATGTGTGAGATCGAATTGAAATTTATGAACAGAATTTCTTGTACAAAAACAGATTAATATATGTACATCCTACTTCATAATACTGGATATTTTCAAAGTATAACTTAGTCATATTGGAACAGAGAGTTTTGAAAACAGATATTGATTTTTCAAAATAACTATGAAGATGATAAAGGACATGAAAAAAAGATACACAAGTCTGTTTCTGGCCTCAAGTCTGGTCACCATTTTTCAAGTAAAATGTCATTTCCTCTAACTGCATAGCCTATGGGCCATTTTAAGTTTCAATGTGGTGACAAGGGAACTTTTTCCATTTGTTTTGGAAAAAAAAAATTGTCTTGTGGGAAGTTCTGATGGCCAAATATATTTTATATATTTTTAATATTTTTGTTTGTGTAATTAGAGTACCACAATTAAAAATGATAATTAGTAGCAAGCTACACACACACACACACACACACACATATATATATATATATTTTGTTTTGTTTTGTTTTGTTTTGTCTTCTGAGACTGAGTCTCACTCTGTCACCCAGGCTGAAGGGCAGTGGCACAATCTCTGCTCACTGCAACCTCTGCCTCCTGGGTTCAAGCAATTCTCCCACCTCAGCCTCCTGAGTAGCTGGGATTAGAGACATGCACCACCACGCCTGGCTAATTTTTGTGTTCTTAATGGAGATGGGATCTCACTGTGTTGGCCAAGCTGGTATTGAACTCCTGACCTCAAATGACCCACCCACCTCGGCCTCCCGAAGTGCTGGTATTGCAGGTGTTAGCCACTGCACCCAGCCAAGCTATATATTTTTAATGACATTTTTGAAGTTTTTCAAAATTTGCATCTTCAGTTGATTACTCATACTTGATATATCTAGTTTTATTTTCTTTCAAGTTTATTTTTTAAAGTTTTGCTGTTATTTAAAAATTAAAATCATTGTCAGACATTAATGAGAAGATGGCATTTAATATTCATTGTGTTGCTTAGTTTTTATTCTCTCCGGGCTCTGTGGCTTACTTCTGTAATCTTGGCACTTTGGGAGGCCGAGGTGGGTGGATCATGAGGCCAGAAGTTCAAGACCAGCCTAAGCAAGATGATGAAACCCCAGCTCTACTGAAAATACAAAAATTAGCCGGGCACAGTGACGGCCACCTGTAATCCCAGCTACTCGGGAGACTGAGACAGGAGAATTGCTTGAACCCAGGCAGCAGAGGTTGCAGTGAGCTGAGATCGTGCCACTTCACTCCAGCCTGGGCGACAGAGGAGTCTTCATCTCCAATTAAAAAAAAAAAAAAAGAATTTTTATTTTGATATATAGTCTGTCACCAAGTATTTATGAAGCATCTACAAAGTGGTACATCTGGTTGCCAGACTTTTAAGAGGAAGCAACAAGACACAGGTGAGTTAACTCAAAGGGATTAGCCCACACCCTAGTATCTATTGTGAGAAAACAAACATGGGTGATGTGGTGGGAAGGATGAGGACATGGTGACCTGCTGGTTATGGTGGGTGACATCTGAGTTGAGGAAGAATTCTATAAATGTTTAGGGTGAGCAGAGGCTGTGAGAATATAAATCACTTGCTGTGTACTAGGGTACAAGGAGCCTGGAAATTAGTCTAGCATTATTGGAAAGTGTTTTGGGGTGTCTTCAACAAAGCAAAATGTGGCCTGATTTACACTTTGGAGTGGCCAAGGTCCCCATGGCTTCTGTGTCCCTGAACCCCAGGTAAGATTCCTGTCAGTGAATGGGGGCCTGGCTCCTTCACAGCAGTGGAGATCTGAATAAGAGCTTTGCAGTGAGACAGAGTCACCCAAGAGATAGCCACTGGCTCAATGGTATCCGGGGAAGAAAGGACCCAAGGATGGTCTTGAGCCTTTAGCCTGAACACCTGAGGGATGGTCGTGCCCTTTGTCAATGCCAGGAAGGTGTGGGAGGTGAGAATTAAAGGGGAAAATGTGGATAAGAGGAGTAAGGTGATAATCATTTTGCTTAAGCCCATCAGCCATATGCTGTTTGGGATGGTAATTACAGTTCCAAATGGAGATGTTAAGTAGGAATTTCAAAGTTCAGAGTAAGTCTGGATCTCACATAGTAGTCAGAGGTAGGGGTATAAACCCCCTTGTTAGTGTGGGTTCTGTGTATGATGAAAATCGCCCAGAGAGACGACAGAGGAAATAAGGGACCTGTGACAGCCTCAGGGGGCTCAGCTACAGGGGTCTGTAAGACACTAGCATAGTGGCCTGAGAAGGCAGGGGGAAAATCACCTTAGTTACCTGACCTGATAAACATTAGTAATGAATAAAAGTAAGTATGCTAGATTTTGCTCTTCAATGTGAATTCATGACATAACTATAGAATGTTGATATGTGTCATATTTACATATTCACATTAGTATTAAGCTTTGCCTCATCCCTCATCAAACATTAATAGATTCTAGACCATCCCGAGGGTCAGAAGTTTCAATTTTAAAAAGTAAGTTTTAGCAAATCTTCAAGGGTGACAAAAGTTGAACCTAAGAAATAAAGCAAGAAGATGTAAATATACTCTGATACGGTTTGGCTCTGTGTCCCATCCAAATCTCACCTTGAATTTTAATAAGCCCCACGTGTCAAGGGCTGGACCAGGTGGAGTTAATTGAATCATGGAGCCAGTTTCCCTCCATGCTGTTCACCTGATAGTGAGTTCTCATGAGAGCTGGTGGTTTGATAAGGGGCTTCCCCCTTCGCTGATTGTCGCTTCTCTCTCCTGCCGCCATGTAAGAAGTGCCTGTTTTGCCTTCCAACATGAAGGCATTGTAAGTTTCCTGAGGCTTCCCTAGTCATGTGGAACTGTGAGTCAGTTAAACCCTTTTCTTTATAAATTACCTAGTCTTGGGTATTTCTTCACAGCAGCCTGAAAACGGACTAATACATACTCCAAGCTGTTTCCTCCCCCAGCTGCTTTTCCACACGTCTGAGCATTTCCATTCAAACTAAAGATCAGGGAATGATGAAGGATTAATAAAGAGCAGAAGTAGAAGACCCAGAGGTGTGACCGTGGCTGTGTGGTGTGTGAGTGTGCGTGAATGGGTGTGTGTTTGGTATGTGTGTGTCTGTGAGTGGTGTCTGTGTTTGAGTGTGTGTGGTATATGAGTTTGTGTGACTGTGTGTGAGTGAGCCTGTGGCTGTGCCCACGCAAGCCAGCATAGAGCTGGGTGAGCTTTAGACAAAGCTCAAAATTAAAGAAGTTAAAATAATTTGAGGAAATCAAGCAGCAAGAATATCTGAAGAGAACAAGATGAGTGGACTGGGGAGGGGAGGTGAAGAGAACCAGACCCTAAGTCCAAGAAACATGGGGTCCGGTGGTGTAAGGAGTCTTTAGGAGAATATGATCAAGGATCATTTTGTTTTCCCATATTTCATGATGTAATATGATGACTTATTTGACGTTGAACAAATTACCAATGATAGTTTTATTAACCATAAAACATGGATAGTTGAAATATCACTGTTTCAAAGAAATCTGCCTGTTTTTATTTCGATTTGTTTTAATATTTCCTGAATAGTATTTAGTGGATTTCTGGATTTCAAAAAGAAAAAAATGAAATAAACAATTCTAATAGAATAAGCTTAGAGGCTTCTACATTAAAGTAGCTATTATAAATTAAAAACCTTTAAGTTACAGAATTTAAGCAGTGTTTATCCACATGAGATAAACATTAAAATCAGAGGTACATCTATGACTAGACCTTTCACATTAAAAATATGTGTTCTATGCTTCTTTGTTAAATACATTATGTAAAACTTCGTTTATTTTGAGTATTGTGGCTTTATTTTATCTTCTCCTACATGACTCAAATATGTAAGAGATTTGTTGTCCCCTGCTAAATAATTTGTTTATTTAAAGAATTAGTAAGGTATAGGTTTAGGTGTCATTACAGGTGCTTTCATGGTTTATTTTAGTCATCCCCATGAGGGAGTAAAACACTCTTTAACTAAAGTCTGATGTAAGTTCGCCACCTTGTGGTAACAATGGGAATAGATGAGGGTTTAAAAAGAAGAGTAATGAAGCAATATAGCAAAGATGTTTAAACTATTTTCCTGATGTAAAAATCTGAAAGAGAAAATTGACTTTTTTTGATTAGCATTTTGTATTTTTCATGCAAACTTACGAGTTATCCCTTAATTATAAAACTGGCTTTTGTGTATGTTTTTAATGTAGCTATACGTATACTTATACATAAAAATATATTTGGAAAATTTCTCCAAAAAATGTAAATATAATTTCAGTAAATCCTAGAAATCATCATTGCCAACATTTTGGCTTTTGCATTTCTGAAAAAAATTTCTATAAGTGCTTTGGTATGTGAGTTTTCATAAATTAAAAAGTGTCTTCTCAGTTTAGCCAGGCGTGGTGGCACATGCTTATAATCCTAGCTACTCTGGAGCCTGAGGCAGGAGGCAGGAGTATCACTTGAACCCAGGAGGCAGAGGTCGCGGTGAGTGGAGATCGCGCCATTGCACTCCAGCCTGGGCAATGAGAGGGAAAATCCGCCTCAAAAAAAAAGGGTATTTACCCAACTTTACATGTTAATAATCTCCCACCCTACTCTATGTTCTCTTAATAATTAAGAATTCCATATAATCACTATAATGATTCCTGGACACCGATGAAACACTTTGCAAAGTTTTAGTTTTTAAAATTTTAAGTGGTAAACAAGTAAGATTGAAAATATTTGGATTAAACAAAGTTAAACAGGCATATTTTGCCTCATGACTTCTTTGAATCTTTCAGTGGGTGCAGGGCCCTGAGAATCACCAAAAGTAACATAATTTTTCAGTCTTAAAGGTTCTCTCGTCAGTAAAACATTGTACTAAATTTTATGTTTCCAAAGAATTTATTACAAAGTATTTGAGTACATGTTAACTGAAGATCATTTATATTGGAATTTCTAATTTAGAGTTAAGGTACCCATAGATAATGTCAAAATCAGGATGTATCTACCAAATTACTATGAAATTTTTGTTACTAAAATTATAAGATGATAGTGTCACTTTTATCCAAGCCTCAATTCTATAGGATCATTAACATGTCTGCGAAAACATTTCTTTGAGATTGGAGCCAAAAGCTGAGAACTATTCGGTTCTACATATGTCCTGGCTTGGTTTTCCAAGATGGGATCTCAATGTCTTTCTTTACAATTGGATGTTAGAAAATACCTGTTATCTTGATGGTCTCCTTAAACTGTTAAAAGAAGATTATCACAACTAGATATCTTACACAGCTGAACCTTCCTCCTATTAAGTAGTACAAACACATTCTAATATGCATTTGCTATTTTATTTAATACGCATAATTTCTGTTTTCTGCTTTTCTTTTAGAATTGAAACATAATGGTATTTCACACTAGACATGGTTGTAACAGAGGCATATGTTCTCCAAAGTACAAAGATAACTAGGAGGTCTTAGTTTCAGAGAAGTCCTCGACGCAGCTTTCAAATATGCATTTTCATGTAGTGTTAACAAGAGATCTGTGAATAATTTTCTTCACTTTACAAATTAGAAAATTGAAGATCAGTTAACTCACGTTTATATTGTACATGTTAACATTTTAAGTTTTTTGTTTCATTTGCTTTTGTTTTGGTAACTGTGGTAGTAGTTCAAGAACAGGTGACATTCTTTTATCAGACACCACATGACAGTATCTGTTACGGTTTTTAAAGATCTATCACATTTAATTCTTACAACTTTATGTAATAGTTATAATTATCCCCATTATATAGATGTAAACAGAAACCGAAAAAGTTAGTGAATTTGCTCAAGATCACATAACTCACTTTGGAAAATCAGACATGTTGACTCCACAGCCTCTGTGCAATACTCTCCTAAAACGGTTTACAGTTCAGTCTTGTAATGTTTGCATCCATGCCTCTGACACTATACTGCATTCTGTGCATAATTAAATCACTCGGGTAAGTATTGTCTTTATCCGCACTTTACAGATGTGGTAACTGAGCAACTTACAGGTTAATCAGCTAAAAGGCAAAGAATGTGAAAGAGGCAACCCTGGGAGTCAGAGACCAGGTGGCCAGGCTGCAAGGGACTCTTCTCTAAACCTGCTTTTGCTTAGGGAGGAAGCAATCTGTCCTTAAGGATTATCACTCCTGACAGCCCAGATCACAGCTGGGCCCTCTGTCCTGTTGGCAGGACTCTTCAGTCCCGGGCTGATGTGTCTGGAGAAGTTCTTTCTAAGTTTTGTTTAATCTACAGTCTGTTGCACAGCCAAAAACGAATGCTCTGCACAAATGCATAGGTATTGGTGTATGTGGGAGGAGGAAACAGTGAAGAAAGATTCATTTTGAAGTGTTGTAGTGTCTACTTTCTATGTGAATGCTTTAAATCAAGAACAATGATATGTTTATACATATGACATTATTTTGGCTGACTAGAATATTTTACTTCATTAACAGAAATCAGTTTCCATCTTAGGATTGTTAGATCTGAATGATAAAATGATGATGTCAATAAACCCAATAAAGTGAAATCAAGTTAGTTGGAAGGTCTCATGTCTAAATACACTTTCAAATAGTTCAGTGACAAATAGCAATAGCAAATTGTTCCATCTATGTTCATAGTGTTTTAACATCCATATGAAGCTCTGTTTGCTATTCTGATAGAAACAAGTATATAGTTGTGTGTCCACTCTTGTGACCCTGGAAACTGTGTGAGGTACTTGGCATTTGGAGTGTTACTTCTTTGGCTGCCACTTTATTATAAATAAATTTTGAGTTTCCTTTAAATCACTAGGAAATAAAGCAGCTGGTTTATAAGAGACAATAGCTTAAATGATGAATATTGAATCTCGTAAGTAGAATAAGTCTTCTGTAAATTGACCGAGGAATATGTGCTTTGTCAGAAATAGTAAAAGAAGCAAAGATATGATGCTGAGTTAAGTTTCTGAGTATATGCTGCCTGTAATCACTACATGCTGCATTGGAAGACCATGGCCTTGACTGGAAGACCATGGCCTTGATCAGAAGACCGTGGCCTTGATTGGAAGACCGTGGCCTTGATCGGAAGACCGTGGCCATGATTGGAAGACCATGGCCTTGATTGGAAGACCGTGGCCTTGACTGGAAGACCGTGGCTTTGATTAGAAGACCATGGCCTCGACTGGAAGACTGTGGCCTTGACTGGAAGACCATGGCCTTGACTGGAAGACCATGGCTTTGATTAGAAGACCATGGCCTTGACTGGAAGACTGTGGCCATGATCGGAAGACTGTGGCCTTGACTGGAAGACCGTGGCCTTGATTGGAAGACCATGGCCTTGACTGGAAGACCGTGGCCTTGATTGGAAGACCATGGCCTTGATTGGAAGACTGTGGCCTTGAAGATTAGTTCTTAACCAAAAAACACATTTGTTAGAGTCTTCTGCTCTCTGGAACATACTAAGGTATGCAGCCCAGTCAGAGTTAACCTTTTGCTAAGTAATATTAATAAGTTAAAACATCTATTGAGTATTTACTACAAGCCTAGTAAACTTAAGCCATTATGAGAGATTAAACATAAACATTAATTTTAAAAAAAAGCATGGTCACAAGCCTCAAATATATACAAAAAAGATGATGAAATATACTCTTAAAACTTAAAAATTACATGTGAAATAGGACTTAAGGAACAGCTAAATTTTCTGATAGAGTGGAATAATATTATAAGACTGTAGATGATAGTGTTCTGATGTGATTTGGATGGCAGAGTGGAGAAGGGGTATCTGGGGCAGGTAGACGAAGGGAGTGCTGTGTGGACACGGTGCCGGATGTGTCAGGAGTGTGCTGGGAGCAAGGGGCTACACGTGTTGGTGGACCGAGTGCACGCAAGTCTTTGAAAGAGCAATGAGAATGTAAGCTTGATTTGGTCTATTGGTGCTATTGTAGTTCTTAACCAGGAGAGAAATGAGAGTCTTTAATGCATCATTGCACTTATGCATTGCTGAGAGAAATATTCAGACAATATCAAGGAAATTCGGAACCCAATATAATATTGTATTTTGGGTGTCTATAAAACAATTTATTTTTGTCCAATTTTATACATTGCTACTTTTTTGTTTGTTTTTTTGTTTTGTTTTGTTTTGATATAGGGTCTTGCTCTGTCACCCAGACCAAGACTGGAGTGCAGTGGCACAATCTTGGCTCACTACAATCTCCACCTCCCAGGTTGAAGTGATTCTCCTGCCTCAGCCTCCCGAGTAGTTGGCATTACAAGCATGTGCCACCGTGCCCAGCTAATTTTTATATTTTTAGTGGAGATGGGGTTTCACCATGTTGGCCAGGTTGGTCTCGAACTCCTGGCCTCAGGTGATTCTCCTGCCTCAGCGTCAATAAGTGCTGGGGTTACAGGTGTGAGCCACCATGTCCAGCCTCTATATGGCTTCTTAACCGTATCAGGATTTGCTTACTTGTTTTTATTTTTCATTGCACAGCAATTCTGTAACTATTAGCAAAAGTAAGGAAGAAAATACATGGAGAAATACCTAGGATAACAGAAAAGAAAAGAGAAGAAAAAAATACACCACAAACAAAAGGGAGGCTAACTCCCTATTAACTGGCATATTTGCATAATTATTTAATGCGTAAAAGCATGTTAAAATGTGATTTATTGACATTCCTGGATTACCTATTGCATTCTCGGTAAAACCACTAATATTTAATAACTGATCCTGGAACATTGATAGTTTCACAACTACTAAGCAGCAGAAACAAACACAATCCCATTTGGATTATTTGGAATTCAAATTTCAGTGCCCTTACCAACATACTAATGCACTTCACTCGATTACCAGAATGCAATGTTATTTTTATTTGCATGTTTAAATTTTTAATCTAACCCATCCTATTTAATAATAGTTATAATAATTTTTCCAACTAATAGGTCAGTAAATATGTAATTTTTAAAGGTATTTCTTACTTGATGGGTATTCTTTCAAAATGTATACTACAATTTGTTAGATAATAAGTATTCTACTCATTTTTACAAAAGCATTTTGCAGCCATTCTAATATAAAATTTTCCAAAATCTCCTTTATACACTGTGTACAAATTTTGACAACATTCGCTATCTAATTAACAGAACTTATCAATTCTGCAGAAGCCATTATAGTCGGCTACAGAAATTCAAATTTGGTTGCTTACTAAAGAGTAGGTCTTTACAATAATACACTGGATTGTTAAATTTTACATTATGAAAGGTTTATGCAGAACAGTACTTAACAAATCATTAGCAAAATAAAGTGTGAAGCCTGATACTTTTTTTTTTCAAAATGACTGTTACATATTTTCTACTCTAATTTTCGTTTTCCAAAATTACTGTTACATGCTTTTTACTCTTTAACCAGGAACATAAAGTCAAAATGAACAGAGAGGGAACTGTTTTGGGTTGGGGGAGGAGGTAGGGCATGAAGAACCAGGAAGAATCACATTGCTTGAATTAGCTATTTCTTTGCCTTGCTTTTGGTTTTCAGAATTTGCGTTTGTTTTTTTTTTTAAGGATTTCTGGGAGTATTAAAATATAGTAAGTTGCCTTATGTATATTAAATTGCAAAATATTGTTTTGACAGTTGTGATTAGTGTTGCAAACGTAGTAAAGAAGCTAACTCTAAAGCTTACGTAATATGCAGTTTTGAAAGTGAAAAACTCATTGTAACAGGACTTCAGTGTCTAAATAGTACTGATCATTAATGTATCTTCATTTATTAATCATTGGAAATTAATGTGTTTTGTGTGCAATAGATTTTGCTTGAATGGCTGTCCTTAAAAGGATTGTAGAGCCTTTATTGAAAAAAGAAACACTAAAATTGCATTTTGTCTGATAACGTGGAGTGAATACAAAGGTAGAATCAAAAGTTAGCTTTTAGAAGCACTTTCTGTAAGCAAACATCCACAATGCAGTATTACTGTAAAGACTGAGCACACTTAAAATATTCTGTCACTCTAATAATGAAATAAATGTATTTTTCCTCATGTTGAAATCATATCTAACATTTGACATTGCTATATTAAACTCATGTTTTCTCATCATTATTTAGCCGTATTTTGTACCTGCTTGAAGTTCATATTTTACCTCCCAGTCCCTTCAATGTGCATTGTAATCTGGAGATAATGATCATTGTATATCGAATCACTAGACTGTATAAAATACATGCATAGTAAGCTAATTTTATTACCATGTATATTAAATGTAATAAGCGTAATATATTTTTTGTGTTGTTCAGGATTAATTTTTTCATGATTCTGAATTTCCATGGCATTTTGTTTTTTCATATTCTTAAGTAATGTTACAGGGTTTGCTTTAGTATATTTTATTCATTAGTACTTGGTAAGTATATATTTTTCAAAATTATTTAAAAATTTCTATTAGGTGTTTTTGCACAGTAAAACTAAATTTATACATTCTTAATTTGGTATAAAGTATAATTTATGCACATGGTAGATGCTTCAGGTTTGCTAAATAAATATGCCTACTTAAAAAAATGTGGATAATGTACTTCATTTTAATGACAGAACATAGCCTATGGCATTTTTATAAGCTGAGCCTCTCTGGAGGAATGCCAGCACTGTTAGTAACACAAGAAATAATGAACATTACGGCACCGTTTCTGAAAATCTCATGACAGATCATTTATCTCAGTTTGTGGTAATTTCTTATGATCTTTTTATTTTTAGATTTGTAATATGAGTGATTTTCCACTGAATATCAGTTATAACTTTCTTCCTTTGTCTTGTTCATCTTGTTTTTAGCTCCTTGTGAAGGCAATACATTCTTCTGCCATAGTAACATGTGTATTAATAACACTTTGGTCTGCAATGGACTCCAGAACTGTGTGTATCCTTGGGATGAAAATCACTGCAAAGGTAATGATTAGTCCCTGAAATCTGAAAAACTTTCCTTCCTGTGGAGTGGGATAGAAGGTTTATATATATATCAGTCGGACAGTCTTTAAAGTAAGAGTATATAGTGCCTTTTATGAGCACTGCATGTCTTATAATCGCTTTGTAAGCATTTTTCTCAGCCTTTACTCATACTGTGTCCAGATGTTTCGTTACTCATTAGCGCACAGTGGACTATCCTTAGCATTTGGATTCTAATTAAAGACATCACCTTATTAGACCCTGCAGAGCTCTGAAAGCGGGAGCTTTCAGGGGAGCACACTACTTTCCTATCATGTGTGATATTGTCTGCTTGTGGCCATACCTGTCATTCATTCTAGTTTGTCTTGATTGGACTTTGTGTACATACTCGAGATAAAATATATTGAACTAGCATTTGCACTTTCAATTATTTCCAGCTACTTCACTTCAGTTTTGCTACGAAAATGCTTTTCTTCCTTTCCCATGAACATAGCTCCCAATGCCCTTGCCTCCTTCCCTTGTCTATACACAAAGGCTTGGTTATGTAAACAGGGATCCTTGGCTGGATGACGGATGTTGCATGTTTTGGTTAAGATGAAACGATGAAACTGCCATATAAAGTATTTTACTGAGATCCAGTATTAAATCATTGACAAAAGAAGATAGGCAAATAACTCTTTCATGCTTGAAGTCCAGTAGTATCTACAAAATGCCTTCTGTTCATAGAAGTAAAGAAGGAATACCACAGTGTTCATTGCTTCATACAGTCAGTAGGAAAGGCAGTTACACTATCAACACTTTTGCTGTTGATTACTTTCCTGTCTACTTTTGAGTGGATTAGAAATTTATCTATTTATTTATTTTTTTGACGGAATCTCGCTCTGTCACCCAGGCTGGAGTGCAGTGGCGTCATCTGGGCTCACTGCAAGCTCCACCTCCCGGGTTCACGTCATTCTCCTGCCTCAGCCTCCCGAATAGCTGGGACCCGCCACCATGCCCGGCTAATTTTTTGCATTTTTGGTAGAGACGTGGTTTCACCGTGTTAGCCAGGATGGTCTCAATCTCCTGACCTCGTGATCCACCCACCTCAGCCTTCCAAAGTGTTGGGATTACAGGCGTGAGCCCCCGTGCCCGGCCAGAAATTTACTTTCTAATTGATCTTACTGCAGACCTGTTAATAATTCGTAGTCACCATTGGCTTTGTTTGGCCTGTGTAAATGTGGTCCCATCTACGTAAGAAATATTTCACATGAGATGGCAATCAACACATGTGAATGGATGTGCATTATGAAAGTCCTTTTTTTTTTTCAGAAAGAAAAATGATTCGTTTAACCTTTAATTGATTCTCTTGTGATAGGAGAAAAACTTTTTATAATTGCAGTCATTTCTAATTTATGGAGGTTACGCCCATGGCAAGAATGTAGTGTAACCTAAAGTTTGTCCCATGTGCCCTTGAAAAGAATACCTATTTGCTGTTGTTGAGTGAAATGTTGTAAAGATGCCTGTTATGTCTGGTAGGCTTGCAGCATTGTTCAAGTCTTCTCTTTGCCTTTGATTTTCTGCTGTGTTTTGTCCATTATTGAAAGTGGGTGTGAAATTCTTCGGCTATCGTGGTTGAATTATCTACTTCTCTCTTCACTTCTGTAAAATTTTTCTTTCATGTAATTTTAAGCTTGGTTGCTAACCTCATGTATGTGTGTAATTGTTATGTCTGCTCATGACCCTTTTATCACTACAAAACAATCTTCTAGAGTTTAGTACAGTTTTTTGTCTTGAGTTATATTTTGTCTGACATTAGTATAGCCACTACATCTTTCTTATGGTTTGGTTTCCATTCTTCTTTTCCACGTTTTTACTTTCAGTCTGTCTGCATGTTTGAATATAAAGTGTTTCTTTTGTAGACAGTCTGTATTTGTATCTTATTTTTTATCCAGTCTGAGAATTTTTGCCTTTTCATTGGGTTGTTTAATCCATTCACATTTAGTACTGTCATTGATATAGCTGGACTTCATATATTCCATTATACTTTTTGTTTCTAAATGTCTCATTTATTTTTTTCTTTTCCTTCTTTTATTGCTTTCTTCTGCATTAAGTTAGTATATTCTAGTGCAACATTTTAATTATTTTAGAGTTTTTAATGCATTTTTGTACTTTCTTAGTTCCTTTAGGACTTAAAACATACAACTTAGCTTCCCAGAATGTATTTTAGATTATGCTAAATTATAGTGAGACATAGAAACGTTCTTCCTATATTCTCTCTTCCCTTTTCCAATTATATTTGTACATATTACATTTTTAAACGTTCTAATTATATTTGTACATATTACATTTTAAACATTACAAACCCAACAATACATTGCACTAATTATTACTTTATATATCTGTATGCCTTTTAAAGTGGTTGGGAGAAGAAAGGTCAGCAAGTATATTAATGTAACTTTTTATATAATCCTTCTGATTTACTATTTCTGGTTCTCTTCATTTGTTTTTCTAGATTTGCGTTAGCCTGGTGTCATTTCCTTCCCCAATAACATTTTAGCTCCCACCTGTTTTACACTGTATTGTCACCAGTATATTGCATTTATGTAATATCTGTTACATAATCTCTGTTGCTTTCAAGATGTTTTATTTTTTTTTTCATGTTTTCATTGTCATACATCTTTGCGTGGATCTCTGCATTTATCCTACGTGGAGTTTGTTGAACTTAGATGTGGGTTTTCTAATTAAGTTTGGGAAGTTTTAACTCCTCTAGATTTTTTGTTGTTGTTCTTTTTCCTGTTACTTTCCATCTCTCCTTTGTTTCTTATACTCCCATTACATTATGTTAGTGTGCTTGTTGATTTGCCACACTTTTTTTTTCTCCTGAGGCTGTTATTTTTCTGCCTTCTTGTTTTGAAACTCATGTTCATATTGCACTATTCTCATGCCTCTGTCTTTATAAAGTTAGCTGATACTTTCTTTTTCCAGCCGAAATGTACTGTTGAGGCTCCAGGAAATTATCATGTTAGTAATTGCACTGTTCAATTCCAGACCTTCCCTTTTTGTACGATTTATATTTATTAGTATTCTCTATGTGATGAGCATTGTCCTCATTTTCTTTAGCTTCTTCAATCTTAGTTTGCTTTAGTTCCTTAGACATATTGATTATAGCTGCTTTGAAATCTTTGTCAACTCTGATATCTGGCTCCCCAAAGGGTCCTTTCGTTGCCTGCTTTTTCTTTTTTCCTATATATACACTTGACTTTACTGTTTCTTTACATACCTTACAACATTGTGTTGAAAGTCACGTGTTAGTAGCATCTCTGAATACTAACTCCTTCCTCCCAGGACTTGTTATTTTCTTGTTTGTTTCTAAATGTAGACTTGGCCAGACCATTTTAGTGAAGCCTCTGATGCTGCACCACAGAGGCCACTGCCTTGGGCTTCGCACCAGCAGCCTCGGGCAGCGCGGTTTTAGCGGGGCTCTCTGTGCCTCTCTCATTTCCTGTTCTCTCTATTTAGCTATCACCTCTGTTTGCATTGCAGCCAGTTGTTAGTCTCCACCGATGGTCCTCGATTGTCGACTGATGGTTCTACTGCTTTCGACAGTGCCCAAGATCATAAACTGTTCTACAGTCTGGTCAATTAAATTTAATTAATTGCAAAGGTAGTCCTTGAGTCTAGCTTTTGTGAGTTGTTATAACCCAGGAGGACTCTCGTTAGCTGTTACTCTCTTAGCTGTTCTGTTCAACTTCTAGATGTCCCAAGGTTCGTCTTACTGCTCTTAAGACACTAATGCTCTCTTAATTGCATACTTAATTGCATACTGCCTCTTAAGTGCATAAAGCGCCAGATATTCCCAGGTGGTCTCCCATCCAAGTATCAACCAGGCCCTCTTAAAACGCTAAGAGGCAGTTAGTGTCTTTAGAGCAATAAAACAAACCTTAGAATGTCTAGAAGCCTGTGCATATCACAACATCTCCATAGTTCTTGAAATGGTCGTTAGGCTTGAGTTTCTCCACACACCATTTCAAATAAACTAACTTTATTTAGGGGAAGCTATAATCCTTTCTGTACTTGTAGCCTTGCTCTCTTTCTGGGCACACCTTCTCCACCAGTGCTCTGGATGGGGGCAGGAACCGTGGTGCAGGTCTGTTTATGCACAGAGTACTTGGGTGAGGTTGCTAACATGTGGTGTTGTCAACTTGCCACTCCAGGCAGCTCTCCTGTGTCAGCAAACTTGGGTAAGCATGATCCAGGCCTGGCATTCTCCGCTGGAGACACCTTGTGTTGAGCTCCTGACCTCCAAGTTGAGGCTGAGAGGAGGAACCTCAGGAGCCCCAGACATCTCAGCCACTCAGGCCAGAAAAGAAGCATGTCCAGCATAGACCTGCTTGAGAAATACTGGTAGCTTTCCCTCCTAAAGAGGTGCCATAACTCACTTAACTGGGAGCTGCAGGGAGAGAGTGCCCTGCGCTCTTGTCCACACCTCCCTGAGGAGGGCTCCCGTCATGGTGAATCAAGAGTGAAGGAAGCAAGTCATGGCTCAAATGCCACAGGCTCTCACTGTTCCTAAGGACATTTAGTAGACTGGTTTATATAAATACATCTCCACTTGATGTACACCATTAGGACAATTTCTGGAGTTTCATTAAACCAGGCTTTGATTGGTTGAGTTTTTGAAATAATTTTCTAACAGTTGTGATTATTTCGTTTGGGAAAGAGTCCATGCCATCATTCCATAAGTGTGTGTCTTCAGATTGAATTGAATTATTCTTTGGTATCAGAATATTATTGCTACTTTATAGATAGGGGTGTGTGTGTGTGTGTGTGTGTGTGTGTCTGTGTGTCTCTGTGTGTGTGTTTTAAGCTGAGATGCTGGACAATGGGGAGGGAGGCTATTTTTAAGACTGGTCAGTGTATTTTTTGTGAAAACTGAGACCTTGTATTTATTTTTAAATATTTTCTTAAGCTACGCTAGATAGATAGATAGATAGACAGACAGACAGACAGATAGATAGATAGATAGATAGATAGATAGATAATTAGAGGATGGAGAGAGAGAGAGTGTGTGTGTGTATGTGTGTTTGTGTTAGTGTCTGTATGTGTGTATTTTAAGCTGAGATGCTGGGCAATGGGGAGAGAGGGCTATTTTTAAGGCTGCCCAGTGGTTTTCTTGTGAAAAACGAGACCTTGTATTTATTTTTAAATATTTTCTTAAGCTACTACAAGCCTGTAAAAATTCTGTGCTCAGCCTGCTTTATTTAAGTTTTTAATGCACATTTTGACTATAGTATTAATTTTTGCTGTGTTGCTTCTCGTTTTGTCCGTTTGTTGTTTTCACTCTCTCCAACCCATAGAGAAGAGGAAAACCAGCCTGCTGGACCAGCTGACCAACACCAGTGGGACTGTCATTGGCGTGACTTCCTGCATCGTGATCATCCTCATTATCATCTCTGTCATCGTACAGATCAAACAGCCTCGTAAAAAGTATGTCCAAAGGAAATCAGACTTTGACCAGACGGTTTTCCAGGAGGTATTTGAACCTCCTCATTATGAGTTATGCACTCTCAGAGGGACAGGAGCTACAGCTGACTTTGCAGATGTGGCAGATGACTTTGAAAATTACCATAAACTGCGGAGATCATCTTCCAAATGCGTTCATGACCATCACTGTGGATCACAGCTGTCCAGCACTAAAGGCAGCCGCAGTAACCTCAGCACAAGAGATGCTTCCATCTTGACAGAGATGCCCACGCAGCCAGGAAAACCCCTCATCCCACCCATGAACAGAAGAAATATCCTTGTCATGAAACACAACTACTCGCAAGATGCTGCAGATGCCTGTGACATAGACGAAATCGAAGAGGTGCCCACCACCAGTCACAGGCTGTCCAGACACGATAAAGCCGTCCAGCGGTCAGTATCAATAGATTTTTTGATGACAACTATAACCTGAGGACTGAAACACTTCCAGAGTATTGTCTTCTATTTTGTCTTCATATTTCAGTTTCCCTTTAATTAATGATTTAAACCCTAGTTTTCCAATAGTTTCCCTCTTCTTTTTCCTTTTCACTGCTATCCGTATTCTTCCTAAACCTCATACATGTGCAGGATATGTATATGTGTGTGAACACACATGCACACAGAGACCAAAGATACTTTGTTTATTTCTAAACATATACACATATTTATTTTATAAAATTATGGCTTTTAATATATAATAGGTTTATAATGCAAACTTGCTTCCATGTGACCATTGCTCCCATCAATATTTATCTATTTTGAGATACGAAATGATATTTGAAAACGATTGCCTTACCAAGATGGCTCACCCATCTTGATGAACAATTTTAATCCCGAAATAACATATTTTTCAATATAATGTATTTATTTTTGGTAGGAACACAAAAATACTTGTCTTTCACATATTACATAATGTTTATATTAGGAATTGCATAGGATAGTGCAGTGTATTCATCATTTACACTTAAATGTTGTTAGAAACATTTGATTTATTTTCCTTTAACTATTATCTGTGTTGTATTATTAGCCTTAAAATGAGTAAAATTTTTGAGAAAAATCTTTAAATTTAGGAAAAATTATTTTAAATTCTGAAATCTTGTCAACTTATACTTCATTTTGCATGTTTACTAGCATTCCATTTATTTTATAAATTGTGACATACTTTCTCCATTCATGATACATTCTCAAAACCTAAAATACTTTAGTTGGTTTGATATGTTTTGCATGCTGACGTAAGTCTATTTCCACAGTTTTCTGAATTTTAAAAATGCTTTTGAGTAAATATTTGTATACGTGTATTTTTCGTGCAAATAGTACTTTGTTGAATGAAATAGCCGTAACATTCCAGGTTCTGCCTCATTGGGTCTCTAAGCAAACATGAATCTGAATACAACACAACTAGGGTCTAAAAAGAAAATTCAAGGTAAGCAGATGCCCTTGGTTCCTTTTCCTACTTTGTCGTATTCTGTTTTGTGGCAACTGTCTTGTAGTTTTCTAGGGAATGTGCTATTTATCCATTATTTCTTGAGCTATGTGTTTCATGACATTTCATGATTAGAAGTACGATGGGTTCAGTGTTTACAGGAGAGATGATTCTCAGGATACATACCTTTGAAAGAAATCTTGATATTCTTACCATCAAGAATTGTACTAAAATGTAATTTAGAAGGACATCACATTAATCATCTAAATTTTACATGTTTTAAGGTACAGATAATAAAATTAACGAACATTCTCCAAAGAAATACTAGAAAAAACTCAAGGTTTTCAAACCAAGAAAATAGAATATTCAGTCTCAGTGTAGCTGAAGTTAATATTTAAAACTGGTAACTACTTTATGTAATTTGGCAACATTCTACTCAAAATTCATACACTAAATAGTTTTGGTACTTACACAATTTATAAACTCTTATTTTTGCATGAATATGTGCCTCATCTCATCAAAATTAGATGCAGCATGTTGTGTCAAATTTTATACTATAAAATTTGAATGCAAAAGGTTTCATTAATCCCAGTTGTCCTTGTGTACATTGATTTTGTCATCGGGTATCACAATGGCTTTAGTTTTTGCTCTTGATTGTCTATATCTATATTAGCCTAATTTGTCTCCAATTGAATTTGCTTGACAGCTAATCTCTTCTAAACTCCTCAAGCCTATCAACTATTCTTGAACTAGGTGAATGCATTTCCATGCTCTATATTACATTAATAAATTGGTGTATTTGTATGCATTTTTCATTGGGAGAAAATGTTTTAACTGTTCTTTATTTTCAGAGAAGAACTATTTATACAAACATGGGGACTGAAAAGAAAATTCTGTAGTGAATTGTGAAAAGTGGACATATTTCTAAATTCATTCCACTGCCTTTATCCAAACTTAAGAATTACAGACATTTGTTATTCCTTCGGCAAGACATCCCCGCTGCACAATGATATGTTCATTTCGTAATTTGGTTGCTGGCCACCAAGTGCTCCTTAGTTTTTAAATACATTTTGAGATTAACTGGAAACTTGAAGAAGAAATTAGTTCCCGATTAAGACTATCCCAACTTTATTTTTATTGTCAGTTTCACTTTTGTTTCTATGTTGTTTTATGTCTTTGTTATATAATTGTACATTGTGTGATATGTGAAAAAAAACACGAATTTGGATGAACTTTGTGTTACATGTACATTGTTTTCATTATATAGACTGCTTGAGAATAGTGCGTTCCTGAATGGTTTTGAACATGCTACAGTGAAAAGTGACAGTGTGGACCATGGAATCACCAGCTAGAGGTTATGGACTATCACACCTATTATTATGTTCTGATTAAATAACAGGAAAAAGTAACAAGTAAAATTACTAGATTGCAATAAAAAATTTCATTTTTTGGTCTTTCCTATATACCCCTGATTTCCTTTTTGTTTTATATCAAAGAAAGTACTGAGTTTCAGAAATCCTTTTTGAAGTCAGGTATTTTACCATTCATACTCTACAGTAGAAATGTTTTTGATGAAGCACTCAGCAATATGACCAAATTGCCAGTTTGAGAAAATACCCTGCATGTCAGTACTGGATATTTGAGTTGGGAAAATATCCATTTTGTTAGACACATTGTAAAAAGCATGCATTGTCAAATACTGTTGTTACTCTTCCATTTCTTTATGTCATATGCTTGCTACTTATGACTTTTTATATAAATATATATAAAATGTATAATAATTTCCTAATTTGAGTTAAGAGAAATGTTTTCTTCCATTAGAGTGATTAAAAAACTGACTTACATAAATACACATTTTATATCAACTCTTTCCACCTTTTAGCATACAGGATGTCCTTCATTATTAAGGTTTACTTCCCAAAATATTTGGCTTCTAAAAGTTTAGGAGAATATTTTCTTCTTTTAGAATAGGGAACTCTTGTTTAAACTGCTTTAAAATCACAAGCCCTTTTATGAACTAAACTACACCATTATGAATTATTCTTATTCTCAGGCACACGTAATACACCTGAAAGCTTAGTGATTATGATGTGTTTAACATAAAGTAAAAATCCCAAAATATATTTTATTGTTATTAAGTTATATACACACTCTGTAAAGTTTGACTTGGTGAGTGGTTATTTTTTTAAATATTCAATGTATAATCTGACAAAATAAATTTTTAAAATAAGAATTACTATCAGTATATATGCTTCCCAGCATTTTCAAAACTACTGAATTCTCCAGGTTGAAAGAACACTGTTCTTCCACTGGCAGAGCAGTCTGGCCGACTAAAATTTGGACTTTGCAATTCAAGTAGGCTTTGCAAACTAAATAGATGAATTACTGTTATACTTCCCTACTAGGAATTCAATGTCATATATGTTAAAAACTAAATAAATAGAAAATAAAATAAAGTTTTACAATAGAAAAGTCAGAGAGTTCTCATAGCCATTATAAACACTCTATCTTGAAAAGATGTCAAGCTACAGAATCACTTCAATGAATTTAATAAACTAGGGAATACAGAAAAGGTATTGAACACGACAGATGAAGATTATTTTTCATTTTTATGCTACATAGTTTTATACACATTGCTTATGATAAAATGTACCCTTTTTATTTGGCTTGACTGGTTTATTTTTTACCATGGTTCCTTTTTTGCCCTTTAATTCAAAATTAATACACCAAAGATTTTTTTAAAGGATTAATCATATCTTATATTGCTTTCTGTATTTAAAAATCTTCAGAGGACTCCTTTCCCTTTGAATGATAATATCAAAAGTATGATATAACTGTCAAGATTTTTTTATTTGTAACAGCAACAAAAATAGTGAAATAGGTGAACACTTTACTATTAATGTGTTCTGTAACTGACCGGAATGTCCATCCCCTCCAATTTCTCCTAAATATGCAGAATGTTGATTCCCTGCTTAAAAGGTGTTTTCACCAGAAATCCACTCATGGAGACTTAAAAAAAAAACACAAAATGAAGTATAATAATAAGAATGGATAGCTCACATATATTTAACACGCAGCAGCTTCATGGGAAAACAAATATATTTTAAATGAAGAACAGGCCTCCTCAGTGATAACTCTAAAATTTCTCAACAACGTACAGACACAGACTAATCATAAAAGAAGACAATGACGATGCCTGGGCAGTGTCTGGAGGTCTCCCTTTCTCCTGGCATTCACTCTAGATGCTGAAACTTGGGAGTGCAGGGCTCCAGCAGAGCTGGGAGATGTTCTCTGGAAGGCTCTGGTGGTGCTTATTGATCAGTCAGTATTGAGATTTGTCAATATATTAAAAACTATTCAGTAGCTATATCAGATCTTATCACCTGAATGCAACCTTTGGCCCACATTCTAAAGGTGGTGACACACATAGATAAGGAATGAGATGTTTCAAGACTTTTAAGTCATGTTATTTGAATAAATGATTATATTTTTTGATAAAGTGAATTCAAACATTACCAACTCAAGTGCTTTATTGATTTAAGAAGATGATTTCAAATAATGTATTAAGTTAGCCTCTGTGTTAATTTGATAAAGCTATTGTTTTTCATTTTATTTTTTCAAGTTTTAATTCACTTTTCAAAACCATGGCCGCATATAATCACATGCAATGCTGATGAAGCCCCATATTAATTTTCGTCCTCTGTCCAAATGTATTGCAGTTCCCTAATTTCAAGGTTCTAATTGGGAAATCTGATTTCTTTTGTATCTGTTTTTATATACATACCAATTTTAAGCATTAGCTTGCAAAATAGACATATGTTGTGTTTGATTTGCCATAACGAACTCGAATTTGATTTTGTAACTAAAATGTGGCTATCCACGTAATTGGAGATCAGTGTCTTTGGGCATTTAATGGAGAACAAATCACATTGTGGTGATGCTGGTTTTTCTGTTTCACATTTACTTTTGCTCTAGAAGTATTTTGATGAGTCTGATGACTCCATCAGTTACGATCCTCAGTGTTTAGTAACTTAGACCGTTTGCATAACTTTAATATTCACTTAAGCTTCTGTATCATTGTTTTTCTGTATTTTTCCCTTAGGAATTTAATTCGGGTCTCAAATTTTATAGCTTTAAAAAAAATTCCTTGAATGGGTTTTCCTCAACCTCAGAATATCATGATAAATTACAACGGCCGGGTGTGGTGGCTGACTCCTGTAATCCCAGGACTTTGGGAGGCCGAGGCAGGCGGATCACCAGGTCAGGAGATCCAGAGAGCAAGACCATCCTGGCTAACACGGTGAAACCCCGTCTCTGCTAAAAAATACAAAAAATTAGCCGAGCGTGGTGGGGGGGGGCACCTGTAGTCCCAGCTACTTGGGAGGCTGAGGCAGGAGAATGGTGGGAACCCAGGAGGCGGAGCTTGCAGTGAGCTGATTTCGCGCCACTGCACTCCAGCCTGGGCGACAGAGGGAGATTCCGTCTCAAAAAAAAACAACCAAATAAAATAAAAAAAATTAATAAATAAATTACAAAATATGACCCTGGTTCCTATTACCTTGATTAAAGTGATGGCAGTTAATTTACTGATGTTTTGTCAGTGAAATAAATAATAACAGCTCATGAAATTTGTGTGTCTCTGTGATGAAAATGAGTCATGTCACATTCTCTCTGAAGGGAAGTTAAACAACATTTTTAAAATTCTCTGAATTCTATATAAATATGCTTTGAAAAGTGAGTTAGGGTTTTGTCTAATTGCATTGAGGCGAGTTAACTTTGGTGTCATTTTTCTCTGTGCGCTTTTTCCTCCATGGATTCATTTCTATCGCAGTCTAGCACAAATGACCCAGCCAAGAAATTGTAAAATAGATGCACCAACAAAAGAAACAGGTCTTGAGTTAATTATCAATCTCTATGCATTTAATTAATATTTCCCAAGCCCATCTTAAGGGTGTAATAAAGTAGAAAAATAAAAATATATCGTTAAAATAGCCAGAAATGTTTTTATAAATAATCCTGTTAAACAAATCTGAGGTCCTTTGTTAATTTACAATTATCATGATTCATTTTATTAATAACTTGTTTGAATTGTGCTGCAAATTTATCTAACTGAATTATATCATCAAAATAAACAGGGTAATAAAAATAACAATTATAGGTGAGTGATGTCAGACACTCATAAAAACTCATCATTTTCTTATAGCCTCTGGTTCTGTACTTTGTTGTGTATTATTCAAGAGATAAATGCTCTCTTAACATGCCTCTAGTTCCTCAGAGATAGGAAAAAGAAACTCAACCTGCTTTGGACTTATGTATTGACTTGGGTTGGTTTTCAGAATGTCCTTATTCCTGAAACAGTGTGATCATGTAGTAAAACTACTCCTTTATATCTATAACTACTGTGCAGCCCACATGTTCTTTTTTGTCCCCACCCTCTGCCATCTTTCCGACCTCTGAGGCATGCTATTTTATAGTGGTTTGCTCTTCGAAAAATTGTTTTTGTGCCCTCTCTTAATCGTCACAGATATTGACACAAAACTTAAACATGACCAGAAAACATAATGTATAATTTATTTAAAATAAAACATTCTTTTTATATCACATTATCAAATTTGTACTCTTTATTCAGTTTCCCATTAAGTGTGATATGAATAGAGCCAGGCTGTTTTGAGCTTGCACAGTCTGTCTACCAAGCTTCTTCCTAAGTACTTCGAGGGTAAAATGAAGAAGGCAGTCTAGGAAGGAACACAGTTACAGAGCCTTGTAGAAGGCAGACTGCTTACAGGAGCTGTATAAGGAAAATGAAGCCCAACATTATGTGCTGTGTTGGCCATCTTGGAAAGCCGATTGCATAACCCTGGTTACCTCTTCCATCATCTTCCGTGGAAGATAAAAATAAATTCAAATGTTAATACAATAGACATGATATTTTATCATGAAGAAGCTTGTAGCAAAAACCTGAGAATATAAGTATCTTCTTAAGAAAAGCAAGAGAGGCTTTGTGAATAGCTGACCTTCTAAGCAGGTCTCGAGGGATGGAGACAATGGTCAAATAGTAGTGCAGGGAGGAATTTCCACCTAGAGTAATTTCAGCAGATGTAGCGTCAGAAGATCATTTAATTGAGCTGGTTGGAGCATAGACAGGAGGAGTAATACTAAGTATATTTGACGGAGTAGGTTTGAGTTTGCATCATGATTTCTGAGTGCATGGAATACTATCCAAAGGAATTTACATTTTATTCAAGGGAGAATATTTTAAGATCTCAGCAGAGTGGGACTTAAGATTTCTACTTTCAGTAGAAGCCTCTGACAGGGGTATGTTTGCTAAATTGAATGGGATTGAAATACAGTAGAGTCAAAGCAGTGTAGAAACAAGACATGAGAAAGAGTAACTGGCAGATTGCTAGATATCCAGAAATATTTTTGTCTGGCTTTTTTACTTCTACTATATTGTTTGAAGGTTGTGATTGACTAGCGAACATACTGAGTGTCACATGACAAACACCATTTTGAGTGTTTTACATGTGATTTTTTTCCTTGGTCATCTTAGCAATTCTGTGACTAATTAATAATAATAATATTTGTTATTTATTGTACAGATGAGGAAACTGAAGAGAGTTTTAGTAACTTTTTAAGATTACACAATAAATGATGAATCGAGCTTTGAAGTCAACTTCACCAACCACAAGATCAACCAACACTCTTCACCAATGTGTAATATAACCACGTTAATATTCAACATAGTACGTACTGCTGAAGGAAGTAGATACTTACTCATATTAACCCCATAGTTTTGTGTTTCCTCATCTGTAAACGTATGTATTATAACACCTTCTCTCCACCTTACAGCGTGTGAGGATCAAATGACCATTCATTGGAAGATATTTTTTATATCCTTTAATGCATTATAAAAATAAATCATTTTTCCTAAATCATGTGTAAACTTCATTTTATGATCGACATGGAACAAAAGTATCATCTATAAAGAGCAGCAATGTAGAGTAACCTCCTTCTGAACTTGTGCACAGTAAAATATATGACTTTCCCAACCCAATGACTCTGTCTGGATGATGTTTCCTCCAGTGCTATTTTGTTGCATCATCGTATCAAAGTGCTATTATTGTTCATTATCTGTCATTCAACATTGAATGCCAGAGGTCCTAAGTAACCCCCAAAGCACTCATCATGAAGTATACATAGAAATAGCAACACTGGAAAGCAAATCTTGTATTTCAGTCACAGATAATAGTTTGGCATAAATTCACGTAATAGCATCCTGGTGGATAAGCAAGGAAGCAGACAGTTGTATAGGTAAACGCAGTTTTGTAAGCAACGTTACAATATAAAAAAGTGGTATACTGCAGTGAAAATCAAATTTAGTTTTATTTCATACTATTTATGTGCTCTTTAAAAATCTATTTGAATATTCTGAGTTTCACCTTCTTCTTTCTTTTCTTTCTTTCTTTTTTTTTCTCTTTCATTTTTGAGACAGCATCTCACGGCTCACTGCAACCTCTGCCTCCTAGGCTCAAGCGATTCTCATGCCTCAGCCTCCCAAGTAGCTGGGATTACAAGTCTGCACCACCACCCCTGGCTAATTTTTGTATTTTTAGTAGAGATGGCATTTTGCCATGTTGCCCAACTCCCAGCCTCAAGTGATTCACCCACCGCAGCCTCCCAAAATGTCGGGATTACAGGCATGAGCCACGGTGTCTGGCCCTCACCTTCTTCATTTGTAAAATTGTGAAGGCTACACCTAGTGAAGAAGGTTTCTGTTAACATTAGAACTGGGCCAGACATCGTGGCTCACACTTGTAATCCCAGCATGTTGGGAGGCCGAGGCTGGTGGATCATCTGAGGTGAGGACTTCAAGACCAGCCTGGCCAACATGGTGAAACCCCATCGCTACCAAAAATACACACAAAAAATTAGCTGGGCATGGTGGCAGGTGCCTGTAATCCCAGCTACTTGGGAGGCTGAGGCAGAAGAATCGCTTGAACCCAGGAGGCTGAGGTTGCAGTGAGCTGAGATTGCACCATTACACTCCAGCCGGGGCCACAGAGTGAGACTCTGCCTCAGACAAAAAACAAAAAAAAAACAAAAATGAAAAGTACTGATGTGCACACACAGGCAATATGAGATCAGTGGGACCACAGTGGAGGCCATGGCACCTACACTCGTGTTCTAGCAGTTTGCTGTCTGGAGCAGGAAAAATGCCTCATGTGTTAACAGTTTTCTGTACCTGCAGCTCAGGCATTCCCAACAAAAAATGATTGCCCCGTCTCGGTGATTCTAATAGCACTAGATCGTTCAGGAACAGACTTCACCTTTCAAAGATACAAAATCAGTGAATATCAGTTTCTGAAGGATTAGTAAGACACGACTAAATGCGAAAAAACATGTAGGGGCTAGTAAGGTGGGAAGGAACCAGAATCAGACACTACCTAGTAGCTTTTAGTGTGCCACCATACACTGTAAGAGAGAAGATAATCATACTGGAAGAGGCACCAACACAGACTATCAGTAATGGCTAATTGGGAATTGCTCATTTCCAGAATATGTGCTCAGAGACAGGCATCAGAACAGACCAAGCTACGTATTCTTCAAAATAACAAGGTGCATTTACGTAATTGGTAATCAATATGTGTTGCTAAATGAGTGGAAAAATTACATTCGTTAAATGTCTTTATTCCTCCCAGAAGCTCATCCCTCACACCAAGGCCTACCCATGTATAAACTATTATCATGATAGAGAAGACCAATTCTTCTTTATCATGGAACACATGAACATACAGAGGGGAACCACACAGCACTGGGGCCTCTCCGATGGAGGAGGGTGGGAGGTGGGAGAAGGTCAGGAAAAATGACGAATGCGTGCCAGGCTTAATACCTGGGTGATGAACTAATCTGTAGAAAAAACACCCAAGACAACAAACCTGCACATTTACCCTGAACTTAAAAGTTTTTTAAAAACGAAATAGTGGCCAGAGTTGTAATTCTCGTTGCCTTTTCTCTTCTGTCTACACTCATTCAATATTTTTATAAATGTGTATTTTCGTTTTCATGAATTGCCATAAGAGGGAAAAAGATGGTATTTCGTGGAGATACTTTAGCCAAAGCCTAAGTATAAAGTTATAAAAAAGCTTTGAAATTGCCAAAAGTTTTGTAATTTTAGTTGGTATTCACATTTGCAATAATTTCTTTTCCACCTTCTTCTGTAAGTTAATGGATTAGAAATCTTCAAAGACACATATTTTCAGTCTTTCTTATGAATCTGTATTTTGAAAATGGAATCTGCAAAGCACAATATTAAATCACTATTAATTTAGAAAAACAGAAGGGACCCATGTAAAAAATTCAGCGGGTTACTCTTGTCATTTTATATTAAAGTACAAGCCACAAAATATGTAATTCCTAAAATATGAGTATCTCAATTATTTCCTGGGTTTTTTTTGATATTTTCTAGACATATGACAATAACATCTTTAGCTCTCAAAGTGAATGTGGTTTTATTGTTCATCAAGTTGGAAAAAATCATTTTTCTAAATATATGTAATCATAAATATAATTCAAAATCAATTTTATAATATTAATTGAATAACAAAGGATGTACAAGATTTATGTTTAAGCACAGAAAAGATGCATTACCACTAACAGTTTCTTTTCTCATCAGCATTATTACTCTAAGCAATTAATTATACAATTACATTTCCCTAAAATATCTACAATTTGGGAAGTTCCATCAGCTAGAATGCTATTCACAAATTACATATCAACATGATAATATAATTATTATTTTTATTTATACTGTGGTCATACTCTTTCTTAGTCAATAGGTTGTTCAAATCATAGAGACATGCTCATTTTAATGTAAAAGTTTCTGAGAACCCACCTAAACAGCTTTTTTAGCCATATGCACAATGATAGGTGGTAGGCAAACTCCGAAATAGCAGGGAATTTTAACAGAAAATTGGAAATTGCAATTTTCAAACATCTTTTGCATTCTCACTCAAAATGAAAATGATAATCGATTTATATACATTCTATTCTCATCACCTGATAATCTGGCTTTAATCAATTTCAAATATACTTTATTCATAATTTATTTATTTGCTATTTATTTCTATTAAAAGAGAATAATATTTTAAGAAACTCTACCCCAAAATATTATGAATTATTTAATCTCTAGTACTCTGTATTGTTACCTCCATGAGTTGTTTTTTTTAAAATAAATACCATTGAAAACAGCATTTAAATAATGGGGGGAGGGGAAAGGAAGTTCAGGATGTTCCCAATTATTAATTAATATCAAAATTGTCTTTAATAATATAACTCTTTATAACTCTAAAATTCCAGTTATAAAGGCAAAACACATCTTGGGACAATTAAAATTGTTCTTACATCATCATAACAAAATAAGAATATTGAATTTGTGCTAAACATAGTAGATACACACATACAGTTCGGGAAATCACAAGCCATAATCAGCTACTGGAGGATAAATAAGAAAAATGTTTCTTGTCTAATTGAAGTTGAATGAAAATTAAACCATTTAATATATGAATCGCTATTGGTTCAAAATGTTTTATTAAGAAAACAAAGTTCATCATTGCTTATCTGTATTTTCAACTGGATTTTGTATTACAGCAGACTACTTTGTGATGTGCGTTGCCACATTTAGGTTACAATAATAATGTTCAACTGAAGATAAGAAAACCTCTCTGTCTCTTTCTCTCCTTCCCGCACTTCCTCCTTTCCTCATTTATTCCCTTCCTGTTTCCCCTTTCATTTATTTTTAGTCCTTTAAAATAACAATTGCCTATGGGTTTTTTTTTTCTTGCTTTAATTTGCATGGCCATGTCAATTCTTTTTTCATATCAAGAAATATTCATGATTTTATCGTATTCCTGACTCTCTGCACTGATCCACAGCAGAGGCATTTTTGTTTGGCTAATTTGTAACTATTTTGAGTCCTGAGGCGTAAAGGTTACTCTTGCCATCTACTCCAAGTAAAAGTTACAGCATTGTCTTTGGTGCCATTTTAACTATAGGATAATTAACATAATACTAAATGAATGTAAGTCCTTTTGCATGTGTATCTTGTGCCTGATAAATGACACAAAATATGACATCTTCAGACTTAAAAAAAAATTATAGTAATGTGTGGAAGAGGCAAATAAAGGGAAAATACTGTTTCTGGATTTATTATGTGAGCACAGACCATAGTTCCTCACGCAGAATTTTCAGCTAAGTTGTTGATTACTAATCAATACATATCATGGTCACTGCTATTTATTTATTTGTTGGTTTGTTTATTTTTTTTTGAGATGGAGTGTTGCTCTGTCACCCAGGCTGGAGTGCAGTGGCGCGGTCTTGGCTCACTGCAACCTCGGCCTCTGGAGGTTTAAGCAATTCTCCTGCCTCAGCCTCCCGAGTAACTGGGATTGCAGGCACCTGCCACCACGCCTGGCTAATTTTTTTCTATTTTTAGTAGAGACGGGGTTTCATCATGTTGGCCAGGCTGGTCTCGAACTCCTGACCTCAAATGATCCACCCCCCCCCCTTGGCCTGCCAAAGTGTGGAATTACAGGTGTGAGCCACTGTTCCCAACCACTGCTATTTATTAATAGATGCTTGGACCCACTTGCAAGTAAGTGTTCAAGGTAAGAGCAAAGGTATCTTAATGCCCGCTTTCAAATATTCTCAGGTAAGACACTTTCAATTGTGAAAATTTAGGCCTAAAATGTTTCATTTGTCCTGAATGAATTCCTTGGATATGTGGGTAAATTAAATGATGTCTCTCTCATTTTACTATTGGAAGAAAATAAGGTATTTGCAAAGTGCAAAAGTTGGATTCAGAAATTTCCAATGCCTGCCTCCATGAAGAAGAGGAAATCTCCCAATATATGCACCTATTTAGATAACATTGACAAAGCAGTGAAATAAATCAGCTCTAAAAAATACAGAGCAACTCAGGAGATCAAGACCATCCTGACTAACACAGCAAAACCCAGTCTCTACTAAAAATACAAAAAATTAGCTGAGCATGGTGGCATGCGCCTGTACTCCCAGCTACTTGGGAGACTGTAGCAGGAGAATCACTTGAACCTGGGAGACAGAGGTTTCAGTAAGCTGAGATTGTGCCACTGCACTCCAGCCTGGGTTATAGAGCAAGATTTCATCTCAAAAAAAAAAAAAAAAAAGCAAAATTTTATCAGCATTTTTCTATTGCACATGCTGTTTAGAACTTGTAAAATTCTAGATATGTGCTTTTTTCTATTGACAATGCATATATAAATGGAGAACAAGTTTCATTAAAATTAATGAAATTGATCATCTTCATCTTTATAAATGTAATTATTTTAATTACATTATTTAGCACCTTGGGTACAGTGTACACTGCTTGGGAGATGGATGCACCAAAATCTCAGAAATCACCACCCAAGAAACTTATTTATGTAGCCAAACACCATCTGTTCCCCAAAAACCTATTGACATAAAAATTAAAAATTTTAAATCAATAAATAAAATTTAAAAAATAAAAAATACAAAGAAAATACACATGTGCAATGAACCTTGCATCACAAATATTAATAGTTTAAGAAGCACTAACCTGAACCTTCATTTCCATCACTTACACATATGTATATGTAAAATATATGACAATAATACATAGCACAGGAAAAGTTTATTTCAGCATTAGTCAAGTTCTTATATTTTTCCAGAGTGGTGCAGTGTTAGCTCTGAAGACTACGGTTAGACAATGATGCATATTGTAAATACGAGAGTGGTATTTTTTTTTTAATAAAAAAGAGGTGTAACTAAAAATCTAACGGAAGAATGAATGCAAATTTAATATTTAAAATGATTCAAATAACCCACATGAAGAAAGGAAAGGAGAAGCACAGACTCAGTGAAAGAAACAGTACAAACAATAAATCAATACAGTAGACTTAAAAGCAAAGAAGAATCACATTAAGTTTAAATGAACTAAACTCTTATTAAAAGGTGTGTATTAACAGACCAGATTTTTAAAAAAGATCAAACTATTTGTGTCCTACAGGTGACAAACATGTATGACTTAGATTGATAAGATGTAAAAAGACATACCTTGTGCAGGAAACTTAAGGAGTTTCATGGCTATATGAACATGGTACAAAGCAGACTGCAAATTATGGAGTATTAGCAGGAAGAATAAGGATGATTTTCAAAATGAGTAAAGTGTATAAACTTCAAAATCCATGAAGCAAATTAACAGAACTAAAGGGAGAAATAGATACATTCTTAATCATGGTAGATTTTAAACAATCTTAATAGTTGACAAAACAATGAAACAAAAAACATCAGTAAGAAGAATATGCAAAATTGATCAATGCTACAGACTGACTTGACCCAGTTGCTGCACTCAGAGCAGTGTGCACAGCAGATTCACACTCTTCTCAAGTGCGCAAGAAATGTCCACCAAGGTATTGTACAGGTAGTTTCAGAAACGATTCCTAAATAAAAGTTTAAAACTGAAATGTTACAATGTATTTTCTGATCATTTTTGCATTAAATTTGAAATCAATATCAGAAATAGATCTAGATAATCTCCAAATACGTGAAAAATTAACATCTACATTTCTAAACAACAAAAAAGGATGAATCAAATAGGAAATTAAAAGAGCTCTTAGGAATTACTCCAACTGAATTAGTTCAAAACTGAATGAAACATCAAGAAAAAAGAGGGAAATTTATACCTTAGAAGAAAACAGATGGCTTTCAACGCTCATGTTAGTAACAAACAAGTTTAAAATCAGTCATCTGAGTTTTCATCTCAAGCTAAAAATAAAGATGAGCTAAGTGAAATTATAAAATCATACCGCATTTCAAGGGATAGTAGAGAAAAATCAACAAATCCAAAGTAGTTTATTTTAAAATATTAATAAACTAGATAAGTCCCTAGTAAGACTGATGAAGATAAAAACAAAGACAATATAAACAACTGTTAGGAACACATGAAGGCAAGTCACTAATAATACTAAAGACTTCTTTTCAGCTTTACCATTTGTTTTGTTTCCAGATATTGTTATATGGCTTACAATACACGTTATTATCTTACAAGTCTTCTTAGAGCTAGTTAAAATAAGTAATTAAAATAAGATAATAAACACACTTATGCTAATAAATTTAGGTAGAATGAACACATATCTTGAAATACACAAGTTTTCAAAATACACAAGAAGAAATATAAAATCTAAATAGTTTTTTAATCTATTAAAGAAATTGAATTAATAATAAAAACTTTTGCCACGTTAAAAACTTCAGGCAACAGTAGTTTCACTGAATTATTTAAATAGTTTAATAAGTAAATAACACCAAATAAAACCATGTCTGAAAAGCAGAGTTGCAGATTACATTTCTGAGCTCCTTTTATAAAGCAAGAGTTCTAGATCAGGAGCTGGTGGCCTTAAAAAACATGAATGAATTTGGGAGGAGTGTTGACAGTATTCACTATCTTGATTGCAGTGGTGGTTATGTGATTATACACATTTGTCAGACTTCACCAGACTGTACACCAAAATGGATTTTACTGTTTGTAAATTATATTTTAATAAAAAAAAAACCTAAGATATCGATATAGATATAGATGTCTTTCTCCTTTTTAAAAACTTTAATTAGCAGGGTGTGCCTCCTAAACAAAATCATTACACTCAAAAAACAAAAATTGGGAAGTTTTAAAGCACAACAAACTTAGAGTAACATTTAGAATAAATTAATTGACATACATATCGATTCAGCATTATTTAGAAAGCATAGATTTTTAACTCCTCATATGGGCTAACTTTATGAATAAAAGTGTAATTTAAACATGTTTGCTTTTGATAAGTCAGATATTCTAGTAGATCGTTGCTTAGGTATATCTTATGAGAACATTTTTGTTTGGTGTGTTTGCCCACTTTTCTGTAAGAACAATCTTCATGTATTGATAATTAACATGTATTAATTGAAAGTATTAAAAGCACCGTTTGGCTGGGTAGAGTGGCTCATACGTGTAATCACAGCACTTTAGGAGGCCGAGGCAGGTGGATCACGTGAGGTCAGGAGTTCGAGACCAGCCTGGCCAACATGGTGAAACCCTATCTCTACTAAAAATACAAAAATTAGCCAAGCATGGTTGTGGTCACCTGTAATCCCAGCTACTCTGGAGGCTGAGGCAGGAGAACTGCTTGAATCCTGGAGGTGGAGGTTGCAGTGAGCCAAGATTGCGCCACTGTACTCCAGCCTGGGGCACAGAGCGAGACTCCGTCTCAAAAAAAAAAAAGAAAAAAAAATGTTGATATACTTAGGAGAAAATACTGTCCCTTTCTACTCCTTTTCTGTAGCCAAGCCTTTTCTCTCAGCTACGAGATTTTTACCAAATATACAGAACGTTTCTGACCAGATGCTTTTAGTTGCTTGTCTATATGTATTATATTTTTAAGGACCCTGTTAGGTAGGCAGACATGACACTTCACCTTCCAATCTACTGTTTGCTCTGAATGAATAGGACTGAGAATCTACAAACTCTTCCCTGTGCCAGCTGACTGACCGCTGTCGGGAGCTTCTAGCAAAGTGGTGCAGCCAGATTGAAAGGCAGATGACAACATAAAGGACTTGGCTCTTTGTTTGCTTCCTATTCCTATCATGGTGCTCCAAGAAAGGACATTTCCAGGCAGGGGCAGCCTCCAGCATCTCCTGGACGCTTCCATTTCAACCTTCCCATGTCCCCTTGGAGGCCTCAGCACCAGCCCAGAGTGCCCCACCTCGGAGCTCTGCACCCTAAGTCTGTGCCATCTCCTCCAAGCTTCTAGATTCTGAAACCTCCAAGTTCTTTTTATTGTTTCCTCAACCCGGAGTAATAGAGCTTTCTGGAGTGTATTATCTCTGTGTTACCTCCATGTTCCCTTTTTGTTTTTTGTTTCTTTTTTTTGCCCTCCAACCTGTGTAAAGGATTCTTTGTCAAAACCCCTCTGTTAATATATCCAGGATGTTTCCTGTTTTGCTGACTGGAGGATTAGCATGAATTTTAATTGAACTGTTTTTTCTTCCTATGGGCATTTAAAAATTCTTCCTTGAGATACTTTTGCTTAATTTATGGCAATTTGGCCTACTTAAATTTCTCACTAGAAAGAATATTGGTCTAAGTTATTTCTGGAATATTAGTTCTATACCATGAGATATTAAATTTTATATGGCTATAATACACAAGACAGCAGATATTCTATTTTCATGGAGTGGGCAGTCCTTAATTCTCATGGGGGTTTTATAGGAGCATATAATTTATATTGAAGTAACATTGTAATGAAAGAGGAACATTTTTCTAACTGACATTCCTTACCTGGGCAGCTCTAGGCAACTTCTTAATTCACATATGTGGACCATAATCAATTCTTTTGTGCCTCTAAATTTTACCTTATTCTGTATGAATAAAGTTCCTTTCAAAATGGTTATCCAGTATGGTCTTACTGATGTCTTCAAAGAGAGCCTAGAGATTCTTCCAGTCTATTAGAGGTTTCAGAGCATCTCCTAAGAAGGATAATAACTTAAATTCTAACTAATTCCAAGGTGTCCAAATAGGAACAGCTCAAGTCTACAGCTCCCAGTGTGAGCAACGCAGAAGACTGGTGATTTCTGCATTTCCAACTGAGGTACTAGGTTCATCTCATTGGGAGTGGCTGGACAGTGGGTATAGCCCACGGAGTGTGAGCCAAAGCAGGGTGGGGCATCACCTCATCCGGGAAGCGTAAGAGGTCAGGGAATTCTCTTTCCTAGCCAAGGGAAGCTGTGACAGATGGTACCTGGAAAATCGGGACACTCCCGCCCTAATACTGCACTTTTCCAATAGTCTTAGCAAATGGCACACCAGGAGATTACATCCCACACCTGGCTTGGTGTGTCCCATGCCCATGGAGCCTTGCTTACTGCTAGCACAGCAGTCCGAGATTGAACTGCAAGGCAGCAGTGAGGCTGGGGGAGGGGCATCTGCCATTGCTGAGGCTTGACTGGGTAAACAAAGCACCAGGAAGCTCGAACGGGGTGGAGTCGACTGAAGCTCAACAAGGCCTGCCTGCCTCTGTAGACTCCACCTCTGGACACAGGGCATAGCTGAACAAAAGGCAGCAGAAACTCCTGCAGACTTAAATATCCCTGTCTGACAGCTTTGAAGAGAGCAATGGTTCTCCCAGCATGGTGTTTGAGATTTGAGAATGGACAGACTGCCTCCTCAAGTGGGTCCATGACCCTCAGGTAGCCTAACTGGGAGACACATCCAGTAGGGAGCAACTGACACCTCATACAGCTGGGTGCCCCTCTGAGACAGAGCTTCCAGAGGAAGGATCAGGCAGCAACATTTACTGTTCTGCCATATTTGCTGTTCTGCAGTCTCTGCTGGTGACACCCAGGCAAACAGGGTCTGGAGTGGACCTCCAGCAAACTCCAACAGACCTGCAGCTGAGGGTCCTGACTGTTAGAAGGAAAACTAATGAAAAGAAAGGAATATCATCAACATCAACAAAAAGGATATCCAAACCAAAACCCCATCTGGAGGTCACCATCATCAAAGACCAAAGGTAGATAAAACCACAAAGATGGGGAGAAACCAGAACAGAAAAGCTGAAAATTCTAAAAAATAGAGCACTTCCTCTTCTCTAAAGGATCACAGCTCCTCGTCAGCAATGGAACAAAGCCGGACAGAGAATGACTTTGATGAGTTGACAGAAGTAGGCTTCAGAAGGTCAGTAATAACAAACTTCTCCAAGCTAAAGCAAGATGTTCGAACCCATCACAAGGAAGCTAAAAACCTTGAAAAAAGATTAGAAGAATGGCTAACTAGAACAAATAGTGTAGAGACCTTAAATTACCTGACGGAGCTGAAAACCATGGCATGAGAACTACATGATACATGCACAAGCTTCTGCAGCCAACTCAATCTAGTGGAAGAAAGGGTATCAGTGATTGAAGATCAAATGAACGAAAGGAAGTGAGAAGAGAAGTTTAGAGAAAAAGGAATAAAAATAAATCAACAAAGTCTCCAAGAAATATGGGACTATATGAAAAGACGAAATCTACGTTTGATTGGTGGACCTAAAAGTGATGGGGAGAATGGAGACAAGTTGGCAAACACTCTTCAGGATATTATCCAGGAGAACTTCCCCAACCTAGCAAGGCAGGCCAACACTCGAATTCAGAAAATACAGAGAACACCACAAAGATATTCCTCGAGAAGAGCAACCCCAAGACACATAATTGTCAGATTCACCAAGGTTGAGATGAAGGAAAAAATGCTAACGGGAGCCAGAGAGAAAGTCCAGTTACCCACAAAGGAAAGACCATCAGACTACCACAGATATCTCAGCAGAAACTCTACAAGTCAGAAGAGAGTGGGGGCCAATATTCAACATTCTCAAAGAAAAGAATTTTCAACCCAGAATTTCATATCCAGTCAAACTAAGCTTCATAAGTGAAGGAGAAATAAAATCCTTTACAGACAAGCAAATGCCGAGAGATTTTGTCACCACCAGGCCTGCCTTACAAGACCTTCTGAAGGAAGCACTAAACACGGAAAGGAACAACCAGTACCAGCCACTGCAAAAACATGCCAAATTGTAAAGACCATCAATGCTAGAAAGAAACTGCATCAACTAAAGAGCAAAATAACCAGCTAACATCATAATGACAAGATCAAATTCACACATAACAATATTAACCTTAAATGTGAATGGACTAAATGCCCCAATTAAAAGACACAGAGTGGCAAGTTGGATAAAGAGTCAAGATCCATCATATGTATACATATGTAACAAACCTGCACATTGTGGACATGTACCCTAGAAATTTAATTAAAAAAAAATTCCAACTAATCAGTCACAGAGCTTGGAAAATTAAAAATATATAAGCTCAATTTCCACAGGGAATGACTTTAAATCTAATCACCAGGAGATAAGAATTTTAATCTATTGAAAGTGAACTATCACCAAACTTTTATCTTAAGCGAACAGAGAGATAGCCAGATGTGTCTGACAAGAGAATTGAGTAATTTTGACTCAGCCTGTGTTCTGTTTAAATTGTGACTTCCCGCAGTGTGTGATTATACAAGGGGAAGGATTCATTTTTCTAGCTTAATTAAAGGAAACCATAGCTTGTTATAATTAAGCTTATTTCCTCCCAAATATTACTGACACTTCTCAGATTTGTATTAATACAGAACACTAACATGTATGTATTCCAGTTTTCCTTGTAAATCACATTTAACAAATTCTGAAGGTACAAGAAGAATGAGTCTGATTGCAAAAGATAACCAGCAAAACCATCAGTCTTGCATTGAAGTATTAACTATAAGTAACCATCATTGAATGTTCAGTTTGCATGAGACATAGCTTTAAGTACTTTACGAGTATTTACGTAGTTATTATCATATTTGTTTTACGAATGAGGAAATGAGGCCCAAAGAAATTAAACAATCATCCTAAGATCATGTAGCTAGTAAATGGCAAGGCCTGTATTTGAACCTGGGAAGTATGGATACAGGATCTACAGTCTTAACCATACATCATAAGGCTTCTCATTGATTACCCACTCATTAATGTAAGTAGGTGGGAAGAAGGCAAGTGCTAGCCACTGCTGGAAACCCAGTCTTCATACTCCAGCAAGCCTAGAGAGAGAGGAGACACCATGACCTGAAATCCAACTTTTCTATCCCAGCAAGCTTAGAGAGAGAAGAGACACCAAGAACGAAAGAGGGAGCACACTCATCTCTCCTAAGTACATGCTACTAGGGATTCCTGGTAATAGTTACTGGAGAAAAATAATGGAGAATCTTTATCTACATGATCTACCTGATCTGTCCGGGTTACTTATGGTAAATGAATTTTTAATTCATAGATTTGCATACAAGATCTGCTAAGAAAATGTGAGAATCAACATGTGATTATCTGAGTAAAAATAATAATATTGCATAACTGAAATCACCTCTTGTATAAGTAACGCCCTGCGTGTACCACTTAGAGAGCTCCCATGTTAAATCAGTGACAGAGCAGTACTAAGGTAGCAATAAAGGACTTGGAAAGTTGTGTTTGCGATATTATACTTCTACATGCTTCACCTGTGTCTCACAATGACCTGTGTCCTTTGAATTATTGGTAAATGTTAGTCTCGTGTAAGATATGTGATTCTTGTAAGTCTGATTACAGAGTTTGACTCATTGTTTTATTAAGGAATCTCCTGTACTGAAACTCTTGAAATTCCAACAAGTTCAATGCTGAAGTTGTATGATCTCTCAGTTTCTCTTGATAGTTTGGGCATTGTTAGTTTATCCAACAAACACATCACAAGCACCAGCAACTCATTCAATAACTATTCATTGTAGGCATACGATGCGCATAGAGCTGTTTCAGTCACAAACCAGAAAAAAACTTGCTATTTTGTGTCATGGAATCTAGTTAAAGGAAACAAGAATGAACAAAAACATCACAGTAACAATAAAAGGGTCATGTTGTGATTGGGCCTTGACAACAAAAAGTAAGGCATATGAAAGGAATAGAGAGTGTGGAGGTATGAAATTGGGTTTTTATGTGGAAGGGACACGAGCAACCTCTCTGATGGTGCGATGTTTGACAAACATAATAAAGAAGTAGAACAGTGAGTTATGTCAGTATCTGAGGAGAGAGATTCCCTGCCATAGGGGGCATGCTTCCTGTGCTTGAGAAGAGGAAGATGTGATAGGAGCAGAGCAGTAGAGTGTGGTAGGAGATAAAGGGAGATGGTGATGAGATCAGATAGTGATGGTCAAACATGGCCTAAAAATATATGTTTCCTTCTGACTGAAATGAGTAGGCAGTGGAGTTTTTTAACAGAGCAGTGGTGGGATGTGGCTGTGTTTTAACTGCGTTCCTCTGCCTCCCTCGGGGAGAATAATCTATGAAGGAGTAAGAGTTAATTCTGCAAGAACAATTGGAAAGCTATTGCAATAGTCCAGTGAGAAATGATAGAGGTGTGGTGTATGTGTCAGGATGCAGTCAGGAAAAATTAAAGCTGCCATAAATATGCATGGTATTAAAGCCATGCATATGAATGAAGGACTTAAATAAGCTTTGGGAAATGTGGAGAAGCAAAGGTGGTGAGAGGTTGCCAAAGATCTCGGCCTGAAATGCCAAAGCAAGTGATATGGTGTGGCTGTGTCCCCACCCAAATCTTATCTTGAATTGTAGCTCCCATAACACCCACGCATCCCTAGAGGGACCCATGGGAGATAAATGAATCATGGAGGTGACTTTTCCTTTGCCGTTCTTGTGATAGTGAATAAGCCTCATGAGATCCGATGGTTTGATAAATGGCAGTTCCCCTGCACACATTTATCTTGCCTGCCACCATGTGAGATGTGCCTGTGCTCCTCCTTCGCCTTCTGCCACGATTGTGAGGCCTCTCTACTCATGTGGAACTGTGAGTCCATTAAACCTCTTTTTCTTTACAGATTACCTAGTCTTGGGTATTTTTTCACAGCAGTATGAAAATGAACTAGTGGCCGGGCGCGGTGGCTCAAGCCTGTAATCCCAGCACTTTGGGAGGCCGAGACGGGCGGATCACAAGGTCAGGAGATCGAGACCATCCTGGCGAACACAGTGAAACCCCGTCTCTACTAAATATACAAAAAAAACTAGCCGGGCGAGGTGGCGGGCACCTGTAGTCCCAGCTACTTGGGAGGCTGAGGCAGGAGAATGGCGGGAACCCGGGAGACGGAGCTTGCAGTGAGCTGAGATCCGGCCACTGCACTCCAGCCTGGGCGACAGAGCAAGACTCCGCCTCAAAAAAAAAAAAAAAAGAAAAGAAAATGAACTAACACAGCACATCTGATGCCTGAAAGATTCTTCAATGTTCAAGACTCCCTGGAAAACTCCAAAAACTTATGTGAGTCTACAGAAGTATAGTAGAGAGGTTGGTTCTGAAAAACATGCTTGCACACGTGCGAATATCACATGTCCATGCACCTGGCTCAAGCTTCTGGCTGTCTGTGCCTTTGGAGAATACCACCCTCTGTAACTCTTCCTCCTTCAAATCATGACTGCTATCACTGACAAATTCTATCATTAATTTATGCTTTCTACCATTCCTTAAATGGCAGTTATTATCTGATTTCTAGCACTGTTTTCAATGTAAACTTCGTATGTCTTTAATGATTCAGTGACTTGGTAGGGAGGGAAGATAAACATACAGTCTTAATCTGTCATCTGGAAGGTAATTAAAATAACTAACTAAATCATTCATTTTAGCATATATCTTTCCTACCAGAGTACCAGCTCATTGAAAAAAAACAGAGATCTTTCTCATTTTTGTATCTCCAGAATATAGCATCATTCCTGGGGTATACTGGATGCACAGTGAATACTTTTCGGTTGAATGAAAAAGTATTTCATAATAAAGAGAATCATTATGGGGCAAATTGAATGTTAAGGTGCTAAGAGAATCAAAGTGAGTGAGTATATATATATACATATATATGATCCACACTGAGAGCAACTATCAACATGAAATGATTAGAATTTGAGACAGTTAGTGAAGGATGTATTGGGCATAAGGGCTGGTTTGATGAGCATAAAAATGTATAGGAAATGGGAATTAAACAAAAAACCACTGTATATATGGCACAGCCAGACTTCAAACAGCTGCAAGACCTTTCTAATATATCATTTCATTCTTTCTATTTTTTAAAAATAAAACAGGGAAACATTTCAACTATTCATGATGGAATTAAAGGGAAAAAGAGGTTAGAGATTTGTATTCTCCTCAAAGTTTGTCGAGTAAAATTGAATTTATACTTTTTTCAGATATCATTACATTTCTTAGTGCAATACTTTGTCAAATTGTAAATCGACAGCTCAATCTTTTTGGCAAGTTTGGAAAAAATACATCTAAAAACTATCCAAGAAAATACTTTGAAAGCTTATTAAAAACCAACAATGCAATCACAACAAATCCCTTTTAGAATCTAACTCACTGCCATTGCTTTTTATAGACCGTTCTTACTATACCTAACTATCAGGTAGGTAGCATAGCATAGAAGCTGGAGCTCTGAAGCAGCTCAGCCACAGCAAATGCAAACAGGTCGTGCATTTGTTAGGAGGGCCAGGTTTTCAGCAATAGACACCTCAGATCTATAATGTCTAGAAGTAAGCATGCATGGTGAAAATGACAAGTTGCTACAAAGGAACATAAGTTTAACTATGGACAAGATTCTTGGGCACATATTGGTTTGTTTAATTATATCCTGACTATAATTTTAGAGGAAGGTATTATTACATAGGCAATTTTACAACTAAGTAAACTGAGTGTCAAAGAAATCTGCTGATTCATTCAGTTCACAGAGTCAACTGGGGATGCAGTCGCTTGGTTTCCTAATGACAAACTCATTTTCCAACAAAAGGATGACTTCATGTACAGAGCACCTGAAATGTGCTTGTGTTTGTTATACATTACCTCATTCAATCAACCACATCATAAAGTGGATAAAAATAGCCCATGATTTTCCTAAGGGAATTGAAGCTCAGTGACATTGTATGACTAACTGTAAAATGGATCTTTATGAGTTCCCCAGAACAGCATCAATAGGAGATACATAGATAGATAAGAGAGGAGTTATTAGGGAAACTCACTTACACAATGATGGAGGCTGAGAAATCCCACAATAGGCTGACTGGAAGCTGGAGAATATATTATTATATATTACCATTATATATTTATATATTTATATAATAATTACCATATAACAAATGTTATATATATTTATATAACAATTACCATTATAAAATATATATGTTTTAATGCATATTTATTACATAGCAATAAGTAAACTTAATTCCACCCAATTGATTGTAGATAAAAAACAGTAAAAGGCATCAGAGAAATAATGAACATGTACAAAGAAGCCTGTAGAAATAATAAGGTGAATGCTCTAACCAAATTACTTTTACTGGTCAAGTAGTGCTTTTGGGAAACATAATTACATGCATTGGTTTTGATATGAGGTGGATTATACAATCATATGCAAAAGGATTTTTACATTACAAAAATAGAAATAGTAACAATATTTTTATCAATATATAGGTATGAGTCTAAGGATTTAAATACATTGATGATATTGGCTATATTAATTATTAACTATATTTTGAAAAATCTGTACTCTAAAGTATATACTTTACTGTTTATTAATACGGCTACTATTTATTGAGTGTATAAAAAGTTTGAGGCCACTGAATTTATAAGACATTATATTTTTTGCAACAGGCATTTTGGTGCAAAAAACATAAAAATAACACATTCAGGTAAACACATATTTAAAAAGCCTGGATTTTTTAAAATAATAAATTGCGAAGATAAAATTTTGTCAGGTATTAAGTGACAGCATATAAAACTATATATGTGGCAAAAATATAGCTTCTGTGTGTAGACTATACAACCTAAACATATAAAATAATAGTAATGTCACCAGTGCAGTTACAAAGATGAATGCAAAGGAAGTCCTTTGAAAACGAAACTTGCTATTAAATGCTTTATTCAATTACCATTATAAAATTCAGTCCCATTTATTAGTATTCACTAAATAAAGATTAACAGCTTTCTTTGTATTATGGATATTACTTATTCTTAGTCTATCAATGTCTCTGGCAAATAAAAGAATATTTATGCCTAATAATGCTGGGAATATATTATTGAACAGAATTAATTATCAATGTATGCACAAATATATTATTGGGCTCATGATAATCTGATAAAAACAGTTACATACAACTCTGTGAATGAGATAGCTGTAAATAATGCTTCTCTACACATGAGTAAATATTGATGTGTGAAATTAAAATACAATGCATTTAATTTAATGATTTTAATAATAGGATGAAAAATAGTTCTATAACATGGTAAATGTTTAGTGAACCTTTCCTGAAAAATGTCATAAAGAGTGTATCTGGATCCCATTCCCAATTAAAAACTTCACTTATAGGGACAAGAAAGCCACTTCTCTCTGCCTCTACAAGTGGAAATGCTGAATCTGTTGCAATGCTCACAATGATTGATGATAAATATCACCAACTCTTCAGGGGAAATCTACCCGATGATGTTTCCTTTCACATATGTATGAGATGATAAGGCTAAGATTTAATCTAGAAAACTAAATAATAAAACAATTGCCTCTGGAAAAAAAAAGTTATTGTATTTTTTGGGAGTGTTCTGTCTTGGTTAATTTTACAGTTTCTATAAGATCCAGTTTTCCTGCTGATCCCTGTTGCTTAACTTTAATTTTGGCAAAAACTTTATCTGTCACTGATCTTCAGTCAACTCTTATTCGAATGAACAGTACCTGCATTACTAGTTCGGGTGACCCTTAAACAACATGAGTTTGAACCACACGGGCCACTCATAAGCCAAATGTTTTCAACCAAATGCAGATTGAAATGTAGTATTTGCGGGATTGGAAACCATCGTATATGGAGGGCCAACTTCTCATGTAAGTGAGTTCAGCTGGAATGACTGAATATGAATGAATTTTGTTATATGTGGACGTCCTAGAACCAATCTCCCGCTTAACCCAAGAAATGACTGTATATCTATTGGGTGATGCTTACTCCTCCAGCTCATCAATCCACCTCCCCACTACTTCAATGTAGGTATGACCACTACGTCATCAAAGTAGGATGACCACTACTTCAATGTACCAACAGATAGTATAAAAATACTTATCCCTCTAGAGTGCAAACTCCATGTAAGGAAGGCACCATGTATTGTATGTTGTAAAAACCACTCTTTGTATAGTGTCTAAAACAGGTCCAGGTACATAGCAGACTAGTAACATATATTTGATGGATGAATGATATAGATATGTATGATATAGAATTATTATATAGATAAAAGATTTTGAAAAATCATAATTTATGTTTAGTTTTTTGTATCAAGGAGTAAATAGGCATTTCGAATATTCTAAAATGACATCAATGATTATTAACTTTAGCCTTGTGGTTTCAAGCACCAAGACTGATAACTTGGCAACGCAAAGATTGGACCCATGAACTCAATGGCTTGTGCAAACAAGCATTGATTCTCACTGTCCTTACATATCAGAGGCTGCAGATCCACGCCTGTGGCTCTCCCTCCACATTCCTCATCTGAATCTAGTCTGAAAGAGGAGCCTTTATTAAAGACACACCATTCTCATCTGAGAAGGAAAGAGAGTTGGAGGAAATGGTAGTGATGTTTCTGAAACTTCGGCTGGCTCTTGGCTTATATCACATTTGCTCATCTTTCATTGGCCACACAGGTAACATGGCCAAACCCAGAATCAGTGGGGAGGGGTGGAAAATCATCTCATAAAGGAGAAGGGAGCGAGTAGTTGAGATGATAATATTAATCGACCTCACCTCTCTATAAAATTGATCCTGTGAAGCAGATATGTTTTATAAAAATATATCCATTTTAAATATGGATTTCAAGGACCAGAATTAGTTATTCAAAGTGATTACAAAAAATTATAAAAATAAGAAAGGTCTTTGCCATCGAACACACTAAATTTGAGATTTTGCAAAGAAAATGGTTGTGACTTCTGTAACTTTCATATTCTGGCCTTTCTGAATCTTAACGTTAGTATGGGAAAAAATTAAACTAAAATACCTACCTAATAGGACTTTTGTGCAAATTATACAATGACAGAATGTGAAAATAGTTCCAAGGACAGTTTCAGGCTCCCAGTGGAGCATAGACTCTTTCTCTCTCTCATTTTCTCTAAAATATCTCTCTTTTGGAATAAACATTTTGTTTTATTGCTTTGCTCAGTGACCTTTGGCTTTCTCATATCGTTTTTCTCTTAGCAATTTTAAGAAGGAAAAAAACGTAGCTAACTTATCACCAACTAGATTTGATACCTAATGCTGGAGATCTGTCATCTACCTGTAGGTTTTGAGGCTTCAGGTTACTTTCTGTAACTTCCCTCAGGTAGTGTAATCTCCCAACCTAAAGCATTAGATATAATTTAAAGAGTGGTTTTGTTTTTCCCATTTTAACTCTAGAGATCTACCAGGTCACTGTCATTCCTTGAGTCTTTTCCTGTGTCCTTCTTCATAAGAAAAGTGTTGAAAGACTTGCATGAAAGCATAGTTACCAGCAGCAAGAAATCTCAACTTTTCAATTCCATTCTTAAAGAAGAACCTCTCTTTTCTCCCACCCATGGTCTTTCAAAACATCTCACACTAAAGTGACTGTTTGCACTATCTCTCAAGCTGAAATAATTTGATAGATTTCTCCTGAAATAAATCTAAACTTAAAACAAAACATAAACTATAAAATTCAGAAATCTATGTCATATTGCACATATAAATTTAACCTAGTTTCCTGACAATTTGGCACTTTGTTGCACTGCTTCTTAGGCTTTTAGTAAAAAATTGAAATTGTTTATTGGTTTGACATTTGACTTATAGTAATAGAAAATAAATACAATCATGGTAAACATTTAAAGTGTTTTGGTGTATATAGTTACATGTGTACATATTATATATATAATTAAGTTTTATAATATATCACTTTGATTGTGCTCATGTAAAAGCATTCTCTCTCTCTCTTTTTTTTTTTTGAGATGGAGTTTCACTCTTGTTGCCCAGGCTGGAGTGCAGTGGCACAATCTCGGCTCACCGCAACCTCTGCCTCCCGGGTTCAAGCAATTCTCCCATCTCAGCCTCCTGAATAGCTGGAATTACAGGCATGCGCCACTACACCCAGCTAATTTTGTATTTTTAGTAGAGATAGGGTTTCTCTATGTTGGTCAAGCTGGTCTCGAACTCCCGACCTCAGGTGATCCACCGGCCTTGGCCTCCCAAAGTGCTGGGATTACAGGTGTCAGCCACCACGTCCAACAGCATTCTATTTTTATATTTCAAAAATATTTACAGGGTATCCAGTTTATCCTTCAATCATAGCTTCCTACATTAAAGAGTTATGAGTGGTTGAGACACCTATGTTGGGATAAAGGAATGTAAATATTAACTTTCATGATCTCATAGAAGCAGATTAAATAGATAATTACAGTAGATTCAAGCTGTACTGAAAGACAAATATACTTGTATTTATACTGCATTCTGTAAGTACAAAATGAATATTGCAAAAGCAGAGAATTCTCCCTAAGAAAATCAAGAAGATATTTTCATACATGCCTGCCATTGGACTAATTTACATGCAGTGTCTTTTTCTAATGTCATTAACACAAGTATCTTCTCTATTTAGAAATGGAAAATACAGGCTCAGGTGAGAAGTTGCGTGCACATGATCCCACAGCCTTGAGGTGTCAGAGGCAAAATTCAAGTGCAGTTTACCTGGGTACAAAGCCTGTCCTATTTGCATGACTCTTAAACTGAGAGTCAAAGAAAAAAAATATAAGATTTTTCCAGGCAAGGAAGCTTACTGAGGGTCTTCCAAGTGGGAAGATGGCTGCTACTTGTTGTAAAAAGGAACAGGGAATTCTAGATCCTCTGCCTAGGAGGTGACACAGGACAGCGAGTAGAGGCCAGGCTATTTCACTTCAATCATGATGGTCTTGCTTAACCGATCCTCTTGTAAATTGATAAATTCACTAAACATTCACTGCTTCAGTTCAGACTTTGCCATGCACATGGTAGAAAGATAATTGTGAACCAAAGAAGAATTCTTCTCTGACTTTGAGAAGGTTATGGTCCAGAGACTAGTGGAAGAGAAGTCCTCCACTACTCACACAAACCAATGCAAGAGTGTAGGGAGAACACACATTCGGATTCTATGTGTTTGGGTATCTTTGGATTTTGGCTTGAATGTTTTTAAGACATTGAAAAGGAGATGTAGATAGGTGGATGGATACAAAGGGTCTCTGGAGCCAGAGGAAAGTTGAGCTGGAAATAGAAATTTGTAATTCATAAGTCACCGCTGAATGCAAAGATTTGGATGTCCCCCTTTTTAGCGGCCACAGAACAGAGGAGAAGGCCAAAGTGTAGGACTCAGTTTTGAGGAACCATATTTACCAACCAGGTCACTTCTTTTACCTGGCCTCTCAGCTGGGATGCTTAGCTTGTGAGGTGATGGGGAGAAGGCCTCCTTAGGGTTTAGCCTCCGGTCCAGTTTGGCATCCCATGGAGGCAGTTGCAGGAGTAAGCTAGGAGGAGTAAGTACGTGAGAAGAATGTGAAGTGAATGGAGGGTCATGTGTGGGAGCAGGCTCTTAGAACTAGAGCTCAAATTTAATAATGATATGACTTTTTTCCCCCAGAGCCAAAATGATAAATGAGAAATCAATGAAAAATCAAAAGCCTCAAAAAACAAAAAAACTCACAAATATATAAATCAATTTCCTCCCTCTCCAAACATTATAAAGATGTATAAGCATCTCAACAATACATGAGACATTCAAGTTAAAATTCAAGTGAAACAATATATTGATAGGCTGTGTTTAAACACCTCGTATTGATTCATGGTAATAATCCTATGTATAAATAAAACATTTTTTAAAAAACACAAGAGAATGATATGCCCAAAAGCATGACAGTAGTAACCTTTGGGAATAAGAGGGCTGTTACTGGAGCCTCAGTAATAGAAATGGTATATTTCTTAATTTGAGTGAGTAGATACCTAACCATTTATTTTATTGCAGTTTTATAACTCAAGTATATTATGAATTTGTATTTTAACATTCTACTAAAAATTTTTTTCAATAAAAAACCACTTCCTTCAAAAAAGAATGACAATTTATTAGCACTTTATGAATTAGAGGAATCATAGAGCCATCTCATTTAAGACAAAGGAATTAAAATGTCCTTGCTTAAAAACACGTTTAAAAAATCAATGATTTAAACAAAAATTGTTTTAAATTGTTTAAAGCATGGCTTCATAGACAGGAAACAAAACTTCTTATTTTGGAAATGAAGAAACTCATACGTGGTAAAATACTGTGTGTGAGCTCTAACTCAGGTGTGTACTCCGTCCAAAAATAGGCCCTAATTGGTGATTTTAATATTCTAATTGGAGCAAAATATGTTGTCTTGAATCTGTAAAATGTGAAAAACTGGAACTGAGGCCCCAGTATAAAGCTAGGACTATGAATGTGCTGATAGGCACCATTATTAGGTTATTAGGATGTTAGGTTAGAAATATTTCACCTACCAGCACACACAAAAAAGCAGCAAGTTAGATGGGTTCATCACTTGCCTTTTAGGGCTCTCTAAAAAAAAAGTCTGTTTTGAAAAATCTAAACCCAAGAATTATGCCATTCACAGGTATGAGATGAAAGTGTATGATTACTATATAGTGTGAAATCTTAATAGATGTTAATGAAAAATATTTGTCCCAAATGTGTGAAACCCCTTGTTTACAAGGAAGAAGAAAATACATTACCTCTCAGGAGAACGCTTTCATGACTCAAGGTAAATGGGATGTGCTACTGCAAGTTGGGGAAAAATACCTAGAAAAGAAAGCACAAACAACTGTAAAATCAATGAAACGTTCATTACATAAGGACTGGTGAAGAGACACAATTAATAAAAAGGTAAAGGACACAACAATTTGAAAGGAAATAAAAAATAAGTGTATAAACAATCAACAGAAATCACAATAAGGCCAAGTAACTTTAAATAATAATAATACATTTTAAAAATATATGTATGTTGGTTGTGTTAAATATTTTCTGCAGAATACATTTATTAACTGAATAATAGATCTGAAGAAATTTACTAGAATTTGGCTTAGGGAGAAAAGAGGTGGGATGAAAAGGAGAAAGAAATGAGAAAATATTAAAAAGGAGTAAAAAGACATGAAGGACACAGGAAACTGCCCAACATACTTATATGAAGAGGTAAAGACAGAAAAAATAAATGATGCAGAAACAAAAATATTAGATGATCTAATTGTGGAGAAATTTCTAGAAAATTCATAATGAAGAGATTGAAGCAACAGAAAGTTCTGTGCAGGATAAGTAAAAATAAATATATATCTAGATATGTTTCAGATTTTCAAAAACAAAAATTTTAAAAGGAGCTAGAGAGAAAAACAAAACAAACACAAAAACAAATTATTTCCAAAAGATAAGCAAGTAAATTGACAGTAGCAAAGTTTTTATACCCATAGCCCCTGGAGCCAGGTTCCCATATCAGTCAGTTATGAGCTGTGTCCCCTTCTAATTTCCTTTGAATGAGGGTAAGCAGTCTCTGTATATTCTTCACTGTGTGATGAGTATTCAATAAGTTAATGAGGCGGGGCCCAGTGGCTCATGCCTGACTCAGATAGGGCTGTTATCCTCACAGTGGTGGCTGAATACAAATTAATATCATCAGCAAAGGGAAAAGGCACGTGGGACTGGGAAAGTTGTCAGAATCAAAATGCCTGACAAATAGAGCCAGGGAAGGCCATAAAGGGAGAGTTCCCATATACCAGTAACTGATGATAAGAACTGTCAGAAAAGAGCCTTGTTCGTGATATTGCCAGAGTTGGTTTTCTCGTTCCTTCTCATTTGAGTAGGAGCTATCAGAGAGAAGGTCTAAGGTTGAAGGCTTCTGTTGTTCCACGGGGTGTTTCTTTGATGTAGTACTCTCCCCCTTTTCCTGTGGATGTGGCTTCCTGAGAGCTGAGCTGTAGTGATTGTTATTTCTTTTATGGGTCTAGCCACCCAGGAAGTCTACCAGGCTCTCGGCTGGTACAGGGGGGTTGTCTACATAGAGTCCTGTGATGTGAACCATCTATGGGTCTCAGATGTGGATACCAGTACCTGTTTCTGTGGAGATGGCAGGGATGTGAAATGGACTCTGTGAGTGTTCTTGGCTTTGGTGGTTTAATATTCTACTTTTGTGTTGGTTTTCCTCCTGCCACGAGGTGGTGCTTTCCGGAGCGCATCAGCTGTGGTAGTATGGAGAAGAGCTGGTGGTGGGTGGGGCCCTAGACTTACCAAGAGTATATGCCCTTTGCCTTCAGCTACCAGGGTGGGTAGGGAAGAACCATCAGATTGGGCAGGGCTAGGCGTGTCTGAACTCAGACTCTCCTTGGGCGGGTCTTTCTGCAGCTGCTGTGGGGAATGGAGGTGAGGTTCCCAGGTCAATGGGGCTGTGAACCTAGGAGGATTATGGCGACCTCTGCTGAGTCATGCAGGTGGTCAGGGAAGTAGGGAAAAGCCGGCAGTCACAGGCCTTTTTGTCCCACACAATCTGAAGAGCTGTTCTCACTCCCATCGTGACCTTACCGATAGCACCACGTCTGTTTCCAGGCAGTGGGCAAGCATAGCTGAGAACTTGCCCCAGGCTACCCACCTCTCAGCTGCAGGAGAAAGGGGCTTTAGTTCTTCTGCCACCTGTGCAGTCTGCAAGCCAGATTCGTGCCCTCCCCCCAAGTTCTGGACAGGAGGCTTCTTGACCAGTTCAAATTGTTATGAAGTTCAGCTAGAGACTTCCTTCTCCATGTGGCGTTTTTCCCACGCCTCTGGCTGCCCTCCTGAAAAATCCCTGTGATGTCAGGCAGGAATGGCCTGCTTGGGGACCCAGCAAGCTCCCAGGGCCTTTCCCGCTGCTTCCTCTACCCCTGTATTTCTCTCATCTCTTTAAATTAACTCAGCTCCAGTTAAGGTTGGAATCTTCTCTCACAAACTAGACCTTCAGTTTGCCAGTGGGGGTGTGTGTTCAGGGCGGAGGATCTCCCTTTCCCACTTTTGCAGTTTGGGCATTCGCAGTATCTAGGATGTCTCCTGGGTGCTGCAGGAGCAGTCTGCAGTCTGCTTCCTTCAGAAGGTCTGTGGGTCCTCTTGGGATTCCCAATTTATTCCTGAAGTTGTTCTGGAGCTAAAATTCAGTATGCGAGCCTCTGCACTCTGCGCTGTCCATCTGAGTCAGAGCTGCAATCTAGTCCTGCCTCTCATCTGCCATGAAAACAATTCTAAAATTCTTACGTAACCAAAAAAGAGCCTGCACAGCCAAAACAAGACTAAGCAAAAAGAACAAATCTGGAGGCATCACACCACCTGATTTTGAACTATACTATAAAGCCATAGTCACCAAAACAGCATGGTACTGGTATAAAAATAGGCACACAGACCAATGGAATAGAATAGAGAACGCAGAAATAAAACTAAATACTTACAGCCAACTGGTCTTCAACAAAGCAAACAAAAACATAACATGGAGAAACGACACCCTTTTCAACAAATGGTGCTGGGATAATTGGCTAGCCACAAGTAGGAGACTGAAACTGAGTCCTCATCTCTCATCTTACACAAAAATCAACTCAAGATGAATTAAGAACTTAAATTCAAGACCTGAAACTATAAAATTCTAGAAGACAACATTGGAAAAACCCTTCTAGACATTGGCTTAGGCAAGAACTCCATGACCAAGAACCCAAAAGGAAATGCAATAAAAATAAAGATAAATAACTGGAGTTGATAAGCTAAAGAAATTTTGTATGGCAAAAGGAAAAAATCGCAGACTAAACAGACAACCCACAGAGTGGGAGGAAATCTTCACAATCTATACATCTGACAAAGGACTAATATAAGTTAAACTGTTTACCAAACTCAGAAAGCAGAAGTCTGAACCAGTTAAATATCAGTCCTACCCTTGGCTTTGAAATCCAGAAATAGCCTCATTTTCTCTCACTTTTGTTTAATTCATTTTAAAATTACACATATACTATCTTTGCTAACCCCTACCTCTTCTCCACCATCTCTTGTTCTGCAACCTTCAAAAGTTTCCCAATGCTTCTTGTGGCTTCAGTCAGTTTGGACTACAGTTGCCAACTGTCAACAAAATAAATTCCTCTTTATTCTAGGTATCTTTGACATTTTACAGGCCCTACCTTTCTGTATCACTGTGTATGTAATTTCCATCTCTCCATTACTGACATTGTGACATCTGTGTTTTCTAATCTGACATTGTAGATTAAGTAAATGATTATACATTAGGAGAATAAACTTCTTCCACCCCAGTCTTATATCACAATTTTACTAAGTATTCCAGTCATGATTTCCTGAATTTTTTCTTAAAAGTGACTCTTTATTAATAATTAACAGGCATTATGTATGAGTAGGCTTTCTTTAAAGTCAATTAATCCAACTGAACTGCATTACTGTGAGGGAGAGAGTGGTCAGGTCTATTTATTTTTCTGCCATAAGTATTCCAAGAATGAGATGGATGTGATGAGGTTTTTATCTCTTTTGGGACCTGGACATTGAAGCAATAGCTGTCAGCAAAAATAGCAGAGTGAATTTAAATTAAGCATACTTCTCTAAATTACTAAATTGCTAATTAATGTCAATACTAGTAATAATAATATTCCTTTATTTAAAGGTGATTAGGACATACTAGGCAATAATAAAAATATGTGATTTTCTAAAATCACAAGAGACATGATATAGCAAATAAGCAAAACTTTAATGTGAAAGTCAACCCATATTTTTCTAATAAATAATATATATTTTCAATTACCTGGGTTATTAACACGATTCATTTTTAGTTTTCTGTGGGAATTTATTCTTGGAACAAATGGAACAGTGATAGATTCAAAGCATACTTTGAATTTATTTCAGAAACAAAGGCAGTGATTATGCTTTTAATTAATTTACCTTCCTAAACATAGTGCACTTTATTGATCATTTATTATCATATATTTTCAATAATTTTTTATTTCTACTCCATCACTGCTACCCACTGTTCGCCTCTCCAATCCTATGCTCCAGGCACCCCCTTGCTACCTCATCAGGGTTACCACATTTATTGTTGCAAATATTTTCTATGTAAAATTACATTTATAAGGCATTTTTATACAGTGTACTTTTTGTCCCTTATCAGAAAGAAGTATTTATTGTTTATATACATGTATGGGTATTTGGGGTGATTTAATTGCCAAAATTGAAAACTGTCAGTGAGTGACTCTAATTAATTACCATCAAGGTCTTACTGAGTGAGAATCAAGTCCAGGCATAAGCCAACATTTCCACATTACTTTTGATTTTAGGCTATTGCCGAGATGTCACTGCCTTCTCAGTCTTCTTTGGGAATGACTGGAAGTGAAGGTGAACATAATTTTGCTTTCTAATGAAAAGAAAATATAACAAATCATCTACATAGCACAATGTGGGTTTTTTTGTTTTTGTTTTTGTTTTTCTGAGATGGAGTCTTGCTCTGTCGCTAGGCTGCAGTGCAGTGGCGCGATCTCAGCTCACCACAGCCTCTGCTTCCTGGGCTCAAGTGGTTCCCCTGACTCAGCCTCCCAAGTAGCTGGAAGTACAGGTATGCGCCATGCTTGGCTAATTTTTTTTTGTATTTTAGTAGAGACAGGGTTTCACTATGTTGGCCGAGATGGTCTCGATCTCCTGACCTCGTGATCCGCCTGCCTCGGCCTCCGAAAGTGCTAGGATTACAGGCGTCTGCCATCGCACCTGGCCAATGTGGGCATTTTTAAGACTGTTGGCCGGGCGTGGTGGCTCAAGCCTGTAATCCCAGTACTTTGGGAGGCAGAGACGGGCGGATCACGAGGTCAGGAGATCGAGACCATCCTGGCTAACACAGTGAAACCCCGTCTCTACTAAAAAATACAAAAAACTAGCCGGGCGAGGTGGCGGGCGCCTGTCGTCCCAGCTACTCGGGAGGCTGAGGCAGGAGAATGGCGTAAACCCGGGAGGCGGAGCTTGCAGTGAGCTGAGATCCGGCCACTGCACTCCAGCCCGGGCGACAGAGCGAGACTCCGTCTCAAAAAAAAAAAAAAAAAAAAAAAGACTGTTGAAGAATGTATAATGAAGCTCTTACCGAATGGGGGAGAGTGTGTGCTAACTGAGGTAATCTCAGAGTCATCTATTCCAAACTGCTGGTTTTATAAATAAAAAATTGAAAGCCAGAAAAGTTAAACTACTTCCCCAAAGTCTCTAAATAGATCACAGAATACAATTTCATTCTTCTAATTGTTAGACTGGTGCTGCTTGCATTAATTCCCCAAGTAGTCTAAAACGTCAGCTGTATCAGGAAAAGCAATGTAGATAACAGTGGATCTGCAAAGTCGACTTCAGTTTCAAGATGATATTCTTTAAGGCTATCAAAATCTAAAAGGGGAAAACATTGCCTCTTTATTGAAAAGAAAATACTAGGTCTCTTTAGTCACCCTGTTATGGAATATAACGATTTTTTGAAACATGCCGCAGGTGGACAGCCTTGGAGAGCCCCGAGGAAAGGGACAGCCATGTTAGCGTTTTAATGTGATGTTGCCATTGTCACAACAGATGAAACACATCCTCTGGCTTGTGGAGATTCTAGTTAATGTGGTGGCTGTGTGCAAGCCTTCTTCTGGTTATGCCTAACTGGCAGCCTCAGATCCATTTGGGATTTCCTGAATGAGTCTAATACAGAAAACTACCATTTACATTAACTCTATGGTTAATGTAATTAACCAAATAATTTGCTTATTTTGTTTATTTTTAAAATTTTATTATTGTTTTGCTAGGAGGACTATCAGTTACTAAGACATAAATGTTAATTTTAAGTCAAGGAACAATTTATACATATTAATATGTATTTATTTGTAGGAAGCATCTGGCTACATGGGCCTTAGTAATTATATTTGTACTTCAAAGGGCTGCTGCATTCTTTATATATAATGGCTTATAAAATATCAACGGAATCTCAGAAGACGTTGAAGAGTCAGTAAAGCGTTGCACAGTGGGAAAATCAGACAGCCAGAGACAGCCATTCGCTTATTGTGCAATCACTTTATAGCGCTGAATCTCATGATTTTTCATCTCCTGAACAGAAATAACACTGCGGCTTTGAAGATTCATGAGACCATACGTTACCTGAGACCACCTGAGATCACAGAGAAATGCTGGAAATTATACATTTATTGTTGATGATGATTTTCTATTGCAAAAGATGACAGGTCTTAGTTTATAAATTTGTAGGCTTTATATTTTCTTTTCTTTTCTTTTTTTCTGAGATGGAGTCTCACTCTGTTGCCCAGACTGGAGTGCAGTGGCATGATCTCGCAACACTGAAACCTCCACCTCCCAGGTTCAAGTGATTCCCCTGCCTCAGCCTCCCTAGTAGCTGGGATTACAGGCGTGTGCCACTCGCCCAGCTAATTTTTGTATTTTTAGTAGAGACAGTGTTTTGCCATGTTGGTCAGGCTGGTCTCAAACTCCTGACCTCAGGTGATCCACCCCCGCCTTGGCCTCCCAAAATGCTGGGATTACAGGTGTGAGTCACCACACCTGACCCTATTGAGTATTAATTCAGGAAATAAGCTTGTTATCCCAGATAGTGGTACATTATGCCATTGACATTACGCCATTAACTAGCATGTTACTGCATTATCATGACAGCTACAACGTAGCACAAATGGCAACAATTACTCTTTAACAAATACCCCAAAAGGTGTTTTTATATGGCAAACTCCTCACTATCACCAGCACCCATTTGTACTTCATGATGACTCACTTTAAGGTACTCCTTTCTGTCTGCAAGAGAAATCAGCTGTGAGAGATAACAAATGCAAAGAGGTGGTTAGTGAGTATAGAATACAGCTGATATCATTAATCTAAATTAGCACTCACCAGTGGTTAATGAGTATAGAATACAGCTGATATCATTCATCTAAATTAGCACTCACCAGTCCGCAGAGACACCAAGCAGAATAAAAGCAGGAGGGTTTCTTATTTACATTTTAGACTATATACAATCTTGTGGTATGAATACCTACTAACTGATCCCTCTCGAAGGGTTGAACTTTTGTAGTTTAGTATTAGTGTCAACATTCTATTTGTTATCCTAAGTAGAAAGATGGATTTGATTTATTTTGTTTAGTTTCAGAAAGAACAGGCAACTAAATTAATAGATACAATTTGATAAACTTTCCTCAAGCTTGTTAATTTGTACAAGAAAGAAAACTTGAATTTCATCTTGAACTTTTTATGTATTTATATGATAAGGTAAGTTAACTTTTTCCCTTTTTAAAATTATATATTTAAAGTGTTCTTAATATAAAATATATTTAGAATATAAAATTATATTAAGAACAGTTAATGTAAATATATATTTATATTTTCTTTTCTTTTCTTAATTTGTGCAAGAAAGAAAACTTGAATTTCACCTTCAAATATATTTATTGGATAAGGTAAGTTAACTTTTTCCCTTTTTCAAAGTTGTTTTGGCATGAGTTATGAAGTTTATTTATATTTGAGGGGTGCATATTGTTTTAGGAAACAATTTTGGATTTAAAGTGTTCTTAATATAAACAACATATATCTCCATTATCATATCAGTATTCTCCTCATCATTCAGAATGTGTCTTTCTCATTCCAATAACAATTGCTGAAATGAAATATAGCCAAAAATAGCTTGAAATAGGAATGCCATTTACTATTTTATAACTTATTTCTTAAAAGGTATAGTTCATGGTGAAATACTATGTGGAAACATATTTCAACATTGTAAAGATTATTACCAACCTTTTATTGAAGAAGGAATTCCTTATGAAAACTTTCCTAAAAATACTTGTATAGTATATAAAATCTATGTTGTATGAAACCATAAATTTAAAAAATACACTGAAAGACTTTATTTATCTCTTTAAAGAATTAGGTATAAGACATTTAATCATAGATCTTAAAAACAGCCGTGTTTTGAAGAGGGTTGAAATTGAAACGAATGTGTTTTTTACTTAAATGTACAATGTAGTGAAATTATTTAATTGTTTTCTAAATAGATGCTATTTATTTGGTGCTTACTATATGCAGGAGATTCTGATCAACAAGTTACAGACAAAATTTAACACCCACAAAAACCCTGTGAGATTTTTTTTGCCCATTTTAAAGATAAGCGTTCTGAGGATAGAATGATTGCCAATGTTTGCCAAGGGTTATTCAGCTGTGATTAGACCCATATCTGTTAAAAAGCTCCTATTTTAACGACATTGATGCTCCCTGAAATAGTCTGATAGTTTTTTTTAATAAGAAACTTTTTTCTGTGCTTCTGATTAATACAATTCTTTATGCTTTTCAAAATGTTTTCTTAAATGTACAGGATAAGAACATGATATTTTAAAGTACTTCTCCTTGATTCAAATAATGAAATCCTAACAGACACAGGTCAATGAAAAGAGTCAAACTCTGTAAAATATTTGAAGAGGTCTATTCTGACCCAAATATAAGTGACCATGGCCCATGACACAGCCCTCAGGAGGTCCTGAAAACATGTGTCCAAGGTGGTCAGGGTACAGCTTGGCTTTACACATTTTAGGGAGGGATGAGACATCAATCAAATACATTTAGGAAATACGTTGGTTTGGTCCCGAAAGGTGGGACAACTCAAAGTGGGGACTTCCAGGCTACAGGTAAATTTAAACATTTTCTGTTTGACAGTTGGTTGAGTTTGTCTAGAGACCTGGGATCTGCAGAAAGGAAATGTCTGGGTTAAGATAAGAGGTTGTGGAGACAGACCAAATAGTTGGTGAAATGTTTCTTACCAGACTTAGAGTCTGTGTTGATGTTAATGCTGGAGGGGTATAATGAGACATGACCGACCCCCACTTCCCATCACGGCCTGTACCAGTCTTTCAGGTTATTTAAAAGGGCCCTGGCTGAACAGGGGTTCCATTCAGATGGTTCTGTGGGCCTTAGAATTTAATTTTTGGTTTACATGAGGTTCTGGCTTTTCTGCCCTAAATCCATGCATATCCATCTGGTTGAACAGAAAATCCCACGATGCAGAGTCTGTGGATTGTAACTCTTCTCCTCTGACTTATAAGCCGTTAGTGCCTTTGTGCATATGGGACATGTGGTTTTTATGTCTATTCCAATTGGTGGTTTGGGATTTTTCAGTCTAATAATTTATCACAAACCTAGTCAGCCTAAAAATTAAGCTAGGCTTGAAAACAACTTCCTTAGGAGCCTTTCACTTGAATACTGACTCAAGATCTCTGCCTGGAGATGAAAATTGTAATACTTAGATATACCACAGTAGGATGTTGTAAATGATCAATTACAAAGAGACTGGCGGGATGCAGTGGCTCACACCTGTAATCCCAGTACTTTGGGTGGCTGAGGCGGGTGGATCACTTGAGGTCATGAGTTCAAGACCAGCCTGATCAACATGGTGAAACACCGTCTCTGCTAAAAATACAAAAAAAAAAAAAAAAAAAATTAGCCAAGCTTTGTGACACATTCCTCTAATCCCAGCTACATGGGAGGCTGAAGCAGGAGAACTGCTTGAACCCAGGAGGTGGAGGTTGCAGTGAGCTGGGATTGTGCCTTTGCACTCCAGCCTGGGCAACAAGACTGAAACTCTATCTCAAAAAAATAAAAATAAAGATAAAGTTAGGCCATTGCACCTAGAGATAATAGCTAGCGATCATTTTAACCTCTGCTTTTCATTGCCAGAGGGATGGAGGCAATGAGCTAATGGGCCTCTTTCATTCTAGGCACATGATATTTAAAGAGTTTGAACATCAGCACTAGAAGGTAACTGTTCGTAGAAATCAAGAAGAATGAAAGATGTTATAAAACTGTAAAAGGATGGTTGGTTCAAAACAGGCCATTGACTACTGAATATCATTTATTTCTATTATGTCATCATGACCATAGCCCCTACACGATCTTTACCAGATTATTGTCACTCTATCTCTCATGTACTCCTCTTCCATCTTAAGCCAGGATGGGCTCCTTATGTTACTCAAACAGCAAAACAATTTATTTTTAATTTAATTTAATTTAATTTTTTCACCTGGCCTGCCCCTTCCCACATTACCCTTGTAATTGACTCCTGTCTTCAGGGTCTCGCTCAGTTGTCACCCTAACAGAGAAGAATTCCATGATCTTTCTACCTAAATGAGCAGCATTCCATCCTCTTCTGCCCCCGCCATCACTTTTTAGCCCTTTTAATTTCATAGGCATCGAGATCCCTTAGCACATTATATTTAGTTGTTTTCTATCTATCTTAACAATCTATAAAGGTAAGCTCTGTAAGACCAGGGAATATTTTGCTCATTGCTGTATTCTCAACATCAAAATGGTGCTTACCGTATTATAAGTATTTGCTAAATACATGTTGAATAAATAGATAAATAAGTGAAATACATTTCCTCATGACACATCCTTCAGTCTCTATTTCTCAAGTTGCCTATCATTTTGTCATTACATAGAAGAGGTCTTTTGTTTATAGAAAATATACTATAATGTTTGAGGTGATGAGCAACATGTTGAAAACTTTTTCTGAAATCGTTTCGGGGAAAGACGTTCTTTATGCTGTACTTGCTTTGCCATTTTTCTATAAGTTAGATTGTTTAAAAAAAAACTTCTAAAAATTTGAAAATGTTTCTACATGCTAGAGAAAGTCATTATAAGTTATATATAAGATATATAACATTATAAGATATAAGTTATATATCAATATAGTTAGGTTCTTATCTTTGAAAAGTCAGTTTGACTGCTCTGTGGAGAATATATTTGTAGGGTGGGAGAGTGGAAGGATCGTACCACTCCTGGAACCCACTGGAAATAATTGCAATTAGGGTCTGCTGTGGGATGGTGAATTATAAAATGGCAGCCCGTCCTCCAAGTTGGCACTGATCTGGGTCACGTTCTCAAAGTAAATGACCATACATAGGGAGTCTCTAGGAAGCAGAGACCAAATAGAAAGCTATAGCAGCTGTCTACAAAATAGGTCATGAAAGACTTAAAAGACGTTGACTTCCAGATATGTTTTGGAGATAGAATGGACAGAATGAGTTGAAAAATTTCATGTGGAGAGTGAGGAAAAGAGAGAATTCAAGAATGACTCACAAGATTTTAACTTTTAACTTGAGCAATAGTTTAGTGACATCATTTACATGGAGAAGGTGCTGAGAATTTGGGGAGCAAAAATCCAGAATTCTCATTTCATTATGAATAGGCAATTTGTTAAATTAAAAATTCTGCAGTCAGTAAGCATGGATTTAATATTCAACTTCACTAGTATTCAAAATATAAGTAAAACATTAAGACAATGTTTATTAATAGCTATCAGATAAAACTTGTTTCTTTCAATTTTGATGTCTTCTATTGATGTTTTATATACAGAAACAGCTTCTTTTTAGACTAATGATAAACACGTAAATTGGAAAAGTCTTTTGGGAGAGAAAATATGGATATAATATGCATCAATAATTTATATTTATTGAAAAAACAATTCTACTTTTGTAAAGCTGCCTAAATGAAACTACTAAAGGTGTGAACAAATATTTAGCTGCAGAGATGTTTGTCTAATATATATATATGAATACTGACTATCCAATAAATTATTCTAAATATTGAAATAATGGAAAATTAATCTGCAATTAGCAGGTGGAGCTGTTCCTCTGTCCTGGAGTTTCTAGAGTGTTAATGTAAAATCTGGCTCTGTGATCACTACCCCTCACCATGTGCCTTCCCCTAACCGAGGATGAGATACTGAAAGGGAACCACCAAGTGTATTAGTTGCTTTTTTCTTTTTTTAAGATAGTTATTACCCAATGAAGGATTGCAGTGAACGTTAAAGTCGCCTAATAATCTGGAGGAGGCAGGGGAAGAGGGAGATTCCTTCTCTCTACTTCTCCAGGTCAAGTAAACCACACATAGACATGAAAATTTCTGCAAAAACAGACAACAACAACAGCAACAAACCCGAAACAAATTTAGATAGAAGGAATAAGTTCTAGTATTTGAAAGTACAGCAGGGAAATTACAGTTCAAAATAATTTAGTATAGATTTCAGAATATCTAGAAGAGAAGAATTATGATGCACTAACACAAAGAAAAGATAAATATTTTAGTTGAGGATATCCCAATTAACCTGATGTGATCATTACACTTTGTATAGAAGTATCAAAATATCACATGTACTCCCAAAATATGTCCAACTGGGATCTATCAATTAAAAATACAAAAACACAGATTAAACATTCTGCCCCCAGTAAGATGTTTACTGAGCTGCGGGAAACCATTCTTGTCAAGTGACCCACACACTAGAGCTTGCTGTGCAAAGTTGGTCAATATGGATCAAGCAGATCCTGCAGAGTTGGTCAATATGGATCAAGCAGATCCTACAGAGTTGGTCAATATGGATCAAGCAGATCCTACAGTAGGTATTATCTTGAAAGTTCCTAGTGATGGGGTAGGCTGTGGTGTTTTGGGGGAAAAATGTAAAAATGACACATGAAGAAGATAACTCCACCAAAAAATTTTAAAAAAAGAAGAAGGAAAAAGAAAACAAGTATTTGGGCATCAGTGAAGACAAATTATATTTGCTTTTCAAAAGTTAGATGATCAGGTAAGCAGTTGGCCTTTCGCCCTTTGGCTTTTTTCTTTTTTTTTTTTTTTTTCTTTTTTGTGGTGGGAATAAGATGATTCCTCTAACACGCTTCCAATCTCACTGGCATAGTGCTCTTAGTCTTGTGCAGGTTTAAGGGAAGGCACTCTGCTCAAAACATTCATTCGTGATCCAAGTTCCTTCCATCTTGTGCTTTGTCCATCTTTTAGGATCTAGAGATCTTTCCTGGACTTTTTGCTTCCAGCTTGGAGGGCCTAGTGGAAGGCAGGCATGACTTCTACTTGCATCCCATTGGATGCCCTCAATCACGTGGTCCCATCTCCTTGGCAGGTATCACTTCTACTCCTACTCCATTGGCTGCCTGAGTCACATGGTCGACCTCTATGAGGGTTAGTAAAGCCATCTAGAAAGATGACATGAAACACTGTCTCTACTACAAATACAAAAAATTAGCCAGGCATGTTGGCGGCACCTGTAGTCCCAGCTGCTGGAGAGGCTGAGGCAGGAGAATGGCGTGAACCCGGGAGGCGGAGCTTGCAGTGAGCCGAGATCGCACCACTGCACTCCAGCCTGGGCGACAAATCCAGACTCCATCTCAAAAAAAAAAAAAAAAAAAGCACATGGGTGTTGGTGAACCACTAAACGGTCTCTGCCACCACCTTGTCCTCCCCCTCTAGCTGACCCGCTGGGACCTAGAAGACCCAGAATCAGTGTGGGAAGCTAGGGATGAGAAAAGAAAGAAAAATAAGGATAATAAAAGTTCCTCTTCTTCCTCCATTGGACATGAGTTTGGAGGAGAGATAAGGGGCAGGTTTTGAACTGAGTGACAGTCGGAATTGTCTATTATAATTGGGCCGAATTTTAAAAAATAATTGAAAGCACAATAGTTCTAAAATGACAATTAAATAAAAAGTTAGGGTGTCTTCTTTTAGTGAATAGGGAAAAGAGAGCAGACATTGTGAAGGCAGTGGGTAAAAAACAAAGATTTTCTCTTTTAAGGCATTAATTCCAAATCAATTAATTAATTTTCCAATTGTTACTTCCATATATTGAAATAGAGTGCTGTCAATAAAAATTATGACACGTTTGTGTTTACATGAAAAGATATTCTTGTTGCATTGTCAGAAAATGAGTTATAGTAGAAGATCATGCTTTTGTTAAATAAGTGTATATAATTTACCTTATATGTGTAACGATTTTCGTGTGTGTGTGTGTGAAACTGAATAGTTAAAAAGGGAGAATATAAAAACCAAATGTTAAGACTGGTTGTCTCTGGGTGGTGACCCTTATAGGGATAAAATATTTTCCTTTTTGAAATATGTGAGATTTATATTTTACTTACATGTCATGACTTACAAAAGGAGAAGAAACATAAGGATAATATTATACATATTATAAATGAATGTAAAACATTAAGAAGTGAAATTATAAAACTATAATTTATATCTACCTAGTATGTCATATTTCTATCTTTTAAGTGTTATCTATAGTTTAAGAATTATTTAGTCTTAATAAATAATAAGTTAAGCCTGGGTACCATGGCTCATACCTGTAATATCAGCACTTTGGGAGGCCAAGACAGGAGGATTGTTTGTGGCCAGAAGGTGGAGGCCAGCCTGGGCAACATAGTGAGACCCTATCTCTACAAAATTTTAAAAAAATAGCCAGGTGTGTTGGTGTGTGCCTATAGTCCTGGCTACTTGGGAGGCTGAGATGGGAGGATTCCTTAAGCCCAGGAGTTCAAGACTACAGCCACGATCATGCCACTGCACACCCCCATAGGAAACAGAGCCTGTTTCAAAAGAAAATAATTAATAATAATAATAATAAGTTAAAAGCAATAACGGTATATACCATTAGATGAATTATTTTTCTGTAAATTTTTTTATCTCAGAGCCAATCTCATCACTTTCATTTTTCATGTTCTCTATTACTATAGCCAATATAAAAGAAAAATTGCAAAACATATTTAATAACCAATGTTTCTGAGGTTGGAGAAAATAATGCACCTGATATGGTTTGGCTCTGTCCCCACCCAAATCTCATCTTGAATTCCCATGTGTCTTGGGAGGGACCAGGTAGGAGGTTATTACATCATGGGGACAGATCTTTCCTGTGCTGTTCTCATGATAGTGAATAAGTCTCAAGAGATCTGATGTTTCTGTAAAGGGGAGTTTTCCTGCCCTCTTTGCCTGCCACCATCCATGTAAGACATGACTTGCTTCTCCTCGCCTTCCGCCATGATTGTGAGGCCTCTCCATCCATGTGGAACTGTAAGTCCATTAAACCTCTTTTTCTTTCCAGTCTCGGGTATGTCTTTTTCAGCAGTGTGAAAAGAGACTAGTAAACTGATACTAGGAGTGGGGTGCCACTGTAGATACCCAAAAATGTGGAAGCAACTTTGGAACTGGGTAACAGGTGGGGGTTGGAACAGTTTGGAGGGCTCAGAAGAAGACAGGGAAATATGGGAAATTGCAGAACTTCCTAGAGACCCGATCCTCCTTGCCTTCTGCCATGATTGTGAGGCCTCCCCAGCCACGTGGAACTGCAAGTCCATTAAACCTCTCTTTCATCCCAGTCTCAGATATGTCTTTATCAGCTGTGTGAAAATGGGCTAATAGAGCACCTTACAATTTAGTGTGGAACATTTGCAACATTGGTTGCAGGCACCCTTTCCAGCATGTAGGTAGCACTAACATCCTTGTCTTGCAGCAGTAAAAACCCACCTAGCTTCATTGTCTTGGACAGCTGAGAGGCAGTCAGCTTACCATTCGCATCAGACACTTCAGTCATTAATTTTCAAGAATCACACTTGCCTCAGCAAATGCACACTCCCTAAAGTGGTGTTTCTTCCTGCTCAGTAACACTCTCACAGCTATTCTAAGTATGGCTAGCCATTCACTGGTTTGTTCTTGACGTATTCAATATATATTCTATTTTCCTGGTAGCCTAGCCTGCTTTTGTTTGTGTGCAACTGCCTTGCACATTGCACAAGTTATTTGAGAGATTCTAGTGGATATTTCAGAAAGCTGGATTGGTACTGTGCATTATAACTCAGTGTATAAATACAGTGTGCTGTTGTTATTGCAGGTGCTAATTGATTAATTAATTATTGACTCCCAATGGGCATGGAGAAGTTCTGCCTTTACCATATAAAACACCAGCTAACCATAAATAGTGTATATAGGGTGTGCTAGACTGTCTAGGCCTTTGAATTTTCCCTAGAATGATACTGTACACTGAAGACATTGTGATATGTCTGTATATCTATCAATCTGTCATTTATCTATCTGTATTCTTTATTACCAATAAAATCTGGAGCCAGTTTCCCAGGTATATTTACTATTTTAGTTTATTCTTTAAGTACAAGTATTATTGCAATATTTAAGAGAATGAATGATATATCTTAACTTAGTTGAATTACCCACAAAGAAAACTAAGACATTCCTCTGTCTCCCTGATCAGGTTTTAAAAGAAAACTGTACTAAACTTTTGAGAAAATGTAATTTTTTCCTGAAACATCAACTTACTATGACCACTCTAGTTTCTGAGAACTTTAATTCTGCCAGCTCTCACAACTGAGCCCTTCTTTCAAAATAATTAAATCAAGAGTCTGTACCTTGATTTATACAACGCCATGCCCCTGAAATATTCAGTATATATCAAATAGTATTTTAAAGGTACTCAGGGAAATCACTGTTTGCAAGAACTAAATGATGAACTTTCTTTTAATGTGACTAACTGCTCTCTGAGTTATGTCCTCTCTTGAATTAAAATTGTGTTAAATATTGAGTTTCCTGTCAGAGTAACTCAAAAGAATCCATGATATTATTACGGAGGCTGGTTGTTTCCATCCCCCAAATATAGTCAATACAATACTACTGTATTAAAAAAATGATGCTAGTATGCAAATATACTACCCAGTATATATATATATATATATATATATATATAAATAAATGGTGAAAAGTCACTTTAATGACAAAATTATTTTCAAATGAGGCACCAAATGTTACCCTGGTGCTCCTACATCAATGTTCAGTGTTGCCAGTGCAGTGAGGCCCAGTAAAGCTTCACGAGGCTGTGTTTGAGTCAGCACTTAGGGAGCTGGAGGGTTTCTGCAGGTGAACAGAGAAGGAAAGGGTGATCTGATCAGGGGGATGCACAGAAAGGTGATAAGGTGAGGGCTTTATTCAGGCCACTGTACCTGGAACATGCTGTGCATGGGCCAGACTGAGAAGGGTCCCCACAGCCGTGGCAGGGGACTTAGACTTTATGTGTAGGCAGCTAGAAGAGAGGAAGCGTGGTGCCAGAGAAGTAGTAGGAACAGGAGATCAGAGAATCAGGGCTATGACTGAAGAGGATTCTTCTGCAAAATATGTGTAATATTGCTTTGAACTGAATGTGTGGATGTGTCGATGAGCCTGGATGTGTGGGAAACAATTAGGAAGTGCCATGAGAATAACACCAGCTCTGTATTTTCATGCTTGATTGCATATATATTTTCACATGTTATAAAGTTAAATTCTTACAGCACTTTACCCCTGAGAAAACAGAGGGCCAGAAGTTTTAAAACGCTAGTAAGAGGCTGCAGGGATAGTAATCAACGGTGCTGGCATTAGAATATAGGCCTGAGAATCAGAGCACCGACTTATACTCCGTAGTCTGATTTTTTGTTAGATTATTGTTAAGGTGAGGGCACCCTAAACCCGGTTGAGCACTTCCATTTGTTTAATGGCAGAATTTAGAAACAAAATTGTAAAGAGCTTATTGAAGCTAAAGAGAGGCAGTTCTGAACTACCCTAATTCGCAAGAACTGAGCTGTCCGTTAAAAATCCAACATTCTATTGAGCTTCTCTAGTTAGAACTTCACGTGCCTATGTGCGTATGACATACACATGTGTAGATACTACCAATTCTGTAATGCAGTCACAAACTAGTGCACTCCGGCTCACCCTTCCTCAAGCCTGTAATACTGATGGCTCACTTTGTAATAATGAAATAGCTACGTGTATCATAATGGAGGTTCATCCTTTTCAGAATCTTTCTTATATTTATTTTTCATTGTTTTATTTATTAGTTCAAAAATGTTTTTCACCATTCTAATTTACTATTGTTGGTATAAAAAACAAATTAAGGCAAGGAGTCACTTTTTCTCAAAATTATACTTCTTGAATTAGATTGCTAAGGCTGTTGGAACAACATACCACAAACTAGGCACCTTAAATAGCAGAGTTTCAGAGTTCTGGACAAGGGGAGTCCACGACCAAGCTGTCAGCAGGGTGAGTTTCTTCTGAGGGTTGTGAAGGAAGAATCTATCCCTTTGATAAGGACAACAGTTGTATTGGACTAGGGCCCACTCTAATGATTTTATCTTAACTGCATTATATCTATAAAGACCCTATTTCCAAATACCGGCACATTCTGTGATATTGAAGGTTACAATTTCCACATGAGTTTTGGGGGACACAATTTAACCCATACCACCTATATTAGTCCATTCTCACACTGCTATAAAGAGATACCTGAGACTGGGTAACGTATGGGGAAAAGAGGTTTACTTGACTCACAGTTCCACAGGCTGTATGGAAAGCATGGCTGGGGAGGCCTCAGTAAACTTACAATCATGGCAGAAGGCGAAGGGAAGTAGGCGCAATCTTCACATAACACCAGGAGAGACAACGAAGGGGGGAAGTGCTATACACTTTTAAAGAAGACCTCGTGAGAACTCACTATCACAAAATCAGCAAGGGGAAAATCTGCCCCCAACATCCCATCACCTCCCACCAGGTCCCTCTCCCAGTGGGAATTACAGTTTCACTTGAGATTTGGGTGGGGACACAGAGCCAAACCATATCATCACCTATTTGCAAATATTAAAATATCAAATATATAGATATGATGTTTTATATTGAATATTGGCAATAATTATAATTGCACAGGTTAAACTTCTTTTGACATGTATATTCAGCCTGCCTGGGAATTTCTTACCCCTGATCTCTTTCCTATTGAAAGCTCAGCTCAAATGTTTCCTTTGCAGAGAAAACTCTGTTAATCATGTTTCCCAGACTCCATCAAGAGCATCTGTTTTTCACAGCATTTTTACTGTCTGGAATTGGCTTGGTTGTTGATGTGCTTTGTATCTCTCACTGTAATAGAACATGAGCACCTTTTCAGTAGGGACATTGCCTGTCTGTCCCCTGCTCTGTCTCCAGTAGAAAGGACAGCACCTGGTACATGGTAGGCTCTCAAAAAAGTAATTGTTGAATAAGTTAACAGATACATCACATCCAACATGCTAAGCTTTACTCTGGATGTGAACAGAGTGCATTAAGAGGGCATCATGGGGTCCTTGCTGGGTGCCACTGGAACACGGGGTTCATGTTCTCCGTGGAGGCTGCATGTTTTTTTCTTTTTATTACTGTCCATCATTGCTCTATTCTATCAGATACTTTCTATGCAGTATGTCATTATTTCACATCCATAGCTCTATAAAAGTAAATTATACCCTGATTTCACAGATTTAGGAATCAGTCATGAAAACAGAAGCACATGTAATCAATCTTCTCATTTTAAGGACTAAGAAACAGACTGTAAGTGGTGAAATAACTTGCCTAACAAATTACTTACCATACCAAGTCTATGACTTACATCTCATGGGATTCACAGTATGTGCAGAAAAGAAAGGAAACCAAAATGTTATTTGTTTAGATTTTAGTGCCTACCTGCTTCCTTGTCTCTTTGTCATGCCTACTGAAAAGCAAAGGCCCCATGCACATTCTGTCTCCAACACAACAATACATTTTTCCCATGGACAAGCAGACTCTGCGGGTCTCCATGGTCAGGGACACTAGCGCTCATCTCCTCATGGGCAGATTGACAGCTTCCATGTCTCAGAATGTCATGAACCCATCACAACGCTGGCTTGGGTGTCAACTCTAGAAAGTATGGTCCTGTACATGAAATTTTAAAAAATATCTGAGTTCTGTTTGACAGTAGCAGTTTGGGAAGAGGGATAAATAGTCTGATCAGAAATAGAAGCAGGTTCTATTATCAGCATCACTACTGACTTGCCATGACCTTGACTAAATCACTTAATTTTGTGATTTCCCCAAGGGCAAAATATTAAATTTATATTTCAAATTGAAAATATCTGCCTAAACATGTTAATATATTGTTTGGTTTTCCAATAACTACTTTCCAATAAATGAACTGCCTAAGGTAACAGCTTAGATAATAGTCTCTCTCATTTTATATTCATGATATACTAATTATTATAGTATTAATGATATACTAATGATATACTAATTATTCTGTATGTTGCACTGACTTCTGTCACATGGCTCAAAATCATTCTCCCCTTGCCCCATATTCTCAACTGAATTCAGGTGAGCTTTCGCCTGCACACTGTGGACATAGGTGAGGGAAGCAGGGACTTTGGCCTCTCTTCTGGTAGGACATGGCACTTGTCCTGTCTACATGGAGCAGCTGGCTGGTGAGAGCCACACATTTTGTTGATTGATCCCACGCGTAATTTGAAGTGTGTTTAGACCTGTCAGTGAGCAGTTTTATAACACCTCCCTTACATTTTACATCAACAGCATTAGCTAGAGCTCATGGTGTTCATTTACCATTATGACTAACAGATGGCATGTTATTGTATCTTTTTCTCATATAACAATCTCTAGCTGGATTTTAAGGTACCTATCACACTAACTGACAAATGACAGTGGGTCAGGATGGTAATTCACAGCACATCACCACATCAGTTTGCCAGAAGTTTGTTTGTATAAGGAAACAACCTCATAATTGTTCCCTCGGATACTACATGCCAAAAAGACACCTAGAAATCCTTCTTGACATGTTAACTCAGTGTTTTAAAATGTTTTGCCAGGTGTTTAGAAAGTACATCAACAGCCTTTGTTTTTTCTATGAAGTTAAATTGCCCTTATTGTAATCAAAGATAGGGAATTAAATCTCTGTTGTTTCTCTAAAGAATAAATCCTTTCACAAAACAAAGCCATTTCTGATGCTAGATAAAGGTAAGTACCTGTTGGGTTATGGCTTAGTTACCTACATTGCCAAACGGAGATTTATCCGTTGAAGGACTTCTCTCAAGTACAGTCATGTTTTGGTGACTTTCCCTTTAAAGTCTTTACGCAAATTATATATATATATATATATTTTTAAAAATGTAAACCACAACATACCCAACACCCAATGGCAATTTTTATTACAAATGACTGAAAAAAAGTAATTTGAAATATTGGATAATCATATTGTTTCAGCTTAGTGCAAAAGTAATTGCAGTGTTGCCATTACTTTCAACGGCAAAAACCACAAGGACAATTGCACCAGCCTAATAATTGTAAGAAACTGATATTCTATGATATGAATATTGATCCATCCTTAATTTACTGTTATAAATCTTAGTTTGTTGCCCTTTTTAAAATCTCCTAGGAACCATTCTGTAAATTCGTATAAAACTATTTAGTTCAATGAAGTTTTACTTGATTCAATTTTTTCTTTTGTTTCCTTTGAGATACTTTCAAGGGATTATTTAGAAGTATATTATTTAGTTTCCAAGTGTTTTGAGAATTTTCAGTTATCTTTCTGCTACTGATTTCCAGTTTGAGTCCACTGTGATCAAGGAACATATTCTGTGTAATTTCGGTTGTTTTGAATTTATCGAGGTTTATTTCACGGCCTAGAATATGGACTATCTTGGTAAGTCTTCCATGAGCACTTAAAAAATGCATACTTGGCTCTTGTTTGAAATGTTCTATGAGTATTGATTAGAAACTGTTGGTTGGTAGTGTTGCTGAGTTCCTCTATATCCTTGCTGATTTTCTGTCTAGTTGTTTGACTACTTTTTGAGGAAGGGATATTGAAGTCTCCAGCTATGATGATGAATTTGTCTATTTCTCCTTCCATTTCTATCAATTTTTGTTTCACATGTTTTGCAGATCTCTAACTTGGCACTTACACATTTAGGATTGCCGTGACTGCTTCCTGGTGGATCATGATGTGTTGACCGTCTTTGTACCTGGTATTTTTCTTTGCTTTAAAGTCCACTCTAACTAGTTTTAATAAGCTGCTTCTGCTTTCTTTTGATTAATGTTTGCATGCTAGATCTTTTCCATCCTTTTATTTTCAACCTATTCATTATATTTGAAGTGAGTTTCTTTTATAAGTGGCTTAAAGTTAGGTTGAGTTTTGTTTTATTTTTCTCCATTCTACAGATCTGAGTTTTCATTGGTGTCTTTAGACCCTTTCACTATAACATAGTTATTGATGTTAGGGTTTAAGTCTGCTAATTTTTAAATTTTATTTTATTTTTTATATTCTGTTCTTCATTCCTTTGCCTCCCTATGGGTTACTTTAAGTTTTGTTTTAGTTCATTTTTATTTATCTGTAAAGTTTTGAGTGGACTTCCATGATTCTTGGAATCGGTGGATCTCCTGATTTTCTGTCTAGTAGTTCCCTTGTCTCTTTCAGTGATTACTTTAAGATTATATAGACCTCACATTACAGTTTACTGGCGGCAACATTTTACCAGCTTCAGTGAAACGTAGATATTTTACCTATTTTTATGTAACCTTACCTTTCTCTCTTTATGTCTTAAATTTTTCATTTACCTGCATTGAAACCCAGAACAGTGTTACATTTTTCTTGTACCATCAAGCATAGATAAAACTCAAAAGGAGAAGAAAAAACTATTGTGTTTGCCCCCATTTTTCCTTATTGTGTTCTTCCTCTCTTTATGATATTCCAAGCTCCTTCCTTTATGTCTTCCATTCTGTTTAGAGAAATTCCCTTAGCATTCCTTTGAGTAGGTGTGACAGAAACATAATCTTAAATTTCCTCCATCTGAGAATGCTGTGACTCTCCCTTCATTACTGAGGGATTTTTTTGCTGAACATAAAATTGAGGATTGATAGTCCTTTTCCTTTAGCACTTTTAAAAAAAGAAAAACAAACAACAACAACAACAACAAAAACTCTGTGACACTTCCTCTGGCCTCATGATTTTTGATGAGAAATCCCCTGTCATTAGAACAGTTATTTTCCCAAAAGGTAAGGTATTGTTCCCTGCTTTCTTTTTTTTCTCTATTCAAGGCTTTCATAAATTTGACTATGAGCTATCTTATAGATTTCCTTGTGTTTATACAGTCTTTAGTTTACACAGCTCCTTGAATCTGTATGTTTATGTCTTTCTGCTGAATTTGGGAACATTTAGCCATTAATTTTCCAACTATATTTTCAATCCTGCCTTCTTTCTTCTCTCCATTTAGGATGGAGATGATACATATTTTACATCTTGGGTTGAAATCACACAGGCTCCTGTTGCTCTATGCAATTGTTTTTGATCAACTTCTCTCATTTTTATGTGCTGTGTAATATTTATTCCTCTATCTTCAAGTTTACAGATTATTTTGATTCTCCAATCTACAATTGAGCCCATCCACTGAGTTTTTTTGTTCTAGTTTGATTTTACAGTTCTAAATGTGGTCTTCCAATTCTCAATTGGTTCTCTTTTGTATCTTTTATTTCTTTCCTGAGAAATAAATACCTTCTTTATTTGTTTCAAGTGTGCTCGCAACGTTGAAGCATTTTATTGTGGCTTCTTTAAGCTCCTCATCAGACAATTCTAGTATCTGCATCTTCTTGGTCTGTGCAGTCTGTTGGTTCACTTTTTCTTAAATGAGAAAAATTGTGTTTTTCCTGCTTCTTGGCATGACAAGTGGCTTTCAACTGAAACCAGGACATAATATGACTCCCTGGATTGTATTTAGTTTTCTGATTCAGCGGGCTACCTCTCACACTTTTCAGACAGGAGGAGGAGGCAGCACCTTATTACTGTCAGGTGCAGTTGGAGGTCCAGGTCCCCCACTCGGTCTATGTTGACAGGAAAGGAGGGGATAAAGGCTGTTCCTTGCTGTTGGTGGGGTGAGAATTCGGCTCCTCAGTTGGCCTCAACTAACACTGCCCTGGCTTGGAGGAGTAGGGGGGCTTGTACTGCTCCCCAGTCGACCTGCACTGACAGTGAGGGAGGGGCTTGACTACTGCAGGCAGTTGGCTACTAGTGAATGTCTTGAATCTGTCCTAGCCCCCTCTCCAGCAGGGGTGTCCCATTACTGCTGAGTGGAAATGAAGTCCAGGCTCCCCACGTGGTCTGTACTGGCACTGCCGTGTGGGGGTGTCTTGTTACTGCTCAGCCAGGGTGGCACCTTCCTTGCTACAGTCTAGCAAAGGTAGAAATCTAAGCTCCCTACTCCCTTTGATGGCGGTGGTGGGGATAGGGCCTCATTTGCTCCTGTGCTGTTTGCTGAAGTAGAGAACGTATTGTCTGAAATGTTCTGTTTTCCTATGTTGCACCTTTTCTGATGCTTTAGTAGGAGAAAGCAGGCTTTTGTTGGGACTTATTTTGACTGTGTCCATTGATGTTTCCAGGTTGCTGGCAGAATTCTTCAGTTTCAAGTCTGGGATATGTAAAGCCAAAGAAAACCCAGGAACTCATCATTTATTCCTTCCTTGGGTTCCATGTTTACTACCTGGTCTGTTTCCTTCTGACCACATTTCAGAGTCTTTGTATGTTTACTTTGTATATAATGTTCAGAGTTTTGTTAGTGCTTAGCAGAAGGAAAAGGGGAAAAGTACTTCTACTTCATGTTAACCACAAGCAGAAGTCTTCTGTATGGTTTTTTTTAAATCTTTAAGGTGTAGTATTCCTATTAATTTATTAGAGTTAGTAAGGCCACCATCTCCTATTTATTGACCAATTGAAACAAATCATGAAGTCATTCTTCTCACAGCCAATAGTAGAGAAAGAGTGTTAAATCTCTTCAGAACCTGGCATTGTATTGTTGCTAAGTAATAGGTTTTCAAATAATGAGAGTTTACAGGGATCACATCACAAAGGAATTGAGTTGACAACAGTTTGCATGTAGAATAATAACTCATGTTGCCTGTACAAATTCCCCCACGCTAATATTTTATGAAGTTATATGTGACCGAAGTAAAAATTCAGGAGTATGAAGAGAAGATAATACATTTTTGGCCAAGACATTTTTATTATTTTTAGTATGAATTTTTCTCACCTATCTCTGAAATTATTTCTTACAACTTAAATATCAGCATCAAAGAAAATGTCATCTATAAATGACCCATTCAATGTTTACAATTATTTAACAATTTAAAACATGTTGTTTCATACTTTAAAGCAGATTTGCACAATTTGTTTAGCATAACAATTTTATGTCATTTCCTTTACTGAAGAAAATTGAATATAATTTGGAACAATCAACATTAAAATAAGTACCTGATATGGTTTGGACGTTTGCTCCCTCCAAATCTCATGTTGAAACGTAATGCCCAGTGTTAGAGGTGGGGTCTGGTCAGAGGTATTGGGGTCAAGGAGGTCAATCCCTCATGAATGTTTTAGTGTCCTCCTCTTGTTAATGAGTGAGTTCCCGCTGTGAGTTCACTTGAGATTCAGTTGTCTAGAAGTGCACGGCACCTCCCCACTGCCCTTGCTCTCTCTTGCCGTGTGATGCACCTGCTCTTGCTTCTCCTTCCACCATGATTATAAGCTTCCTGAGGCCCGCACCAGAAGCCAAACAGATGCAGTTGCCGCACTTGTACAACCCTCACAACCATAAGCCAATAAATCATTTTTCTTTACAAATTACCCAGTCTCAGGTATTTCTTTACCATGTTGCAAGAACAGACTAATATAGTACCCTCAATATTATTATATATTAGGGGGATGTTTGTTTCATGAATAGTAATTGCACATTTGGCTTTTATGTATTAATGTTCAATACCCATTATCTAGAAGCTTCACTGGTTCTTGTTCCTTTTCATTACTGTGTATAAAGGCATTTCAATAAGCAGAACAGGCAGTTAAAGAAGACTTTCAAAGAAATATTACCTTATTTATCTAACTTGAAAAGACATATGGTAACTCAAACTATACTTTTTTAATGTTTAAGAATTGAAATAAATTTATGGGGCTTAAATTATGAAATATGACCTTTTTACTTTTATATTTACTTATATTGATATTAACAATATTATATTAATATTAACATAATTTTACTTATATTGGTTCATAAATGTGGCAGTTTAAAAAAAGGGTTGTTAAGTTAAAAGTAAACAATTTTAAGTGATTCTCATATAGAACCCATGTATATGTGATGAATACCAATGCTAGAAATGACTCAAATATGCCAACCAGTCATACATTTGGGTTTATGAGTAGACAATTTTTGTAGTGGAAATAGTTTGACTTTGCTGTGATACAGACTCAGTTTTGGGTATCTAGTTTTAGATGTTTGATTTTGGTTTTCTCACTTGACTGCTATCAAATAGTTGCATAGTTTATAAAATGGTGGAGGGGTGGGTTGTGAATTTTTCAGACTTAGGTGGATTATGAATAATCTTTCTTTGAGAAAGAGTATCTCAAAGCATTTTAAAAATAGTCTCACACAACATCCAGTGAAAATAGATGTAAAAAAACAAACAACAACAACAACAACAACAATAGCATCTAACAATCTCCTACCTGGTCTCCAGGCACACCTGACCCGGTTAAAGGAGGCTCACAGCTGTAGTCCTACAGCGGCTGCCAGGTGCCTTCTACCGAGTGTAGCACCCTCCAAAGTGAAACTAAGATCTGATAGTCGGAGGCTTGATGCAGGAATGGACAGTGTGGTTTGCATGCATTTCCAGAATCCTCATGGACTTATCCTCTTCCTTTTAAATGAAGTGGAAATAGAGACTGCAAATATCTGACCATGTGGTACATTGCTTTCCTAAGTTGTTGGTCAGCATCAATATCAGAAAGTTCCTCCAGCGGCTGTAATTGTTAGACTCAGTCTCTAATTTTATTTAAGTCATGCGTTAACAGTAGAAAATATTTCTCTAATGATGACATGACTTGAAACACAAAACTGAGAGAGTGAAATGTATCACTAAATATCTACAGAAAATTCAAAAAAAAAAAAAAAATGCCTAATGTAGTTTCTAGATTCTTAAGGAAGTATGAGGGTGACATCTGGTGGGGAGAACAGAACATGCCTTGTTATGAATTTTCAGTTTCAGGGCAACAACACAACTCCATTTTCATTGCTCTAAGATTTGAAATCATATACCTCAGAGATGAGTTTATTTTCATAGTTACAAAGATTTGTTAGTAAAAATGTGTGAACAGCATATGGTCAATTGTCAGGAGAAGGCTAAGTGCAATTTAAAAACTAAATCATACAAGTGTTGCTTATCTAAATGATACAAAATAAAAGTGCAGCTAGCATAAACAGCTGATAGCTGAGTAGTTTCCAGAAAACAACTTCTAGGTCTTGCTCCCCCACCAACTGGAACAGCTGTGGTTAGATAATTCCAAGTGATATTTGAGAACCACATAAAATTTACTGTAAGCTCAGCTGCACCAATATAACTAAGCCTTACTTATATAAGTAAATGCAACAAGTCCTACTTTATATAAATAAGCTTGAAATAATTCATCATGTAGCTGAGCCCGGATATGTGCTGAGGACATTGTGTCAGTTTTATAGATATACAAAATGCAAGGATATTACAACACATTCAGGGATGCAGATATGACCTTTATTATTTGCTGTCAATCACCTCACTAACAGACATGATTCATATGTACTCTGAACAGTAATATATAGAACTAGAAAAAATGTCATTTGGACAAACATGTGGGACAATGTTAATTGATTCTATTTTCTGGAGAGAGAGATATGTATTTATATATATATGTGTGTGTGTGGTGTGTGTGTGTGTGTATATATATATATATATATATATATATAGAGAGAGAGAGAGAGAGAGAGAGAGAGAGAGAATTTTATTCTTGTTTCCCAGGCTGGAGTGCAATGACACGATCTCAGCTCACTGCAACCTCCACTTCCTGGGGTTCAAGCGATTCTCCTCCTGCCTCAGCCTCCCAAGTAGCTGGGATTACAGGCATGCACCACCATGCCTGCCTAATTTTGTATTTTTAATAGAGGCTGGGGTTTCACCATGTTGGTCAGGCTGGTCTCGAACTCCTGACCTCAGGTGATCCACCAACCTTAGCCTCCCAAAGTGCTGGGATTACAGGTGTGAGTCACCACACCCCGCTTATTTTCCAGATTTTTAAAATGAAAATTACATAAATACTGAGTGTAGGTGATAATCTTGGGATGATAAAGTATGTGATTTCCTTATACTCATTGGCCCTACTAAAATATTTTCACTCGTTTTTAATAGACATTTTAATTTAGATAATTGTAGAATTAAATGTAATGATAAGAAATAATACAGATTGATTTCTATTATATTTTGCTTGGCTTCCCAAATGGTAACATTTTATAAAACTATATATAATATCACAATCAGGATATTGACATTTATGTAATTCACTAATCATATTCAAAGTTTTCCAGTTATATGTGTCATCACTTACATTGTGAATTAAGTCCTGCACAATTTTATCTAAGCAGTTTCACATATCCATCATTTTTATTAATTTTTGAGGCCAAACAGAGCCATCATAGAGAACACATATATTGATTTGCCATTTTCAAATATCCGTTAAGCATCAACTTTTTATTCATCTTGACACACAGCATGTATTTTTATTTTTATTTTTATTTTTTGAGATGGAGTCTGGCTCTGTTGCTTAGGCTGGAGTGCGGTGGAGCTATCTTGGCTGACTGCAACATCTGCCCTCAGGGTTCAAGCAATTTTCCTGCCTCAGCCTCCAGAGTAGCTGGAATTACAGGTGCCCGCCACCATGCCCGGCTAGATTTTTGTACTTTTAGTAGAGATGGAGTTTCACCATGTTGGCCAGGCTAGTCTCAAACTCCCGACCTCAAGTGATCCACTCACCTCGGCCTCCCAAAGTGCTGGGATTACAGGCATGAGCCACAGCGCCCGGTCTACAAACAGTATTTAGTAGAGATGGAGTTTCACCATGTTGGCCAGGCTAGTCTCAAACTCCCGACCTCAAGTGATCCACTCACCTCGGCCTCCCAAAGTGCTGGGATTACAGGCATGAGCCACAGCGCCCGGTCTACAAACAGTATGTTTAAAATATGATACTGATTAAGATTTTTAAAAAAAAAAAAAACAGAATGGTAAAGGAGGCCTTATGCATTTGAAATAGCAGGAAGTCCATGTAGAATTTAATTAATTTAAATAAAATTGATTTCCATCTCTGACAAGTTTACTAGAATATTTGATGATTAAATGACATGAGTGTTAAGTTCAAAATGTGAAGGATCTGAGATGTTACTCACAAGTCAAATAATTGCACTGGGATGGATGGATAGACAGATACGTAGATATACGTTAAAATATATGAGACCTTTGTATCGAGGAATGCATTTTTTATTTTCTCACAGAGAATCTTGTGTCATTTTTCCATGGCCCAATTATCTGTGAGACAATGACAGCGAGATGTCACCTGTGTCTGCAATGGGATTTGTACCACAGAAGAGGAACCCTGAAATTATGACTCTAGGAGGTTTTATAGGATCGTTGGTACATCTGCCCCTCCTTGCCTCCAGAGACAAAGGAGCAAGAGCTAAAGCAAGAAGGAGACCTTGCTCTGATATATAAACGAATCCTTTCTGGGGAGAGAAAAAGCTCTCAATTTTTTTTCCTTTATCGTCCTAGAACATAAACAAATGGCTTCAGGGGAAAGCCTTTACATTTATTCAGAGAAATGCACTATCTTTAACTTATAAGATATGTTTTCTACTAAGCCATTCTTTTCCTGAGGTTCTTAGTAAACTTTGCTCAGTAAGTCCCATTTTGCGGAAATGGGAAAATATTTATTGAACATGTTTCCCACAAAGAGGGCACTCGTACCTCTGGGTAGGATAAGCAGCTCGCATCAGGACAATGCTACCTGTGAGAATTGGAAAAGTTGTGCAAGCAGGGAGGATTTAAAAGCATAAAATTCCAGAAGACAGAGAAACTTACAGGGCTGCTCTGGCAGTATTAGAGAAATAAGTGAGATTTCAGTGTTTGCAGAGGGATTCAGTGGCACAATTGGACATTTGATAGACTTCAGTCTTACAGCTGATCTTTTTCTCAGAAACTCTGACACATTATGAATCATTGATGTGAATTGTGAGGCTAGAGGCATAAGTCAAAAACCTCAGAGAAGCAGAGTGAAAATTCTCAACAAACCATGCTGGGAAAATTGGTTATCTACATACAAACAAATTAGCTTTAACCCTTAACACATGCTATTGCAGCACTTTTCCTTAGTTCAGCTACAAACGGGGTCCTGGTCACAGGGTCATGAAAATGTAGGTTTGGCCGGGCGCGGTGGCTCAAGCCTGTAATCCCAGCACTTTGGGAGGCCGAGACGGGCGGATCACGAGGTCAGGAGATCGAGACCATCCTGGCTAACATGGTGAAACCCCGTCTCTACTAAAAATACAAAAAACTAGCCGGGCGATGTGGCGGGCGCCTGTAGTCCCAGCTACTCGGGAGGCTGAGGCAGGAGAATGGCGGGAACCCGGGAGGCGGAGCTTGCAGTGAGCTGAGATCCGGCCACTGCACTCCAGCCTGGGTGGCAGAGCGAGACTCCGTCTCAAAAAAAAAAAAAAAAAAAAGAAAATGTAGGTTTGCACACCATTTGAAGGGTGAGGAATGCAGGGTTTTATTGGTTGAAAAGGAAGAAATGGGGAAACAATGACTTTCTGCAAAGCCAGAGTCCCTGCTGGTGCACTTCCTGCTTAGCAGTTTGAATCCCAAGTTCCACACAGGAAGAGGAGGGGCCAGGCTCCTCACCACTGCAAATGGTGCAAACTTCCCGAGGCTCCACCCCAGTGTGCAGGCTGGTGGAGTTTTCCCGGAGACCCCCTCCCACCTGGCAGTCTCATTCCCGCCTTTAAAGAAGTCTAACTGCCGTTAGAGTAAGGATAAAGACAAGCCCGATATTTATTTACTTATTTATTTATTATTTATTTATTTTTTAAGAGAGGGCCTTGCTCTGTCACCCAGGCTGGAGTGTAGTGGCACGATCTCGGCTCAGTGCAATCTCCACCTCCCAGGTTCAAGTGATTCTCCTACCTCAGCCTCCATAGTAGCTGGGATTGCAGGCATGTGCCACCATGCTTGGCTAGCCTGGCTAATTTTTGTATTTTTAGTAGAGACAGGGTTTTGCCATGTTGGCCCCGCTGGTCTCAGATTCCTGACCCACGTGAGCCACCAAGTGGGCCCGAAGATGGATCCTAACCGCTTTCCACTGACAAGGTATGCTGTTTGGGGAACCGCAGTCAGAGCTCCCTCTGAGGTCTGTCTAAGGGTTGCCAGCACAAGTGGCCATGGTCAGAGGCTCTAGTTCCGTCACTGCTTGGAGTTTGGTTAGCTGCAGGCAAGAAGAGATGAACGGGGTTATTAGAAAACGTGTATCAAAATGAAACAAGGGCAGGGGTAAGGACCGCTTAAAAATTCCAAGGCCTTTTACCATTTTGCACAGGGAGAGGGAGGCCAAAAGCCCAAATGGTTAAATAAACTTCACCCTTTTGCCAACATGTTGGGCTTCTGGGTTCCCTTCCCCTGAGCCTAATCGTAAGCCAACCAGTTTAAGGTTTGGGAAATTAACTTTTCCCCGTTTGGATAATGCATCTGAGGGGAGTCTTCCATAGTACGGAGTCACAATTACCTATCAGCGAAGATAGTACGGAGGAGGAGTAAGGAAAAAAGACGGCATTTTTTCAAAGGAGTCCCAGGAATTGAGGATGCCTTCGAAAGTAGTACAGACTGAAGATGAATGGCTGGCTACCTATCTAGAAAGAGGAGAGCAGGTGTCCCTGGCTCCTTTCTCTTCCTACCAGATATCGGGGGTATGTGAGGGATAGAGGGAGAGAGGTCTTCCTTCCTTGTATCCCTGAGTACTGGCAATCTTGGCAGGTGCCACCATGGGTGTTAAAACAGTCTGCACCCATGAAGCAAGGAGGGCCTAGAGAGTAGGAATTATTAACTCTCACCTATGTCTCTTTCCCACTTACTCTCAGTAGTCTTGGATTCCCTAGACCTCATTTATGCCATGGACACTAATGCAACCTTCATCCATGAAACGAGAAGCTCGGTTTAATTGGCAGAAATCAGCCACCCCCACCTGCACTGTGCCTTTTAACTTCTGTTATCATTTGCCTCTGGATCCCTCAGATCCAGTTTTCCTTCGTAGGGCTTTGAGCCAAAGCTTGGAATTGAGTTTGGCCCAAAAATGTGTCTTGGGAAGGTTGCATGGACTCATTATCATAAGTCAAACGCTAAGGTAAAACTGTGGAGTTCAGTCCTCCTCCAACAAGGGAGGGAAAAGGATGCCCTGTGACACACCCAGATAACTGGTGGCTGCAGTTACGCCTGCTAGGATTTGGGTGCAGAGTATTTGGCTTTGGTTAGCTCCCTTGGTCTTAACTTTCCCAAAAGGAAACCTCTGAGTGATGGGCATCCTACTTATTCCCATCACCTGGCAAGATTTGCAGGATAATTGTTCAACACTAGAATACTGATCCAGATTTTTTTTTTCTTTTTCTGAGACAGAGTCTCGCTCTGTTGCCCAGGCTGGAGTGCAATGGTGCGATCTCTGCTCACTGCAAGCTCCACTTCCCGGGTCATGCTATTCTCCAGCCTCAGCCTACCACATTGGGACTACAGGCATCTGCCATCAAGCCCGTCTAATTTTTTATATTTTTAGTAGAGATAGGGTTTCACCGTGTTAGCCAGGATGGTCTCTATCTCCTGACCTCGTGATCCACCCACCTCGGCCTCGCAAAGAGCTGGAATTAGAGGTGTGAGCCACTGTGCCTGGCCTTGATTCAGATGTTTACATTACCCATCCCTCTTGTTCTTTCCGAGGTGTGGCTGGAGATTGCTGCTATGTTCACAGGAAAAAAACAGTTAGTCTAAAATATAGGCAAAAACTTAAAAACAACTAATGCATTTAGAATGTAATGATAAATGTACGATAAGTTTTGGAACATAATTCCTCTCTCTCCCATCCTTATTTTTGTGAAAAAAAAAAAAATCATAGGACTGAGTGGTTTGCAAAAAAACAAAAAAACAAAAAAAAACTCTAGTCTCATATTTGGTCTGATAATTTGCAAAAAGTGCAGCAAGAATAATCATTTCTACATAGGCCTTTTGGATTGGCTCCGATGGAATTCTGTTCCCCAAGGAATCTCAGATAAGACTTTTTAAAGCTGAGCCCAGCCACGGGTTTGTATCCTCAATTATCTGTGAGTTGGGTGATCCTCAACTCTTAAGGTCCCAAGACAAATTTGGAGCTTCTGGGCCTGTTAGAAAGTGACATTGTTTGCTGACCACAGGTCAGGAACCTTGGGCAGGGACTGCATAGTCAAGGGTATGAGGCCAATTTCCCCATTGGGTTTTATTGGCTCTGAAAGTCTAGATTGACTCCTTAAAGGGAAGCATACCTTTCCAGTCAAAGTCATGGTAAAATAACCACATTTTCCAATTGCGTCCTGTTGCAAAAGAAAAATGGATTCTTACTGCACTTATGGAAACCACTATATTGCCATAAGTTAAAAATACTCACAGATAGTTTCCAAACTCTAGAGGAACCAGGCAGAGAGAAACATGCTCCAAATTTTGTTCATAGGAGTATACCATACTCAATTATTAAAGGCTGTAAATATTTCAAAATAAGTTTTGTTGATTCTGAAAAACAAAACAAGGATTAGAAATATTCTGAGCAAAAGTTTAAAAAGTTGCTTCAGTTTCTTTGTTCAGTCCATTTAGTTAACTCTTGTTTTGCTTGATATTTGTGAACATTTTACCTCTTCATAAGTCTTGCACATTTTCCTTTATTCCAATATTACAGTCTCCAAAATTATCAGAAATCTGTATTTGAGAGTAGCTGTCAAAGTTCCATAGCTTATTATAAACCATCTTTAGAAAAGGATTAAAACAAGACAATTGTCTGTGAATAGCAAAGTGTCCAGGGTAGTTATGGTTAGAAATACCATCGAAAAAGAAGTTTGGTTATCTCTGTGGTTTACAATAACTTAACATAACAACCTTAATTATGATTGATAGCATACACTTATACATTAGAATTTTAGAAATTCCATATAATTTTGGAACATATATTAGCATGATTCACAAAAATATAACCTAAACACCATTTTGGCAATCCTATGTACGTAAACATGTCAAATAATCTTGTTTACCTCTCTTTTCTGGACACTCCAGGGGCCCTCTGAAGTATCCAAAAAGCCAGGTGTCAGAAAAGACAATTTTGAAATTGAAATTTGATTTTGTGAAGCCGGATAAATATGTACAAAGTTCAAAGCACTTGATATTATGAAATATAATTCCAGAATACTGTAATTTATTTTGCCAAAATGATGACTCAGAAATTTTAAAGAAGCAAAAACCTTGTATAACCCCTTACAAATTTTGCCAAAGAGCAGATTAGCACCTTAAGAATACCTTCTTGTGCTTTTATTTTAATGTCCAATTTACAGAAAACCCATATCATACCTTTTTTTTGAATTTAGTCTATGTTCACACACAGAATTTCTTCTGCAAGATTAATTTCCACAATCCTTCCACCACTTGTTTGAACCTTCAGCTTTATCCTATCTACTTTAAAAAAATCCTTTAACCCTAGGCAAAAATGGACATTTCCATGCCTTCCTGTAATCTTTTACTAAAAAACACATTTTATTGTTCTTACACACCTGGTATGTAAATCTAATTCCAGTAGTCTCAATTACATGTTATAATAGTAACTCTTAGCAACTTTTAACTGTAATGTAAAACCTGATAAGTTGTTTCTTTAATTTTATTTATTTATTTATTTATTTATTTGAGACGGCATTTGCTCTTGTTGCCCAGGCTGGAGCACAGTGGCGTGATCTCGGCTCACTGCAACATCTGCCTCCGGGGTTCAAGCAATTCTTCTGCCTCAGCCTCCCAAGTAGCTGGCATTACAGGCATGCACCACCACGCCTGGCTAATTTTGTATTTTTGGGTGAGATGGGGTTTCACCATGTTGGTCAGCCTGAAATCTAACTACTGACCTCAAGTGATCCACCCATCTCGGCCTCCTAAAGACCTGGGATAACAGGCGTGAGCCATCGCATCCGGCGGGTAAATTGATTTAATTGTGTGCTAGGTGTAGCCAAGGTTTGACTTTTTTCAGCATAATTAAGGGTGTGGTTAGTTCCATATGTCCCTAGGCCTTACCAATTGTGAAGCTGGCAAGTCAAATAATTCTCAAAACCCAAAAAGAAGTTTGTAACCTTAAATCACTTGGCCAACCTTGCATCTGACCTGCATAATTTAGTTCACCTATTTACATTTTAATGACATCTGCTTTTTACCAATCATCTTTAAGGCTGTTTTAATTTCTCAAAGATTAAGTCACGTGAACCAAAAGGTACCACAGCTTCTATCTTCCCTTTAAAATTATTTGATCCAAATGCTTGGCTTTCTTTAGGCCAAATTACTTAGAGCTCTTTTTATAGATAACACACACACATACACGCACATACACACACACACACACACACCCCTACACAGACAGGCAGGAGAAAACCCAGTTCCCCCAGGATCCTTTTTCACAACTAAAGCTTTTAGGAGAATATAAACAGTGATAATTGGGTTGGGGGCTGGCCTAGTAAAATGTCTTCTAACAGAAAAAATGAAAACCATAAAACAAAAAACTTGCTTAAAATTTAACTGCTGACAGGGTAGAGAAGAGGAAAGAAAGAAGTTTAAAAATGCCTGGGGAAGAAGCTCTTATTCCTATGCAAGTGGTTCCTCTACCAGGGAGACAAGTTGAATTGCTGTGGGTTGGAGTTGGTGTCCCCGGCCCAGGGATGGAGAGACTCTGTAGGCATGTGGCAGAAAATGCCAGCCAGCTGCCTGGGGTGTCTTGCACCATGCGTCCCAGCCCCGGAGGGGAGGGGAGGGTGGCTGGGAGCCACTGCTCTCCATTCTGTACTGAGAAAGGAAGGAAAAGGGAAAAGGCCCCCTACCCCGGGAGCAATGGGGATGGGGCATGGTTCCCTACCCTCAGAAGACTGAGGATGAAAAGGCTTAGAAAGGACAGTGAGCGGTTTTGAGTCCCCATTTTGCTCACTGCTTCTTGAGCCCCCACATTGTGTGCCAAAAAATTTGCAGGACCTTTCCTTAGTTCAGCTAAAGATGGAGTCCTTGTTACAGGGCCATGAAAATTTAGGATTGTGGACAATTTGAAGGGTGAGTAAGGCAGGATTTTATTGGATGGAAAGAAAGCAAAGAGGAAACAGAGACACTCCACAAAGCCAGAGGGCAACAGAGACCCTTCCCAAAGCCAGAAGGGAAACAGAGACACTCCACAAAGCCAGAGTCACTGCTGGTGTGCGTCCTGCCTCACAGTTCGAATCTCAGCTTCCACACAGGAAGAGGAGGAGCCAGACTCCTCCCTGCTGCAGAGCGCATGAATTTCTGTGGCTTCATCCCAGTGCACACTCCTCCCCGTGTGCAGGCCAGTTGGAATTTTGCCAGGGAGACCTTGCCAGCTGGCTGTCTCAATGCCATACACAAAATTAACTCAAAAGGAATCAGACTGCTAACTGTAAAACCTAACATCATAACACTTCTGAAAAAACACAGAAAGGTTTTATGACCTTAAGCCACAAAAACAATAATTAAAAAAAAGATAAATTAGAGTTAATCCAAAGTAAAACATTCTAGTTTTTAAGACACATTGTGAAAATGGAAAGACATTCCACAGACATGAAAAAAATGCCAAACATATATGTAGGAGGAACTTACATGTAGTAAACATAGAGAACTATTTACAACTCAATAATAATGACTACCAATCCAATTTGTTGAATACATTAAAACATTACAGATATGGATTATAAATAAATACATGAAAAAGAAGATGAAAATCATTAGTCATTAGGGGAATTCAACAGAAAACCACAATAAGATACCATTACATTCCTACCAGAATGACTTTTTAAAAAATAAGACAATACAAAGTATTGGCATGTCAGTAGAAGGACTGAAATTCATATACTCCTGGTGATAATGCAAAATGGAATAGCCACCTCAGCAAAGAGTTTGGAAGTTTCTCATAAAGTTAACTATACACTTACCACATGTATCAGTTGTCATGCTACTAGATATTTATTTATACAAGGAAAATACAAACATGAAAACAAAACAGGCAAGTTGCAAGTAACCTCTGTATTAGGCAGCAGTATGCTGATATTTCAATAATATCCAATGCAGCCTTAAACTAAACAAATAGAAGACTAGACTCAGGAAGGAGAGTCACACCAACATTGGTATTGTCCATTCCAATCATGTCACATCTGGAGCACTTTACCCCATATTGTAAGGCAGGTAGATAAGCTGAGGAATGTTCAAAATGGGAGTGATAGGGCACAGCTAAACCCTGTGCCATACAGAGAATGCAGAAGCATACCGGGCATTTAGCCTGAAGGACAGAAAACATGGGGATATAGAATGGCTAACACATAGGTATAGATGTTTATTTTGTATATGAATAAGAATAGAAATTGTGGAATATATAGGGTAAATAATTCAAGTTTAAAATAAAGCATTATCTTAACACGTTATCCAGAAAAAAGGGTTCTTTCCCCACTTGCAAGATACCATTTATTCAATAAATGTTTCTTACATGTCTACTATTACATAAAAATTCTCATAAATTAAAGTACGTCACTTCGCAAGAAGCCCAATTCCGGTTGGTTTTGGGGGCAGTTTTGAGACAGGTTTCTGTGTGATCAGTAGAACTCAAGTAAATAAAAATGAACATTCACTGAACTCCAGTGTTTGCTCTTTGCAGGTGCTTTCTAAATGCTCTACATGTATTTACTCAATTCATCCACACACGTCTAACACCAGTGTTTTCTTGCTTCCTTCTGCTTCTATTTTTCCAGCACCCTGCCCATCTCTCTTTACCTGCTTTAAAAGCAATGATGTTACCCTCAGAAACCTGAATCTAATTGTGTGCATTACCCTAGGATGTAAACGCCTTTGTGCCTTAAACAAAGCAACATTTGAAAATATTGGATTGAGTATTGAAAAAGTGAGTGGCTTAATGACTAAGTAACAAATTGTTTGACAGCTCGAATGGGTTCTAAATATATGGTTTCACAATATTGAATGAGGCCTGTTAAAGAATATTTATTAAGGATATGTAAGATCATGGTTCTTACGTTATTAGAAAATGAATGCATGTCAAACATTTTTAAAAGTAAATGTTTAAAACTGACTCAAAAGATCATTCAAAGACAAACACATATGTAGACAGTCAGAAATGCTGAGAGTAATTGCTAAGTGCTGCCAAATTTGTCAATATTCACAGAGCATAAACTGTAATATTCAGAATATTTCTTCCATGAAGTAGAAATCAATTGAATATCCACCAGATGAAATTTGCATCTCTATAGACAAAAATCACTGGTACTTACAACCAGTTTTTCTTCAACTTTGAGAGTTATAAAAATAGATAATTCTAAAGGGTCTGCTAATTAACAACCAGAATTCCATTTTAAAGATACCCAGTAGAAATTGTGCCCATTTAAAGTTATTTAATGACAGTATTTCCCATCCTTGTGCTTGTCAAAAGACCCAGAAATTAGACTTTTTTAAATCACAAACCAAAAAATGTTGGATTTCTTAGGTTTGTTCTAATTATTAATTGCTGTGTAAGAAATTATCCAAAACCTAGTTGATTCAAAAAACACACATTCATTTTGTTAGTTTCTCACGCCCAGGGATTTCTCTGTCTCAGGACCCTGAGGCACTCTGCAGCATCAGTCATCTGAAGGCTCTGACTGAGGAAGAATCTGATTTTATGCTCAGGTGTTGTAGTGGTTACAATTCAGTACTTCAAGGCTTGTTGAACAGAAGACCTCTAGCTACCTCTTGGCCCAAGGTTGCCCACATTTCCTTGCCATGCTGAAGTGTCTGCTAAGTAACAACTAGAATTCCTTCCTTCCTCTCCAATATGCACCTTGCTTCAGTAAAGTGTGCATTCTAAGATGGCCAAAGAGAGAGGATCTGCCCGGTAACACAGATGTTACTAACATCTGCCATCTACTAGTCATCAGAATGACAACTCATGAGCTTTGCCACATTCTGTGGGTTAGGAGCAATTGGGAATTCAGCCCACCAGGAGGTAGGCATCCTTAGGGTTCATCTTACTGTCTATCCACCAGAAGGTTAGATTTATAAGGGTGCCGCAAGAGTGTTAATTATGCTGGACTCTGAGTTTGCTTTGCAAATAAAGAGCCATGCAATACTGAGTGTCTAAAGTCACAGAATTAACTTCGGTGTGGCTATTTTCATAAGGAATCTCACAATGGACTTTTAAAAACCTCTGTTACTTGCTATCCTCAGGGGGAATAATTAAAGCCAAGCCTCTGTCAATTATATTTAACCTGCAGTTCCTATAAATTTGAGTAAATTCCTCTTTTCTTGTGGTACCTCCAACTTTTCTAAGTTAACTTCTTAGCCTGGAAGCAAGGACCAGGTCACTATCCTGGGAGAATTTTTCAGCACTGGATTTACATATAAAGTGGAATGTCATATATGATTTAATGAGGACATTTCCAAATGTGACATTCTGAGTAAGGCTTTTGTTGTACAATTGATTTGTCCCAATTATGTCTAGATGTGAAGGAGAATAGCTTTTATGGAACCTATGTAAGTAATGATATATCACTATCAAAAATACAGAGACTCAGTAAGTGTTTTTACATTCTGAGGTTTAATGAAATGTTTATTTCAGTTTATAAAAGCAGAATCTAATAAAAGGTTTGATTATTAGAGATAAGAAAAAAGAAAAATGAATTTCTATAAAAAGGGAAAAGGGCAACATCAATAATTTTTTTTGTATTTTTTTTATTATACTTTAAGTTCTAGGGTACATGTGCATAACGTGCAGGTTTGTTACATATGTATACTTATACCATGTTGGTGTGCTGCACCCATCAACTCGTCAGCACCCATCAATTCATCATTTATATCATGTATAACTCCCCAATGCAATCCCTCCCTCCTCCCCCCTCCCCATGATAGGCCCCAGTGTGTGATGTTCCCCTTCCCGAGTCCAAGTGATCTCATTATTCAACATCAATAATATTGAAAGTAAATAGCTATAAATAAATCTCCGTATCAGCTAATTCTCTGCCATGTGATTCTTTCTTGTTCCACTAAACCTAGGGTCAAATATCTGGTTTTATGAAGAATGTTTTCTTCTTGACTAAAAAGACTCCTGGAAATCTTGATTTGGTTTGCTGGTCTGGTCCAAATGCTACCTTGATGTAGTCAGCTCAGAAGCCTGTAACTTCTTTGAGTATCTATGGTTTAAAGCACCAGATACACATTTTCCATGAGGCTGCACTCTTTCTTTATTAAATACACAGAATATGACAAGTAGCCTATAGACGCTTAGGTGAGCATCAGAAAATAGGTAAAAACTATTTATATGGCTTTATTTATTTATTTATTTAGAGACAGAGTTACGCTCTGTCACCCAGGCTGGAGTGCAATGGCGTGATCTCGGTTCACTGCAATCTCTGCCTCCAGGTTTCAAATGATTCTCCTACCTTAGCCTTCCAAGCAGTTGGGATTACAGGTGCACGCCACCATGCCCAGCTGATTTTTGTATTTGTGGTAGAGACGGGGTTTCACAATGTTGGCCAGGCTGGTCTTGAACTCCTGACCTCAGGTGATCCACCTGCCTTGGCTTCCAAAAGTGCTGGGATTACAGGCATGAGCCACCGCGCCCAGCCCTTAATGGCTATATTTTTAATGTATTTCTGTGGCCAGTAAAACTCAAATAGGGTAAAGTAGAATTATCTGCTGAGTGACCATATGTAACTATTTCATAAGAGTTTTTATCTCTCTTGGGGCAAGAACATGCTCAGGGCCTTCTCATAAAATATACAGTTTCTGAAATCTTCACGTTGATTACATCTTATCTAAACAAACCTAGCCTAGGGAAAGTGCAGTGTTCCTTCTGATTTGACATTTCTTTACATGTATCTCTTAGATTCATAGAACTAAATAAAAATTATGAAATACATGAAACAAACTTAAATATCTCTAGTATTTTTTTTTCCTAACATGAAACAACAAAACTTAGTGTTTTTCCAGGGATCTTACGAATTTTCAAAGTTGTTTTTTAGCATTAGAGGTATTTTAGTTTTGACTAAATTTAGTATTCTATTTTGAAAAGGCAAACATCAAAACAGTTGTCAGAGGAGATTGGGACATTCAAAAAGATAGGGTCATGTGTGTCTGAGAAACAACGCTTGGTTACCTATTTATCAAAGTGACAATAAAATAGTTTAAAATAAGCATACCGAGAAAGTAACACAGCTGCAAAAAATCTTAACTCTTTTGCCATCAAGGGCATGACAAAGTCAGCACAAAGCAGATAACATTTGAGAGATGAGATATGGAATGTCTGATATCCGGGTGGCTTCTACAGAAGGTATTATCCATAGTTTCAACCAAACTAAATACTCTGTTACCAATATATCATTTTAGCAGAGAGAATACTACATTTTAGCTCTTCATTATTATAATATTTAGGAGTAAAGGATCCATGAGCTCCCTTTTAAAACTGTCTAGTGAACAAACCCATCAAAACTGAGCAAACTCTTAAAAATATTAACACATTCCATTACTTCTTTTGGGATCCATCATTTGAAGTTATAAAATGAGCTGGATACATTTACTTTCAGCAAATATTCTATGACTTTCTATATCTATTCAAGGTTTGTGTTGTACTATCTTCTTTCATTTTCTAGACTGACTAGTCACTTTAGGACCAAACTGGGTATTATTTTTCATTCATAAACAAAAATTAATCTATCACGTTGCACCCAGACTTAGAATTCTTTCCTTACTGCTCCTAGTGCAATATTAATTAACTACGTAAACTATACATTTTGACAAAAATACCTAACTTTACAGAGCAAATTGGGAATATGAATTAATAAATGTGTGCCATCTACAAATATTTGTAGAAAATGAGAAAGCCGGCCGGGAGCAGTGGTTCATGCTTATAATGGCAGCACTTTGGGAAGCCGAAGTGGGCAGATCACTTGAGGTTGGAAGTTCGAGACGAACCTGACTAACGTGGAGAAACCCTGTCCCTACTAAAAATACAAAAAATTAGCCAGGCGTGGTGGTGGCGCCTGTAGTCCCAGCTACTCGGGAGGCTGAGGCAGGAGAATGGTGTGAACCCAGGAGGCGGAGCTTGCAGTGAGCCGAGTTCGTGCCACTGCACTCTGTCTCAAAAAAAAAAAAAAAAAAAAAAAAAGAAAAGAAAGAAAAAGAGAAAGTCTCATGAATACACATGCTTTGCTTTGGATACTAAAATTGGCAAAAATTAACATGTTCCTTAGCATGTCTGTCTACAGCAATTGACACTATATCAGCTGTATCAACTAAATACATTGCATCACATATCAACTAAATATGTGCTTAGAAGTCAATGTTTTAATTTCCTAGTTTAGTTGGAAATTATGTAGGTATTTAAGAATTGTTCATTAATTAGCTCCATTTAACATTAGACTAAGGTTTTAGTACCTACAGATACTGGAAAATGTGCTGAAACTGATACACTTCAAAATATAGTTACTGTTAGTATAAAATATTTATGAGACAAGTGATTTGTTTTAGTTGAACACAAGTTGCATTTGCATAATCTTAAACCTTATATTTTAGTAATATTTTTTCCTTGATCAGTAATTTGTGTTAGATTAGTAAATTCAGATTACTTTCTACATGAGAAAATAAATCCAAGTGAAATACAATGTACACTTGTACTATCTAGGATACTGATAAGCTAGAAAAACATACAGCTCGCTTTAAAAATCATAAGATTTTAAAAATAATCTGATTTGTCAAGGCTAATTTTGTGAGCTTGAATTTTTAAAATGTGTCTGAGGTAGCAAATTCTTAGATGTTTAATGTCCTCCTTTCTGGAATTTTAGGAATATTAAATTGATATAAACATTTATTTATCACTTCAAATACATTAGAACAGAGCTCCTTTAACTTAAGAGAGTTAATCAAATTTATTAATACTATCTAGATACAGGAACACATATTAACTTCACACAATTTCTCACGTGTAGACACATAGACACATAGAGAGTATATAGCTTTAGTCCCAGAACTTCAACTAAAGGTCAAAAATAAACACAGAAAGAAAAACGCCAACAAAAATGACCAGTGCTGATGTCAAAAGAGATGTCCTTTCTACTGGGCTCAACATTCTTATTGATTTGAGCTCAAAATAGCAAATCCACAAACAACAACAAAAATACTAAGAAAGTGGATTCTCTGTTCTCTCTTATTCAAGAGAATAGATTTCACTCATTCATTTTCAGATATCTGAAAGGGTCAGAGAATAACACCAAATCCTCAGTTATTGTTGCTACAAAAACAAACAAATAAATACAGAAACAAATTATTGTTCATGTGCACACCAGAAACAAGAACACAAAGGCAAAGGAAAGAGTGAACTTGTGAGTCTAACAGAGACATGGAGTGCACTCATCAGGCTCATTAGCCCCAGGGCCTCTTTAAAGTTACTAATCACCAAGAAAGGCAAGTGGATCTGCAGATACCCTTCTCTCTACGTCTTCTCAATAGACTATATTTTGTTAGCATTTCTGCTTTTTAAGGTTACTCTGGTTATTTCAAGTCTTCTCATTACATTATCCTTCACCTTCTTCATCCCAGAACAATCTTCAAAATGCAGTCAGAGCAATTAAGAAAAAAAATGAAGATCTGATGCAATTCCTTTCCTTTAGTTTTCCTCATGCTCTTGGCCTGAAGATGACCAGATCCACCTGCCTAACTCAGCAACTAGCAACCTCCTGCACCACTCCATTTTTCTCTCCCTCCTCCTTAATTCTAGTTTATACCCATCCTAGTTAATTTTGTGTGTCAACTTGAGTGGATCATGGGATGCTCAGATACCTGGCTAAAGATCATCTCTGAATATGTCTGTGTGGGTGTTTTTGGAAGAGATTGCCACTTGAATTGGTGAACTGGGTAAAGAGATGGCCTTCCCCAGTGTAGGTAGGCATCATCCAATGTGTTGACCTAAATAAAACAAAAAAGGTGAAGGATGGAAGGCGTCATATTCTCTCTCTCTCTCTCTCTCTCTCTCTCTCTCACTCTCGCTCTCGCTCTGTCCCTCTTCTCTCTCCCCACTGACTTCTTGAACTCAGACATCCATCTTCTGCTGCCCTCATCACTCCTGTTTCTTAGTCCTTCCCACTTAGATTAGAGTTTATACCATCAGCCCTCCAGCTCTCAGGCTTTCAAACTACACTACCCACTTTCCTGGGTCTCCAGCTTACAGACAGCAGATTGAGGGACCTTGCAGTTTCCATAATTACATGACCCAATGCCATATAGATACAAATAGATAGTAACAGGACATTACTATCTACCTATCTATTATATTATACACACACGCACACACACACACACACACACACACATGAGAGTTGTATTAGGTTTCTAATATGTATAAACTGTAATACAAAAGTATTAGGGTCCTCCAGAGAAACAGAAGTAATAGGATGTATGTATATAGGATATATATCCTATTACTATATATATGATATATATCCTATCTATCTGTCTATCTATCTGTCTATCTATCTATCTATCTATCTATCTATCTATCCATCCATCCATTCATCTATCATATCTCGTCAGCTTAGGTAATTAAGGTCAAATATCATCAGCTTAGGCAATTCTTAAGAACAGCTTCCCCTATTTTACCTTTGTACCACAGTTAATATTTATCTACAGAGCACTTTTCAATGTTTGTCATTATAAATTTATGTGTGGGATTATTTGATTAACTAACCCTCCTACTACCCTGTAAATCCCATCAGTGAGGATCATATGTATTTATCTATCATGTTATGCCAGAACCTACTCTGTGGACTGGAATCCAATGACTTTTCAACATGTTTATAAAGTAAAACAAATGAATATTTTATCAGACATGACCTAAATAGGAGGAGAAATGGGAGAGAGGAAATGTTTGAAGTACAAAGTAGGATTTTTCCAAATTTTATGGCTTACATATACTTCTGTGGCAGGAATATGACCCAAAGAGGCAGAGCGAATGGTGCCAGATGCACAGAGTGGGCGTCACAGACATGGCTACTATGATAGCTGAAGATTGTGATCAGTTACTGTCTGTCTCTTGGTTTCCTCATTTGCATAATCACGATTAGATTGGATCTGTGTGAGATCTTCAAGTTCCACAGTCAGTAAAATAAGGGCTGTAAGCTTTTAAATGGATTTTTTGCCATTGTATAGCATATAAAAAAATGACAGAATCAATGGCAATTTGTAGTGGGCAGGATTGGAGAAGTCCTAGAAACTGGTTGCCTATCAGGAAAAATAAACTAGACGGACAAAGCAACAGCAGAAGTGATATACAGGAAATAGCAAAGGTTATGAAGATATGATAATAATTTTTCCTTTAAAGAAAACATAATTGAAACCAGATAAGAAAGGACAAGGATTAGGCAAATTGTCCAAAACAGCTTTCATAACTATAAACAAAAGCAAGCAACATAATACAAAACAACAAGATGAAGTATTTAGAAATTCAACTTAAAAACAGTTCTGAATAAGATAGTAGTGCCTGGGAAAAGATTTATTTTTCCTTTGTTCTAGTGGGATATTTTAGAGCTTAGACAGTAGATTATGGAATAATATTTAAGTATTGTTGTCTAAGAAGATCCAAATCCATACACACAAACACAGATGTAATGGTCTAGCTGTTCCTGTACTTTTTGTCTGAAGTAAGTCTGACAACTTCCCTTGGGCCACCAGAACTGTGTATCACCATTTAATTACCATGGGCAGCCTCCAACAAGGAGATATAGTTTCTCAGGGGACTGAGTGGCAATTCCACTTGTACTGTAACTTCAAATTCCTCTCTGCAGTGTAATCTTCTACAATTTCACATTAGATAGGATATACTAATGAGTTAATGTTAGATTTAACACATTTACAAGTCATTTTTGGCCTAGCCTTAAATACAATTGTGAAGCCATTACTTAATCTATTGTAACATTTGAGCCTGAAGGAAGCTGTCTTCTGTTTTGTCAATACCTTCCCTTCTTCTATAAGAAAAAGAAACAGTTATTTCAAAGATCAAGAACTTTCAAGGGTGGAAACAATCTTATTGGCATCTAGGGAGAATTGTTCGATATTTTTGCAGAAACTGGGTCACGACTGTCCTCTTTAGCGGATGTCAAAGAAAGTAATAAGCTAAAATGTTTGACATTACCTTGTCTGATTGAACGGGACACAGCTAGCTCATGGCTGAAGGTTCTCTGTCCCCTCTAGCTTCATGATTCTGTTAAATTAATCAGAGAGTGGGTATTGTGTGTGAGCCTGGGAGTGATGGACGCTTATGTTTGTGTATGTGTGAATGTCTGTAGGAGTGTGTAGATATTTGTGTATGCGCTTGCTTGTATGTTGTTTCCCCCCTTTTGCAAAGAGTTCTGTGAGAATTCTGTAATTTAGTCTTGTAAGAGTGCTTTTGCATTTGTCAACTAAGAACCAGGCAATAATCACTGAGCACGGTGGCTCACACCTGTAATCCCAGCACTTTGAGAGACTGAGGCAGGTGGATCACCTGGGTTAGGAGTTCAAGACTAGCCTGGCCAACATGGTGAAACCCTGTCTCTACTAAAAATACAAAAATTAGCCAGGTGCGATGGTGCATGCCTGTGACCCCAGCTACTCGGGAGGCTGAGGCAGAAGAATCGCTTAAACCCAGGAGGCCGAGAGTGTAGTGAAGTGAGATCTTGCTGTTGCACTCCAGCCTGGGTGACAGAGTGAGACTCTGTCAAAAAAAAAAAAAAAAAAAAAAAAAAAAAAATCATTGCCAGCTATGACAAAGCAATCAAGCAGAGTCTTGTCACCTTCCCTTTGAGATATCTTGTCATGTAAATTACTCCCACTATTTGTCCAGCCTTTTTAAAAGCGTAGAAGATAGAGAAGGGATAAGGAATATTGACAACAAAAGACAGTAAAGTCAAGGACATTTGGCTCTTTTGGTGATTTCTTTACTTCCTCAGCTTCGAGGGACAGGTGAAACCAAGAATGCAGGCCTCATAGGACCCCAAAGAAAATCAGAAGACAGAGGTGCTGAGAGAAAGGCCTGGCGCGGTGGCTCAAGCCTGTAATCCCAGCACTTTGGGAGGCCGAGACGGGTGGATCACGAGGTCAGGAGATCGAGACCATCCTGGCTAACACCGTGAAACCCCGTCTCTACTAAAAAATACAAAAAACTAGCCGGGCATGGTGGCGGGCGCCTATAGTCCCAGCTACTCGGGAGGCTGAGGCAGGAGAATGGCGTAAACCCGGGAGGCAGAGCTTGCAGTGAGCTGAGATCCGGCCACTGTACTCCAGCCTGGGCGATAGAGCGAGACTCTGTCTCAAAAAAAAAAAAAAAAAAAGAGAGGAGTGGGAGAAGAGGGGAGAGGGGAGGAGGGGAGAAGACGAAGACAGAGAGAGAGGGAGCGATTGAAGCAGTTAAATAAGGATGAAGTGTGTCTTCCATCAGACTTTTGCTGATCTCAGTAGTCAGCTAGATAGTACCGTAGGTATCTTCATAGACTTTCTTCTTTTAGCGTCTTGACAGCAGCTAGTTTCCAATTAAATAAAGTTAGCTGTAGGCTATACGATTTTAACTAACACACACCCGAGTCTTACCCTTAATTGAAATAATTTAGTCCCAAGCCAATTTTGCTCTGCCACACTTTAGCTTTTCAGTAAAACAGAAAACATATTGCATAGCAATAGTCTCTTTCGTGTCTCAGCCAGTCTTCAGCTTGGTCCAGAGTTGACTTCCACCTCCTGCCTCAAGCAGATCTAGGTGGGGCTCAATAATGTGTGATCCTAATGAATGTCCACGTGCTGCTGATGTTGCTGGTCTGGGAACCACATTTTATAAACCACTGGTTTAGGTTCCTATAAAAGCAGTTCCCCCACATGCACTCCTCAAGGTAATATTAGAATAGTGCTAAGCAGAGCAGGATTATGCGAAGCAATATACTCAAAGACACTATACATAAATCAAGATGGAATTCGGCCATTTCATAAAATGTTGAACTCTGTCAACCAAACTCTGAAACCGATGCTCTCTGCCTGTTCTACAGAATGGTAAGCCACACTTGTGGGGTGTTGTATGCTGGCCATTGTAACAAGCGCCTCATCCAGTTCTCATTTAGCCCTCACAACCACCCTTGAAATGGATAACTATCTCTCTCCAGAGAGGCTGAGTTTCAGAGGAGGAAAAGTTGTCCAAAGTCACCCATCAGGTAAATAAATGAGGGACTCAGCATTTGAGTTGAAGTTATAAAACTCTAACATTAAGACGTGTCTGTTAATCAGGTGCCCTTAGGGATCTAAGACAAATTTACTGAATTGTGCCACATCCACTTCTTTTCTGTTTTTCGTCAACAGTGTCCTCCACACTGACTTTGTCAAATGTCCCAGGTTTTCTGAGCCTTCCAAACCTCCTTAATTCATTATGATGTAATTCTGCCATTTGAATATTTACTTTCGTTTGCTTTTAGTTTGCTTCCTCTGTTTCTTGTTCCTGTATTATTTCTCTTTTCCAGCCTTTCTGTGGTTCCTTAAATATTTTTAGAATTCCATCTTGATGTATGTGTAGTGTGTTTGAGTATATTGCTTCACAGAGTTTCTTAATTAAGTATCACGGTATATATATGTAATTTATCACAGTCTACTAGTATTTATATTTTACTGGTTCAGGTGAGCTTTAGACATCTTGTACTCACTTGGCTCCCTTTATCCTCTCCACTTTTAAATGTAATTGTTTTAAATATTTTCTCTGTATACACTGAGTAGCTCATCAGATGATGTAGTAACTTTTCTTTCAACCATTGAGTATGATTTAAGAAATGAATGAGAATATTCTATCTCTGTTTGTATTCATTCTAATACTTTATTTTTTGGCGGGGGGTGGGGGCAAGATCTCACTCTGTCACCCAGGCTGAAGTGCAATAGCATGATTATGGCTCACTGCTGCTTTGACTTTCCTGGTTCAGGTGATCTTCCCACCTTAGTCTCCTGAGTAGCTGGGAGCACAGGCATGCACCACTACACCTGTGTTTTTAGTGTTTACTTGTAGAGGCAGGGTCTCCCTATGTTGCCCAGGCTGGTCTCAAACTCCTGGACTCAAGTGATCCTCCTACCGTGGCTACCCAAAGTGCTAAGATTCATGCCTGGCCCTCATTCCAATATACATGTATTTTTTTCTTCTGAAGTTGTAGGCTGCTTTATTGTCATTTCCTTTAGGTTTAATAAACTTCCTTTAGCCTTCTTTTTTTTTTTTTTTTTTTTTTTTCCAAAGATAATCACTGCTGATACTTTATTCTGCTTCAAAAATATAGGCCTGTGAAGATTTCAGTATTACCCTTTAGCCTTCTTTAACATAGGTCTGCTAGTGACAAATTTATTTAATTTTTCTTTATCTGAGAATGCCTTTATTTCCGTTTCAGTCTTGTAGGATATTTTTTTCAGGTATAGAATGAGTGTTTAATAGTTCTTTTCTCACAGAAATTCACAAGTGTGCCATTTCCTCCTGGCCTCCCTGGTTTTAGATGAGAAATCCACTGCCACTGAAATTGATGAGAAATCCACTGCCACTGAAATTGATGAGAAATCCACTGCCACTGAAATTGGTGTTTCCCTATGTATGATAACGCTGTTTCCTTCTGGACGTTTTCAAGATTATTTATTTATCTAGATTTCAGAAATTAATCATGATACGTATTCTTGAAGATACGGGTTTTTCTAGTTGATGTTCTTGCATCTATACACTTGTTTCTTTGGCGAAATTTGAACGTTTTTCTGCCATTATTTTTTCAAACACTTTCTCTGTCCTTTTCTCCTTCTGGGTTTTTGATGAAATGAATATCAATTCATGTGTTATTTTTCCACCTGTCTCTGGAATTGTTCATCTGCTTTTCAGTCTATTTTGTCTTTGTTGTTCAAATTGGGTAAGTTATCTCAATCTCTCGCTAAGTTCATTGATTCTAGCCTTTGCTCATTCTGTGAGATTTTTTAGCCATTGTACTTTTCAGTTGTATAATTTCCATTTGGTTCTGCTTTATGATTGTTTTCTTTGCAGATATTTCTTATGTTTTTGTTTCAGTGGAATTTGTAATTGTTTGTTTGAAGCACCTTCATGATGAATGTTTTAAAATCTTTGCTGAATAATTCTAATATCTGCATTATCTTGATGCTGGCATCTGTTGATTGTCAATTTTCAGTCCAGTTGTGATTTTCTGGTTCTTACTGGAAGGAATAAATTTCAAATATATCCAAAATGTGGACATTTTGGATAGCATTTTTATCAGACTCTGGATTCTACTTAATTTTCTTTCTAATCAAGCTCCCTGCCTGTTGAGGTGTGTTTGGAGGCCCAGGTGTGTGTTTCTGCTGTTTCTTGCTGGGCTTTGAAAGTACCACCAGCATATGTGGGATACTGACTCAGTCTGCTTCCATCATGGAGGAAGTAGACGTCCAGCTTTGCCTGTGGCCCCACTGACATTTTTACTTTGAAAGTGGTGCACTGACTTGGCCGGGCGTGGTGGCTCAAGCCTGTAATCCCAGCACTTTGGGAGGCCGAGACGGGCGGATCACGAGGTCAGGAGATCGAGACCATCCTGGCTAACACGGTGAAACCCCGTCTCTACTAAAAATACAAAAAACTAGCCGGGCGAGGTGGCGGCTCCTGTAGTCCCAGCTACTCGGGAGGCTGAGGCAGGAGAATGGCGGGAACCCGGGAGGCGGAGCTTGCAGTGAGCCGAGATTGCGCCACTGCACTCCAGCCTGGGCGACAGAGCGAGACTCCGCCTCAAAAAAAAAAAAAAAAAAAAAAAAGTGGTGCACTGACTTACACCACCTCCTGGCTTCTGAGTGGGATTGCACGCAAGCTCAGCCCCGTATGAGGTGCCCTGACACTGTGGGAGGAGCGGGGAGAAGCAAAGTGCCAACTAGTCCCACCCCGATCACCTCATTCTACCTTGTTGGTGCTGGTTGAGTGGGCCCTCATCTCCCAATCAATCCTCCTAATGTTTGCGGGGGATGTAGCCATGGAACTCTGATGATCCCCGCTTCCCACTGGCTTGTCTGTAATCCCTGGGTGGAAGTGGAGGCGGAGCTCTGAGTTGGACCCTGATGACACTATCTTATTATGGGAATCTGAGGACGGCCTGATTCCATGCTCTTCCATTGAACATTAGCTAAATACTCAGCCACCAGCATCACTCCAGCGAAGCATTTAGCATGCTGGACCCCACTCCAGTGGGGCAGGATGGTAGTGTGAGGGTTCAGCCTTCTCCCCACCCCACTGAAACGTCAAGGACCGAGGTTATGTTTTTTCTGTTGGTGTTTGGCTGCAGTAGGGAGGTATTGCTAATATATATTCGTTTTGTTCTTAGATTGCCCTATTCCTGGTCCTTTAGCCAGGGAATCACACATTTCTAGGAGTGGTATATGTTTGCCTCTGCTGGCCCTTGTGCGTTCGAGGCTTCTCCAGTGTCCTGTCTGGGATACATGGGAGGTTATTAAGGAAACCCAGAGAACTCAGCCTGTGCCATGCCTCACATCCTCAGGCACCTCAGCAGTTCTTTTCTTCTTTCACAGCCTCCTGTGGTATTGTATTCTGTTCAGGGGGTTTTAATTGTAAGAAGGAGAAACTGGGAGGAATGGACTTACTCTACTTTTTTTTTTTTTTTTTTTAACGGAGTCTCACTCTGTCACTCAGCCTGGAGTGCAGTGGTGTAATCTCTGCTCACTGCAACCTCTGCCTCCCAGGTTCATGAGATTCTCCTGCCTCAGCTTCTGGAGTAGCTGGGACTACAGGTGCCTGCCACCACACCCGGCTAATTTTTGTATTTTTCATAGAGATGGGGTTTCGCCATGTTGGCCAGGCTGTTCCCAAACCCCTGACCTCAGGTGATCTGCCCGCCTTAGCCTCTCAAAGTGCCAGGATTACAGGTGTGAGCCACCACACCCGGCCAGGATTATTCTATTCTTGCTGAAATGTTTCAATATGCTTTTGAAATAAAAGTGTGCTACAATCTTGCCAATTAATTAGAAGTTTTAACATGAAAAGTTTAGAATCAATAAGGGAGTAAATAATTTAATAAAAATGATGTATGAAATAGCATGGGCTACTGTAAATGACTCATAAAGCATCCTGAATATATTTGCTTTGAAAGCAATTATGAGATCTCTTCAAAAGCTGACAAGCCCCACATCTGTGCTTTGTTGTTTTTGTTCATTTACTGGAAATCCTGTCTTTGAGACAAATCTTTAACTATATCTCCTTTTGAGGCTGAGTGGCTGTCAAACGGAGAAGATACAAGAGTGTCTGATAATGGGTAAAGGAAAACACAAACAAAACACATGCACAAAGATTGAAGTCCTTCAGTGCAATAAGAGCACTCTTTTCTCTTGAGAGAATTCCTAATGACTTCTGGGAAACTAAGAAGGGTCACGGAGTTTTCTATTTGCGAACCTCCAAGCTTTATTGGACGACATAGAGCTGCTGACAGAGAAGAATTCTGGCATGTTGCAGAACTAGAAACACAAATATTGCTCAGGGATCCTTAGTCACTGCCTTGGATTACCTCCTTGGATGACAATACTGATACTGAGTTAATTCAGAAACAGGAGAGCACAGTTCTCATATATTCAAAGACAGATATTACCATAAGTTATTTTGGAACAGGAAAAAAAATAGTCAGAGGTACAATACAATGGCAGCTCCTTTCCCGACTCTGATAGGACTCTATTGATGTAGAAATGTCCTTGGTAGAAGTCGACCACTGGGGAGCAATCCACAGAAGAAAAGCTTCCCAGACAGACAAAGAGTCCACCAACACCACTTTGCCAGGGTGTTTCAAGTAAATTTAGGAATGGAACTATTGGCTACCTGAGTCCGGAATATGTGGTACAGGTGGGAGGTAGTGCATAGGTGAATGGAGCCCTACCCAACCCATAACTTGACCTGCACTACCGCATTTCTATGAATATGTGGAGTGTTCTGTGTATGTGTGTGGGTTTGTGTAAAATATATATCATTCTGTCTACATTGAATAGATATTTACTTCATATTGCAAATGTGCAACTAGGTTTGTGAGTCAAGAAGAAGAATAACATTGTGTTACACACAGCCCTTGCTCTAAAGTCATTTTCAATATAGGTGTATGTGCATGTGTACGGGATGGAGTGTGCACAAGGCAGAGAAAGGTTATCTATGAGGTCAAAATGATCATGTCCGTGGTGCCACAAGGCTTCATGTCGTGTTTGGAGCACATGACTATGAAGGCAGAGTTCTAATGATGCCGCCCCCACAAGACCCCCATCCCCGCTTCTTCAATCCAACATGAAGCCAGGTACTGCTGTGGAGGGACTTCGCAGACGCAATTTAGTTACCAATTATCCGACTTTAAGATAAAGTAATTACACCTGTGAGTTGGCCCAATGTAATCACATGAGCCCTCAAAACCAGGAAAACATTCACACCCAGTAGGAAAGGGAGGTGGAAGAGAGAGGGAGGCCAAAGAAACCTGCAGAATAGAACCCATTCCTCCAACACTGGCTTGATAGAAGGCCCTGAGCGAGGAATGAGGGCAGCGTCTCCTGGCTTGACAGAAGGCCCTGAGCGAGGAATGTGGGCAGTGTCTCCAAACTGAGAATGGTGGCCAGTGAACAGGCAGTGAAGAATTAAGAACCTCAGTCGTGCAACCAGAATTTGCAGTGGAAGCAAATTCTGCCAATAAATGGAATGAGACTGAAAAAGATTCACCATCAACACCTCCAGAAAAGAACATCACCCTCTTAACACCTTCATCTTCGCCTTCTGAAACCCTAAACAGAGAACTAGCTGAGCCATTTCGTACCCGAGCTTCTGCCCTGTGGAAGTATGAAAAAAAAATTATTTTAAATTGTTACATTTGTGTTAATTTTCTATGGCAACAATAGAAACTAATACAACAGCCTGCCCAGCATTGTTTACGAAAATTACAAACTGTTGTCTATTAACAACTTCTTGTTCCTCCTGCCTCTCCTTGAGCTGTGCAGGTAGGAAGCAGCTCTATTGAAAGTAGACACTTGCAATTTCATTCATAGAGAATTCCCCTGTTAGGTACAAATAACCAGGTTCTCATGTTCCACTGTGCTTGGTCACTGGCTGGAACTGCCCGGGGTAACACCATCCTCTCCTGTCTCCTGGGAGGCTGGGGCAGACCTGGGGGTGGCTGCGGCTGGAGGCTGCCTGCCAAGGCTCGCCTGTTGCTGAGGTGCACTCTTGTAGCAGATGTGAGCAACACACCTCCTGTCTGCCACACAGTCTGCAATGCAGCCAGAGAGAGGATCTGCCTTCATTTCTACTGATTCGTAAACAGAAGAGGCCAGGAAAGAAGCTTTGGCTATTTCAGCTCCTTTCCAGAGTCAGAGGTTTTTTTCCACAAGACTCATCGTGTAGATATTCTTAAAGATTATCAATGACCAGGTCAGTCAGTCAGACAAAAATAGTGTCTACAACTTTTGTGAAATTCATTTTGGAAAGCATAAAGCATCTCAAATAACTGGTAGTTTTACTCCAAAAATGGACCAGAAGAAATATGTATTACCGCTGATCCAGAAAAAAATACTCAGCATGGATCAAGATTCTGTAAACAGAGAAAAGTATGTTTTCTCTGTCAAAGACCTCAAAACCAGACATGAAATTGCAAGTGTCTATTTTCAATAGAATATATAGACACACACACACACCACACACACACACACACACAATGGAATATTATTTAGTCTTAAAAATAAGACATTTTTGCCATTTGCAACAATGCGGTTGAAGTTGGAGGACATTGTGCTAAGTGAATTAAGCCAGGTGCAGAAAGCCAAATCTGCATGATCTCATTTGTATGTGGAATCTAAAAGAGTCAAACTCGTAGAAATAGAGAGTAAAAGAGTGATTACCAGGACCTGGGGTGGGGTGGGGGAACATGGGGAGGTATTATTTGAAGGATGCAAACTTTAGTCATGTGAGATAAGTAAGTCCTGCAGATCTAACGTACAGCATTGTGACTGAAGTTAACGCTGCTGTCTAGAATTCTTGAAATTTGTCAGGAAGGTGACACACACACACGGATAACTACGTGAGGTCATGGATATAATGATTAGCTTGGTGATTGTTTCACAACCCATTCCAACTCATCAAGTTGTGCAACTTAAATAAATATAAATTTTATTTGCCAATTATACCTCAATAAAGCTGAAAAATAGAAAAAGAGCCTTAAAGAATTACAAACAAAACACACTAGGTGAGATTCAGGGCATTAGTGGAGAATTAAGGGTCTCCGTTGATGTTGCAAGAAAGCATCCAGGTAGGAGAAATGCATGCGGACGGCGTCTCCCGGCTTGATAGAAGGCCATGAGCCATGAGCGAGGAATGTGGGCAGTGTCTCCTGGCTTGAAAGAAGGCCATGGCGAGGAATGTGGGCAGTGTCTCCTGGCTTGAAAGAAGGCCATGGCGAGGAATGTGGGCAGTGTCTCCTGGCCTGAGAGACGGCCTTGAGCGAGGAACGTGGGGCAGTGTCTCCAAACTGAGAATGGTGGCCAGCCAACAGTCAGTGAAGAATTAAGAACATCAGTCGTGCAACCAGAATTTACAGTGGAAGCAAATTCTGCCAACAAATGGAATGAGACTGAAAAAGATTCACTGTCAACACCTCCAGAAAGGAACATCACCCTCTTAACACCTTCGTCTTTGGTTTCTGAAACTCTAAACACAGAACTCTAAACTCCAAATAAAGATTTTGAGGGAGCTAGAGGGACCCTCAGAGCCCTAACCGGCTGGTTTGATGAGCACAGCCGCAGATGGGAGGAAGGAAGCAGAGTCCACACAACTACAGTGCCAGTGGCACATCTCCACGAGAGAGAAACCTGGATCCCTGCTACTCTGTTCAGGGAGTCACCGAAAATCACTAAGGTTTGAACATGTAAGAAAGGTGAATTACTTCTGTATCTTGAACTGAAGTGGGCGTTCGACTGTGTAATCCTATATGTACACACATATATAGCTGACATGACAATTTCTTCAAATAGTATTGAAAAATCCATATAAATTGCCTCCGAAAAAATTTCTTACGATGCTTTCACAGCTCTATTTTGATGGTGGTGTTTTAGTTCCGACCTTGTATTACTCAGAGAAACTTCTAAAGAGACGTGACACTAATTATAAAAATTCACAATTGCCTAAATATGTCGTTTCACTGCCTCTTTGTCTCCCTGCAAGCACAGTGTGTATTGTGTGCCCCTGAACGTGACATTGGAGTAATTCTGCACACCGAGCCTTCCACAAGCTCTCTTTCCCAGCTGTGCGTGCTCGTGTTCTTTCAGGGTAATAACCATGACATTCTCAATATTGTCAATCACCATGCATCACTGGCAAACTGAGAAGAATGAGGCCGCATGGAGCCTCAGGTTTGGTTAAAACTTGCCCTGCTGCCTTCATAATGTAGCATGTGAAGTGTGTATTTTTTATGCCCTTTCTCTCTGCAAGTGCTTGGGGGAACTTACGTAATCTTCTGCTTGACTGGGTAGGAACCAGCAAAGCAGGATTCCTTGTCTCACCATGTCAGCCTCTTCAGTTCAAAATTTTGAGATGGACACTGACATATTCCTGGTTTTGTTTTAAGATTTGCCCAAGGTAAAAAAAGGATTTAGCCATCTTCTTCAACTAAAAGCATGTATCTATCAAATTTATTAGAGATTCAGGCAATTATCATTTTTATTAAAATTTGTATAAATATAAATTGCTTATGACATTCTCAGATAAATTTCAGTTATGGAAACAAAAATATATTCTTGATTCTTTCTACAGAATGACTTCCTGAAAACCTAGAAACTTACTAAAATCCTTTGAGAACTGTGTGCTGGTAATATCTTCAAGAGGCCACCAGAGGGGGCTAATTAATTTCACATGGACCAGTTCTCTCAGAAAAGATTAAGGGAAGTTTATAAACATGGAGGTTATAAAATCTGCTTGCTGGATCTCATCCAGTGAACTCACATTTTAAAATGATGTATTGATTTTTATTAAAATGTGATTAAAGCCTTAAAATAAAATTATTTTTGCCAAAGCCTGCCCCTTCTCTTTTTCTGCTTCCAGAAGCAAGAGGGTAGAGTAAGGATGGTACAGGTTGAAGGGAAATCACCCAGACATTTGCACATGCAAATAAATGCTTTCAGTTTCCACAGTCCACTCACACTCACCTCCAGATATTGATCAGAAATAAAATAAAATGCAATGTTAATTGCAAAACACATCTTGACATCCTGTTTTCAAATCAGATTAAAAATTTATGCTTAGCTTCTAGTTTGTTGATGCATTAACTTCTTGTTGTTAGGAAAAATTCTATTAGCAATTGACTTGTCTTTTTGAGGGTAGGTGATTTAAAGAAGACCATTGAGGAGAGATTCTGAACTGTTTGTTTTATGTTCCTCTTTATGCGATCCTACGTTTATTGTTGTGCAGATGAGGGACCCCCAGGAATGTGTATTTGTGTATATATGAGAGGCGACGTCTACTTCCCTAGCTTTGGGGCCTCTGTTCCTGTCTGCATTTATATAGTAGGCATGGTCTTCGGAATGTGAGCTTAGTTTTGGCTTCTCGGAAGAGTTTAAGGCAATCATTATTTAAGAAGTTAACTGGAGTTAATGGAGGTGTTCTCATCATGGATTTTCGTTTCACCTAGATTGCTTCTTTTGTTTATTTATTTTGTCTCTTAGATATGGTGATACCAACCCACAGCCTAGTGCTGCTCCCGACTTACTGAGTATTCTGTAATTTCTTCTTCTTATGGCTAACTTGTATGTTTACCAAGACTTGGTGTTATTTCTTCAAAGTTCCATTTGTAATGACTGAGTTTATTATTTAAATTATATAATATAATCAAATATCCATCTAAATAGATCAACTGTGAAGGCAAATCTAGAGGTGGTTGTTTTTATTCCTGTAAAGACTATGTGGAATGGATGTGAAAAACTGGATACGTGTGGGGAAAAAAATCACTATTTACATATAAGTAGAAATTTAAAAGATCTTTAAAAAAGTGTAAAAATGTTAAATTCTGAATCTGAAATCAGACTGCTTCACAAGTCTTCAGATTCCTGCTCCCGCTCAATTAAATTAAGCCAGAAATCATAAAAGATGACGTAGGGCTGTAATTTACTCATGATAGATGAGATCAAACTTCAAGATCTAAACTCAGACTAGGAGAAGAATTCTGGCTCCATATCAAGAGATTAGCAAATGAGTATCAATGTTTGCTTCATTGTCACATCTGATGTTTAACATATGTAAGTATCATTCTTGTTATTTCCCAATATAAATTGCTGTTTTGATTAACTGATCAATTCTCAGACCCTTTTGGACTAAAAGGTCTGAAACCGTTGTCAATTTTATTTACTTCAAATTCCCTGAGAAGTGAATGCCAATAATTAACACAGACAAATGTCTTAAATAAAGCAAGCATTTGTTTGAGAAAACTGAAAAATACGTAATGACTCATGTTAAAAAAAAATCTACTAACAATTCTATTGGAATAGACAATCAGTAGATTGGTCTAAAATAAATGTGGTGTACTTGTTCTTGTGGGACACACTAGCCGTCATGTTATCCAAAAGTGACGTAACTGAATAATTCATTCCATTAATGACAGTTTTTTTGAACATGCCAAAATATTAACACAAATATAAAAATGCTTCTTCTTACAGAAACCAATGTAAAGTCCTCCCCAGCCAGCCATTTGGGTCTGTGTATTGCACCAGTTATGTCCTCCTGCCTTTCCCTGGCCAGCCCCAGAGCTGCCCCTCTTCCTGTCATCCTTTAATTTTGCTCAGATAGCAAGTCTTCAGGGTACTCACCCCTAAGTCACCTCAGTCCTGGTCATATTGACTTTATTTAGCCTTTTTGGGTAGTCTCATCATTACCTATAAGTTTACACTGTATTTCCCCAAATTATTATATATGTTTCCATAACATTTTTTTCCTGGGTTTGTGAATCCTCATTTGGGACCTTTAAAACAAAGGTATAGTTTTAATGTTAGTTTTAATTTACAAAACATAATTATATATACATTTATGGGGTACAACACAGTGTTTTGGTCTAGGTATACAAGGGAATGATGAAATCAAGCTAATTAATATGATCATCACCTTGCTTACCTGTCATTTTTTGTAGAGAGACATTTGAAATTCACCCTTAGTTATATTTAAGTATGCAATGCATTTTTATTGACTATATAGTCACTCTGCTGTGTAATAGATTGCAAAACTTATTCTTCCTGTCTTCCTGAAATGTTTTATCCTTTGACCAACTCCTAATTCCTACCCTTCCCACCCCACCCTCTAGCCCTGGGTAACCACTATTCTACTTTCTGCTTCTAAGAGCTGGAGCTTGTTAGATTCCGTTCTCCATAGAAGTGAGATCATATGGTATTTCTTTTTCTGTGCCTGGCTTATTTCACTTAACGTAATAGGACAGAGTTATTGTAAAAAGAATTCTCCTTCAGACTAACTTAAAAATGGGGGGAAAATCTACATTTACTTTATTTACTGAATCAATTCAGAGTAAACAAAAATCTTGTTTTGGCAGTTAGGACTCACCCAATGCAACAGAATCATAAAAATAACATATGAGCAGAGAAGTCAGGGATTACAGCCTTCTATGTGAGGCACAGGTGCTCAGGAGATGCTAAAGTCCCACAGGCACCACTGGCTCTCATTTACGTTCTTCTGTTGTCTTAGATGATGTCTTAAACAACGGAAGAACTGAATGAGGGACAATTGGTGCCTGTGCGACCTAGCCTCTGACTTCTGCTGAGGTGGCTGACTAATCTTATCAAACTGTCTGTTGGTCACACCTTCCACCTGAACATCCTTTCTCAGTCTTTACAATATGAATAGGCTGAAAATATACCAAATCTTTTAAGTTCTGCTTCCCTCTCTCCTCACTTTTACTATAGGTGGTCAAGAGAAACTAGCCCACCCATTCAAGGCTTTGCTTAGGTCTTTCCGCAGCCAAATATCCCATTTCATCCTTCACGAGTTCTAGCTTCCACAAAACACCAGGACATGAACAGAGTACAGCCGAGGATATTTAGCCTCTCTCTATTATCTAGGAACACAGTCTTCATTTGCCCCGGATACTTCATCACAGCAGCTTTTCTCATTCATATTTTTAACAGCATTCTGTTCACAACCAGTTAGGTTTTCTTTAAGAAGACTGAGGCTTTCTCTGCAACTCTCTTTTCCTCTTCCGAGTCCTCACCAGAATCACGCTTAGTGGTTTGTTGGCAGCAGTGTAGGACCGTGGGCTTCCAAACTCTTCCAGCCTCTACCCAGTTCCATGGCCACTTCCACATTTGTAGGTATTTGTTACAACACCTTACTTGTCAGTACCAATTCTTATCAGTCTGTTTGATTCACTGTAATGGGATATTATAGGCTAGGTGACTTAATAACCACAGACAATTATTTCTCACAATTCTGGATGCTGGGCCAGCCAAGATCAAGGTGCTGGCAGATTCAGCTTCTGGTGAGGTCCACTTCTTGGTTCATTGATGGCTCCTGCTTGCTGCATCTTCACATGGTAGACAGAGAGAGGCAGCCCTCTGGTGCCTCTCTCACAAGACACCCATTCAATTGTAAAGTCTCTGCCCTCACGACTTAATCACATCTCCAAATCCCCACCTTCTAATTCTGTCACATGAGAGATTAGGTTTCAACATCTATTGGGGAGAACAAACATTCAACCCAAGGCAAGAGGATAGCAGAATCACTCTGCTGCTAGTGCTGTTAGAGAGAAGACTGAATGAGGAACTGTGAGCTTTGGACCAAGTGATTAAGGAGATGAGTTATGCAGATTGTCTCTCTCAAAGGGAGATTTAAGCGGAGGGTTGGAGTGAGGAAGAACATACTAAGGTGTCTCATAAGAACAGGCTCAAGCCTGTAATCCCAGCACTTTGGGAGGCCGAGACGGGCGGATCACGAGGTCAGGAGATCGAGACCATCCTGGCTAACACTGTGGAACCCTGTCTCTACTAAAAAATACAAAAAACTAGCCGGGCGAGGTGGCGGGCGCCTGTAGTCCTAGCTACTCGGGAGGCTGAGGCAGGAGAATGGTGTGAACCCGGGCGGTGGAGCTTGCAGTCAGCTGAGATCCGGCCACTGCACTCCAGCCTGGGCGACAGAGCGAGACTCCGTCTCAAAAAAATAAAAAAAAAAAAATAAAAAGTAAGAACAGGTTTTGAATTGGATGCCAAACTAAACTGGATTTATATCTTAACTTCATATCTATCTCTTTTGTGACTTTGGAGATTGACTTGCCTCTTCTGAGCTTCAATTTTACAATATATAAAATAAGAAGGAGTGAGATCCTATAGCTACAGAAAAGTAAGAACAACAACAACAACAAAAAATTAGCTGAGCATGGTGGCTTTTGCCTGTAGTCCCAGCTGCTCAGGGGGCTGATTTAGGAGGATTGCTTGAGCCTGGAAGGTTGAGGCTCTAGTGAGCCATGATCTTGCACTCCAGCCTGGGCAAGAGCAGGAGACCCTGTTTCAAAAAAATAAAATAAAATAAAAGAAAGAAAGAAAAAAATGGAGAGAAGAATAATATATTTTAAAAAAGAATTTTAACATTAAAAAAACTCATATTGTTCCTGTGTCCCTGGCACATAATAGGTGCTTAATAATTTGCAGGTAGTAGCTGCCTGAAACTTTCCTGGGATCTGGATCAAAAGGAGCTGTTCCAAAACAAAAACAAAAACAAACAAACAAAAAGCAAAAATCACCTTTTGTCTCATCCTCTTTGAAACTGCCCTAAATTTCTCGGGAGGGGTGACAAAGATATGTTATACATAAAACAAAGAATTCAAACTAGTCTACAGGGGGAAGTAAAACGAAATGCATTGAGGGATGATTGGACACGCTCATGAACTGACAGCAGAGGGAAAAGACAATGACAGACCTGAGTCCCAGGAAGATCCCGACACCATTCCCAGAGGACTCTTCTTCATATCTCTCTTCTGAATCTCTCCGTGTGACGTTTCTCATTGGGACTGCATTTCTTACACTGTGGAAAACACTACCAATAACTCCTAACATCTACATCTTAGAGATTCAGCTCCCAGAGAGACTTTACCCATCTTTCCATATACAAAGTAATGATAGTAGTAATAATAATAATAATAATAATAATAATAAACCTCAAGAAAGGTTCCCAATGTCCAGCCTCTGCAAATGGACCAGGAAGATGTGAATTACAGGTAATATAACATCTGTTTGACAGCCATGTGAACTAGCAGTAGAGGTGGGGGCTCCTGGCAGAAAAAAATGGACAATATTCATAATTCTGGAAAGCAATAAAAGCAATATGACTCAAGAGAGCAGAAGCAGTGACTGATAAAAGCAAACACTGAATACATTATGCCTTAACCTCTCCACTTCACCCACCAGATACTGATAATAAAGAACAGCACTGACTTTTGCATTTCGCTACTGGAGAAGAAGTCATCTGTGTGAGCCATTTAGGTTAAGGATGTAGAAATACTTAATGTATTAGAACAACAATGGAGGAGGAAAATCATTAGTGTATATTGCATAAAGGGTTTATGGTTTAGTGAGGGTTTATTTGCTATGAGTTACCAAAAAAAAAAAAGAGTAAACCCTTCTATATTTTAAAATACAATATCCCTCACTATAGTCCTAGAATATTTTTTCTTCCATCTATTGACAGTATAGAAGACTTCCTCCAAAAATTTCCAATAAATAGCTTTAGATTTGCATAGAAATATGTATTGCATAGACCATCGTGCTGAAGCAAACAAGTGTATTCAGTGAGCATACACAATTTAAATGTAAGACTACAATGAATGTAGGACATATAGATCATATGTGCTAGTATCCAGCAAATATCCATCCACATTGCTCTATGCTTAGGAAAAAACTATCAGGCAAACCTATTGCATTTCCAATCTGTGTTCCTTAAGATGCTCCTGAATGGAGTATTCATTTTCTGAACCCATCAATGGGAGAAAGTGAAATGGATTGGCTATGAATTTCCACATATACAGTTACTAAGTAACTATTGATAAAAGTGGGCAGTCAAGGTGGGAACTTCCTACCAGGGCGTGGGGTTGAACTTCAGAAAGAGTAATTTGCTGTGCTAATTTAACGGCAGACTTAGACATTACCTAATATCTGAGCATGCTGGGAAAACATTAACTCACATTTGGTAGGGCACCCATTACTTCATTACACTTAGAATCCTCACCTCTTGATAGGATTTGGTTTGTCCCCACCCAAATCTCATCTTGAACTCTAGCTCCCATGATTCCCTTCTGTTTTGGAAGTGACCCAGTGGGAGATAATTGAATCATGGGGGTGGTTCCCCCATACTGTTCTTATGGTAGTGAATAAGACTCATGAGAGCTGATAGTTTTATAACAGGCTCTCCCTTACTCTTGCTCTCATTCTTTCTTGCCTACTGCCGTGTAAGATGTGCCTTTTGCCTTCCACCATGATTGTGAGGCCTCCCCAGCCGTGTGGAACTGTGAGTCCATTAAACCTTTTTTCTTTATAAATTACTCAGTCTCGGGTATATCTTTATCAGCAGCATGAAGATGAACTAATACACTACTTTTTCTTGGTTTTCTTTTTCTCCTTGAAACCACTCACTACAGTTGCCATCTATACAGTATTAGCCAGAGTATTAGCTATGATAACCCTACCTAATGGTTGTATAAAATTAAGGAAATGTATACTTACATTAGTGGTTTCTTTAAGGTCTTTCCATCCAGTGAGCAAACTATCCTTAAAAAGGAATTATTTTGTGCCTAGCCATGGAATTCAATAAATAGGCCTACAAAAATCAAAGCACCAAAACGAATCTGCAAAAGAGTTTGTGGTTTTCTAAGAACATTCCTGTCACCTGTGGGGCAAACAGCAAGATGAGAGCAAATGTTAATAATGCCCAGGGATAACTGAGGTGGTTTCCTTCTCTTTTAAGACTTGTGTATGGGGAAAAAAAAAAGTTTCTCTTCTTTTCTTCTTAAAGCAGAGGGCATAGTTTTCACTGAGAAAAGACAAAATTCTTCATGGGAGTTAGGGACAAAATAGTTTGTCTATTATTGCTCAGTGGGTTGAGTTTTCTAAAGATAGTTTGGAGGAATTCAGACTTGTGCAGGCTTGAGTGCTAGAAGAATTAAGTCCACAGACTGAATTGTACTCATATCACCCCTATTGACCTGCTGGTCAGAGGTACCAGCCAAATATCCTAGCATCTCAATATCAGACACCGCTAGACCCAGTGAGAAAAGCAGTGCAGCCACCACTTCCTCAGTTCCTGTCCTTCCACCCCATGGACAGTCAGTATGCTTTCCACTTTTATGTGTCCACTTGATGGGTCACAGGGATCCCAGATATGCAATAAGCATTATTTTGCGTGTTTCCATGTGGGTGTTCATGGATGGTATTTTTAAATTTTGTTTTGTGTTGCATAGCGCAGCATTGTATTATGTTGTGTTGTGTTGAATTTTTTTAGACAGAATCTCACTGTGTCACCCAGGCTGCAGTGCCGTGGTGCGATCTTGGCTCACTGCAACCTCCTCCTCCTGGGTTCAAGTGATTCTCCTGCCTCAGCCTCCCGAGGAGCTGGGATTACAGGCGTGCACTCATGGATGATATTTACATTTAAACGAGTAGATGGAGTAAAGCAGGCTATCCTCCCCACTGTGAGTGGGCCTCATCCAATCAATTAAAAGTCCAGATAGGACAAAAGTCTGACCCTCTGACAAATAAAAAGGAATTTCTCTTACCTAACTGACAAAAAGCTGGTATGTACATCAGTTATTTTCTATCTTATGGCTGGAACCCAAACACATTGGCTCACCTGGGTCTCCAACTTTCCAAATGCAGAGCGTGGGACTTTTCAGCCTCCATAATAAACCTATTTTTCTTTCTTTCTCTGTCTATGTCTTTCTGGTTCTGTTTCTCTGGAGAACTGTACCTAAGAGAGTGAACAAGTGACTCAAGGGGCTGCTGTTCTTTTAGCTTCTCTTAGTTGCTTTATTTTAATTGTATATAAATTCCCTGCTTTGATTTAAATTTGTTGACTAGTGAATGAGCAATATAGACACCCCTCTCTTCTCATAAACTGACAAAAAGACTTAATTTTTGCATTGTCTCCAGAATAATAAATTGTCATTATTAGTAGCAAGGATATGCATAACTTATCATAGCTTAGCAATAGCTAAATTATTTTGTGTATTTCTTTTCTCTCCTTCCTTCATTCCTTCCTTCCTTCCTTTCTTTTTTTTTTTTTTAGACGGATTCTCGTTCTGTCACTCAGGCTGGAGTGCAGTGGCGTGATCTCAGCTCACTGCAACCTCTGCCTCCTGGGTTCAGGTGATTCTCCTGCCTCAGTCTCCCAAGTAGCTAAGATCTTAGGATCTGGGACTACAGGCATGAGCCACCACGCCCGGCAAATTTTTTGTATTTTTTAATAGAGATGGGTTTTCACCGTGTTAGCCAAGATGGTCTCAATCTCCTGACACCATGATCCACCCGCCCCGGCTTTCCAAAATGCTGGGATTACAGGCCTGAACCCCCGTGTCTGGCCTATTTTGTGTATTTTTTAAACATAGTAATTCTATTTCAAATTGTTCTGTAGAACACTGTGGTGGGAATAAATGTCCCCCAACAGCTTAAAAGGCAACAGGAGGTGATTCTAGTTCTAGTTAAGGATGACTTTTCATTTTGCTCAAATTATCTCCATGCAGATGGACACGATTTTAGAAAGGAATGTGGGGAAGAGATTGGAGTTGGTGTGGTTACTGAACAGTCAAACAGTTGGAGAGAGGGAGAAAGAAGAATGTGGTGTCTGCTGAGGGAGGAGAAATCCTAAGGGGGAAAAATTAAAGGGGGCATTTAGGAGAATTTGCCCATCAGTGGATGCTGTAAGTACCTTCTTCTATATCTCTAAGTAGGAATTTATAAAATTGAGGTATACTGTGTGTTGCATTTGGATTCAGACTTAATTTTCTCCTAAACATTATTTGAGAGATCTGAGAGCCACAGATAATCTTTAAATGAAGACAGAATCACTTGATCTAAATCCTGAAGATCATTAAAATATAACCGTAAACAAGATTAGTTCCGTTACTAAGAGAGGTAGAGCTGAGCATTGGCACACCTATATTCCCAGCTACTCCAGAGGCTGAGGTAAGAGGATTCCCTTGTATCCAGGAGTTTGAGGACACTTTGAGCAATATGACATCCATCTGCCAAAAAAAAAAAAAAAAAAGAAAAGAAAAGAAAAGCAGTAAGAGAGAACCCTTCACTTCCTGTTTAAAGTGATAATAATGCTACTCATGTCAAGGCCAAGACCTCGGCCTTCTCCGTTAAAAAAAAAAATCAATTATTGCTTACCGTACACTAAAAAATAATATTCAGTCCTTTTATGTATCATCCATCTTATTGTCACACAGGTACTAGTCTCCTGGAAATGTTGCCACCAAAACCAGGTGAGGAGTTACTTATTCTTTAATTTTAGGTTTTCAAGTAGAGAACAAACTTTGTCTTTCTAATAAGTTCTTATTTTATTTTTGAAGTATATTTCATGAACAGGCTTCTGGCAATTTAGAGACAAAAGTAGAAATATGTGCCATCTAGATGCTCAAATTGTGTTAGCATTTTTTGTCCTATGAATTTCTTACCAGTTTGAAGAAGAAAGTATATATGCAAATATTTTTCAGAAATTAGTTTTATATTTTATTAAAGTGCATGATTTCAAAATTATTTTTAAAAGTTTAGAAACATTTTGTAGCAGTAATACAATACCTATAAATAATCATCAGCCACAAAAGCTATTGAAGATCTCCTAGATTTAGTGAAAAGCATGTATTCAATGTTCATTCAGCCTGACAGCACGCGGTAGGATGTTGCAGAGATACAGCAAGGCAAAGACCATTGAAGACAGTCATTTTGTTCAACAGTAATTGGACGTGGGCTTGAAATCGAGTTTCAGTGCAGATACAGAATCATGAGACTGTCAGAGAAGCACTGATAGGTACATAGGTATTACATTCAAAATATACATATCATATTTTAATGATTTTTTGTCTTTATTTTTAAAAGATGAAATTAGCTTCCTTGGAAGTTCCTATTTTTACAATATTGCAAAAAACATTTTTCACTTTATTATTATTATTATTTGAGAATTCATAGCCTGTTTCAAGTTACTTAGCCATTTTATGACTTAGGTTCAGATAAGGAAAGTTTTAACTTTTCTGTCATGGCTTCTCTCCCCTCTCAGATTTCTCCCTTTCCCCTTTTCTCTCCTGAGGTGAATCTATGGGCAAGGCTGATCAAGCCTGTAGACATCAGGAGAAGGGCATCCGATATGGTTAGGCTTCGTGTCCCCACCCAAATCTCATCTTGAATTGTAATCCTCATAATCTCCATGTGTCAAGGGAGAGACCAGGCGGAAGTAATTCAAGTATAGGGGCGGTTTCCTCCATTCTCTTCTTGTGATAGGGAGTTACCGCAAGACCTGGTGGTTTGATAAGGGACTCTGACCCCTCCACTCGGTGCTTTTCCTTCCTGCTGCCTTGTGAGGAAGGTGCCTTGCCTCCCCCTTGCCTTCTGCCATAATTGTAAGTTTCCTGAGGCTTCCCCAGCCATTCTGAACTGAGTCAATTATACATTTTTCCTTTATAAATTACTCAGTCTTGAGCAGTTCTTTACAGCAAGATGAAAATGGACTAATACAGCATCTTATTGGAGTCTCTCCAGGTACTTCAATTTGTGATCTCTTGGGACTGTTAAGCAGGAGCAGCTCATATTCAGACATGGAATTCATGATCAGCATTCACTGAGACTCAGTTACCTCCTCCTCTATCCATCCCTCAGTGCTCTGGGCACTGCTCCACAGCCTCAGCTATGGGAAATCCTCATGTTTTACCTGGGTGAACCCCATGGGAGGCACACGGTGATTTAATTCCTTCTCATCCTGATACCCGACTGGAGTCATGATCATTGACAGATTATTCAGGGTCCTAGAGACAGTGATGCATTTGCTGGAGGAAGCTAGGAGTCATCGCAACTTCAATGCACAGCTGCTAAGCTATGGTTTGTTTAGGATTGTAAGCCACCCTTTGTCACTTAATGTGGAACAGAGTATAGGACCTCCTGATCCGCCTGCCTTGGCCTCCCAAAGTGCTGGGATTACAGGTGTGAGCCACCGTGCCCAGCCAGCGGAACTCATTTTAATCATGACTCCACTCCGGAGAAAACACACAGCCCTCATGGCCTAATCACCTCTTGAAAGCCCCACCTCTTAATACTGTTGAATTAGTGATTAAGTTTCCCAACATATGAAATTTTGGGGGACACATTCCACGTTCAAACAATAGCAGGCAGGAAGTTAGGGTTAGATTATACGCTGAAGTATCCTAAACAATAACTTATGTTATTAAAATTATAGCTTTAGATGCTCTCTCTCTGTCTCTCTCTCTGTACAGTTCTGTCTCACTCTCTCTCTCTCTCTTTCTCTCTCTCTCTTTTCCATATACAATTCTCTCTACCCCTCCCAATAGAAGTACAGGCTTTGAATGGCTATCCCCTCTATTATAAATTTTGAAACACATCATTTGAAAGTCAAACGTTAGTAGCAATAGATTCTTTAGGTAAGTGGCATCTACTTTTCCTTTAAAACAAGACATATCTCATCCTCAATAGGTGGAGAGAATAAAAACAACAATATACAAGGCAATTTAGAAATTCTGAAAAATAATTCAAAGAATTATTTTTGCCACATAAAAGTCAAGGATTGAAAAGGGAGTATCTTGATAGTGACATGAAACCATAGGAAACAAAGAGAAGAAAAAATCAGTTGTGTTTTCATCTTTTTACTCTTTTGAGTTGGAAAAATGAGGCCAACGTGATAAGAACTAGGAAAAATATAAGTCAAATCGCTCTTGATATTTGTGTTAGTGTGTGTGTGTGTGTGTATATATATATACACACACATATACACAGTATATAGTTTATTCAGTATATATAGTATATATATAGTTTATATATAAAGGGGAGTTTATTGGGAGAATAAACTTATATATATATATATATATATGTATGTATGTATGTATGTATATAAAGGGGAGTTTATTGGGAGAATAGACTCACATGATCGCAAGGTAAAGTCCCACAATAGGCCACCTGCAAGCTGAAGAGCTAGGAAGCCAGTCCAAGCCCTAAAACCTCAAAAGTAGGGAAGCCGACAGTGCAGCCTTCAGTTTGTGGCGGAAGGCCCAAGAGCCCCTGGGAAACTGCTGGTGTAAGTCCAAAAGCTGAAGAATTTGGAATCCGATGTTGGAGGGCAGGAAGCATCCAGCACAGGAGAAAGATGGAGGCCAGAAGACTCAGGTAGTCTATCTTTCCACATTCATCTGCCTGTTTTTATCCTAACCACACTGGCAGTTGATTAGATGATGCCCACCCAGATTGAGGCTGGGTCTGAGTCTCCCAGTTCACTGACTCAAATATTAATCTCCTTTGACAACACCCTCACAGACACACCCAGGAACAGTACTTTGCATCCCCCAATCCGATCAAGTTGACACTCAAAGTTAACCATCACAATATTGCAAAATGGTTTTTGTTTGCTTTTACTTTCAAACTAAAGTGTTTTCAAGAAGAGAGGACAGAAGTTTCTCTCTCTAAAAGCAGTAGGCTGAGAGAAACAAAATAAACCCAGAATTATGGATGCTTCATGGTAGTTTTGAGTTGTTCTGCTTATTCTGTCTGTTCTATGGTTTTTAGATCCATGTAAACATAGTCCTTTGGAAGTTAGTATTAATCGGGGGAGATAAAAAAAGGCGGGAGAAAGGGCCCTCACCTGAGAGAGAGGACTCCCATATACATACGTGGCTTGATTTTCCTTTACATTTCTTCCTTATGCCATTTTAATTTTCTAAAATGTTGGTGTTTGATTCACAGCATACTTGACGGTTTAGTAGTTCTTCTGCATTTCACACTGTGTAATTCATACTCTTCTAGATATTGCGGGTGCATATTCTAAAGCAAAATAGAGATGCCATCCCTTGAGGATCTTACATTCTTACTCATCATAATAGTAATTATAATTAATGAGTAAATCACACAGTAGTTCAGAGACTAGTCAATGTTTTGAAAAAATCAAATGCAGAGTAAAGAGGATTTGGGGAGAGGGTTGCAATTTTCAAAATCGTGGGGAAAGCAGGCCTTATGAAGTTGTAGAAACTGGAAGGAATTGACCAACTGGACACCAGAGGAGTGAGCATTTCATTCAGAGAAACAGAGGATGCTGAAGACCTAGGGTGGGAATTTTCCTGTAGTTCTCTGTGAATTGCAAGAGTACTGTAGTGTAGGAGCCATGGGTGAGGACTGGAGTAGCCAGCAAGGCCAGAGCCAGGTTATGGGCATTCTAATAGTATATTAGTCCCTTTTCATGCTGCTGATAAAGAGCGTACCTGAGACTGAACAATTTACAAAAGAGGTTTAATTGGACTTACAATCTCACATGGCTGGAAAAGTCTCATGGTGGAAGGCAAGGAGGAGCAAGTCATGTCTTACATGGATGGCAGCAGGCAAAGAGATAGAGATTGTGCAGGGGAACTCCTCTTTTTAAAATCACCAGATCTCGTGAGACTTATTCAGTATCATGAGAAAAGCACTGGAAAGACTTTGCCACCATGATTCAATTACCTCTCACTGGGTCCCTCCCACAACATGTGGGAATTCAAGATGAGATTTGTGTGGGGACACAGCTAAACCATATCAAATAGCTCCCTGTAAAGAGCATGACTTTTGAATAGAGTCGGAGGCAATGATGTGACATAATGCAATATTTAAAAGGATTATTTTGACTATTATTTTAAGAATAGACAAAAGAGAGCAGAGGAACAGAGCTTCTAGAAGACTTTTGCAGTAATCTAAGCAGGCGATAATGCTGGCTTGGAACAGTATACTACTTTGAGTGTAGCAAGAAATTATTGGACTCTGGATACATTTCAAAGAGCCAAAAGGAATTTCTACTTTTTAATGGGCAGAGCAACAATGTTGTCAGGATTTTCTAACCATTTCATTAGATATAAAGTATAAGAGAGGGAGGGCAGTAAAAGAAGCCTCCAAGGACTTTGGCTTGAGCAAATGAAAGCAAGAATTTGACATAAACAAAGTTGAGAAAGCCCATATAGAGCAGATTTATTGAAACGTGTAGGGGCTAAATGTGCATATGTTGTACTTGGAATATCTATTAGACATCAAAGGTGATATATCATGTTTTCAGTGGACATATGAGTCTAGATTTTAGGAGAAGGATTGAGGCTTAAGATGCATTTAAATAAAATCCAGACATAGAGATGATATAAGCCCATGGGAAGATTGGTTCACCAAGGGAGTCAGTAAGGGTAGAGGAAAGAACCCAAAACTGAATTCTTGACCCACGATTTTAAAAGATTGGGACAAAGGAGTAGAATCCACAAAAGGGTTTCTAAGAAGGAAAATCAGTGAAGGAGAAGGAAAGCCAGAAGAAAACAGTGTCCTAGAACCAAAGCCAGAAAGTATAGCAAGGAGGAAGAAGAAAGCATCTCTGCCAAATATTGCTGACGGGTCACAGACATGAGGATGAAATCTTGCCCTGGAATTAGCAATGCGGGGAGTCACTGGGACTACAGAAAAGGCCAGAGCCCTGTCCAGTTTTTCATGTATAATACTATGAAATCAAAAACTTACTTTGGTGTTCTCACTTTGCAAAGGACAAGATGCTAATTTATTTCATATGGTGTTAATAAGTCTAGAAATCCCTGATCATCTTTCCAGCTGAGAGATGCATCTTTTTCATCCTTTAGGCTGTTTCCTTAACCAATTTTAGATAAGTTTATTTTGATTGTGGCATAAGAGCATCCTTGATTTCTTCAAATTGTTTGTTTTCCTCTAGTGAGGCAATCTGAGATTATATTCTCAAGGTAGATGGCTCCTTCTTGAATATCGCCTACACAGAGAGAGAGAACAGAAGAAGGATTAGAAGTGAAATAACCTCACTTTAATTCATCATAATATTTTAGTAATAATTATGCATCTACATTTTACAGTATGTTTGCTTTGACTAGGTATTTCTAGAAACGTAGTTTAGTATACCTGGACATGCCAGGCAATGTGGCGTATCATGGAGGAAAGAATCAGAGCGGTCAAGAGCAGTGGCTCATGCCTGTAATCCCAGCACTTTGGGAGGTGAAGGTGGGCAGATCACCTGAGGTTAGGAGTTCAAGACCAGCCTGGCCAACATGGTGAAACCCAGACTCCACCAAAAATACAAAAGTTAGTCGGGCATGGTGGTGCATGTTTGTAATCCCAGCTACTCGGGAGGCTGAGGCAGGAGAATCGTTTGAGCCCAGGAGATGGAGATTGCAGTGAGCCAAGACTGCACCATTGCACTCCAGCCTGGGCAACAGGGCACGACTCCATCAAAGAATCAGAGTGCTATAGAACAAACACTAGCATAAAGAGATACTCAGTAGATGATATTAGTAGAAATTTGTGTTGGAAATAATAATAAAATTTTCATTATTGTCCTTTTACTATAAACCTTAGGTAAATAGATAGCCAAAGTAACTGTATTCTACTAGGATCTAACCCAAATCTTAGAGGGTTGAGATTAAACAATTCAATTGTATTCAGTCATTCAAATGTCATAATTTCATTTGCTAAAGAAATAATCCTGTGGATAGAAACTTCCTATCTATGTATATATCTGTAACGTCAGTCTCTGATAATTTGCTGTTTAGATAATGCATGCACTAACTTATTTCCTACTGTGAATGTTTTCTGGCTTTAGATATAAGTTATCCATGAATTCTAGAAAGAAACAGCAACAAAGAAAGGATAATATAGCCAGAGATGTTCAAAATCATAGAGTATGGATCTAACATCCCTTAATTTCTGACTCCAGCTGGCCTTTGTGCTCAACAGTATCTGTCAAACTGCTGCTGTTTGTGCATCCCTTAAAGTGGGAAATATTCTTCTTTGCTTCCCAATTTGCTTTGCATGCCTTCAGCATGATATGGGTGCTTATGAATTATGCAAACAGCAAGCCTATATTGCCTTAGGAAACACTGTATTAAATGTGCAAAAAAAAAAAAAAGTGTGTGTGCAGCTATCAAAACCATTAGGCCTCTGACACTCACATGGTATCTTGTGATTTAGAGCCCACTGCAGGAGCCCTGTGGAGTGACAAAGACAAGATGCTTATATGAGACTGATTGTCCTGTGCCCCTCTCAGCTTCGTCTCTTAAGTTCATTCCGAGGAAATTTTGATGCCAAATTATCCCAGGATCTGAGGGCCAGAAGAGAAAACTTTAATTGTTTCCTCCAAGTGAGAAGCCACTTAAATGGCAGAATCAATTCCAAAGTAATTGCTGTTCCTCGGGTTCCCCCTTAAAGTTTATCCAATGTAGAAAAAATACACAATCCTTGAACTTTAGGTGGAGCATGTGAATTGGAGTCCAGAGTCAAAACAATGCTGTATTCTCTAAGCAGCTGCAGGCTGTCTCCCTGGGAAAGCTGAGCTTCAAGTAGAAACACAGAATTATTTTCATTTTTCACAGTTCATTCCAGTGTGTTTGTGTGGCACCTTGCGTATTGTGTCATACTGTTAGGGTAGAAGGAAAAAGATGGTGAGATAGACAGGAGAGGGTCATTTGAAATGCCATCTTCATGTCTGATTCTGAGTGAAATTAAGCCTTCATTTGCTTGACTGAGGTTTCCTGAGAATTTAAAACTAAATCAGTGCTATGTATGATTACATGATTAAACTGCTATATGTTCACCAAAGCTCATTGTCGTTTTCCAGAAACTTATAAAGAGCCAATGCTGAGCCAGAATTTAATGCAGACTTCAGAAACTTAGAGAGAAAAGGAAGCAGTCACTTTATTTTGGTAACTTTCTGTGCTCTTTCCCCATCCCTGCTAAGATAACTCTATGCAACCCCATTTCCCCACCTACCACCTCACACAATTGCAGAAGGCCATGAGGAGAAAAGTGGAGAGAGGGAGGAAAACAAATCCATATTATTGCCAACAAATTTCATCTGACAAACTTCTTTAAAACCAAAACCATTTTCCTCACCCTGTGGGCTGGGTCTCTTAATGTACAACAGGGATAGTAAAGGGCAGTCAACAGAAGGAAGAATAAGAGTGAAAATGGAAGGAAAGGGTAAAGGCAGTCCTTTCTGCTACCCATGCTACAGGAGCTCTTTCTTCCCTGCGACCTTGTTCTAATCGTCATTTCAGAGACCGTGCCCAGAGTCTTTTTGCTAAAACCTTTGGAACCTCTGCCTTTACCCATCCTCCTGCAGCCTAGACCAGAGGAGCCTCGACGGGTGATCTATGCAGAAGTTCAGAGAGAATTTGGGAGGCCGAGGCTGGCGGATCACGAGGTCAGGAGATCGAGACCATCCTGCCTAACATGGTGAAACCCCATCTCTACTAAAAATACAAAAAAATTAGCCGGGCGTGGTGGTGGCGCCTGTAGTCCCAGCTACTCAGGAGGCTGAGGCAGGAGAATGGTGTGAATCTGGGAGGCGGAGCTTGCAGTGAGCCCAGATCGCACCACTCACTCCAGCCTGGGCGACAGAGCGAGACTCTGTCTCAAACAAAAAAAAGTTCAGAGAGAAAGTGCAATACAAATTAAAATTATGCTTGTATGTGACTTAGTTTTTAATGCATTGGTGATGTGTGATTCTATATTAATACGTGGGAAAATTAAGTCGAATTTCAAGCCCTTGGTTCATTAGGACCCACCAGCCTAGGCTCTCTCATCATCCAAATCACTAACATCTTTTGTAACTTTTTTGTTCTCATCTACCGTATATTGAAAAGAACTGCCTCTGTGCTTATTATATGAGAACTAAATTTCCAGGTCTTTTCATGATTAGTAAAGATCAGTTCTTATATTTCATTGTTTTCTATTTCTCAGCAGCACTTGACAGTGTTGCTACTTCTCTTTCCTGAGGCTGTTACTTCTTCTTCTTTTTGTTTTCTTGTGACATGGCACTGGCCTGGCATTTTTCCTTGCTCAATGGCTGCACCTCCTTAGTGTCTCTCCCTCACGTATTTCTTCTTCCGACCTCTGCATGCTGTGGAGTCTCAGGGCTCAGAGTCCATCAGTTCTCCTCTCCCCAGGTTAACACATCTAGTGCCTGGCTGTAGAGACCAGCAATGAAGTCCACAGTGCTTTCCAGGACTAGCCTCTCTCCCAAACCCCAGCATTGTGTATCTCATAGCACACTGGACATTGCCACTTGGATGACTAAAAGGCACCTCAAACTTAAATTGCCCAAAACTGTACTGTAATTTGTTTTATGAACAAATGTTCACAGGTCCTGCTCCCTTATTTTCTGCAGGCAAATGCTAAATATCTTCAGGGAACCCTTCTCTCTGCACCCTAGCTAAAAACCACACCTTTGTCACTGTCAAATTTCCTTTATTTACATTTATTCAGAGACTATATCAGTACCTGCCACATAATATGTGCATCCATCTTTCTATTCATGATGTCTTTTCCTATAAAATGTAAGTCCCATGAGGACAGGGGTTATGAGACCATATTTCCCTCTTGACTTCTAGGTCTGGAACAACACCCACAACATAATTGGGATTGGTAAAATATTTTTGATTGAATAAGTAGAGATATAAAACAATGAGTATGTGTAAAAATGAACACATGAATCAATCAATGCAAGTTCTGAGATTATTTTTATTTTGCTTATAATAATCATGGTCTTTCTAACTCATATCTACACACATGTAACTGTACGGTACTATGTTTGGGGACACAGAGAATCATAGCAAGAGGTGAGATATTTCTACACTTAATACTCATTCTTGCCGGGCTTTCTTCACCAGTGAAAATATCTCTCTACATTTTTTTTTCTTTTCTATGACATCTTCTTTTTCATGAAGCATTTCTGATTGTCACACACAATCATCACTGTCTCAGTATCCAGTACAAAACTTGAATATTGTACTTATCCCTAAATTACAATGATTTGTTGATATCTTTTATCTCTACAAAGAAAATTTAAGTATTTAAAGATACTTACTTATTTTTGGAAATTATGTTATTTACTTTTATCAGAAAGACTAGCAGAGTGCCTGTTATAAATGTCGAATTAACCTCATTCTTCCAAGTCCCCGCATCCATAGTCTCCTAGCGGGGGAGGTTCATGCCAAGGATTGTGTAAAATCATACATTGGATTTGGGGAAAGCATTAGCACTTTTCTCAACATTTTGTTCCACCTCATCATTTTTTTTTTTTTTTGAGACGGAGTCTCGCTCTGTCGCCCAGGCTGGAGTGCAGTGGCTGGATCTCAGCTCACTGCAAGCTCCACCTCCCGGGTTCACGCCATTCTCCTGCCTCAGCCTCCCGAGTAGCTGGGACTACAGGCGCCCGCCACCTCGCCCGGCTAGATTTTTTTTGTATTTTTTTTTAGTAGAGACGGGGTTTCACCGTGTTAGCCAGGATGACCTCATCATTTTTACAATTTCCATTTTGTGTGTAATCTTTCATATATAAATACATCACTACAGTAGTAGATGCATTTCATTCATGCTTCATAAATGCATTTTGTGAGTAGTTGCTTGATCCTTCTTTTCTGATAGGGGTGTGAACATGATCAAAGCATTTGGAGGCTGCTAGTATAGGTTCTTGCAATGACTATGCACAGGCTTCATTTCACACATGTGAATATGGGATGGTGTCTTAATAAGTTCAGTACCCAAACTGCATGAAATTGAGCTGTCTTTGGGTAGTATGACTTAACCCCTCCTCTTTGCCTTTCAAAACGCCTCTCTTTTATTTTCCTGTGTGCCACTTGCTAAGGCCATCAGACACTCACATCCATATGTTTACCCTATGCCCACTCACTGTCAGTAAAGATTTATCTTTCTTGCTCTGTTGCCCCTACACTAGTGATCCCTGAATATTGGGACCTACATTTTTTGGTCATGCTCATAGACTCCAGGAACTGTGCTAATATCCTTCTCACTAGAATGTCCAAAGGCCACAGTTCTCCAGTCCTGGGTGCTGTGTGGACATGGGGGGGCTGACCCTGGAGCGGAGACTGCCCACCCTACATTCTCCATCACCTCCTTAACATCCTCTGGTTGTAAATGAGGGAAGCTTGGATAAACTAAGGGACTATGTTCCCGATTCTCTTGCAACTAGATGTGGACGCTTGACTAAGTTTTAGCTAATGTAATTATGTTAAAGCATAGTTTATGACATGAGAAAACACATATTTAAGAGATGCTAAATCATTTGTGCTGCTTTCTGCCCAATACCTTTCTCATTTCTGGGGCTTGGAAAATAGATAAAACAGCTGGAAATCCAGCAGTCACTTTGTGCTATGAGCTGATCTGCGTGACAGAAACCAGTGTGGTGGTGGTTAAACAGAACAATCACAGCCTGCTCCTTAATGACGCAGGGGAGCCTTCATACCAGCCAGGGATTGCTAACCTCTGGATTCATTTACATAGGAGGTAGACATTTCTCTTGTACTTTGCCACTTTATTCTATTTTACTTTTCTGTTAAGTGCAGCAGAACTTCAACCTTACAGGTGCTGGCCATCTCCCCTATATTTTGCGTACTGGGTGTAAAAAGGACAACATATACCGCTCTTAAGTAACCCTTCATAAATCTAGCCCATTCAACTTTTTAATGTGCTTTATTTTTCTGCAAGCCACTCCACGGGCACCACATCCCTACCAGAGATACCCAGGTCCACAAAAATGAGAAATAATTAGAGCTCAAGTTTTATATTGCTCAGGGACAAAGTCTCTGGGAGCCAGCTCTGATGAAAAAAAAAAAAAGGAGAAAAGAAAATGAAAAGAAACACAGAACAACTTACTTTAACTGAATTAAAAGGTGTGTGTGTGTGTTTGTGTGTGCGTGTGTTAAAATGTCCACCTCTAGTTAAAGAAAATGCTAGCAATCAAGAAACTTAAAAAGCAAAGCAAAGCAAACAAACAAAATACATAGTAGGGAGAGTTTTATTAGGTTCTCATTCTTTGGTTTTTGGTGTTGGTTTTGGTTTTTCATTTGGTTGGTTTGGTGCAAGTTTGTGTTGTAGCAGTTCCTCCTCATCAAGTTTCCTGAAGCTTACTGCAGAGTATTAGGCGGTCACTCTGCTGTGATGTAACTCTGAGTACAGAGAAATTTCAGCTTGTACTTGTTTTCCCCAAAAGGCAATGATAAAATTGAAGAGAGAAACAGATATTTTTAACTTCCACATCAGTGCTCTTTGTGTTAAATTTTATAAAATGTGTATTTTGATTCCATTGCATTATGAAGACTGAATTGGTAAAATGAATCCAGCCAGTGAATGAAGAAAAAACATGTTTTAGGGAAGAAATGGAAGTCCTTCCTTAGACAGTAAACACCAGAGGGGCTTGAATGGCTGCCCCACCAACAAGCTGGGAAAGCTGCCCTGTTGGAGAGTAGAGAAGAGAGATGTTCGCACTTCCAAAGTGTTAAAGCGAGAGTGGGTTTTATACATTTTTAACAGTGCATCTCTTTAAAATGCTGCAAGATGTAGCCAGAAAGTGGAACCTATCCAGATCCAACAACTGATGAATGAATTTAAAAATGTGGTATATCCATACAATGGTACTTTTCTTTTGCAATAAATTAAATGAAAAATGGATTCATTCTACAATTTAGGTGAACTCTGAAGGCATTATGCTGAGAGAAGGATGCAAAGCAAAAGAGAGACTGAATAGGGTGTGATTCCATTGATCCGAAGTGTCCAAGATAGGCAATCTTTGGCGACTAGGTGGAGGAGCTACAAGGTTGTGTAGGGCTGGGGGTTAAGAAACACGAGGAGTGACAGCCACTAGGTACAGGGTTTCATTATGGAGTAATGAAGATGTTTCAAACTTGGACTGTGATGAAGGTTGCACACTGCATAGTATACTAAAGAACATGGAATTGTATGTTGTTAAATGGGTGTATTCTATGTATATGAATTATTTCTCAATTAAGACATTAAAATTAGGAGAATGTAGACAGGAAATATTTTTAAACATTACAAGACTAACTTTGTAATAAACATCATTTTTTTCTTCCCATGTCAACAATGAATTGACTCTAATTTATTGTATGAAGCTTATGTAAGATGACTGTAAAGCAGTGATATTGTTGACCACAGTTAACCATAGATGTTATGCAAACTAGCTAAATGTGTGATCGCAAGATGACATGACAAATTTTTTCTTAAGGAATAACAAGTCCATTTTAAAATAACACATTTATGCTTAATTTGAGGGGTGTCTTTTTTAAGGGTTAAGGACCAAAACTCACGTTAGCCTAAATGTGCATGAGGTAGCACAAATAGAAACATATTTATGTAAGCTATGTATGAATTATTCAATGTTCACACACCAATCTGATTTTGCATTAAATTACATTGATAGAGGCTACCCGATCCTGACACAAATTAAACATTTGCAGAGTTCGACCCTCTCTTCCTTCCCTGTCCTGAATGTGTACTGGGGGGTGACCTTCATTATGCACAGACATTCTTTCAATTTTTCCAAAAACTGACAGGTACTAAACTCTGCCTGATGCTATTACTTTAAAGAAAATCAATGAAATATTATTATGTATATTTGTAAGACAGTTTTCTGGTCACTGTGGGGAATACAAACAAGTCAAAATCCCCTACTCTCAAAGACCTTAACTGCTGGTTGGAGAGAGGCTATTGACCAATAAGAAGTTAATAAAACTCTAACCAGGAGACAACCCCTTAGATGACAACCATGTTAATCTATAAGGCAGCTTGATGTTTATTCTATTATTTATTATATAATTTTACCTGAAAATATATAAAAGGAGTTAAGCATGAGGATTCTGTAAGATAGAAAAACAATCAAATTATTCACATGTATAAAGGCGTTGACATTTGCAATTTAGCATGTCTGCTGTTTTTCCTGCTACATCTGTACATTTTTTTAAAAGTCTGTATGGCTTCTACCTAGAACCCAAGGAATGGAAACAACATTTTGGAGAATAATTTCCACTTTTCTTCAACTCTCCAATTCTTCCTGTCATTAGACTCCTTATCATAGCATTGATCTCACAAATAATAATTTATAGGACACTGGTCAGATAGTCTAGCCTAAACTCGGATTTTGGCTCAAACCTCTATTAGTGTACAAGTTCCCACACCAGGGTATCCTGTTCTCTCTCTCTCTCTCTTTTTTTCTCCTTCTGATCATAAACACAAACTTTCTAGTTATTTCTCCTTGGGTCTCTGCTCACTTGTCTTTTCTTATATCCTTTTTGGGGAGGGGAGTGTCCTCACTTTCTCAAGCCTCCTTCTTTATACAATTACCATTCTTCCCATCAGACCGACCTAGGAGATGCTCCATACTTCCCTTTCCTCCTCCTTTCTGCCCGTCATAACAATCGACACTCTGTTATATCCATTTTGGTTTCAAAGATTATACAAAATTATCCACACATAAAAATCCTCCCTGATATTTATTGCAACTTTGAACGCACACATCAAGTCAGTTAGGTGAAGTCTGAGCTTATTAGCCACGTCAAAAATCCTGTAACGTCAAGGTAGCCTGGAAACCCAGTACTGTGAGAAACGAAATGCAAAAAGTCATTGTGATTTATAAATCAATATGGCACAGCAAACAGGATGAAACCAGGATCATGGATTAAGCCTGATGGTGTGGCTGGTGCGGCCCCTGCAGCCTCTGAAAAAGAATCAAAACCTCTCGACTAGGTGCACAATTCTTTACTTTGCTTCAGAGGCTCGAGGATAGCTCAGGCCCTAGCACAAAGAAGCTAGGGCTTCACTTGGACCAACACACAGCTTCAGCACATCCAACCTTGTGAGATTTGCTGTTGGAAATCACTGAGAGTGAACAAAAGTGGGAGAAACTTATCCGAATTATCATTTTTGCCTGTTTTTCAAACCTCCATCAGCCTTTGACATTCTTGCCCCATTCAGCGACCAATAGGGTCCCTTTACCTGAAAATTAAGAACAATCCTGTCTGATTTTTTTTTTTTTTAAAGGGAGAGGAGGGGTGTTTGGAACTGATGACTAGATCCCTAGAAAGGAAAGGTCTATGATGTGAGGAGAGTAGTAATCTTGATAGTCTATGGACATAATATACACAGAGAGCTAGGACTCTTCTTTGAGTTTAGAGAATGCTGAAAATATTTCCAGGCTTTTAGACACCAGGCCGGCTTCTGGACTGGAAAGGTGGTGTTATACTGATCAGTCCTGACTCAGTCTGTGATTAACATAAAATAAGATGAAGACTTCCTAAACGAGAGTGAAAAAGATATTAACAACTTTGAAGTTCAATCAGCTAGAATCCAGGCAGGAGATACTAGGATGCTCAGCCTTGCATTTGTAGCTGTGAGGACTTACAGCTCAGTGATCAAGGCAGTGAGGAGATGACAGCAAAAGCAAAGGAGCAGAGCTGGTGGGCAGGAGGCTGGGAGTCAGCTGCCAACAGCGGCAGCACCTGAACCTCCGAGCCCTAAGGAGCGATAGCCCAGGGACGTTGCTCACCCACGCTCACTGCCACATCAAGTATCTAAGATGCGGAGCATTTGGTCATGTGAAACTGGAAGGCTTGTCTGATACCCTACCTAAACACTTCTTGGTGTTGATTACTCTTAAAACATATTTACCCTTGGAATATTCTGAAATTCTCTGCATTTGCAAAATCCTTTAAGGACCAACTTCATACATATGTATTGACTCTAGCCTATATGCAAGACATTTATAGCATGTTGTCATGTAGATATAATCATACCAGTGTCAAAAGTCTACTTACATGAAGATGTACAAAGGAACTACAGTATACATTTTTATAGTCTACATTTTATCAGGTCTACATCCCCATCCCACTGCATCCTAGGAAAATTAAGGCAGCTTCTCTGTCTCCTCTTGTTTTAACTGTTTCCTTTCCGTAAATAATTCGCAACTGTTTGAAGCTTAGTCTCTGTCCCAAACTGACGTAAGTCCTATGACCTGGTTGCTCAGTAAATCATCAGTCTTTGAGAGTGCTTTTTTCCTTCTCCTGAAAATGAGTCTGAGTAAAAACATGGGTGTTATTGGGCACTCATGATACTTGTTGTTGCATCCCTGGGATGAGATTCACTAAGCGGTTCCTCTGAGACCTTAGTTCTGCAGGTGTCCTCTGGTGAAGACCAGAATGCAATCAGGATCTATTTGCACTGACCTTGTCAGGGCCTACTGGTCCTTCTTCTTGTCTTGTCCCCACCCTTATCTCTTACAGGTGAGGACGTGTGGTTACAGGTGTCATTTGATCTCCGGCCCGCGGGCAGCCTGGCAGCCCTTTCTTTCTTTCTCTTGGGCTACTTGCTGTATCAATGCAAGGCTGTGGAAACTTCAGAATCCCTTCTGTCCTGCATGGAACTGGATAGGGTTCAGGAGTGCTTTTCATCTGCCCAGCCAGGCTGCACTGTCATTTTTATACAGACGCTGCTTCATCTTCATCCTCATCAGTGCAAATTCTACCTGGGATGGTGTCTCCTGCAAGGCTCCCATGTGGACAGTGGTCCAAGGGTGTTTCTCTATTTTCGCATTTTTATTCAAACTACGTAACATGTCGTGGTAGTTTTAAGGGAGATCTGCAGATTCTTTGACACTCCTTCACAAACCATGGTGTTATACTTCCTCCCACTGAACATGACCTATCTCCAGTGACTTGTTTCTAATGAGTTGATGAAGCCACGCATTAATTTTCAGGCTAGCCAGGCCAAGAGGAAGCTGTTTCCATACAGTCTGTGTCTCTCATCTGGTCTCTAAGTAGTGAGCCACCATGTGAGAAGTGCAGCTACCTTGATTTATCAGCTTGAGGGACAAGGGGAAGAGGTCATACAGAGTTAGAGACATTCCTGAGGAGGCTCCCCTGCCCCTTCCCCAGATGGCAGAGATGCCAGTGTCTTCCCAGCCTGGTGCCAAGCCTGTGAACGAATGAGTGAGGGAACCTTCTGATGATTTCAACTCCCGTTTACAGTAGCTCTGGGTGACGGTGTGCGGCAGAGCCTGCCCAGGCTACACAGTCAAGCTCTTCTAAGGCATACATTATATTAAAAAGCCATAGTAACTGGAACACACCTTTTGCCTTCCCTCTAAGATGTGATCTGGAGACGGGAGGGCAGGATCTCGGTGTTCCAATCCTGCTCCTTCTTGATCAGTTTGTCATTCTCAACCACCAAGGATCTGAAGGTCTAGGCTTTCCATTGCCTTCCCATGTCTGGTTGAAGTTTTTCCTTCTTAAAGTCTGTGATTAAGGTAGCATAACCTGCCTCTTGATATTTAAAAGGGGAGCTAAAGAACAGGAGACCAATGGGTAGTTTCATCTCAGCAAAGCTGGGCTTTCGAGATTATTATTGGCTGTAGAATTCAAGGCAGTCCTCTTTGAGGTTCAAAGCTGATCTAGGTCTCATTCTTCTGGTCAGGATCTGTGTTCTCTTTTCATATAATCTTTTGCCTCTTTGCGTAGCCAAGGAGAGAGAAGGCTGCAAGGAAAGGCAACCTAAGGATGAAATGGCGATGTGTCATTTTGTCATACTTAAAATAGTTTCTTCATTATACAAGGAAGCGTAAAACATGTTCCTTGTCCTTGAGAAGCTATTTGTAGAGGCAAGAAACAAATACAAAGAACACGCTGAAAACTCCCTGCATTGTTAGCTTCCAAATGAGTGATGCTAGCAGTGCTTGCATATTTCATGACATCATTTGGGATTAGAGCTATTAAAGACAACTTCAGGAGGGTGGTAGGACTTGGCATAGTCCTAATGACAGAGAGAGTAAAGAAGTAGGGAGGGTGTCTAGGTAGGAGGCCGTAATGACAGAGAGAGTAAAGAAGTAGGGAGGGTGTCTAGGTAGGACAAGTGGCATGGGCAGAGGCATGGCAACAGGAGAGCAAGGAGGATGTGCAGGAAGCTGCATGGCGCCAACTGCGACAAGCACTGTGTCCAAGGGGTGAAAAGAAGATGGGAGCAGTGAGGAGCAGTGGATCAAATTAGCACCTGAGCAAGTTCAGCATTATCCTTTGGGGTGTAATTAGAATCCAGGAAAATATTTTTGGGCAGGGAGATGACACAATGAGAACAGTGATTTAGTACTGTGATTCTGCCCATAGTACATATGAGGAGTTTGAGCTATCACAGTGCAATGAGAATCCAGGGAAGGAGGCTGTGTTGCAATACATATAAAGCTCTTAAGACACAGTGTGGCAGGTTGCCATTGTTCAATTATTATTAGTTCTCACTATGGATATCATTTTTATCCTGTCTGAGGGTGATGAAGAGAGAAGTTGTCTTCTTGAAGATAGTGGCAATGAATCTGGATTTAAAATAATAAGTAGAACTAGGTAAGTAGACATCTAGAGTTGAAATTCTAAAAATGGAATAACAAGAGAAAAATGGAAACAGGAAAGTGAAATGATTACTGAGAATCTATGTGTGGGTCAGTTAGGTGAAAACATCGATCGAGAGTTTGGAGACAAATTACCCTCAATATTCCGCTAAAGAATATATATAATAGTAATAGCTTAATATGCTCTGTGTACACTAAACTCTCTTATTTGTTTTTCCAGTGTAATCCTCACAACCACCAAGGGACAAGTAACACGCTTCACCAGTATTACAGAGGAGGAAATCCAGTCCAGTCACACATTTAACAGGTGGCATTGTTTAGATAAAAACCCAGCTTGGTGTGATTGAGCCTGAGTTTTAATTATTCTCTTTATATGGCTTAGGTTTTATTAAGTCCAAGGGGAGCCAGTAAAGGCTTCAGTGTAGGAGAATAATATAAATAGGACTGTATTTTAGGATGATTCTGCTAGCTGTAGTGCATTGGATAGATTTATTAGAGATAATTAGAAACTGGAGCACAATGAAGAGGTTATTGCAAGTATTGGAGATTTGAACCATGATGGATGTCCTGGGATTAGAAATATTTCCAAGGTAGATACACACAAGAGAGTGGATATTGAGTTAGTGAGAAATCAAAGACAATGGTGATATTTCAGAGCATGTAGGATATTGATATCGATATCCAATAGGAAATAATGTAGGCAAATCTATATTGCTAAGGGCCTGGAAAGGAAGGGGTTGAGAGGACAAGGAGTGGTGATGAACTTGACCTTAAATGTGTCTTAAAGTTGTTAGTTATGAAAATATAACAGAAATGTTCTATAAGTTTTTTTTTTTTTTAACTTGAACTAAAAAGACAGGAAAAAACTAGAGAATATTCTACGTAGAGCCTGTGAGAAATAAATGTCCAGCAGCATTTGAGGTAAAGTGAAAAACCATAACTTCAGACTAATAAAAATCAACACAAGATGAATGATGTGAGCTACTTGCAGAATCGTTCCCAAAAATAACCCACTGTAAAAGTGATCACTGAGTGTTCTGGTGATAGAACTAGGTCGTTTTCTGCATCTGAGTGGAAAGTCAGAGGTCTCTTGTAACAGAAGTGCATCTCAAATCCAAATGTGACTAAAGTGACATAAGGCGGTAGTGTTGATGACAAACCTAGCACAGGGAAGTATTATAATGATGGACACCTACCAGGTGGCTGTAGGAAACTCTGCATTAGGAGACTGGAGAGTGAGGTTGTCAGTGTCATTCTTGTACTGTCTGGCAGGGAGAATTCTCTGATGCTAATAACTACTCCTGATTATCCAGATAAAAATCACCACCAAAGAGAGGAATGCAATTCATCCAGCCACCATGGCTTGATCAAAATTTCACTGAGAAAATGTTTAACTCTTTTTTTCTTTTCTCTGACAGCAACCTCCTGGTCATTATTTTGTTTCCAGCAGGAGGAAGGGGCCTTTGCCAGTCACTCAGCAATCAAACATCTCATGAGCTCACAAGGAAGGTTTCTTTCTTGAGTTGTCTTTATCACTGAGAAGTAGATAAAAACAAGTTTAAGAAATACCAATACAGCAGAGAAGCTACTGGATTTAGAGTGGCTACATCAAAAAGCAGATGTCCCTTAAGGAAAATCCTAAAAAAAAAATCTTTCTTTCTTCTTCTTATGGCTCTTCTTTAAACATAACAAAGATAGGATAGAGTTAAATTCCTGGAGTATGGGATTGCTAGGGGGGTGGGGTGGGAAGTATGAAGATAAGAGACAGAGCCAGAGGCGGAGAGAAAGAGAGACAAAGAATGGAGTTTAAATGTGGAACCTTAGAAAATACTGGTAATGGAGTATTAAGAGGTGGAAATGGGAAAGGATGTGTTAAAGGGTAGAGAGAAGGAACAATCGTGGAGGGCAAGAAAACTACCACATCCTAGCAGCCAAGGAGAGAAACGGTTTGCCCAGAGGCCAGGCACGGTGGCTCCTGACTATAATCCCAGTACTTTGGGAGGCTGAGTTGGGAGGATTGCTTGAGGCCAGGAGTTTGAGAACAGCCTGGACCACATAGCAAGACCCTGTCTCAATAAAATAAAATAAAAATTATCCAGACATGATGACTCACACCTGTAGTTCCAGCTACTCAGAAGGCTGAGGCAGGAAGATCACTTGAGTTAGGAGTTCAAGATCCTGTCTCAAAAAAAAAATGAGTTTCGTGGGCAAATGCAGAAGATAGTGTTAGATATGTGAAGATAAGTTCACTGAATTCAGTGAGTAGACACCTGAGAAAATCATATAGAATTGTTTGGGTGGGGGTCAGAGGCATAAGTCAGATTGGAAAGGCAGGTAGTGGGGCAAGGACCTGAAGAATGGTGATGGCAGCCAGATGTTTTTCAGAAGCTTGATGTTTAGACATAGATGAAAAATGAGACAGTGGCTTGTGGCTTGAGACAGAGTTTTATATGCTTTTGTAGGAGGGGGGTTTGCATGGTGGAGGTGCACATGTACATGCATATCACAGCAGGACTGGCTTGGAAAGTACAGATTGAGTCTCTTCCCCAGGGTGGACAGCCACAGTGCTTTCCCAGACAGTAACTGTGCTTTCCAATAGAGGCTGTTAAAGGAGATGTCCTTATTCTGGGACAATGCTTCTTGAAATTGCATTTTTAACAGTAGATATCTATACCATGTCATGACAACTTTTTGAATCAGTGTCACATTGTGAACTGTCATAGCCAGTGTTCATATTTCCGCACTCTTCCCAATGCCAGGATATTGTATATTAGCAAATTCTTCATTGTGGTGAGAGGAGTGATAAACATCAGTTTCTTAGCTATATTGAATGGGATTTTCCCCATATCTCTGTTGTATTATAGATGATACCTGGAGTCATTAACTAGGGCTTATCAAGGAAGTACTGGATAGTTTGAGTGGCAGGTGAGGGTTTTACAAATAGCAGATAAATTCAAGTGCCTTTTTTTCAGTCTTTGTTTTTCTTGACAGCTCTGCATTATCTAATGCTCCTAATGGCTTTCTTCTTGCATGCCCTTGTCCCAGGAATTTTTCTTTCTTTCTTTTTTTTTTTTTTAAAAAGTATTTTATTTATTTATTTTTTCTTTTTTTTTTATTATTATTATACTTTAAGTTCTAGGGTACATGTGCATAATGTGCAGGTTTGTTACATATGTATACTTGTGCCATGTTGGTGTGCTGCACCCATCAACTCGTCATTTACATCAGGTATAACTCCCAGTGCCATCCCTCCTCCCTCCCCCCTCCCCGTGATAGTCCCCGGTGTGTGATGTTCCCCTTCCCGAGTCCAAGTGATGTCATTGTTCAGTTCCCACCTATGAGTGAGAACATGCGGTGTCTGGTTTTCTGTTCTTGCGATAGTTTGCTGAGAATAATGGTTTCCAGCTGCATCCATGTCCCTACAAAAGACACAAACTCATCCTTTTTTATGGCTGCATAGTATTCCATGGTGTATATGTGCCACATTTTCTTAATCCAGTCTGTCACTGATGGACATTTGGGTTGATTCCAAGTCTTTGCTATTGAGAATAGTGCCGCAATAAACATACGTGTGCATGTGTCTTTATAGCAGCATGATTTATTCAGTTAGGAAAAGAAGAACTAAAATTGTCCCTGTTTGCAGATGACATGATTGTATATTTAGAATTTTCCTTTCATACTGTGCTGACCTTATCTCTTTTTCCTGAATCAAATGCTCCTTTTTGTTTTTCTAAATTGTCTTTCCCCTTTGCTTCCTCATTCATTTGGGTTTATGCCAACTTTCATCTTATTTCCTCTTTCCTCTCAAGGTAGTTTTTCTCAATATCTCATCCAGTCTTATGTCTATCTCATTTATATAATTTGTCCTTTTGCTGTGTCAGCACAGTTTTTGGGTGCAGCTTTCCAAATTTAATTGCAAAGTCCATAGTCCTTTCAACGTGTACATGCATAAAACTCAAATGTGTTATCTTTCCTGGTTTAAAAAAGGAGAAGAAAAAAGTTGTTTGACCACATAAAAATATTAAAACATCTATGGTTCAATAATATCATAAGCAAATGAGAAATTAACATAAAATATTTTTATTAAAAATGACCAGGAAAAAAATTCATTGTAAAGAAGCTCTTATAAACTTTTTTTTTCTTTTTTGAGATGGAGTCTCGCTCTGTTGCCCAGGCTGGAGTGCTGTGGCATGATCTTGGCTCACTACAACCTCCACCTTCCGGGTTCAAGCAATTCTCTGCCTCAGCCTCCTGAGTACCTGGGATTACAGGAACCTGCCACCATATCCAGCTATTTTTAAATTTTTTTTTTAGTAGACATGGGGTTTCACCATTTGACCTGGCTAATCTTGAACTCCTGACCTCATGATCCACCCAACTTGGCTTCCCAAAGTGCTGGGATTACAGGTGTGAGCCACCATGCCCAGCCTTATAAACATATTTTTTAACTAACAACCCAGTAAAAAGAATGGAAATGAGTTTACAATTTATAAAAGAAAACTATAAGTGGCATTACATGAATAAAAATTATCAATATTAATTTTCATTAGTAAAAAGTGCATAATTTAAATGTAATAAAAATATTTACTCCAAATAAGCAAGTATGAATAAGATAATACTTAATGTGACCAAAAATACAAAAGAACACCATTATTTAACATATATTAAAATTAGTGTAATTTTTTCCTAAAGAAAATAATTATCAAGAGACTTAAAAACACTGATAATTATTGACTCATTTTTTCTGTTTCTAGGTTTATATTGTTAAGTATAATCCCATATATGCACAAAGACATAGGCACAATAATTCCCACTTCAATAACAATACATCAGTGTGAACCATCCCTCCGAAAACATTTGCCATGATCTTACCATAAATGCTAAGTGGCCAAGTCTCACCCACCTGAACTGAGATTGACAATTTCATCATCCATATGATACTCATATACCTCAATATTAAAATATCTTAACATTGCTCCTATTAATTCCACAAGAGGCATAAACCTGGACAGTCCAAGGAGATGCGTGGTAACCCAACTAGTCTAAAGCGCTAAATTACGTGTGTGTTTGTACTGATTTGGGTGGATCCTCTACGTCTATCCTAATCCAAGAGGTAGCTGACCTTAGATAAAGATACTGTATGATCATGACAGATATAGCTAAAAGTGTCTAGATGGTCTAAAAATGAAGAAACGACAATGAAAGTATGTAAATGTCTGATTATTCCAGACTATTTTGTTTTGATGCCATGATTTTGAAATATCAAGTCTCGTGTAGAGTCAGTGAGAGTCTATTCAATGGGTTTCCATCCTGTATGATTAGCAGAAAGCTGGACTAACAATGTCTTACTTGTTGATAGTCTTCAGCATACTTCATCCCGAATATGCCATTCTTGTCACCTACCTATCTGAAGACATACTTTGTTATACATACATGCACACACACATGAACAAAATAAACTAAAGATTACAAAAGCACTCGTTTGGACCCAAAATAGTATTTTTCTAAATAAAACCACTCTACCTTAAGAAAAAAATTGTAAATTCATGATTTGCATACCATGATTCATTCCTGAAAACTTCAATTGCTTAAAACTAATTTGTTGACTACCCATTTCTGCAAAAAAAAAAAAAAAAAAAAAAAAGAAAGAAACTGTGCCTGAAACTGAACCCTCAAAATAAGATGAGGTCTCTGGAAATTCTTGCAGTCTGATCTGAGAGCCTGGCCTTTTTCTAAGTGGTCCGATACTGTGGTGTCGATGCACAGGAGACTCGATGTGGTCAGGAAGCGTCAATCAGACAGTCTCATGTTGGGAAAAGTTGTCTGTTCTCTCTCAAATTCTCAAAATACGACTGGATTAGAGTTTCTGGCTCACAATACTGCTTGCTTTTGGGTAGTGTAATATCCCATTGCCAAATATTGCACTGGTAACTGTATTGATAGCAGTGGATGTGACTTTGACAGAGAAACTGCCCAGGATGTTCTGTTGTAGCATGTGGCATATGTCATTTGAAAAAAAGCACTGCTTGAACAATATATTTCATAACTGTTTTTCCCTTGGGAAGTCTAAAATAGATATGTGGGAAATAGCAGATGAATCACGGGCAGCTTGAAATTTAGTCATAAGCATAAATGTTCTAAGAGTGTACAACAGGACTTTGCGTCCATCAGTGAGGATAACAAGTCTGTCATTGGATAGATCCTAAGTGAAATTAGATATAAAAGAGAAATACATTGAATTTACTGGACAACATTCTTCAGATCTGCTGGGACATATTTTCATTTTCTGTGAGTACTGGAATGGATTGGGACAAGGTGGGTGTCAAAACTTTAGGCTAGACAGAACGTAAGCATTTTATCCTAGCAAAGGTCAGCTCCCGAAGACTGTGGAATGAACAACAAGGAGACGTGATAAATAATTAAGGAATAAATGCAATGCAAAGTATTTACTTCTGTTTTCTTGATAATAGGTATTCTTTTACAACTTACTGGAAGCCACAGGCTGTTTTGAAAACCAATTATTTCAGGGGCTGTTTCATTTTCTTACATGTATGATACATTCTGCAGGTAGAAATAGTAGGGGCCCTCACTCTAAACCTGCGATTTCCACAACCCCTCCAAGCTTTCTTACCACAGTCTTGGGATGCTCACTTCCTTGGTGTTCACATTCTGCCCCGTCATATCCTTCAAGTCTCATCGCTGCGGCTGGCTCCTCATCAGAGCTCCGCTGTCTTGTTCAGCGCCTGCCAGTGACTGCCTTCTTGCCCTGTTGATTGTTTGCATTATTCATACCACATACCACTCTTGGAAATTATCTTACTTATGACTGTGATTTCTGCTTACAGCTTTTCTCCCCTGTTTCTCTCAGGGAATGAAAGACCCAAGAGAGGAGGGATGGGGACTCCCCTGTCAATCTCTGGGTAATTGTGGTGCCTGTCAAGGGTAGACACTTAATAAATGTATTTTGATTTCACTGAATGAAGTCTTTACTTATCAGGTACCAATTTCCCTCCAGGGGAAAATAGCACATAACTTGGGTGCTCACAGAGCCACAGTGATTGTGTTGACAAGAAAAGTCTTCCTGTCATGGTAGCTGTTCACTCACATGTGACATGGGGCACACTGCTGTCGCTTTCTATTCACACCAGTTTCTGTGCCCAGAAAAACCACCAGCTGCTGGGGTGTCAGGGCTGTGGCTCTGCTCAGAAAATGTAATCAGAGTCTTAGAGGCTTAGCCTTTGCTGTCACCAAGTTGACTGCTTCACAATCCGATTCTTTGCAATTCATTCTTCAGGGACTGGTCACTGGTAACTGGTTCATACCACCTAGATATGTACGAGGGCCATTGTTTTACTTGTTCTGTGAAACAATCGCCTGACTTTGAGCTGTCTACAAGTATTTAAGCTCATCAAAAATGATGTTTGTCTTTAATAAGATAGAAACATATGTGGAACATACCATACAATTGTTTCTCAGAGCTGCTAAGGTTCAAAATTCATGTAAGAGGAAAATAAAATTCCCCTTGCTTTCCATTCCCTACCTCATTGCTGCTTCAGCTGTTTTCTCATTGCAACCGGGGTTTTTTGCAGTTTTGTTTTTAATAAACACTGATTATGATCATGATTGCTTGCCTAAATGGGATAAACATTTAAGATTTTTTTCATGTGTATTGAGCTTCTGCAGGACTGAAACTGAAATTTAAATGTGAGAATTCAAGGCCAATTTTGTTATCAATAGTCAGAATGACAAGAGCTCTAAAATTTCAAGTCATGAATTTTTCATACCAGGGTGTTACAAATGTATCTTTACTCCTTACAACAACCATACCGAGGGGAAACAATTTTCATTCTACATGTGAAAAACCCAGACTCATGGTAGGACTGTGCCATGAAATTTCTTCTAAATCTGTTTTATTGTATATAGTTTCTCAATCTAAATATAAAACCAGAGTTGTGTGTTATCTTTGGCTTTTGAAGGGAATGAGAAGATAAGTCATCTAAAAATTTTACATGTACCACAGGGAACAGGAGACTTCTGGGTGGTCATTGCCATGTGCATATCCTTGTATTGTGGACGCTTAGAAAATGCTTGTGCCCAGCTCGTGAAATGGCCCAAGTCTGATGAAGATAGAACCATCCCTCACCCTGCACGCTTTTCATGCAGGGAAAGGTGTCCGAGCCACTCTGCCATATAGAACAGAATCATCTGTTTGGCACTTAATAATTAATTTCGTTTATCATTCTATTGGCTGTGTTACGTTAACTTGCTGTGTTTTAACTTGCCAAATAATCACTTGTGCTGTGTTGTATAAGGTGTACTGAGTGAGGAAAATAAATGATTGCTTATGTAAAAATGAAATTAAATAATGTGAGGTCATGTTCAAGAGCTATGTAAAGTATTTGAATATTTTGAGTAAAGTGTTATTTAGATACGTTCCATTTTAGAAAGAAAATTAAATTTGAATTTGGATAATGTAAATGTCCAAAGATTAACACTATAAATATCACTGGGTATTTTTGACATAGATCATTTATTTGGAAATTTCTAAAATAAAGAAAAGGGTGATTTTTCTTTTTAACTGTGAACATCAAACTTTAAAAATAAATAACATATTTGCTTCAGGGTAAATTGATGTATCTTCCTCTATATTTATACCTTAAAAGAATTTGCACTGTAATCCCAGCACTTTGGGAGGCCGAGACGGGCGGATCACAAGGTCAGGAGATCGAGACCATCCTGGCGAACACAGTGAAACCCCGTCTCTACTAAAAATACAAAAAACTAGCCGGGCGAGGTGGCGGGCGCCTGTAGTCCCAGCTACTTGGGAGGCTGAGGCAGGAGAATGGCGGGAACCCGGGAGGCGGAGCTTGCAGTGAGCTGAGATCCGGCCACTGCACTCCAGCCCGGGCGACAGAGCGAGACTCCGCCTCAAAAAAAAAAAAAAAAAAAAAAAGAATTTGCAGGTAGGCAGATGTTGCAATCCTTTGTAGAAACATTTGTACTGTCTTTTATTTTTACTTCCTCGTTGATGTGCATGAAGACAATGACATGTGATCCCTGACAGTTTATTTACCAATAGGACAGAATTCAGTATGGTTTGAGAATTTCTCTTTCAAATGATAAGCTAGTGGATTCATTTTGCAATGAGCTATTTCTTTCTTTCTTTCTTTCTTTTTTTTTTTTTTTGAGACGGAGTCTTGCTCTGTCGCCCGGGCTGGAGTGCAGTGGCCGGATCTCAGCTCACTGCAAGCTCCGCCTCCCAGGTTACGCCATTCTCCTGCCTCAGCCTCCGGAGTAGCTGGGACTACAGGCGCCGCCACCTCGCCGGCTGGTTTTTTCTATTTTTAGGAGAGACGGGGTTTCACCGTGTTAGCCAGGATGGTCTCGATCTCCTGACCTCGTGATCCGCCCGTCTCGGCCTCCCAAAGTGCTGGGATTACAGGCTTGAGCCACCGCGCCCGGCCTCTTTCTTTCTTTCTTTCTTTTTTTTCTTTTTGAGACGGAGTCTCGCTGTGTCGCCCAGGCTGGAGTGCAGTGGCGCGATCTCAGCTCACTGCAAGCTCCACCTCCCGGGTTCACGCCATTCTCCTGCCTCAGCCTCCCGAGTAGCTGGGACCACAGGCGCCGCCACCTCGCCCGGCTAATTTCTTGTATTTTTAGTAGAGACGGGGTTTCACCGTGGTCTGGATCTCCTGACCTTGTGATCCGCCCGCCTCGGCCTCCCAAAGTGCTGGGATTACATGCGTGAGCCACCGCGCCCAGCCTCAATGAGCTATTTCTATGACACCTAGTTGGACTTTTAAAGATAAAAATCTGAATCTCTCTTGAATTTTTAATAATTTTGGTGTTTTTGAACTCTCTAAATATTTTACTTGATTTTAAAATAACATTTTTTCCTAAAAACTGATGCTTTTCTTAAAAGGTTAGTGTGTTTTCTAAAAATGTCTGCTCCACAGTCTTTTATAAAACATTATAATAAATCAGTTGACCTAAGGAAATAAGACAAAATACAATTATGGAAAAGAAAGCCAAAATGTGCTGAAGTCATAGATTTGCAATTTTACTTTGAAAGGCATTCTTCATAGCCCTTAACAGCCCCTAACATTCATTCTTGTGCTTAACTCTAGCCTCCATCCTATAGAATATAAGAATATAAAAACAAATTTTTGTGTCTTTTGTTCCATTTTGCATTCAGCACTTTGAACAATTAGAACATTTTAGATGCTCAGTAAATTGTCGAATAAATATTTGCTGACCAAAGTTAGGGACCTTGCTTTTCAAATACTAACAGTGAATAAACTGCATTAGGGAGGTTGAAACTGATTTTGTTTTGAGACTGAAATTAATGCTACTTGAGTCCAGTACTTAAGTAGCTTATTTAACTAATTTAATATTAATTGAGCTCAATTGAGGATTTAACAGTTTTCCAAGTGGGAACTCTGTGCAGAAAAATTTGAGTCAAAGCATTGCCCAGACAACCCATGCCCTCAGAAAAGCACCAACACCAACAAATATAAGCCATGGAAGAAATGGGGGAACAGGAAGGAAACATGTCTTTGGTTCATTTGATCAAAGAAGAATGGGTTCATCCAGAAAACAAAAACCGTGTGGTTCATTTTGCTTGTTTGACTACGTTGGATTTTCCAAATCTCCAAAAGCAAATATGCTTGCAGAAGAGAAGTGTTAAAGAATAGTGTTTATCTGGATGTCTTGTCACTATTCTTATGCTTTGATACTTGCAAAATCTGTATGAATAAGCTGTAAAATTTTATTTGAGCGTAACTAAAGATTATTACTTTGTAGAAATATCTCCTGGCCACAGGAGGCCACTGTGGCTGCAATTATAAATCCCTGACACCAGCCTGCCATGCAGAATAGTGTAACTAATTTTTAATATGAATACCACTTGTCTAACACTTAGCATGTTATGTTATAGAATACTTATCTGCGTGTCCATCACATCCTTTGTATTGTAATTCCCTCAGGCCCTATGTGTTCCTACATTCCCAGCAAAGATATACTTTATATTATAATTTTAATAATTATGAGGATCTTATCCAGTTTATCTAGGTCAACTTAGTATTATATGTATCACATAGATAATTTTATAAGGAATAAACAATATTTAATTTAATTAAATGATAACATTGGCCATAATAGAAAGGTTAGTAAATAGATTGAAAAAGAAAGGAGAAATAGTAAATCTCCTTTAACGTATTTGGGTAGATTCATAGGCTCCTATAGTAATATCTTTCTACAAAATTACTGCTTACAGAACTTCTTAAAAACCCTTGTATGTTCTGGAATGATGAACTTAAGGCATCTGTAAAATCAATTCTAAAATCACAAAGAGATACATTTCGTTTATGTCCAAATCTTTATTGTGCATACTATATAAACATTTCCTTCTTTCAGATTATTAAATAATTGGCTATTGTTTTAAAAATGAATTTTTAGTTTTTTTATTTAACATAACTTAAAGAGAAGTTTGTATACTACAATAAATGAAAATTTCTCTAAAACAGGATTCATGAGTAATTTAGTTTGCCCCCAACGTAATCACTGTTTAATAGTTTTATCTGTATTTTTGAACAGTCTGGATTATTTATTTTACTGTCATCAAGATTCATAAACAGTAGAACTGTTGACTGATTTGATTGCTTTTATAATATTTATTAATCAGTAAAGATTAATAAAGTAAAGAAGTAAAGAAGAGGCCAGATGCATGTTTATAAAATTCAATTTGCAGTTTAAATCCGCTTAATTAAAATGTTTCAGTACACAAGTTTAGAATATTTGGAAGTGTTCTGTGAAAGCTGAATCAGCAAAACAGTGGATAAGGCACATTTAACATTGTTAGCTTTACACAGTAACTGTTCTGATTACTTTTCAGTAGTTTATTATAGCAGAACGTTTAGAAATTATTTCAGTTGTGTATTCAAGAAAATACCTTTCTACCTATGCATGTCCTTCTTTGCTCTGTGAGTTCTCCTGCTGCTCCAGCTCTTATAGATACAGTAATAAGCTGGTGATGTTTTAAGCTAGCTACTATCCTGTTACTACTGTGTTTTTGTATTCAATTAAATCGGAGTGTTTCTTATAAGTAACAAATGTAGCCTTGTGTTGGGAAAATGGTGAGTAACACAGGGCTGTGGTCCTAGGAACAGTCATAGCACAGTGGAGCAGAAATCCTATAAACGTAGACATGAAACACAATGTGTTAAAAACGACATTAAAGGTATGCCCACAATGTTTTCACAACACAGATGCTGAATGAAGTAAGTCTGCTTTGCAAAATTCGAGCAACTCTTTGTAAAATAGCGTTGATTTCAGTAGATGGAGAGAAAAATTCTAAGGAGAGAAAAGGTGATAATGAAATATCAGTGACAAAAGTAACAATAGCCACTGATTTTTTGAATACTTAGTACGTACCCAACTTTTTATACTATTACTCAAAATTAGGTAATGAAACAATCGGAGCGACTTTTTCATTTAACGAACAAGGAAATTGAGCTATAGTTACACTAAGTGAATTGTTTAAAATCACATTGCATTCATTGGTTCATGTGTTCATTAATGTATTCAAAATTTATGTCAAGCACTGCATTAATTACCAGGGATGTGGGACCTGCCTGCAAGGAGCTTTCTGTCCTGTAGATCCAGCTATAAAACAGCAGAACCGCTCTTAGGGGGTCATCTGGATATAGTCTATGCTCTTAATCTGCAAGGGCAAAGAGAGTTTGAAGTAAGCTAGTGGTCAAGTGTAGCTGAATCTGAATACCAGTCTATAAATAATAGTGCCTAGAGGGTAACATTGGAAAGAGATATCTGAGCTAAGTTTATTTCTGTCATGTTAGGGAGTTTGAACTTCACCTGGTAATCTGATACTGTAAGAAAATCTAAAGCAGGTGTGTGACATTATCAGATGGCGTCCTAAGAAGACAGTCATGGCCACATTGTAAACGAGTGATTAAATGGAGGGGAGCTGGGAGACAAAGTTCATAGCATGAAGGCAGAAAATGAAAACATAATCACAGAGGATTAAGTTATTTATAAAGCATATACGTACACCCATCAGTGGAGTTTGAGGTATTTAACTTATTCCATATTTGGAATGAAAGCTTGTTTGATTTGTTTTTGACTTCAATTAAAAAATACTTTTAAATCACTAATTTTTCCTGGGGCAGTCTTATATATTGAAAACAAACAAACAAAGTAAAACATTACCTTATCAAAAAACAGAGACCTCATTTAAAATTTTGAGTCTGTCCTTTATAATTTGTATGAATGATGTTAAACCCTTCAGAGCTTCTCATATTGACTAATTACATACACCTTACATATATAAAAATTGAAAATGCTTAACAAAGAGTAAGCTCTAAATTATGATAGTTTTTGATCATTATTATTTTTCAACTATGAAAAATACTAATATAACTCTTGATTATTTTCATTGATAATATTAACTAAAAAATAGTTTCCAAATTAGAAATGGATTGAGATGAGAGAATAAGAAAAAAGCATATAGCCCAAACTGGAGATAAGTCTAATTTTAATTCAAAAGGGCATATTTTAGTACTGTCAAAATCATCGATCAGATGATGATATTAAATTCCCTGTAAATTACATATGTCAATATTTGTAAGCTACTGATTCAGACGGCATCCCTGCTACATTGTGTAATTACTAAATTTGTGCGCGTTTGAACTGTGTTTCCTGAGTGTATTTCAGATTAATTTTTGCAGCTCTACTGCTAGTGAGGTGTTTTGAGAAAATTTGGTGTAAGACAGGAGTGTCAAGCTTTATGAGGGTTGGGTTTTGGCAAACAGTGGTCCTGAGTTCGAATTCCATGATGTCTATCCCCAGATTTGCCTGAGTCAGTTGAGATGTGACACTTATTTTCCATTCGCTAATTCCTTTAGAAACACGGATGTGTGGGAGATAAAGAGTCACCTCATGTTTTCCAAGCACCCAAATCCAGAAAATGTTTTGTGGATTTGGAATAGATTTTAAAATGAATAATTTTATTAGTTGAGATTAAGCAAAATAGGGAAAGATTTTTTTTTTTTTTAATACACACTAGCCTTTTCCATTAATAACTGTAGAGCACCTCTAGAATCAGGCTTCAATGTTGTAATTTGCAACCCCAAGAAAGTCAAATTGGGGCCATATAATTTGAACCAACAGTAGGGATCAAAACAAAATGAAACAGGCTTGCCCACTTGTCTTCTTTCCAGAGCTTAACTGCCATAAATAGCACCTGAGTTGATTTATTCCCATAAGAAGGCCAGTATAGATTGCTTTAGAACGTTCCAGTTGCTAGGAGACAAAAATGCCCATTAAAAAGAAATGGAGCAGTCTCTTTACTAAAAAAGTTTGCAAAGCATCTAATCTCCTTGTTGGTATGTTTGTGTCGCTGAGGTCCTCCACAGGAAAGTGTATTCCACTGATTTTCTTAGAGAAGGAGACGAGTATCCTATTATTAGACAGGTAACAATTTTTCTTCATTACCATAAAGATTTTAGTTTCAAGGCAGAAACAATTTAATAACGGTTCTTACACTTCCATGCTTGAGAATTCAATAAGGCCTGTTTTCACACAGCAGGCATATATGGCTTGTATTAATTTCAGAATAAGAATGGATCCATTATTATGTGTTTGAGTAAAGTAGTGAAAAAATTGTAGTGCAAGAATGTTGGTGTCCTTCAGTAGTTCTATAGGAAGGGAAACAGCAAAGAACTCAACAGATATTAAAATGATTGCAGAGGAAGAAAGAGTTAGTACCTATGAAAGGATATTGGACTACAAATCAAGAGGTTTCATGTTATTATCACATCTGTCAACAGGCTAAGTGTCCTTGTATAGTCAGTTAAACAGCTTGGATCTCAATTTTCTGGTCTAAATACAGAAAGTCTCTCTCTCTCTCTCTCTCTGCGTATGTGTGTGGGGGGGGGTGTGTGAGTGTTGTGCAGGATGTGTGTGTGTGTGTGTGTGTGTGTGCGCGCCACAGCAGTAGATATCACCAATTTAATAATCTCGTCTTTCCATAATTATTCATTGACAGTTTACTGTGCTGGAGAGATTAAACAAATTCCTAACTTTAGGAAATCTTCAGTGTAATGAAAAAGATAGACAAATAGCCTATCAAAAGACAAGTATAATGCTAAAAGTAAGGACAGGACTAATTACAATATTTCACTTGGATTTTCATGCATGAATCCTTTCTATGACGCACTTAAGCTTCCTGTCCACCTTTATACCCCCAGTGCTGCTACCTAGACGTCGAATGATAATTCATTTTTGGCATAAAAAATGATACCATGCTAGTAGATAGTCTTCCAGGGGATTGACAGTTTTATAGGTATAAAATCTATTGCCATGAAGCCATGGTAATAGAAGTCATACATTTTCAGCTAGTGTAGTTAGATACTTCTACTATATCTAAAATTATATAACATAATATTTTGTTTTCCCTTTTAAGCAATAACAATTTAGCTGCTAATTTTGTAACTTCCACTTTGGTATCTTTTGGTTAAGAGACAAGTGGGCTGGTTCAAATGGATTTCCAGTATCTCTAGAATATAAAAAATATAAATATGAAAATTGTGGTCTCAGAAATATTTAGAGATCTTTAGAATTGTTTATTTGAAATATTAAGAAGAAGGAAAACATCTATACAATATTTTTTACATTGTCTGTTCTGTTCTTTAAATAAAGTTACCAGCCAGCATTTATGTAACCCTAAGGAAAAAGAAGTCAAGTTACTAGAGAAATGTTGACATCTAGGCTTTCAGAGAGTCCAAACATTGTATTTGCAAATAATAAGATGTTTTGAGGGGCTTTCTATGTAAAAGAATTAGCAATAAACCCAGTCAATATAAATCATGAATTCAAATTAAAGTTAGATTTTTCTTCTTGCCCTACCCAGCATCTCTGAAATGTTTTCACAAAACAGTTGTAATTTGTCTTCTTCCTCTTTCTACCTAGAAGTCACTAGGCCATTGCTTTTTTTTTTTTTTAAATTAATGAACTGCCTTTTTTCATCTTCTTTATTTTCTTTATCTTCATTCCTTTACACTTATAAAGGATACTAATGCTACACATAAGTTTGGGAGTTTTACTTTCTAGGACATGCTTTTACATTTTTGATTGTGTTTGTGTGCTTGTGTGCTTGTTCAATGTTCTCTCTGGTTTTACAGAGCAAACCAAAGTATAAAAATGATCTTGCACTTCAAATTCTGTTACATTGTTAGTGTAGTCGAAACATTTAAGCACTTGTTTTTTTATTAATCAATAACAAAAATGGATTTCATTGTTCTTAAATGAAGACCAATGGACTCTTTAAAATTTGCTAGGCTTTTTGAGTTCTACATGTAAATATAGCAGATGGTTGGGAAGCTCTCACTTCTTCATCTGGGACTGCAACAGCTTAGTTTAGTAAGGCAAAAGGGGTCATTTTGTTTGGTCTACAAGGCATATGTAATAGGGTCAAGGTCATAGATTCAATTCCACTTCAATTAGCTTTGCCCCTTTTCATTTCCATGGGCTGAATTTCTAAGCATAGACATCCATCCAACAAAGAAATCCATGTGCCGGCCAAAGGGGAAGTAATGAGAATATGGGGATGGATCCATAAAAACATGTCACAACTTAAGAAAAATAAAAACAGCTTATAAGCCAGCAGCTCGGAAATGATTGAATAGTGACAAACTGGCTGATTCCTAATGTCAAGAGGATATTTGAAGATGACGCATAAGTACCTTCCAAAATCAAACATTTGTCCATAAATGTAGAAGACTGTAGGGGATGAAGAAATGTGTGAAACAGTTTCCCCTTTAATGAAGGACTGTTGTCTGAGATGATTCAAGTGCTGTTGACACGTCCCTTTGGCTCGCAGCCCTTTCAGAGACTGCCTCACCCTTTTCTCTTGCAGGAGCAGCCAAAATCCTTTACCTGATTCCTGTGGGGGAAGGAGAATAAAGGCCAGGCCATCTAGGTCCAATGCTGGACAATTCAGACAGGCCAGTCTAGCTCTTGAGCTCCCTAAGGGGTCAGCTGGGGCTGTGGTTGGTCCTGAATGAGAGCTCAGTTTCTCCCTCTGTCAATTTTTTTGTCCTTCCCATCCTTCCCACACATACGGATCCCAAGGGCCCTCCTTAATATAAACATCCTATGTACTAAACTCCAGTGCAGAGCCTGCCTCCCGGAAAACCTGACTGTTGCAAGTACTTTTGCAGTTTCTGTTTAATGTCAGAACTGGCTTCATAATTTGCAGGTTCCAATGCAAAATGAACACACAGGGGATCTCTTAAAAAAACTGTAAGACTCTAGATGGTGTTGCAGAAAATTAAACCAAGTGTGGAGTCTTCTACAGGCAGGACCAATGTGATGACACTGATTGCATGCCCACCCTATTTAGGCAGAAATCACTGTTGTCATTAAGAATTCAGAGACTATATAATCATATTTCTGATGATTTACCACAGGAGATAATACAAAGACATGCGAAAATTCAAAGAATGGGACAGTTTTAGAGCCATGTGAATAAATTCCTGGTAATAAAATTTGGCCATAGGCATTTTATTAAACACATTGACAAGAAACATAATTTTGTAAATTACTGCATGAAATTACAGCAATATCTGAAGCTATAAATATAAGAAATAGAACAACTTTTATTTAAAATTTTAAACTTTGAACACTTGTAGCACAAAAGACAGTGAAATTACTTAAAATTTTAGAAAGACTCTGATCTTATGTGAGCTAATATCATGATCACTAATATGTGCAAACACCATTCAAAAGGTTTTAGGATTGTGGTTGCACATATTTTGATCACTCACTCTTAATCTAGTCTCTTGTTATAAATGCAATGTCCTCAGTCAAATTATCCGCCACTTGACCTCATGGCCCAGATGATTGTTACAAATAATTATTGGGATTTCGTGAAGCACAACTGACTGTGATGATCAAGATGCCAGTATTCAAAGCAGTAGACAGTATTCAGAGCAAGCAGAGCTCCTCATTTGAAGAGTATTTGAGCAAGGCATAGACCTATTAAGCCCTGCCATGCAGCAACATCTTCTTACATAAATTATTATTATTATTATTATATTACTAGCAAAAATAGCAATGCAATTATGAAGCCCTCATATAGATTTAAAATGTTTTCTGACACATTTCCTTTTTAAAGAAACTCCTCGAATAACATATGTTCTGTACTGTGTGCTATGCTACATTTGCTAAAGAAAAGCAAACAGTCAAAATAGCATCCCAATTATATTTATTTATCCATCTGCTATTGATTGGCATTTGGGTACATTTTAGTTTGTGTCTGTTAGTGATGCGATGCATATTTCTCCAAGTGGATATTCAATGGATATGCAATAGATACTCAATATTTTTGAATGTTCTGTGTTTTTACACATAGAATATCCACAACAGTAAAAATAAATCAACTCCAACCTCCTGCCACAACATGGATGTCTCACAAAAATAATGTTGAGTGGAAAAGCCAACGTGAAAGAGTACACACTGCATGTATCCATTTATACAAAGTTCAAACACAGGCAAACCTACAGCATTAGAAACCACAATATTGAAATGAGGTGAAAAATCCTTGGGTTCAGATTGAATCACATGAAAAGAGAGGCTGAGCAGAAGGCTGGATGAAAGCCACAATTCAGTTTCAAAACTTTCTGCTTGAGCCAGTGGTCATGAAATCAGACAGATACCCATTTGTTGCTTTGTCTTCCTTTTGGCTCCTCCTGGGTCATGAGCTGGACTTCTTTTTTTGTTTTTCTTTTTTTGAGAGTCTCGCTCTGTCGCCGAGGCTGGAGTATAGCGGCGCAATCTCGGCTCACTGCAACCTCCGTCTCCTGGATTCAAGCAATTCTCCTACCTCGGTCTCCCAAGTAGCTGGGACTACAGGCGCCTGCCACCACGCCCAGCTAATTTTTGCATTTTTAGCACAGACAGGGTTTTACCATGTTGGCCAGGCTGATCTCAAACTCCTGACCTCAGGTGATCTGCCTGCCTCGACTTCCCCAAGTGGACTTCTTTTTTACACATCAAAGATTGGTGACTGTTTTTCAGGTGACTGTGTGGCTAAGGGAATACTTTTCATTGATGTCACCAAAAGAACTTCAAACTAACTTGACTCTTATTTGAAATTCTACTAATACCAATATTGTAAAGAGTTGGATTTTTTAAGACATTGTCCCCGCTGATTAAAAAAAAAAATACTCCTAGGGAAAGTAATGAATTACAACTTCTTCTTTAAGACAGAGATCGTTTCTTATTCTTCTTTGTAAACCCAATGCCTTGTGCCAATTTTTGACAAAAAATGAAAATGAAAAGTATTTGCCGAATGGGAGATAACTCTTCAATCATTACATGCTGCCATGAATCAATCCCAGATTCTTTCCTCAGGGATATTTTCTGCTATGGAGACGTTGCTCTCACTGGACCACAAGGCTGGGGAGTGATGGTCAGCTGGGAAGCTGTGATAAATGACTGGAAATAAACACTGAAAATATGAAAACAAATTGTGCTTTCTGCACAACTTTGCCAAGGAGTAGCCTCAATCACAACACATCCAAAATAGTATAAGAAAATCTTCAGCATTTGGTCTAACAGACAAGAGTGTGTGTGTGTGTATATACATATATATATATGTATATATACTTCAGCATTTGGTCTAACAGACAAGAGTATATATATACATATATAGTAATACTATATATATAATAATACTATAATAAATATAATAATACAATAATACTATAATAATAGAGTAACACTATATATAGAGTAATACTATATATAGATTATATATAGTAATATATAGTATATAGTTATATAGAGAGTAATATATAGTAATATATAGAGAATAATACTATATATTACTATATACAGTATTATATATAGTAGTACTATGTAATACTATATATAGTAGTAATATATAATATTACTATATATTACTATATAGTATTACTCTCATATATATATAGTATTACTCTCAGATTCATTTACTTATACATTCATTCATTCATGTAACAAATAGTTGCTATGGTGTGTTGCTGCAACTGATACAAGAGTGAGCAGAAAAAAAAATCATGGTTGATGCGCTCCTAGAACTTAAAATCCAAGGATACAGATAAAATTTTAAAAATCACACCAATAACATAAAACTACAAGAGTGGTAAACATTAAGAAGGAACAAGGAGGGTCCCAATTTAGAGAGATGGGGAGGAGGAGGGGGAGAAAGGCTTAACTGTTTGTCCTTCTGAGTGTCTCCTACAGCCCGAGTTACTCTCAGAGTTAACTGGACAGAGACATGAAACTTAGCGGTAAATACCCAAAGTAGGTATGGCTCAGCCGGCTGTTACTTTTCAGATTCTCAATGTGCCTCTCACCCCCTCTGACATTCAGACTCCTGGCTGTTATTTTCCAGAAGATTTTGAGGTAATCTCTCCATATGAGTTAGAAAATATGCTTCCCGAACCACCATATCCTTAACAAAGGGTGGTCAAAACCTACCTGATGATAAGACTTTATGGAGAGAGGCTCACTAAAGCACCTTCATTTACTTGTAATAATTCTAAAGCTAGGAAAGCAATTCTGTTTTCTTCTTTACTTTTCCTACATTTTTTATTTTTTCTAAAGCTGCTTCCAGTTATCATTTGCCCCATACATTGGTATAACAGGATTTAATACCAGCCTCCTTTAGTATTTGACAACTTTTAACAACTTTTTGTTAAAGTTTTCTTCTCCCCATATTTTAATAGTATGTGATGTAAAAAGAAATTGCAAGGTGCATTGAGCACTAGTTGTCAGACCAAATATTCAATACAGATATATATATATATGTGTGTGTGTGTGTGTGTGTATCTGTATTGAATATTTGTGTTGTGTGTGTGTATATATATATATACACACATATATATACACACACACACAATTATGTAAGAAAAACATAAGCTATCTTACCAAAATTAAGCATTTTTAATTATTATATGATGTGCCAAAGACAGGAATGAAAAAGATTATTAAGATGATAGGTTTTTAGTTTTCTTTTTGAGATAGTCTCACTCTGTCACCCAGGCTGGAGTGCAGTGGCAGGATCTCAGCTCACTGCAAACTCTGCCTCCTGGGTTCAAGTGATTATTGTGCCTTAGTCTCCTGAGTACCTGGGATTATGGGCATGTACCGCTACACCCAGATAATTTTTGTATTTTTAGTAAAGATGGGGTTTCACCATGTTTGCAAAGCTGATCTTGAACTCCCGACCTCGAGTGATCCACCCTCCTTGGCTTCCCAAAATGCTGGCATTACAGGAAGATAGTTTTAATTAGGATAATTGCAATAGTAAGTGAAACATCTCAAAGAAGAGGGAAAAAACTGGAGGTTTTACAAAGGCAGGGTGTTAAGAGGGAGGGTGGAGATGGGTCTGGAGTATACAAGGGCACGATGGTTCTTTGTGGTAGCCATTTTCCTAAATCAAATTTAAAAAAGGAGGCGGTTGGATTTCTTAACCCTCATTGATCTCTGAAAGTGCTAGACTTAGATAAATTCATCATTGTCAGTCTTCCTATGTGTCCACTGGGAGTCACTGAGCAATACTGAGCATGTCATAGACTTCCTGAATGAGATGAAGAGAGTTTAAGAAATCATCACTGAAAGGCTCTTGTTGAGGATGTTTCTAAAAAATTCAACTGGTTTGCAGAAACCTCTGGTGAAGATCTCAGGTGATTTAAGCTCCCAGAGAGCAAGTTATTTACATAAAGGAGGGATTCCTGAAATAAAAAGCAGAAGTATATATAAAGGCCATATTAAAGATCCAGGAGTTGAGCTCCGAGAGCGATCAGTCCAATGAATTCTAGAAGACTGGTGTAAGCAAATCCCTTGTCATGCCACAGCACTTCTTGAGTTTCTTGAAGCTCTCAAGCTGGGATGCTGATGTCCTCTGTAATGTTGTTCACAATCCAGGTCCCCTCTCGTTTGAGGGCATGCATGTCCTGAGCATTTCTTCACACTACGTTAGTAGTTTATAGACAAGCAGCTTGTCCAGGGCGAACTCAGGCCAGTGGTGGTCTGCAGCATGATGAGTTCTCTGTGGTTTATACAAAGTCATCAGGCTTCAGCTCTTAGGGCTTCTTCAGATCCAGAGACAGCTTCCAGGCCACCGAGAGACCCAGTAAGGGATCTGGACAGCTCGATTTTAGTCCTCAGTGACTTCAAACCAAGTAAAAACGAGAAAAACTGGAAAAGGTCATTTAGATAATAGTGACCCAATATTAAAGAAAATAGAGGAAAAGGGAGAATTTCATAAGGATTATCAGTTTGGGAAAGGTAACATGTTCCAGCCCAATTTTTTCCACAGGGAGGGCAGAAGTCAATTAAGTGTTCACCAGGTGATATGGTTTGGATTTGTGTCTCCACCCAAATCTCATGTCAAATTGATATCCTCAGTGTTGAAGCAGGAGACTGGTGGGAAGTGATTGGATGATGAGGGTGAATTTCTCCCATGATGTTCTCATGATAGCGTTTGAGTTCTTACTAGATGTGGTTGTTTAAAAGTCTGTAGCACCTTCCCCTTCACTCTATTCCTCCTGCTCCTGTCAAGTAAGACATGCCTCTGATCATGATTGTAAGTCTCCTGAGGCTTCCTCAGCCATGCCTGTGTAGTCTGTGGAACTGTGAATCAATTCAACCTCTTTTCTTTATAAATCACCCAGTCCCAGGTAGTTTTTTTTATAGCAACGCAAGAACAGATTAATACACCTGGCAAAATACAGTGTACATATCCATAAGTTCTGTTTAATTTACAAAGAAGTAGAACACAGCTCAAAGACGATGAGCAGGGATAAAATCTGATAACCCAGAGCAGTGTACGGCATGCGATACACGGTTTTCCATTGAGACCTGTCATTTTTCGCTACAGCATTTTGATCAAAAGTAACCTCAAAGAAAGCGCATTCTTAATCACAAAATAAGGCTGATCGCTTTAGATCTGGCCTGATTATGTACACAGGTACAGCAAGAATGGTAATTTACCACATTGGCATTCTTATGTTTGCTGTGCTGGAAATCTTTATAAGGGATCTCAGATGGGATATTTGGGAAGCATAGGAATCCAAGGCAACAATTCCGCACTAGAAATGTGAGCACATTTCTCTGCTTTCTAGTTTTCAAAATATCCTGATTTCTGGACCTGCCAGTAAGTCACTTTTCTTACTCACTCATAAGGCTGAGAATCTTGTAAACTGAGTGTCAGGCCAGGTTTGTCAGAGGGCATTGTAAGCATTGGCCCCATAAAGTCAACCTTAGCTTAGTGTCTAGTTGCATCTGATTAAATCAGCATCATTCTCAAATATGACATTCCAAGCAAGATCTTGGTTGCATAAGCAATGTTTCTAATTGTGTTCTTTTGAAAAGGACATGCAAATAACTGTATTATATAATGTGAATGTATGCACAGAACTATATTGCTATGAAAATAAGAACATTCAAGAGGTTCACAATTTTGAAAGAGTCGGGCAAAGAGAAAAACATTTCATTTAAAAATGTTTCAGTTTACAAAAGCAAAGTCTACTGCATTGTTTTGAGTTACAGATAAAGAGTAAAGGCTTCCTTATATATCTATAAAAATAGAAAATCAAAGCACCAATAATACCACAAACAAACCCACAGCCATCTCTTTTCAGTATCTTCAGTCCGATGTAATTAATATGTGTTCCACTCGATCTTGGGTTGACAGTCTCATGAATATGAACCCACCGGTCTCTCAGCTGTTTTCTCAACTGAAAAACTGTTTTTTCCCATCAGTTTGGAAATCCTGGCTCACTCCATTGGTAGGTTCTCATTTAAGCAGTGATACAATCAGAAACCTATTTCCAAACATACCTGACATAGTCCTATTTTACAGGGCTCTGAGAGAGTCTCCTTTGTTGAGGATGGAAAATTCTGAGCTGTAGTAGATTACCAGAGCTTTCATGTAAGCTTCAGGGTAAAACAAACAATATCTGTAAATGACCAAAGACTTAAAATGCCTGTGGTTAATTTCTTACTTGTAAGGCTCAAAAGTGCAAAGTCTGATGGGATTTGTTTTAAAAAATAATTCAATAGGCAAAGAAATTTTGTTGTTTTTGTTGCTTACAACACAAGGTAATAAAGTAAATCCAAAAAGGTTTTAGACAGAATATTTATAAACATAACAATTAGTTGTTGTCAAAAAGAGGAGATATTCTATGTAATCTTTACACAGAAAAAGTTCAGATATTACATATACTAATCTTGATACATAATATAATACAAATATATCAAGCTTATGGTTCTATCAAGAATATCAAGTAAAATATTACGGAAGTCTAGACTAGATCCTCAACACCTGAGTATTAGTAAAATGTCATAAGTGAGTCATGTAAATTCTTAATCCAAAACCACTGGTCTAGAAGATATTAGATTCGAATTAAAGAGGTAAAATTGTGACCAAGTCAATATTTAAAAGAAATACCTAAAATTACGAATGATAACACTACGGTGTTGTTGTCTCACCCAGGCAAAGTAGCACCAGACTCTAACAAAGAGAAACATATGAAAAGAAAGGGCACTGACAAATCTCTATTTAATTCCAGTCCAGCATACAGTTTCTGAGATATTTATATTAACAATATTTTACCCATACCAACTTCACCTAGGGAAAGCTTAGGATCTCTTCTAATTTTCAAGCACTTCCTACACACTTATCTATAGTAAAGTATCAAATAGATTTCATTATTTATAGCACTTTTCTTTTTATAATGTGAAAAAAAGCCCTTTATGTCTGGGGCCATCTGGGTGGTTTTTAAGACAGATTTCCTAGAGAAAATAACAATCCAATCTTGGGAAGGAAAAATATCAAAAGTCGTTGGAAGATCTGAACACTTGAACAAGTTCATATTGATACAATGATAGAGGCAGGAGGCAGAGAAATTCTAGGCAGACAAGGGTGGGTCCCTGGCAAAACCCCACCTTCAAGTAGAAAATCCTGAAACCCATGGCCCAAGGTGAGAACTTGCATCCCTCTTTTTCTGCTCCAATGTTGCCTTTTCCTATACTACCCACAGCGTACTCTGCCCCCCATCCTGTGCCTATAAAGATCCCAGACTCAGTCAGAGACAAAGGGAGAAGCAGCTAGATGTCTGAGAGAAGGAACTTGACTTCAGATAGAAGGAGTAAGCTGGCAAACAGATCTCATAAAAATGAAACTTTTATAGCCTGTTTTCTAAAGACCAATAATAGAAGAACATTTCAGTAGAACAGACAGAAAACCAAAATCTAGTTTTACAGCACTAGAATGTTTGGTACTCAAACTCTACTTGAAAATCTTATAAATAAATCCATCAAACCTTAACCAGTGTAACCATAACAGCCACAATTCCATTTCTGATAACTTTCTAAAAATTTTTCTTCCATTTAAGTTTTTTCCTTTAATTTTCTTTTTCCTCATTCTGGAATAAGCAGTCATTTTATTTTACAACATAATTATTATCTTTTTCTTAACAAAAACTCATCCAGTATATTTTGCACACCAGGTTGTGCCTCCTTTACACTATTACTACTAACTGAGTCTCATTCACATATATAGATTATATGTTTTCACAGCATTGACTTCTACTTCATAGAGAAAAACAGGAGGAAAATAATTGTGAACTGTCTGTACTCACACCAGCATTTCACAGCATCCTATATGGTACAACTCCTCAAAGTGGCAAAACCAACAGGTCCATGAGCATTTGCAAATAAATTTCACCTTCCTATATCACGTGAAACATGCGAGGCAAAATGTCTACATACTTAAAAATATGTTTAGTAATTAATGGTTTAATGTTTTATCTTTCTTAGAATGATCTGCATATGTAATAAAATTACATTAATTGACTCAATTTAGTATCATTCCAAGGCTTTAGAAATTATCTTGTAACTGATACACTATAAAATGTACTTACTATTAAAATAAAGTTTGTCAGAATAATGATCTGATTTGCTTATATAACATACACATTTACATTTTTTCATAATTTTAACTATTTAGTAGAATTCATGGTAATTCGTTCAATCAGTAAACATCTATAAGTTTACGAAGAGCATACCCAAGGAGAAGAAGAATGTAAGCTTGTATTATACTTAACACTGGTAATTCAGAGAACACATAGATGTTTCTATTGAACCAACAATGTTATACTAATCTCTCTTGCCAAAGGTTTACTTATGTATGTGAGCTTGAATTTGTAAGATGTACTGAGATGTGTGAGTTTGTTTCTGTAAGAATGTGTTTTTAAAGTATATTGAAAGTCAGCCAGGCGTGGTGGAAAAGTATTTGAAGTTCAATTGTCTTAATTTCTGAGAAATTAGGAATATACCATTTAGATAAGCATTTATTTATCTCTAAGCCAATCAGATTAGGACTGTGTTAAAATGTTTACTGATTTAATTTGACAATACCATTTAGGAACACATAATAGATAAAGGTCTTTCTGAATTTTAGAAATATAAACACACAGACACACACAGAAATTCAGCAGTGGGTTAAACATAAACACAGAAACACAAAACTAATTGGTCTATATTAAGCAGTTAATCTCTTCATAGAAGGTATGAATTTTTAATTGATTGGAGCTCCGGATAGATGAAATGGACAAACAGAAAAGGCTAACAAATTAGATTGTCTGTCATTTTTTACTCCCCAGAGAAAAGATCTCTATAAACCATTAATCCACTTATAGAGATTGCCACATGCTCACACAATAATGGAAAAATATTCCAGCATCCATACTCAAACAAATACTCAAAAGTAATCAAAATCATATCCTTTCCATGCTACCAATGGTCAAGAGCCCAGAACAAAGACTGAGAATCAGATTTACCATTGAGTTCCCAGATTTCCGATGAGAAACAGAGCACAAAGCACCCCAAAACCCACAAGACCTGGATAGAGCAAATGGGGACCCAAAGGCAAGTTCCCTTATGACCCAAGCCATGGCACCCAAATAGTGAAAGAAAAAAATGCACCAATTAAGGAAATGTTTTTGTTCAGGCAATGGTAGTAGAAACATATTCATTAAGGAGTATCATCTCTACATATGGGGGGAAACGGGCCTGGGCCTTGTAAAACAAGAGATTCCTGGAGGAAGACTAAAACAGGTCTTATCTTGGTATGAAAGAGCAGGGTGGTCATATATTATAAGCCACTTTCTGGAATGCAAAACATTGGTTGATTTCAAAAGGATAGCAGGATTTCTTAACCTTGATTATTTTCTAGGAACACAAGACTCAGGTAAAATTCAACATTATCAGGAACACAGTGGTGTTTGAAACAAGAGGAAACTAAAAATGTAATTCTTAGAAAACTTCTGAAAGCTCTTTTTACTGTTAAAAGTCGACATGAGTCCTTAGAATTGAAGGTTAATTCATAGAGGAGGAAGAAAGTTAGAAACCCTGATAAGATTATTCTCTCAGATATTTAAAAACTAATACAAGTGGACATCACATTTCAGAAGACAACTTCATAGAATATTCAGCCCTTGAAAGTGAGCCAAATTCTTCTAATTTCTTTCTAGAATTATCAGTTAGATTGCATCCTTTGTTCTATTGTAGAAATTCTCTTGACGTCATGAAATAAGTATGTTTGTTGCTGGTCATTTTTCATAGATAATTGAAAAAACATAGCAAACAAAACAAAATGCTTAATATATATGTTGTGCAAGAGAAACGTGTATTTCAGTGTTATTAAAAGCAAATCAGTAAGAAGCATTTTCTATACCTTCTAATTCACATTTTAAAAGATTTTACTCGGGCCAGGCGTGGTGGCTCTCACTTGTAATTCCAGCACTTTGGGAGGCCGAGGCAGGCGGATCAGCTGAGGTCTAGAGTTTGAGACCAGCCTGACCAACATGGAAAAACCCCATCTCTACTAAAAATACAAAGTTAGCTGGGCATGGTTGCGCATGCGTGCAATCCCAGCTACTCTGGAGGCTGAGGCAGGAGAATTGCTTGAACCCGGGAGGCGGAGGTTGCAGTGAGCCAAGATAGCGCCATTGCACTCCAGCCTGGGCCACAAAGAGCAAAACTCTGTCTAAAAAAAATAAAAAATAAAATAAAAAATAAAAAAAATATATATATATACTTGATCTCCTTAAGTTGATAAGTGACAAACAGAAAGCCCAACTATGTTATGTGTATAGTTAGTACTGTCAGGCTCAGGCCAATAGACATGCATTATGCTGAAAGCAGTGAAAATATTCTTGTAATACATAACAATGTTAATCTAAATGAAGTCATTATTATTGAAAAGACTTTTAAAACCCAGAGGAGATAGAGCTTCCTGAAACAATTTTATTAGCTTGGTGAGTGTATATTTTAGTTATGAAAGAAAAAAAATTACCCAACTCTACCAAAAGGAATGAATTTAATAAGATATTTAACTATGTAGTAATTTGTCAAAGTCCCAAATCTCTTTACATTAAATATCATGTTAAATCAGTGATTTGTTTTTACATTTGACAACCTAGAATTTTTTTTTTTTTTTTGAGACAGAGTCTCGCTCTGTCGCCCAGGCTGGAGTGCAGTGGTGCTATCTCAGCTCACTGCAAACTCCGCCTCCCGGGTTCACGCCATTCTCCTGCCTCAGCCTACCGAGTAGCTGGGACTACAGGTGCCCGCCACCTCACCTGGCTAATTTTCTGTATTTTTAGTAGAGATGGGGTTTCACAGTGTTAGCCAGGGTGGTCTTGATCTCCTGACCTCGTGATCCGCCCACGTCGGCCTCCCAAAGTGCTGGGATTACAGGCGTGAGCCACCGTGCCTGGCCGACAACCTAGAATTTAACACAGGCTACATTGTGACACCAATGGTTAGATGATATGGTATGGTAAATGAACATTGTACTTAGAAATAAGTCTGGCACTTTTAAGTTGTACCTGCAATTCTCAAACCACCAAATCCAATGGAGTAAGTCTTTCCACACAATTTGTTCTGTAAAGAAGTCCTAATGTACACCAAAAAATATTTAAAATATTTTGCAATTCTGTTGAATTAAATAGAAGAAGAAATCACACCTCAGAATTAATAATAATATTACCCGATGAACTCTTAAGAATCTGTCGTGATACTTTCATTAAATTGTTTAATAACATATATAAATAGACACTACAAAAGTTAAGTCAATGTGTTACTTATTTCAATTCTGAGATTTGATTAATTTATTTAAATCAATTTGTTTTTATGTTGAAATGTATAAATAGCTTTTAAGATAAATGCGTATTTTCATTTGTTTATAAAGTTGTTGCTCCTGTCCCAAAGGTAAAGGTACCACTTTATCTATGAAGCTCATTCATAGTTGACTCAGGTGAATGTTTCTTTGAGGATGTCAGTTATGCAGCAAACTGAGAGCTGTACCAAGGGCTATTAAAAATTATGTAACAAAGAAAACATGATCTTGGAGGACATTTAGAAAAATATCTTTGACAGGGAGTAACAGAGGGAACTATCTTACAAAGGAACTTCAAAACACATCACTGGGCTAGAGGGATATATTGTTTTAGAAGACGTTTTGAATACAAATGGCATATACCACAAGACACTGAAAAGGAAGTCGATAATATGAATTTGAAAGGCAACAGTGTTCAGGAATAAATCTGATGCTTCCCTTCTTGAGTCAACGAGCATAGAATCTATGAGGTTTTCAAAGAAATGGATGAGCAATAGCTTGAGGAAAACATGTAAATAAATGAGTCCCCAGGGCCCTGTGTAGAGATACTGTTCAAATAGGTGATTTTCTGCATTCTGAGCAGGCTGAAGGCCTGACAAGAGTCCTGTTTTCTCCCCGTCATCATTTCATCTTCTTTGACACTCCCTCACTCACAGCCTGCCGCCTTCTGACCCCAGCATTGTTCAGGATTAGGTTATTGCAAATAGCAAAGCTTGTACCAAGGCTTGTATCACCAGGGCATGCCACATTAAGGCAGAAATGGAATTGCAGGTTAATCTTTCAACTGAAGTGTGTAAGAATAAAAGGTACCTATTACTAATAATAACTTTAAAAGAAATTGTGAAATGCTAGCTATGTGCCAGATATTGGGAAAGGCACTCTTGAGACGAGTATGTGGCGTAGTTCAATCCAACAAAATGTTTATGAAGTCACTGTAATGTGAAACCCACTGGGCTGGGCACTATAGAGAGACCTACAAAGACAGAAAAGAAAGACCCTTTTCAAGAAGCTTGTTATCTGCCCCCGCTTAAATTCATAAGTTAAAGTCCTAACCTCCTCTACCGTATCAATGTGATCACATATGGAAATAGGTTGTTTTACATGTATTAGTTAAGATGGGATCATAGTGGAATAGGGCGGGCCCTCATTCAAAATGACTGTGTCCTTATAAAAAGAGGAAATATGAACACAGAGACACACAGAGAAAGAGAAGAAGGCACAGATCAGGGTGATCCTTCCCCAAAACAAGGAGCACCAATGATTGCTGGAAAATTGCCAGAATCTGGGGGGCAAGGCCTGGAAAAGATTCTCCCTTCCAGCCCTCAGGAAGAGCCAACCCTACTGACACCTTGATCTTGGACTTCTGCCCTGCAGAACTGAGATGATAAACTTCTGTATCTTGGGCACCCAGTTTATGGCAATTTGTTACAGCAGCCCCAGCAAACGCATACAAAGCTTGATAGTTGTTCTGGGAGAAATAAAATACAAACGCACATCCATAAAATATAAAACAAGAATACAAGTTAGAGGAGAACAACAAACAAAATCATGTACGATTTTAAACTTCTGGATAAAGGTAAGTGGGTGTTTCAGATCAGACAAATCTCTGCAGAGTAGACATTTAAGCTTAACCTTAAAGCAATTGACAGAATTGGAGCAGGTGTGGTAAGAATGTGTGTATTGCAGAGAGGAGATTTTTTTATTAGAGGAAGACATTAAGTACAGAAAAACACAGAAAATACACATCCAACAGAGCAAGATAAGACCCCAAAGGAAAGGAGGGAAGGAAGGAAGGGGGCCATTCTGTAAAGGGCTTTGAAGGTAAGGCTGGGGAGCCCGCACTTAGTTTGAGGGAAGTAAACTTTTATGTTTCTTACACATAGAAAGCAGACACACAACAAATGTGAGTGTTCATGTGCGCTTGCATGTGCATACACACAGGCACATACACACATAAAAATGAACAACTTGAATCTATAGATTCAAAATTATTCCTATCAAACTATTAACATCATTTTTCAAAGAACTAGAAAGAAACTATTCTAAAATTCATATGAAACCAAAAAAGAGTCTGACTAGCCAAAGTGATCCTAAGCAAAAAGAACAAAGCTGGAGGCATCATGCTACCTGACTTTAAATTATACTACAGGGCTACAGTAACCAAAACAGCATGGCACTAGTACAAAAACAGACACATGTAACAATGCAACAGAATAGAGAACCCCTAAAATAAAGCCACACACCTACAGCCATCTATCTTCAACAAAATTGATAAAAAATAAACAATGAAAAAAGGATTCCCTATTCAATAAATAGTGCAGGAATAACTGGCTAGCCATATGTAGAAGAATGAAACTGGATCTTTATCTCTCACCATATCCCAAAGTTAACTCAAGGTGGATTAGAGATTTAAATGTGAGACCTCAAACTATAAGAATTCTGGAAGAAAACCTAGGAGACATTCTAGACATTGGTGTTGGTAAATGATTTATGACTAAATCCTCCAAAACAATTACAACAAAAACAAAGACTGGAAAGTGGGACCTAATTAAACTAAAGAGCTTCTGCCCAGCAAAAGAAACCATCAACAAAGTAAACGGAAAAGCTACAGAATGGGAGAAAATATTTGCAAACTGTGCATCCAAGGAAGGTCTAATATCCATAATCTATAAGGAACTTAAGCAATTGAACAAGGAAAAAACAACCCATTAAAAAGCAGGCAAAAGACATGAACAGACACTTCTCAAAAGAAGACATATGAGCAACCAATAAACATGAAAAAATGCTCCACATCGCTAATCACTGGAGAAATGTAAATAAAAACCACGGTTAAATACCATCTCATGCCAGTCAGATGGCTATTATTAAAAAGTCCAAAAAAAAAAAAAAAAGTACATGCTGGTGAGGCTGTAGAGAAAAAGGAATGCTTATACACTACTGGTGGGAATGTCAATTGGTTCAGACCATGTTGAAAGCAGTTAGGAGATTTCTCAAATAACTTAAAACAAAACTAGCATTTGACTCAGCAATTGCATGACATTGGATTCATAACCAAAGGAATATAAAACTTACTACCAGGAAGACACATACACTCTTATGTTCATCACAGCATTAGTCACAATAGTGAAGATATGGAATCAACCTACGTGTCCATCAATGGTGGATTAGATAAAGAAAATGTGGTACACATACACCATGAAATACTATGCAGCCATAAAAAAGGATGAAATCATGTTCTTTGCAGCAACATGGATGCAGCTGGAGGTCATTTTCCTAAGCAAATTAACACAGGAACAAAAAATCGGATACCACATATTCTCACTTACAAGTGGAAGCTAAGTAGGGGGTGCTCATAGACATAAATATAATAATAACAGAAACTGGGGATTACTAGAGGTGTAAGGGAGGTAAGGGTTGAAAGACTAACTATCGGCTACCATGCCCACTACCCAAGTGACCAGTTGTATCCCAACCCTCATCATCATGCAATATACCCAGTTAACAAACCTGCATATGTACCCCCAATCAAAAATAAAAGTTTTAAATTCTATTTTTTAAACGAGCCATTTGATAGTTTAGCCAGATTTACCACCACTGGGTTTGTGTCTTGGAATTAGTTGGAATTGCTATAAAGAAGGGATGCTCCTTATTGATTTCTACATTGCTTCAGAGGAGCAACATTCTGAAGCGTTTGCAAGTCAATATTATTCTAGGTGCTGGGATTGCAGCAGTGGACAGGACATACAGAGTCCCTTCCGTCATGTAGATTACATTCCAATGGAGGTAAATGCACAATAATAGATACATAGATATTTGATGTAGTATCGGAGCAGTGAAAAATAGTATTACACAAAAATAAATCTAGATGAAAAAAAGAAAATGATAGTGATATGTTTTAAGAAAATCAGGAAAGTTTATAAGAAGGGAAACATTTCGAGCAAAGACCTGAAGAAAGGACGAGACAGAGCCATTGTTTTCCCAGTAGCGGGTACCCTAGAGAACAGCACTGCACACGTGCTCAGAGTGGAGTGTGCTTGGTGTTGAAGGGACAGGGGTGGCAAGGGTGGAACAGAGATGGGGGAGAGGAGTGCACTGAGGCTCAGGCTAAAAGAAACAACAACAACAACAACTCACCTCAGAAAAGCCATAAATAGAGTCTACATCATTTACTTCTAAAAGAAATAAACATTAGGATGATGCTGGGAAAGTGGTCATGGTGGGAAGAGCTGAGTATGTCCTATTTCAACCTGCAAAGGTGTGGGTGGCCCTGGGTTGACAACTGGGTTGACAACCAGCTGAGGGAGGCTGTGGAACATTAGGGAACATTAATGGTCCTGCCTGTCCACACAGAATGCCAACAAGTGTTAGTGAGACAGGAGCAGAGGTGGCAGGACAACCCAGGGAATACCATCCCCGGATGACAGCTGTGAGCAAAGCAGAACTGCCTGAAGGACCCAATGACATGAAGTAGGGAGTGGAAGTTTTGTACACCAGCTAGTGACAACGATTTCCAGTCATGGAAAGACAATCAAGAAGTAAGCACTTCTGAAGTTTGCTTCCAAATGGAGTTAAGTAAATGCTTACTCGTCCCATCCAGGTTACAGAAAGTGATTAGGAGTGACAGGGATGGCACCTGGGGATGGCAAATTGAAACCTCCTTTGAAACTGATGTGTGACATGTTGAAGAAACATTGCTGTTTTACAGCTTCTCATAGCTGTAGGTAGAGGTTATGCAGGATGGCTTTCAGATTGCTAGGGCTGCCATAAAGTACCACAGTCTGGGTGGTTTAAGCAAAAGAAAGTTTTTTCTTACAATTCTGGAGGCTAGAGTCTGAGATGAAGGTGTCAGCATGCCTAGTTTCTTCTGAGACCTCTCTTGGATAGTGAATGGCCATCTTCTCCTTGTGTCTTCAAGTGGTCTTTCCTCTGTGTGTGTCTAATGCCCTCTTCTTTTAAGGACACAAGTCATATTGCATCAGTGACCACCCCATAACCTCATTTTACCACAATGATAGCTTTAAAGACCCTATTTATAATTATAGTCATATTTGAGGTACCACGGATTTGGATACAACATATAAATTATGGGAGGCCCATAAAAATTTCTATTAATTCAGCCCATAACACTTTTTATTTATGCAAGTGCATTAGTAAGTTATAAAAGAGTCAGTCAAATTTACCTTGTTGGCCTGTGCTGAGATACAGACACCATCTCTCCATCCTTTCTGTTGTGGCCTGATATGGGTTGGCTGTGTCCCCACCCAAATCTCACCTTGAATTATAATAATACTGTGTCAAAGGTGGGGCCAGGTGGAGATAATTGAATCATGGGGGTGGTTTCTCCAATATTGTTCTCATGGTAGTGAATAAGTCTCAGGACATCTGATGGTTTTATAAATGGGAGTTCCCCTGCACAAGCTCCCTTGCCTGCCACCATGTAAGACGTGACTTTGCTCCTCATTCACCTTCCACCATGATTGTGAGGGCTCCCCAACCATGTGGAACTGTGAGCCCATTAAACCTCTTTCCTTTATGAGTTACTCAGTTTCAGATATGTCTTTATTAGCAGCATGAGAACAGAGTAATACACTACCCTTCTAGGAAATAACAGGATTAGTGCTTAGACCAAGTGAATTCCAGAGGTCATTTTCTTCCCATTGAAAGATGAAGCATTATGCTACTTTGCGTGTGTATTCCATGTATTTTCTCTGTTTTTGATTTCCCACTGACATGATTTAGGCAATCTATAATTAAGTTTTGGTTGTATGGTTTTATTTTCTTTGATGATACCCTGGATAGAGCATTTGGGATTAGATGTTGAGCTCCTGAAACATTTCAAAGAGAATGTCTACCAGTAAAGTGCTCAAACTGATGGCAAATGAAAGGAGGTTGCAGGAGGAGTTAAGGAGGGAAAGGTACCCTCTAGGAAAAGGAAAAAAATATGTGATTTTTACTACCAAGAATCCATTATTCTGAGCAAGGCAAGAGCAGAAAAACGATGAAATATGAATGCTTGAATTAGCATTTTAAGGGAATATTGAAAAGCTTTGACTGTTTCAAGGATATATAGTGACCACTTTTCACCTATTGATCACCACTATGCTGCCTATTTAGTAATCTACACACTGAATCCATTATTAGGAGAAAAAAAGGGATCTGCAGCTTTCACTTATTGAATTAAAACCTGAAAAATGAAGAGGTCTGCTTACAAATTCTGATGATTTCAGTTATTTCAAGTGCTAATAGTCCCATGCCTTTGAAAAGATACTTTATTATTTATGGATATTGGATACTTAAAGGAGAAAGGTTTTTATAACATCAAATACACATTGTAAAAGATGTTACTAGAAGAAGAAGAATATAAATAAGAGGAAAAAGAAACAGAACAGAGGAAGGAAATGGAACTAAAGGATTGTGATTTTGCCTTGTGGCATGGAATATACATGTAACACACCATTTAATCCTCTCAGTGAGCATGAAAGACAAGCTTTCATATGCTGGATTGTTACAGATGATGGAATCACTTAGGCAACCTGTCCTGCTAGTAAATCGTATTCTATTTGCCTCCAGCACACCATGAAGGGAGAAAATAAAAAGATGGAATGAGGTAGGGTTCAACCAGAGAAACAAAACCAGTAAGAGATAAGATTAAGAGATTTACTGCAAGGAATGAGTGCCTTGATTAGGAAGCTTGCTAAACAACACCAAAATCCCTAGAGCAGACTGTCAGTCAGGAAGAGAACTGTTGGACTGGAAGCTCCAACAGGAGCTGAAACTGCTGTCTCCAGGCACATTTTTTTCTTCTGTGGCAAATCTCAGCTCTTCTCTTACCTTCATTCAAGGGAATGAATCAGCCCTACCCAGATTTATCTAGGAAAATCTCACTTACACATAAACTGAATATGGGCTTCAACCATATGTGCACAACACCTTCACAGCAGCAGCCTGACAAGTGCTGTATTGATTGGCTAGGGACTGCCGCCAAGATGAGCTGGCATCCAACTGACCATCACAGAGTGTTTTCGTGCAGGGCTGAGTTGGGGCTAAGGGGTTAAAAAGAGGCCTCAGTAAAAATTAGAAATAAAGGTGGAAAAAAATATTGAAAGGAAAAAGTGAAACTGTTGAAACATAGTGAAAATAATATTGGAATGGGATACCAGAGGCACAGTGAGAGCACCGGGATGCTGAGAAGAGAGGCTTTCTCCTCATCAGACCCAGAGCACAGCTGCCAGCAACAGGCTTTGCCATTGGCCATCCCCTCCCTTATTGCAGTGGCCTGTGTGATCCCAAGATGTCCTTGATGGAAGATGTTTTCTAAACTGTGAAATGAATAGTGTTTCCACAAGAATTGAACCAACATCTAAAAGTCCAACTAGCACCACTTCTGGGGGGAACTGGAAGGGGATGTCTTTGTTCTGCTTCAAACAATGGAGCCAAACAAGCGTGGTGCAGTCAGCCTGCAGTCTTATCTGCCAGAGAGCCCAGATGTGGCTCAGCAGGGGCTAGAGCAGGGCCACAGGCCCTCCAGGCTTCAGGGCACTTCCAGGCAGGGCATCTTCAGGTATAGGAGCTTCTGAACAGCTGTAAATTGGCTGCTCTAGTAGAGTGTGATGTGTTAGAGCCAAAGGCAGAAGGAAGGGAACAGAAGCAGCTGAAGGGCAACACAGGTTTATTGGAAAAAAGAACCCATGGAGGGGGAGCACCAGTGAGTGCTGGAAACCCCTCCCACTTATAGGCTGGGGCGGTTATAGCCCCAGGCAGGAAAGGCCTGGGATTGTTGCACAGTAGGGTGGGGACACTGTCTTGGGCTGCTATCAGGGGAACCAGCCCCCAATATTTCAACGTAAGTTCTATTTTCCCTAAGTGTCAGCTGATCTGAGACATAAAGAGAAAGAGTACAAAGAGAGAAATTTTATAGCTGGGCCTCCAGGGGTGTCATCACATATTGATAGGACCGTGATGATGACCCCGAGCCACAAAACCGGCAAGTTTTTATTAGGGATTTTAAAAGGGGAGGGGGTGTACAGACAGGGAGTAGGTCACGAGGATCACATGCTTCAAAGGACAATAAAGATCACAAGGCGAAGGCAAAATTAGAATTACTGATGAGGGTCTATGTCCTGCTATGCACGCATTGTCTTGATAAGCATCTTAACAGGAAACAGGGCTCGAGAGCAGAGAACCAGTCTGACTAGAATTTACTAGGCTGCAATTTCCCAATCTTAGTAACTGAGGGTACTGCGGGAGACCAGGGCATATTTCAGTCCTTATCTCAACTGCATAAGACAGACACTTCCAGAGAAGTCATTCATAGACCTCCCCTTAGGAATGCATTCCTTCCCTAGGGTATCAATTATTAATATTCCTTGCTGGGAAAAGAATTCAGCGATATTTCTCCTACTCACACGTCTATTTATAGGCTCCCTGCAAGAAGAAAACTATGGCTCTATTCTGCCCGACCCCGCAGACAGTCAGACCTTATGGTTATCTTCCCTTGTTCCTGAAGATTGCTGTTATTCTGTTCTTTTCATGGTGCACTGATTTCATATTGTTCAAACACACATGTTTTACAATCCATTTGTACCATACTGGTCCTGAGGTGACATACATTCTCAGCTTATGAAGATAATAGGATTAAGAGATTAAAGTAAAGACAAGCATAAGAAATTATAAGAATATTATTAGGGAAGTGATAAATGTCCATGAAATCTTCACAATTTATGTTCAGATATTGCAGTGAAGATAGGCATAAGAAATTATAAAAGTATTAATTTTGGGAACTAATAAATGTCCACGAAATCTTCAGAATTTATGTTCTTCTGCCTTGGCTCCAGCCGGTCCCTCTGTTTGGGGTCCCTGACTTCCCACAACAGGCTGCTGATAAGGAAGGAATTTACTTCAGTCAGGGGTTAGGCCTGGGACCTGTCTCCTTTCCAACAGGATGTTTCTCATGGCCTAGACCATGGTGGAATTTTCCACTCTGACCTGAGTTTGTAAAATGGTGAAGGTCTGCAAAATGGCATGACTTGGGCTAACAGGCACCTCCACTCCTTTATTTATGTGGGAAACCTTCCCCTCTGCATGGAGACCCCTGCTTGCTGTGTAAGGGGAATCTATTTCCTTCTTGGACACATCTATTCATGGAATTGCTGGCACCTGGCATACACCTCCCTCTACCCTCAATGTTCCTATCTACCTGAGAGAATCCTACATTCTTACAGAAATAGTCCATCCCAACCTTTAAAACCACCTTCGCAAAACTGTGACAGTAAGAGCAACCGGACATAGTTGAATCCATCCTACTTCTGACCTCCAAGCTGTCCTTGGTCTATCCTGCACATAGGTAACTTTGGGAAGAAATTGAGTTTGTACTTCAACCTTAAAGCAAGGATGGTAAAATCCCTTACAATGGTGATAATGAACCACCTTTGTAAAATCGATGAAAAGCCACAAGGTTCGGATTATGAGAAGAGTCTGAATTCTATTAAGATATAGGCATAGTTAAATGATAACCAGCCAGTTCTAGAGGTCACAAGATACGTGACTTCCCCATTTAATCCTGTGGATAACGTTACTATTGTAGAACCTAAGACTGGCCTTTAGAGATGTGTTTTCAAACTTGAATTTCTGATGACTGCTGACTTTACTGGGACCCCTGACTTGTGACTCAACAGGTCCTGTGACCCCACCCAGAGGATGACTCAGAACACAAGAACTGTTTTCCACACCCCTATGATTTCATCCCCAACCAATGTTCCCTGTTCTTTAGCCCGCATCCACCAAACCATCCTTGAAAAACCCTAACCTCCAAGCCTTTGGGGAGACTGATTTGAGTAATAACCCCTTCTCCTATGTGGCTGGCGTCATGTCAACTTAACTGTTTCTTTACTGCAGTGTTGCAGTCTCAGTGAATTGATTTTGTCTGTGTAGTGGGTAGGAAGACCCCATCAGGCAATTACACCTTTTCCCTCCATATCCTTCCAGGTCCTTAACTCTCATCATTCTGATTTCCACGACTTCTCCAGCCAAGCCAAGGACTTTGTCTGCAAAAGGAAATATTTTATTTGTGAAACACTAATAAACTACACTTAGTCTCACATTTAGCCTTGCCATTCGTTCACACCCAGATTCCCATAGCGTTTACTCCTGTGCCTTACAGAGCTCCATGTTTCTTGATTCCCCTGACATTCTTTTTTTTTTTTTTTTTTTTTTTGAGACGGAGTCTCACTCTGTTGCCCAGGCTGGAGCACAGTGGCCGGATCTCAGCTCACTGCAAGCTCCGCCTCCCGGGTTTACGCCATTCTCCTGCCTCAGCCTCCCGAGTAGCTGGGACTACAGGTGCCCGCCACCTCGCCCGGCTAGATTTTTGTATTTTTTTTTTAGTAGAGACGGGGTTTCACCGTGTTAGCCAGGATGGTCTCGATCTCCTGACCTCGTGATCCGCCCGTCTCGGCCTCCCAAAGTGCTGGGATTACAGGCTTGAGCCACCGCGCCCGGCCTCTCCTGACATTCTTCACTGTCCCATTCCCACTTGAATCATATATTAAGCACAGAAACTACTTCCTCTTCCATCCCAAATCCCTTTCCCACTGTACTTTCCAAAAACCTACTCGACACACCCCAATTTCAGGATCAAGTTGATAATCATACAGATTCCTTTTTTTGAGCAATTTTGGTAGCTAAAATTTATAATTCTAAATGATTGATCTATTGTAGCAATAGGAAGATCAACTCACATTACTGAAATTTGTTGACCCAATATATTCCAGCTGGAAACATGGGTTTCTGTGCGATGCTAGGGAAACAGGTGTGGCCACAAGTGCTTCTGCAATGACAAATGAGCAGGCTCTAACCACAGGCGGGGTTTGACTCTCATTCCAACCTGCGCAGGTCAAGTCCCTCTCAGGCACAGCCATGGCACTCCCACTCTGCCAGCTTCCCACACAATCCCAGCTCACTCAGCTTTGGCCCTCAGGCCATCATTTCTCACTGGGAAAAATGGGACCCGGAGGAGGTAACTCTCAGCTCTCAAACTGTTTCACGGGCTCTCTTATCACCCACCTTCCTTGTAATCTCACAAGATGCAGGGCATCCATACTTGAATTGAAAGCCAGATCCATCAACTGTGCTCTTGACCCTTTTCTCTCGGATTGTTTCAGACCTTGATTTATCAATTGTTCCTTCTTTTTCCAGTATCTTATGCTGTTCTTTTTTTTTTTCTACTGGCTCTTTCTCACAGCTTTATAAAAATGGGCTCTGGTATGAATGTCTCATGTTAACCACAAGGAATTTATTTGCCACATATAAATGTCTATTTTGGTTAATCAGAAGGTAATATACTTTTTAAAAAACTCCACAAAATTAGTTCTATAAGTGGAAGTGAAAAGTTCAAATCTAAATTAAATTAAGAGACTGTTATAAGAAGATTATATCCTTTATATACACATATATTTTCATGTTGTAAGTTATCCTAGAGTCCTTTGCATTAGTAAAATCATGGACAAATATGGGTGCATCCATTTTTGTATTACCACCCACAAATTATTCTGTTGAAAAGGTTTAACTCTGTGGTTATCTAGTAATGTCTTTTGAATGATTTTTAATTATAAATTAACAAATTTTAAGGGCTACATTTATAAAGAATGTACTTCATTAAAAATTTAAAAATTAATAATGACATGGAATTTCACAATATTACCACAGAAAATGTATTGATAGCTTTGAGTTTAAAAAAATTAGAAGTCAGGGGGATGTGAAGCAACATGGCCAAATAGAAGCCTCCAAAAATTGTTCCCCTAAGAGGAGCACCAAATTGAATTACTATTTACAGAAATAAAAGCATCTTCATAAGAACCAAAAATCTGTTGAGTGATCACAGTACCTTGTTTTAACATCATGTTAAGGAACCAGGCATAAAGAGGTTAGGAAAAGCAGTCTTGAATTGCCTATACCACCCTTCTCTCATCCCCCGAAAGTGACCATGTGGCATGGAGAAAATCTGTGCACTTAGGGGAGAGAGAATGCAGCAATTGTGGTACTTTGCATTGGAACTCAGTGCTGTCCTGTATCAGTGGAAAGCGACACAGGACAGAACTCAGCTGATGTCCATGGTGGAAGCATTTAGATCAACTATAGCCAGAGGCAAATTGTCCATCTTAGTGGTCAGAATCTGAGTTCAAGCACCCTGCCACCATGAGCTAAAATGCTCTGGGTTCCAAAACAAACTAGAAAGACAGTCTAGAACACAAGGACTACAACTCCTAGATGAGGCCTAGTGCTGAACCGGGCTCAAAGACAGTGGATTTGGGGGGCATGTGACCTACTGAGTCACCAGCCAGGGTGGCCAAGGGAGTGCTTGCATCACCCCTGCCCCAACCCCAGGCAGTGAAGCTCACTGCTCTAGGAGAGGCTTCTTTTCTAGGCTTAAGGAGTGGAAGGAGGAGAGGAAAGAGGACTTCATCTTGCAACTTGGATACCAGCTTAATCACAGTAGAATAAGTCAACAGGCAGAGTCCTGAGGCCCTCTTTCCAGACCCTAGCTTCCAGATGATATTTCTAGACACAACCTAGGTCAGAAGGGAACCCATTTCCTTGGTGGGAAGGATACAGTCCTGGCAGGACTCATCACCTGCTGACTAAAGAGCCCTTGGGCCCTGAATAATGAGCAGTGGGAGCCAGGGAGTACCTACTTTGGACCTTGGATGAAACTCAGAGCCATGCTGGTTTCATGTGTGACCTAGCACATTCCAAGAGCTGGTGGTTATGGGGAAAGACCATTTCTACTTGAGGAAAGGAGAAGGAACAGTGAAGACTCTATCTTGAAGCTTGGGTACTAGATCAGCCATGGTGGTGTAAAGCACCAAGTGGCCACTGGGATCTGCAATTCCCAGCCTTCACTCCTTGATGGCATTTTTGGATTTGCCCTGGGCCAAAGGGGAACCCAAGTCTGTAAAGGAAGAGACTCAGGCCTGGCAGCATTCATTGCAAGCATTCATTGCAAGATGACTGAAAAGCCCTTGGGCCTTGACTGAACATTGAGAACAGCCAGACAGTACTTGCTGCGGGCCTGGGGCAGTGGTGGTCATTTTGCTTTGCTGTGGAAAGGAGACGGAAGAGTGGGAAAACTTTGTCTTGTGACTTGGGTGCCAGCTCAGCCTCAGTAGAATAGAACACCATGTAGATCCCTAAGGTTTCAGACTAGAAGCCCTTGCTCACAGACAGAATCTCTGGACCTTCTCAGGGACAGGGGGAACTTGCCTCCCTGAAGAGAAGAACACAAGCCTGGCTGGATTCATCACCTGCTGATTATAGACTCCTTGGGCCTTGAGTGAACATAGGCAGTAGCTAAGACAGTGGTTACTATGGGCTTTGGACAAGACCTTGTATTTTGCTGGCTTTGGGTCTGACCCAGTGCAATCTCTATGGTAGTGGCCACAGGGTTGCTTGTGCAACCCCTTCTTCAGCTCCAGGCAGCTCAGCCCAGAATGAGAGACTCCGTTTGTTCAGGGGAAGTGAGGGAAGAGAACAAGAGTAACTGCCTAGTAATCTAAGGAATTATTGAAAATGTTACCCAAGACCACCAAGGCAATACCTCTGCAAGTCTGCAAAAGCCACAGCTTTACTGGGTTTGGGGTTTCCCTAAATGCAGATATGGCTGCAGTGACCAAAGACTTAGATCACAACACGGAGTCACTTCAAATATATGGAAAGCCTTCCTAAGAAGGATGGGTGCCAACAAGCCCAGATTGCAAAGACTACAATAAATACCTAACTCTTCAATGCCCAGACACCGATGAACATTGACCAGATTTAGAAAATAGTCTTAAAAGGGCAAGCCTAAGAATTATTGGTATTAAAGTAGAGGTAGAGAGAAAGATAGGGATAGGAAATGTATTCAAAGGGATAATAATGGAGAACTTCCTTCCCAAACCTAGAGAAAGATATCAACATTCAAGTACAAGAAGGTTATAGAACACCAAGCAGCTTTAAACCAAAGAAGACTACCTCAAGGCATTTAGTAATCAAATTCCAAAAGTCAAGGAAAAGAAAGGATCTTAAAAATAGCTAGAGAAAAGAAAAAATAATGTACAATGGAACTGCAATACATCTGGCAGCAGACTTCTCAGTGGAAACCACACAGGCCAGGAGAGAGTGGCATGACATGCTTAAAGTGTTGAAAGAAAACAACTTTTATTCTACAATAATATATCCAGTAAAAATATCCTTCAAACACAAAGGAGAAATAAAAACCTTCCCAGACAAATAAAAGCTAAGGGCTTTCGTCAACACAGACTGTCCTACAAGAAATGCTAAAAGAAATTTTTAATCTGAAAGAAGAGGACATTCCCGGGCAGTAAGAAATCATCTGAAGGTAAAAAATTCACTGATAATAGAAAGTACACAGAAAACATAGACTATTATAACACTGAAGTTGTGGTGGGTAAATGACTCATTTCTTAAGTAGAAAGATGAACAAATGAGCTGATCAAAAATAATTAAAACCTATTGGAACACAGACAGTAAAATAAGATACAAACAGAAACAACAAAAAGTTAAGAAGCAGGAGGATGAAGTTAAAGTGCAGAGTTTTTACTAATTGTTTCTTTGTTTATGCAGTGTTAAGTTGTCATCAGTTTCAAATAATGGGTAATAAAATATTATTTGCAAACCTCATGGTAACCTCAAATCATAAAACATACAACAGATCCACAAAAAATAAAAACCACCACAGAAAATTACCTTCAGTAAAAGGAATACTGGAAAGAAGGAAAGAAGAAAGAGAAGACCACAAAACAAACAGCAAAGAAGTAACAAAATGGCAGGGGTAAGTCCTTACTTATCACTAATCACATTGAATATAAATAGATTAAACTTTCCAATCAAAAGACATATAGTGGCTGAATGGATAAAAAAATAAGACCCAACAATCTGTTGCCTACAAGGAACACACTTCACCTATAAAGACACATGTAGACTGCAAATAAGGAAGTGGAAAAAGATATTCCATACCAATTGAAACAAAACAAAACAAAACAAAAAGCAGAAGTAGCTATACTAATATCAGACAAAACAGGTTTCAAGACAAAATCAATGAAAAGGGAAAAAGAAAGTCATTATATAACAATAAAGGGGTTCCCTCCTAGCTAACATGGTGAAACCCCGTCTCTACTAAAAATACAAAAAACTAGCCGGGCGAGGTGGCGGGTGCCTGTAGTCCCAGCTACTCGGAGGCTGAGGCGGGAGAATGGCGGGAACCCGGGAGGCGGAGCTTGCAGTGAGCTGAGATGGCGCCACCGCACTCCAGCCTGGGCGGCACAGCGAGACTCCGTCTCAAAAAAAAAAAAAGAAAACAAAAAACAATAAAGGGTTAATTCAATAAGAGGATATTACAATTGTAAATATACATGCACTCAACATTGGAGCACTGCAATATATAAAACAGATATTATTTGGGCTAAAGAGAGAGATAAACTCCAGTGCAACAACAGCCCTAGATGCTAACATTCCACTTTCAGCATTGGACAGATCATCTAGACAGAAAATTAACAAAGAAACATCAGACTTAATTTACACTATAAACCAAATGTACCTAATATATATTTACAGAGCACTTCATCCAATGGCTGCAGAATACACATTTTTCTCTTCAGCACGTGGTTTTTTCTCAAGGATAAACCATATGTCAGGCCACAAAACAAGTCTTCAAAAATGTTGACATCATACTAAGAATCTTCTCTGATCACAATGGAATAAAGATAGGAATCAATAGCAAGAGGAGTTTTGAAGACTATGCAAACACACAGAAATTAAAGAATATGCTCCTGAATGACCAGTTGGTCAATTAAAAAAAAATTAAGACAAATTTAAAAATTACTTGGAATAAATGAAAATGGAAACACAATGTACCAAAGTGTTGGGATACAGAGAAAGCACTCTGAAGACAGTAGTTTATAGCAATAAGCGCCTGTGACAAACAAGGAGTAAACTTCAAATAAACAACCTAATGATGCATCTTAAAGAATTAGAAAAGGAAGAGCAAACCAAACCCAAAATTAGTAGAAGAAAAGAAATAATAAAGATCACAGCAGAAATCAATGAAATGGAATTGAATAAACATAATACAGAAAGTCAATAAAATTTAAAAATTGATTTTTTCAAAAGATAAACAAAACCAGCAAGCCTTTATCGAGACTAAGAAGTAAAGAGAGAAGTCCCAGAAAAATAAAATTGGTATTGATAAAGGAGACATTACAACTGATACAACAGAATTTCAAAGGATCAATAGAGGTTACTACGAGCAACTATATGCCAATGAATTGGAAAACCTAGAAGTGGATAAATTTCTGGACACATACAACCTCCCAAGATTGAACCAAGAAGAAATCTGAAAACTAGATTTCTATTAGTTGGTGTTTGAAAGCAAACAACAAGTAATGTGATCAGAGCCATAATAAAAAGAATCCCAACAAAGAAAACCCCAGGACTCCAGAGCTTCACTGCTGAATTTTACCAAACATTTAAAGAATTAATGCCAATTCTACTCAAACTATTCCAAAACACAGAAGAGGAGAAACTACTTCGAAATTCATTTTGAAAGCACAGTATCACCTTCACCAAAACCAAAGACACATGTTAAAAAAGATAACTACAGGCCAATATTCATTATGAACACTGATGCAAAAATACTCAACACAATACCAGCAAACTGAATTTAACAACACATTAAAAAGATTAGTCATCTTGACAAAATGGTATTTATCCTAGGTATGCAGGTATAATTTGACACATGCAAATTTGTTTTATTTATTTATTTATTTTTATTTTTTATTTTTTGAGACAGAGTCTCGCTCTGTCACCCAGGCTGGACTGCAGTGACCGGATCTCAGCTCCCTGCAAGCTCCGCCTCCCGGGTTCCCACCATTCTCCTGCCTCAGCCTCCCGAGTAGCTGGGACCACAGGCGCCTGCCACCCCGCCTGGCTAGTTTTTTGTATTTTTTTTTTAGTAGAGACGGGGTTTCACCGTGTTAGCCAGGATGGTCTCGATCTCCAAACCTCGTGATCCACCCGTCTCGGCCTCCCGAAGTGCTGGGATTACAGGCTTGAGCCACCGCGCCCGGCCAAATTTGTTTTATTATTATACTTTAAGTACAATAAGAACATACAGGTTTGTTACATAGGTATACACATGCTATGGTAATCCTTATTTAATATCTCTAGGCTGTGGCATTGTTTTGATTTTTACCCAGTTACTTAGTTTACATTATCTCCTGTTACTATCTCATCCATGCCTGAGATTGAGGTTAGCCACAGCCCATATGTGTTATGCTAACTGTATCTGTGGCCCACCTCTATCCCAAACTCCAGGGTTACACCACTGGAGGGACCACAGGCATTGCAAATACAGTATATCTCAAATAGAACTCATTACACACGAAATTAACTCATTTTATACTTGAATTTATTTTTGAATTTGTTGGTATGAGCTTTTCTCCTGTCAGTCAACTCAGAAACCTGGATACTATTTCTGGCCTCTCTTACTCTCAGCAAACTTATCTAGAACTTACATGTTTCTCAGATTTTACTCCCCAGTTATTACTTAAATGCTCTTTTTCTGTTTCTCCGGCTGCCGTTGGCCATCCAGGATTTCAGTAACGGCTGCAATCGACGTTCTTGTGGCCATCCTTGCCTCCACTCTTGCCTCCCTCGGATAAGTGAATTATACCTCAAAGAGGTGATCTATGAAAAATGAACATCTGACCAGAGCAGCTACAATGGTTCATATTTGCTTATTTCATGCCAAGTAATGTTTTCCAGCTCCTAAGAAGAGTGCTTTTCACTGTGCTTCATGATCTGCTTCTGCCCACGTGTTAGTCCCATCTCCGGGCACTTTTCCTTCCTGCCTTCTGAATATTAGGCTCCAGCTTGAGCGAAGGACCTAATGTTGCCTACACGGTGCTGTTCCAAGCTTCCATAGTTTCATCTCTGCATTCTCTTAGCCTGGAAAATGTTTTCCTTTACTCCCTGGGATGGATAATTCTTTTCTAGCCTTCAAAGATCTAATCAGATGTGATAAGCTTCCCTTTTGCCAACACTTTCCCTACCCTAAGAGGAGCTTTCCTTTCCCATCCACCAGGGTTCTGTTTTCTCCTCTGTCCTGGCGCCAACACAGAGCACTGGAAGCTGTCCTGTGGGAGTCTGTCTTCCCCACCAGTCTGGGAGTTTCTTGAGCTCAGAAATGATGTCTCTTCAGCCTTCAGTCAGCATTAGCACAGTGAGTGGAACGCAGTCAAAACTGAAAATACAAAATGTGTTTGAACTAGATAGAGGTGGTGGTTTCACAGCTTTGTGAATGTACAAAATGCCACTGAGTTTTTCACATGAAAATGGTCAATTTCATGTTATTCAAATTTCACCTGAATAAAAAAGAAAAAGAGAAGCTGTATATTTGTTTCGAGTTTCATTCAAAACATTTGGATTCAGTGGGTGAATAAACCTTATTTAGAAAGACACTGAAACGTTTTGGAGGTCAATATCAACTGATTTGGAGTGGGGATTGTTGCTGAATAAACATAACCTCCTCACACTTGTTTAAATTTCCAAAGACTGTTATCACAGACACCCTGGAAAGCTTTAGCTCTGAATAAGTGATAGGATGGAAATTTTCCTATGTGAATTGGGATGAGGTCATATAGCAAATGACTAAGCCATACATTTGGTTATAGCTAAATGAGCCAACTTACATAATAGCAATTTGTAAACCCTAAAGCCTTATTCAAATACAGTGCAATCTCTATGATAATTATTATAAGAATATTAGGTAATGCCAAATATTGACTTGGCTGATGTTCAGGGACCCTATAAATTACATTAGCCATTGTATATACTTGCAAGGAAGGCATAATTTACTATCTAAAAAGATTATCAATTGCATTGTTATTTCAGAAGCAGTTTAGTAGACTGGATATAATACACAAGTGGAAGTTTACACTTGGCTTTGTGTCTCAGTAATTCTTGCTCAACTTTAGACACTAGCTATATTGCACATGCTCATTGAGCATGAATTTCCTTGCAGAGTTATTATCAGTTCTACATAATTTAAATTGATTTTGTGAAATGTGAGACATTACTTGAATGTAAATCACCGTTGTCTTTGAAGTTAAACAGAAAGAGTAACCTGTATCTTCAACAAGTATGCAAAAACTATAAGATTTTCAAAATATAAAAAACAGATATTAGAAATAAAGGAGAGAGAAAAATCTTTCCTAATTTTGTAGTCTTTTTTTAAAACCTACTTTCTTTATAGTTAAATAACCTTAAATCACTTTTTGGGGAGATTATAGAAAGATGTATGTGAACATATACATAAAAAGAATAAAAAGCCCCTGCAACAAATTATCCTTTCTTTTAAAAATTTATTTTATTGTGTAACAACTTTAATTCACTTTTCAGATAAATAAAGTAAAGGGATAACTTATATTTCAAGTTGTATATTAAGTTAATGGCAAAGCAAATCAATACGTGTATTGAAATTCCATAAGGACTTATATTTAAAAGGTTTCATATTCTCTTGTATTTTCTATTTATCTTGAAAATATCACCACCTCATGCCAAACCGATTTCAGGAAACTCCTCTATAACCCTTATAAACTGACAAAAAATACATTACAACTTTGAGTATTTTTAATCTGCATGATTTTATTAAACCTCCATAATATATTTGTTATATGTTATTTGAGTGCTGATGATATGCTATTTTGATTTACATATAAAAAATCTAGTACTGTTTCTAACTTTGTACCCTTTCATACACTGTAACTGCATAGCACATTTATATATATATATATTTTATAGTTATAGTAAAATTTGACAATTTTAACCTTAGGGTTTTTTCCCTCTGCTAATGCCAAAGAGACAGAGTGTGTGTTAAAATAGCATTTCAACCTGAAATCTCAGAAATAACACCCCGAAAGACTTATTTCACTTATTTTGTGTTGGAGAATTCTCTTAGATAGGTAATGTCTATTTATATGGTAATTGCTCCCCAATATAGGTCTCCTTTTTCTCTTTTCAGCTACATTTCCATTTTCACCTAATAGCACCAGGCACTAACGTACTGTGTGAGTACATATGATCTTCATGAATAGTACTGAACGAATCAATAAAACGTTCAAGTTTAGCTTAAGCTGAATGCTTAACCGTTCATGAATTAAAATGAGATGAGAGAATACTTGCGAAGCATGGGGCATGACTTTTCTTTCAGTGATTCTTTGAGAAAACTAGCTCACATGACAGTTATGTTCTTTCCACTATCACTGTTTCACTCTCTTCTAGCCTCAGCAGACCTCTTGGTTCCATTTAAGAAGTTATGGACATAACAGTGTTGGTAAAGAAATTTATGGCAAATTCCCCCACCTTTAGTGTATAGAACTTATATATTCCACCTGCATCATCCATATTAAAGGAAAGGAGTAGAAAAAGCCAGCCACAGTTATACAATGGAGGAATAATATGGAAGGGAAAAGGGAGAGAGGAAACAAGAATAATTTTGATGGCCACGACAGCCCATCTGGAGCACCACTGCCATACTGCTGGCTGCAACAGGGGAGGCATGGCTGGGGATGCATGCTCCAGGGAGCCAGCAACAGGCAGACGCCCCACCCCTTCTGAGTTGGAGGGGTGAGAGCCCCCCCCTCCCCCACCGCTCCCAGGCACAGCTGCAGCACACAGCTGCAGCTGCAGACCTGGGTATTCCTGTACTCTGGGAAACCTGGGAAGCTCTCCTGCTCCCACAGGCTCAGAAATGCCTGCTCCCACTGCCTGGCATCTTCACATTCCTGGTGCCTACTCTGATTTTGGAGCCAAGTTGTGGCTGAGCCCCAGCACTGTTGCAATCTGGCCATCTGGGCACACACTTGGGGTGGTGTCGACACGTCGGCTCCCTGATGTCTTGGCCATCTTTGGACTCTGGGTGCCAATGAGCATGAGAGGGAGGCCAAGGGGGTCTGAGGTTGGCTTGGCATGGGTCTGCAGGTGTCCATTGGCATGAATAGCTTGGGCACCCTGGAGGTTGATGGCGGCAGGAGGCAGACAGGCTCCTGGGCAGAAAGGGGTGGGTCCCTGCTGAAGTCCCACTTTCAAGCAAGGGATGGCCTGGGGCCTGGTGGCTGGGCTGTCAGTTCCACACACTGGAGTGAGAACTTATCACCATCCACGGACTAATTGGCATGCACTTCCCCCCCTCTGAAGCCATAAAAACTCTGGACTCAGCCAGACTCAGACAGATGATGGAATGACCTGCCTGTGGCTCGGAGCTACCCGGTCTGGGTTTGCTCTTCCCTGAGAGCTGCAAAGTCAATGGTGTGACCTGCCTGTGGAAAGGAGCTACCCACTTCAGGTCTTCTGAGAGCTGTACTGTCCTCAATAAGGCACCTTTTCACCTTGCTCAACCTCCAGTTGTCTGCTTACCTCATTCTTCCTGGATGCAAGACAGGAACTCAGAACCTGCCAAACTGTAGGACTAAAAGAGCTCCAACACAAATGGGTCTGAAACGCGTCCACCTCCACTCACCATGTTGCGAGTGATGAGAGGGAGAGAAGACAGAAGGAGAGAAGAGCTGCAGCCCTTTGGGGACCCCAAATCTAGGAGCTCCCCGAGCCAGGGCTGTGACACCCTCTTTGAGGCTCTGTGGTTCCTGTTGTCTCCAAGCTTCTGGGCACCATTGCATTCCCTGGTACCTGCAGTGGAAGCTGCTTGTGGTACACGTGGTCCAGCCGCAGCATCGCAGGGAGGTGATGTGTCTGGTTGTGCACAGTGCCCAGACCCTGTGCTCACTTGCTCACATACCCTTCACTGCTCTGTGCCTGGCTTGCCTTTGGCAGGTGTGGGATCCAAGCTGGTGGTATCAACTGAGCACAGCTTGCCAGGCCTAGTGGGCAGAATGAGCCCAGTGGGCCCCATAAAACCTCGGAAAAAGATGCCACTGCCCACAGCGGTTTCTGACTGGTGCAGTGACACCCCAAGGATCCTGTGACACTTTAAGGTTTATATATTCAATTTTTATTCAGCAAATATTTATTGTGTACCTATTATGTTCCAAGCAGTCTTTTTTCTACTGGCAATGTAACATATAAAATAAGCAATTTTAGTTCTCTCCCTATAAAAGAATGTATAAGCAGATTATATACATAAACAATAGGATTGTAGGCTGGGCATAGTGGCTCATACCTGTAATCCCAGCATTTTAGGAGGCTGAGGTGGGCGGATCATTGAGGTCAAAAGATCCATACCATCCTGACCAACATGGTGAAACCCTATCTCTACTTAAAAAAATGCAAAAATGAGCTGGGCGTGGTGGCATGCGTCTGTAGTCAGGAGGCTGAGGCTGGAGAATCTCTTGAACCTGGGAGGCAGAGGTTGCAGTGAGCTGAGATTGCACCACTGCACTTCAGCCTGGTGACAGAGCAAGACTTTATCTCGGAAAACAAAACAAACAAACAAAAAAGTATTGTAAGAAGTAATTTTTCTGAAGAGAGCCAAGAGAGTGGTGTGGTATGATAAAGAGTGATAGGAGGAAGGCCACTGGCTAAGAGTTCGTGAAAGCCTATTTGAGGAGAAGGCTTTTGAACTGAGACCTGAATGAGAATCAAGCAGCAACTGTGAATATGTGCAGGACAAGTGACCTAGGCACAGGGAACATGTGTGGCCTTCTGTCTGCAACTGGTGCTTTGAATGCACAAACAGAAGCCAGAGGTCCTGGAGAAAACTGAGCTAGGTAACAGGCAGGAGCCAGATCCTTTAGGCTCTCCAGGTCATGATAACAAAGTGAGGATGAAGTTTTATTACAGAAAGAAAGAAAATATATTCAAGGAGTTTAGCAGTGTCCTGCACAGACCAGGAGCTTAATGAACACGACATCAATGGCTTTCAAGTGTGACTGTGCAATCACTTTGCCAGGGCAACTTTTAAAAGAGCCTGAGTCTCAAAGATGAAAAATGTCAGGAGTGGGATGGCCAGGCCATGATTCCAACATGTAGCAAACGTCTTGCACAAAGTATTTTGCAGAGTGCTTTATTACATTTTATTATTACTGTAAGTGGTAAGAATGCTCACTTTGTTACTTTATAGACAAGAGTTTCTGAGAGATTAATAGAATTCTGGGTTATTTTCATTTTTTAAAGCTTCTGGTGTATATTTTTTTGAAAAGAATGTCAAAATAAGGTTATACATTTTATGATACTTAATCTATGAAATTAATGTTTTTAAGTTGAAAAAAATAGCTAAAATGCAATGGTTTCTACAATGTCCAGGATAAATGGAATTCATTCACACCTGCTTTGGCAAAGTTCCAGATTTGGCAACACTCCGGGAGCAGTACTGAGCCCCCAAAGTATAGCATGAGTGTATGATTGTGTTTGCAAGGAGGGACTGGGTGTGGGTGAAGGGAAATCACAGGCTCTGCTCTAGAAAACCAAGAAAGAGTCGCTGCTTTTGTTCAACATGAGCTGCCCCAAAGTCCGGGTAGATGAGGTATCCCAGACAACTGCGATTCTTCCTTCCTCTCTTTTCAAGGATTTAGCTCTGCCTGGGGCTGAGAAAAATGATTGGAAATGTTCAGGTGAACATTTGGCTTAAGCAGAAACCTTCCTGCCAGGTAACCTGGAAGTCTTGATCTGATCAGACCTCACCCTTGTCCTGGCAGGTCTAGTCCCTGCCCTGGAGGCCTTGGCCCAGGCCCAGCTTCCATTCTTCACTTCAGTTCTGCAAATTCTCACTCCCACTCACGTTGGAAGGGAGAAAGCTAGTCCATCTCACAGACTGAACCTCAGTAGAGGGTGCAAGAAGACCCTGCCTGGGAAGGCAGGCTGAGATACCAGCGTTTTGATGGGAAACATTTAAATATTTAGACACAGCATACAAACGTAAGATGTAGGTCTAAATTAAGCATTCTAATTCGAAGTAAGCTCCTGGTATTTCCTTAAGGACTGTTTGCTGTCTAACTCTAGGTCTCATGTGGGGCTTAATCTGAGTATGATCCACAAATCCCAGGGAAACTGCTTTTCCAATCTGTTTAAGTATATTGGCTTTAGGCTGGGAATGTGGGCCCCTGCTCTTAAACAGTCCTGGATATCTCATGTACATATTCTATGCATTTATTAAAGGATGTGTGAGCGCCTGTTTCACTCAAGATTTGGTTCCGAGAGGGTGCAGGAGGCACAGCACCACTCATGCATTCTCTCCTATTAATCTTGTCCTCAGACCCCAGGAAAAAGCTCCTTCACATTTCTCGCCTCATATCAGAAACAGTATGTTTCTGCTTCCCAGAACCAGGAAGTTTTATGGCGAGTGTGCCTGTCTGCTGACATCCGAATGAACAAGCCTTAGAGTATGGGGCAGCTTGAGTGGTAGAAGCCAATTACCTTAAAAGATGTTATCTTCCCTACAAACTCCATACTGTTCCCGGATGCTCCACCACACTCAGATAATGTCAGTTAGGAGACACTAAAAGGCTTCTGCCTGCAAATTAAATCATTCATTCACAATATTTTATATAAAACTTGGCAAGATATTTCTAAAATTGACATGGAAATGCAAAGATCCAAAAATAGCCAAAGCACTCTTGGAGAAAAATGTGGGAGGACTTGCACTGCCATATATAAAGCCAAGTTCCAAAGCATATGGTTCTGATGCAAGGGTAGATGACAGAACAGGGAAAAAATAGAGTGCTTCAAATAGCCCTGTGGAGATTTGGACACTTGATTTACAACAGAAATGTCACATCGAAGCGGTGGAGGAAAGGCAGTCCTTTCATAAATGGTGCGAAGACAAGAGAAGCTCCTCACAAAACAAAACCCCAAAACTTTGAATGTTATCGCATATCGGACACAAAAAATCTGAAATCCGCAGAGATTGAACATAGACATGCAAAACACACTCACAAACGTACACAAACTAATCAATGAAACAAGTCAATCAATTTAACTAATAGAATATGAGTTTGGACTAAAAAAATATTTAAGCAGAATACAAATAAACACTCATCATAGAGAAAAAATTTACAAACAAAATGGCATTAAATGTAACATCTCTAAATGTAAACCAAAATTCAGCATTAAAGAGGGGAAAAGATGTTATTTGCAACACATGTAGTCACAAAGACCTATTTTGAGAATATACAGATAACTTCATGTAAACAAGAAAAAGAGAGAAAACTCATGAGAATAAGCTAAAGCTCCAAACAGGTATCAGTTAACATATACAAGACACAAAGTGGTATATTCTAATGATTTAAATGGTCAGTATGCATGAGGAAATGCGCTTCACCTTATCAGTAACCAGGGAAATACAAATTAAACAGTAATAAAATTTATGATACATCCATAAGAATGGCTAGAATTTAAAGAACCAGGGGATGGCAGACAAGGGGAAATCATAAAATTCTCATATATTGATAGTAGATATATAAATTGTTATAATCATTGCAGAAGATAGGAAATATTGATTAATTTTAAGATGCGTATGTCCTATGACTAAGCAATTTGTTCCTCAACGTATACTATTAAAAATATTGTGACACACGTTAAAAAAGTTAGGAAGACATTATTCAAGATTGCTGTGATAGGGAAAAGAGATTGGGCTCCTGATACAGGAGAGATATCTGATGATTTAAAGAGCAGAGTGAGGCAGTCAGTGGATAGAAAAGTACTAAGGGTAGGGAGATTCTTGATAAACTGACCTAACAGGTTTCTTGTGAAAGGCCAGCCAAGGACTTAAACATAAAACGTGGTCAGATATCAAGGGTGGGAGGATTCTCAAACAGACTTAGCTGACGGGCTAATACTGGACAAAGGAGGCTGAAGGCAGGATGGGGCCAAGGTGGAAGCCTTTTTGAGAATAGGGCTCAGAGGAGCCTGACTGAAGTTTGGTTAAGAAACAGTCTGTCGGCCGGGCGCGGTGGCTCACGCCTGTAATCCCAGCACTTTGGGAGGCTGAGGCGGGCGGATCACAACGTCAGGAGATTGAGACCATCCTGGCTAATACGGTGAAACCCCGTCTCTACTAAAAATACAAAAAAATTAGCCGGGCGCGGTGATAGGCGCCTGTGGTCCCAGCTACTGGGGAGGCTGAGGCAGGAGAATGGCATGGGCCCGGGAGGAGGAGCTTGCAGTGAGCTGAGATCGCGCCACTGCACTCCAGCCTGGGCGACAGAGCAAGACTCCGTCTCAAAAAAAAAAAAAAAAAAAAAAAAAGAAACAGTCTGTCAATACTCAACAAAAGCATAGGTGTATGTGTTCTAGGAGAGATGTAACGTGAATGTTCATGGGGTCATTATTCATAATTGACATAATTTCAAAATAATCTAAATGTTCAGTAGTAGCATGAATAAATAAAATGTGATATATTTACACAATGAAATACTTTGAAACGAATGACATGTTATTATACAAAATAATATGAATGAATTCAAAAGCATCATGTTTAATGTGAACAAATGATGAAAGGTAAAAAGTAGACAGATATATGTGATTCCAATTCTGTAAAGTTAAAAATTAGCCACAGTTATACTATAGTATATAGGAATGCAAACTTGAGTAGTGAAAAGGCAAGCAATGAATTGATGACATGATTTTCAGATAAGTAGTCATTTTCTAGAGGTTAAAGGGAGGGTTTATGATAGAAACAAACCTCTGAGGGTATACTGGCTTTCTGTCAATATTCTAGTCCTTGCTCTGGGTAGTAGTTATGTATGTGTATGAAATGGAATAAGTCAATAGCTGAATAGTTTTCCTTAATATATTTGTCTGCATTAGTTAGTATTTTATAATAGAAAGAGTTGACACCTCTATTCAAATGAATTTTTAAGCATTTTAATAAAGTATAATATTTAGAATTGAGTTTCCTGTTAGCTTTTAAGAACATTTCTAGTCATTTTTCATATAAAAATCAGAAATATCATTAATTATAATGTCACCCATGCCATTCTTTCCTACTATTTTTTTTCTTGTATATATATTGTGCTATAATTTGGAAAAGAGTAGTTGCACTGCTACAATCATATCTTCTTTTGAAAAAGGAGAATAAACTTCCATTTTTCATATTTCTTTTCAGAAGTGTTAATTATTGACTTATTTCAATTTCAAAATACTTTATTTTCATTATCCCCTAAATTCTCCATTTCCTTAATGCAAGGCCGGCTTTGCATTAAGATTCAGAGACTAAATGACTAAGCCTCAGAGACAAACATAATATGAACAAAAATCTTCATGTCAGTCAATTTAGTGGTTCTGGGAAGGCCTTGAAAAAAATTGAGTAGACTTATTTTTTATTACTAGTTTTTTGTTGTTGTTGTTGTTTTTTCCGAGACGGACTCTTGCTCTGTCACCCAGGCTGGAGTGTAGTGGCATGATCTTGGCTCACTGTAATCTCTGCCTCCCAGGTTCAAGCCATTCTCCTGCCTCAGCCTCCCGAGTAGCAGGGATTACAGGTGCCTGCCGCCACACCCGGCTAACTTTTGTATTTTTGGTAGAGAAGATAGGGGTTTCATCATGTTAACCAGGCTGGTCTGAAATTCCTAACCTCGTGATCCACCTGCCTTGGCATCTCAAAGTGCTGGGATTACAGGCGTGGTATTATTAGTTCTTAGAATATGCCTAAAGTCTTCCAGGTCAATAGTATATTGTGTTTTGAAGTTGGAAATTGCTAGACCTCTTACTTTGATTTGGTAATATTAAAAGCTTATCTAAAAGCATTAAATAAAGCAAATAAATCATTTTAATTATGGTGAGTTATATATGTATATATTTATGACTGATACTTTCATTATGCTTTTGAGAATTTGAAAACATTAGTGGGAATGCTTATTCACATCACAGTGATTTCTACTTTAAATTTTGGAGAAGATTTTACTGTCTTATTTAATGATACTTCGTTAAAAGGCAGTAATAGTATTGTGTTACCCCAGCAGTTCAACCAGTGGTGTCATTCAATGTCTTACTTCTCTTACTCAAAAACAACAAATGGATGTCTACCATAGACCGACCACAGTGCATTAGATATTGAGCATCAGTTGTAATTGACCAAGCTTAGACTAAGGCTTGGTGACAGTAGGAGAGCTCCATCTCAGAGAGATAGTGACACAGATTGTGACACAGATTGTGACAATGTCACTGTTTTGAAGAAAGGTGAAGGGTGCTTTCAGGAGGAAAAAGGAAAGTTATTTCCATCATGAGTATTGATTTTACTTTATGCCGTGCAACTGAATATAGTTTAGAAGAGCATGTTTTTCTTAAACCTTCATCGTTATTGCATTTTTCCAGGCAGGTAACACACTAAAGAGTGTCTGCAGGAGACAAGAATGGAAAATCAATGGATTGAGAGTTCTTTCTGCATTACTGCATGATAAATACCACAGACTCTAATAGCCTGGTAATAAGGATTTACACAAATAAAAAACAAAATGGTTTAAATGTGAAACATTGTAAGCCTTTTAAAAAACAAAACTTTATCAGCATACTTCATAGAAAAAGGAGGGGACAGAGAGTATGCCAGACAGTAGGAATGGTGATCTTCACCAGTGGTTTTGACTTTGGCTTAGAAAATTATTTTCATCCTTGTATTTTTCCTTATTGAGTGACTTCGAGCCATACAGTTCACAACTGTTCTGCAATGCTGGTGTCCCCATTACCTCAATATAAGTTGAATATATTTTGTATGTATACATCAGGTTATCCTTGAATACAAATTAAGTGTTCAAACAATTCTAGTAGTAATTTCCACATAGACAGTTTTAAACAGTCAATTGATCACTGTCTTGGTAGGGTTATGGGGACTGTTAAAATGGTAACACTTGTATGATAGCCTTGCTAATTACATTTTAAACACTTTAAGATTACAGCTATCATTTATTGAATGTGTATAGTATACCAGGTGCTTGTCCCTATAACAATACTCTGGGTAGTAAAATCCCTATTTTAGCAAAGAGTAAATTGAAGCTTCAAGGGGTGAACTTAGTTGCCGATTCTCTCAGCAAAGAAGACACAGAGCTGACCTAGCAAGCCCAATCTGTCTGACTGCAGAACCTGTATGGCAACTACAGAAAAATGAACTAATATGGTCTTTGAAGCATAACATATCATTATTAATCTATGATTAGAATGAGATTGGAAGTAGTCTTATTATGCTTTTTTCACTTCACAATGCTCTAATGCTGATGGCAATGGTATAATTCTTAGTATAAACTATTACGCTACAAATGCTCATCATAGTCAGTGAACAACATATACGTCTACATATTGAAATGTGCAACTCACGATATGAAAACGAAATCAATTGTGATGGATCCATCTGTGTTATTGCACCAAGCACATTAGAAATAAAAGGACACCAGTTAGCACCAGGCCAGAGCATACCTGGGAAACTTTGCACACACTGGTTCTTGTCCATGGAGGCTAATTGTATTTGAGAAATAGTTAACACCCAAGTGTTAATTTCCCAAGATAGGATGGAGTCATTAGACAATGAAAATCCCTGCAATTGTTTTTTTCAATTGCTGAAGCTCACATTCAAATGGGATGCTTTACTGTGGAGAACAGGAGTCAGCATGGACTTATGAAGAATTCTGACATCTTGCCCTCAGATACTACCCTTTATTTAGCTTAAGTCACCAATACTATAAAAATATGGAATAAGCTAGAATAAAATGATACACTTGTGAGAAAGTTTCTCCTCATCCATACACTTTAAAATGTGTTTTGGGCCGGGCGCGGTGGCTCAAGCCTGTAATCCCAGCACTTTGGGAGGCCGAGACGGGCGGATCACGAGGTCAGGAGATCGAGACCATCCTGGCTAACACGGTGAAACCCCGTCTCTACTAAAAATACAAAAAAACTAGCCGGGCGAGGTGGCGGGCGCCTGTAGTCCCAGCTACTCGGGAGGCTGAGGCAGGAGAATGCCGGAAACCCGGGAGGCGGAGCTTGCAGTGAGCTGAAATCTGGCCACTGCACTCCAGTCCGGGCGACAGAGCGAGACTCCGCCTCAAAAAAAAAAAAAAAAAAAAAAAAAAAAAAAAAAATGTGTTTTGTAAAAGATAATTATAAAACTAATTTGTGGCAAATTAGTTTTTTAAAATAAAAATTGTATATAAGAAAATAAAAATACCCTGCAGATAACCATTGTTAATATATTAGTATAATATTTTTCCTTCATATTCATATATATTTGTTTATATATTACTGAAACTGCATTTTAAAGCCTATATTTTACAAACATTTCTATTGCCATCAAGATTCTTTGTACATATAATTGTTAAGGACCGAATCCTTTTTATAATTCTAAATATTCACATTTATATATATACATATATATATATATAAATTCTAGAATGAAAATAAATGTACGTGTGTGTATGTGTGTATATATAATTTTCTAAAGTTAACAGCCAGGTAGTTTTTTACATATGGAGTTTTTGTGTCAGGAGAAATGGTTATTGTTAAAACTCTTAAAATGTGTTTTTAATTTTCCAAAATACTAAAATCTCCTTTAAAAAACCCTTTAGTATTTATTTTTCTGCTGTCATATCCCAGCACAGACTCTTGTACAGAATAGATGCTAAATAAAAGGATTTTAGAACTGAACTGACTGGTACTGTTTGGGCAAATGGAACCAGTTTATACCCTTGACAGCAGTATATGAAAACAATGTTATAATAGCATTGAGGGTACGTATTTTAAAACATTTATAAATTTTAAAACCACTACCTTTTCATTTCATTTTGTATGACCTTTGATTAGAGAATGCTCCTTTTCACTTATTTGTTATTTTATCTATGTTTTCATTATGATATAACCTGCTGTGCACTTTGTAAAGACTGACAAAATTGGAGGTGGACAAGCTGTGACCTCTACGTGGTACAATGTTTTGGCCTCGGTGATAACACTCATTTGGACTGGGTGTGAAGCTGCTTTAAGCGTTCTAAGGCAAAAAATGTGTGCTTACTTCATAACTCTTTTGCATAGTCTGTTATGTGTCAGAAGGGCTCACATTCTAAACAAAATAGGAAGCAAAGTCACCATGAATAAACCACAAGTACTAAGGCCAGCAGAGAAAGCAACAAAAAGCTGCAAAGAAATATCTGCCGTTGTAAACGTGCAAACTGTGGAGTTTTAGTTTAAGTTTTAGTTTAATGTTAGTTTTAGCTAACAAATTTCTTTGCATTCCCAATGTATACTCACTTCCTGACCTATAGTATATTCTCTGTAAATATTATTGAATGAATAACATAACTAATAGCTTACAAAATGGAAGGATTGGGTTCAGGTTTAGGGTAATAAGGGCTAAAGGGCACTACACTCCAGGAAAAACCTGTTTTCCTCTGACTTGCCTCATTTATTTTTATTCCAGTGGTCAGCTTCAGAATCGAATGGTTTTAATCCAGCAATTGGCAAATAAAATTAACCTTCTAGGGATGATTACTCAGTCAGGTCACTGCACATCTCCTGTTCTCTTTGCTAGCCTCATTCCTTCCAAACCCCAAATCCGACCCCTGGCCCTTTTAGAATCGCAGTCCAGCATCAACAAAATCACCTCATCCTCAGCCTCTCCAGAGACTGGCCCTTCATCCTCTGGCTCCTGTGGACTCTGCCAAGTCACCTCCTGAGGACCCAGCTTCCCGAGCAGGCCTCTGAAGCAGGGGCTCTTCTTTCTCCCACAGTGCTTTTACCACAGGACCTGGAGGAGGGGACCTCCCTTCTCTTCACTGCTGCTTTCAGATCACACCGCACCCCTCTTCCTAAAAACCTGCCCGTTTGAATCCCGCCTCAGCAGATTGTGTCAGCCACTGTTCCTTACAGTTGTTGTCATACGCATATCCCGTAGTTGGTCTCCCTCATTCTGATGTTTTTAGCTCCTGACTCATTGCCACTCTGTCCAAAATATCCCTGTCTTAACATGGATGATCCTTCCAACACCCTATCCTCAAGGTATTTAAAATACTCTCTTCTGATGATCTTCACAGGCACACACCCAACCTCAGTCACTCACAGCCACAGCCAGTCTCTGACTTTGCCATCAGCAACAATGCCAGACTCTCCATTATCTCAGTACCTGTATCACATTCTCCAACCACCGCTTCCCATACCTTCAGCTCCATCCCTTTAGCAGCCCAGTTTCAATCATCTTTCTACCCTCCCAGGTTCTCTAATCTGTTAGTTCTACATTTGAATGCCTCCTTTCCTTAACTACCTCATTTAACCCTCTGCTTACTCAATATAATCACTTTCTTCCATATACTCTCAATCCCCTTTTCCTGACCTGTTTCATCGTCCTCACTGGAGAACGCCACCACCTGAGATAATCCCCAAGTCTTGCTTGCATTTCCATAGTTCACATAGCTGGAGAAATACATGCAACCATGATGACTGAACTTGTCCTTCAAATTTATCACTGGGAACTTCCAAAGGGTGCTTAGCGATTTATACTTTCCTAGCTCATTCACTCCCTTATTTTCTGCTCCTCTCTCCCCAGACACCCAGCACCACTTTCCCGTTTGTGTTCTCTATTTTCTTTTCACTGAAAAAATTAAGCCTTTAGAATATAACTTTGCAGACTCTCACTATCACATTCATTCACTTTCTAGCATCTGTGCCCATATACTTTGCATTCCTGCCATGCACGTAGATGAATGAGCCATGATCCCATCTAAGACCATCCCCTCCATCTGTACAGTGGATTCCATCACCTCTCACATACACAAGGATAGATATCCTTAGGCAATCCCGTGCTTTTGATATAATGATTTTAGTGAATGTTGTTCTTGGCCACAGGCCCCTGCTCCTGGTACCACCCCATTTCTTTGTTCCTGTGGTAGCAAAAGTCTTCAGAACAGTTGTCTAAACTATAAAACTCCTAAAGGAAAACATGGGAGAAAATCGAAATGACCTTGTAAGTGGTGACGATTTCTTTAGATACGACACCAAATGCACAATCCATAAAACTTGATTAAAATTTTAAAAATTCTGATCTGTGAAGATGCTATCAAGGGAATATAAAGAAAGACCAGATTAAAAGAAAATATTTGCAAAAGGCATATCTAATAAATAGCTATTATCAAAAAATATAAAGAACTCTTAAAACACAACAATAAACAAAATGAACAACCCATTTAAAATCTGAGCAAAGAACCTGAACAGATACCTCATCAAAGAAAATATGCAGGTGGCAATTACGGATATGAAAAGATGCTCAACTTCGCATTCCTTTAGGAAATGGCACATTAAAACAGCATGAGATGCTACTATACACTTATAAGAATGGCAAAAATCAAAAATAAGGGAAACAGCAAATGCTGGTGAGGATGTGGAGCAATAAGAACTCTTATGCATTGCTGATCAGAATGAGAAATGGTCCAAACACTTCATAAGACAGTGTTGCAGTTTCTTACAAAACTACTTACCATAAGATGCAACAGTCATACCCACCTGTATTTACCCAAATGATTTGAAAACATAGATCCACATGAAAACCTGCACACAGATGCTTATAGCAGCTTTATCCATAATTTCCAAAACTTGAAAGTAACCAAGATATTTCAGTAGCTGAATGGATAAATAAACTATGGTACAACACACAATGGAATATTATTCAGTGCTAAAAAGAAATGATCAATGAAGCCATGAATAGACACAGGAAATGTAAACTCCTATTACTCAGTAAAAGAAGTCAATCTGAAAAGGTTACATACTGTTACATACATATGCTTCCAACTATATTACAATATAATAAAAGGCGAAATGTAGAGATCGAAAAAAGATCAGTGGTTGTCAGGGCTTAAGGGAGAAGGAGGGAGGAGAGGACAGATGAATAGTCAGAGAATGGAAGGTTTACAGGAAAATGGAACTATTCTGTGTGACACTCCTACTGTTTTATTTAATAATTCACTTTTAATTGGACATCAGATTTAAATGTTAAAATTTTACATTTCAGTTGTGATAGATACGTCTACCTTCCCTCCAAGATATTTATTTTAAATAACAAATATTTCTTGCTACATCCCAGCAACAAAACTTGCGTCAGTCTCCAGCTGCTTTTGAAATACTGTAGGGCCATCTGAGCACATTTTAACAACAGGATCTGAGCAGAAGTGATGTGTGTTTGCCCTGAGTTTTACAATGTTGGTACCTTTCCTATGCTTTTATCATCCTATGATTTATTGAAAACAAGTGTGGCAACTTTATAGAAAATCACAAAGCCACAAAATAAAAAGAAAAACCTTTTAGAGAAAAGCTCCTTCACTAATCAAGATAATCTGTTTTGGAATTTATATGAGGGATTGTATAATTATCAATAAAAAATTATTCTTTCTTATTCTTTAGCATACTTAAATCAAAAAATATATTTTATTTTTGTTTTTTCATGTATAATAAGAATAACAGTCCTTTTTTGTGTCTTATAAGAAACACATAAAACTTGTTAAATTCAACAACTATGATAATATTCTAATCATGAAGCTCTTTTAAAAATAGAATTTATTAGATTTATCTCATCAAAAGCAAGCTGGACATGATGACAAGCACCTGTAATCCCAGCTACTTAGCAAGCTAAGGTGGATGGATTCCTTGCGGCCAGGAGTTGGGCAATATAGTGAGACCCAATCTCAAAACAAGGCAGTAAAACTGATTATAATTCAAGTTATGATCAATTTGTTGATTACTGCCACGGACAAATTTGACAATCATTCAGAAACTGAGAGATAAATGGACACTTGAAAGCTGTAGCAATCACATTATGGTAAGAAATACTTTTCTTAAAAGAATTCTAAATTATTTTAAATTTTGTAGTTTTCTAATTATACTTTAAAAGATTCCACTAGTCATCTGTTGCTACAGAATGACTATGAAATGCCAAAGCCACAGTTCTGAAAATATATTCATATTTTTGCATAAAACTCCTTTGATTCATGTTTTTGCATAAAACTCTTTTGTAAAAAAAAAAAAAAAAAAAAAAAATCAATGATTCTGCCAGATAATGGATCCTTAGTTCTTACAAATAAATGGAGAATCTCAGTTGAGCCACATGCATGATACAACAGTGACCACGAGCTTCATATCATGCAGAAGATGGGGAGGAATGACCAGCTGAAGTCTCTGTCTTCAGAGCCCATACCCTAGACTCTGGGTTTCACAGTAATAGTCAATGTAAAAGCCTCTATGGTAAGATTTAGAGAGCACAGTCTCAATGTTAAAATTAGCAGTGCGTGTTCTAGCAAATTATGTATGATAAATTGTATTGTATATACAAACTATTATATAAAGAGAGATTCATTTTTAATGATATAGAAGATTATTCTCGGTTTTGGTATCTTGCGATGAGGTTACTCTTACATTAATCAATAATATGTCCAAAAAATTTCATCTCTCTAGATTAAGACGTCAATGCTCTTATTTAACTCTGACACAGCTTTCGTATGTAAGTTTCTTTGTCTTTGCACTTTACTGGAAGATTCCATATGGCTAACATTCAGCTCAAATACTCTTAGATCTGTCCTAACATTTCTCTGTGTATAACTGAATAGGCTATCAGAATGTGTGGTTTAGTTTGCTGTCATTCTATGCTGAATCTCCATGGAAAGTGGTGGAAGCAAGTAGTTGATGGGCCTGTTCACATCAGAATTAAATCTCATCATGTTCTTAGAATATGTAGAGCTAATTGTCAAAGCACCAATGATTCCACTCATTTTCTTTCACTGCACTTAACAGGCTGATTTATTTACTTACTCCATAAATTTAACCATGTCTTTCACCAGTTTTGCTCTTTTCAACTGCTTGCCACCTTCTAGGCAATGCTCTCTCTCTCTCTCTCTCCCTTTTTTTTTTTTTTTCTCTTTTTTTCTGGCTTCTCCATCTGTCACCAATCAGTTTTTCCTCTGTGTCCATTTTTAGCCAATGAGCATGTGACATGACTGATTGACGAACTGCCCAATCACATTGCACTCTCGTTTAGTAAAACTAATTTTTTAACATTTTGTAGTCCTCATGTGTTTAGGATTTCTTGTTAAAATTTGTGTTCAAAAATTGATATTGCAGACTTTAAAGTAAGAATTAATTTAGATAAACAACATCCTTGACATTATGCTTCACTCTCTTAAGAAATTAGAAGTGCCCTGATACCCTCTATCATCTATCAATGTAAAATATTTATCTTCTATTTCCTTAAAATATAATGCATAAATATACACATATAATGTATAAATATACATTTATAATATATGATAAACATCCACACAAATGTAATATATATAGAGAGATATAAGCTATACATACACAATCAATCCTCATTTTTCATAAATTGTGTATTTGTGAATTTGCCTAATCACTAATATTTATTTATGACCCTCAAGTCAATAATTGGTGACTCTATTGCAGTCATTCATGGATGTGCTCGGAGCACTAAAAACATTAGTAGCCAATCTCAACTGAGGTTGAACAAGGGCACACTCTGCCTTCTTGTTGCAGCTCTCTTACTGGAATCCTGTCTCCTTTTCTGCAGTTTACTTTGTGCCATGAGTTTCATGAAATTGTGGGGTTTGTGTTGATGTTTTTGATGCTTGGATGTCCTACAAGCGTAGTGTTGATGTGCTTGCTAGCTAGTCTTCCCAAGCATAAGAAGGCTGTGAGGTGTTTTATGGGAAAAAAAAAATGCATGTGTTAGATAAGTCTCATTCAGGCATGAGTTACAATGTTGTTGGCTGGCTGGGCATAGTCACTCATTCCTGTAATCCCAGCACTTCAGGAGTCTGAGATGAGTGAGCTGCTTGAGCCCAGGAGTTCGAGACTTGCCTGGGCAACATAGGGAAATCCGTCTCCACCAAAAAATTACAAAAATTAGCCAGGCGAGGTGGCATATGCCTGTAGTTCCAGCTACCTGGGAGGATGAGGTGGGTCTACTGCTTGAGCCCAGGAGGTAAAGACTGCAGTAAGCCGTGAAACAAAGAAACAAAAAAACAGAAAGAAAGAAAGAGAGAGAGAGAGGGAAGGAAGGAAGGAAGGAAGGAAGGAAGGAAGGAAGGAAGAAAGAAAGAAAGAAAGAAAGAAAAGAGTGCTGTTGGCCACAAGTGCTAAGTTAATGAATCAAAAATACATGTTAAATAGGTGTCTTTAAACAGAAACACATATAAGTTTAAATATCAATCAGTTTGTAAAAATGTGACCATAGATTCACAAAATCTGTAATTCCTTTAGGATTTGATAAGTCAATGTTCACGTGACATCATAAAACATAACTACCACAAATAATGAGAATCAATTGTATATATACACTCGCTGAAAATTTAATGTCAGCCTTGAAGACTTTAAATGTGACAAATGTAATGTAAGGACCCTTCTCAGTCTCTGAGACGTTTCTGTGGGTCTGTGAGTCTCCCATTTAAACTGCACATCTCTATGTCACTCTACAACACTGTATTGATGCTATGGTTTGGATGTTTGCTCCCTCCAAATCTCTCATTGAAATGTAACCCCCAGTGTGGGACGTGTTGGAGGTGGGCCTGGTGGGAGGTGTGTAGATCATAGAGGGGAATCCCTCATGATTTGCTTATTGCCTTCCTCTTGGTGATGAGTGAGTGAATTCTCTCTCTGGTAGTTCACACGAGATCTGGTCATTTAAAGGAGTGTGGCACCTGCTCCCTCTCTCTCTTGCTCTGCCCTTCGCCATGTGTGGGGCCTGAGCCCCCTTCACCTTCTGCTGTGATTGGAAGCTTCCTGAGGCCTCCCCAGAAGCAGATGCTGGCACCACATTGCCTGTACAGCCTGCCGAAACTTGAGCCAAATTAAACCCCTTTTCTTCATAAATTACTCATTCTCGGGTATTCTTTCATTGTAACACAGACTAAGATAATTGTTTTCGTATATTAAAACAAAATAATTTAGCATAACTGATTGCTTCCAGAGGCAGATGTAAAAATCTAGCTATCTTTTATTAAACCAGATACTGAAAAGATTTGGAAAAATGTAAAACAATATCATTATTTTCATTAAATTGTTTTTTTGTTTTAGTAAATACAGCTATCTTAAAATGATGCTTATTTTATATTACAATGTTAGTGTTTATAAATTATTGTTATATTAACATCTAAAAAGTTTACTGTTAGTATTTTTAAAAAGAACAAATTTTTGTCTAAAATGTCAATGGTATCACTAGTGGCATCACCAGTGGTAAACTGGTTCTCTTAAAAAGACAAGAAGTCCTGATTTCCTGTGGTAAAGACTCTGGCGGTATCATAGTAAACATTTAACAGCTAGTTTTCCAAAAGAAGTTCCAACATGAACGTCTGCATTAACAAGTGAGACAAATGGGAAACAGCAGATCCACAAATTGGAACTTCACTCATTCATAGGGAGTGACTTTTAAGCTGAATATGATAATATGTTTTGAATATTAGATTATTTCCTCAGTCTTTCTTTCACATTTCTTAATATAACTCTTACAGACTGGAAACACTTTAAATATAATCTGCCTAATATACATTTTCTGAAATCGGCAAAACAACAAATCAAGCCCCGCATTGCAGCACTTGCCAATTTTGTGGTATAAATATTACCATGACTGATTTCAAGCCACCGACCTCACGTCACTGAACAGGGAGTCTTAAAGGGATGAACAATAACACAACATTAAATAGCATTTCCACTGTGCAAATATAGTAGACATTAACCTCAAAAGAATAGGGAATAGCACAATAATAAGAAATGTTGATTACATTTGTTTTTAATATTTTATTTTTATTTTATTTAGTTTATGTAATTTAATTTTGAATAATAATTATTTTTAAAGACTGGCTTGCAACATTCCTGGAAATCTAATAAGTCATCATTTTTGCTAGCAGTCTCCATCACACTATTGAAATACTCCTGCTGTGGTCATTTGGAAGCTACCGACATGAAGTCACAGCAAGCACAGTTGAGAGATGTTCAGAATCAGTTTTGGCTGATACTGCTTCTCGGCTGCAGCACATCGCTGGGTGTCACCTTAATAAACAGAAACTATTTGAGGGTCTCCATAGTTTTATGAAGGTTAAAGGATCCTGAGACCAAAGTGTGAGAATTACCCTGTTAGAGGATAGAGAGGTCATTCATTTTAACCCTGGAGCCAGTGCTTGGATGATAGTGATCCTGGAGAGTCCCAGTGGCCTAGAACGTGACTGGTTATACACAACAGGTCAAACTTACGGAATGAATAATGGATACAGCAGCATTTGACGGAGGACCTGAGTACTGAAACAAAATAAAAAGTGACAAGAAATGAAATCAAAGCTTCTGAGTGAGAAAAGAGGTGAAAATGAGTATGTAAACAACAACAACAAAAAAGAACTGTGATGTCATGTTAATCCTAACACTAATTTTATTATAGACTTTTATTTCTAATGGAAAATTATTGCTTCTTTTGTGATTTTAACTTGTGCAATAGATAAATATAAATGCAATGTATAATTGCAACTGCTTTCTAAGATCTTATTAAAAGAAAGGCCGGCCTTTTGATCTGTTAAACTTCTTGAGGGGTCTGATGTGCAAGATAAGCTTAAGCTAAGCCTGAAGGCATGGGAGAGCATCTGTGTAATAGGAATTTTGGCGTTCTGAGAGTAATCTAGGAGAAAGAAGAAAAGAAAGAGAAAAGGAAAGAGGGAGGACAAGAACTCGTCTTAGAGGCTGGAGACTGTGAAATAATGAATAAGAATATGAAATATTTAATCTGAAATTGACTTGTCTATGTAACCCTCCAATTCTCCATATTCCGTATCTTTATATTTCATGTGCACTTGTGTGCATGTATCAGCTAACGTGCTCGAGTCTGTGTATGGACATGCCTGAGAGAGAAAACTCAGATAACAGCATCCCGATGACATATAACCGAAATAATAATTCTGGACAAGCAGTAATTTAGAACAAGAGGTGACTGACAGAACGCTAGCTTCCAAACCACTCACATACATTTTAGGAAGAGTTTGGACTTTCATAGAATACATAATGGATTTTTTGAAAAGAATTCACATTTTAAGCTCCAGAAACAGAAATATCCTAGTTTAGTTCTTCTTATTATTATTTTTGATTGACATATGATAATCATACATATTTATGGAATATGGTATGATGTTTCAATGCATGCACACACTGTGCGATGATCAAATCAGCATAATCAGCATATCCATCACCTTAAACATTTAACATTTCTTGGCCAGGCGCGGTGGCTCACGTCTTGTATTTCTAGCATTTTGGGAGGCTGAGGCAGGTGGATTGCTTGAGCCTAGGAGTTCCAGATGAGCTTGGACAACACGACGAAACTCTTGTCTCTACAAAAAGTACAGAATTAGCTGGGCAGGGTGGCAAGCACCTGAAATCCCAGTTACTCAGGCAGCTGAGGTGAGAGGATAACTTGAGCCAGAAGGTGGAAGCTGCAGTGTGCTGTGATTGCACTCCAGCCAGGGTGACAGAGCGAGACTCTGTCTCAATTAAAAAACATAATAGTAATAATAACATTTCTTTTTGGTGCAAATGTTCAAATTCCTCTCTTTCAGCTATTTTGAATTATACATTATTGTTAACTACCCTTCTGTGCGATAGAACACCTGAACTTATTCTTCCTATCTCGCTGTATCATTGTACTCATTAACAAATCTCTTCTCTTGTGTTTACTCCTACCCTCCACAGCCTTGGTAACCACCACTCGATTGAATTCTATGAGATCAACCTTTTTAGATTCCACATATGAGTGACAACACGCAGGATTTGTTTTTCCGCGCCTGGCATTTCACTTCACATACTGTCTTCTAGGCTCATCCACGTTGTCACAAATGACAGGATTTCATCCTGTTTATGACTGAATTTGTATATGTATACCACATTTTCTTTATCTATTTATCTGTTGATGGACACTTTAGTTGATTCTCTATTTTGACTACCGCAAATAATGCCACAATCAACATGAGAGTGCAAAAGTCTCTGACATACTTATTTCATTTCCTTTGATGATATACCTAGTAGTGGGATTGCTAGATCATACGGTAGTTCTATTTTTAATATTTGAGGACGTCCCATACTGTTTTTCATAATGGCTGCACTAATTTCCATTCCCACCAACAGTGTGCAAGTGTTCCCTTCCCTTCATATCCTGGCCAGCACCTGTGATCTTTTGTCTTTTTAATTTTAGCTGTTCTAACAGGCATAAGGTGATACCTCAGTGTGTTTTTGATTTGTATTTCCCCGATGATTTGTGACTTTTAGCATTCTTTCGTATACTTGCGGATCATTTGTATGTCTTCTTCTGAGAAATGTCTACTTAGCTCTTTTGCTCATTTAAAAAATCTGGTTATGGGTTTTCTTACTATTGAATTATTTGAGAAGTTTATATATATTGGATATTAACTCCTTATTAGATATATTGTTTGTAAATATATTATCCTATTCTATAGGTTGTCTCTTTTTCCCTATTGATTGTTTCCTCTGCTGTGCAGGAGCTTTTGAGTTCAATGTAAATTTAATTGTCTATTTTTGCTTTTGTTGCCTGTGCCTTTGAAGACTTAGCCAAAAAATCTTTGCTCAGACGAAGGTCATGCAACCATGAACCTCTCATCCTCTTCTGTTAATTACTTTTGTGTTCTGGTGGTTTTCTGTAGCAGTAAGCTTTGATTCCCTTCTCTTTCTTTTTTGTGTAACTACTGTACCGTTTATGTGTGGTTACTAGGGGACTTACATAAAAATTCTCATATAGACTTTCTAAAGTTGATAACTTAACTTTGATTGAATACAAATATTCTGGACATCAGCCCTTGCCCCACAATTTATAATTTTCATTTCTTTACATCTTTTTATGTTATATGTTCCTCACCAAGTTTTTTAGCTACAATTATTGTTGACCATTTTGATTTTTAACCTTCATACTAGAAATCTGATTTTTAACCTTCATACTAGCAATATTTATACTACATACTATAATATGTAATACTGTAATAATATTAAATACTATAATGGTAGTATTTCCATATTGTAATGGTAATGTGTATTACTACCATGACAGTAATCGACTATTGTGAATTTGTCTATGAATTTATCTCTCCCAGTGAATTTTATACTTTCATGTTTTCAGGATAGTAACTATCATCCTTTCTCCTTCAGTTAAAATACTTCCTTAAACATTTTTTTGTAATGCTGCTCTTTGCTGATGAATTCCTTCAGCTTTTGCTTGTCTGGGAAAGACTATTTCTACTTCATTTATGAAGGATAGCTTTGCTGAGTGCTATTCTTGGCCGACAGATTTTTTCTTTCAACACTTTATGTCTTCTCATTCTCTCCTGACCGCTCCTGCTGAGAAATCTGCTGATAAGTCTATTGAAAATCTTACATGTGACTTAGTGTTTTTCTTTTGCTGCTTTTAGAGTTCTCTCTTTGACTTTGGCTTTTGACAGCTTGATTATAATGTGCTTTGGAGAGTATTTTTTTGGGTTGAATCTATTTGGAAACTTTTGAACTTCATGGAGCTGGATGTTCATATCTCTCCCAAAACTTGGGCAGTTTTCAGTTATCATTTTATTTATTAAGGTTTCTATACCTTTCTTCCTTTCTTCTCCCTCTGAAATTCTCACAGTGCAAATATTTGTTCACATAATGGTACCTCATAAACACTGTAGGTTTTCTTCTCTTTCTTCCATTCTTTTTTGTATCTCTGACTAATATGCAAATATTAGTAACTCATTAAATTGGTTGTTTTGAGGAAACTTTGACCATTTAGTATATGATTTTTAATTTAATTGTATCTCTGACTATCTGACTAGGTTATTTCAAAAGACTTATCTTCAAAATCAAAATCAGAAATTTCTTCTTCTGCTTAATCTATTGTTGTTGAAGCTCTCAATTGTATTTTTATTTCATTCATTGAATTCTGCAGCTCCAAAATTTCTGTTTGGTTCCTTTTTATGATATCACTTTGTCGGATTTTTCATTCAAATAATAAGTTATTTTCCTGATTTCATTGAACTGTCTATGTGCATTCTCTTGCATATCACTGAATTTTCTTAAGATTATTATTTTGAATTTCTTTTCAGATGATTTCTAAATTTCCATTTCTTTGGGATCAGTCACTGGAGAATTGTGTTTCTTTGGTGGTATCATGTTGCTTTGCTTCTTAATTTTTTGTGTGTTTCTAGGCATTGATTTCTGCATATCTGGTGAAAGTCACCTTTTCTAGTTTTATAAGATGGATTTCATAATGCAAGTCTTCCACCCGCAGATACGTTTTACAGTGTTAGTTGGGTAACATGTGTTAGCTTTGGTTCCGAGCAGATGTGGTTTCCATGCAGTTTCCTTAGAATGTCATAGAATGACATTCACAGAATGTCAGGAATGTCTGTGAGTGCCTCAGTAGCCTAGGCTGTAGGAGTTTGTATGGCTGGTCTGCTGGCTCAGTCATGGCTCCGTTGGGAGTGAGTTGCTGGATTTGTATGGATGTTGAGAGAATGCAAGACTGGCCCACTAGCTTGGACACTGCTCCCTTTTCAGTGAAGTGTTGGACTTGTTCATGTGCAGAGGGGAGCAGACCTGCCCCACCAGATGGGCACAGCTACTCTTGGTTGGTTTACAAACCAATGGGGCATGTGAATGGCCTATTGAATGTGGGTGGTGCACTTGGAACTCTCTTGTTTCCAAGCTGATCTTGACTGGGAAGATGAGGTGGCAGGAGCAGTCTTTTTTTCTTTTCTCTATGTGGCCATCCTGAATCTTTACCACTTCCCTGCTGTATGCCAGTGCTCTCATCCAGATACTCAAGTCGAAATGTTTATTTTATTTGTTCCTCCTTTTGTTATGGGGTGGGGGAAGTTAGGCATCTCTAATCAGCTATCCTGTTGATGTCCTAGAGATAGACTGGTTTAAATAAAGCTGAATTTTTGACAAGTCTTCATTCAGAACCATTCATACTCATCTTATGGATGAATAAAGCTTATATAAATAATGCAAATATTAATAACTCATTAAATTGGTTGTTTTGAGGAAACTTTGGCCAGTTAGTATTTTTTAAATTTATTTGTAAAAACATAATCTGGGTTTATTGCATCTTGTAGGTTTCCCTTTGTATAATGTAAATCTGGCTTTGCCCCATTGTGATTTAATCTCTGGATTCATAGCATGTGTTCATTATTTTCTATAGGTGTGTCTGTGTGTGAGAGAGCATCCTGTATGTATTTCTCTATCTGTATCTAAATCTATGTAACTATATGTGCTGATTTTAACGAGAGACTTCTGTAAATATCAAGACAAGGTTTTACGATGGTATTACTTACACTGTTTGAGCACCACTTGCTAAAATGGAAAAGGAATTCTAGGTTCAATATCCTAGAAGCAACTTGCTTTCAATTTCCTGTAGTTTAAAACTAGCAACTGCCAGCAGGTGTATCCAAGCACATTTCAATTGTCAGACAGTATCAGAGAGATAAATAAAATCACTAAGGTAACCAACTTCTCAAAACCCCGTGAATCATGAAGACATTTTTACATAACATCAAACCTAAATTATACTTGGCAGACTAACATTTTAAACTGCCTCCTTAAAAGTAGGATTCATTTTCCACTATTGTCTGTTTCCAAAGACTCTAAATATGCATTCAGCATTTGTGCTATCCTGGTTTCTTTTTAAAACCAAAATAAAAGTAAAACAAAATAGTGAGATAAAATAATCTTCCACAATTTTTATACCAAAGCAAGTCAAAGAGAGTCGTCTAACCACATCAGTCAAATTTGGTCAAATGTGTTCCTATCACTTTAGTACGATAAATGATATCCTGAGAAAATATACTTAAATGGGTCATTTGGACCATATCTTACCTCTGGAGGAGAGAAAACATTCTTCCCAAATCCAAATGTTTTATTTTTCTTCTTATATGATTTCATTCTTGTCCTTGAGATATGCTTTATCCTGTTTTCCATCATGTCCAAATGTTTTACTTTTCTCCTGATATGATTTCATTCCTGTGCTTGATATATATTTTATCCTCTTTTCCACCATCTCTCAATTATAGTTTTGTCCCTCTATGGCCTACGTTGTCATCCCTACTGCTACTCATGCTCCTCACACCCCATATCAATCCTCTCCTATCACACACATACACTCAATTTATCTGATACATAGCTGGCTTCAAATAGCTGTCATCTGTTGTAAATGAAGTCCCAAATGTGTGCATGGCTTAATGCTCCCTAAAGGGTAGTAGCAGACACAGAAAACAATAAATTTGGAGGTACTGTTCTGTGAGTTACTTCTGTTTATAATTAATTATCACAGGGGAATTGTGTAACCTAACAATGATTCTGTTACATGATAAGGTGACTTATCATATAGACCACCTGCCAAAGTTTACAAAATCACACCTAGTGTCTTGAGATATCTTTTATTTACCCCTGACGTATAATAATAATTCACATAAGCCTCCAGAGCACTCTGAGATTGAAGTTTACATACTTTTAAGCCTTCATGCTAATGCACAAGTTATTGCCACATGGACAGAGGGAAAATTGTGCATGAAACAAGCAATATGTTATAGTTTCCATATCCAACTCTCAGAAAAGGAGACTGCCTTTTAAATGTTTTTATCTGTCTTAAAGTGCTGAGAAGCAATACACACTATGGTGGTGGTATGACAATTTCTGCTGCTTTCTGAAGCTTGCCAATTGTGAAATTACTCCTGATGCAAGTTAATAAATAATGTATGCACTGTTAATACATCTAAAATCTTAAGTTCCTGTTAGAGAGAGAAATTGTGCCAAATCATCAGAGGAGTGCTATATTAAATTGGAGGGGACAGCGGGGAGAGAGAGAGGAAAGAGAGAGAGAGGAATAAAATAAAGATGTGTTAAAGTCATGGATGCTATGTTTACTGTAAGGACCTAAAACTAACATGGTTTAAGTAATCAGAACATTTTGTTTCATGCATTGAGTATTCTCATATAATATTGTCTTTCATTTTTCTTCTGGTTTGAAAATTAATTTCTTGTATTCTTTATAATTTTATGGAGATAAATGTCAAGCATCTTTTTGTTGTTGTTGTTGTTTTTATTTTGGTTTCCTGGGAGTGATTTCAAGTTTATGATTTTTTTAACTTAATGAAAATAAATGCTAATGTGTGTGTGTGTGTGCGTGTGTGTGTGTATAGCTTTTATCACAGCTATCTATATGTTTTATCTAAGTACCACTTACTCCTGTCACAATATTATTCACAGTCATTTGATTTTTTATTTTTAGTTTTTAAACTCATATCAATGTAAGCCTTTGGAGTCTATGTAGATATCATAGAATAGAGATCAGCGAACTTTTTCTATAAAAGACCAGAGAGGAGCTATTTTAGGCTTTGCAGGCCATGCGGTCTCTATCATAACCACTCAACTCTGCTGCTGTATTGAAATAAGAGAGCAATTTGCGAATGAGTCTGGTTTTGGTCTATTGGTCACAGTTTGCAAACCCGTGTCCCAAGGAAAAATTGATCCAAAAGCAAGTTGATTCTAACGTCTTTGTATAATTCCCTACGTTGTCTTAACATGCTTTGAAGGCTTTGGAAATTCTCCATTGTAGGCTGATAAAGCTGTTCACTTTTCTACTTAAGAGGCAAACAGAAGCCTTCCCCTTTTCCTGAAGCCATGTGATGGCTCATGCACCTTGCTAAACACAGAGGAGTTCTCTTCCTATGTGCACAGATGATCTGTCTCCATGACTGGCCTGCATCTGGGTGCAGGAAGGAACCCAGCCATCCTGCGCCCTCCCTCTTTAGACCCACAAGGGGCAGGAGCAGCTGGATCTGTGTAGGCACAGCCCTTGTGCTTATGAAGAATGAAGAACAATGGCTTTCTTAAGGCCTGTCAGTAAGCAGCACGTAAATAGTGAAAAATTGAGAGGTCAGGAAATATACGAACTCCTCTGCCTCTTCCCTGTTCGATGAGCTCCTTTTTGGGTTCAGTGAGAAGAGAGCTGATATTATTATCCCTATGGAAAGAAAGGATAAAAATAATAGATATCTGATCAATGGATATATAAAAAATTAACAAATGTCACCGAGGCGAGTGCCTTGGGCTGACTACAAAATCAAGGTGCCTTGCGTCTTTCTTTGCTACTTTTCATTGCACTTTATTTGATTTCAGAAACCCCAAGAGACAGCATTTCAAAATGGCTTTTATCTCCAATACCATATGAAGTGCCCTTTAGAAGTCTAAACACAATAATGTCATCTGTGTCCATGTCACTCAGCATTGCCTTATTCTCGAAAAAATCAAATGGAGGTGTTAGTGGTGAATTCATTTTAAATGCAGGCCAACGGCTGGCAATGAAAAGTGCTTTCTTCAAATCTCTTTTCAAATACACAATCAACCCCATATTGATCAAGATGTTTTATGTAATTGCATTTTATGTCATACTCTGCTGTGATTATCAATAAAATATTTTATTTAATATAAATATTTGATAATAAGTTATGCTTTCTATGAAAATGAAAGCAAGCCATAAACTCACCAACAAAGTCAAATCCAAAATGGCACGACTTAGATGTGTGCTCTGAGCCTGGCATAGGCCTTTCTTGAAGCCCCTAATAGGTTAGGGGACACGCTACTTCTCAGTCAAATTCATCAAATATTCACTTCACATGGACTTCACAGCTACAGAGAAATTGTTCTTTTCACCTCTGAAAAGGGAACTTGCAAATCCTGAAGGGAAGTCAATGGCCACCCCACTGCTGATTGTTTCATTGTGTTGCAGGTCACAAAACATCAAGTGCATTGCTGCCTGGGACCCAGAGCAATCACATCAAAGATGCTTAACTTTGCCAGACCTGGGGAGTGCTGGTGGGCTGTGGGATGCCATACTGCTTCAGGGTGTACTTTATATCCTTTATTTCTAGTAATGTATTTTCTTTTCTTTCTTTCTTTCTTTTCTTTTCTTTTTTTTTTTTTTGAGACGGAGTCTCACTCTGTCACCCAGGCTGGAGTGCAGTGGCGTGATCTCAGCTCAATGCAAGCTCCGCCTCCCGGGTTCACGCCGTTCTCCTGCCTCAGCCTCCCGAGTAGCTGGGACTACAGGCGCCCGCCACCTTGCCCGGCTAGGTTTTTGTATTTTTTAGTAGAGACGGGGTTTCACTGTGTTAGCCAGGATGGTTCTAGTAATATATTTTCTTATTTATTAATTGAGACGGAATCTCACTCCCATTGCCCATGCTGGAGTGCAGTGGTGCGATCACAGCTTACTGCAGCCTTGACTTCCTGGCCTCAGATGATTCTCCCCACCTCTGCCTCCAGAATAGTTGGGATTAGAGATGTGTGCCACCATGCTTGGCTGATTTTTTTTTTATTTTTAGTAGAGACGGAGTTGTGCCATGTTGCCCAGATTGGTTTTGAACTCCCAGGCTCAAGTGATCTTCTACATCATCCTTCCAAAGTGCTAGGATTACAGGAGTGAGCCACCAGGCCTGACCACTAGAGATACTTTAAAACCTCATATGCATATACAATAGAAAATATGTATAAGGTTATCTACAAAGCGATTTCTGGTCCTGGAATGTTCTATGCTTTTCGTGTGGACCCTTTTCTCAAACAGTTGCCTCTCCCTTCTTACTCCTACAGAAAACTGTATTGTCACAATATATGAGGAGTGAAGTAATGGGATGACCTCCAGATAAAAACAGAAGCCTTGCACATCCTTCCTTGAGAATAACTGCGTGTTTTGAGATCCCCAAGATAGCCCTCAGGTTTAAGGATCCACTAGAAGGGTTTGCAGCGCTCAGCTAACCTGATAGACTCCAGTGAAACAACATAGGTTAAGATCAGCAGTGGGAAAAGGTGCATCGAGCAGGGACAGGACAGACCCAGTGCGGAGCTTCCGGGTGCCCGGAGTATTGATGTCTCCTAGCTACGATGTGTGGCAACACCGTGGGGTATCCCCAACCACTGACCAGCACCAAATTCATAGTGTCCAGAGATGTTATTGGGTGTAGGTCACATAGACACGACTGAGCCCCCATGTGCCTAACATTAGTCTCTAGCCCCTCCAGAGTCAAGCTGATACCACCTGGCCCAAGGCGCCACACGAAGTCACACAGTGAGCATAGATCTTCTGTAGGAGGATCCTAAAAGTTGTTTACATCCTACGTTCATTAGGGAGGACCTGGGTGTTCACCTCTGTATCACTCTGCTCCTTTAGGAACCCTTCTGTGACATATTTCATGAGAACTATTCAATTCTGCCATCACTCTGTGCTGGAATAGCCCATCCGGCCTACCTGTTTTTCTTATGTTTGGACTCTTGTACTTACTTTTTAAAAAAACATATTTTTATTTTAAGTTCCAGGGTACATGTGCAGGATGTGCAGGTTTGTTATGTAGGTAAACATGTGCCATGGTGGCCTGCTGTACCTATCAACCCACACCCAGTTATTAAGTCGAGCATGCATTAGCTATTTTTCCTAATGCTCTCCCTCCCCCAACCCCACCCCCAGAAAGGCTGTAGTATGTATTCTTTCCCCTCCCTGTGTCCACGTGTTCTCATTGTTCAGCTCCCACTTACTAGTGAGAACATGTGGTGTTTGGTTTTCTGTTCCTGCATTAGTTTGCTGAGGATAATGGCTTCTAGCTCCATCAATGTGCCTTCAAAGGACATGATCTTATTCTGTTTTATGGCTGCATAGTATTCCATGGTGTATACATACCACATTTGGCAAGGTTACAGTTAAATAGGAACATTTTTACACTGTTGGTAGGAAAGAAAATTACTTCAAACATTGTGGAAGATGGTGTGGCAATTCCTCAGAGATCTAGAACCAAAAATACCATTTGACCCAGCAATCCCATTACTGGGTGTATAGCCAAGGAATATAAATCATTATATTACAAAGATACATGCACATGTATGTTCATTGCCGCACTATTCATGACAGCAAAGACATGGAATCCACCCAAATGCCCATCACTGAGAGACTGGGGAAAGAAAATGTGGTACATATATATCTTACTTTGCTTTATCATTTTCATTCAGTTTGAGTTCATTTTATGAGAAAATCAAAGAATTAAATTAAAGCAAATTAAATCGCATATACTGTATTTGTCATATTTTTATTTGTTTGCATGGTACAATGGTAAACAATAGTAAGCACTGCATTGGATATATTGTAGGAGTAAAACCATGTAGATTTCAAAGTGCTTGATGTGATAGAAGATAGAAAATAATATATGTCTCTTCTTCAATTACTCTTTAGATGTCAGCATAAGAATGATGAAAACATTTTCCGTTTTTATGAGGTGGTTTAAAAGCATATGTCTGCATATAATTTGGTTCTTTTTTCTCAGATCCTTAGCTCTGTTGGTTTTAAGACTTTTTTTTCCTGAGCCCTGCTTCTTGTTTCAAGCCTTTCATTATGCTTCTGTACTTTCCACTCCTGGGCATCATAATACACTGAGAATCTATCTATCAGTAATTTGCTTTAAGTTGGTTTAATTTCCACTTTTCTTAATTTTTTTCAAGATAGTCTAAAGAAACACCCTCATTTACCTTTAGTCTTAGAACCAATAGTCTCACTAGTAAAGTCTTTTCATTGCTCCATAACTCTCCCGCATGTTTACTGCTGTGCAACAGAAATAGAGACAGGAAAGGACTGTTTTATGCTGAGCAATTACCACCTCTTCCTCCAACCACAACCAAACTCAGTCAACAGGACTTCTAAGCATGCAGGAGGGATTTTCTTTTCTTTTCTCTTTCTTTCTATCTGTGTTTTCCCTTCCTTTCTTCTATTCTTTCTTTCAGATAACACTAAACAGCAGCTATTGCTAACTGAAATTTCATACTTATGTGGCAGAACATTCACTGATAGAAAGATAGAAGATCGATAATATTGATGCCAGGTTTAGAATTGCAGACCTGACATTCTTATTTATTTATTTGGAAGAGGTATCCTATCTCCCTAAATGTTTTCTTTTTCTTTTTTGTGTCTGCATTATTACAATTAGTAAAAGAATTCCACATGTATTAGCTGGTTAAAAAGAGGAAGTGAAGTAACATGTGTGTTCTAGTCAGCATAGAGTGGGGTGTGCTGCAATTTAGCAACTCATAATGAAAAAAACTTGTTTTTTCCTCATACTACGAACACAGGACAGGTAATTACGGGTCCTATTCCCTACCTCTTTAGCCTGGGACCCAGGCTAATGGAGCATCTGCCATCCCAAACATTGCCAGTAGGTGTGGTAGGAAGAATGGCTCAACTAGGGGGTGTCTGTCTCCAGCCTGGAGCCACAGAAGCAGGAAGCACTTCCCTCGCGGCTCACCTGAAACTGTCCTGCTCCATCTAACCACCAGGATGCCCCAAAGTGCAAATACCTTGCACTCAGAGGGAACTTGTTCAGGGACTAGAATTACTGACTTTCTCTGTAAGATATTTGTCTAAAGTCCTGAGCCTATAGCAGGTGTTTGCTGAATTTTAGATGACATGGTTATTACTTTGCTACAAGGTCATGAACAAGTCACATTACTTTGCTTAAGTTCCAGTTTCTGTAGAGAGAGGAAATTTTCAAGTGGTGACTGTTTAATTTCAGATTTGAACATAAAGTACATTTTTAAAATGCTTATGATGAATTAAATGGAAATGGAAAAAGTACATTACTGTATGTAAAATTCTATAATTCATAAATTAAGATCGTATTAGGTTGGTGCAAAAGTAATTGTTGTTTTGCCATTACTTTTAATGGCAACAACTCAACCTAATATTTATACTTTTTCCTCTTCCCTGACACACACACGCATACACACACATGCACACACACCCACACACACATAGTCAAACACATATTCACAGTGAATTTCTTTCATTTTCATCAATAGGAAATTCTCCCTCCCCCTCAAAAACTATCTAGTTTCTTTAAACTGAATACCTTAACAATGACGACAGATTTTTGAACACAAATTGAAAATAGTGAATGCACTTTGAGTTATCTGACCAGCAGAAGGCTTTCCAGTTAAGGGCACCTTTAGAGTAAAGCCCTCTCCCTATTTTAAACACAGCATTGTGCCTTCAGTTATTTGCTTTTCTCTATCTCTTTCTCTCTCTCTCTCTCTCTGTTTTTTCTTTTCTTTTCTTTTTAAGACAGAATTTCTCTCTTGTTACCCAGGCTGGAGTGCAATGGCATGATCTCGGCTCACTGCAACTTCCGCCTCCTGGGTTCAAGTGATGCTCCTGCCTCAGCCTCCCAAGCAGCTGGGATTACAGGCACATGCCACTGCACTGGCTAATTTTTATATTTTGAATAGAGATGGATTTTCACCATGTTGGCTAGGCTGGTCTGGAACTCCTGACCTCAAGTGTTCCACCCACCTAGGCCTCCCAAAGTGCTGAGATTACAGGCATGAGCCCCCACACCTGGCCACTATTTTTTTTTTCTTTTTAATCAATATCAATAGGGGGAAATGAATAGGGGTTGCAATGGTAAGAGATGAACTTTCATACATTTAACTTTTGTTTTCTTTGACTTTTTTCTTGAGGACTTTGCCTGAAATTTTGGCTAAGGGTATTTAGAGATCGTATGTAACTTTTTGTCACTGAATTTTTAATTTTTTTCCTTTGCAGGCATTCAATTTTTTTTTAACTTTGTGTTATTTAAGCTGAGTTTGTTTTATGTCAGTCTTCTCATTTAATATACTCAGGTTATTGGGAACAATTATTTAATATGAACCTCTTTAAAGATATTTAATTGACAAATATAGGATATAATATGGTGTTATGATACATGTATGTATTGTGGAATGATTATATTAGGCTAATTAATATAATGTATAACATTTTAAAATAGTAATTCTAAGCTCCAGAACTTAATTCCAATACTTGAAATTTGAAAGGAAAGGGAACAATGTCTCTAGTTAGAATAACTTCAAAAATCATCAGCAAAAAACCCTTTTTTCATATACTTTACTACTTTTGTTTTGCAGAAATCTAAAAGACTGGCTAAAGAAAATGTTTATTTTTCTCTTAAAAATTATTCTTGTCACTTTCTTGCAAACATCCACTAGGCAAATCAGGAATAATAGATTTCAAATTTTATAATACATTTAAATTTGACTGCTTTAATCAGAGTCAAACGAAAACAAAAAAAAGGGTAATGAAAACCAGCAAATAATAATAATCTTATAATTTTCAATTTGTTAAACATTCTTCACCATATTACACTCTAAGGATTATGAAAAATAAATTATAGAAGAGATTATGTGATTCATTATTAATTCGTTCCCTGCAGGTTTGAGAACCAAAGGACGCTACACCAGTTCTTCATTACGGAAATATGCACTTCATGTAATAGAATCAGATTGCACCCAGGCATGGCAATGAAGGCTAGGCATAAGCTGAAAAATGAATCTGACAGTTGTCTTCAAATATCGTTTTAGCCAAATGTTTCGAATTTCTCCCAGTGCAGACCTTTGATCAGAGTTGATAAAATCAATCAGAGTTAATAACATCAATCAGAGTTAATAGTCTGATGATTTTTGTCACTCTATAATGTTTTCAACTTTCGAGGCGTGAATTATGGCCTTTAACCCTGACCTCTTTTCATTGCTCCACGGTTTCCCCAATTCTATGGCCAGGATTAGGAAATTTCCTACAGTTAGATTGCGTATCAACCAAATGATGAATTAGCTCTTTTGCTGAAATTATCTAAACATAAGGATTTGTCTGAGCTTTCCAATCACTAAAATTATATTTTCTACGTATTTATTTAAAGTAAGGTTTTGTTGAATAACCTAACCAAAACTATGTACATGTTTGTAATAAATATATATATACATGTATAATCTGTTTTGATATCTATCATCTATCTATCTTATCTATCTATCTATCTATCTATCTACCTATCTATCACAAATTGTTAGTCTATGTAGTAACCTTTGTCTGTTGGGATATTTGCTATTTTTCCTGAGCTTTATTTCTTATTTTCCATTTATGCCTACAAAACTAAGTTTATCGCTCCTTCCCTCATTTACATGTTGGATGAAGCCCCTGAGGGACCGGGGCAGATTCCCATTCTACACATGCACTTGTCACTGTATTTCTCAGAGTCCTTTTTGGAGTTGCTGGGCCCTGAGTTCCAGCTCAGTGTTTTGTTCGTGAACACATAAATCACAGTAGTGAAGCCCAGGGAGAGAAAAGCACTGAGACAATTTCTCTTCCCTGATCGCCTGTTGTGAGTCCTCCTTTTCTGCTCCTGTGGAGTCCGTTCTGTAAAATCCAGTCTTTTCTCCTCAGCACCATTTTGCACAAAATTCACATATGCACATATATCAGAAAATAATTTAATGTCATTTAAAAAATTATTTCCAAAGTAAGGCATCAATATGGTAGAAAATTTAAAAATACAGAGACACAGGATTAAATAATAGTAATAACAATCTCTTACCTAACACTTTCCTAATTTCCTAATTCCAGAAAAATTGTTTCTTTTGAAACAATTTTTGCAATTTTTCCATTTCTCCTACTGTTTCCTAAAGTCAAAATCGAATGATTATATGCCTACTTACGAGTATGTCAACTTTATTCAATGTCTATTTTCAGCATAAAAGATGGGGATTTAGCTCACTATCACTAACCTTCTTTATTTCTTTTTTCTCCAGTAATTTTAAAAGAAATATATTATTTTAAATTATGTTATTAATTCACTATGTACCTGGAAATGATGTATTTATTTTTCATAATTTCAGTGAGCATCTCAACATCTTTTGTGAAAAAGGAGAATGTGGATGTCACTGGCTTTCACTTCACGTTATGTGAGTTCCACTTTTATTTTTCTGTTACCAAGATTGTTAGCTTTTGTATTGCAGAAAGGGTGTTTTTGACTGACATGTTTAAGGAAGGAGTTTGTTGATTTTTATGTATTTTGAAAAAATATAAATACTAGATATTTGTATGATAAGCTGATTTAAATCTATTTCTTCTATTTAAACAAGTATTTTGGCCAGGCTTGGTAGCTTACGCCTGTAATTCTAGCATTTTGGGAGGCCAAGGCGGGTGGATCACCTGAGGTCAGGAGTTCTAGACCAGCCTGATAAACGTGACTAAACCCTGTCTCTACTAAGAAATACAAAATTAGCTGGGCTTGGTAGTGCATGCCTGTAATCCCAGCTACTCAGGAGGCTGAGGTAGAATTGCTTGAACCCAGGAGGCGGTGGTTGCAGTGAGCCGAGATCGTGCCAGCCTGGGCAACAAGAGCTAAAGTCTGTCTCAAAAAAAAAAAAAAAAGTATCTTGCTTTGTTGGACATTTTAATAAACTGTGAAATTCAGAAAACACTGACGTAACAAGTTAGATAAATGAGAAGAAAAGGCTAAGAGAACATAGGAAATGGGTAACACAATCACAAACACAAAGAAACAATCAGCAGTTAACTTTTTGATATGAAACGTCAACACAATGGTACAATCACAAAATCACAAAAGAAAAAGTTGACCTTCTAAGTTTAAAGCTTCAGATGAGCATTCACATTCCCTAAGGTGAGTCAAGAAGGTAAGGGCAATTTATTTCTTTAAGGAAATATTAAGCCATGCTAATTAATATTACCTAAATGATAAATACGTGTTTATATGTATAGTGGTGTTCATATAATTTCATGTAATCTACGCATCTGAATAATCTCAGCATGGTTACACTATTAATGCTTGGCACTTTTTGACTTATTTCTCTGAAACAGATCCTTCACCTGTGTATACACACAGAGACCCACATGTCAATCCAGCTCCATGCAGATGTATAGACTTCCGTGATGGGGTGTGTTCAAGGAGGGCAAGGATGGTAGGTCTTCCGTTTCTGAAGACTTTGTGACACTTTTAGTCTACCCAATTCTGTTATTTTTTTTTAGTCAATTATATTTCAAGCAAGATTTAGATCTCTCAGAAATATAAAAGCCAACAAAGGGAAACGACAGGATTAAAATATGTCCAGTCTTCTGGCTGTGTACCAGAATCTCCCAGACCAGTCTAGAGAATGCGAAACCTCTACAAACCAAAACATACACCGGTAAAATAAAGGTACCTTCAATCTGGTAGGGTAACTAAAAAATAATTATCTCTTCATTTCATATGTGTGTGTGTGTGTGTGTGTATGTGTGTGTGTATATATATGTGTGTGTATATATATGTGTGTGTGTGTGTATATATATATATATATATAAACATTTTACCCATTAGACATGTCTGAAAGTGAGCATGAAGATACATGGTAGAAACACCTAAAATTCCTATTTAATAAGCAGCAGAATCAATTTATCAATGTTTAAATAGAGGACTCTCAAAAAGTAAAGATGCCATACTAGATGTGTTGAAAAACAGTGAAACGAAATGTCATGGTACTTGTTTGCCATGAAATTACAGTTTATGGGTGTATAAGACATGTATATGTGTTACTCTTACACTGTGCCCTTTATTACCCATCGGCATACAGCACACAATATAAGCACCATAGCAGAGCTGCAGACAAGATGAGGTACCTATTAAGAATATAGTCATATATCATTTTAGGGGAATATTTAATGCGTAAAAATAAATCAAGGAATAGGTTAGTAGTAGTAGTCTATCATTTAAAAACTATTCTGTGCAGAGCACCTCAAATAACATTTTGAATTAAACCAAAACTTAATTGAATACTTAATATTCACTGAAATCTCCCTAAAGGCACATAAAGGATTTACAAAATTAAAGAAAAAGAAAAAGAAAATTTCTCTTTCAAATAAGACAATGTGTGTTATGCTATTTTCCATGATACAAACTTTTTATTTTAGTATCTTTGAAAGGTAGGTAAAATATTTCTAGTTGCTTAGGGTTCAACGTCTAGGAAATTTAATATGAATAGCTTTTCACTAATGAAAGTGCTTTTCTTCCCCCTGCCGCCATAGCCCATCGTCTCCATAAACTCCATACAACAATATCAGCTCCCAAACTGAGCTCTCTCTCCACCCTCTGACTTATCAGCACTAATCACTATCAGCTGTTTCTGGGCCTTCCTGCATTTTGATTCACTGAGGTTTTTCCTTACCTCCCTGTATGGTTCAAGTTTTCTCAAGAGAATGATGGTGCAATGTAATCTATTCCTCAGATATATCAGAAATTTCACAAATGTTTAGGCTTATTGGAGAGGATGAGATCCTGAGGGAAAATCCATATACTTTCTTGTAGATTTCAATGAGATAGCAGTCCCATGATTTATCAAACATACATTCAGAAAACCTGCCAAGGGATGAACTTCATTTCTCACTTTCCTTATTTTAAAGTGAAATTTTAACTTCCTAACATTTCTGGCAGTGAGTAAGCAAAGCCCAAGTTTCATATAAAGAAGAGGAATATGTTGGTATTACAACCAGGAGAACATTTGCTTTTGTATATGTGTATACGCTTTCTATGTCTACCAGTTTTTAGCAGATCCAAATATAAGTCTCACCATTCCCTCTGCTATTGCTGTTAGGAACCGCAATACCTTTGACCCAGGAGTCAGAGGGTTTTCATTTTTTTCACAACAATACGTAAAATCTTCAACCCTAGGTAAGCATTTGCCCAGTAACATGCAGATAAACTGAAACTCCATCCATGACAATTACAGAGTAACCCCTGATAGAATAATCTTATACAGGATGATAAAATGCCCCAGGTGCCAATTACAAGAGCCTTTACAAAGCCGTTTCTCCTGTTTTCTCAGTAATGCTTCATTTGTCTTGCCCAAACTGGGTTTTAGAAAAGTTAAAAAAGTATAACATTTTAACACAAACATGTTTTCTTTTCTTTTTGGAATGATTGTATAGAATACAGCACATTGAACTTGAGACAGTAGCTACAAAACTGCAGATGCTAATGAAAAATACCAGCTGGAATAACCATACTGTTGGATAGTGGCTTCCATGTTTATTATATGGTCACTAGACCATTTTCTGATGTGAGTTTAACATAGTATATTTAATCACACTTTTCCTCCTATATGTCTGCAGGAAACCTTCAGAATATTTTTCAGATATTAATATCCCCACAAGAAAAAACAGATCTTTGCTACTCAGTGTGTGGCCTATAGACCAGCAGCATCAGCGTCAGCTGCAAGCTTGTTAGAAATGTTGCTGGCCACGGTGGCTCATGCCTGTAATCCCAGCAGTTCGGGAGGCCAAAGTGGGCACATCACTTGAGGTCAGGAGCTCCAGACCAGCCTGATCAACACGGTGAAACCCGTTCCTACTAAAAATACAAAAATTAGCCAAGCATGGTGGTGTACACCTGTAATCCCAGCTACTAGGAAGGATGAGGCAGGAGAATCTCTTGAATCCAGGAGGCAGAGGCTGCAGTGAGCTGAGACTGTGTCATTGCACTCCAGTCTGGGTTACAGAGCGAGACTCCATTAAAAAAAAATAAAAATAAACAAATAAATAAATAAATAAAAGAAGGAAGGAAGGGAAGGGAAGGGAGAAAAGCAGACATGTAAAATTTCAGGCTCCACCCAGCATTTGTAATAGGATTTCACAATAATTCATGTGCTCATTACAGTCTGGATCCCCTTCCTCAGTTTCATTATCTTTTTATCAAATGTGAATCTGGTGTTAATACACATCTCCACAGCCTGGGTGCATTTATGGTGCAGGAAGCTAGGACAGAGTGTGCAGAGGATGCCCACGGAAAACAGATGCTGCGTGCATCTGTCAGAAATAAAATTCAGCCACTGCTGACTTGTGGCTTGCTGAAATGACCAGGCTGCACAGACTTCATTTTCAGATCAATAGTCATTTCTTAAATATATTTGGTCCTGGACTCTGATTTCTGTGCAGGGCATAACCATATTTCTCTTAAAAACTTATGATCAGTATAAAATGGCTTTTATAGTGGATTACATCAGCAGAATGGATCCTGAGTGATAACTAAGTATTCTTAGTTTGGACAATGAGGAACTCTATGAAACACTAGCCTTACAGTAGCTCAGTTTAAAAACAAAATAGTCCTATGAATCTTTCCTTAATATTCCCTTTGGATGTTATATTTTCAAAGAATAGTCTCAAGATCAAGAATAAGTACCCAGTAAAAATAACTAGTTAGTGCTAGTGAATAGTTTTGGAAACAACAGAAGTCCTATTCAGATCTAGGCAATATTTGAGCCACATTTCTTCTGACTTGGATTAACAGTCACATCTGTAACCTGCTTTGTGGTTGAAGCACAGTCAGAACACATTCTGATGGCAGATCCCTAAGGCAATGGAAGGCAGCTTAGTGGGACACACTGAGGAGGTGATGACAAGGAGTCCTCTCAATTCTCTGCTGACTCCAGATCAACAACTCCAGACACCGATACACACTCAGACCTCTAAGCCTCTTCAAAAACAGAGCCTCTTAGACGGTTCTTTCCTAAACCTCCAGCTTTTTACTCCTTTAATTCATCATACCCTATGATCTGTTGCTTCTCGAGGATGTAGGCATGTCTTCTGGTAAGAGCGAACAGAACAATCGCCTCGATGTTAAAGGACAATTTGAAAAGAAAACATACGTTGGAAAGCCAAAATGGTTACATATGTGCTTAAAATTCACTTCCAACTGTTGAAGTTAAAACTTTACTAAACAATCAAAAATACAATATACTTTTATATTTTATTTCTACAGGAGAACACTTGAGAGGGAAATACACGCTGATATATCACCTCATATAAACTTTTTCAGATACAAAAGCAACAAGTTTTTTCCTTAACTCATTAATTTTCTTTTTTCTGAAATTCACTTCTAGATAAAAATATATGATTTATGTATATTGTGTGTACTCAAAATATTCCAGATATAAAAAGCCTTAAAATCATACCTGTAGCTCATTCTAAAACTAAAGCTACACAATTACATTAAAAGAAAATAAATAAATAAAAATCAGAAATTGCTTTAGCTACATATTACTGATTTTCTACTACCTCCTAGATCAACAGATTTTTTAAAATTTTAAATTTTAAAAATAGATTTAGGGGGTACATGTGCCATTTTCTTACATGGGTACCCAAATAGTGTACATTGTACCCACTAAGTAATTTCTTATCCTTAACCATCTTCCTACCCTCGTGCCCTTCTGAGCTTCCAACATCTGTTATTTCACTCTCTTTGTTCATGTGTGCACATTCTTTATCTCCCACTCATAACTGGAAACATGCAGTATTTGACTTTCTGAGTTATTTCACTTAAGATAAAGGCCTCCAGTTCCATCCATGTTGCTGCAAAATACATGATTTCATTCTTTCCATTCTTTTTATGGCTGAGTAGTATTCCAATTGTGTGTGTGTGTGTGTGTGTGTGTGTGTGTGTGTGTGTGTGTCATTTTCTTTATTTAATCATCTGTTAATGGACACTTAGATTTATTCCATATTTTTGCTATTGTAAATAGCACTGCAATAAACCTACCAGTGTAGATATCCTTTTTGATACAATGATTTATTTTCCTTTGAGTAGATATTCAGTGGTGGAATCGATGGATCCAACAGTAAATCTATAATGCATGCTGAAGATGCATTTCAGGGATAGGTTATATCCAAAGAACTCAAATTTAAGTTCTATGAGAGACAGATATTTAGAACAAATGAGAGGAAGGGTACTTGAATTATCCCAGCCTCTCCCCTTCCCACATTTTCCCCTAATATTAGAATATTTTCCTCTTCAGCTCTGTGTGAACACCGGTCTTTACCACAGGGTGGTTGTGGGTGTTAAATTGTTTGTTATATCCTAGACAAAAGACATGGTGCAATATCTGACACACCACAGGTGTTCAATAAATGGCTGTCATTGTTACTGTCTGTGGGAATGTCCTACTATTAAAGTTCTAGTAGTAATAGCAACAATTATTAACATGGAAAAGGGACAGAAAAAGGAATCCTTGAGATAACTAGAAAAACGTTTGCTTTTAAATCTTGACATTTTCTGAAAATTTTTCTAAGCATATTTACAAGCTAAAATTCCAACACTTGACTTAAATATCTTCTTATGTGAAACAACTAATTAATCAGTGAATAAATAATCTGCTTCTCTGTCAATTTGCTATCTTTTATGGTTATGAACTTTCTTCTAAATTAATCTGTAGTCTAAATTTAAGCCTAAACCTGTTTATTATATAAGAATGCTTATAGCATTTTTTTCAATAATTTAGTCCAATAAGTCACATAGATTAAAGGTGTCTCTACGTATATAGAATTTAAACATTTACGTTGCCACATAGAAAGTGGTTTTCTTTTTTCCCCAATGTTGATGATGATAGTTCCTGTGTGCTTGCATTTATATTAGCCAAAAGAAATGCTTACAGAATTGAGGAAAGTTGCTGAGAAGAGTTGCTGTTTAAAGATTTATAGATGTGTGAGAGGTATTGCTACAAATTAGCATCCCCAAATTGGTCTAATTATGTCTGTATCTCACATGTCTTTCAAATATCTAGTGTTCTTTGCTCTCTCTGCTTACACTTAAATCAGTTCTCTCTATGACGGAATGATGGATGGGGGCTTATTTTGACAATAAGACACTATCAAATGGATGAAATATTGGAATAAAATAACTATCTGAAAGTAAGAATGTATTATTTCCACTATGCTAAACTCACAAAAATGGTAACAAAACACGGCAAACTGTGGTGGATTTGAAAAAGCTTCCTGGCAAATGCCAGTACCTATCTCCAGCATGGTACAAAAATGTTGAAGTATGACATTTACTTTACAGTGAGTATAGCTTAGGAGGATGAGAGATTTTGGAAGTATTGTATATTTTCTACTATTTTGCATGTTAGGTTAACCAGAAAGCATTTCGCTTAGAGGTACTTTTAATCACATCCTTACACCCATACTAAATATTTTGTCTCACCTAGCAGTGTGCAATGACTTTCTGCACATCCATTCCAGTTGAACTGATCTGACGTGAATTTCATCTCCAGCGCTTAGAGATGATACCTTGGCAGTTCTGTTCTAAATGGGGAGAAGAGCAGTGAGAGGGCCTATGGGAAAATAAGGCCTTCAAAACCCCCTACCTGAAAAGACCTCCGTTTGTTAAGGTGGAATCAGACACTGCAGAAGTCTTCAAAGGGACGAGGGTTAGGTGTGAAGTCTGGAGGAATAAGAAATACTGGTGCTCTAATGAACAGCACTGGCTAAATTTGTATTCTTATTATTATTAACCTATTAGAAAAGACATATCATGCTTGTCAAAGGACAAAGTATTTTTTAACCATGTTTTAAAAAAAATCAGGCTACAGGGTGTAGATTTAAATATTGATCGTTTTTTTAGAGCGGCATGAACTATACGGTCCAGTTGTCTGTGCAAACGCTGTGGCGACGATAATAACCGATGAGAACCTGACCGCAGCATCTATCATCTTGGCAGAGTTGTTTGTTAAGATCAGTGAAGATCCAGAAAATCAGGCGGCGTGCTGCTTGGTTTTGCCAGGAGTAAAGGTACTGAAGGATACCGAGAACATTTGTCATGATTGTTCTTCTTGTGGTTGTTGTTGTTATTATTATTATTATAGAGGCCAGCGCTGCTTTTGGGGTGAAAGAAGACCATCAGCAAACCTCAGCCTTGCCGCCAGGACTCCACCGTCTTGTCGGAGTCTGCGGGTCCGCAGCCTGCGGCAGGGAGGCCCGGGCACCCGCAGGTGGCGCCCGACGTCCGTGTTTGCGCCCTCGCTCGCGTTCCAGGCGCAGCTAGGAAACCCAGCGCGTCTCCCCGGGTCGCTGGAGCCAGCGCGGAGACTGCAATTTAATAAATAAGCGCGAGTGCCAGCCGCTCCACCAGCCCGAGGTCCAGAGGAGCAGATACACAGACCCGGACCAGAGGGAACCGGACAGTTCCCCAACTGGGGACTCTGGAACCACAGCATCTAAATCATCAAATTCTCAAGCTTTTTTTCCTCTCTTCGTCCCAGCCATCCCAATCGTCTTCTTCTTCTTTTTTTTAACTTATTGTTTTTTTCGCCCCTTTCATTATGAAAGTGGTCACGCCATTCAAGATTAAGACTTGGAGGGAATTGGGGAAAGAAAAGAAAGAATCTAAAAGAAGAGAAGCGACCGGTGCTTTTAAGGGTGCCTAATTTTCAAAAGAGACGTCTGGGAGGATTTTGCTCTGGGCGTTTGGGTGAGCTGGACTGGGGCATTGGAGGGTGCGGCGGGCTTGGGCGCAGGGAAGGTTCGGAGTCCTAGGGCGGCGGCAGCGCTCGCCTATGCCCTCTGGAGACTGGCGGGGCTGCGGGGCCGAGGGGATCCGCGATGGAGCCGCGCTGCGGGCGCGCTGGGCGCGGGAGTGCGAGGGGCCCCAGGCAGCGGTGCAGGCGCGAAGCCCAGGGATTGGAGGCGCCTGGGCGCACAGCGCGGGGCGCTGAGCCGGGCGAGACGCGGGGTTCGCGGTCCCCGCGGTCCCGGGCGCGGCGCCTAAGCGGGCGAGCGGGGCGCGGGGCGTGGTGCACCCCTGAAGCGGCGCGGGCTGGAGCGGGAAAGCGGCAGGGCGGGGCGGCGCGGTTATTGGCCACGCGCTGGGAGCAGGGTCGCGCTCCGTGTCCTCCTCCCGACAGCTCCCACTCGCCTCATTTTCTCTAAGCAGAGCAACTTCGCTGACAGCGGAGCTCGCCCAGCATGGATGTTCCAGGTAACCACCCCCGACCTGCCCTCCCCTCCGCGTGCAAGCGCCTTCTGTGTGAATTTTAACCAGGACTCTTGCTGGTCCAGATCGAGGGGTGGGGGAGGTGGAGAGAGAGAGAGAAGGGAAATAATGTAGGATCGGGGCTGCGGACAGCGATATTTATCAAGAGCCAACTTCTCCGTTCTTAGAAAGAATATTGGAAGAGTTAATGGGAGGCTGTGGGCGGCGAGGGGGCGGCTTCTCTGCGTGTCTCTGGGCTGGTATTGAAATGGCCGGTCTGCTTTCCTGGGAGGAGCGGGGACGGGGCAAAAGTGCAGATGGGCGCGTAAGTTCGCAGAAACCTGCAGGGGCTGCTGCCCAGCCAGAAAGAGAGAATCCCTTGGGTCTGGAAACAAGAGCTGGAGAATAAGCCAAGTCTGGGATTCCGTCGTTGGAATCGGTCCTTCCGCGGAGAGAGGAATCCCAGGGGGTTCACCAAGGGGGCTCGCTAGTGGCTGCAGGGACCTTGGAAGTGGGTGTTTGGTTTTACTGCGTGTGTGTGTTTGTGTGTGTGTGTGTGTGGTGTCATTTCTCCCCTGTTAATCTTATTCGCCCTAAGGAGATTCCTGGGGTTTGTTCTTCGGGTGGAAAATAGATAAAACCTATACCAAAGGGACTTAAATGGACTTTAAAAACATCTCGAGGATTGAAAAATAGAGGATAGCAGGGAAACAAGGGAAAGGAAAAGGGTTCCTTGGTGCTGCTCCAAGGAAATGCCTTGAGATGAAGGCGAGAAGGCAAGCATTCGTAGGTTTTTCTTTGCCTACGTCTTAGCCCCCTCCGCGCTGGTAAATGGGCGGGGTAGCGGTGACGCCTTCTGAGGGTCTCGGGGCCCGTCTTAGCGACGAGGACCTGCACAAGCGCGGCCCCCTCCCTCGTCGCAGGCCCGCGCGCCGCTCGGGAGCCTTCAGGGATGCGCTGCCCGCTGCGCCCAGGCGTTTCTCCGGACCTGTTGTGCCAGATCGGAAAGTGGGTTGGCTGTGCGCGGGACCAAGGGGGTGGCCTTCGGGGAGAGCCCCGGAGCCGCAGGCATCTGCTCCCAGTCCCCCTTCTTCCCGGTGGCTCCACCTCCCGGTGTAAGGCTTTGGGTTCTGTGCCCTGACAGGTCCACGGGCGCCTTTCTTCTGAGAACGACCCTGGCCTTGACCGTCAGAGCGGGGGACAAAGGCCCGCGGAGGCTGCTGCGGGCCTCGCGCGTTCCTGCGCGCCCTTCCGCGCCGCTCGCGCCCCCGCCGGCCTCCGCCCCTGCGCGCCGCCTCCCACCAGCCCCGATGCAGGCGCCGGGCCGGGGTCTCCTTGGGCTGCGGCTGACCATGCCCTGGCGCCGGGGGGCGCTGCGCGAGCCGGGCGGCTGCGGATCCTGCCTGGGGGTGGCGCTGGCCCTGCTGCTGCTGCTGCTGCCCGCCTGCTGCCCCGTGCGGGCGCAGAACGACACGGAGCCCATCGTGCTGGAGGGCAAGTGCCTGGTGGTGTGCGACTCCAGCCCGTCGGCGGACGGCGCCGTCACCTCCTCCCTGGGCATCTCCGTGCGCTCCGGCAGCGCCAAGGTGGCCTTCTCCGCCACGCGGAGCACCAACCACGAGCCGTCCGAGATGAGCAACCGCACCATGACCATCTATTTCGACCAGGTCAGCCGCCAGCCTGCCCACCCCGCCCCCAGCCCGGGGAGAGGGGCGGGGATCTGCGCGCGCGGGCTGGGGTTCAGGCTTCTTGGACGTGGAGTTCCCAGGCTCTGTCCTCCCCCTCTGCCCTGCTACTCTCTTTCCTCCCGTTTTATAGAACGCACTCCTACTCTTTCCCTTTTCCACATTGTGGCTTTTTAAAAACTTTTAAATGATCAGCCAACTTGGCACTTGGATGACTGAGAGTCCCTTAAGGCTGTCTAAGCTTTCTAAGAGTTCCGTAAACCTAAAGATTTGAAATATATTTCCCAAAAGGAAACATTGCACGTTTTACTTTTCACGGCGGTGTGGTTGATGGTCTTCAGTCACCCAGGTGGCCACCTGAAGGATTGAGTGCATTTAAATCTCTCCACTCTCAGGAAAGGAGTCTTCCCAAGTCTCTGCCAGCATTTGGAAAATACAGCCTATTGCTTATTTTGAGGAATGGATTGGGGGAGGGATGTTTATCTTAAAAAAAAAAAAAAAAAAAGAAAAAAACGTGAGGACTAGCAGGGATGGTTATATAAATACTAAACAAAATATTGTGATTATGTAAGTAAAATATATAGTAAATAAAATATATACTATAAGCAAAGCAAATGCAATATATACAAATCTTTTAAAAGAGTAGCGACTTACATCACCTTAAGCCACTTAACTTATGCCATTTGGTTCAATGCAGAGGTCTCAGAGATATGATCAGGCCTTTCCAAACCCTTCTCTGGATTATTGGTGCCCAGGTGTCACCTTCTTTTTGTGTCCTGCTCGTCTGGTTTCTGTTGTTTTTCAGAAAAAAAATTAAAAGCATTATAGAGATTTCCAAGCTTTAGCTAATTAGCTAATTGCCTAATCATTTTACCAAAGTGTTTCCCACAGAATGGAGCGCCTAGCAGTCCCTGACAACCTACCAGGACTTTACTGTACGTGTTTAATTGACTTTCCTTTGGTCTGTTAGGCAACTCTTAAACTTAATAATCATAAACCTACAGACACACACTCTTGACTCTATTTAAGCCAGGGTATTTATTTCTTAATCATTGTTAAGCTTCAAGTATTTGAGGTTTTTTTTTGGGTGGGGGGGCGGACGGAGGCATGTGTCTCTTTAATTCATTTTTTTTTTTTTACAAAACGTAAAATTATTTATTTTGATTATGTCCAAATGAGACAACAATGGAATAGGCATTTGGGAACTAATACTCTATTAGTATGGTTTCCTTTATATGCTGTTATTGTTATATTATTATTATTCACTTACAATGTCTTGCAAAGTTTTCATAGCATTTTTATATCCATCTTTGCATTTGTGTATCAAGAAAGCTCTGTAATGTAGGGCAGGATAAGTAGTAGCAGGATTCTAATTTTATACATGAGCAAACTATGGCAGGGTGCGTTCAATGTTTCTCTGGCTCCCCAGTTAATGAGGAGCTGAGGTCTGCTTTTCAGGGTCTGGTTGGGTGTTCTTGCGTCTACAGCAGGGATAAATTCTACCTGAATTTATCAGTTTCCAGAATGTAAAACTGAGGTGAAGGAGTTGAGGTGAAAGAAAGAAGCAGCTCCGGAGGCTTAAATGGAGACTGCTTTATTCTTTTCTAAAGCTTTGTAAGGAAGACAGCGAGCATAGCCTTATGAGACTGAGAATAGGCATCCCGAGGTGCTTGTCTTAACAATGGAGCCCAGAGTGTCTGTCTCAGTCCTGCCCTTGAGTGGAGCTGAAGTGGTGCTCCCAGCTGAGTTGAAGGAGCTGAAACAGGCATATTTCACAAGTCATTTCGGCGATCGTCATTGGCAGCATTTCACATTGCATTGGGAATTGCATGTTATTTATCTATAATGAGCGTGTAAGAAATAACAGCAAAGGTATTCCGGTTGAAGTTTATATTCTGATTACATAACAAGATCTTAAACCCAGGATTTTGATGTTGTTGCTGGCTGTTTATTTTAAAAGGCAGGCCATCTTATTATTCTAAAGGAGTTGTGCATTTATGGATGAGGAGGATGGAGACAGCATCCAGACAAAGTGGCCAGAGTCTGTGTTGAACATCTTGTTTTGGGTCATCATGGGGGTCCCGCCACTCTTGAATTTCTGCTTATGAAACATTCACCCCTGCCCTTTTATGTGAGGAAAGCCATCTGCAGGATCATGAGCTCGTTCCAGGTGGCTAATTTTGTCATTGTTTTGCATGTTGTAGAGTTCACATTAGCTTGAGCTAAGGATGTCCAAGCTGCCGATTCTCTATTTATTCAAGCTCATTTACAGGCCACCATAGCTCAGGCAAGAGAGCAGCACATTGCTCAGGGAAAAGTAAGGAAAAGCAGGAGTAGCAAATGTTTTTCTGCAAAGGTCTTTCATTCAACACCCATCATCGACTACCTACTGTGTGCGTCCAGAGTGTGCCAGGCACTGGGAAACACTGGAGATCCACACCTCATAGAGCCCGTTGTCTCTGGGAGCACATAAAGTTAGGTCCCAAGCTTGAACTTGCAGAAGTGATCTTTAATTGGCCTCTTGCTCCATAGCCCCTTCTCTACCCACTCAGAATCAAACTCTTTTTTTTTTTTTTTTTGTCAGACAAGATATCACGTTGATGTACCCATAATCCCGCAGACCTCCCTGGACTCAATTTAGGATTTAACAAGCTTACAATCTTCGATCCCTTTCTCTCTGCCCTGCCCCCTTAACTCACAAAATTCACAGCCAGTTTTTGAATGCATAAATAAAATATGCTTTAACATTTTTGATTAGTTACAATGTATTAAAATATCTTTGAGATTACTTCCTGCTCTAGGATCTTTTAACTTCAGCACTGCTTCCTTCCTGGGGAAGCCAGAATGCTGAGGATGCTGAATTTGTGTTCCCGGCCGCTGGTGAAGGAGGCAGTGTTGCTGGTTATCCAAGGATGACGAAAACATACACTGAGGAGGGACTTGCCATTGTGTGCTGTGTTCCCTCTTCTTTTTCAGGTATTAGTAAATATTGGCAACCACTTTGATCTTGCCTCCAGTATATTTGTAGCACCGAGAAAAGGGATTTATAGCTTCAGCTTCCACGTGGTCAAAGTGTACAACAGACAAACCATCCAGGTGGGTAGACTTGAAACTGGATCCTTTCAGGTTTGGGTTAATAGTTCCCCGTTGCTAAAGACCCCTGCACCTGGTCTCTGAGGCTGAGGGAAACAGGGTACTGGGCTATTTAGGGGTGATGCGGCTCTGAACTAGCTGGGAGGGCTCACTGTCAGGCCCCCTGATGTGTACTGGAAGGGTAGGATGGGGGTGGGAGTGGGGATATTGGCAGAGGAGAGAACAGTGTGTAGGAGTTGGGTCCTTTATGGTCTGCTGAGCTCTACTCTCTGCGTTTTAGGTCAGTTTAATGCAGAATGGCTACCCAGTGATCTCGGCCTTTGCAGGAGACCAGGATGTCACCCGAGAAGCTGCTAGCAATGGTGTGCTGCTGCTCATGGAAAGGGAAGACAAAGTGCATCTCAAACTTGAGAGAGGCAACCTCATGGGGGGTTGGAAATACTCCACATTCTCGGGCTTCTTGGTGTTTCCTCTATAAACACAGAGCCCCCTAGATGGTGGGGGAATGGCAATCTGGACCCAGGAATCCGCCCTTTAAAACCCCCTGAACTTGCTGGAATGGGGACACCTCGTTTCCAACCTCCGTCAGACTGTTGCTGTAGAAGAATGATCTCCTTTGAAACCTCCAGTACTTTTGTTTTTGTTTTTTGGAATATTGACAATTCCTCGGAAACCTGGCCTCTAATTAGTTTTAGATGACAAGGTCTTAAGGAGAGATGAAATGACCGATTTGAGCAATTTGTACCTGTGATTGTAAAGTCAATATCGGATTTTCTTGTTGGGACCGTGGACCTCTTTTGTTTGTATGTTATATTGTTGTCCCAATGGAAGGAGAGCTCCTGACTCCAGGATGGACTGCAGGTTGCAGTCAGGGCTTGAAGCAGGAGCCCAAGAAAGAACCACCTGCTGGACGGTCCTTGACATGTGTTCTGTGTGCGTCTGTATAGCCTTAAGAAAAAGAATGGCTTCACTTTCATTCTGTATTCTTCCCCCCACCGTGTGGATGGGAGGACTTGGGAGGGGGATGGGGACATTGTGAACCTGTCAAGAAGTGCTTTATCCAGAGAAGCAAGTTTTGCACGATTGGACTGCAGCTTTTGTTTTGTATTGTTTGTGTTTTTTCTTGAATAGCTTTACTTTTCTTTCCACACTCAGCTCTCCCTCCTCAACCCCACTTTTATTTTTCTTGCTGGGATTGGGGAGAGAAAATATGTGTTGAATTCCCGGATAAGACCAAACAAAACAAAACATTAAAATACCTGAACAAAACAAAACATTAAAATACCTGTATGTTTTGTTTTAGACGAGACCAAACCAAACAAAAAGAATCTGTTTATCAAAGTAAAAATAACACAATGTACAATTCTGCTTATTCTCTCAAAGAGATTTTAAGATGCACCTTTAGAACTATTAGTAGCAACCTGGATTTTTTTTTTTTTTAATTTATACTTCAGAATCCTTTAAGAACCTGGTGTTCCTGGGTGGTCCTGAATGGTATAAGTTGGGAATGGAAGCTGTAATGACCAAGTCCCCTAAACATACTGTTTCTTTGCCACGTGTGCTGTGACTTCTCAGCGGGTGTTTTACTTTATTTGGATCCACCTCTGAGTGAGCGCACAGTGATCAGGTGCTTCGAAGCCAACAGACCAGCTCCTCTTCCTCCGGATCCTCTTTTGATCTGCCCAGGAAAGGGATGCCCTGACACTCTCCTGCATGCACCTGGCGAGAAGCCACCTGGAAGTCACTGTGGTTAAAGATACTGGTGGAGGTACCCCAGGAGCACTGTTACAAATCCTTCTTGTTTTGGCACCTCTTACAACAACATTATTAAGACACAGCTGAGAGTTGATGGGTGTGTAATTCATATGCCAAGGAAATGTCACTAATCCCAAAGCAATCAAAGAGGAGACCTCAAAGCAGATGTTAATTTGTTCTTTGTGTAACAATGTAAGCAAAATATTGATGATAAAAGTCATAATTTAAGATTCAGAATAAATGGGTTTGATGTCTGGCTTGCTCTTATCCTCCACTTCGTCTCCCAACTCGTAAAATGTGTGGAAGTAAAGGCCGACTGTCAAGGACCTGGGGAAGATAAATCTATACAGTGCCTCTGTAAAAACTGTACTCTCAAACACACACACACCAGTATGTGCAGACCTGGCTGTGGGTCTGGATGGATATTGTACACTTAGATATATTTCAGTTTATACATATGTATTCTTTAAAAGGAAGATCTTGGGGGAGATATGTGAAAAAGACAGCTTAAGAAGGTTTTAGGGATAGGCAGTCTGCTTTTATCACATGTCATCTTTGATGTGGTGCAAGTTCCAATCCAGTATTTTCATCAGTGAACACTGATATAAAAGAAACTAACATTTTAAGAGCATAAGTTGTTTCCAAAAATGTGTATGTGAGGATGGAGAGGAATTAGATTCCATTTTTGAAAAAGAAACTCAGTGGGGATTATATAAATGACAAAATGTATAGTTTGACTAAGGGTCTAAGTTTTACTTTCCTCAGCTGAAGAGCATAATGGGATGCAGAATTTTGTTTGAATTAAAATGCTGTTGCATTTTGTGAGGGAAAAAAATCAATAAAAGAGCATTAGGGGTACCTTGGCTCTGTGATTAGGAGACATACTTCTAAATAAGAACATTATTGATGAAGGCTGATACCATAACGAGAAGGATGCTGGAATATGGTTTATTGCTCTTGGTTATTTTAGTCCTCTTTCCCCCATTTCCTTAAACTTACGTTCAATTTCAAACAAACAGGAAACCTCGTTAGAGGACAATATAATGTTCCACAGATTGAAGCGTATACAAGTACTTGTTACTTTTGTCACTTAATCATATATAACACATGTATGTTTATATTTACACCTTTATTACATACGGGTTGTTATTGGGCTATCCTGGCTAATAAGCAAGCTATTAATTAGACAATTTAAACAAGAGTATATTTCAGGCGTTTATTTTGTATTAGAAAAAACATGATATCCTGATTATTCTACTTTAGTTCATCTTCTTCTTCTTCTTTTTTTTCTTTTTCTTGAGATGGATTCCAAAACCTGCCTTAGGAAGGAGCCATGCTGCTAGTGTCTCTAAGTGGTTTCTCATCCCCTGCAGCATCTGCCAAGGTTCTATTTGGCTGAGGATCTATGAGGCATCTGAAGCTCCTGTGTTTTGTCTACAAAAATATATAGGTCAGATCAAAATGTAAAATATGTATTTTTTTAATTGGAAAAAAAAAGAGAGGTCTCTGTAACATCTGAAGGGTCATCTGAGCCCTGTCTCTGAGTTTCAGTTCTCTCATCTGGGTCAGGGCAGTAGCCCTGCAAGATGCCCACATCACAGGACAGCTGGGAGGACCGCACAGAAGTGCTCTGAAAGCTGGAAGGCACCAGGATAACATGGGGTGTATTCTTGGCAGGGAAGGTGTTTCTGCAAAAGCATATTTTAAACATGCAATTTATGAAAAAAATGAATATGACTGATGGACAATTTTATGAAAGTGAATATCCATATTTCTCAATAGACTATTAAAACTGTAGCACTGGGTTAGAATTTTGTCTCATTTGATTGTAGGGATGATGAGAATATCAAAATCTATATGTTGTAATATTAACTCCATTCTCAATTATCTTCTTTGGCTGTCCTGTGTGGTTCAAGTTCAGCTCTCTGCTTCCGTGTGGAATGCCAACGTTTTATAAAAATATACAACTGTAATATTTTTAACACAAATAAAAAAATGAGGTAGTAATGTTATGGCATTATAACGGTAAATTGCCTTGGCTGATAAATATTAGCCCTACTAAATTGTAAATGCTTATAAAACAACACAATTTTTTAAGTTAAAATATATTCTAATTTAAATCACAACCTTGATGAGTCAGCTCTAGGTCCTGAGAAACTATGTTTACTATTTGTAATTTCTGAGCCTTCATTGCATCCTAATAATTTTGATTTATGTGTTCATGTATATGTGAAATTATCTAGTTTTAAAGTGTGTGCTTATGATAGCAGCTCAGAGTAAAGGTGATTAAAAACTTATTGAATATTAGCATAAACACTCTCAGAATCCTGTGAGATTCATAGATTTACATAATCCTGTGAGATAGATTCATAGATTTACCTGTTTGAAACTATTTTAAAGCTAAACCTAATTATATTAAGCATCAGAAGAATTAGAAAATATATATAAAGCAAAAAGCATTTGTTGAATCTTTAATTTTATTTGTAGTATTTTCTTACCATCAAGAAATTACAATGGTCCCATATTAGTAACTATCACATAAATACTGTTTGCTTGTAAATACATGAACGTCCCCCTCTGAATTTTTAGCATAGAAATACAAAATAAACTGCAGGGGTTGGCCACATACTCCTGGAACTGAGAAATATGTGAGAGGAAAATTTGATAAATTATTTTATGCAAACAAAACAAAAGCGCTGGTTGTTCCAGAATACATTAGATGTCGCAAAAGGAACAAAGAATGTTCTGTCAATTTGTAGGACCATAATTTTGCAATCTTTTATAAGGAAAAATGTTGCAATGAGATATGTTTGTGTGAATAAAGTAGTGAATGTGTGTTTATATTTTGACAGCGTAAGAAGTATATAATAACCTAATGCACAGATACACATGAATGAAAGGTTCTTTTACATTATATTTAAGATGGGGAACTCACAGAAGTAGCTTACAGTGAATCCTTCTAAAGGCTTTATTGAGTACTCTGTTAAAACACTTGTAAAAATGTGGAGTGATTAACTGTAGAACTACAATGAGTTTTGCCCTTTTGCCTTGCTTATATGGAGATTTATTTGTCATTGGGATTCTATTTCTAAAGCTGGCAGTTTGCTACTAAAATGGAATATTACAAACATATTTTTAAATTTAATATCAAAGCCTGTTAATTCTCATGAGACTCTTAAAATTATTTTCTCTTGACATTTAAAGAGCAAGCACACCAAATATACTGAAGTATGTTAAAATACAAATTTTGCTTTGGTTTTATCATTTGATGCTTTTTGTGCTCTGTATCTTTTTTCCTATGATACACTATGAAGAAGTTAGCTGATGATGACCACAATTATTAGTCAAATGTATTCGTGTATTTGCCCTGCATTTTAAAACGTATTTTTGCAGAGAGAACTCACCAAAAGGCATATTTACTGCCTTTGCAGATGGATGGCTACAGTTTTTAAAGATATTTTAAACATCTGCTTTGTTACATAGCTATCCCTGATGCGATTGGACAGATCCAGTCCTCAAATCCCTAGTCCCCAAAAGAAGACATCACATTAAAAATCCTTTATAAGATCCAATGGATGTAAACTTTTAAAAATGGGCATGTATGCAAGTCTGTATAATAGCATTATGCTCAAACATGAATCTTAAGTAAATGAGCTTTCCTTGCATTCCCAGACCCAGTGGGGTAACTTGAAATTTGTAAGGGCAAAAGCCACGTGATTTTGCCTCCTACAGATAATAGGAGTTCTGTTGTATCATCCTAAGTGGGTTTTGCTGTGGATTTCCATCACCAGAATTACTCAAGTGTCTATAGCATCATAAATCATCATCTTCATCAGCTCGCCCACATACACTCACTCTGTAGTGTAAATGAGCTCCTTGACAACTTAATTTGGAAAAGAAATCTTCATTCCCTCTTCTTAATGCCTACAGCAGGACACCCCAGGGTTAGAATGCTGCTTTGCACTGAGGCTATCCTAACAAAATGGAAGCTACTAATTAATGAGCCACTACCACCCTTGCAACCTGACTAGTAATGAATGTAACTTTTATTATTGTTCCCCCACTTTCTTCAGGAATGCTGACTTCTTTTGAATTTGTATCAGGTTGCAATAAACACTGAGTTGGAGAAGAATGTTGGCAATAATCTGGGATGTGAAACTCCTGAATATTTTGCTGAAGTCTGTTTGATCTAACTTTATTCATGTAAAAATACTTATATTAATCTCTTATGTCTCAAAGCCCTCAAGGATATAGGGACATTTTCTTCACTTTATACCAAAAAGAAACATTTCTTGTGATTCTGGGTGCAGCATTATTGTGGAACTGACACTATGAAAATATTATAGGAAAAAGAATATCTAAAAATAACCAAATTAATTGAGTAAAAATTGGCAAATTTTTCTTACTACGAAAATCCATCATTTGCAATGTTTTTACATGGATCTTAAAGATTCCCTCCAGTCTTAAAAGTATATTATTCTATGTAACATTTATCTTCGAATTGCTAATTTTCTTTTATAATTCTTTCAGAGAGGAGATTATCACTGAAAAACAAATTTAGGACATGAGAATGTGATACTATCTTCTTTTCTAATTCCCAAGCACCATGTCAGGATGTCATAGCACAGTTTTTGTTCTGAAATTGTAAACTCTTAAGTGGAAGAAGCAATTATAGGATTTATAAAAAATGATCTATTCTTTTGGGAACAGAGTGTAGATATTTTCTTTTCATTTCACAACATTTATGTATAGCAGCCCAGGGGCCAGAGAGTGTGCTTAAGGATGGTGATGGAAAATTGAAGATACCCTCGGTGTGCAAAAAGAGCTTGTAGTCCTTAGAAAATAACATTCAGAATCATCCTGGAGGATACTCAGCTAAACTGATGGTGAGGGGGTGGGCTGGGGTGGGTGAGGTGGAAATGTAAATGCGTATTTACTGAAGTGAATAATATAATTTCATTTTTTACATATGAGGAGGATAATGTTATTGTGATGTTGACATTGAATACTGAATATCAGCTGATATCCTGACTGAAAGGGCCTCCCATTTTGAATATGGCCACAGGTCTAGCAAAACAATCGCAAACTAGGGCTTGTGAACCAACCTTGGAAGCATTGAAGTGGACAGGAACAGCCGCAGAGAATTTCCATCATTTTAAAACATGAAGGGTAAACTATGGTAGCCATTTTTGCAGTTTATTATATTTTGTCTTCTATGTAGTGAATTACTTCGGAAGACAGAAGGCATGCTAGAATTAGTCAAATCCTTAGAAGATAGTCATGTAGCAAGATACAAATGAGGCATGATTTGAAGGCTATCTTAAACAGAACTGAATGGGGGTCCATTTTAACACATTGACTTTTTTTTTTTTTTGCAAGATATTAACTTACTGAATAAAGGCATAGCTTAAGAAGAAACAAAGGATAAATGTGAGACCAAATGGCACCGGAAGAAAGTTTGAATTCTGTATGTTTTATACAGCATTTAGGTACAGCATCCTAGGGTCCAGACACTAGGGGCCAGACACATACGTGTGAGTGTGTATGTGTGTTTGAATATAAACAAACACTTACAGTCAAAACGTAGCCACTACAAAAATGCCTCTCCTGTCCCTGAAGCTGCACCGTTCCTGAAACTTGTTTTCAGCAGATGAGGAGATGATGGGCCCAAGGGCCTTTACCCATTACATGCTTCTACTAACTTTTAATCTCAATTATTTGGTCCATGTTTCACGTTTTATTTCTTGTGTTCAATCTTAGGAGTTTATTTCACCAGAAGGTAGAAATTACATCTGGTCTCCCTGACAGACAGAGATTGAGAACTGTTGAGAATAATTAGGCCATCTGGTGCTATAAATCCAATGGAAAGTTATGATCAGTGGATCATGGCCTAATCTGCTCTTCATCCATTGCATCTGAATTATCTTGGCACAAAAGAATGACAAGGGGCTGGATTTTTAAAGGAAATTGCCACATCTCCCCAGTCATTAGCAGGCAAAAGGCATGCGTGCATCAGACTGTGATAATTAGAGAAGACTTATTCTCCCCTAAGGCCTGTTACTTTTTGATACTTATTTTTTTTAATGTCTCCAAATGTACTGCACCAAATAGTGAATGTCGTACAGTTTTTACTTGTGATTCTTACCAATTCCTGAGTATAGTCATTAGAAGAAATTTTGTACTAAAATAAACTTTTCTTTTTATCTTAATGGAGAATTGAAGTGAACGTAAATTTGTTTGGTTATATTTTTCCAAAATTGCAGAAACATTTGTTTCAGGAAAAAAACTCCCCAATAGATGGTGCTGGTGCTGTGATTTAAATCACTGCATCATTAGTATGCAAAAAAGCTCCAGAGAGAGGCCTCCGGGAATTCCCTTACACCAAGTTATAGAAAGACAAGAATGTGGCTTTATTTTTGCTAAATGCAAATTGACATAATTGTATAATTTGAAAACTTCAGAAATATTTCTTGATGTTTTGAGGTCAAGAAATTACTCCTCATTTCATTGTTCATATCTCAAATATCTTTGAAACATAAATGCAAACAAAATTGAATGCTGCAAAAGATGAGCTGAGAGGCCTTCCAAGTTTCTTCCTGCATACTGCTTCAAGGGTCTATTAGTGAAGCTATAATGTGAAGGTTATAGTACAAAGTATAACAGATTCTTGCTTCATATTGATGAGAAAAAATGGCAGATGCAAGAAGCATTTTGGCAGAATGATGCTGCCACTGATGTTCACAATGAGCACTGAATATAGCTAGGCATGATACTGAGTGCTGAACAATTATCTTTCCATTTAATCATTATGACAACCATACAAGGGATATTGTTACCATTTTATACATGATGAATATAATGCTCTAAAAGATTAAATGATATGATCAAAGTCTCAAAGTAAGTAAATGACAAAGGTGGGATTCGAATCCTGAACTTTCTAACTTCAGAACGTATTCTTTGAACTATTATATTATATTCTTTGAACATGTATTATATTACATGTCCAGTGTAAGAGATACTGTGTGAAAAAATATTTTTGTCAAGAAATCTATATATTCTCATTATTCATAAATATTTCTATCACAGTTATTTAAATCACACACTTTTTAAAAAGGACAATTTAGATTTGCATGCTGCAAACATAAAATCTGTTCCATTGTAATTATAAGAGAAGTCTTGCAACAGGTGATATAAATTTACTAAACTGCTTATATTGGAAACACTAAAGTCTGGGCTCTCATGTTTAGCCATCATCCCCATGCAGAAAATGATAATGGAAATGTTTTTCCCCTGTTTCTGTTGCTAGCACTCTTTGCAAAGATAAACTCAAAATACTCAAACATGTAAATACAAATAGTTCATTTTTCCAACTATAATGTATATTTTGTAAAGGCCAGAGTTCCCTCTCTGTTTAGAATTCTGAAGTTTAGCCTAAGAAATCAAGTGCAAGACGCAAATTATCCTTAAATTGAACAATTTGCTTTGTTAAAGCTGGTCCTGAAGCTTTAAGCTTAAACCCTGGTTTGAGAAATATCTTTCAGAATCAGGAGTCAGAAAGTTCCTTCAGAGATTAGAGATCTTTCCCTGAAAGCATGACCGTTTATTTAAGCAAAATTAAAATGAATTACATGAAGTAATTACAGATTTTAAAGATGGTTGGCAGCATTTGGTTATATTAAATCTTTTTATTGCATTCTTATATCAGAGGAAAACACATTTTTTAGTTTAGGTGGTAAATGACAAAACAAAATATGTCTAAAAAAGCTTTTCTGAGAATTATTATTATTTTTTATTTTTTTGAGACAGAGTCCTCCTCTGTCACCCAGGCTGGAGTGCAATGGCATCATCGCAGCTCACTGCAACCTCCGCCTCCCAGGTTGAAGAAATTCTCCTGCCTCAGCCTCCCAAGTAGCTGGGATTACAGGTGTGTGTCATCACACCCAGCTAATGTTCTGTATTTTCATTAGAGATGGGTTTTTGCCATGTTGCCCAGGCTGATCTGAAACTCCTAACCTCAGATCATCTGCCCACCATGGCCTCCCAAAGTGCTGGGATTACAGGCGTGAGCCACCATGCACCGCTAAGAATGTATATATTGTTTTCTTTTTTGTTGCCTTTAATTACATTTTTTTCAGCCCACATATTATTGGCTTAAAGATTGGAAATGGATTATATTTAAAATTATTAACTCTGAATTTATTACCAAGCCTTTTAATTGAATGTATATTTTCATATTTTTAATTGAATATATATTTTCATAATATTTTAAACAAAGAATAAAAATTCTCTTTTTTTTTAACTTGCACATGAATGTACACATGAATAGGAAGGCAGATAGATAGATAGACAGATACTTTCAATATATGGTGGCTTGCACATGGCAGAGACTCTCTCCTTGACCTAATGCTAGACGGGCTCCTCTGATCCCTCTTTTTATGAGGAGCCTGCCCAGCCCAGTTGTAGGAAAACTCCTGTTAAGTCACTTTAATATTTAAGGAGAGGTGAGTCCAATTCCTGATCCAATCCAGTGCTCCAAATTACAGTCCATGGAAGCACAGTAAAAAGGATTTTGATTTTAAGATTCTGAATGTACTCTCAAGAATGGGTTGTAACCCCAGGCTCTCAGCAAAAATCTTCATGGATGGAAATTGTCTTGTCTTTTTTTGGGGGGGGGTGGTGGTGGGGGTAAGGACTTGACATTTGAGATGGAAACTTCTGGCTCTTTTATGAGGATGTGATATGGTTTGACTGTGTCCCCACCTAAATCTCACCTTGAATTGTAGTTCCCATAATCCCCATGTGTAATGGGAGGGATCCGGTGGGAAGTAATTGAATCATCGGATGGGTTTTTCCATGCTGTTCTCATGATAGTGAATAAGTCTCAGGGATCTGATGGTTTTATAAAGGGCAGTTCCTCTGCACATCCTTTCTCATCTGCTGCCATATAAGATGTGCCTTTGCTCCTCATTTGCCTTCCACCATGATTGTGAGGTCTCCCCAACCACGTGGAACTGTGAGTCTGTTAAAACTGTTTTTCTTTATAAATTACTCAGTCTTGGGTATTTCTTCATAGCAGTATAAAAATAGACTAATAATACATGCTGCTCTTTTAGAAGCTGGGCAACAGTCTCAAGTTTTTCTGTCTATAAGACATAGAGGCTGGGTTAGAGTCCTAGGCTTCTTTGTTTGCAAGGCACCACTAGTTAAGAACATGGGAGCTTCTCAGTGAACTAGACCCTTTCACTCCCCATTCCTGCCCCAACATCCTTCTCAAATCCCCACTGACATGCTCTACACTAATATGCTAACTCTGTCCTATTCCTTTCTTATTGGCATGGCTTTACTAGGTATTTTGGAACATCACTGTTCCAAAATTATTATTATTGGTTTAATAAAAATTAGTATGTCTTCTGAATTATCAATAATTAAGTAAAATATAAACATACATTTCTATTCTGCTTTACTTGTCAAATAAGGTAATATTTATGACACGTTTAAGAGTATAAAAATTATAAATTCAACCTAAGAACAAATGTACAAAGAAGTGGTAAGAATGAATCACTTCATTCATGTTTGGAGGAGCAAAGTCACATCTTACATGGCCACTGGCAAGAGAGCTTATGCAGGGGAACTCCCCTTTATAAAGTCATCAGATCTTATGAGACCTATTTACTATCGTGAGAACAGCCTGGGAAAGACCCACCCCTGTGATTCAGTTACCTCCCACTGGGTCCCTCCCATGTCACATGGAATTTATGGGAGCTACAATTTGAGATTTGGGTAGGGATACCGCCAAACCATATCAAGTTTTTTTTTCATAAATATTGGTGAAAATCATTAACTCTCATAGGTGCGCAAAGGCATACAGAGTAGCATAATGAACATCGGAGACTCAGATGCAGGGAGGGTGGAAGGGAAGTGAAGGATGAAAAATTTCCCATTGGTTACAGTGTACACCACTGGAGTAATGGGTACACTAAAATCTCAGGCTTCACCACTATACAGTTCATCCATGTAACCAAAAACCACTTGCACCCCTGAAGCTATTGAAATAAAAAAATTATAAAAAAATCATTAGCTCTCATAGTGAACAAGTAACCTTAACACGTTTCTTCCACCAGAAACACAATTTAGATAAAAATACAGAGTGAAGGAAAGAGAGAACCAATTATTTTATATCAACTAGTGAATTTTGTATTATCATATTTACCTGACTCCTAGCTAGAATTTTAAAATGAAAGGCACAGAGTATCTATATGCATCGGTCTTTATGTGTGTATACGTATATTATGTATACATATATGTGACATCTTTCTGCATCTGGAAAGTATGAGCAAATAAATTCATAAAGTCCTGTAGGAAGCTCCATTTCAATTTGTTTAGAGATGAATAAACACTTATGTATATATTAAATCCTGAAACTCTCAGAAATATAAAACTAAACCAAATGTTTTTCCAGTTCACATGATTTGAGTAAATCTTTGATAAATAAGACTTAGTTTGGTATTATTGGTTTAATAAAAATTAGTATGTCTTCTGAATTATCAATAATTAAGTAAAATATAAACATACATTTCTATTCTGCTTTACTTGTCAAATAAGGTAATATTTATGACACGTTTAAGAGTATAAAAATTATAAATTCAACCTAAGAACAAATGTACAAAGAAGTGGTAAGAATGAATCACTTCATTCATATCAACCACAGCAGTGAAACAAAAAACCCATACATATAACTTTTTAAGATTTTTTTTTTTCTGATACTTGCCTAATATCCATGTGTTGTTAAATACAATTGACAGGAATACAACTTGAGATAATAGCTGACTTAGTTTAAGTTATAATATATCTGCCAAAAATAGTTTCCACAATCTTTTTTAGTAACATTCAGTCCTAGATTTATGCAAAGTAATGCATATTCACTAATAAGTAGGATAAATTCCTGAAGCATTAATTATTAAGCCTACATTTAAGTGTGTATAATTTTAACTCTTATTTTTATGTGGTAAAGAGAGATTAAATATATTTGGATCTGTAAATAAACATGTTCTTTATGCTGCATTGAAAAATTGCACTATGACGAGGCATACACCTATAAAAATTATGAGATAGTATAGTCATAAAGTTTACTAGTCAGCTACAGAACTTTTTTTTTTTTTTTTTTTTGAGACGGAGTCTGGCTCTGTCGCCCAGGCTGGAGTGCAGTGGCCGGATCTCAGCTCACTGCAAGCTCCGCCTCCCGGGTTTACGCCATTCTCTCGCCTCAGCCTCCCGAGTAGCTGGGACTACAGGCGCCCGCCATCTCGCCCGGCTAATTTTTTGTATATTTTTTTTTAGTAGAGACGGGGTTTCACCGTGTTAGCCAGGATGGTCTCGATCTCCTGACCTCGTGATCCACCCGTCTCGGCCTCCCAAAGTGCTGGGATTACAGGCTTGAGCCACCGCGCCCGGCCCAGAACTTTTACATGTAAGAGACAATTCACAATTGTCTCTTTCCTCATTTTCATTGTGAGAGAAAGAAAACAATTACAAATGGTAAATATGCTAATCAAGATATGAAAACAAAACTAGTAAAAATATAGAGATGGGAAACAACGTGATATGCAACATATTCAAGAATGTTAAGTTGTATTTTTGTTAGGAAAAAAGAGTGTAATTTTGTTCTGGGTAAAAAGAAATGAAAAATATAGGGGGAAAACTTAATGGTTATATAAAGTTACAGAAAAATTACAGAAAATGAATCTTGGAAAAGGAATCTTACCTCATGGATAAGGTTGGATGAATTTATTTATAAGATTTCTTTATTTTCTTTTGTTAAGGTTTCCTATGAACAGTACATGAATACAAAAGTAGAATTTAGTTTTCTTTGTTAAAATGACAATGTTTTCTCAGATTATTTGTCTGTTCTTAATAAGAGATTGCAAAAGATTTTTTTTAGAAGTAATCTGCCTGAGCAACAAGGATTCTGTTTTTATCAGAATAATTTCCCGTGCTTTATACTGACTTTATCATGTTCTTGATTATTTAAGAGAACTGAGTCTTCTCACTTGTTAAAAGAATGAAAATTAAAATTTTGTGATGATTATGTTCCTCCTATATTTAGTTTTGAATTTTTAAATGGACACTTTGGTTAAATAGGTAGCTAATATTGTTTCACAATGACCTAAGATCCCATTTAATCAAATGTGTCAACATTTTAATATTATTAAAATTTTGCCTTCCCAAAATCAAATCCCAAATGAAATATTCTTGATGTTGAACTGACTTTGAGATTCCTCTGAAGTGGCCTAGAAAATCTCAAAGGATTTGTCCTTTTAAACATCCTTTAAAAAATAGGTTTGTTTGATATGTTTAATTGCATGAAAAGGATTGTCAAAGAAGAGATGCTTAATCTTCCCTAGTTATATTTGTATCAGTAAATATTATTAGCATAAACATTTCAAAAATTATATGAAGTTCATAGAAATCTTTCAATAACCTTATGGTCCATGCTATTTCTGGTAATAATGTTATTGTTATAATTCCAGATATTTTTAAATATTGTGTGTCATGGAAATAACCACATTTCCTTGTCAAATGAATTCTCATCAGATCTTTCACCATGGCCATTTACATTTTTTTAAATTCACAGATAGTTTTTGTTTTAATCTGGTTATTCTCTAAAAACATTTGCAGTCAGCTATAGGCCAGAGTGCTTATCATAAACAAAAAAGGACTGGTCTGAAAGACACTTTGAAAGCTATAATAGGTACTTGTGGGTACAGGCTGTTAATGGTAGTCTTTAAATTATTTTGAGACCATCCCACTAGACTGAATAAAGATTTTCAGAACTCCAGTGAAGAAGCTGATGGATTCGTAAAATTTCTAACCCCAGATCAAGTAGAATAATAATTAATTACATGGGACTGAATGAACTGATAAAAAATGATTGTAATTTTTATGGCTTTTGTTTGGAACATTGCTGGTTCTTCAATGTTCTATTTTCTGGATGTGACAACTCCTTTCCCTTCTGTATTAAGCTATCTATAACGCATAAAAATGTAGTATAAATAGAAGAAAAACTTTTATCCTTTTGTTTCTCACTAATCCCCCTAGGAAACAAGAAAGATTAACATTATTAACATTTTGCCTTCCCAAAGGAAAAATTTGGTGACTCTTATTGAGTATTCTTTATTTCATGGCAATATAAATATTTATGTACTTCAATAGGAGTCTGTCTTCCTCATAGCAGGGCATAATTGGACAAATTGGTTACATAACAAAGGCTTTTACTGGAAAGTCATATTTGAGAATGATGTGCATAAAATAAGATCTGATCAGACAGTTTTAAGAAACTAAGATTGACTTTGTAGAGTCAGTGCTTGCAAAGCTACCTTGGAAAAACAAGCCTGGCCCTGGCTTACAGGGTTTCCAGCTTTAGAGGTGAGTAAGGAGAATCACTTTCTGGGAGATTCTGGAAAAAGGAAAATTTGGGGACCTTGAGAAGAGAGGAATTCACCCATATCTATAGGTAATGTAGGGGAAGTGTGCTGGTAGGTTCTTGGCTTTTTTCCTGGCTGAAGAGGCTTCTAAAAGTCAAATCTGAAATTCCATATATAAAGTTTTCGCACGGGAAACTTACAAAGGCCAGTGTGGTCAGTTACCATTTTGGTTGCACTCGTGTAAATCATTTGGCCAAATGTAATGAGACCACACATATTTTGGAAACAAGAATAACCTAACTTTGGTTATCTTTGATCAAAAATGATGGTGACTGTAGTGAGAAATTTTGTTTCAGTAGCAAACTGTTGCACATGATGTGGGTTATCAGGTTCTGGTCCTATTCATTGTCTTTGAGATTTTGTTACCCACCTCTAAATCAGAATGGATTCTGCATCTTGCACATTTTTCAGTCCTTACAAAATTCTCAGTTCTCCCATTTCCTCAATATTTGGCTACAATTGTTCAAATTAATTTTTCCAATATTTATTCCACTCTCCTAACATGGAGTCCCTAATAACTGAAACCTGACTTTTCACAACCTTATTGGAAGGTTATGTTATCTGATAGCTGACTCTCCCTCTTCTTGACCCTCCCCCACCCAACCCCAGAATATAAAGCAGCCCTCCCAGCTGCCACTGGAAGATCTTTGTGTGTGGAGTTGCTGCTGTGTGGTAATTGCCAGTCAGGAAGCTTCCAGTCCAAAATCTAGAAATATTCTCTGCTGACTGCTCTACCACTAAGTCTGGACAAATGGTTCACTGGTTTGTTTGTTTGCTTGTTTTTGAGACAGTTTCTATCTGTTGCCAGGCTGCAGAGCAATGGCACCATCTCAGCTCACTACAACCTCCGCCCCTGAGTTCAAGTGATTCTTGTGTCTCAGCCTCCCCAAGTAGCTGGGATTACAGGTGCCTGCCACTTCGCCTGGCTAATTTTTGTATTTTTAGTAGAGACAGAGTTTCGCAATGTTGCCCAGGCTGGTCTCAAACTCCTGATCTCAAGTGATCCACCCACCTCAGCCTCCCAAAGTGCTGGGATTACAGGTGTGAGCCACTGCACCTGGCAGTCATTGCACAGGGCTTGTTTTTAATGAATAAAGGCAATCAAACAGGACATGGACTTATATTGTTCAGAGGAAAAGAGAATGCCTCTTCTTTGAATAAGAGGAGAGACTTACAAAGACTCTCTCTTGACTAAACTTTAGACAGGCTCTGCTGAACCCTCTTTTTGATGAGGCCTGGTCTGTGGGCCTTGTTCTCAGTACTGCCTAGCTGGTTATAGCAAGAATCCTGCTGAATTGGCTTAAGGAGAAGTTCCCTTTCCTTGATACCTGATCACTTTACTTGTCTTATCAGGTGTCCATTTAACAATGAGAACACATGAACACAAGGAGGGGAGCAACAGGGTGGAGGGTCGAGGGAAAGGAGAGGATCTGAAAGAAAAAATACTTATTGAGTACTATGCCTATTACACCTTTTTTACTAAATAATCTGTACACCAAACCCCCATGACACAGTTTGCCTATATAACAGTCCTGCACATGTACCCCTAAACCTGAAATTAAACTTCAGAAAAAAGAATCAGTTTAAATCAGTTTAGCAAGATTCCCTGCACTTGCAGTCTTCTCTTAGTAATTTTCCACTAACTCTGCTCTAAGGCTTCACATCTCTAGCTGTCTTTGTTGTATTTAGAGTCTCACCATTGTGTGATGGTCTTGACACTTACTATGATAGCCCTAAATAAAATCTTCCTTACTATTTTAACCATTGTCAGAATAATATGTTATTTGACAAATGTAGGCATAAATATAATCTATATTTAGATAAATATATAAATAGAATTTATATATGTTTTAACTGTGTGTATATATATTATATATGTATATATAATTAATTATATATAAGTAATCATACATATTATATATGTGTATATATTATATATAATATATATAAAACATACCATCACACAGATACAAAACCAAAGGGATAAAAAGAATAATGAGGAAAACTACCATTCAAAGAAGAAATGCATCTTTTCAAAAATACATATGAAACATGTTCATCTTCTCAGAATACTTAAGTAAATCTTCTGCATGAGAACCTGCTATACATGATGTAAACTCAGGTAAGTCGCACAGCCGATCAGGTGAGTGTAACAGTTATGTAGCACTTGTTGTGTACCAGCCAGTGTTCTGAGTGGTTTAAGTATATTTAGTCATATTAAACCTGTAATATAGGCATTATTTGTATCTCCAGCTTGAATGTTAACATTTTAAGGTCACAAATACTAATAATTTAACTAACTTTCCCAAGGTCAAACAGATAGTAAGTAGAGGAGCTCTGCTTCAAACCTAGCCAGTCTGATCCCAGTGTCTGCTTCTAACTATGTTATACTCTCTCTCTGGATGACTGTGACATAAACTCCAATGATGTGGCAAGCAGACTGTACCAGTGTGATGGCTGAATCAACTTTAGTGGTTGGCAAAAATAAATAAATGCCATGGTCGGGATGATGAATCTTTCAGTGAACACCTGAGTTTTAAAGGTTTCAGCAAACTATTTTAGTCCTTCCCAAGAACAGCCCAACTGAGCTATCAAGTTCCACTCATTTCCCAGACATGCACTCCTGACGTTTCCAAAGCAGAAGCCATTACGCTCTCTGCTAAAGTCCTACCAGCTATACCGTGCAGATGATGTATCACAGAAGCCTAAATTTGAGCCTTGAATCCTGATTATTTCTGGTCTGGCGTGTGCTTCTGTATCAGCCAGGAATAAAGTGTTCGTAAGACCCGGTTTCCAACGTACACCTAATTTTAATAACTCCATCCTTGACCTTTTGCTTATGTGTGTGCCTTATTATTAGTATTTGTTTTTTATTCGAATTTCTCTATGTTTAGATATCCCCAATTTTCTTCCTGTTAGTTGCTTTTCCTGAGAAAAATGTCATTCTCCTGAAGTCCTGGGCTCCTGTTATATATTTACAGATGTCTCCAACAGTGAAGGAGTGCTGGTCACGGAGTTTATCTGCTTGCTTGCTCCTCAGATCTCCAAATATCTCTTGTTCCTGGATATCTTATCTCTCAGTACCTTTTTTCTTAAATCTTCATAATTGCTACTGTTTTACTAAGCTCTCTTTTGGAAGCTCTTCCATTTTTAAGAAAGAGTGGGCTGATTGCAGTGGCTCACGCCTGTAATCCCAGCACTTTGGGAGACCGAGGCGGGTGGATCACACGGTCAGGAAATCAAGACCATCTCGGCTAATATGGTGAAACCCCATCTCTACTAAAAATACAAAAAAATTAGCCGGGCATGGTGGCGGATGCCTGTAGTCCCAGCTACTCAGGAGGCTGAGGCAGGAGAATGGCGTGAACCCAGGAAAGGGAGGTTTCAGTGAGCTGAGATCGTGCCACTGCACTCCATCCCGGGTGACAGAGCGAGACTCCGTCTCAAAAAAAAAAAAAGCTGAAACAATCTTCCTTAAAAGGGAGACTATCAACTATCACAGAAAACTATTGAGAGCATATTTCAGTAGTCCAGTAAGAAACAATGAGAATTCAAGCTCAGAGAGTATTAGTTTAATGATGTGGATGAATGGGTTAGGGAGATGCAAAGGGAGCAGTGTTGGCATTATGTGTTCACTGCTTGTACACGGGAATGGAGGAGAGAGGAGCGTTATGGAGGGCTCCCATTACTGGCTATTTCAGTCACAGAAATACAGTGGTCACCTTCCCCAAGATGGGATAAGAACAACCAAAGTTAATCTAGCACAGTCATATATGTGAGTGCCAAATTTTACTGAAATTGTATATAGTATACTACACCTTGTCTCTTCTTAATGTTTCATATACCCAGAGTAAATAAATGTTAATGATTGAGTTACTTTGATATTTTATGTATTTATTTCATTAAGTAATAGCTATTTATCTGTATATTATATATGTGTGTAACCACTCAGTTAATCAATTATTAAGTATGTAATGAATGATTCTTTTAATAATCTGTTGAATTTGAGTATCACGTTGCAGCTTACAAAGTGGCTTGTTTACTTTTTAAACTGTTACTTTACATTGTCAGCTCAATCAACTTTCTGTTTTAGTAAGAATTATTAAGAAATAGATTATAGTACATTTCACCCCTTTTAGTGCACAGTTCTCTTCGTTTTCATAAGCTCAAAGAGACCTGTAGCCCACGATGGTGAAGATGTAATCCATTCCCATCATTCCATCAGCACAGGACCCTTTGCAGTCACCTGTTCCCAAGTCCTGACAATTCCGGGTCCACTTTGCTTTCCAGAACATCAGACAAACACAGTAAAACAAAACGCAACCTCTTGAGGCTGGATTTTTTTCTTAGTCTAATGTATTTGAGATTCATCCATGTTACTGCTTGCTTTATTTCTTCGTTTTTAATTCCAATTAGTATTTCATCATAAGCCTAAGTTTACTATTAATTCACTGGCTTAAGGATCTTCGGATTTCCTCTGGTTTTCAGTGATTATTCATTAAGCCACTATAGCATGTTTATCTATTTTTTGATCCATATTACTAAAAGTAATAATCAATAAATTTGTAAGTTGGGCATTGTTTTTCCCATTTTTTCAGAAGAGATTAAATGACTTTCTCTAATTAAGTAGCCAGTAAATCGTAAGAGTGCTAGAAGGATTAGAATTCGGTTAGGTGAAAAGATGAATAACCTTATTTCAAGAAAATGCGTGTTCGCATGCTCACACTTGTATGTGCACACACGCACACACAAATTACCCTAAATTTAACTGAGTTCAGCCAGAATTCTCTACAGAATGACAGCTCCAGTGGGCTTCCTCCAGCAGCATTCAAATGTTTTACGGCCCCACAACCCTGCAGACAGCTGTCACTTTTCAGCTTTCTGTTTTTTCTTTTCTTTTCTTTTTTTTTTGCCAGTCTTAATAAGAGGCAACCAATATAAATAATGGTAATTTTCCATGAAAAACACATCAATAAAGATGGGGTTTTAGATTGGTCAGTTCATCAATGGTGTGCAGCCAATGTGAAAAGGCAAAACGTGAACGAACAGAGGTGGGTGGGCAGATTGTTGCTGGTGTCCAGGTGGCCGAAGAAGTTGAAAAGAATGCCAAATCTGGGAATAGGAAGAAAATGATCCGGGCAAGAGACCTGGTGGTAAAATAAACACTTGGTTACTGATTACCGTAGCTTTTGGATCTAGATGAATAGCAAAATAATGGTACCTATGATAAATCACGGGAATCAGAAATGTGATGTGATTTACAACATAGTGAAATTTATTACTTTTAATGAAATCTTCTGCACCTCAGAAATACGTAGGCTGTGATTTGTAAAAGAGGGACCTCTATCATACGGGAAAATTATTTATGGTGTAACTCGGAAGTAGCCAGGGATAGAATGTTTTATCTCTGTTTCCTCCATGAAGCATTCCAAATGAACAGATTTCATCTGTCAACGCTGGTTTATTTTAATTTGATATGTATGATTAGTGGGTTTTGTTATTTTACATATAAACTCCATCTTTGTATTCAAAACATAACACTAAATTTGCTACAATGATGATTTAATATTCTTTATCAAATCTAATTTGATGATTAATTCAGTAGTTCCTCAGGCTGATTGAGCCCCAATCTTGGAACTAGAAAATGATAAAATACCATAAAATATATCCAGAAAACCTCTAATGTCTTATGTAGAAGACACATGGAGAATAAAGTTTATTTACAGCATTAACGTGCTTTTTACATCTTGTTATAGTCATATCTGTCATTTTCCTTTATGTTTAGGATTCTAAAACTGCTTCAGACTACACCTAAAAGATGTTTAAAGAAAAGCAAATGTTGACTAGGAGATTTGCTTTTTTGACCTCTATATGTTAATTCTGTTACTTAGAGGCTACATGATATCACTAATGGAAATGACTAACATTTCCTGAAAGTTTACCTGGTGCCAGGTGTCATTCTGTGTTTTGACTCCTGTTACATCTCCTTATACCGCCATGTGCTATCATTTTCTCTAGTCTACAGCTGAGGAAACTGAAGAACAGAAGTTAGTGAAATTGTTCAGGGCCTCACTGAGGGCTTCCCTAGCCAAGGTCTGGGCCCAGCCTAACTGGCTCAAAATCTGTACAATTATGGATTATGGCATCATACAGTGTTGGGAGCATCAGAAAATTTCGATAGAGGCTGAAACCTTCTTTCTTTAATTGGTTATTGTGTTCAGATGCCTGTCTTATGAAAGTTTTCCTTTTCACTCCATTAATTATTCATCACATTTATAAGTTCAAGTATCTCTGAAGTTGATTTAATTTATGTATTTAATAATATATGTTGGCCAAGTATACAATGCCAATGTAAATCCAAACCCTGGAGTATGTATCTTGATGGCTTGATACATCTGCAACCAGACTCAAGTTTTTCACTTATTTACTAGGGTTAGGTGCTGGAGATATGATGACATGAACAGTCACAGTTCATGAAGCATGAGGTTTGGGGGCATTTTGATAGCATATGTGAATCTAACACACCCTGCAAGAAGTGTTAGGACTTTGGCAAGCTTAGAACTCCCAGAGTGGAAACACGCTGTGTGCATCTGATCCCATCTCTCGGGAAGCCATCATAGGGACGTGATGTTCAAGCTCCTCTGAAGATTCAGAGAAATGAGTCTAAGTGAGGAGAGGAGCAGGGAGGAGGAAGAGCAGAGGTGAAGGTGCTGGAAAAGAGGTAGAAAGTCATAGAAAATGCTTTTAGGACATAAAGAAGAACTTGGAATTTAGCTAGAAGGTAAATTCTTTACAGTTTTAACAAGTGTTATGACCCAACTTAAATCACTCTGGTGAGGCTCTTATTATATGAATAGAAAAACCTATAGAGAAACTGTATTATGTAATGTTGATAGTTAACATTGTCTGCCTTTGCACATCTTTCCATAGTTCCTTGTGAAAATGCATTAACTGGTGATGTAATTGAACATTGATTTGTTATGGAGGCATAAAAGAAATGTCCAGGGATCACTCATTTGTTCTAGTCTATCATTATTTCCCACCTGCACAATATACGGGTTTTTAAGGAAAGAATAGCTATTTTAAAAACATAAATTCATTCTGATTTCTAAGACAATTTGCAGGGCAACATATATGCTATAATAATTTTCCTGAACAAATGTGTCTGTTATATTTATAGTGGTTAATTTTAGTTTATATGGTTGATTTATTGACTTTTTAAAAAGCTCATAGAACATTTAAGTATCTTCCAATTTTTCAGAAATAATTTACATACAGTAAAACCCACTCTTTTAGGGTACAGTTCTACAACTTTTGAAAGTGTTATAGAGCCAAGCAACTATAATCAAGATAGAGAATAGGTCCATCCCTCCCCCAAAATTCCTGCTCTGTGTAGCCAACCTTTTCCTCCATATTCAGTTTCTGGAAACTATGGATTTCTTTACAGTCTCATGGTTTTTCCTTTTCTAGAATATCATAATCTTACAGCAGGCAGTCTTGTATGGCTTCTTTCACTTTTCATAATGCATTTTAATATTTATCTGTTTTATAGTGTGTCAGTGTTCATTACTTTTCATTGCTGAGTATTAATAGTGTATTATTGTATTCTATTTCTTGACTGTTACAAATACAGCCACTATAAATGTTATATGCAGTTTTTTTTGGACATAGGTCATCATGACATTTGAGTAAGTACCTAGGAGTAAGATTGCTGACTGTCTTCTTGAGGGTTTGGTTAACTTTATAAGAAATTGTCAAACTGGCCACCAAAGTAGCTACACAATTTTGCATTCTTACCAGTAACGATTAAGAGTTCCAGTTGCGGCCGGGCGCGGTGGCTCAAGCCTGTAATCCCAGCACTTTGGGAGGCCGAGACGGGCGGATCACAAGGTCAGGAGATCGAGACCATCCTGGCGAACACAGTGAAACCCCATCTCTACTAAAAATACAAAAAAACTAGCCGGGCGACGTGGTGGGCGCCTGTAGTCCCAGCTACTTGGGAGGCTGAGGCAGGAGAATGGCGGGAACCCGGGAGGCGGAGCTTGCAGTGAGCTGAGATCTGGCCACTGCACTCCAGCCTGGGCGACAGAGCAAGACTCCGCCACAAAAAAAAAAAAAAAAAAGAGTTCCAGTTGCGTAGATCTTCATCCGCACTTTGCAATGACTGTTTTGTCCCCATTCTAACAGAGTGAAGCAACTAATATCTAATTGCTTTTAAGACATTATAAGTGGGAGTGGAAATACTACTCTATAGGGAAATTCTACTGAAAACACATTTAAAAATTGGCAAAAACTAGGAACTGTAAATAGCCAATGAATTTTGAAAAAGTGTTTTCTTATTATTGATTTTTTTGTTTGTTTTTTTGAGACCGAGTCCCTCCCTGTCACCCAGGCTGGAGTGCAGTGGTGCCATCTTAGCTCACTGTAGCCTCCAACTCCTGGGCTCAAGCAATCCATTCAATTCAGCCTCCCAACTAGTTAAGGCTACAGGTGCAAGTAACCGTGACCAGCTAATTAAAAGAAAAGTATGTAGAGACGGTATCTTGCTATGTTGACCAAAATGATTGATATGACCTGGCTGTGTCCCCACCCAAATCTTATCTTGAATTGTAGCTCCCATAATTCCCATGTGTTGTGGGAAAGACCTGGTGGGGTTAATTGAATCATGAAGGTGTGTCTTCCCGTACTGTTCTTGTGATAGTGTATGAGTCTCAAGAGATGTGATGGCTTTATAAATGGCAGTTCCCCTGCACACACTGTCTTGCCTGTTGCCATGTAAGTTATGACTTTGCTTCTCCTTCACATTCTGCCATGATTGTGAAGCCTCCTCAGCCGTGTGGAACTGTAAGTCCATTAAACCTGTTTTTTCTTTATAAATTACCCAGTCTCAAGTATATCTTTATTAGCAGCATGAAAATGGACTAATACAGTGATTATTGTTGAATTCTCAAAGTCTTTTATGAGGGCTGGATACAGATTTTCAATAACATATGTGACTTAGAAATAATTTTATTCCAGTCAGTATTTTCTTTTTACATGGTCTTCTTGTTTTATGGGAAGCAGACATCTTAAATTTTTACATAGTCCAGGGTAACACTATTTCTTATATGGATCACATTTTGTGGTAAAATTTTAATTTTTTTTTTATTTATGTAAGGTCATAAAGATTTTCTCCTTTGGATTATCTGGATTGCTTATAATTTAGATTTTACGATTTCAAATCAGTGGTATTCTCTAGCCAGCTAGTTGGCTATTGGCTCTTAAGAGTCAATAGTAAATACCTAAAATTTTTGTGCAATTGCTGATGTCACATTATTAGGTAAAGATCAGTCATGTCTATGTTATTTACACAGTAAAAATCAGCAAATGCAAAAATTCAAGTCTTTTTTTTACCCCCACAAAGCTGGTTGATATGCATTTTCATACATAGCACTTTCTATGTTCCACATTGTTAGTTTTTATACAGGGTATGAATGTAGACAGATGTTTATTTTGTTACATATGAATATCCATTAGTTCCTGCAATATTTCTTAAAATAATTATGCTTTCTTCAATGACTACCTTTGATGTCTTTATTGAAAATAAACTCACGATATATCTGTGAATCAATTTCTGGACTCTGTATTCTATTTCATTAATTTATATGTCAAAATTTAACTGACACCTCACTGTTTGGACTAGTGTGTGTGGCTTTATATTAGGCAAAGACCAAGAAGTATGGATGATTATAATGTTTTCTTTCTTCCTTTTCAAAATTTGTTGGCCATTATAGTCCTTATTTTTTCTTTTCATCTATTTTTTATGTATTTTGAAGTTCCGTGCGTATATACTTAAGTATAATATATCTCCTTAGAGAATTGGCCTTTTTATCATAATATAAAATGTCTCTTGATCCCAATGGTGTTTGCTCCAAAGACTATTTTGATATTAATATAGCTAATTCACCTTTATTTTAATTTGTGTTGAACTAGTACATATTTTTCTATCTTTTTATTCTAAGCCATTTATACTTTTATATTTAAAGTTTACTTTTTTGTAGAGAGTATATTGTTGGGATTTGGGTGTTCACAAACAAACAAACAAACCTTAAAATCTTTGTCTTTTAATCAGTCATTCTAGAACATTAATTGTACAATTGATTTAATGGGATTAAAATATACCATCTTGCTAAGAGTTTTACATTTATTCTCTCTCCTTTTATCATTTATTTCTACTTTTTTTGATTGAGTAACTTTTATTATTTCATCTTACTTCTACTTTTGGGTCATTATCTATCACAAAAATTTTCTTAGTGATTTCTCTGTGGTTTAAAGTATGTGCCTTTTTATTAAGGTACAGTTGACAAAGATTATACATATGTAGGATGTATAATGTGATGTTTTGATATATGTATACATAGCAAACTGATTAAATCAAGCTAATTAACTTATCCATCACTTCACATATATATTTTTTGTTGTGAGAATATTGAAAATCTACTCCTTACCAATAAAATAAGCACTTTTAAAAAAAGAAATTATTTTAGGTTCCAGGATACGTGTGCAGAAAGTGCACGTTTGTTACATGGGTAAACATGTGTCATGGTGGTTTGCTGGATCTATCAACTCATCACTTAGGTAGTAAGTCCCACATGTATTAGCTATTTGTCCTGATGCTCGCTCTCCCTCCCCTCAACTCCCTGACAGTTACCAGTGTGTGTTGTTTCCCTCCCTGTGTCCACGTGTTCTCGTTGTTCAGCTGGAAGCCATCATCCTCAGCCAAATATGCACTTTTAATTAATCAAATACTACCTTCAGATACTTTTGTGCTATTTTGCATGTAGTTTAACAATCTTGTAACAGTTACTTTCAATTCCTCTCTGCCATTTTTTTGTCACGTGCGTCATATATTTTTCTTTTACATATAATATAAACATAAAATACGTTGCAACTGTATTTGTTTTGGATATTACTTTCTAGAATACTATAAAAATGTGAAAATTACCTTCTTTTATCCCATTTCCTGCACATTTCATTTGTTTGTGTCTATCCAAATTTCCATCTGGTTTTGTATTCCTTCTGAAGTGTTCTTTTAACATTTTTTGTAGTGCGGGCCTCTGGCGATGAATTCTCCTGACAAAACATATCTTTGTCATGGAGATCTTATTTCTTCTTTATTATGAAACATTCTTTTCACTGGGAATATAACTTAGGTTGGTAGCTTTTTTTGGTTTTCTGGCACTTTACAGATACCACTTTTTGTCTCCTGGCTTATATGACTTATTATGAAAAGAGTTCTGCAATGTTTATAATTGTTCCTGTTTTCACAATCTTACTTTTAAATTTAACTTCAAGAGTGTCTTTTTGCCCTTGCTTTTTAGAAGTTTGAATCTGACATGCTTTGGTGTGCATTTTGTTTTTCTTGCTTGGTATTCTCTGAGACACTTGGACCTGTGGTTTTGTATCTATCATTAATTTTGGAGAATTCTCAGCCCTCGTTTCCTCAGATATTTCCCCTCATTCTCATTCTTTCTCTTACCTTTTGAAACTCTTATTTCATGTGTCACAGTCATAGTTGGTGTTTTCCCATGTGTGCACGCATGAGGTTGTATGTTTGTTCCTACTTTCTTTTCCTCCTTGTGTTTTACTTCTGGACAATGTTTATTAAAATATTTTGAAATTCCTGGTTCTTATTTTGACTATGTTGAATTAACTGATGAGTCCATGAAAGGCATTTTTCATCTGTTTCTATTTTTTATTTTAATATTTTTATTTGAGGCTTTATTA